>NC_040099.1:48379964-49671631 GCF_003369695.1 Bos indicus x Bos taurus | reverse complement strand
GTAAATAGATCTGCCTTTGCAGGAGGTAGGGTTCTCACAGTGGAGTGTTTCGAGTCTTCCCGAAAAAGGTGCAGGACTTCTTTGGCCCATTAAGACTCAGAACTGTGCTATCGGTATGCTTCCAGAGAGGCTGATGGTTTCTAAGAGGATGCCACGCTGCTTCATGGAAGGATATCATCTCACTGCAGCCTTTCTCAGCGCTCACAGCCCTTCATTCATCCTCTTGTTATTTAGTGAGTGTATCTGTTAGGCCCTGTTCTGTACCCTGGGGCAAAAGTAAGCGATTTTAAAAGTCCTTCTCATTTTTATGGTGCTTAAATATTTGGGGGTTATTGGAGAATGCACAGACAGGAATCAGACACAAATTATCCCGTGTGGGCTGAAAAGAGAAATAAAGCAGAGGACAGGGATCCAGAGGGAGCCAGGTGGGCAAGGGAGGTTGTTTCATTCATGATGGCCAGAGACACCCTCTGAAAAGACACCCGAGTGAGGCGAGGAGTGAGCCGTGAGGACTTCTGGGGAGCAGGTGATATGGTATGTCCACCGGCCCCGAGATGGGAGCAAGTTAGGTGGGATCAAGGACCCATCCGGAGGCCATCGGGCTGAGATGGAGAAAGCAAGGAGAAAGGTGGTGAGGTCAGAAGAGGAAGGATCTTCTGACCTTGAAGGCAGCACTGGCTGTGAACCCTCCAGAGAGGTGAGCGAGTCTGTCTGAGGCCGTCCGTCCCTGCCGCCCCAAACTCCTTCCTGAAGCTCTGCTGTCGGAACCAGGCCTCTGGGGCCTGCTCCAGGCTGTGGCCATCACTGTCCTTCAGATGTCAGCCCCTGACCTGTTGGGATGCACGTGGCCTAGGCCCAAAGAACTGGGACCCGGTTGGCTCAGCATCACAGCCTGCGGTACCCCCGTCTGGCTGTGTGACCTTCAGCCAGCTCGCTAACTTTTCTGTGCCTTGGTTTCCTTAAAAGCCGATGACGATGGCACCCACCTCACGGGTATTAAGGAAGCTGATAATGACGCCTGTGACCTAGTGCGAGCCCAGTGACTGTTAGCTCCTGTTCCCTCCGCCAGCCTGAGACTGGGTGGGGGGCAGCGGCTCCGCCTTAGTATCCCTGGACCCCACCCTCGCTCCTGGTCCCACGTCTTGGCACAGTGGGTGCTGAGTGGCAGAGGCACACCTGTGATGCTGGGCCAGGGGTCCGCGCTCTGCCGAGCCCCTCTCTGGGGCTCTTGTAAGGATGGGACAGTCACTCCCCCTCCCTGTGGCAGTGCGAGAGCCCTCCCTTGGCCTCCTTTCTCTGTGTAGGAGCCCAGCGCAAGCGCGAGTCCCAGGTGAGCTCACGCTGTGCTTCTGCACGGCCCCTTGTGCACTTTCTGCCTCCTCCTCCTCTCTGCTCAGGTCCATTTACCTTCTTCTCGGTGAGTAGGCCAGCAGCCCCTCCAGAACTTTGCAGAATTAGAAGTGTTATCCCTGCTGTGGGCCACCTTCATGCTGTGGACCTTCGTGTGAGATGGTAGGTACACAGCCAGGAGGACAGAGGACACAGATTCCGGGGGCAGAAGAGCATCCTCCAATCCACTTGTCCCATGGTTTTCTACCAGAAAACTTGCATTTGGCTCTTTTTGCAGTGCAGATGTACTGGAGTGGGTTGCCATTGCCTTCTCTGTTAGCAGCAGCAGCAACAGTGCAAATGTCCAATTTGAAAAAATGTATTGTTGTTCAGTTGCTAAGTCGTGTCTGACTCTTTGAGACCCCATGGACTGCAGCACACAGGCTTCCCTGTCCTTCACTATCTCCTGGAGTTTGCTCAAATTCATGTCCATTGAGTCGGTGATATCATCCAACCATCTCAACGTCTATCGCTCCCTTCTCCTCCTGACCTCAATCCCTCCCAGCATCAGGGTCTTTTCCAACGAGTTGGCTCTTTGCATTAGGTGGCCAAAGTATTGGAGCTTCAGCATCAGGCCTTCCAATAAATCTTTAGGGTTGATTTTCTTTAGGATTGACTGATTTGACTCCTTGCAGTCCAAGGGATTCTCAAGAGTCTTCTCCAGCACCACGGTTTGATAACATCAATTCTTTGGCACTCAGCCTTCTTTATGGTCCAGCTCTTACATCCATACATGACTACTGGAAAAGCCATAGCTTTGACTTTTGAAAAAATAAGGAAAGACAAAACAAAACCAAAAACCAGAGCTACATTTGTATCCCCAAAGATTTTAACTAGTAAAGGCAGTTACTGAGCTAAGGCATGTGTTTCATTTAATTTACCAGGGGCTAAATTAGCCTCATGGTAACAGGATTTATATCAATGTTGGTTCCCATGATCTGTCCCAAAAAACCTGTTAGAGGTAAGAACACTCCTAGTAATATTTCCTGGAAAGAGTTAAAAGACCCCCTCCACAAAAAAAAAGAAAAAAAAAAAAGAAGAAGAAGAAAGAAAAGGAACTGCTGCTTGATGCTTAATGAGGCCCCAAACCTGGTGAGCATGCTGCTTCATTATTTCTCATGCTGAGGAGAGCACACCTGCTCATTCTGTGTTGCTAAGTGTCTCTCACTGCAGCATGCATCCCTGCCAACAAAAGGAAAGCCACTTGGCTGCAGACGCTTGTCACCCTCACGTTGCCAGCAACTCTCCGTCTGCTAGTTGGCTGGGGAGACTGGGGGTGGCCAGCACGTGGGGAGATGTGATTGGGGAAGCACTCTCTGCCCTCCTGGGATGTGGAGCAGGAGGCATGGGCCCACTTCCAGAACTGCTCCTACCAGGAAGAAAAGCAAAACTCCCCAGTGCCACTTTGATGAATGGTTTAGAATAACAAAGCTGAGTTCATCAGAGGCCTACCTTCTGGAATCAGCGAGGGAGATGGAGGAAAAAAATGAGGCTTATGCACAACAGAAATTTTTAGTGGGTACATGCTTATAAGTGTGACCCTCCCCAACCAGAGTTTTGGCTGAGATTGTAGATCGCAGGTGGTTGCAATGAGGCTTCATGATCTCAGGCTGCATTCAGGCAAGTGGAGGTTTCAGGCCCAACCTCATGGTGATGGCACGTGCCCTCTGTACCAGGCAGGTGACACGTTCCATTTCAGAAGGTCCTTGCCTGCCTGTAGGATGCTCAGAGGATGGGGATGAGGGTGGTGAGGGGTCATGGAAGCGTCTCAGGTGATCACCTGCTCTTTGAGCTGCCTGCACGTTCTGAGGGCTGTTGAGGGGAAGCAGAGTCTAGCTCTGTGGGAAGTCTGATTACTTTACAGCCTGCTCTGAACACCCACCTCCTGGGGACGCTGGCTCAGGGGTTGCAGTCTTGCGCCTTCAAGGGGGGCTGGAGTCCTGCCCTCCTGACCATGGCACCAGGTGGAGCCTCACTCCAGCTGAACCCTGGGCATTATTTGTAGAGGTTCACTCCACGTGGTTTCTTTTGTTGGTGGATTTCCGTTTGACTTGTACATCAAGAAAAGGGAAAGCTATTTTGATTATTTGCCAAGCTAATTTAAAGGCACACATGAGATCATTGCGTGGTAAACTGCATCTAATAACAGCAAATTAGATGAATTTGAAGAACCTTTTTTCCAGTAGTGTATGTACCTCCTGAATTGAATTATTCAGTTAAACAAGCTCATGTATTCTAGAGGTTTTAGTCAATCATAAATACATTTTTAAAACCAAAAAACCCTTTAATGGAATCTGGGTTTTTGCATTGGGAAAGCTTGAGCTCCTTTACTGGATCCACAGGGCTCCTCATTCCTTCAACCAGTGCTGAATGCTGGCCCAGGCCAGGTTCCGATGACGTGGCAGCATGGCTTGTGGCCCCTAGGTCCTCACTGAGGCCTCTGGTCCAGGCCAAGCAGGTGACAACGAAGCCAAGCCTCTGCCAGGGGGAGTTGGGGGTGAGCGGGGCTCTACAGAGACAGGTGGGCCCTGGAAGAGCCACACAGTGAGCACAGGCCCCACCCACACCTGCAGGGCAGGAAGACTTCTGGAAGAGTGGCCGTGGAGAACTAAACCATGAGAAGAAGTTATCCAGGGGAGAGCAGGGCGAGCAAGCTTGACAGGAGGAACACAGAGATGCTCAGGCAGCCGCTGGAGGGTGTACAGAAGGTGGGCCCTGCTCAGGGCCTCTCCACCCTGAGAACAGAGGAAAAGTCTTTCCAGCCTGGTTCTCACTCCCTCCACCCACCCAACTTTGTCTTTTCTCAGCCCCCTGCCTGAACCGCATGTAAACACTACCACACAGACCGGCTAGGATTCCCAGGCCAGGCCTCCCACCCTGCTGCACCAGCTGCTCTCCTGTCTATAGACAGCCCATCCCCCGGCCGCCTGGGAGAGCCCAGATCCAGGCCTGGTCCAGACAGCCTGCTCCTCCTGCCCGTCGGTGCCATTCCTGGTGACCTTCTCCTCCTGACTCACTTGGCGGTGGTGATTCTCAACAAGGGAGTCATGCTGCCTTCTGAGTTCCTAAGGGGAAAACCACGGACCTCGCTCCTGGGCTCCAGCCTTGTGGAAAGTCTCTCCTGACCCTGTCTATGTGATGTTGAGGGTGGGGCAGCAGTTATCTTAACTCACCTCCTGGTACCTTAAGTTTTCCTTTAAAGCCTGGAGGAAGGGAAAAGGGCATTGAAACATAGCCAGTTGAAACTCCGACTTCTCCAAGGCTTCTGTCCTGTAGCCAGCATCCTTGAGGCCTCCTTTCCTGCTTTTACTGCCACGGGGGTCTAACAGAGCTTGAAGGGCGTGCAGGTGGGTCCTCCAGGATCTGAGTGGCCGTCTCTCCACCTGGATTCTGTGCTACAGTGTCCCAGGCAGCGATTCAGGAGGTCCCCATCAAGTCTCTGTGCACAGGCCAGTTATGACATGTTCTGTTACTGACCAAGGAAGGCATTTTGAGGCTCTTCCTACACAGGTTGGGAAGAATCCTCCCCCAAGGAGGTCATAAGATGTAGCAAAGATAGCCAGAACTGATTTCTTGAACCAAAGGGAGTGAGGTTGTTCATGGTGCCATTCAGCACAGTCTGCAGGGATGCTCGTCACTCAGACCAAAACCAGCCTGCCTTACACTCATTTCTAAAAATCTTTTGCCACAGCTAGCACTTTGCATCATACTTGGTAAAGTAACAGCTTCATTGAATATAGTTCATACAGCATAGTTGAAAGTCTACAGCACGTCTCTTTCCCTTCCCCAGCATCTGGGCTGTGCTGGTCCAGGGAGACTGACATGGGCAAGGAGGAATAAAGATCAGAGATAGGGCTTCATTGTTGGCATCAGGCTTTCCTGAGACTCAGATTGGAGAGCTCAGAATTTACCGAGTCATGGAACTAAACGCAAGGAGGCCAGTTATCACTGTAAGTTACTGCACACAGCATATGAGCTTTGTGTAAGCTTTTCAGGAGGTTTTGTGGGCATTGGAAAACCATAAGCAGCAGTGAACTCATCTGTCTTGTTTTAATGGGATTTTTCTTTCAGTGTACAATTTTAATCTCCAAATGAAAGCTACTCTGGCTGATTCAGTTTTCTTAAGTTAAAAAAAAAAAAAAAAAAGAACATTTCAACATAACCAGCTGAAGTTCAAACCCCACAGAAGGAGCCTTTCCTCAGCCCAGCATCACAGGCAAACATTTTTCCCCGCTGCTCTTTTTCAGCGAGTTGCAGACCTGGAACAAGAAAATGCACTCTTGAAAAATGAGAAGGAGCAGCTTAACAACCAGATCCTGTGCCAGTCTAAAGGTAGGTGCCAAGCGCTGGATTTTTCATTTTGGATTGGAATTTCTTTTCCAGACTGACTTCCCCCTGAGATTTCCACCAGGCGTGCAGTTGGTCTGGGTGCCACAGTGGGGAAAGGGTTCTAACAAAAGGAAGCTGAAAAAGAAGGGTGATTTTTAAGATCCTGCTGCCGAATTTAGTTTCAGGAGGTATCATGCAGTGAGACGCACACATAATAGACGAATAATGCATGAGATCTGAGTTGGGGAGACCGTGCGCTCCAAGAGTGACGATGCAGTGTGCTAGCATCAGCGTGACCTTGAGCGAGTCCCTCGGTGACTGCAGTCCTCAGTTTCTTCATCTGCAAAATGGGCATAAGCCTGTGACCTACTTAGGATGATGCTTGACCTGTCGTGAGCCCTTAGGAACCGTCATTATTGCTATTTTCAAGTTTAGCATCCACTGTACCTGCTGTGGTTTCTTCTCCCCAGTGGGTCACCTGTCAGTGTTTGCTGGAGAGGGGGTTGCGAGCCAGATCAGGTCCCCTCTCTCGAACATGCACGACCTGGGCTGCTGTCAGCTCCTGTACGATGCCTGATCAAAGAGGAGCAGGGCGTGCAGACCCCGGTTCTCCCGTGACTCAGTGCGGCCTCCAGCAGGTGGCTCCCCTCCCGTCCCAGCTCCTCCACTGGACTATGCGAGTGTACAGACCTGCCCAGCATGGTCCTGTTGAAAACATTTAATAGTTCTAAATTTCCCTTTAAAAATTGTCTCTTTTCCACTGATTCGAATCGCAAGTGTGGGTGGGAGAAAAGCCCATCCACGTTCCCTCCTTCCCCTAACATAACCTGCGGCCTGGTCTCCTGGAGCCTCCTTTAATCCCTCTGCACACCAGGCACCTGAGCGGCCAGGAATAGGGAGGCGCGCTGGGTCCTCCGTTGCTGTGACCGCTGTCTCAAGGGAGGGGCAGGCGCAGTAACCGAGGGAGATGTGGTGTGCGAGGCGGCTTCTCTCCCTGGCCCCTGGGGGTGAGAGGGGCCTTCTTCCCTTCTGGACTGGAGCCGGGTCCACGCTGCCCTGGGCTCTGTTGTTGGGGAGGTCGTTGAATAGACTCGCCTAGTATCTGTGTCATGAGCTTGTTGTGGGCGGCCTTTTAACCGGCGGTTAGTCACTTGTCTCCGAGTGAGCGGACGTGAGGGACAGCCACACTGACGCAGCGCTGTGGCTGCGGGCGCTTGCTTTCCAGATGAGTTTGCCCAGAACTCTGTCAAGGAAAACCTCATGATGAAGAAGGAGCTGGAGGAGGAGCGCTCCCGTTATCAGAACCTCGTGAAGGAGTATTCCCGGCTGGAGCAGAGATACGACAACCTTCGGGATGAGATGACCATCCTAAAGGCAAGGAGGGCAGTCCCGACGCCCACCCACCGGCTCTGTGCCCTTTTCCCCATGCAGCCGCCACCCCAGCATGGCTCTCTGCATGGCAGTGCCCTGGATCGGTGTCCCCGCTACCCGCCCCCCACCCCACCCCAGAGTCCTCACCCCACCCGTGGGTGGTTCTCACACAAGCAAGCGGCTGGGTGATGAGTCGTTCCCAAGGGCAGCTGCTTTTCCAGCTTTGGGGTCTTATGAAGATTTCAGGACTTGAAGGGAAATTCTGCCTGCATGAATGTATCCCCTTTCTTATTTCTGTTCTGGAAAAGCCCCTGTGTGAGAGCGGGAAGGGTGTGGGAAGTGCACACTGCGGGCAGGCCCTCGAGAGCCTGATGGTTTGTCCTAATCCTCAACGCGCATGTGAATACATAGGCGCATTTTCATATTTCAAGATTTGCCATTCTTTTTTATCCCATGTAACTGTTCCCTCTCGAAATGCACAAACAAGACTAAGTTAATTGCATAGAAACCAGGAAGAGAAGCTGAATAGGAACATATATAGAGATCTAAAATTTTCCCACCAAGATCACTTTGACTCTCAAAGGCAAATCAGATGCAAAGGGGGAAAAAGTTATTTTTAAGTGAACAGTATAAATGGTAAGCTCTATTTCTAATATGCTTACTATTTTGAAAAACCAAGATCAGTGGCATGCAGGTTGAAGCATGGGCCGCGAGGGGCTGGAGTGAAGCCTTCTCCTCAAGAGGGAGGCTGACAACAGGACTGTGTGCACTTCAGGGCGATGGGGTTAAGGGTCGTTTCAGAAAAAATCTGCCCAAGAGTTGGGAGTTTGCACTGAGGGAACGCAGTCCCGCTGTGGGGCTGTGTTCTCCTCGAGGTGTCACTCTGTTGCTTGGCTGGCTGGATGGAAGAACTGTAGGTGAAATTTCTTATTGGAACAGCTCTATTTAGTCATCACTCCAAGAATCAGTGGTACCTATTCTTGTTGACAAGTGAGGCGGAAGTCTACTCTAGGGTCTGCCGTTACTTGGAAAATGATAGCTCTTATTAACATTAGTTCATTTTGAGTTTTCACATTTCTCTCCCTGAACAGCAAACCCCAGGCCACCGGAGGAACCCATCAAACCAAAGCAGCTTAGAATCTGACTCCAATTACCCGTCCATCTCCACGTCTGAGGTGGGAGACACAGAGGACACCCTCCAGCAGGTGGAGGTGAGGAAGGCAGGCTCTCGGCTGGTCTCTGCGCCCCGGGGCAGGGCGGGGTTGGTGCCCTGCGTGGAGCCCCCAAGGCTGGCAACCACAGTGCCTACGGCTCATTTCTGACAGAAGGGCCGCTCGGACTGTGGTGGACTTCTTGACTCTCTTATCAGCTCTCTGGAGTTGTTATTTACAGCGCAAGGCAACAAGTTATTGTTCCCACTCTACATAAAGGAAGATCCCTGATTCCTCTTGCAAAACTGAGGACCTACTGCAGAGAGGTGAAATAGCTGGAGGAGCTAAGTCATTAAAACATGTAAATTAGCATCCCCACTTACTGTCATGGTGCACATAGTCATATCAACAGATATACAAGAAAATGTTCCTTCCTGACTTAGCAGCTGGATAAAACTCTGAGAACAGCAACAAATATTTCAAACTATAGATATTTGCGGAATGACTGTATCTTTGTCAGTAATGGCCTCTTAGAATCACTCGATGGTCTTTATAGTCTGTGTGTAATTTTATCAAAGGTACGTAGACACACGATTTTTCCTCTGGCATTTGAAAAGCAGAAAATGACAAGCATGTAAAACTTTATGTAGGACGTGGAGATAGATGTGGAAGAGATGAAAACAAACGTGACAAATGAAAAACAAAAAAACAAATGTACTTTGAGACGTCCCTGTGCCAGACACTGCTGCCAGGCACTAGAGAAACAGTAGGGGCTGACCCAGAGGAGGTCCCTGCCTGCATGAAGCTTGTCTGATGAAAAGCTAGACAGTAATCAGTTGATGGAAGATGCTGGCTTAAGTCCCTTCATTTTGCTTTGCAATCTCCTCCTTTTTCAGAGGCTTTGGTCAGCCTGAACGCCAGATGCACCACCCAAGTGTTTCTTTGTGTGACAAGTTTACATGCAGACATAAGCACTTCCATCAGTGGATTTATGTCCTTTAAGGAAACTGAGGCTAGGTCTTGGGACTGGCCGAGCAGTACACCCAGTGCTGGATAAGCACAAAGCATTCATTAAGTGCTGATGAACCAAGTTTTGTTGTCCCATATGTGCACACGTATACTTTCTAAAAAAAACTTTTCATTTTGTATTGGGGTATAGCCAATTAACAAACAGTGTTGTAATAGTTTCAGCTTAACAGCCAGGGGACTCAGCCATAGGTATACATGTTTCCATTCCCCCCCCCTAAAATCCACGTGGATATGCTTGTGCAGATATCCGTGTTTGTCACCCCCACATTTGACAAACTCTTGAGGACAAACCCAGGCATGAATCTTAAGGAAGAACCCTACTGGGAATTGGTGGTGTGGAGCCTGTTGGATAAGTGGGTTGCCCGGCAGGACAAGTGATGGTTTTGTTTCGAGGTGCAGTCGCGTGGTGTTTGACAGCCCATTTATAGTCATTAGCAACCACACTGATCCTGTATCAGAACGCATTGCATCCTGGGTTTTACAGTGTCCCTGGTTCGAGACCATTGTCTAGAAATGAGCTCTTTTAACTTCCAAATAAAGTGGCTGCGTCTTTATCCATCTGTTCCTGGAGTGTATGATCGGTCATCTTAAGTGTCTCACACGGGAGCAATACAGGTGACTGAGACGCAGATGTTATCCAGGCAGAGAGTGAGCCTGGAGCACCAGCTTTAATGTGAGGATGCCACGTGGGTGGCGTTGGCTTTGTCTCAGAAGTCTGGATTGGTGATGTCTAGGAGGGAGACGGAGGACAGACAGCTGACATGAGGGACATGTGTGTTGCCTAAGGCATCCTTGCTATTAAAACCTTCTCTTCCTGCTTCCTGTCTTCCCCGGAAGGAAATTGGCCTGGAGAAGGCAGCCATGGACATGACCGTCTTCCTGAAGCTGCAGAAGAGGGTGCGGGAGCTGGAGCAGGAGAGGAAGAAGCTGCAGGTGCAGCTGGAGAAGAAAGAACAGCAGGACGGCAAGAGAGTCCCGGTGCGTGAAGGGGCTGCAAGCCTGCAGGGGCACGCTCCCAGGGTGCTGGCCTCAAAATGACCCTGCTCACTCCTGCCAGGGCACATGGGCCGGGTGTGACCCCGCAGGGTCGTGCTGGGCCTGGGTGTCAGGGAAGCGCTTCATCTCGTGTTGGTGACCTATTGAGTCTTCTCTGCCAGTGCCCACATCACCGCAGTCGGACAGGAGTCCACTTCCCAAGTAACCCCAGGGCAGAGAATTTCCACTAGTGAAGCCAGTGGAGACCTGTATCATTGTCCCCCCCTTGCAAAGAGAACCAGGGTGTGATTAGAGTATAAATACAGGTGACCCTCTGCACAGTTGCAAATTCACCTGTGACTCTAGTCAGCCGTGGTTCTACATCTGAGGAGTCAACCAATCACCGATTGTGTCCTGCTGAAGAATTTATCATTGAAAAGCACGCAAAATTAAGACTCATGCAGTACAAACCCAGGATGGTTCAAGGGTCGACTATGTAGGCAAAAGTCAAATCTGAGAAAATCGATGGCCTTTTGTACCTGGAATCCAGTGTGGGCTTGAGTTTAACCCCATTGGGTCAGGGGCAGGGCCAGTTTGCAATCAGTCACCCTTCTTTCGTAGGTACCTTCGTCTCAATCTAAGTTATCATCCACATCTTGGGTCTTGAAAAGATATTTCTTGAAACCTTAGTGTCTCCAGATGTATGGCTCCATCTATGGACCTACCAGGCACCTGTGCAGTGCTCAGCATTGTGCTGGTGTCAGACTCATTGTACGTGTTGAATGTTTATTAAATGAGGGAAATTCAAGCAAAAGAGAAATTCACAGATTGACTAGACTGTAAATTTGAGGGATGTGTAATCTAGTTCAGTAGGACCAGATATAACATAGATGAAAAATGAAAATACCACTGGTGGTATTTTTAGTAAGTGCCAGGTTGAGTACAGATGGGTTGGTGCTGTAGGAATAGAGTCCACTGCCGTTAGCAGTGATGCAGAGGTAAGTGCCACTTGCTGTAAGGACCACTTCTGATGGGACTCGAGGCCATTCTGCAAGGATCACATCATTAGCTGACCTCATAGTGGGTTTGTGGAAGGCCTTGCGTCTGTTTTCAGGCCCTAATTGTCCATTGTGGGGTTTGACCTGCTCCCTGCATCCTCAGCCCCGCCCCCATCCTACCCCATCCGACCCCCTTTCTAATCAAGCATGATACAGACGCTGATCTGTGTTGCTGGTAAATTCCTAGGCTTTTTCTTGAGCAGGAATTGGGGAGGTAAATCTTGCTGATGGATTTAAATCTCTCAGGTGGATTAGATGCAGAATGGAGAGTGAAAGGATTAGGTTTATAAATGACTCATTCAATTAAGAGAGAAGCTGCCCTGACAGGCACGCACGAATCAAATAGATGAAAAACTCACAGACATCAAACCAGGCCTGACCTGGAAGTTCCTGGCCGCTTGGCTGGCCCTGCTGGCTCATTCTGCAGGCTCCCCACCCCAGGGCTGCCAGATAACTTCAGAATCTTGGCTTTCAGACTTCTGCTTGTGTTGACACCAGAGAAAGTGGGTATGGTGGTGGTGGTGATTTAATTGCTCAGTCGTGTCCAACTCTTTGCAACCCCATGGCCTGTAACCACCCAGGCTCCTCTGTCCATGAAATCTCCCAGGCAAGGACTCTTTGAAACCCCATGGACTGTAACCACCCAGGCTTCTCTGTCCATGGAATTTCCTAGGCAAGAATACTGGAGAGGGTGGCCATCCCCTTCTCCAGGGGATCTTCCTGACCCAGGGATCCAACCTGATCTCCTGCATTGCAGGCAGACTCTTTACCCTCTGAGCCACCAGGTAGGCTCAGAAAGGGTATATCTCTCCTTAAAAATAATCACTGAGCAAGAGTTAGAACCACAGGTTTGGCTCAGAGCCCTGGAATGTGCATGAGCATCTCTGCTTAAGAAGAATGGCCTTGTTTCTGCCAGAATTCAGTAAAGAAGGCAGAAGTAGGGAGGGGAGGGTATAGGATCTCTCTGCAGAAATCCTGAAACTGAACTTTCTGAGAGCATGTTCTGGGGTCTGCCCTTGGTCCCTGGAGGAATTCTGAGCCACCTGGGTCTTTATTCTGGAGCAGTATGGCCCCAGGCTCAGCTCCAGAGAGAGGCCAGGCTCTGGATGTGGAATGACAGGGAAGACAGTAGGGAGTCTATCAGCGTGGGTGCGATTGAGCCTGCCGTGGTGGGGACCCTCTAGGACAGCCAGTCGGAGTGTCTGACTTCCCATCCCCCCTGCTCCCTCTCCTCCAGCCTGGCTACCAGGGAGTTTCCAGTGGGCGATCCACTTAGAAACATAACTGCCAATCCACGTTAATACAGCACTTCAGGTTTTGCATAGATGATCTCCACTTTCCAAGAACCTAAAGCTCTCAATGTGGGGCAAACCCCTGTAGCATTAGGACACCAGTGCAGGCCTCTCCCCAGGGCAGCAAGTCATAAGCTGACCCTGAGTGGTCACAGCCCCACCCCTGGGGATGCTGGGAGACGAAGCAGAGGCTGGGACCCTGGAGAGCTGCTTTCCTAGGTCACAGGCTGGAAACCATGGAGCCAGTGTCACTGTCCTTGACCTCAAAGGGGCTGCAGGAGGGGCTCAGATCCAGCCCTTTCCTCCCAGCCTGGGACACACCTCCTCTGTCGACAGCTGGACTTCAGGCTGCCAGCACTATGTATAATCTAATTAAGTTCTGTCAGGTTTAACTCCCTAAACCCTCTCATTCATGGACCATCACCAACTACTTGAGATCACCCCAAGCAGTTAACCCTTTACAGAGGTTTGTCTACCCCTTCTCAGTGGACAAGTCAAGTCCAAGAGCTGCCAGACAATTCCAAGAGTCATTGGCTCAGCTGAGTCCTAATGGGCGAGTATTCCTGTGGTTGTCATCGACAATCCCAGGGGTGCAGCTGTGATGTCAGACCGTACCCACGGTGCTCTGCGTGGGCCAGCTGGCTCACTGCCTGTCGTAGGGTCTTATAAGGACCTGGAGGAAGCATACTTCTCTACAAGGTGCTCACAGTAACTTAGCTGGGAAAACAGACGGTTCATGTGCACACACATCCCCCAAACAAGCTTAGAGGAGCTCGTCAACCTCGTGATAAGTACAGAATTATTATGCTAACCTTCTTAGTAAGCACGCAAGTCTGACGGTGTTAGTTTTGTAGGGCTGCTGAAACAAAGTACCACAAACTAGATGGCTGAAAACAACATGAATTTATCCTCTCATGGCTCTGAGCCCAGAAGTCAAAAATTCAGTGGTCAGCAGAGCGGTGCTTTCCTAAGGGCTCTTGGGAGATGACCCCAGTCTCTGCCCGCATCTTCAGGTCATGTGGCACTCCTCCCTGTGTGGGTTTCTTTTTCTCTCCTCATAAGGACCCCAGTCATATCCGACTAGGGACCATCCTAATGACCTCATCTTGACCTGCTCACATCTGCAAGGGCCTGTTTCCAAAGGGGATGACATTCACAGGCACCAGGGGTTAGGACTTTAGTGTATCTTTTTAGCAGACATGGTTCAACCCATAACAGTATGATTTGTATTCAACCTGTAGGTGCTCATGAAGATCATGTGAACGAAGTTATGTAGGGGATGTGGGCAGGCAGGAAGGGGTTATTTACGAAGAACTCTGTGGTGACCTAAGGTAGGAAGCTGCACTTTGGAGGCAGAAAGGAGACGGACACACGGAGGGTGAGGGTGCTGGGTTCACGAGGAAGGGTCAAGCCCCTCCTGACCATGGAGGGAGGTCCTCCTGGGGAGCAGCTGGCCTGTGGCCCGTGCTCACCTCTCTGCCTCGTTATCCACACAGGCGGAACAACCAAGCAATGACTCAGATTTGGACCAGGATGCAGATCTAGCCTACAACAGTCTGAAGGTAAGATTCTTGGAAGACAAGCTTCCTTGAACTGCCCCTGTGGAGGCCTGGTGATGACTTGGGCGGCAGCAAAGCCTCCTGAGCTCTCATCTGCTCTAAGTGGGGCCATCAGCACAGTTTCCTCTTCCTGCGTTTGTTTCTTCATCTTCAATGAGGGAAAATTTGTATGGTGGCTCAGATGGCAAAGAATCTGCCTGCCATGCAGGAGCCCTGGGTTCTATTCCTGGGTCAGGAAGATCCCCTGGAGAAAGGAATGGCTACCACTCCAGTATTCTTGCCTGGAGAAAATCCCATGGATAAGAGGAGCCTGGCAGGGTTGCAAAGAGTCAGACACGACTGAGCGACTAACAGATGTCCTCCATGAAACTATATATGCTAATAGGAAATGTTCCCTCTATACAACACCCCCGGCCCAAAATTTGCCAGTTTTCCACACCAAACAATTCTCCAGTTCTCTGTGGACACCAACTAGGTGTCCTTCAGTTAAATTCAGTTCCGGTACAAACTACTGAGAGTTGACAGAGAAATGCCCACGTGGGCAGTGGAGTGGTGGGAAGGACCCTGTACCAGCCTCGGAATTCACCTTCTCTGCTCCACCCTCAGTTTCCTCATTCATTAAAGAAAGGGGTTATGCCCAGTGATCTCCCAGCTCTGTGATCCTATGGCTCTGTAACAAGTGTGCAACCAATGCCCGCTTATCCATGTTCTTGGTTTTCTCTGGGAAACTTTGAATTCCATGTATTCCAGGACCCTGTCAGCAATTTATATAAAATTATCAGACTTTAAATTGCCTGACTTCATCTTAAACACAAAGTTAAATATTTTGCCTTGAAATTTTAAATACATTCCAAAATTGAGTTTCAGTAGTATTCTTGACTCTGTACATAGGCAATTTTTTTCTCTGCTAGCACTGGCAGTTGGTGGCTTTCTGTATGACCAAACCAATGTTCTTGGTCTCTTCTCCAAAACACCAGTCCGTGTGATGCTCCTTTGAAGATGGGGGCAGAGAGGCCCCTCTAGACAAATAAATTTAGGACATTGTGGTTTAGTCGCTAAGTCATGTCTGACTCTCATGATCCCCATGGGGTGTAGCCCACCAGGCTCCTCTGTCCAGTGAATTTCCCAGATAAAAATACTGGAGTGGTTGCCATTTCCTTCTCCAGGGGATCTTCCAGATCCAGGGATCGAACCCGGGTCTCCTGCATTGCAGGCAGATTCTTTACTGACTGAGCCACCAGGGTTAGGATAACCTTTTGTAAAGTCAAAAAATATATTAACATATTAGGGTTCCAGGAAGTCCTCTGTTAACATGTGGACACTTTAACCCAGTGCTTCCATGAAGAAAGATTTTGTAGCTGGACGCATCTAGAAATACGAACCCTGCTGAATCACTTAGAGGCATGCGACCCTAGTAGGGGTATCATGTCGGATCCTTAGTACCAATAGCTCTGGGTTGTGGTTTCAAGTTCAGGCCCAGACTTTGACCTCTTGCTGACATAGTCAGAACCTCTCTGTGGCCCGACATTAAAATGGGAAGGTTAGTGTTAGCTTCCCAGGCGGGCAAGGCTGGTGATCAAGGAAGGTGGTGGAGGAGGAAGCCCTCCTGGGAAGGGTGCCCTGACCCCAGGGAGTGACAGGGGTGTTGCTGGGCCGCCTCCCAGAGGCAGGAGCTGGAGTCGGAGAACAAGAAGCTGAAGAATGAGCTGAACGAGCTGAGGAAAGCCGTGGCCGACCAAGCCTCGGAGCACAGCCCGGCTGCCGCCGGCACCCCCGACAGCTACAGCCTCCTGCTGAACCAGCTCCGGGTGGCCAACGAGGAGCTGGAGGTGCGCAAGGAGGAGGTTCTCATCCTGCGGACCCAGATCGTGAGCGCCGACCAGCGCCGCCTGGCGGGCAAGGGCTCGGTGAGGAGGGGCCCGCGGGCCAGTGCGGGGAGAGGTGCTTTCCTTAGGTGTCTTCACCCGGGAGGGTCTTCAACCTACAAGACCAGAGTCTTTTACTCTAGAGTTGGCTCTAAAAGTAGAGCAAGCTACCTGCTGTCCTCCCAGCATGACTTCATGGGAGACTTTGCTGGAAGCTTCTTGAATCCTCTGAAGTTACTCGATAGGAGCACGTTCATACTCGATAGGAGCACGTTCAGAAGGAACGAGGCGCAGAAGCAGAGCGCACCTGGGCCACAGCCTGAGCAGCTCCCCTTGCCTGCCTTTTCACCTTAGGCCTTGTCCCTTGTTACTTTGTTACCTAGGTGGAGAAAGTCTTTCCTCTCTCTCTTAGCCTCCCAGGGTGACAAGTCAAATGCAGCATTTGTTCCTAATGTTTCTGCCTCCTGCACAGATTGAGGAGCAGGAATGGAGGGGCCAGGGGCCGCCTGGGCTGCCCTGGGCGTGGGCCTAGGGTGTGGTGGGGCAGGTGTGTGAGCAGCACTATTTGTGAGGGATGTCACACCGCGACAGACTTCGGCTGTGTCCTCTGCATTCGGGGAGCTTTCTCCTCCAGGGACATCTTGCCTCCCTCCACCCCATCATACCAGCCCCCCCCCCGCTCTGCACTCGCTGTCTTTCACAGCCAGGCCTTATTGCTCCCTGACTCTCCCCATGTGATTCTAAAATCTCATTCCTGCCAGGGATTAACTCCTGTTATCTGAAGTCTTCCTGGGCCTTCATCTTTTCCCAAAGGCTCATTTTTTTTTCCACCTCTGTGTATGAAGTCATTTCATGACAGTTATTCGTATAACCAGAGTTCTTTCTCTCTTAATCGGGCATCTCCTAGGAGCCAAACATCAATGCCCGAACCAGTTGGCCGAACAGCGAGAAGCACGTGGATCAGGAAGATGCCATCGAGGCCTATCACGGGGTCTGCCAGACTAACAGGTAAGCCCCACCTCTCAGTGACTGCGCCTGGGGGAGGCGATCAGGCAGGGGCCCTGCCCAGCCTGGCACATGAGGCCCCTCCTCAAGCACTGACCATGTGCTCGGTATTGGTTATTATAGGAGATAAGTGGGGAGGAGTGGAGTCGGTGAGTCCCATGCACTGAAGTAGCCCACTGTTAGCGTCAGGAAGACTCCAGTGAACACCCCTGGAGCATCTAGAACCCAGATCCTCTGAAAAGCCCTGGGGAAAGGAGCTTCCCCAGGGAGGCTCGACAGGAGCAGAGGGAGGCCTGACTGGGAGTGACTTCTGTAGAAACGGGAACAGGCGTCAAGTGAGCCTGCCTGAGTGGTAGCAGGGAGCCTGCCGCAGCTGCTTGCTGCCGTGCTACCGTCTTCACCAGCCTGGCTGGTGAACAAATGTGACGGTGGGCCCTGTGCCCTGTCATTTAGGACATGGAACCCACGCCAGGCCCTGCAGAGGTTGGATGGGAGACTCTGACCACTGCCGGATTGGCTAAAGTGAGATTTCCCAGGACTTCAGTGAACTGACCACCTTTGGTTCCCTCTCAAGGATGAGCTACCCAGGATTAAGGCAAAAGAGAGTGGCCGAGAGAGGCAGAGGACCCGGGGTGGAGCAGGGCCCTGGCGGTAGCACACCCGAGCACACGAGAGGGTGCACGGAGGATCTGTCTGCTCACCAGCTCTTGAGTGACAGCGCTCAGTTTCCTCGTCTGACCTGGGGACAGTCTTAGCAGCCTGCCGCACAGGGTGACTGGGATAGGCAAGTTCGTCCGTGCGTAGCTGAGTGGTGCCTGCCTGTGAAAGCGTGCAATTAGCAGTGTCGGTGTAGAAACTGTTAATAGTTGCGCCTCCTTCTGCCTCTCTGGGCGCTTGTGTCAAGTTGGAACTGGCCCTTTCCCCTGGCCACCTTTCTCTCTCCCTGAATGTTGATCAGTCACTAAGCATTTATTCAAAATTGCAGAAAGTGGAAGTTGTCAGCAGGGGGCCCTGGGAATGCGTGGTGAACTGTTGGTAGGAAAGTCGCTGAATGACGTGAGGACTTCCCAGGGCTTTGATTCCCGGTCTCCTCATCTAGCTCCTCTTTCGGCCCATGACGAAGCTGAGCAGCTCAGGCCACACAGCAGGCCCGTAGCTGAGTCAGGGTGGAAGGCGAAAGGCTGGACTGCTTCCAGCCGACTGCATAGGCTATACGAAGGTAAAGGTATTCTCTCAGGCCCCCAGGAGGAAACCGTTTATTTCAAGAGAGCCATAATTCTTTTCCATAAAGGAAGGAAAAAAGAAAATGAAAGTGAATTTCTGCATGCCAAAACTGCAGGCAAGATTTACTCATTTTAAATTATCTTGGATGAAGATAAGAAATGAGATGAATAAGAAAAAGGAGCACAGATGACATTTAAAAAAATGTTTTTAAAAAAAAGAAGAAAACAGGGAGCTTGGTCCTGATGGCGGAGTGGGAGTATCTTTCTGATCTCCCTTTTTATTCATCTAGATGGTTTGTCAGAGTCCCAAGTCAAGGTTTTCCCAGGGCATGCTTAATACCCTGGATTCGTCTTCCTTTACAGCAATGATAATGATGGTGATAAAATAAAAATAGCTTTCCTTATATCTTAAAATAATTCCGTACCCAGCAAGCCCAGGGTACAATAGGGAACTAAGAGCCTGTGACACCGAGTTAAGTACAGAAGGGAGCCGCTGCCTCCAGGAGGGGAAGCCAGGGGAACCGGTTCTCCAGGTGCCTGGAAGGGACGTCAGTGGGTTTGTCAGTCTTCTTGAGTCCCAGCGGTCAGGGAGGACAGCCGTGGGCAGGCAGGCAGGGCCGGAGGATTGGGATCTGATTGCTGGGGCCCAGCCAGCAAGCACATCCTTTCCAGCAAAGGTGCTTTGAAGGCACAGTTGCTCTCGGTCTCCTACCATTTTCCTGTGGTTGAGTGTGTTCTGGCTTAAATGTAAATTGTATTATGCAGGGACAGTTTTGGAGTTCCGTGGTTGGAAAGTCTGTCCTCTCCCTAGAAAAACTTACACTCGTAACACTGATTTTTTCTTAGGTTTCCAGAGAGAGTGTAGACACACACACACACACACACACACCCCCAACCCGATCACAGCCCCTCCAAGAGCACTGGTTCCCAAGTTCAGAACCTTTTCACTTGCTAACTTTCATAGTCTATAGAGTTACTTTTCTGATCTTTGCCAACTGTGTCTTTTGTCCTCAAATGTAGGTCGAAAAGCCAGTGTTGAGGACCTGCTCTGAGAAGAGCCGCGGGAACAGGCATAGCACGTCTGTCTCCAGATGCTCTCTCATTTTCACATCTGGGGAATTCAGAGAAAACCAGCATCGTTATCAGCATTTTATAAATGGCAGAACAAGAGTAAAGACAGGGCTGGTCCGTGCCCCAGAGATGGGCTGCCACAGACAGGCTGGTGTTTGGAGAGACTGTCTTTTAAGAGCTGTCTGGAGCCAGGTCCATCAGAGGGCTGGGAGACAGAGCTTCCTGCTGCTCTGAGGCTGGCTTGGCCTCTGGGCATGCTGGCGGGGAGGGGCGGTCACAGAGCTACAGGGGGCAGGGGTGTGGGCAGGGCTCAGACCTGGCTCCAGGAACCGGTTCCCTTAGTTTCTGGCAAGTTCCACCCACACCTTGCCAAGGTGGTGGACTCAGGGTGCATTCTTGGACCCTTCCTCAGGTCCCAGGAAACCTCCTCGCAGGCCCCTTCCACCCAGCAGGTGCCGGGAAATGACCGGAGCCCTGGGCATGAGAGCAGCTTCGCCATTGCCACCTGGGCTTGGGCAGCTGGGGGGCGGTGGGGGGGGGCGGTATGTCACCCCCTAAGGGGCCTGTGCAGGAGAATGGAGACCTTGTCCCACCAGGGAGGGGTTTGTGCAGCCACCTTGGGGTGGGGTTGGGGCTTGGAGTTAGGGTTCCTTTAGACTGGAGCCCCAGCAGCTGCAAGCTCTCCTGCTGGGCAGAGTGAAGAAGGGGAACTTGATTATGCTCAGCTTGTCTCACAGACCCAGCTCGGCTGCTCCTGGCTGGAAGCTTTCAGCGTTTTCCTTAACGTTCCCCAAACGCTCTTGGCCCTGAGCCATCAGCACAGTTTGCTATGATTCCACGGCATAACCATACCTGTCCACAAGCAGTTCCCTGCTGCATGGCCAGGCCTGTCTGTGGTCTCAACATCCCTCTCGCTTCTGGTGTTGGGGAGCTATCTTCCATTTCTCAGAGGTCCCAGAATCTCCTGGGCAGTGGGATAGAAAGTCTGGGTGGGAACTAAAGACGGAGCACAAAGCAGTCTTTGTAGAATTGGGACATCGACTGTCTCGGAGCTGGCAGGAACCACGCCTGTTCTGTTCACAGGACAGCAGGCTCTTACACTGGACCAAGGGCTTGCGGTCAGGTCCTGGTTTCCACAGTCTCCACAGAGGCAAAGTCATATTATCCCAGGCCTTTCCTGGTGCACGACTTTACGGTTTTAGGTTGTGTAATTATAGATCTAGAAGAAACTTCCCAGATAATTATGTCAGCTGAGCACTTTCACTTTACACCTGAAGAAACAGGCTCGGGCGTGTGGGTGGCTAGCCCAGGTAGGAGCTTGTTAGCCGAGGGGAGTGGCTGCCATGTCTTGCCACCTCCTGTGTTCGGGGACTCTGCCTGCCTCTTACTCGTGTGTGTGTGTGGCCTCTTTGGGAACAAGGCTCAGCACAGTGAGACATATGAATATCAGTTCAGTTCAGTCGCTCAATCGTGTCCGACTCTTTGCGACCCCGTGGACTGCAGCACGCCAGGCCTCCCTGTCCATCACCAACTCCCAGAGCTTACTCAAACTCATGTCCATTGTGTCGGTGATGCCATTCAACCATCTCATCCTCTGTCGTCCCCTTCTCCTCCCGCCTTCAATCTTGCCCAGCATCAGGAATGATATTAAGTGACATGAAGGACTTAAAACATTTAAGAAGTCAATTCCTGTGAGTTTGTTTGGGGTTTTCCTTATTAGGCCACCAGGTGGCGCTCTCTCCCCAGCTCATCACCCGCCCCCGCCCAGTGGTGTGGAAGGAGGGGAGGCAGACCCCTTCATGGGAAGCAAAAGATAGGCCTGGAGCTGGCTGCTGCTGCTGCTGATAAGTTGCTTCAGTCATGTCCGACTCTGTGCAACCCCAGAGACGGCAGCCCACCAGGCTCCCCCGTCCCTGGGATTCTCCAGGCAAGAACAATGGAGTGGGCTGCCATTTCCTTCTCCAATGCATGAAAGTGAAAAGTGAAAGTGAAGTCACTCAGTCGTGTCCGACTCCTAGCGACCCCATGGACTGCAGCCCACCAGGCTCCTCCGTCCACCGGATTTACCAGGCAAGGATACTGGAGTGGGGTGCCATTGCCTTCTCCGGAGCTGGTTGAGTGGTTCTTAATTTACTTGTGTGCCTGACTTCCGGAGCTCAGTGGATGACTGGGCCGCATGGTTCTCTACTCCAGTCTTTCTGCCCTATGCCTGGTGTGTTATAAGAACGAGGGATGAGACCTTCCTCACCGCAGGGCTCAGCAGCACATGTGGCCCCCTCCCCGAGAGGGGGTCTCCTGGGAGCTGCAGGGGTGAAGGGACCCTCCGAGGCCTGGCAGCCCCTCCTCAGGGTCTGTAGGACCCAGCCAGGAAAGGACCTGAGAGCAAGGCCAGGAGCCCTTGGGTTCTAGCCTGGGTGTCAGTGTCAGGCAGGTAGCCTCCCCCTTGGTGTGTCCACCCGTGTGGAGATGAGATAGTCGGGGATCCCCAGGGGCCCCTTCAGAAATAAACGCTGTGCCCACCTCTGGGCCTGACCCCATGCTGGCCGTCGCTGTGCCTGGAGTTCCTGCTGGTGACCTGCCTTCTGGGTTAAAGCCACTAACACAGCAGCCACCAAAAGGCCCGTGTTCAGTACTAAGGGTTAACACCCGAGAAGGGGAAGGCCTACGCTGTTGACTGCCCCTCTCACACAGCCCAGGCACACGTGGGTGTGCAGGGAGAGTGGGACACACAGGTCAGCTGGGGAGGGGGCGGGGAGCTGGCACGATCTGGGGAAGCCAGGCCTGAGGGAGGTGCTGGGCCCTGACTCAGGGAGGTCCCAGGGCACACACCCAGCTGGCGGGAGGCAAGCGTGGGCAGGAAGCAGAGGCCATGGAGCCTGCCTATCACTAGCGCTCCCTCGGCTAGTTCCAGACACTGCAGAGTCGGGCCTGTGCTGGGTGTGACCAGCTATGCCTGGGAGGCGGCCCACTCGAGCCCTGCCGGGGCTAGGCCCTTCCTCATGAGGAGGAGCTGGGGGGTGTGGGGGAGATGTGACAGGTAGCTGCACCCCCCCAGACCTCACACACATGCTGACCAACAGGGCATCTGGTGGCCAACCACGGACAGAAACGCTCTGGAAACGACTGTCATCTCCTGAGAGTTAGATTGCTGGTCTTGACCGCAAGCAGAGTGGACACAGCTCCCACTTCCTGCTTCCTGCCAGGATTCTGGGGTCCAGCCCACAGGAGCAGGGGCCTCTGGGAACAGGGACGGAGGGGCCGAAGTTGGATGGGGACAGCAGGGCTCTGCCTGCTGCCCGCCACCCAGTGCTGCCAGCCTTCGAGGGTCTCGTGCGTGCCCTGGGCTGGGCAGGGCTGGGGAGTCCATGCTGGGGGAGTCTGTGACACGTGCCTCCCTTCTCGGAGCTGCCTGGCCGTCATTGGGAAAACACAGGGCACACGGAGAGGACAAAGAGCTAGAAAGTCGGAGGCATTGCCCTCCTGCTTTTCCAGTTGAGTAAACTGAAGTGATGCAGTCCGGTCCCAAGGTCAAGGGGAGAAAGTTCACTACTCACGATGCCGGTCACAAAGTTGCTGTTAGCTGTTTCTTGATGCCAGACTGCAGGGAGGGCAGGAGATGAGATGAGTTAATACTTTTGTGCCCTTGAGAAGTGACAGGAAGGGGCCACACGCTGACACACAGGCAGGACAGGTCAGGACAGGTCTGTCCTCGCAGAGCTGGGGTCCCTGCGGCTATGGCCCTGTGGCTCCGTGGATCTGACAGCCGGGAGGCCACCACCCCCGCCCCGCACAGTCAGCCCGTGCTCGTCACCTGCACCGTCCACCCCGCGTGGGTCCTCTCCTCCCTGCCCCGTTGCCTGGCCTCCCCGACTCGCGCTTGCTTTTCCCGGTCATTCTGGTAGAGGGAGGGACGATGAGGGAGCCTCGGTGAACACCTCCACCCAGCCCGTGCTGCTGTGGTTCACAGAGTCATCGGAACAAGTTGACCCTCTTGCTCTGCCTTCAGCAGTGGGTCTTCTGGCTTGGGGCAATCAGAGGCCCCTCGGGAGGGTGCGGGAGCCACTCTCAGGACAGTGACCGGAAGCTGGGAGACTGGAGGGAGATGATGTTTGCAGGAGCCCAGATGCTGGTGATGTGAGGGGTAGGAGGGGGACTGGGCGTTCTGGAACCTTCCCTCCTGCCTTTCCAAGCCTGGCTGCCCTTGTTTCCCTTTCCCCAGCCCTCTGCTGCCCCCCTCTCTCTCTTCCCCATCTACACTGGACGCCCTGTTTTTCTGTCCTTTATTTCTAGCAAGACTGAGGATTGGGGCTACTTGAATGAAGATGGAGAGCTCGGCTTGGCCTACCAAGGCCTAAAGCAAGTTGCCAGGTCAAACGTGTGTCTTTCTTCCCGTGTCTGTTGTTCTGCCTGCTCATGTCTATGCTTGATTATTTTTCAGCTGGAGGGGATGCAAGGGTACAATTCACAGGGGTAGGGCAGGGAGGAGTGTCAGAGGGAAGCCCCTTGCATCGCCGTCTGTCACTTTATGTGGAGGCTGCTTGTTTGCATCAAGACAATGGCTCTTGATGGCTCACTGGAACCTTGAAAACCACCCGGCCCAGCTCCCTCATTCTGTGGGTGAAGGAACAGACTAATCTGCTTAGCAGGCTCTCAGCTCTCTCCTCCTCCTCCAAGTCGCCTCAGTCGTGTCCAACTCTGCGACCCCATAGACGGTGGCAGCCCACCAGGCTCCCCCGTCCCTGGGATTCTGCAGGAACGAACACTGGAGTGGGCTGCCATTTCCTTCTCCAATGCATGAAAGTGAAAAGTGAAAGTGAAGTCGCTCAGTCGTGTCTGACTCCTAGCGACCCCATGGACTGTAGCCCACCAGGCTCCTCAGCTCTCTAGGATGGTGGAAATTTAATTCTGGGATTCCTGAGTCTGTGCTGCTTCTGTGCTCCATTTTGACCATCTTGCGTGCATATCAGCCCAGAGCCCTGGCTACATCTGTGCTGCTGGCCAAGCTCCAGGCAGCCTGCCCTCCAGCACACGTGATAGTCCCCATCGTGGTAACTGCTTGGAGCTCACCCGGGCTGAGCGGCCCGGCCCCAGTGTGCTGCGGTGTCAGCGTGTCGGGCCTCATGCCTTTGGGGTGAGGACACTGGGGCTTGTAGGGAGTGAGGAACTTGCTGCCTGCACGGAAGGTCCGGAATGTGGACCTGGTTCCATTTGCTACCAGAGTCTGAATCTGGCTGTTCGGCCATCAGCCCTGGGGGAGCAGCCTAGCACAGGAGATTAGACAAACCTGCTGCTGCTGCTAAGTCACTTCAGTCGTGTCCGACTCTGTGCGACCCCATGGACTGCAGCCTACCAGGCTTCTCCGTCCATGGGATTCTCCAGGCAAGAATACTGGAGTGGGTTGCCATTTCCTTCTCCAATGCATGAAAGTGGAAAGTGAAAGTGAAGTCACTCAGTCGTGTCTGACTCCTAGCAACCCCATGGACTGCAGCCTACCAGGCTCCTCCATCCATGGGATTTTCCGGGCAACAGTACTGGAGTGGGGTGCCATTGCCTTCTCCCAGACAAACCTAGACAGCATAATTAAATAAGCAAAGACATCACTTTGCCAACAAAGGTCTGTGTTAGTCAAAGCTATGGTTTTTCCAGTAGTCATGTATAGATGTGAGAGTTGGACTATAAAGAAAGCTGAGCGCTGAAGAATTGATGCTTTTGAGCTGTGGTGTTGGAAAAGACTCTTGAGAGTCCCTTGGACAGCAGGGAGATCAAACCAGTCAATCCTTTAAGAAATCAGTCCTGAATATTCATTGGAAGGCCTGATGCTGAAGCTCCAATATTTTGGCCACCTGACGTGAAGAGCCGACTCATGGGAAAAGACCCTGATGCTGGGAAAGATTAAAGGCAGGAGGAGAAGAGGGTAGCAGAGGATGAGATGGTTGGATGGCATCACCGCCTCAATGGACATGAATTTGGGCAAACTCCAGGAAATAGGGACAGGGAGGACAGGAGGTGCTGTAGAGCACGGGTTCACAAAGAGGCAGACGTGACTTAGCAGCAGAGCAGCAACAGGAGGAGCACAGCCTGACCATCATGTCCCGAGTCTGCTGCCAGCACGTGGCCGGCCGCTCAGGGCTTTAGCACAGCGTCACACATCTGAGACTGCCAACAGTAGAGGGGGCGGAGGTCCTCAGGCTTGTTCCCCAGAAGAGAAAACAGGCTCAGCAAGGTGGGGTGAGGGCGATGCCAGCATCCTTGGCCTGATGCTGAGCCAGGGCTGAGCCAGGAACCTAGGGCCTCGAGCACCATCTTCCGAGTTCTGCCTGCCAAGGACATCACAGAGGTCCTGGAGCAGCACGAAGAGTCTTTCTTATTGACAAAAGAAAGTTCAGGTCGGCTGGCTCTCGCGGCCACATGTCTCCTGGCTATGGGTTCAAACTTGGCCCCACCTGTGAGCCACGTGACGTCTGGCTCCATTTTCTCACTGGTAGAATGTGGATCAAAATCAGACCTTCCTTCTCAGGTTGTTGTCAGGAATAAATGCAGGTGAAGCACTCTACACACACCTGGCGTGGAGGAAGCACGGAATAAATACTAGCTGTTACTTGTATTATAACGGCTATTTTGGAGTAAGATCAAATTCCTGCCCCATCTAGACATTTGCTTTATTTTGGGTTGGGAGCGGAAATTGGATGTGCTTTGATATGTAATGAATTTATTAATCGAGTGAAGAAGGCACAGCCCGATGACACATCAGGACACCTGCCCGACCTGCCCTGGGACGTGGCCTCAGACCTGTCTTGGCTTTAGTGGTCTCACCTGCCAGATGAGGTGGCCAGCCTGGGGCTGGGGCAGAGGTTCTCAGACCTTGCACAGAACCCTGGCCGTAAGCTCACTCACAGCACAAAGTGGGAACTGATCGTTTGGGTAGAGTTCCTAGAACCTGAGCGTTCCAGTCTATTTCTCTCATTAAATTTATAGCTTGCTGGTGATTACTTTCAGTTTATCGTAAACCAAGATCGAATGTTATCTAAATATCGTGCGTCCCCTAAAAGTGCTGGCTTAGTTGCCAAGTTATTTTCCACAAAACCCTCATTATTGATTTCCTTTGGTGATGAGTGAGTGACTCGGTCGTCTCCCCGTCATCCATTCATGTCACTTTGCTGAGCTGGCCCCCAGAGCCTAGCGTCACCCCCGATGCTGCTATGGAGCTGACCGGACGTGCGGCTCCGTCCACCTGGGACTTTACAGTGGAGACGTTCCCCTTTCTCTTGCTCCCTCCCGCCTTGGGGCCGTTAGCACCTCCCAGACTGACAGCAGAAATACAGAACCACATGGTACTTCCAGTCAGCATCTTTATCTGCATCCCAGGAAGAGGACGACCCCAGTCAGGAGGTGTTTGATGAAAGTTTCTTTAAATCATTGAGCCCCAGAAGATAGCACCATAGTCACAAAATCAGTAATTAACCTCTTAATGAGGACGCTGCTTCAGAGCCTTCCTTAATTCCTGGCCTTGCAGATGAAATGGGGGTCTCCCAGAATTGCTCCGACTGTTTCCCAAAACTTCTCCCCAACCTTCCCCAGATCTTCTCTAGGTGTTTCTGCCACTTGTCATGACAGCGGTGGATCTTAAACCTCCCCCTGATCATTTGCAATTAGTCTTAGCTTCTGTTTGGACTGTGGAAGAATGTGTATAAAAGGCCAGAGATGAAGTGGCGGGGTGGGGGGGTGGGGTAGGGGAGGAGTTGGTCATAGTGGTTAGGTAAATAAAAAGAATAAAAAAAGAGATCTAATACTTTGCCTTTCTCAAACTTGCAGAGAACCTTCTAAAGGGGAGATATGCAAGTAATACAGTTAGTTCTGTCTACCAGAGTTTTGTCTTAGCAAGGAGATTCTTGTGAACTTCGGGGCAGATATTGACGCTTTTACTGGAAAGATGCTCTAAGAAATGTATTTCTGCTGATCTCTTGACATGGAGACAGTCCCTCAACCCCAGACCACCAGACTGTGCTCAAGAGCGAAGGATGAGGGGATGAGAGTGGTGGCAAGATAGGCCTGAGGTCAGGGGTGCTGTGTTGGACCTTGATCCCCGTCCTGCAAGAGGAAGGCTGGCCTGCTTGCCTGCCCAGCCCCGAGGGCCCGCTTCCCGCCCCCCGCCCCGTGTCCATCCCCCATGGGTCTCATGCAATTGCTGCTGCTGCTGTGTCCCTGCTCGGCTGCTCCCCGTCGCGTGTCGCTCTGTGGCCCCTGTCTGGGGGCGCAGACTCCAGCCCTGCTGTCGTCTGTCCTCCTTCCTCTGGGTGCAGGTTGCTGGAGGCACAGCTGCAGGCCCAGAGCCGCGAGCACGAGGAGGAGGTGGACAATCTCAAGGCCCAGCTGGAGGCCCTGAAGGAGGAGATGGACAGACAGCAGCAGACCTTCTGCCAGACCCTGCTGCTCTCCCCAGAGGCCCAGGTGGAGTTCGGCATCCAGCAGGAGATGTCTCGGCTCACCAACGAGAACCTGGTGAGTCCCCGCGCCACGCGGGGCCCGGCCCTGGGAGGTCACGCTCTCAAAGCAAAGGGGACCAGTGGTGGCCTTTCACCAGACAGACAACGTTCATGTCTTTGGCCCTATGGCAGGAACAGAGAGTCTAGAACTCTCCCGCCAGCAAGAATGCAGAGCTGTTTTGTTTGTCTGTTAACATGTAACTAGCCTCCTGAAAATTTAGCAGCCCTTCTGGAAGAGCTTCCAGGTCATGCAGGTCAGGAATTCTGGCAGGGCCCAGTGAGGGCGGCTCATCTCTGCTCCACTGTGGTTGGAGGGGGCCAGAGGATGCAAGGCACCCCCAGTCCCAGGTCTGAGGCCTCAGTTTCCCTCCCGGGGTCTGCTCTCTGCTGTTTCCATGGCAACTGACTTCCAAGAGGATGAGGTGGAGGCCTCTTAAGATCTAGTTCCAGAACTGGCCCAGGGTCACTTCTTCCACCTTCTGTGGACCAGGGCAGCTCTGGGCAGATTGAGTGGTGGGCGGACTCCCCACTCTTGCTCGGAGGGGCAGTGGGGAGAGTGGTCGGTGGCCCTCCTGGCAGACAGTCATCGAATGAGCCTGGGCAAAGGCCAGAGAAATGAGTCTCTGTTCTCAGAGATCTCAGGCGGGTGGGGGAAGCAAGATGGAAAAAAAGAAGAGGAGGAGAAATAAGATGTTGTTTCCAGAAACCCAGTTCTACATGGGAATAACAAATACTACAGAAAAAGGGTTGTGGGGGAGGCTTGAAATGAGGCAGGAGGCATGAAAGGGATGTCGCCCCTGCCGATGGGCAGAGAGGAGGAGGAGGAGGGAGGAGCCCAGATGTCTTCCGAGGCTCCACAGTCGCGTCGCTGTTGTGTCACAGAGTCCGTAGTGGTCACGGAGCTCCTGCGGGGACGGGGTGACATTAATGCGGTGCCAGGTGCTGGGGCCGTGGCTGCTGGGAGTCTGGCAGCCCCTGAGGGGCCCCAGCCAAGGGCCTGTTTGGCTTCTGGGCCCCAGGTAGCCTTGCTGGCCTTTGGGCTTGTCCAGCAGACGCCTCTCCAAGGCAGTCACGTGCCTTCACCCGTCTGTTCCTTCCCCAGGGCACCGCCCAGCCACCTGGGGCCCTGGAGGCTGAGGGTCTCCTGGGTGTTGCCGTGACAACCAGAGGAGGCGAGGCCTAGAGGACTGAGGCTCAGGCAGGGCGCCAGGCAGCCTGAGCAGGGAGGAGACTGCCATCTAAACTGAGAGAACGCTCTGACCCATCCCCTGCTTTGTGGGTCCAGACTGGGAAGCAGCGGGGGTGGGAGGTGAGGGAGCTCCTACTGGAGCGGGAGCCTGGCCTCCTCATTGGCGGCCTGATTCGCCGGGTGCCAGGACCACCACCCCACCCCCCTCCGCCCCTCCCTCCAGGGTGGGATTAGATGTGTTCTAATCACACTGCTGAAATGCAGTACTTGGATGCAATCTCAAAAACAACAGAATGATCTCTGTTCGTTTCCAAGGCAAACCATTCAATATTACAGTAATCCAAGTCTATGCCCAAACCAGTAACGCTGAAGAAGCTGAAGTTGAACTGTTCTATGAAGACCTACAAGACCTTTTAGAACTAACACCCAAAAAGATGTCCTTTTCATTATAGGGGACTGGAATGCAAAAGTAGGAAGTCAAGAAACACCTGGAGTAACAGGCAAATTTGGCCTTGGATTATGGAATGAAGCAGGGCAAAGACTAATAGAGTTTTGCCAAGAAAATGCACTGGTCATAACAAACACCCTCTTCCAACAACACAAGAGAAGACTCTACACATGGACATCACCAGATGGTCAACACCGAAATCAGACTGATTATATTCTTTGCAGCCAAAGATGGAGAAGCTCTATACAGTCAACAAGCCTTGACCCGAAAGCCTTCCTCAGCGATCAATGCAAAGAAATAGAGGAAAACAACAGAATGGGAAAGACTAGACATCTCTTCAAGAATGTTAGAGATACCAAGGGAACATTTCATACAAAGATGGGCTCGATAAAGGACAGAAATGGTATGGACTTAACAAAAGCAGAAGATATTAAGAAGAAGTGGCAAGAATACACAGAAGAACTGTACAAAAAAGATCTTCACGACCCAAATAATCACGATGGTGTGATCACTCACCTAGAGCCAGACATCCTGGAATGTGAAGTCAAGTGGGCCTTAGGAAGCATCACTACGAACAAAGCTAGCGGAGGTGATGGAATCCAGTTGAGCTATTTCAAATCCTTAAAGATTATGCTGTGAAAGTGCTGCACTCAATATGCCAGCAAGTTTGGAAAACTCAGCAGTGGCCACAGGACTGGAAAAGGTCAGTTTTCATTCCAATCCCAAAGAAAGGCAATGCCAAGGAATGCTCAAACTACCGCACAGTTGCACTCATCTCACACGCTAGTAAAGTAATGCTCAAAATTCTCCAAGCCAGGCTTCAGCAATACGTGAACTATGAAATTCCAGCTGTTCAAGCTGGTTTTAGAAAAGGCAGAGGAACCAGAGATCAAATTGCCAACATCCACTGGATCATCGAAAAAGCAAGAGAGTTCCAGAAAAACATCTATTTCTGCTTTCTTGACTATGCCAAAGCCTTTGACTGTGTGGATCACAATAAACTGTGGAAAATTCTTAAAGAGATGGGAATACCAGACCACCTGACCTGCCTCTTGAGAAATTTGTATGCAGGTCAGGAAGCAACAGTTAGAACTGGACATGGAATAACAGACTGGTTCCAAATAGGAAAAGGAGTACGTCAAGGCTGTATATTGTCACCCTGTTTATTTAACTTATATGCAGAGTACATCATGAGAAATGCTGGGCTGGAAGAGGCACAAGCTGGAATCAAGATTGCCGGGAGAAATATCAATAACCTCAGATATGCAGATGACACCACCCTATGGCAGAAAGTGAAGAAGAACTAAAAAGCCTCTTGATGAAGGTGAAAGAGGAGAGTGAAAAAGTTGGCTAAAATCTCAGCATTCAGAAAACGAAGATCATGGCATCTGGTCCCATCACTTCATGGGAAATAGATGGGGAAACAGTGGAAACAGTGTCAGACTTTGTTTTTTGGGGCTCCAAAATCACTGCAGATGGTGACTGCAGCCATGAAATTAAAAGACACTTACTCCTTGGAAGAAAAGTTATGACCAACCTAGATAGCATATAGAAAAGCAGAGATATTACTTTGCCAACAAAGGTTTGTCTAGTCAAGGCTGTGGTTTATCCAGTGGTCATGTATGGATGTTAGAGTTGGACTGTGAAGAAAGCTGAACACCGAAGAATTGATGTTTTTGAACTGTGGTGTTGGAGAAGACTCTTGAGAGTCCCTTGGACTGCAAGGAGATCCAACCAGTCTATTCTGAAGAAGATCAGCCCTGGGATTTCTTTGGAAGGAATGATGCTAAAGCTGAAACTCCAGTACTTTGGCCACCTCATGCGAAGAGTTGAGTCATTGGAAAAGACTCTGATGCTGGGAGGAATTGGGGGCAGGAGGAGAAGGGGATGACAGAGGATGAGATGACTGGATGGCATCACTGACTCGATGGACGTGAGTCTTAGTGAACTCTGGGAGTTGGTGATGGACAGGGAGGCCTGGCGTGCTGCGATTCACAGGGTCACAAAGAGTCGGACACGACTGAGCGACTGAACTGAACTGAACTGAATCACACTGCTTCCTTCTGCTTTTAGGACCTTAAAGAGTTAGTTGAGAAGCTGGAGAAGAACGAGAGGAAGCTCAAAAAGCAACTGAAGATTTACATGAAGAAGGTCCAGGACCTGGAAGGTAGGGTGTGAGTGCGGTGTGAGTAGGTGTGTGTGTGTTCTGAGGCACAGGTGTGCTCAGCCCCCCTCAGGGAGGGGCCTGCCTGCCCACCCGCCCCCCCGCCCCACCACCACACATCACTTGCTCCACCTGCTGCTGCCCCCGCCCAGCGCAGACACGTGACGGACTCACGCAGACCCTAGGAGCTCGCCCAGTCTCATTTTGCTGGTATCTTCACCCACAAACACAAACTGAGCAGGTGTTCGTGTGCTGACTCCAAGCTGTGTGGAAAGGGGACATTGCCTCATGGACCTGTCTTGGAAGGGCTAAAAGCTGGAATGCAAAACTTTCTGGTTCGAAAGATTGCTCTGTAACATGAAGCCAGAAACCACGGGGGCCCCCCTCCGTGCTCTAGTAGTCAGGGAGAGAGGCCAGTTCCCTGGGTAAACGTCCCACCTGGCATCTGGCCCAGAGAGGTAAGGCAGAGACTTCAGTGGATCTTCCAGAAACCCCCAGAATATCCTTTCTCTGACTCCCTGCTGTAGGTCTGATCATATCACTCTCCATCCCTCTTTGCACATCCCGCCTTCCTGGGAACCCTCCTCGGTCCCCTCACCATCTGGGATGCAACCCCCCTCTCCCACTCCTTCCTCCTGAGCTCAGGAGTCACGTGCTCAGGCTCCAGTCCCCTCTTTCACTCCTAACACCACGTGCCTGCCAGGCACGTTCCCATCACAGGGGTCAGTTTGTTAATCACCCGCTGACGTCCACCTGCTGCTCTTAGATGAGGCTCTAGGAAGGCAGGACCGTGTCCTGTTTAGCCTTGAGCTGTCGCCCCTCATACCCCACGTGCCCCTCCCCGTCTTTGGATTTTTCTTTTCTGTTCCTAGACTTCTCAATCTCCCAGTCACTCAGATTTTTTCTTCTCTCCCTTCCTCCTCCTTCCCTTCACCCTCCCTCTTCCCTTCTCTTCCCTCCTCCCCTCCCCCCTTCTCATCTCTGGGGGAAGGGGGAGAAGCAGCCCCCAGCAGAATGGTTGTACATCCTGCGCCTGCATCCTTCCTAAGTTCTCTCTGGTCCACAGCCCACCCTCTGCCATTCTGGGTGTTTCCCGGCCCCTCTCCTGAGTGGATCCGGCGCCCAGTGCTCAGGTCTCCTTGTCACACGTGTGACCCAGACTGCAGGGTAGACCATGTATGGAGTGTGGGAGCCCAGCGAACCCAGAACCCTGGGGCCCAGACCCTGGCCCAAATCCTGCCCACCCAGGATGCCTGGCTCCCAGGCCTGAGCTGGAGATCTCTCAGTTCATGCTCCGTCCCTCTGCCCTGCTCAGCTGCCCAAGCCTTGGCCCAGAGCGAGAGGAAGCGGCACGAGCTCAACAGGCAGGTCACCGTGCAGCGGAAGGAGAAGGACTTCCAAGGCATGCTGGAGTACCACAAGGAGGACGAGGCCCTGCTCATTCGGAATCTGGTGACAGGTCAGCCCCGCCTCCCGTCCGCCTCCTGCACAACCCACACCCCACCGACACCCCCACCCACTTTCACCCGCCCCCTCGAGCTGCTGCGTTTCTGACGAGCTCCCAGGTGAGGCTGATGCTGAGGTTAGTGTGTGGGCTGCCCCCAGAGTGTGTCTGGGGGGGCACCTACAGGGCTCTTGGGAGCTGCTTTCCTCGCCACCCTGGGCCTGGTTTGCCAGTTGTACCAGCTCTGACCCCTCTGGTCTCACACCCCCACCTGGCTTCAACAGCCTGACATCCTGCTCTGCGCCCAGCCCACATCAGCAGCCGCCTGCAGGGCCAGCAGGGAGAGCCTGGGCCAGAACCAAGGGGTCTTTGGAGGCCTGGTTCTCTGGCCCCCGAGCTGCTAGCTCCCTTCTCTGGTGCCTGAGTTCTCCCGTCTGTAAGACTTGAAATATGACAGAGGTCAAAGTGCTGTGTTGAATTGTTCGAGTGTGAGGAACTCAAAAGAGACGGAAGAACGGAGCGTGATTTCAGCCCGGCACAGGTTTTGGTTCAGCTCTTCGTTTGGGGTGTTTTTAGTAGCTGAGTATTTTGCTGTTTTTATAAAGGTTAATTTCCCCTACCACCCCTACAATTGCCTGACAACTAAATGTGACGTAAGTTCACCTTAAACAGGCTGTGTCTTGTTCAAATGCCGTTAGGAAAGAACCTTTAATCTCCGATGAATGAAACTCAGGGCTCACAGCATCAGAGTAAAACAGGGTGGAGGGAGTAACACTGGCTGCTGTGCCAGCTGACGGGCAGCTCCCCACGCTCATCGCTCAGGTGGCTCCAGGCCTCCACAGAGCACTTGGCCACCTTCCCTCTAAACGACTTCCCACATGAACTGGGGGAGGATTTCACTGACGGCAGCTCAGGTGCCCAGCGCTGGCTGTTCTGTGGATGATGACGAAAAGTAGAGCCATGGTCCCCACCCCCAAGACGCTGCCATTTAGCTGCTGCAGGATCCCAAATCACAGTGGAAAGTTCCAAGGCAGGAGAAGCTATTTGCAGTCTGCATAGGGGTCAGGCTCAAAGCCAAAAGGTTTAGAAGTCTGGGTCTTAAAAAAAAGGCACATTTTTTTTTTTTTCTGGAAAAATGTTATTGGTTTTCTAATTAGAGTCAAGGGCCAGTCTGCAGTCATCTGTTAAGCCTATGAGATGCCCAAACGTTAACCAGGCATCAGAGTATTATGGCCTGTAGGTGTACATTTGAGGTCAAGTACCCCCTGGAGATGCTGGCAGCCCATGCCGAGCCCCGACCCCGGACTCCCTGGTGGAAGATCTGAGGATGTTGCCCCTTCCTTCCCCCGGCCCACCTGCTGGTGGAGGGGAGGTGGCCTCCCTCATTGCTTTGAGGGGCTCGTGGGACCTGGATGAGGTGGAGGTTGGGGGTGGAGGTAACAGGGATATGGGGTGAGGGCTGGGGCCGCAGTCAGCGTGCTTGGGATCTGAGGCCCGGGGCCTTGTGCCTGGGCCTCGTGCTTGCCTTTCCACCTTGCCGGTCCCTGGTTCTTTCCTCCTCCTCCTCCTCTTCTGGGCCCTTCCAGCACCCCTTGCTCTCAGCCTGGTCTGTGCCTCCCTGAACCTCCTCTGGAATGGCAAGCAGTCTGACAGCTTCTCCCTGGTCTTCCGAGGGCTTTGGCAGGAAAGGGCCAAGAGGCCAAGCAGGAGTCTGTGGTTCACGGGGAGGCTCACCAGTCCCTTCTGGTCCTGCTGGGGCACACAGCCCAGGAGGCAAGGGGAAGGTGGGGCAGCAGCTTCTCCTGACCACACCCCGGTTAGCGCTGGCCACGAGGGAGGTTGGTGAAATGGCTGTCAAGCAGCGAGGCGGTGGCTGGAGCCAGTCAGGGCCTGCTTGAGCTGCCGCTTCTGGCAAAGTGTGGGCAGCTGCCGCCATGAGGTTGCTGAACGGAAGACCAGATGGGCTAGAGGTTGCTCTGGCTCACCCAGCCCCTGGCCTGCGGGCTCTGTCTTTGGGACCAGGCCTTGCCTTCTTGCTGCTGATGAGCCCACTGTGTCCACAGCAGGAAGTGCTGGTGCAGAAGCCTAGGGGGTCCTTGCCCCGGTCCCCTGATCAGGGAGCCTGTTCCTGCCTTCAGCCAGTCTCTGGCCGTGGGCCCCTTCTTGGCAAGGACTGTGGCCTGTGTGTAAACTTGGGCAGGGAGCCCCCCACCCCACCCCCTGCCCCTGGGGATTCTCTTCCTCTGTGTTGTAAGGACAAGGTGTGACAAGCCTATTTTAAACAATTAGGAATTTGTTTGTTGTTTTTTAACGCGTTTCTGAAATACTGGTAGACAGGGTCCAAAGGAATGTATGTGTATCCAGGGCATCTTCTCTCCTACTCCTCTGCCAGCCCCCCACCCCCACCCCGAGGAGCTTCAGGAACCTGGGGAGACTGTTTGTATGGCGGGCCAGGATTCTTACCACCCTGAGCATCGAGCAGCGTCTGCTGTTGAGCTAATCGTTGCTGTCTGTTGTTGGCAGAGTTGAAACCGCAGGTGCTGGCGGGCGCGGTGCCCTGCCTCCCAGCCTACATCCTCTACATGTGCCTCCGGCATGCGGACTACGTGAACGACGACCTCAAGGTGCACTCCCTGCTGACCTCCACCATCAACGGCATCAAGAAGGTCCTCAAGGTCAGTGTCCAGGCCCCAGGTGCTGGTCTCGTGGGGAGCTGGATGAACACAGCAGCTCACTGTCACCTCAGTTCAAGTTCCTCAGAATCTCCAGCTCTGGAGGGAAATGCCGCCTGATCTCTGGACAAACAGGACCCCCAGGATGTTTTGCGGCGTGCTCCCCAGCACCCCCGTGCTGGACTCCAGACAGTTAAGAACCTGCCAGGCCATCTTGCCCAGTGGTCAGGGCAGAGCCCAGGCCTGCTGGAGTCAGGCTCATCTGTCTCCCTTGGCTTCGTTGTAGGAAGACTTCCTGTTTGCTCCGGACCTTGGGGTCCAGCTTTATCTAGAACTCACCCTTTCATGGTTGGTCCTCCCATGCTCTGCCTTCAGCCCAGTGACCTAGTACTATACAGCCCGGTTGCACCCCAGTTTTCTCCAGTGTGACTCCCAAGTGGCCCTAGACCCCAGCCACTCCCCGCTGGATGTGCACCACTGATCAGGGGCCTCCAGGCAAGGTCGTGCGTCCTCTCTGGGGCTAGAGGAGCAGGAAGGCAGCCTCGCGGGGAGGGCTTTCTTCCGTGTGCCCGTGAATAGTAAGGGTCTGCTTGTCGCCAGGCCTGGCTGGGGCCTCCTGGGTGAGAGAAGGCAAGGTGGATGCGTCAGGACAGATGGGAACTACCTCTTCATACCCAGGCACATCTTCTTCTTTTCACAGAAGCACAATGAGGACTTTGAGATGACGTCGTTCTGGTTGTCCAACACCTGCCGCCTCCTGCACTGCTTGAAGCAGTACAGCGGGGACGAGGTGAGTGTGAGATGAGCCCAGGCCCCTGGAGGGCACGGATGCCACCAAGGTGCCCTGTGTTCTTCAGCAGTTAGGTCCTCGTTTCCTTGGTGCAGCAAAGCGTGTTCCACCTCAGAGCACCTCAGACCCCAGGTCAGAACAGGGGCAGGGCGGAGAGGTGTCGGTCCTGAAGCCATCTCTGTTTTGTCCACATGTCGTCCTGAGCTGTTTCGTGTGCCCTGAGGAGAGGGTGTGTGGTCTCTGGGACCTCTGACTCTGTTCACTGAACCAGGAATAAGGCAGGCCTCCATGACCCCGAGGGCCCCTGGAATGAATGAGAAGATTTGTGGGGAAATGTTTGCATAACCCGTCCATCATCTGAGAGCTCCCCAGGAATCTCCCTGAAAACCCCGTGAACTTAATTTTCTGAAGCAGCCCTAGAAGGGCCCCATTTCTGGGAACGTGGCAGAAAGCTCAGTGGTCTGGCGGATCAGGCTGTCTCCAAAGCCAACCCGTTAGTTTGTCTGTTCCAAGACAGATGGTCTAAGAGAAGAGGCGGGGTGTAACTGAACTGCAGATGTGCAAACTGACCCTGAAACCCAGCTTCGTGCTTCTCATCAAATTCAGTCCCTTCATTTGAGGCCCCGACTCATCCCATCACTTATTAATGTTCTGCTCTGGAGCTCTAGGGTCCAGCTTTTTCTAGAACTCACCATTCCCACTGTTGATCCTTGAAAAACCTTCTCCCATGCTTTGCCTTCAGCCCAGTGACCTAGTAACATACAGCTCAGTCTCACCTCCATTTCTCTGATGAGACTTCCAACTTGTGCCCAGATGCCGCTCACACCTAACACCCTGCAGGCCTTCTCAGCTTGCTTCCTCCCTTTCCTTTCACAGTCTCAGTCCCTACACTCCCCACAGGGTAACTCAGTGAGGTGCAACAAAAAGCTTTGTTCCATCTTTTGTGCCAGAATAAGTTTTCACAGACTGTTCTCTCTGGGATAATAGAAGAACATGCCGTGCCAGGCAGTCTCACCACCCTCGGAATGGGACTTGACTCCCATATCTATCCTAGAATCTGAACTTCATTTCATCACCTGTTGTTATTATGAAAGGGAGTGGGTTAATGTTAAAGAAATAGTGTGTTTATTATTGGAAGAAATGGGGCTCATTTCAAACCAGATATTCTCTATTCCCTAACCCTAACATTATACACAAGCTTTTACTTTAAGCAGAAAACTGTATTTAAGGTTATCTCCCTGAAAGTCACCACTTGACCTAATGCTGTCTGTACTCTGCAGGGAACATTATATAGGGCTCAGGAGGACCAAGAATTCTGTTACGTTGGGCTACTCTTTCCTGTGCTTATATTCCCAGGGACAAGTCTTGAATCACAGTGTAACCAGATCTGCATAGCTTAGACAACAATTATCTTGTTATCCCCTCTTCTGCCTGCTTTTGTTTTCTTTAAGAATTGCTTTGTGACCTGACATAGTATGAGAGGTATTGCTAGAGACAGTCACCCTTTTGAAATCATTGACTTTTCGGCTGCTCTTGATTGCTTTTGGCCTGAATACAGAGATATTGTTCACATGAGTTCTTCTGATATTAGCAGCTTTCTCAACTTGAATATTACTTCATCTAGTTAACAGGGAAAGCTCAGAAGACATGGTGCTATAACTGTGGAATCATCTTGGTTCATCCATTAATTCTGATACTCAATGATAGGCTCTACATAAAATTTCTTATTGTAAAAACATACACTCCGAGCCAGGTACTTCTTCAGGGACTTGTGTATAGTCCTAATATTTTAGGGTAACCTGGCATATTGGGACAAGAACTGGGTTAAGATGCAGGAAGCATGGATCCCTCTTTTCTGGGACCTGCTGCCAACCTGCACTTTGCTGCCTCAGGGAGACTTCAGGGATTTGGACCAAATGATCACAGACTTTTGACTAAGCAGTTTTCCGAGTCCTCTGTCATGCTAAGTTTTGACTCTGCCTTCAAATTTAAGAGCCATCCTTGAGAACTGGAAGAACTGACAGGGTCTTAGAGGACCTCACCTGAGCAGACAGAACCTGAGCGGTCTCCCCACAGTAGGATACCTCGGAAGTGACTGGAGGCCTGGAGGTCTTCCTGTGCCTGGCACTCAGCACAGCACCCGTCTCCCTCTGCAGGGCTTCATGACTCAGAACACTGCAAAGCAGAATGAGCACTGTCTTAAGAACTTTGACCTCACTGAATACCGCCAGGTGCTGAGCGATCTTTCCATTCAGATCTACCAGCAGCTCATTAAAATCGCCGAGGGCCTCTTGCAGCCTATGATAGGTAAGCTGGCACTGGAGATCTCCAGCGCTCATTGTGGAGTCTGATGTGAGGGTAAGCACTCCCTCCGTTTAAGGAATTGGCTATCTTAGGACAGCCCTCAGAAAGCCCAGGCTCTTCCCAGAAAAGGCAACAAAGGAGGTGTATGCCGTCTACTCAAAAAGAGTCATGAAACTTTCAACACCAGCCCATCAAAGCTGCTTGAGTAGTGAGACTATAGATCATTTTCCCTCTATCTCCTTTTTCTGTAATGTACTGTATTATTTTTTCCCCAAACTAATTTCCATAGGTACTAAATATAAATTCAGAAAATGTAAATGCATACACAGTGACAAGATATAATACTCTTGCCCATGTATATGCTTTATTCATGGAAAAGGGAAAGAATTAAGTATGTTCATATAAATGAACACAGTAGTAAACACTCATGCAATAAATATTTATTGAACATTCTGTCCAAAGCAGGACACTTGGGCACTTGACATGATACCAGAATTGAAAAATAAGAGCAGTTATTTTTTATGTTAAAAGTAACACACATGTGCATCACTCACTGTGCTCCTTAAAGGCTGGGGAGGTTCTGAAGCACGTGGACAGTGTTTTCCCCAAGTTCTGACAGCATAAGTTGGTTGTAAGTGAATGCCAAGTAGGACAGGGTCCCACATGCCATCCAGAAATATATCCCTTGGGGTAAGATTCATTCCAAATCCTTCTTCTTGTCTGAGAATCTTCTTAGGAAGAGCTAGTTTATTCCCACCAGACATAGAGAGAACTGGGGATATTTCATGACTCAGACAAGGTGATAGTTAATTGCATCAGTTCTAGAATTGGACAGACCTGGGTTCAAAGCCTGGCCCTGCCACTTCCTGGTAGGGCAACCTTGGACAAATTATTTAATGCTTCAGTTTCCTCACTAGGAAATGGGTTGTTGGAAGATTAAAAGGAACACTGAATGTAAAGCACCTGACATGTAATTAAGTTCTGTGCATTAACTATGACAGACCAACTCACCTAAGATTTACATGGTCAGAGAGTGATGGAGAAGAGCTGTTTGAACAATTGTTGGATGATCTCAGAGTCCAGGCCCACACCCACGTTGCTCAATTCTCAAATTTTGGTCGCTCAGCACAGAAGCCAGTACAGAATTGAGTTGGTTTTACCTTTTACCTATGTCCCATCACCAATAAATTTAAGCGAAGATTTAGTCCACAGGTTTAGCTCAAGATTTCTATGTGGAAAACTTAACTCGGTTGTAGAGATCAACCTATTAGAAATCGCATGCCAAATGCTCTAAGTTCCTGAGAGTCAGCCCTGGGCAGGATCATGGCCAAAGCCTTCTGTGATCCAAGTGACCCCGAAGCTGATCTAATTTGGGAACATCCGTTGCTCTAATCGCGCTTTGCTTTCAGTGTCGGCCATGTTGGAGAACGAGAGCATTCAGGGTCTGTCTGGGGTGAAGCCCACGGGCTACCGGAAGCGCACCTCCAGCATGCCGGAAGGAGACAACTCGTACTGCCTGGAAGCCATCATCCGCCAGATGAACTCCTTCCACACGGTTATGTGCGACCAGGGCCTGGACCCCGAGATCATCCTGCAGGTGTTCAGACAGCTCTTCTACATGATCAACGCGGTGACGCTCAACAACCTGCTTCTGCGGAAGGACGTCTGCTCCTGGAGCACAGGCATGCAGCTCAGGTAGGCGAGCGCACCTCAGCCCACCCCCAGGGGAGGGGACACCCCACACGCCAGCTCCACTCACACACGGGGGACATTTGTCTCTGAAAATGACAGCCAAATCCAAGTGGCCGTCCTTGTCACAGGCAGTGTGTGACTCAGATCCATCACTTTTTTATTTGTTGATGAAAGTCATCACATACCGAGGAGGCTGCTGCTGCTAATTCGCATCAGTCGTGTCCGACTCTGTGATACCCCATAGACAGCAGCCCACCAGGCTCCCCCGTCCCTGGGATTCTCCAGGCAAGAACACTGGAGTGGGGTGCCACTGCCTTCTCCAATGCATGAAAGTGAAAAGTGAAAGTGAAGCCGCTCAGTCGTGTCCGACTCTTAGCGACCCCATGGACTGCAGCCTACCAGGCTCCTCCGTCCATGGGATTTGACAGGCAAGAGTACTGGAGTGGGGTGCCATTGCCTTCTCCACCGAGGAGGTGAACTTGGTAAACAAATCAGTTCAAAGCTCAAATATTTGCAGACTTTATAAAGGTTGTAAATATGATTTGGCTAGGTTGGAGAGAAAAATCAATGATTTAAGAGGCATGATGGCTCACCGGAGTACAAATATGTTTGCGAATGTTAAATGTAAGTTGTTTTAACTCAGTATAGTTAATGCCTCTTTTCTTCATTAACTTAGTACAGACACTTTAGGCACTTCATCTTGGCTTGGTTTTAAGCACCCACTCATTCCGCAAACAGTTACTGAGTGCCACATACTTGTCACGCTCTTGCCCACATGAGAGAATCAAGAGGAGGAGAGTGATAACACTAGTGGTAGCTGGGCTGCAGAAGAAAGCCATGAGGTGAGCTCGTCCCAGTGAAGCAGGAGGACAGGCATCACAGGGTGCACTCTTCCTGTGTCTAAGGTACAACATTAGTCAGCTGGAGGAATGGCTTCGGGGAAGAAACCTGCACCAGAGCGGAGCTGTTGAGACCATGGAACCCCTGATTCAGGCTGCCCAGCTCCTGCAGTTAAAGAAGAAAAGCCCCGAGGATGCTGAGGCCATCTGCTCCCTGTGCACCGCCCTCAGCACCCAGCAGGTACGGTCACTGTCAGCCAAAGGGACTCAGGGCCAGGCCAGCTTCCGTTCCAAGTCAAAGGTTGTTTTCAAAGCACTCTGGGCCTTTTTCTGCCCTGGTGATACAGTCCTGAAAGTTCAGTCTATTGGTTGTTCCTGCATGAACCAAAGATACTTTGGTCTGCCAGTAACCCTCTGGTCTTTCTTATTTACTTAGAAAGATCAGGTAGTCAAACCCACAAAGCATCAAGCTTAAGCACAAAGGTTTTTAAACACTTAGAGAGAGTTCTGGAATGTCTCTCACCACAAAATTTAAATTTCTTTCAGAAATTGGGAGTAGCATCTGTCTTTTGGCGTTAAATTGTTTCCTTTACAACTATAATTCCATTACATTTGTATTTTCACTTAGACTTCATATGTGTTATTTTATTTTATTTTTTTATATTTTTTTATTTAGCTGCACCAGACCTTAGTTTCAGCATGCAGGATCTTCAATTTTTTAAGTGGTGACACGAGGGATCTTTAGTTGTGGCGTTCCAACTCCTATTTGCAGCATGTGGGAAGTACGAGTTTCCTGACCAAGGCTAGAACCCAGGCTCCCTGCATTGGGAGTGTAGAGTCTTAGTCACTGGACCACCAGGAGAGTCCCTACATTATTTTAAATAAAGTCAGTAAGCATCTGACTTTAAATTTTCTTTCCTTTTCCCCCTAGAAGTTGCATTTATACTGGGTCTCAGTTGCAGAGATAGTTTGTTGTTGCCATTCAGTCGCTAAGTCACGTCCGACTCTTTGTGACCATATGGACTGCAGCACACCAGGCTCCTCTGTCCTCTACTGTCTCCCAGAGTTTGCTCAAGTTCATGTCCATTGACTAGGTGATGCTATCTAACTATTTTATCCTCTACCACCCCCTCTTCTTTTGCCTTCAAGAAGTACTACATCTGTCAAAAGATAAATCCTGTCACATAGGTGACCTTGCCCTCCATCATGAATGTGCCTGTTTAGAAATGGGCCCATCACAGGGTGGGGGTGCAAAATGAGACCAGCATGAAGAAATCGGGATTTTCCATATTAAATCATGCACCTTCTCTCTGCCCAGCACCTAAAGAACAACAGAATCCAAATTCACTATTGCAAGTAAACATACATTTCCTTACCACCTCCATTAGATACTCAGAGATGAATACCAAGCTCTTAAAAAAGCTGCTTCCTTCTATACGTGTTTACTGAAAGTTTTGAAACTTAAAATTTTGCTTTCATAAGTTTATTCCTAGACTGTACCTGGTACCGCTCTGCCACTGGGCAGGCCACTTCCCCCACACAAAGAAGTACCTTCTGTTTAGATAGGAGAAAAACCTGCTCTTTAGTAAGTGATTTTGGGGGGTGGTGAGAGATAAGGAAAGTGCTGTTAAGACCTTTGTTATAAAAGGTAAGATACCCAGAACTCTTTTAATGAAACCTTTAAGGGGCTAGTAGATAAGGCGCTGAAGACTTTAGGCCAACAGTTTCCTAAAATCCTCATTAATTCATAAGTCACAGAACATGGGGGAGGGTTGGGCAGATATATAGGAGAAAGGAGTCGGTAAGAGAGCTCAGATCTCCCAGGCAGAGCTTTGGGACCCTAATTTACTAAACGTGGATGCCTCAATGTCAGTCCAGCTGCACCTGAATTGTGGGTCTTGCCCACAGAGAAGTGTTCTCTGGTGCCAATATCATATATTCTTTAAGGTTCAAAAGTGATTTTAGGTTCATTTAGCTCTGTGCTAAACTTTTGTTTTTATTCCAACAGATTGTCAAAATTTTGAACCTTTATACCCCTCTGAATGAATTTGAAGAACGGGTGACAGTGGCTTTTATACGAACAATCCAGGTGAGTTTTAAAATAGTAATCAATTTTATAAGTCCTAGGATAAAACATGGAGAAGGCAATGGCACCCCACTCCAGTACTCTTGCCTGGAGAGTCCCATGGATGGAGGAGCCTGGTAGGCTGCAGTCCATGGGGTCGCTAAGGGTCGGACACAACTGAGCGACTTCCTTTTCACTTTTCACTTTCCTGCATTGGAGAAGGAAATGGCAACCCACTCCAGTGTTCTTGCTTGGAGAATCCCAGGGACGGCGGAGCCTGGTGGGCTGCCGTATATGGGGTTGCACAGAGTCGGACACAACTGAAGCGACTTAGCAGCTTAGCAGAGGATAAAACAAATAAAAAAATTGGTAGTTGAGAGTTAACCTAGTTTCTCTTTATTAGTAAAATACTGCTTCCATTATAGTCTAGAGGACCTTACATTCTTAGGTTTTCTCTTTTGGTAAATAACCTACCATATATACAAGGAGACTGAACTTTAATAATCTTCGCCTCTTGGATTTTACATTGTTTAAGTATTATTTCATTGACCATTGTGTGTGTGTGTGTTAAGTCACTCAGTCATGTCTGACTCTTTGTGACCCCATGGACTATAGCCTGCCAGGCTTCTCTGTCCATGGGATTCTCCAGGCAAGAATACTGGAGTGGGTTGTCATTCCCTTCTCCATGGGACCTTCCCAACCCTGGGATCAAACCTGGGTCTTCTGCATTGTAGGTAGATTCTTAACCATCTGAGCCACTATGGAAGCCCCAGTTTACCACTAGCAAGTTGCTAAACTATAACACAAAGTGGAATTAGAAAGTAAGCAAAATGTCAACCCTACCCATAAATGAAATTAAGAAATACTGTTGTTTTGTTTTGTTTTTAATGTTTATTTGGCTTCGTTGGGTCTTGTTGCGGCCTGCAGGACCTTTGTTGTGTCATTCAAGATCTTTCCTTGCAGCTCATGAACTCTTTGGTTTCGGTTTGTGGGCTTAGTTGCTCTGTGGCATGTGGGATCTTAGTTCCCTGACCAGGGATCAAACCTGCATCCCCAGCATTGCAATGCAGACTCTTAACCGTTGGACCACCCGGCAAGTCCTAAGAAATACTGTTTTAAGGAAAAAAAAAAAAGAGCTCTTAAATCTTGACTCTTACAATATATGAGACAATATTTACCCTTAGGAACATTCTTGAAAGCAAGCATATTAAGGGAAATGATTACTTAAATCTGTCTTAAGAGTTTGTGAATGTTTACCTAAAGATGAGCTTCCTAAGCTGAGCCCTCAGTGATCTGTGCTGAGTGCCTAATCTTCATGTGTGACTGTAGCTGACAGCATCTAAAGGATGAGTCACATCAAGATTAGTCCAAAAACGGCGAACACTCCTCCCATCAGTACAGGTGGGGAGCACCCTGAGGAGACACAATACTTTTTCAAACTTTTAAACTGTCTCTTCAGCTGGCGAAGTAACTGTCAGTCCGAATCAAGGATAAAAAGAAATGGGAGAAAGTGATTAGAGAAGGAGGCAGGAAAAGCAGAAAAGAATAAATTACCTTGAGCATCATGTATAAGTAGAGAAGAGAGGCTGAAGGTCAGGGGAGGGTGCCAGTCAGATGGAAGCTTGTTCTGTTAAGGGCAGAGGGGGAAATCCAGTGGTTTGTTAAAGATTTGGGTCAGAGAGAACCAGGCAGAGAGTCACCTCTATGGATGTTGTATCGTCAGCTGCTGAAATGACTGATGGCAGAAGCCACTGAGTTCTCTGACATGCCACTATTTTTATGGAGAGCTGAGAATTTACACAAAGCAGAGGGCATATTTCTTAGACAGTCTTTTTTTTGCTTTTAGATATCTGAGACACATTAGAGGGAGAGCTCTAACTGCTTATAAATTGGCACTGTATACAAGAAGACAGTTCAGGCCAAAGGTCAAAGAATATGAGCCAAATCACACTTGGGGTTTAAGGCAGTAGGAAAAAGGCAGTGGAAGTTGGTCAGATAGTCTCTGGAGACACATACAGTGAGATTCTGAGTCATCCTTAGCAGTCAATTCTCGAGTCCATCAATTCTGTCCAAAAAATGTTGTGTGCGTGTGTGTGTCTGTGTCTGTTTGCCAGCTAGGGTTTTGGTTTTGTTTCTTCCTACACAGTGCTCAGAGGAAAGGCTGGGACGGTTCATACCATCCTCCTGTACTTGAACCTTATGTAGGATAAATACAAGTTGCTTTTGCAAACCATTTGCTAGGACAAAATATGCTGATGTGTAAGAATGATTCCTGTGAAATGACTACCTTGTGAATTTTAAATAAATACATATATACCCTTTGCTCCTGAATTGTAGTATAGGTATTATTTTCTTTTTTGTCCCATTTTTATACTCTCCTTTAAATCCTTTACAATTTCTTCAAACCTTTTAAAGTGCAGAGCCTACTGCTAACTCTGACTAAGGTGGAGAATTTAAAGGGTCTTAAGTGCTATGAAAAAATTTTAAGAGCCTGTTGCCATTTTACATTTTATGCACATTTTCTCATGCTGTCGTGATGGCTTTGTAATAATAAATGCAGCAAAGCTTGGAGCCAGCTGAGTGCTGAGCTAGCAACACTCCTGGAGAGACTGCTCTGACAGGATCACATGAAAGCCGCCCTGTGGTATCTTAAGTTAGTGAAGTTACTTATTCCTTAAACGTCCTTGACTTTTCTGAACTTCTTTTCCTATCATTTCAAACTACTTTTTCAAACTTAAAATTACTTTATAAATTTGACCCATCTTTCAAGATACCAAACCTCATGGGTGTTTTTAAACTTGACACCTGGAAATTTAAACTGTTTTCCTTACCCACGTTCAACTCTACGGGTTCTTCTGCCTTCTTAGAAGCATGTCACAGTCCTACACTCATGCAGATTTCATTCTAAAAACCCTGTTTCCTAGCACTTTTCAAAGGCTACTGCATTGCATATTTATTGACCTCACCCCTTGCTTCAAGACGTAAGAAAATAGAGATGCTGTGTTAAAGTCAATGTAACATCCACACATGGGATTCACTTAGCAGATAAATATCCCTTGTCTTCTCTAAAGGGCAAATGATGAAACCTCTAGAAGGTTACAGAATATCAAAAATATTGTCACTATCTGGCATCTGGTCCCATCACTTCATGGGAAATAGATGGGAAAACAGTGGAAACAGTGTCAGACTTTATCTTTTTGGGCTCCAAAATCATTGCAGATGGTGATTGCAGCCATGAAATTAAAAGACGCTTACTCCTTGGAAGGAAAGTTATGATCAACCTAGATAGCATATTCAAAAGCAGAGACATTACTTTGCCAACAAAGGTCCATCTAGTCAAAGCTATGGTTTTTCCAGTGGTCATGTATGGATGTGAGTGTTGGACTGTGAAGAAAGCTGAGCACCGACGAATTGATGCTTTTGAACTGTGGTGTTGGAGAAGACTCTTGAGAGTCCCTTGGACTGCAAGGAGATCCAACCAGTCCATTCTAAAGGAGATCGGTCCTGGGTGTTCTTTGGAAGGACTGATGCTAAAGCTGAAACTCCAATACTTGGCCACCTGATGCGAAGAGTTGTCTCATTGGAAAAGACTCTGATGCTGGGAGAGATTGGGGGCAGGAGGAGAAGGGGATGACAGAGGATGAGATGGCTGGATGGCATCACTGACTCGATGGACGTGAGTCTAGTGAACTCTGGGAGTTGGTGATGGACAGGGAGGCCTGGCGTGCTGCAATTCACGGGGTCGCAAAGAGTCGGACGCAACTGAGTGACTGAACTGAACTGAAAGCAATGATGGTGTCTTGTCCCAACAGGAAAAGCATTTCTCATACTTGAAGTTAATGTGGGATGACCTGTGTTTTCAATCAGGATATATTGATTTTCCTATTGGCAGGACTCACAGTTAGTTGCCTTTGAATATTTCAAAGTTTGATGGTGTGTGCCAGACTCAAGGAAGAAAGGAAATTTATCATAAAGAGATAAATTTCGTATCATAAAAAGAACAGCAAACAACATAGCACTTGCCAAGTACCAGAGGCTGCTCTGAGTGCTTTCTTCACACACATTTACTCTCTTGAGCCTCATAACCTAATGAGTATACTCTCCCCACCTCATCTTTTGCCATGTGTTTTTCTATTTTAAACCATTTTTAAGTGTACAGTTCAGTGGCACTGACTATATTCACAATGTTGTGTAACTATCACCACTAATCCCAGAACTTTTTCATCATTCCAAACAGAAACTTAACCCAATGAGCAATAATTCCCTATAATTCCTTTACGTCAGCCCCAGATAACCTCTATTTTACTTCCCATCTCTATGAATTTGCCCGTACTAGATATTTCATGTAAATTTGTCCTTTGGGGTCTGGCTTATTTTACTTACAGTATTCTTTGGGTTCATCTGTGTTTTGCTATATAACAGGTAGCATAACATCATTCCTCTTTGTGGTCGAATAATAACCCCTTGTGTTTATATATTACATTTTGTTTATCCATTTGTCTGTTGATGGACCCTGGACTGCTTGTTTATTGGGGGCAGTGCTTTCATTAACATTGGAGTACAAATATGAGTACTTGTTCTAAATTATTTTAAGTGTATCCTTGGGAGTTGAATTACAAGTTCATATAGTAATTCTGTGTTTAAATGTTTGAGGAACTACTTCAAACACCGTTTTGCATTCCCACCAGCAATGCATGAAGTATATACATCATTCTTATAGTTTTGTATGTTGAACCACCCTTGCATTCTGGGGATAACTCCAAATTGGTCATGTATGTTTAAGTCTACCTGGTTTATAGTGGTATTCATTGGCCTCTGTTTGCTCTTGATCTTCCACCTGGTGGTTCTATCCATTATTGAAAATGAGGTAATGAAGTTTCCGATTATTATTATAGACTTATTTCTCCCTTCAGTTCCTTCTATTATTTTGAGCTCTGTTGACAGATGCATATATATAACTCATATCTTGATAGATTGAGACTTTTATGCATATATAATGTCCTTCTTTGCCTCTTGTAAACTTTTCTAACTTGAAGTGTACTTTGTATGACAATAATACAGCTGTATCAGCTCTTTTCTGGTTACTTGAAATATCTTTTTTCAAACTTTTACTTTCAATCTTTTTGTGTGTCTAAAGTGAGTCTTTTTCAGACAGTGTGTAGGTGACTTTCTGAAAATCCTTTCTGCCAGTCCCTGCCTTTTAATTGCCTTTATGTTTCCATTTAAAGTATTGCTGATCAAAGACTTACTTCTGCCATTGACTGCTTGTTTCCTGTATGTCTTATATGTTTTGTGTTTCTCAGCTCTTTCATCACTGTCTTGTGTGTTTATTTCTTGTAGTGAGGGTATCATTTTGATTCCCTACATCTCTGCACACTTTTGGTTATTTTCTACTTCTTTATTTGTATTTTTGGCTCTGCTGGGTCTTGTTGCTTCACGTGGGCTTTCTCTCGTTGCAGCGAGCAGGGGTTACTCTTCACTGTGCTGCACATGCTTTTCATTCCAGTGTCTTCTCTTGTTGCAGAGCACAGGCTCTAGGGTGCATAGGCTTCAGCAGTTGTGGTGCGTGGGTTTAGTTGCTCCATGGCATGTCGTATTTTCCTGGAGGAAGAGGAATTGAACCCATGTCCTCTGCATTGGCAGACAGATTCTTAACCACTGGACCACCAGGGAAGTTTCTGGTTATTTTCTTAGTGGTTACTGTGGTGATCACCATGAATGTCTTCAACCTGTAACAACCTAGTTTAAATAATATCCACTTGGTTCCAATAGTATATTGAAACCAAGTGGATGCATGCATCCATGCATCTCCATCTGCTATGCATCTCCATCCCTCTTGATTTATATTGTTATTGCCACAGATTACTCCCGTTAAACGTGTGTACCCATTAACAGAAATTTATTCTTACTTTCTGCATTTGTGTAAGTCATACAGGGGACAAAGGTGCTGCAAAACAAAAGTGTAATGCTGGCTTTTACATTTACCTGGCTTCCCAGGTGGCGCTCATGGTAAAGAACCTGCCTACAATGCAGGAGACACAGGAGATGTGGGTTTGATCCCTGGTTGGGAATATCTCCTGGAGGAGGGCATGGCCACCCACTCCAGTATTCTTGCCTGGAGAATCTGATGGACAGAGCCTGGTGGGGGTTGTAAAGAGTGGAATCCCATGGGGTTGTAAAGAGTTGGACATGACTGAAGTGACTTAACACACAGCTTTACCAGTGTTATTTTTTCTTACGGTTTTGAGTTACCGTCTAATGTCCTTACATTACATTTCACCCTGAAGGACTTTCTTTAGTTACTGGTAAAATTACTTTCTTTAGTTACTGGTTACTGGTAACCAGCTACTTCTGCTTTTGTTTCTCTGGAAATGACTCAGCTGTCCCTTGGTATCCAGGAGGGATTGGTTCTATGACCTCCATGGGTACCAAAACCTGTGGATGCTCGTCCTTTATATAAAATGGCAATTTTATATTTATATTAAAAAAGTGTTTGCATATAACCTATGCACATCTTCCTGTACATTTTAAATCATCTCCAGATTACTTATTATACGTAATACAATGTAAATACTATGTAAATAGTTGTCAGCATATGTCAAATTCAAGTCTTACTTTTTGGAACTTCCTCAAGTTTTTAAAAAATATTTTTGATCCGTGGTTGGTTGGATCTACAGATTCGGAACCTGTGAATACAAGGGGCTGACTGTAATCCTCCTTCATTCTTGAAAGACAGTTTCTCCAGATATAGAATTCTTGGTTGACTAGAAGAAATTATTTCAGAAATTAAAATGTGTCATCCCACTGCCTTCTGGCCTCCATGGTTTCTGATAAGAAACCCGCTTTTACTGAGGATAAGTTACGTGATGAGTTACTACTCTCCTGCTGTTCTTTGGATTCTTTGTCATTGGGGTTTGATACTTTGACATAATGTGTCTCAGTGACTCTTTTTGAGTTTATTCTGCTAGTTTGTTGAGCTTCTTGGAAATATATCTTTCATCAGATTTGGGAATGTCGTCACTATTTCTTCAAATAGTTTGCTATCCCTTTCTCTCTTTCCCTTTTCTGGGACTCCTGTGATGTACATTTTGGTCCACTTTATGGTGTCCCACAGGTCCCTCAGTCTCGGTCCACTTTTATTCATTCTGTTTTCTCTCCCCTCCTCAAACTGGAAAATTCCATCTGCTCTGTTTTCAAGTTTACTGGTCATTTCTTCTGCCTATTCAAGTCTTCTGTTAGACCCCTTTAGTAAAATGAACAATTCCATTTTAGTTATTATACTTTCCCTAAAATATCTAGCTCCAAATAGAGGGTGAGAGGGGAGGGGCTCTGTCCCCTTTATATCTTCCAACTGATGTCATAAAGGAAGCCACTGTATCCCAAGAGAACCAAAAGCAAGGCAGACATCTGTGCCAGTCCTTCAGGGAACTACCAGACCAACCAGAGCGCACAGCCCCAGAGCTTCGGAAGGCAAGGTCTCCCTGCCTGCCCGGGCACCAGCCATTTGCTCCAGGACTGGGGGTTGCTGTCCCTGCAACTGCAGTGTGTTTGGAGAATGGGGGATGGCAGCCAATGCACATTGCTCTCTCAGCAAAGATCTCCAGGCTCTCCTTTATCAGGCACTTTCCTGGTTGTTTTAAGCATCCAGCCAGGTTCCAGAGTTATAAGACAGTTGATGCCAGTCTCTCTTTTTCTAGCTCAGTGGTAGCTTCAGTGGAGGGACTGACCCCTGGAGGTTCCTGTTCTGTCATTTTGTGCAATATCACTCTCCCTTTTCCTTTTTAGAGATGAGGAAACTGAGGCAGAGGAAGGTTCAGGAGCTCGCGCAAGGTGGTGCCAGGATTAGAGCTCAGGTTAACTGCCTCCAGAGCCCATGTCCTCAGCCCTTTCACCATACCGCCTCTCCACGTGATTTGCAGCTGAAATGTATTTTTCTATTCTCCCTTAGATGGAAAAATTTTAAAAGAATGCTAGAACTGGAGAAACTAATGTCATCTGATCTCCAAACAGGCCTAAACCAAAGCCTTTCTCCCTCCAAATACCTCAGGGAGAGGGAGACCACATTCTCCTGAAGTCCTGCCTAGTTATTGTAACAGGAATATTCTTGTGATTCGTTTTTGTGAATTCACCAAAACTGGCTCTTTTTAGACATAGGCAGTGTTTTACATGGTCTTATCCTTCCCCGCAGGCACAACTGCAAGATCGGAATGACCCTCAGCAGCTGCTATTAGACTTCAAGCACATGTTTCCTGTTTTGTTCCCGTTTAATCCATCTTCTCTGACCATGGACTCAATCCACATCCCAGCATGTCTCAATCTGGAGTTCCTCAACGAAGTCTGAAAATGCACATGCCAGAGCTTGATTGCCAGTGAGAGCACGAAGGAAGTACATAGGACAGTGAAGTGAATTTAAGAATCTGTTAAAATCTGTAAAAGGAGATCAGATCAAAGTTTGAGAGCCTGTGCAGAGTGAACTATACAGAATAAGACACATCTGTCATTATATTTTGTACCTACTGCTCAGAATAAAAACACTTGAAATATGGAAGATTTTTTTAAAGTATGATTTCGGTCTAAACAAATTCATATCATAATCCATAGCCACCAAGCAGTCCCCATGGCCATATAAAAGGTGCCAGTCTATACAATAGAAACTGCCTAGTTTTGATCTTTGGACATAATGAGAATTTCCAAAGTAAGATGACATTAAAAATAATGTAAGTCACATAAACTGCCTTCAGAGGGCTTTTAACAAATCATGGTATTGTTAAGCATGATACTGTCAAATAGCAAGTGACATTTCCCCACATCAGCACACTACAGGTGTGGATGGGTTTATGAGGAGATGTTTTGAGGACAAACATATAGACCTGGGCCTTGTGAAGTTTCCTGAAGATAATTTTAATGCCTAGTGATGCAGACAATGGTGTAATTGACCTCCAGACTAAACAGTTTGATTATTGGTTTCTGAAGTAAAATTAGAAGACTTGGTCCCTAATATACTCAGACCTATTTGTGTGGTCATGAATTTATGGAGTAATTGTGCTAAAAATGCTACAGTTCCAAACATAAAATGTAAGCAAATAGATACTATTATTTCCAATGCTAGTCCAGTGCACTTCCTGAGTCAACAAAACTTTCAAAAAAAATCAATATAATCTAAATGTTAGAAAATAGTAACAAGTCTTATTTTATTAGATTAAAAATCAAACAAGTCAGTATAAAAGCATTTAATCCCTTAATGCCATTATACCTCCAATGAGAGGTATAATTACGTATTATGTAATGCTCCTAGTAAGGAAAGCAAACTTCATCTTGACAATTTGACAAATTGAAAAGCCTTTTTAAAAAATCAGTTCAGGTATTATTAATTATCCAAAAGTTTTGGGTGCTTGTGTGTGTATGTGTATGTGGTTTTTTTTTTTAAGAGAATAGCTTATGTCAACTTACCCTTTTCAGGTTATTTTCAACATTTTTCAAAATTACTACAAAAAATTGTAAATATCTCTGCTTTAAAATAAGGATTAAAAAAAAGAGTATTCAATGATAATATTACAACCGATTTTATGTGTTTACTGCTGGTTTCTTCAACAGCAGACATTCAGTTAGAAAATCCTAACTTTTTACTACTTTTTCGTATTTCTGGTAGATAACTACGCTCCTTCCACAGGAACAGATGGTGTTTGCAAATCGTAGAAGAGCCTCTGTGCTGCATCAAGAAGATAAAATTTCTCCACAAAGTACAAGTAGAACCCACACACCCCACCACCTTTTTACTCAGCCTTTCAACTTAAAAGGCTCTTAGAAATACAACACACTCCGAGCACTAAAGAGTCCTGTGTGCGGAGCCCTCACAGCTTGGCTTCCTTGTAATTCTCCTCACCCCATGGGCGGAAGAGGCACCACACCCGGACGAAGACCACTGCCCAGCAGGTCCCAACCCGAGTCGTCAACATGACCTCCACACTGAACATCAGCCTCTTCTCGGGTGTCCACACAGAGTTGTGCCTTCCCCTCCCCCCCAGATAAAGTCACACGATACGACAACCCGGACCCACACTCTTCAGCCCACATGGTGACTACATTTGGAAGACCAGTCTAAACCAACTGGGTCTATGGCTACCTCTTTTTAAAGTTGTTTATTATGTATAATTTGCTTTTTACTGCATTTTAGCTTAAAACTTAGTTTCATGTAGGGCCTATTCTTAACCTTCTAGAGAAAATGAAATGCCTCATTAGAGTGGTAAGGAATTTGAAAAGCAGTGATTCCTTAAAAGCAACAGCTTCCCTGTCCTTGAATGTGTTGTATTAGTTGCTCAGTCACGTCTGACTCTTTGTGACCCCATGGACTATATAGCCCTCTAGGTTCCTCTGTCCATGGAATTCTCCAGGCAAGAATATTGGAGTGGGTAGCCGTTCCCTTCTCCAGGGCATCTTCCTGACCCAGGGACCAAAGCCAGGTCTTAGCTCAGCTGGTAAAGAATCTGCAGCAATGCAGGAGACCCTGGTTTGATTCCTGGGTCAGGAAGATCCCCTGGAGAAAGGGATAGGCTACCCACTCCAGTATCCTTGGGCTTCCCTGGTGGCTCAGATGGTAAAGAATCCGCCTGCAATGAGGAAGACCTGGGCTTGATATCCTGGAGAAGGGAACAGCTAACCACCCCAGTATTATGGCCTGGAGAATTCCATGGAGAGAGGAGCCTAGCAGGCTACAGTCCATGAGGTCGCAAAGAGTTGGACAGGACTGAGTGACTTTCCATTTCTTTCTTTCCTGCACGGCAGGCAGATTCTTTACCATGTGAGCCGCCAGGGAGGCCCTTAAGTGCTTATGCTCGCATCTCTCCATCCCTCTGGGTCACTACCTTTGCTGCCACTACCAGTGATATGACAGACCTATCAGTGGCTAGTCATTGGGTGCCAAGCACCCACGGAATAAAACCTTGGCCAGTGGAATAAATGGGGTGGGGGAACTTATGACCACTTCCCTACTAAGCCTAAGAAACGGTAGATTGAGTTCTCTTCCAAAGGTAAAGATATTTCACTGGAGCTGCAGTTTGTATATATTTAATGACTCAATAGGTGAAGAATCTGCCTGCAGTGCAGGAGACACAGGAGATGTGGGTTTGATCCGTGGGTTGGGAAGATCCCCCGGAGGAGGAAACAGCAACCCACTCCAGTATTCTTGCCCGAAAAATCCCATGGACAGAGGAACCTGGCGAGCTACAGTCCATAAGGTCACAAAGAGTCAGACACAACTGAGCAACTAGGAAAAAAAAAAAAGCAGTATTTTTACAGACACAGTAAAAGAATACATTAATTGCTTACTTAATGTTTAGGTCTGCCCTATTTAACATAACAGACTGGAAGAAGCATCATCTTTAGTTAGCATTTTTCTTAAGTCAGTTCAACATATTTTCCAACTTCTTGAAATCAATGACTTTTAATTTAAATAATCCAACATAAAGGTTTGAATTCTATGCCAGATATGTCTTTGTATTTTAGTATTTAAAATTTAGTTGACACTTTTCTCACTACGTGCCTTCAGCAGTTACTAAGATAACTGACATCAACTGTCTGAAATAAGTGTTGCTGTGGAAAGAATTTCATGTTCAACATAACTTTCTGGTGGTGTTTTTGTTCTGTCTTTTGAAACATGAAAAGCATTTTAAAGATTACTTAAGAATCAAATATTTATATGTCAAACAATTCATGTTTTAAGTATTAACTGGATCTATCAGTTTCCTAAGAGTAATGTGTGTTGTGTGCATATTAATAATTGTTGCTGAAGCTGACAAACATATCACCCACATGTATTCTCCACGAGCCGTCACAGCCACTGTTAGACTTAACGGTACCCAGCAACCAGGTCAGACCCAAAGGAAAATAGGGTTTATCCTCCTTTTTATGAAGCATGTCAACAAGAGTTTTTTCTTTGATTTTCCGATGCTACATTTTAAAGTTTTTGTAAAAACAAAAGAGACAAAACTAAAAACTTGGAAAACTTAGAAAAAATTAACACCGTTACTATCAATTCATCAAATACTTAACAGCCTCATTTAACCCATTACGAAAACAGTAACCAATAAATTAAAATCCATTTCTTTAACATATAGTAAGTTTAATTGCTTTCATACATTTGACTTAATTCTAAGGAAGCAAGGGATTTGTAAGCTGAAACACTTGTGTGATGCCAAATGACTAAACAGTTACTAAAGTGTGACAGCATGGGGCAGGACACTAGTTTTTCCTCATAGAATGTTTCTCGCAGTTTCTCATTTGCTGCACGAGCCAAACAGCCATAATTCACTCTTTATACACACTGGTGCCATAGAGAATTAGTGTACAGAAAATTAGAGGTTGATGCCAATGCCAATAAAACGTAGGCCTTTTTTTCTTATTATATAGGTCATTAGATACTAAAGATTGTTTTTCCCCCCAAAATTTCCAATTATAATAAAGAGGGTCAATCAAAAATGAGTTTAAACTGCTTTCTAAAGTGATATAGTGTCAGAATAATCCAGATTTGAATATAACATTTTGTCACCAACTGATGCTTAAAGGACTGTTTTACTGAGGCGTTCACATCATATTGAGAGGTGAATCTAACAGTGGAGAAGAAATATGACTAATAAAAATATTTTTCCATTTTGAACAAATCTGTAAACTACACCTTTGTTTATAAAAATTGCTTGTATTAGTCACTGTAATATTCAGCTGTGGATAAAAATCTGTGGAAATAAATACTATTGAATAAGGTGGTATGACAAATTTAAATGAAATTTAAAACTAATTGCACATTGGCTGAAAAGTTTATTTTTAATGCTTTCTTAAGAAATTTTATTCAGGGGTCTATATTTCAAACATGCATCGTGATCATTGAAACCAGAGGTTGGCAAGCTGCAGCCTGCAAGTTGCAGGTAGAAGGAAACTCCCTATAAAATAAGACTGAATTAGTTTAAACAAGGCAGTTTGGGTGCAGTGGATCAATGGAATAAAACAGAGAGCTCAGAGATAGACTCATATGTATAGCTTTGTATATGGCAAAGATGTCATTACAAATCAGTGGGTACAATATAAGATCTGTATGGAGTAACTTACAGAAGTGAAAAACATTAACAATGACATTAAAATACTGGAAAAGATTTCAGGTTAGAAAACTCCATACTACAGAAATGTCAATTGTCCCCAAGTTGGTCTACAGATTAAAAACAATCTCACTACGGTTTTGGGGGAACCAAACTTGGGTCTGCTGGCCTGCACACAGTAAAACCAACCTGCCAACACCAGGTGGTGGTGAAGGAAAGGGCTGTGTAACACAGGGCCAAGAAGGAGTATGGGCAGCTAATGTTCAAAAGACCTGACTCTGGGTGAACTTCAGGGAAATGTTTTTAAAGACAGAGTAAGGCACAGGGTTGCCGAGTGCCTGATCAGCTCCAAAACATTTTTCTGACATCACCTGATGTTGGTGGGGAGTCAACATCACCAACTTTCTGATTCCAACCAGTCTGGGGTCTCCTGCTTGTGGTCAACAGGCAGTTGACATCTTTCACCAGGTGGGGGTTTCAGTATCTGCAAAACAGCTCAAGGATATGGCTCAGAATATTACTTACAGCACTTAAGAAGGAACTAAAGGTCCTTGACTTTTTTATGGCTAAACCATTATTACTTTCTCTTAACTGTTTTCCTATATTTCTGTATTTTCTCACTTCTGTGATTAAATTTGCTCTTTGAAACTCAGGGAGGGCCAAGGACGCTAAAGTTTTTTTATTTTTTACCAACAAGTGGTAGATGAAGGACATGGTGGGTGGGGTCTATCCAGGGGAGGCCCCATAGGGTCCTGCTCAGTTAAACCTATGAACCTAGATTTAACTAAGTTTATACAGGTATACCTTGGAAATGTTGGTTGTTCAGTTCAAGACCATTGCAATAAAATGAATATCACAAGTAACCCAAATTTTTTGGTTTCATAGTACATATAAGTTATTTTTCCACTATACTGAAGTGTGCAAAGATCACTGATCACAGATCACCATAACATGATAATCTTGAAAAAGCTTGAAATATTACAAGAATTACTAAAATGTGATGCAGAGACAAAAAGTGAGCAAATGCTGTTGGAAAAAATGGCACCAGCAGACTTGCTCCAAGCAGAGTTGCCACAAACTCAATTTAAAAAAGAAAATGAAACAACAACAACAACAACAACAAAACAATAAAGTGAAGAGAGTATAATGAAGTATATCTGTATTACCAAATGAACTTCTAAGGCTTGGTAAGGCTACAGAAACTGCAAGTAACTTTCAAACAGGTAGAGGAACAAAGAGTAAGGGGTAGGAGAGCCCACCCTCCATGCAGTCAAATTACATCCTCTGAATGTAATTCATAGACAGCTCTACACACACTGAGTTCCTCCATATCCGAGGTTCCAACCAATCTCTGCTCGTGTAGTACAGTAGTATTTACTATTGAAACAAATCTGCAAATCAACCCGTGCAGTTCAAACACATGCTGTTCAAGGGCCAGCTGGATATATATCCTTCACTTAAGTTTGTGATAGTATCTTAAGCTATCTGGAACACATCTAGACCTGGGGTAAACTTAAATTCGGCAAATCAGTGTCTGTATTATTCTCTGTCTATATTTATTTCTGATGTACTTGTTTAGCAACTTAAACTTTCAGTAGGGTAGGTATCTGTTATAAGGACAAAACCACATCCAAGGTTATAACTGCCTCTTTTTAAAAAAATTTATTTTTTAATTGAAGGATAATTGCTTTACAGAATTTTGTTGTTTTCTGTCAAACCTCAACATGAATCAGCCATAGGTATACATATGTCCCCTCCCTCTACAGCCTGCCTCCCATCTCCCTCCCCATCCCACCCCTCTAGGTTGATAAGACAGAGCCCCTGTTTGGGCCCCCTGAGACATACAGCAAATTCCCATTGGCTATCTATTTTACATATGGTAATGTAAGTTTCCATGTTACTCTCTCCATACAGTTCACCCTCTCCTCCCCATAGCTGTCTCTTAACAAAATTTGAAGTTATCACCAAAAGCAGTTAGACTAACAATGAGCACATACATGACCTTCCCAGCTTCTCAAGATTAGTAAACGCAGCTGTCTCATTCAAATTCAAGGCCCTCCATACCCTTCAGTTCTGAATCCATGGACTCATTCAACCTCAATCTAAAAATTTTTTTGCCAGAAAGTTCCACAAAGTAAGACTTGAATTTTTCATGCACCAGCAACTATTTACATAGAATTTACTTTGTATTAGGTACTATAGCTAATCCAGAGACTTCTTAATGTATGTATATGGGAGAATGTGCATAGGTTATACGCATATATGCAAATACTACTTTATGTAAAGGACTTGATTTAGGTGTCCGTCTAGAACCAATCCCCTAAGATACTGAGGGGTCACTGTACTCATCTGTTAACACAGTCCCAGCTCCTACCAACTGTACCAGCTTTCCCAGTCTCTGCTAATGAAACTTCTAAAAGCAGTGCTGTTCAAAACTACCATCAATTTGGGGTATTATAGGAAAATCCCATGGACGGAGGAACCTGGTAGGCTGCAGTCCATGGGGTTGCACAGTCGGACACGACTGAAACGACTTAGCAGCAGCAGCAGCAGGAAGTTTAAGTACAGCAAAATTATCCACGTAATGTAGAAGACAGAGCTGAGGCCAGTTATTTCTGAAATCCTAATGAAATCTTAACATGCAAATTCAAGATTTATAATTGATTCACTGATTTCCAGTTTTACACTAATGCTACTCTTTTTCTTTACAAAAAAATAATTACAGAAAGACATGATAATAGGCTATTTCTAAAAATATAAAGCTAAATGTCTTACAACAGTAACTTTACATCACATATCTAGATTTTTAAAATTATAAAATACCTAATTTTGATATAGATATTTAGTATTGTACTATATGGCCCAGTGGCTCAGACAGTAAGGCGTCTGTCTACAATGTGGGAGACCCGGGTTTGATCCCTGGGTTGGGAAGATCCCCTGGAGAAGGAAATGGCAATCCACTCCAGGGCTATTGCCTGGAAAATCCCATGGACAGAGGAGCCTGGTAGGCTACAGTCCATGGGGTTGCAAAGAGTCAGACACGACTGAGTGACTTCACTTCTATATAGATAGATATAGATATGGTTAAAAATGAAAAGAACTAAATGGAATTTCAGGTAATTTTTCAGCTTCCTTGAAAGATACTTTTCCTCTCAATTTTTATTTTGAAAGTTAAACAGCTATAGAAGAATTGTAAAAATAGAACAATGAACAACCATGTAGTCTACCTTTATGTTCCCTAATTAGTAACATTTCACCGTGTTTGCTGTCTTCGCCAGTGTATCTGTATGCAGGTTTTTTTTTTTTTTTCCTCCAGTCAATTGGTAATTAGTTTTGGCACCATGACTCTTCACCTTTAATATTTCGGTGTGCATCTCCTTAGAACAAAGGACAATCTCTGCCCTATCTACAGTATAATTAACATAATCAGGAAAAGTAAAGTCAATACCACCTCATGAAATTCACAGACCATTCCTTCCCAACTGTCCCAATTCTGTTCTTTAGCGTTGTTTTGAATCCGGTTTCCAAAAAGACCCCACATTACACTTAATTGTCACATCTCAACTCCTGTTCATCTAGTACCATTCCTGGCCTTTTTTGTTTTTCACAACACTGACATTTTAAGAGTTCAAGTCAGTTATTTAGCAAAATGTCCCTCAATTGGATTTGTATGATCGTTTCCTTACGATCAGATTTGTCAGACGTTTTTTTGGAGAAATCCTACGTGAGTTTGTGTCCTTCTCAGTGCATCTCAGTACATGATGTCAGTTTGTCCCATTAATGGCAACATTAAGCTTCGTCATTTGGTCAAGGTAGTACCCACAAGATTTCTCTAGTGTATGGATAACTTTTCCTCTTCATGATACTCTGCTGCTGCTGCTGCTACTGCTAAGTCGCTTCAGTCGTGTCCAACTCTGTGCGACCCTATAGATGGCAGGCTACCAGGCTCCCCTGTCCCTGGGATTCTCCAGGCAAGAACACTAGAGTGGGTTGCCATTTCCTTCTCCAATGCATGAAAGTGAAAAGTGAAGTTGCTCAGTCATGTCTGACCCTTCTCAACCCCATGGCCTGCAGCCCACCAGGCTCCTCCATCCATGGGATTTACCAAGCAAGAGTACTGGAGTAGGGTGCCATTGCCTTCTCCACATGATACTCTAAGATTGTGTAAATATCTTTACATAGATTTTCATGTTTTTATATATGTAAACCTTTGTACTCAATGGTTTTCAAATACACCCATTTTCATGACATGTTTAATTACAGAAAACTTAGAAATTTCTATTTGGAAAGACTTGCTGCAAGCAATCTTTAAGATATTAAGTGGGAAAGTGTGATACTCATGATGGCATTTTAACTTTTCTCAATAAATATAAGAGCGCCAGACTGAATAGAACCTGCCTTTTTCTCTTATTGAAGAACACTAATACCTTTATCAATAGTTCTAGAGAACAAGAATTTATTTTGCATTTGGACTAGTAGAAAGTTTTAATGGAAAAACACATAACTTTTCAAGATCTGTTTATTTCCTCCACTGTTGTATCTCACACTTAACACAATTAACTGCACATGTTTTCTGATTTTTTTTTTTTTTTTTTGTATTACAAAACATATTTGACTGGCTGAAGTTCAGAGTGCCAACTTATGATAAGCATGTTGGTTTTGGCTCACCTAATGAATTCCATTTGATTTCTATTTTATTATGAGTAACTAGCTGGCAAACATAAGTTCTAATGCTTTAAGGTATTCATTATATATATGCATCTAGAATGGTATCAGCTCTGTACTATCCTTGGAAGAATTAAGAAAATGGTCCTTTGAATCACTTTCTGTAGGCGCCATAGTTGATAAAGGCGAGCATCTAGTTATGACCCATTGCCTCACTTCTCCACCCACCTTTCTCTGCCAAAAAAAGCAAATAAATCTTCTAACTCAAGTCACCAAATACAAATATGTTACCTTTACCAAGGTTTCAACTACTTTATTTCTTCCACCAAGGAAGATTAATTTAGCATTCACCTCCTTTCCTATTTTCTATAACATATGCCTTAGCTAACTCTTTTCCTACCCCCCACTTCTATGTTCCAAATGCCATAAGCCCTGGACAAAGAACACAGGCTTGGGCTTCTGAGAATCAAGAGTTCAAACTTCAAATTCAGCAATTTTCTAGATTTGAGGCTTTGGCAAATTACTTGGTTTCTCTGGGTCTAAGCTTCCTCATTTATAAAATAAGGAATAACTCCTACCTATTTTATGGGGTTGCAAAATGTCCCTTAATTTGGGTTTGTCTGATGTTGTATGAATTGTATGTTATTCTGTTTTACATAACAGTAATCTTGAGAAACCCATATGCAGCTCAGGAAGCAACAGTTAGCAGTGGACATGGAACAACAGACTGGTTCCAAATAGGAAAAGGAGTACGTCAAGGCTGTATATTGTCACCCTGCTTATTTAACTTATATGCAGAGTACATCATGAGAAACGCTGGACTGGAAGAAGCACAATCAAGATTGCCGGGAGAAATATCAATAACCTCAGATATGCAGATGACACCACCCTTATGGCAGAAAGTGAAGAGGAACTAAAAAGCCTCTTGATGAAAGTGAAAGTGGAGAGTGAAAAAGTTGGCTTAAAGCTCAACATTCAGAAAACGAAGATCATGGCATCTGGTCCCATCACTGCATGGCAAATAGATGGGGAAACAGTGGAAACAGTGTACAGATTTTATATTTTTGGGGCTCCAAAATCACTGCAGATGGTGACTGCAGCCATGAAATTAAAAGACGCTTACTCCTTGGAAGGAAAGTTATGACCAACCTAGATAGCATATTCAAAAGCACGGACATTACTTTGCCAACAAAGGTCTGTCTAGTCAAGGCTATGGTTTTTCCAGTGGTCATGTATGGATGTGAAAGTTGGACTGTGAAGAAAGCTGAGCACCGAAGAATTGATGCTTTTGAAGTGTGGTGTTGGAGAAGACTCTTGAGGGTCCCTTGGACTGCAAGGAGATCCAACCAGTCCATTCTGAAGGAGATCAGCCCTGGAATTTCTTTGGAAGGAATGATGCGAAAGCTGAAACTCCAGTACTTTGGCCACCTCATGCGAAGAGTTGACTCATTGGAAAAGACTCTGATGCTGGGAGAGATTGGGAGCAGGAGGAGAAGGGGACGACAGAGGATGAGATGGCTGGATGGCATCACCGACTCGATGGACATGAGTCTGGGAGTTGGTGATGGACAGGGAGGCCTGGCGTGCTTCAATTCATGGGGTCGCAAAGAGTCAGACACAACTGAGCGACTGAACTGAATTGAACTGAACTGAATCCCAAAGATGGGAGCTTTTATTTTACTATCATTCATCATCCAGAATATGGAGATGAAAAAAATATCATCAGGTATGTGAGAGGCTTTGATCTATTCGAAGTCCAAATTCCACTGACTATATACACCTGCTGTGAAAAACCAATATACATATTATCTAAAGTTTTTAAAGCGAATTTAAAGTTAGCAGCCTTGGAATCTGCATATTGAATTAACAATTGTCAATTTCCTGGATTTGTTTAAATCAAAGCAACAGAAAAAAAGAATAAACCAGAGGGTCAAAGAACAGATGGTGAAGAAAGGGGAACAAAGGGAGCACAAAAGAGAAATGAAGGGATTTTCTGTAATGCTGGACATATTCTAATTACATTTTGCAAGCTGAGAGTAGTTTGGATTACAACAGTATAAGCATTTGTGAAACTCATCCAACTTGAAGATTCATACGTTTGACCATATGGTAATTCTGCCATAAAAGGAGTGTAAACATATACTCACCTTTAACGTGAGCCAAAGTACTCCTGAAGTGTACTAAGGCTGACAAAGAAAAAAAAAAAAAAGGAAAGACGTGATACAGCAAACATGGCAAAGTGTTAATACTTGTAGAATACGGGTGATGAATATACGGGTAGTTCACGTAGAAGTCTCTGCACTTTCCTGTAAGTTTCTAAGTTTTCTTAATAAAAACGTTGGGTTAAAAAACAAACAAACAAAAAAAAAAAAACAAAAAATGAGAGGACCACGAACGCGTTTGAACACCAGGATTTGGGGTGGGGGTTCCCAGACAGCTCACAGAACACCTCAGAGCCTCCCACCACAGCTTCCCAACCACCGAACTAAGCCCGAGGCAGCGTGGCCCGCCCCCGAGCCCTGGCGCTGGGGGTCTGCCGCCCGCGTCGCCCCCTGCTCGCCCGGTCTCAGTCCGTTCTCAGAACACGCTCCATCACCTAGTTCCCAGAACTCAGATTGCGCAGTGGTCACGTCATCATCGACCAGGGCTTGCAGGCACCACCCTAACGTTACCCAAATCTTAGCCTAACTGCCTCCCCCTAACCTCCCAGCCCCCGGGTCCCTGGCCCCATTTCGCCTGACATGTTTTCATAATCCTCTCAGGCTCCGGGCCAGCGGCGCCGTCAGCCATGGGGCCCGATCATATAAGGAAAATACTGCGGCCTCATCCGGGGGCTGCATCGTGGACCCGGGGGCGACCCTGTCCCCTACGCCACTCGCTACACCCCACACCTGCTAACCTCCCTGCCCCGCTTCTCGCGCCCGGGCCTTCCGGGCGGGTCCAGCAGCCTCGGCCTCCCCCTGGGCTGCTCTGCGCAGCCGCCCACCCCGCCTGCCAGCGCGGCTCAGCCAATCCCCTCCCACTCCGTCTTCCGTGCCCACCCGACTTCCGGCCGGGCTCGGCCGCCCCAGACCTTCCTCAAACCCTTTCCGCCCTTTTGGCAGCCCAGTCACACCTTTGGCCCCCGAGTCACACGTTGAAGAGAATCCGGGAGTGCGGAGGAGGGGAACCGCTAATTACCTTGGCGCGGGGAGGGGCTCCAAAGGCTAGGTTGGGCAGGGGAGAGTCAAAACAGAGGGAATCTCTAAAAACAGTGAGATGGGGGAAAGAATCCGCTCACGAGGAACGTTTTCCAGTGGGGAGGCCTGTCTCCTTTCAAGGTTTTTGGCACCATTGGTTCCCACCCGGTGTGGCCCCAGAGGGGCGACGCGGGGCCCAGAAGGGAGCGCTCGGACAGGCCCTCCAAAGGAGGGGAAAGGGCAGGGGCGTAGCCTCGCTGGCACCGCCCCGAGCACTTAAAGTCGGGCGTGGCGGGCGGGACCGCGGCGTCGCTGCCGAGGACCCGAACGCTGCCGCTCGCCTGCCCGCCGCCATGGCCCTGCTCCGAGGTGAGCGCCGCGGCCCCGCCTCTCGCGCCCCTTCGTGGGGCTGGGGAAGGACGTCGGGTGTCGGCGGGGAGTCGGGGTCTCTTTGGTTGTAAAAGCGGACTTGATTAAAAAAAAAAAAACCAATCCGGAAGCATTGTTTGAGTTTAGGAGAAACCATACGTGCGAGGCGAAAGGCATTGCCCACCACGGTTTTGCTTGCTCCTGACCTCGAAGGTCCTTTCCCTTCTCCGCGCGGTAGTGACCCTCCTAGTTCGAGGTCAGCTGTTGGCAAGACCAGGGCGGGGCCCCCTAAGCGCGAGGCGACCTCGGGCGCAGGGGTGCCTTTCAGACGAGCTGGCGGCCCTCGGACCTGGTCACAGGGTGGGCAAGGCTTGGAAGGAATGAAGATTCTCTTGGCGTCGTTGAGGAACCTCTGCCCGAATAACCTGCACCCGCCCCCCCTCCCCAGCCCCAATGCTTGATGGCGTTCTGTTGGAGAACCTGCTTAAGCCCGTTCCCTTCTCTTCTTACTGACTCTTGAAAAGTGCAGTCCCAGGAGTACATAAATTCTGCCGTTACTTTTTTTTTTTTAAGTATGTAAATTCCCTTTTCATAGCAAATGGTCGCAGTCAGTGGAATTTTCAAGACTATGACAACTTGTCTTTATGTGTCCTTTAAAGAACCTTCAAATGAGACTCATATATCAAGGCCTTGGGAAAGAAAACACTTGGTAGGATCTAAGAAGCGAGGTTCTGGTGGTCCAGGGCCCCAAGGGCTCTGTAAAGGTTTGATTCTGTACTGGTTTGATTCTGGATTCTAAAGAAAGCAGCCTGCTACCTAGAAGAATAATGCGGTCTAGTTTCCAGTCTGTCCCCATTTCCTCAGGACTGTGAATCTGCCTGTGTAGCAAGGAGAGTTTAAGACCACTTAAGAGTCTTATGGCAGAGATCTAGGCAACATCAAATGATGGTTTTGATTCGAGTGGGGGGCAGTGGGATTGGGGAAAGGGGGGAGGGATGGTTTGAGATAGATTTGGAGGTGGATTTGACACAACTTGGTGATCGGTTGGAGTGGCAGGTCTATGAGAAGGAAATGCCAAGAATGACTTCAGGTTTGAAGAACTGAGTTCATGATACTTCTTAGGGAGTGAGGAAAATGGGAGAAGGGATAGATTTGGAAGAGAATATTGAGGTGCTCAAGTGCAGATACCAGGTAGACAGTTGGTTAGGGGATCTGAAGCTCTGACAAGCCAAAATGACATGTGAACAGTTCCAGTGGAAAATAGATATTCTGAGGCAAAAAGATTTGTTAGTGCTCTTTCCAACTGAATTTCATACAGTAGCATGCTTATTTTTATTTTTTGATGGCGTATTCAGGAGACCCAAATTATTTAACAGCTGCATTGTCATGAGCTGTCTTCCTTAAAAGGAAATCATGATTTTATTGATTTCTCTGTTCACTGTTTTATCAGTGATTCTTACCACTTTTAATACAAACTCCTTTGAAAATTTGATGAAAACTATGTAAGGAAAGAATGTGCATCAACACCTGCATGGAGGAAGTATGAAGTTTATCACTTTGGGACATCATTCACTATGATGTTAAAGTTAGTGATCATACTTTTATACGTTTCCCTGTTTTACAGTTGAGGACACTGATGTCCAGAAAGGTGGACTGGCTTATCTATAATGGTAGTTAGTGTTTTGGTTGTTATTGGTTAGTTAGAGGGCTTCCCTGCTGGCTCGGCAGTAAAGACACCGCCTGCAATGCAGGAGGTGTGGGTTCAATCCCTGGGTCAGGAAGATCCCCTGGAGAAGGAGATGGCATCCCACTCTGGTATTCTTGCCTGGGAAATCCCATGGCCCGAGGAGTCTGGTGGGCTGTGGTCCATGGGATTGCAAGAGTTGGACACAGCTTAGCGACAAAACCACCATCACCACCAGGATACAGATGGACTCGTCTCTCAAGAAACATACTAAGTGCTTGTAGGACTATTGAGTAAGAGAGAAAGTTTGACTAATTCTTGTAAGGAAAAGGACACATTTAAATGGGAACAAAATTGACTTTGGTAAAGATTGTCATTAATCAGATTTCTATCTTCAAGTAGAACCAGTACCCAGGTTTTTTACTAGCACCCATCCAAGGACTTGGTTGGAAGGTTGCCCCCAATAGTAATTCTCTTACTGTTACCTTAGCTTTGCTGGGAGTGTTTGTACAGCCTTGCAAAGCATGTTGGTGGGCTGCCAAATTAATCCTGCAACTGAAGTGGGTACAGAAGCAGCAGTTGTCCTTGCTAACTTTGTTTGCTGTCAGCAGTTGTTGTGATTAAATGAGTAAATATTTTCCTAACAATGTAATAGAAAAGAAGGCAGAATTCCTCTTTATTTTCTCGTGTTATTTTTTCCTGTACGGTCACATTTGCCACCTTGCCGGGCCCTTTCTTGGCATTTCTGACTCATTATGCCTTGGATTAATCTGTCTTTTCACTGTCTTTAGTGGAAATCTTTAGCCCCTGAATTTCCAAAGTCTTTTAAAATACATAGATGTTAGTCTGGTTAATGATTGTTAGGCTTTAGACCTTTTAACATGCACACAAAATTGACATCAGATCAGATATTAATAATTATTGCCATGGTATCCAGTTTATGACATGGGGAAAAAAAATCACACATACCAGATTTTTTTTAAATAATTTTTTAAAATGCTTAATAGCATTTTCCCCATTCAAAATCATTGTATTAGTTCAGTGTTAGCCTTACTCCTGCTTACTTTACAGTCTGGGAGCACCAAGGAAGCAGATGTGATGTAAGGAAAGGGGAAATTCTTGCTTTTGTTTTTGTTTTCACACACACACACACACACACACACACACACACACACACACACTATTTTGTAGGTTTCTCATATTTTACCATTAGAACTTCCCACATGAAAATGCTTTCTTAGATTATGAAGTACAAGGAAGAAACCTATGAATGGAAATTTATGGAGAAGCAAAGGAAGTTTGCCTTCATTGTTTCTGAAAAGTCAGGGTTCATTCAAATCATTTCTGTGTATGTAATGTCATTTTTTCTGGTTTTTGAGATTTTCACATTCTCTTTAGTTTTGAGAAGTTTGGCAGTGCTGTGCCAGGATGAGTGTGTGCATGTGTTTTGCATGTATTCAATTTGGGGTTAACTGAGCTTGAATCTGTACATTTATCTTTTAGTTTTATAGAAAAGTTGAATACAAAGTACAGAGCATTCCCATACACTTAACTCATCCCACTCCATTATCCCCTATTATTAACAGCTTTCATTAATGTGGTATGTTTGTTACAGTTGATGAACCAATACTGGTACATTATTTTTAACTAAAGGTCATAGTTTACATTAAGTTTCATTTGTTGTGTTGTGTAGTCCTGTAGGTTTTGATAGATGTATAATGACATATATCTACCATTATAGTACCATAAAGAGTAGTTCTCTGCCCTAAAATTTCCCTGTGTTCTACCTGTTCATTTCTCCTTCCCTACAACCCCCAACCCCTGACAGCTGCTGGTCTTTTTACTGTCTCCATAATTTTGCCATTTCTAGGTGTTATATGCTGCTGCTGCTGCTAAGTCGCTTCAGTCATGTCTGACTCTGTGCGACCCCATAGACGGCAGCCCACCAGGTTCCCCTGTCCCTGGGATTCTCCAGGCAAGAACACTGGAGCGGGTTGCCATTTCCTTCTCCAGTGCATGAAAGTGAAAAGTGAAAGTGAAGTCGCACAGTCATGTCCGACTCTTCGCGACCCCATGGACTGCAGCCCACCAGGCTCCTCCATCCATGGGGTTTTCCAGGCAAGAGTTACCGGAGTGGGGTGCCATCACCTTCTCCGAGGTGTTATATAGTTGGAATCATATAGTGTGTTGTCTTTTCAGATTGGCTTGTTTCACCAGCAGTATGAGTTTAAGTTTCTTTCATGTCTTTTCATGACTTGATACCTCATATCTTTTTATTGCTGAATAATATTCCATTGTATGAATGTACCACAGCTTATCCATTCACCTACTGAAGAACATCTTGTCTGCTTCTAAGTTTTGGCAGTTATGAGTAAAGCTGCTATAGACATTTGTGTGCAGGTTTTTGTGTGGACATGTTTTCAACTCATTGGGGTAAATACAAAGGAGTGTGATTACTGGATCATGTGAGTAGCATATGTTTAGTTTTAGGGTTGGAAGAAACTGCCACACTCTCTTCCAAAGTGGCTGTACCATTTTGCATTCCCAGAATCAGCGGGTGAACTTCTTTTGCTCCCTATCATCACCAATGTTTGGTGTTGGCAGTGTTTTGGATTTTAGTTGGGAGATGGAATCTCAGAGTTGTTTTAATTTTCAGTTGCCTAATAACACGATATCAAGCATTTTTTCATATGGTTGTTTGACATTTGTATAGTATCTTTGATTAGCACATTTTTATGCATTTTTAGCTGGGTCATTAATTTCTTATTGAGTGTGAAGAGTTCTTTGTATGTTTTAGATACACATATCTTTGTATATTTTAGATACACATACAATACTTATCTGATATCCTTTATCAGATAAGTATTTTGCAGGTATTCCCTCCCAGTCTGTGGCTTGTCTTTTTGTGCTTTTAATTGTGTCTTTTGAAGAGTAGAAGTTTTCAATTTTAATAAAGTCCAAGTTTTTCTTTCTTGGATTGTGCTTTTAGTGTTGTATCTAAAAAAGTTATCACCAAACCAAACCAAATGTCCCCTAGGTTTTCTCCTTTGGTATCTTCTAGGAGTTCTGTAGTTTTTGCATTTTATATGTAAGTCTATCCAGTTTGAGCTAATCTTTATGAAAGGTGTAAGGTCTGTCTGCTTTGTTGTTGTTTGCATGCGAATGTTCAGTTGTTCCAGCACCACTTACTGAAAAGACTATGGTTTTTCCATTGACTTGCCTTTGACTTTGAGGTCAATTGCAGTAGACTTTGAGGTTCTACCCATGTTTTTGGTTTTTATTTTGTTTTTCCCAATATTCTTCCCCCTGTTCTTCAGATTACATAATATCTGTTTATCTATTTCAGAGTCACTGACTCTTACTCCGTTCACTCCCATTCTGCTACTACACCCATTCAGTACACGTTTTATTTCAGGTATTTTTCCGTTTTAGAATTTTCACTTTGGTTTTTTCCTTTAATCTTCTTTTTCTTTGTGGAGCTGTCTGAGCCCTTATTATGAACATATTTTTCTATATATTTTGGAACATAGTTATGAGAGACTACTGCTTTAAAATCCTTATCTGCAAATTGTAACATCTGGGTCATGTTGCGGTCCATCTCTGTTAATTGTCTTTTATCTTCAGGATGAGTTGCACAGGCATACCTCATTTGCTTGTGAATTGCAGATACTGCAGATTTTTTTGTTTGTTTTTTACAAGTTGAAGGTTTGTGGCAGTCCTGCAGTCAAGCAAGTTATTTGTGCCATTTTTCCTACAACATTTTCTCCCAAAATGTATTACATTTTGATTCTCACAATGTTTCAAACCCTCCATCAACAAAAAGATTACAACTTACTGAAGGCTCAGATGATGGTTAGTATGTAAATTTTTTAGACATAATGTTGTTGCACACTTAATAGGCTGCAGTACAAATATAACTTATATGCATTGGAAAACCAAAAAGTTCATGTGACTTGCTTTATTGCAGTAGTGTGGAACCAAACCTGTAATACCTTGGAGATATGTTTGTATCTTCCTGTTCCTATGTGGATTAATTTTGGATTGTGTGGTGGACAGTGCAGATGAACCATGGTAGAGACTGAATTCTGCTACTTTCCAAAAAGTATTGACTTATTTATTGTTAACTATTTATTTTTGTAGACATTTAATTTGGCTGAACTCAAACTGCTTTCCTCATAGCTCAGTTGGTAAAGAATCTGCCTGCAATGCAGAAGACCCTGGTTTGATTCCTGGGTCAGGAAGATCCACTGGAGAAGAGATAGGCTACCCACTCCAGTATTCTTGGGCTTCCCTTGTAACTCAGCTGGTAAAGAATCCACCTGCAATGCCGGAGACCTGGGTTAGAACCCTGAGTTGGGAAGATCTCCTGGAGAAGCGAGAGGCTACCCACTCCAGTATTCTGGCCTGGAGAATTCTGGCATGGATTATATAGTCCCTGGGGTCACAAGAAATCGGACATAATGAGTGACTTTCACTTCACTTCAAACTGCAAACTCTGTCTGCCCTGTAGAGGGCAGCAGCTCAAAGCTAACTTCAATTCATTTCGCCTTAGCGGCGGTGCATGTAGTTGGCCCCACAGGTACATGATTAAGGATTCAGCTGGATATTTGGGCTCCCCACTGTGGTCCTTTACTTTCACAAACCCCCCTCAGTTCCCTGTAGCTGTGATTGCTGCAAACTCAGTTTTCTTATTCTTCAAGCCAGCCAGACTGAGTTTTTTAATTCTAGCCATTCTCTTCAGTGTAGAATGCTGGCCTTCAAGTTAACAACTATAAGCAACTTAACATTCACCATGTGCTATTCCCTTTTTCCATATCTACGCTTCACTTGCCTATTTTTGTTCATTTTCTGGGCACTTGAGGAAGCCATTCTTCTCTGTCGTCAGTGTCTACTGGAGTTGGCCAAATAGGAGCATACTAGGCAATGACCAGAGATAGGACTGTACCAAAATTAGGAAGAAAGCAAGCAAAGGGGAAAGAAAAATGAAATAAAGTAAACACTGATATGAAAAAAGGCTGAGACTGTCAATCAAGGAGGATTAGAGGACATTTATGGGAAGGCATGGGCTTCCCTGGTGGCTCAGTGCTACAGAACTCGTCTGCCAATGCAGGAAACAAGGGTTTGATCCCTAAGTCTGTAACAGCCCCTGGAAGAGGAAATGGCATCCCACTCCAGTATTCTTACCTGAAATCCCCATGGAGAGAGGAACCTGGCTGGCTACAGTCTATGGGATCACAAAGAGTTGGACATGACTTAGTAACTGAGCACGCAGACGGGAAGGTGCAGTGCCACAGAATAACCCATCTATCAGAGGAAAACATTTGTAATGCACTAAGCTAATATTTTGCTTCCCTGGTGGCTCAGTCAGTAAAGAGTCTGCCTTCAATGTGAGAGACGGGTTCAATCCCTGGGTTGGGAAGATCCCGTGGAGAAAGAAATTGCAAACACTCTTGCCTAGAGAGTTCCATGGACAGAGGAGCCTGATGGGCTGCAGTCCATGGGATCGCAAAGAGTTGGACATGACTGAGTGACACTTTCACTTTAAAGTAATATTTATGGCCTTTTGTAAATATCTGAATACTTTATCTTTAAAGAACCAATCAGATCTGTTCTAAATTGTAGTTATGTTTGTTGCTTCTAACATTCTTTTAGACTGTAAATTTCTCAAAGTAGAAACCAAAGAAAAAGCTGGAATATTTTTTAGCATAGGTTTAGTTTGTTCTATCAAAAGAGATCCCTAACATAAAGGAGAATTGTGTATCTGGGCACAAACCCATTGTTAAAAAGTCTCATAGTTTCTTGGCAAGATGTGAAAATGTGTGCTCAGATTGTCTTTGAGAGAATTTAGCCTATGTAAAGCATAAAGCCTGAAGTCTGTCATACAGTAAGTACCCCCGATATGTTGACTATAATATTTACCTTGCAGAGTTGTTTGGGAAGATTAGATATTATATGACAAGTGATGAGATGTCTAGTGCCTAATAAATGTTAATGTGATGAAGCAGCTGTTAACTGATGTTGTTCCCCAGTACGCAGGCTTTGCATTTTTGCATTTTGCTACTCTAGTGGGTGCCACTCACATCCTAGTCCCTGTAGATTTGTTAAACATGACTTTTTTTCCTTTGGTGGCACTAGAGTGCCTTGAGAAGGGGCAGTTTGTATCTGTCTGTACAGGGACACCAGTTGAACCAATAGTGATACTGCAGATTTGTAGTCTTTGTATTAATAGATGTATAGATAATCCCTCTGTATCCTTTGTGGTTAGGTCAAATGTAGGAAACTTTGTTATACTCTGACACACATTAAAAGAGGGATATTAGTGAACGAGAGTATCTTTAGAAGAAAACAGCCAGAATTAAAGAATTATTGAAAGGATACTTTTTACGTACTTCAGAAAAGAGAATTTAGGTCTGGGGAATTTTACATGTTAGCTGACATCAGATACTGGAGGGGCTACCCATGATAACAGCATATCTATTTTGCCTGTTTTATTCTAAGAGTAACAGATAATAGTTCCAGTTATTTGAAGTTTGTAATCTGAGTCATCCTCTGACTCTAGAAGCAGTGACGTATATAATACAAATTCAAAGCAGCATATGTTCTAGAAGCTATATAAATTGAGTTTGGGATGCATTTGGATAGAACTGGGATTGGTGGATGGAAGATTTGGTAAGCCAAGCCAGTTCAGTATGAGAAAAAAATCGTTAGTTTCTATTGCCCTTTCATGGTAACACTGCTTCACACAATAGAGCATGCCTTTAGCATAAGTTAGAGAGGACCTTTCATCAGAAATAGTCTGGAGGGCGTGCATGGTGTGAGTGCTTGGCCTTCAGGCACCTTTAGTTGGGAGATTCTTTGATTCTGTGACTAAGCAATATATTTCAGCAAATAGAAGCATTTCCATTTTCAACAAATCATCAGCAAGTAATCAGTTTATAAAAATGTCCAGCCAACATGGATTTGCATTTGCATCGTAGCCTGCCAAGCAGTTCTTGGTGCCACATGCAGGTATTGATCAAAATGATAACCCTTAGGACTGCTTGTGTGTGTGTGAGACCCATGCTATGTATTAAGGGACGGAGATTTTCAGTCATTTAATTGAAAATTGTGCTTTATAGTAAAGTGCACAGAGAATTATTTAAAGCATGTTAGGGATGCTGCTGACGAATCTGCAGTTGCTTATAAATTCTCCTTGCAATAGGTGTGTTCATCGTTGCTGCTAAGCGGACCCCCTTTGGAGCTTATGGAGGTCTTCTGAAAGACTTCACACCTACTGACATGGCTGAGTTTGCTGCCAGGGCTGCCTTGTCTGCTGGCAGAGTCTCACCTGAAACTGTCGACAGTGTCGTCGTAGGCAATGTCATGCAGGTTAGTAGGGCAGAAGGGAAGTGTTCACTCCTACTGCTTTCTTTTATCAGTTTCTAAAAATAATTCCTTTAACATGTCATAATGGTGTACTAGTTAATAATAGTTAAAGGTATTCATAATTTAAGCAATTCCCTGACCCCCGAAGCAGTGGCATATATAATTCAAAGGAGCATATGTTTGGAAACTACATATCTGTCTGGGACTTGGGATACATTTCATTGCTTCTTAAATAACAGATTAATTTCCTTGACTTACTTGAAGTAAATTGGTTCTCTCTGTGTGCCACCTGGGGAGAATAGCAAGCCTAAGCAATGCAGTACGTCGTGTATAATTTCTTACACACAGTAGAAGTTTGGTCAATGTTTGTTTTGGGGAATGAGAAGCTCTTTTACCCTCTACCTTGCTGTATATGGTGTACAAAATAGATCACTCATTTGCAGTAATTGAAAGCTGAATATGCCTTCAAAGTGTGGTCAAGATATGGGGATGCTCTTACTCTTCCCACACCTCATTGATGGGATGGAGGCTCTACATTTAGTGCTTTGCCACCACCAGTGCGTGTGTGCTAAGTCCCTTCAGTCGTGTCTGACTGTGTAGCCCTATGGACTATATAACCCACCGGGCTCCTCTGTCTATGGGACTCTCCAGTGAAGAATACTGGAGCGGGTTGCCATGCCCTCCTCCAGGGGATCTTCCCAACCCAGGGACTGAACGTGCATCTTAACATCTCCTGCATTGGCGGGTGGGTTCTTTACTGCTAGCCACCTGGGAAGCCCTGCCACTGACAGTACTAGAGCCCCAGTCACTGCTCTTCTGGCTTATAAGGTGTTTCCAGACTGGGTGAGACGCCTTGAGACTACTGCCACCTCCTCCACTGCGTGCTTTCAGCTCTTAGAGCTGGGAGAAGGCTCAGAGAGAGGTGCACAACTGTCCCCTGTGAATAATACTGCTTTGAACATCATGTACAAGTTTCTGTGTGGACACAGGTTTTCATTTCCCTTGGGTGTATGCCTGAGTATAAATGCTAGGTTATATGTTAGCTCTACATTTAGTTGTTTCAAAGCTTTCAGATTGCTTTCCAAAGCGGCTAAACATTTTACATTCCCGTCTACAGGGTATGAAGGTTCCACTTTCTCCACATTCTTGTCAACACTTGTTATTGTGTGTCTTTTTTTTTTTAAATTACTGTAGCCATGCTAGTGAATGTGAAGTAGTATCTCACTGTGGTTTTAATTTGCCTTTCCCTGATGATTGATGATACTGAACATAATTTCATGAGCTTGTGTCCATTGCTATATCTTCTTGAAAGTGAAAGTCGCTCAGCGTTGTCTGACTCTTTGTGACCCCATGTACTGCACAGTCCCTGGAATTCTCCAGGCCAGAATACTGGAGAGGGTAGCTATATTCCCTTCTCCAGGGGATCTTCCCAACCCAGGGATCAAACCCAGTTCTCTCACATTACAGGCGGATTCTTTACCAGCTTAGCCACAAGGGAAGCCCAAGAATACCGGAGTGGATAACCTATCCCTTCTCCAGTGGATCTTCCCGACTTGGGAACCAAACTGGGGTCTCCTGCATTGCAGGTGGATTTTTGGAGAATGTCTAATTAATATCCTTTTCCCACTTTTTAATTAAGTTATTTGTCTTTTCATTATTGATTCATAAGTGTTGTTTTTATATCCTAGATACAAGTCCCTTAACAGAAATTATGATCTACAAATATTTTTCTATACTTGATTATCTTTTTATTTCTTAATTATATCCTCTAGAGTATGAAAATTTTGAATTTTGATGAAGCCCAATTTTGGTTGTTATTGCTCAGGCTTTTGGTGTCATTATATAAGAATCTATTTCCAAATCTAAGGTTGTGAAGATTTATTCCTATGTTTTCTTCTAAGTTTTAGCTCATACATTTAGGTCTTTGGTTTATTTTTATTTAATTTTTATATATGTTTTGAGGTACAGGTTCAAATTCATTCTTTTGCATATGACTATCCAGTTGTTCTAGCACCATTTGAAAAGACTCTTCTTTCTCCCATTGGATGGTCTTGGCACTGTTATTGAAAATCAGCTGACCATAGACACGTGATTTTATTTTTTGACTCCACATTCTATTGCACTTATCTGTATGTCTATCCTTTATATGTCAGTTCCACACTGTCTTGATTATCTTGATTATCACTGCTTCATAGTAAGTTTAGAAATCAAAGAAATGTGAGTCTCCTACTCAGTTTTTCTTTTCAAAGTTGTTTTGGCTATTCTGGGTCTCCTGCAATTCTAAAATATGAATTTTAGAATCTGTTTATCCATTTCTTCAAAGAAGTCAGCTACAATTCTGATAGGATTGTTTTGAATCTGTAGGTCAGTTGGCGGAGTATTGCCATCTCAACAGTATTAGTAAGTTTTCTGATCTGTGAATATGGCATGTTTTTTGTATAAATCCTCTTTAATTTTTTCAACAATGTCTTACAGTTTTCAGAATATAAATTTTGCACTTCTTTTATAAATTTATTACTATTTTGTTCTTTTACATACTACTGTGAATGAAACTGTTTTCTTATTTAATTTTCAGATTGTTCATAGCAAGTGTATAGAAATGCAGTTGATTTTAAGAAAAAAGAAATACAGTTGATCTTTATATTTAATCTTATATCCTGAAACCTTGCAGAACTCATTTATTAGTTCTAATGGTTTTCTAGTTGATTACTTAGGATTTTTTGTATATAACATCATGTCATCTGAGAGCAGAGATAATTTTGCTTCTCCCTTTCCAATCTGTATTTCTTTTACTTTTGTATTTATTTTTCTTGCCTCATTACTCTGTCTAGAACCTCTGATGTTGAATAAAAGTGACAAAAAATGGATGTTGCTCTCTTGTTCCTGATACTGTGGGGGAAAGCCTCTGGTCTTTCAGCACTAAGTATGGTGTTATGTGGATTTTTGTAGATTTCCTTTATCAGATAGAGGAAATTCTTTTTCTGTTCCTAGGTTGTTGAGTGTTTTTATCATGAAAAGTTGTTAGATTTTTGTCAGTTGCTCTTTCTATGTCAACTGAGATAATATGATTTTTGGTTTTTATTCTGTTGATACAATGTGATATATTAATTGCTTTCAGGTGATGAAACAACCTTACATTTCTCGATGACCCTTGCACTGATCATAGTGTATAATTCTTTTTCTAAATTGCTAAATTCTGTTTGCTAGTATTTTGTTGAAGATTTTTATATCCATATTCATAAGAGATATTAATCAGTAATTTTTGTGATATCTTTGATTTTTTATCAGTATAATTTTGGCTTCATGCTGAGTTGGGAAGTGATCCTTTTCTATTCTTTAGGAACAGTTCGTGAATAATTGGTATCTTCTTTAAATGTTTGGTAGAATTCAGTAATGAAGCCCATCTGGCTTTTTTTGTGAGTAGTGTTTTGTACTAATTAATTCAGTCTTCACCCCAAGAAAAAGAAATGCAAAAAGGCAAAATGGTTGTCTGAGGAGGCCTTGCAAACAGCTATGAAAAGAAGAGAAGCTAAAGGCAAAAGAGAAAAGGACAGATATACCCATTTGAATGGAGAGTTCCAAAGAATAGCAAGAAGAGATAAGAAAGCCTTCCTTAGTGATCAATGCAAAGAAATAGAGGAAAACAATAGAATGGGAAGGACCAGAGATCTCTTCAAGAAAATTAGAAATACCAAGGGAACAACATTTCATGCAAAGATGGGCATAATAAAGGACAGAAATGGTATGGACCTAACAGAAGCAGAAGATATGAAGAACAGGTGGCAAGAATACACAGAAGAACTGTACAAAAAAGATCTTTGTATGATCACGATGGTTTGATCACTCACCTAGAGCCAGACATCCTGGACTGTGAAGTCAAGTGGGCCTTAGGAAGCATCACTACGAACAAAGCTAGTGGAGATGGTGGAATTTCAGTTGAGCTATTTCAAATCCTTAAAGATTATGCTGTGAAAGTGCTGCACTCAATATGCCAGCAAAAGAAAGTGCTGCACTCAATATGCCAGCAAGTTTGGAAAACTCAGCAGTGGCCACAGGACTGGAAAAGGTCAGTTTTCATTCCAATCCCAAAGAAAGGCAATGCCAAAGAATGCTCAAACTACCACACAATTGCACTCATCTCACACGCTAGCAAGTGAAAGTGAAGTGAAAGTGAAAGTCGCTCAGTCATGTCCGACTCTTTGCGACCCGATAGACTATACAGTCCATGGAATTCTCCAGGCCAGAATACTAGAATGGGTAGCCTTTCCCTTCTCCAGAGGATCTTCCCAACCCAGGGATCGAACCCAGGTCCCCTGCATTACAGGCAAATTCTTTACCAGCTGAGCCACAGGGAAGCCAACATGCTAGCAAAATATGCTCAAAATTCTCCAAGTCAGGCTTCAACAGTACGTGAACCATGAACTTCCAGATGTTCAAGCTGGATTTAGAAAAGGCAGAGGAACCAGAGATCAAATTGCCAACATCTGCTGAATCATCGAAAAAGCAAGAGAGTTTCAGAAAAACATCTGCTTTATTGACTATGCCAAAGCCTTTGACTGTGTGGATCACAATAAACTGTGGAAAATTCTGAAAGAGATGGGAATACCAGACCACCTGACCTGCCTCCTGAAAAATTTGTATGCAGGTCAAGAAGCAACAGTTAGAACTGGACATGGAACAACAGACTGGTTCCAAATCAAGAAAGGAGTACTTCAAGGCTGTATATTGTTACCCTGCTTATTTAACTTCTATGCAGAGTATATCATGAGAAATGCTGGACTGGATGAAGCACAAGTTGAAATCAAGATTGCTGGGAGAAATATCAATAACCTCAGATATGCAGAATGATACCACATTTATGGCAGAAAGCAAAGAAGAACTAAAGAACTCTTGATGAAAAAGGAGAGTGAAAAAGTTGACTTAAAACTCAACATTCAGAAAACTAAGATCATGGCATCTGGTCCCCTCACTTCATGGCAAATAGATGGGGAAACAGTGGAAACAGTGTCAGACTTTATTTTTTTGGGCTCCAAAATCACTACAGATGGTGATTGCGGCCATGAAATTAAAAGACACTTGCTTCTTGGAAGAAAAGTTATGACCAACGTAGACAGCTTATTAAAAAGCAGAGACATTACTTTGCCAACAAAGGTCCATCTAGTCAAGGCTATGGTTTTTCCAGTAGTCATGTGTGGATGTGAGAGTTGTACTATGACGAAAGCTGAGCACCAAAGAATTAACGCTTTTGAACTATGGTGTTGGAGAAGACTCTTGAAAGTCCCTTGGACTGCGAGGAATTCCAACCAGTCCATCCTAAAGGAAATCAGTCCTGAATATTCATTGGAAGGACTGATGTTGATGCTGAAACTCCAGTACTTTGGACACCTGCTATGAAGAACTGACTCATTTGAAAAGACCCTGATGCTGGGACATATTGGAGGCAGGAGGAGAAGGGGATGACAGAAGATGAGATGGTTGGATGGCATCACTGATTCAATGGATATGAGTTTGAGTAAACTCTGGGAGTTGGTGATGGACAGGGAGGCCTGGCATGCTGCAGTCCATGGGGTTGCAAAGAGTTGGACACAACTGAGCGACTGAACTGAACTGAACTCACTTGTTATAGTTCTATTCTGATTGTCCATTTTTCCTTGACTTGGTTTTGGAAGGTTATTTCTTTCAAGGCATTTTTCCTTTTCACCTAAGTAATTTATTGGGCTTCCTAGGTGGCACTAGCGTTAAAGAATTTGCTTGCCAGTGCAAAAGACTTAAGAGACATAGATTTGATCCCTGGGTTGGGAAGATCCCCTGGAGGAGGGCATGGCAGTCCACTCCAGTATTCTTGTGTGGAGAATCCCCATGGACACAGGAGCCTGGCAGGCTATAGTCCATAGAGTCACAAAGAGTCAGACACCACTGAAGTGATTTAATATGCATGCATATAATTTATTGGCACACAACTGTTCATGGTAGTCAGTTCTCAATATTCACACTAGTTATGTTTTGTATAGTTTGTCGTTTTGTATATTCAGCATATAGAGTATGCTGAATTAGCAACTGCTGAACAACCGTTTCCAGTGAAATGACAGTTCCTGTGAGCCTCCAGCCACAACATATTTGTTAACAGATCAAAAAATAACCTTGTTTTATGTGTGTTTCTACGTTAACAAAGCTTCCCTGGTTATTACAGTGCGCAGCCAAGGTTGCGAACCACAGTCTCAGATGCATCCTTTGGTAAAGCACATACTACTTTGAGACAGCCTATTACATTTTTAAACAGCTCTGATTGTTATAAAATTCTGTATTCTCCTGAAGATTTAATATAAGAATTTCTCATACTTAGTTTGTTTAAAAACCAGTCAACCAAATTACAGTTTATATTCAAATCATTCACACTTAATGTACAAAATATGTTATACCTGTATGTATTATGTCATACCTTAGAGCCAAATTGTTTATAATTTTTTAAAGATTATGGACATTTTAGTATATTTTGTCCTTTTTCTTGATTTCCTAGATTTATAGAGGCAATTCTTTTTCTTTTCCTTCTGTTCCAGAGTTCTTCAGATGCTATATACTTGGCAAGACATGTTGGTTTGCGTGTGGGAATCCCAAAAGAGACCCCAGCTATCACTATTAACAGGCTCTGTGGCTCTGGTTTCCAGTCCATTGTGAGTGGATGTCAGGTAAGAGCAGCATTGACAGAATGTGGTCCACTGGAGAAGGGAATGGCAAACCACTTCAGTATTCTTGCCTTGAGAACGCCATGAACAGTATGAAAAGGCAAAATGATAGGATACTGAAAGAGGAACTCCCCAGGTCAGTAGGTGCCCAATATGCTACTGGAGATCAGTGGAGAAATAACTCCAGAAAGAATGAAGGGATGGAGCCAAAGCAAAAACAATACCCAGTTGTGGATGTAACTGGTGATAGAACCAAGGTCCGATGCTGTAAAGAGCAATATTGCATAGGAACCTGGAATGTCAGGTCCATGAATCAAGGCAAATTGGAAGTGGTCAAACAGGAAATGGCAAGAGTGAATGTCAACATTCTAGGAATCAGCGAACTAAAATGGACTGGAATGGGTGATTTTAACTCAGATGACCATTATATCCTCTACTGTGGGCAGGAATCCCTTAGATGCAATGGAGTAGCCATCATGGTCAACAAAAGAGTCTGAAATGCAGTACTTGGAATGCAGTCTCAAAAACAGCAAAATGATCTCTGTTCGTTTCCAAGGCAAACCATTCAATATCAGAGTAATCTAAGTCTATGCCCCAACCAGTAATGCTAAAGAAGCTGAAGTTGAACAGTTCTATGAAGACCTACAAGACCTTTTAGAACTAACACCCAAAAAAGATGTCCTTTTCATTATAGGGGACTGGAATGCAAAAGTAGGAAGTCAAGAAACATCTGGAGTAACAGGCAAATTTGGCCTTGGAATACAGAATGAAGCAGGGCAAAGGCTAATAGAGTTTTGCCAAGAGAACGCACTGGTCATAGCAAACACCCTCTTCCAACAACACAAGAGAAGACTCTACACATGGACATCACCAGATGGTCAACACCGAGATCAGATTGATTGTATTCTTTGCAGCCAAAGATGGAGAAGCTCTATACAGTCAGCAAAAACAAGACCAGGAGCTGACTGTGGCTCAGATCATGAACTCCTTATTGCTAAATTCAGACTTAAATTGAAGAAAGTAGGGAAAACCACTAGACCATTCAGGTATGATGGAGAAGGCAATGGCACCCCACTCCAGTACTCTTGCCTGGAAAATCCCATGGATGGAGGAACCTGGTACACTGCAGTCCATGGGGTCGCTAAGAGTCGGACAAGACTCAGTGACTTCACTTTCACTTTTCACTTTCATGCATTGGAGAAGGAAATGGCAACCCACTCCAGTGTTCTTGCCTGGAGAATCCCAGGGATGGGGGAGCCTGGTGGCTGCCATCTATGGGGTCACACAGAGTCGGACACGACTGAAGTGACTTAGCATAGCATAGCATAGCATTCAGGTATGACCTAAATCAAATTCCTTATGATTATACAGTGGAAGTGAGAAATAGATTTAAGGGACTAGATCTGATAGATAGAGTGCCTGATAAACTATGGAATGAGGTTCGTGACATTGTACAGGAGACAGGGATCAAGACCATCCCCATGGTAAAGAAATGCTAAAAAGCAAAATGGCTGTCTGGGGAGGCCTTACAAATAGCTGTGAAAAGAAGAGAAGCTAAAAGCAAAGGAGAAAAGGACAGATATAAGCATCTGAATGCAAAGTTCCAAAGAATAGCAAGAAGAGATAAGAAAGCCTTCTTCAGCAATCAGTGCAAAGAAATAGAGGAAAACAACAGAATGGGTAAGACTAGAGATCCCTTCAAGAAAATTAGAGATACCAAGGGAACATTTCATGCAAAGATGGGCTCAATAAAGGACAGAAATGGTATGGACCTAATAGAAGCAGAAGATATTAAGAAGAGATGGCAAGAATACACAGAAGAACTGTACAAAAAGGATCTTCATGACCCAGATAATCACAATGGTGTGAACACTCACCTAGAGCCAGACATCCTGGAATATGAAGTCAAGTGGGCCTTAGGAAGCATCACTATGAACAAAGCTAGTGGAGGTGATGGAATTCCAGTTGAGCTATTTCAAATCCTAAAAGATGATGCTGTGAAAGTGCTGCACTCAATATGCCAGCAAATTTGGAAAACTCAGCAGTGGCCACAGGACTGGAAAAGGTCAGTGTTCATTCCAATCCCAAAGAAAGGCAATGCCAAAGAATGTTCAAACTACCGCACAATTGCACTCATCTCACGTGCTAGTAAAGTAATGCTCAAAATTCTCCAAGCCAGGCTTCAGCAATATGTGAACCGTGAACCTCCAGATGTTCAAGCTGGTTTTAGAAAAGGCAGAGGAACCAGAGATCAAATTGCCAACGTCTGCTGGATCATGGAAAAAGCAAGAGAATTCCAGAAAAACATCTATTTCTGCTTTATTGACTAAGCCAAAGCCTTTGACTGTGTGGATCACAATAAACTGGAAAATTCTGAAAGAGATGGGAATACCAGACCACCTGACCTGCCTCTTGAGAAACCTGTATGCAGGTCAGGAAGCAGCAGTTAGAACTGGACATGGAACAACAGACTGGTTCCAAATAGGAAAAGGAGTACATCGAGGCTGTATATTGTCACCCTGCTTATTTAACTTATATGCAGAGTACATCATGAGAAATGCTGGGCTAGAAGAAGCACAACCTGGAATCAAGATTGCTGGGAGAAATATCAATAACCTCACATATGCAGATGACATCACCCTAATGGCAGAAAGTGAAGAGGAACTAAAAAGCCTCTTGATGAAAAAGTTGGCTTAAAGCTCAACATTCAGAAAACGAAGATCAGGACATCTGGTCCCATCACTGCATGGGAAATAGATGTGGAAACAGTGTCAGACTTTATTTTTTGGGGCTCCAAAATCACGGCAGATGGTGAGTGCAGCCATGAAATTAACACTTACTCCTTGGAAGGAAAGTTAAGACCAACCTAGATAGCGTATTCAAAAGCAGAGACATTACTTTGCCGACAAAGGTCCATCTAGGAAAGGCTATGGTTTTTCCAGTAGTCACGTATGGATATGAGAGTTGGACTGTGAAGAAAGTGAGCACCGAAGAATTGATGCTTTTGAATTGTGGTGTTGGAGAAGACTCTTGAGAGTCCCATGGACTTCAAGGAGATCCAACCAATCCATTCTAAAGGAGATCAGTCCTGGGTGTTCTTTGGAAGGAATGATGGTAAAGCTGAAACTCCAGTACTTTGGCTACCTCATGCAAAGAGTTGACTCATTGGAAAAGACTCTGATGCTGGGAGGGACTGGGAGAAGGATGAAAAGGGGACAGCAGAGGATGAGATGGCTGGATGGCATCACCGACTCGATGGACGTGAGTTTGAGTGAACTCTGGGAATTGGTGATGGACAGGGAGGCCTGGCGTGCTGCAATTCATGGGGTCGCAAAGAGTCGAACAGGACTGAGTGACTGAACTGAACTGAGAGGAAATGCCTCACTTCAGTGTAACACTATGTTTTAAATTTTATAGTATTTATGAAGAGAGGTCAATATTTGATTTTTCTTGGAAAAATATTCATAGAAAGAAAATCATTTTTTGGATATATACATTATGAGCATGCAAGAAAATCATTTCATAAAAGCTAGTGATGAACCCTGTAAACACCATGCTAAATGGAACAAGCCAGTCACTAAAGGACAAATACTGTATGAGTCCACTTATATGAGGTCCCTAGATTGGTCAGATTCATAGAGACAGAAAGTAAAATGGGGATTGCTGGGGCCTGTGGGGAAGAGAAAATGGGGAGTTAGTCTTTAATGGATACAGGGTTTCATTTTGGAAGCTGATAAGACTTATGGAAGTAATGGTAGTTGGTTGCATAACATTGTGAATGTGCTTAATGACTTGCGCAGCTAGAGTTGATTAGAATGGTAAGTTTTATGCTATGTGTATTTTATCACAGTTTTTAAAAAGCTAGTCGTGACTCATTTTTATTGAGTGCTTCCTATGTGCCAGACATAGATTTACATTCAGTGTCTCACATAATCGTCACAACAGTCCTATGAGGCAAAAACTGTTATTCCCATTTTATAGGCAAGGAAATTGATTATTAAAGGCATTAAGTTTACTAAGTTGTAGTGGCAGAATCTGATGCCAGGTCTACAAGAGTTCCAGGTAAGGCAGTTCAAAACAGTGAATAAAGACTATAAGGTAAGGAAGGGAGTTGGAGAATTTAGAGGATGATACAAAATGTATTTTATTATAAAGGTACTGAATAATACTGTTGGTCAAAGGACAAACTAGTATCTCTTCAAGGGATAGTTGAGCAAATAGATTTCCTCCCTTGAGCATAGGGAAAAGGGACACAGTAAAATTTAATTTGTCAATGTCTTTATGTTTTCAAAGTCTTCATCTTTTATTACAAAATGAAAGATAAAACATATTGTAATGAACAAGTTACTTTCACATTTATTTATTTCTGTTACAATATATGTACCCTGATTTTCCTAGCAATCATTTTAAACATTGGGCTCCTAGAGGATTGTTATTTGGGGTTTTTCTGAGAAATGCAAATAGTGGGAAAAATTGGAATAAACAGATTCCTCTTTATGACTACCATAGGTTAACATAGTTTTTATAAAGCTGGTCTACTTCAAGTCCATTGATTAATAGGATAAATTTTACTTTTGCCTTTTTAATGGCTTATTCTTTATCTGCTGGCAATCTGTACATTTATACTATAATATCTCTGCTAGTTTTCAAGATGTGTATTGAGTTATGAATTACCATTCTTTGTCAAAATGTAGGTAGGATTTGTTACTTCTACGTAAATTATTGAAAAGTCTGCTAGCTTTTTTCCTCCTTGTATCTTGGGAATGAATATTTTACATTCGCTTTGAAATCACTTGTATTTCCCTTTGAGACACTGTAATGTGAACGTTTGACTGTAAGAAGGGCACTTATTAGCTTCACTGTTGGTTTACTGCTTAATACATATTTCCGTCACAATAAAAGGATTTTGGGGTGTTGTTTGTTTGTTTTTAAATAGGAAATTTGTTCTAGAGACTCTGAAGTTGTCCTGTGTGGAGGAACTGAAAGCATGAGCCAGGCTCCCTACTGTGTCAGAAATATTCGTTTTGGAACTAAGCTTGGATCAGAGCTCAAGGTTGGAATCATTAAAATTTTTAAGAATTATTTCTATGCTATTATACTGTAATTTTAATAACACCATTTTGGGGCAGAGAAAAAAACTTAAACCAGTTCTGTTAATAGGGATTTGGCAAGATATGAATTATTTGAAATCTGTAAACTATTTCATAGTTGTTGATTTTGACATTTTAACTCACATAAAATTTGGCTTTATCTCAGCACACGTCTGCTAGTGTAATTAACACTTGGGGAGATGAAGCAAGGGAAGTAATGGATTAAACAGATGGGTAAAGATCGAATTAATCTCTCTACTGAACAACTGGTAAGCCAGATAATTAAATCTTTGCCGTAATTAATGGAAATTTTATTTCTGGAGCAATCTCCATCAAATAGATTTCTTCTTTACCACAGAAAACATTCTCTTGAAATAGGTTATAGTGTCCAAGTCAGTCAGATAAACAACAGTCCTTTACAAACCACCTGAGTAGTACTGTTAAGAGTGATAGTGTGCTGTCCTTTTTGCATCAAAGGGCCAATGACATTGTATGTTCTTAGGCTTTCCCAGTCATAATCATTGATTTATCCTGTCCACCCTGTTTCTCACCTGGCCTTTTTGAAAGTTGAACTGAATAACACTTAAATAATATGAGATAATATGTAAGATTCCTAATACATTTGAGAAAACCTTTGGAAAGACAGGTCAGCAACTCAAAGGGTGACAAGGCAGTCTAGAAGAAACAGGTGGGGCCCATTTATCAGAGACTAACTAATTGGATAACAAAACCCAGCCTATCCCGGGCTTTTTTAGTCTCATAATAACTGGTAGAACCTGCTATTGCTGCCACTGGAGGTGTGGGATGGAAAAAAGAGCACAGCTATAGTCTCTGAGGGTGTTCATAACTGCCTTACAGAGGTGGGCTACAGGGAAACGTTGCATGAGAACTGAAGTTTCTTACGAAGTGGAACCTTGAGGGTTTAAGCTTTGATTGTAGGATGACTTTCTACATTCTTACCTTGCACATTTAGCACTGTTGGTCGTCCTTAGAGCCCTGTGTTTAGAGCAGAGAACGTGTGCATTTTATGATGGTGTTTTTATTTTTTATTTTTTAATTAATTTATTTTAATTGGAGGCTAATTACTTTACAGTATTGTAGTGGTTTTTGCCAGACATTGATATGAATCAGCCACAGGCATACATGTGTTCCCCATCCAGAATCCCCCTCCCACCTCCCTCCCCATCCCATCCCCCAGGGTCATCCCAGGGCACCAGCCCTGAACACCCTGTCTCATGCATCAAACCTGGACCGGTGATCTGCTTCACATATGATCATATACATGTTTCAATACTATTCTCTCAAATCATCCCACCCTCACCTTCTCCCACAGAGTCCAAAAGACTGTTCTTTACATCTGTGTTTCTTTTGCTGTCTCACATATAGGGTCATCGTTACCATCTTTCTAAATTCCACTTATTTGCATTAGTATACTGTATTGGTGTTTTTCTTTCTGACTTACTTCACTCTGTATAATAGGCTCCAGTTTCATCCACCTCATTAGAACTGATTCAAATGCGTTCTTTTTAATGGCTGAGTAATACTCCATTGTGTGTATGTACCACAGCTTTCTTATCCATTCATCTGCTGATGGACGTCTAGGTTGCTTCCATGTCCTGGCTATTATAAACAGTGCTGCGATGAACATTGGGGTACACGTGTCTCTTTCCATTCTGGTTTCCTCAGTGTGTATGCCCAGTAGTGGGATTTCTGGGTCATATGGCAGTTCTGTTTCCAGTTTTTTAAGGAATTTCCACACTGTTCTCCATAGTGGCTGTACTAGTTTGGGATGCATTCCCACCAACAGTGTAAGAGGGCTCCTTTTTCTCCATACCCTTTCCAGCATTAATTGTTCGTAGACTTTTTGATAGCAGCCATTCTAACTGGATTGAGATGATACCTCATTGTGGTTTTGATTTACATTTCTCTGATAATGAGTGATGTTGAGTATCTTTTCATGTGTTTGTTAGCCATCTATATGTCTTCTTTGGAGAAATGTCTGTTTAGTTCTTTGGCCCATTTTTTGACTGGGTCGTTTATTTTTCTGGCATTGAGCTGTAGGAGCTGCTTGTATATTTTTGAGATTAATTTTTTGTCAGTTGCTTCGTTTGCTATTATTTTCTCCCATTCTGAAGGCTGTCTTTTCACCTTGCTTAAACTTTCCTTCGTTGTGCAAAAGCTTTTAAGTTTAATTAGGTTCCATTTGTTTATTTTATTTCCATTACTCTGGGAGGTAGATCATAGAGAATCCTGCTGTGATGTATGTCAAAGAGTGTTTTGCCTATGTTTTCCTCTAGGAGTTTTTTTAGAAAATGTCTCAAAACCAAATATAAATCATAGTAATAGTAAATGCTCATCAGAAAACCTCATTTTACTTTTACCTTTTTTGTTGGAACTGTTGATTATTTAAAGAAATGTTAGCATATTACTTTCAAATTTTACAAATGACTTTATTAATGTCTTTTAACAGCTGGAAGACACTCTGTGGACAGGATTAACAGATACGCATGTCCAAATGCCGATGGCAATTACTGCAGAGAATCTTGCTGTAAAACATCAAATAAGCAGAGAAGATTGTGACAGATACGCCCTGCAATCACAGCAGAGGTGGAAAACTGGTCAGTGAAAGTCGTTATTACAGATATCTTTAGAAAGAAAGCTAGGAAAGGTTTTTATCCTTTTAGATTATAAAGGCCATATAATAATATTGTTTAAAATGATGTCTTTTGAAACTCACATTTTTTTTTATTATTTCTTTGTTTTTAATGGTTAAATATTGAATATTCTGTTAATGATTGCAAATTAACTGGAAGTTTCTCTTTTGAAGTATGTGAATGCTACTTAAAAAGTAGTGTGGATGATTGGTCTTATCTAAACACTTGAATTTTGCCCCAAATGGTAGAAGACTCTGAGGGCTATGATACAGTCTCTTGGAAGTGCTAGTTCCCTGGGGCAGAGGATGTGGTCCCCCAAGAGGCATCTTATACTCACAAGAAGGGGATGGTATGTTTGGGAAAGACTCATTGGGGATCCTTTTATGACTTCCCTCTCCCATTCCTAATTGAGAATCATTGCATCTGCCTCAGAGACCCAGAACTAGCCCAAGGCCGCAGCTGTGGTGCCCTTGTGTAACACTGCACACTGCTGGGGAGCCAGTCCAAAACGGGCAAAACGACAGCTGCTCTTTTATCAGTGTGGTGAGTCGGAAAATGTGTTAGTCCCCTGAAAAGAGTTTTGAAAACTAAACTATTATAAATGAGCAGACACTTTATTTAGGGGGTATTAAATAAGTGAAATAGTGAGGATAAAGTTCATTTTAGTATTTCAGATGGATAAGTGGAATGGAACTGATCCAAGTCTTCCTGTTTTTAGTTACACATTTAAGTGAAAGGGTATTGGTCTAAAGGTCAAGAGTTAGTTTGTTTCTAGTTTTGCCGCTGGCAGATTTTCTGACTTCAATCATTTATTTACCAAGCATTTATTCACTGTGCTAATAATAGAGGTAAAAATATTTGCCTTCCCTTTTTCTCTAACAGAATTGTTGTGAAAAACAAATGAAGTGTTAGCCTGTTATGAAGTGGCATCAACTTTAAGGTGGTATTATTTCTAACTTGGGCTCCCCAGGTAATTCAGTGGTAAAGAGTCACCTGCCAGTGCAGGAGACATGAGTTCAATCCCTGGGTTGGGAAGGTCCCCTGGAGGAGGAAATGGCAACCCACTCCAGTATTCTTACCTGGAAAAGCCAAGGACAGAGGAGCCTGGAGGGCTGCAGTTCATGGGGTTGCAAAGAATCAGACACTACTGAGTGACTGAGCATGCATGCATTCCTGACTTACTCTGTTTCTGAAGCTTTAGATTAACTATCGTCCACTCCAGTCAATGGGGTTGGAAGTAGATAAGCTGTTTTACTTAGAACTGTGTCAGTAATAGCACATATAATTTCTTCACATTGCCTGTCATTAAATTTCAGTGATAAATGACTTGGTGACATAGATAACTTGGTAACCTTTTCCTTATTGTGCTAAAAACAGTTAACATGAGATCTATCCTCTTAGTAAAATTTTAAGTGTACATTCTTGTAGACTATCAGTATTAATACAACTTGGTAACTTTTTAAACTATTTCGTATCTCACCCAGAGAAGTTAAAAAAGGGCATTAAATCCATTTGATGTCACTACATCTGTAGGTAGCAGACAAACACTAATAATCTAGCAGTACCTTATAAAAAATGTTGTAGTAAAACAAATGTCAAAATTGTAATATTACAGAATGTATCTGCATAGGTGACAGTATATTAAATCCTCCAATAGACAAGGTAAGTTATGTAAGTAATAAAAGCTTATATTAAAGTAGACTGAGAGGAAAGGACAGAACAGAAATTAAATTGAAGGATATATTTGATTTCATTTTTCTAGTTTATGTTCTTTTTTTCTCCCCATTCTTATGAACAGTCTTTCTACTATTTTAGCTAATGATGCTGGCTACTTTGATAATGAGATGGCACCAGTTGAGGTGAAGACAAGGAAAGGAAAACAGACAATGCAAGTAGATGAACATCCTCGGCCCCAAACAACCATGGAGCAGTTAAATAAACTTCCTCCAGTGTTCAAGAAAGAAGGAACCGTTACTGCAGGGAATGCGTCGGTAGGTAGCACCTGGGCCTACCTTGAACTCTTCTTACTGTGTTCACTGCAGACTGATCAGGCAATATCTTTTAGATGCTTTTCATGCTGATCTTTAGTTACTTAGCCTAAGCTAGTAGTGTTCATATTCTGTTAATTTGGGTTTTCATACTCCAAAATAAATTAGGGGACCCTTATATAATACTCTGCCAATTTCTTAGTCTTTTCAGACTGTTAGAAGGAAATCTACCTTTTTCTTTTTTTAACTTTTTATAAGAGGAACTCAAAAGCCTCTTGATGAAAGTGAAAGTGGAGAGTGAAAACGTTAGCTTAAAGCTCAACATTCAGAAAATGAAGATCATGGCATCCGGTCCCACCACTTCATGGGAAATAGATGGGGAAACAGTGGAAACAGCGTCAGACTTTATTTTTCCGGGCTCCAAAATCACTACAGATGGTGACTGCAGCCATGAAATTAAAAGGTGCTTACTCCTTGGAAGGAAAGTTATGACCAACCTAGATAGCATATTCAAAAGCAGAGACATTACTTTGCCCACAAAGGTTCGTCTAGTCAAGGCTATGGTTTTTCCTGTGGTCATGTATGGATGTGAGAGTTGGACTGTGAAGAAGGCTGAGCGCCGAAGAATTGATGCTTTTGAACTGTGGTGTTGGAGAAGACTCTTGAGAGTCCCTTGGACTGCAAGGAGATCCAACCAGTCCATTGTGAAGGAGATCAGCCCTGGGATTTCTTTGGAAGGAATGATACTAAAGCTGAAACTCTGGTACTTTGGCCACCTCATGCGAAGAGTTGACTCATTGGAAAAGACTGATGCTGGGAGGGATTGGGGGCAGGAGGAGAAGGGGATGACAGAGGATGAGATGGCTGGATGGCATCACTGACTCGATGGACGTGAGTCTCAGTGAACTCTGGGAGTTGGTGATGGACAGGGAGGCCTGGTGTGCTGCGATTCATTGGGTCACAAAGAGTCAGGCACAAGTGAGCGACTGATCTGATCTGATCTGTAGCCAACTAGCAAACAATGTTGAGGTAGTTTCAGGTGAACAGCAAAGGGACTCAGCCGTACAGATACATGTATCCATTCTCCCCCAAACTCCCCTCCCATCCAGGCTGCCACATGACATGGAGCCGAGTGCCATGTGCTGTACAGTGAAATCTACCTGGTTTATTATTTTACTTTTTCTTCCTCATGTGTGCACCTCATCAGATTTCTTCTTAAATCTACCCACATCAGGATATAAGCTTTTCCTTTACATTCTTTCCTGTTCCGCTTAGTGAGCTCGTGTTCTGTGCCTGAGACAATCTCTTTAATACAGCAGTTTATCACTAGTGCTACTTGTGTTCCAGATTATGGGGCTGCTTCCTATATGTTGCCATAATGCTAACAGCACTCCATTAGCTCAAAGCTTGATGAACTATATTCTTCTATCCTCTAGTTAATCATGTGTTTGTTTCCAAGGGGGTTTCCGATGGTGCTGGAGCTGTTATCATAGCTAGTGAAGATGCTGTTAAAAAACATAACTTCACACCACTGGCAAGAATTGTGGGCTATTTTGTGTCTGGATGTGATCCCACTATCATGGGTATTGGTAAGTTTATAGTGATACAAATTGGTTCAGTTATATTTCTGGAGATAAATCTCCTTTGGCATTCAGATTCCTGAAACAGTAGCCACATTCAAGGTCACTTTTGGGGAAGAGGAAATTGGTCATCAGTCATTTAAACAACCCATCTTTATGAAAAGCTATGCTTGACACAACAGGAAGACCAAGACCATGTAAACTCCTTGTGGGCAGTAATCGTGTCATGTTGTCCATTTAAAATATATAAAAGTAACACACAGTAAACAACAGAGAAGCATTACAAGGTAATGACAAGACAGACAAAAGTGGGAGATGGGAGAGATCATGGGACGAAGTAGAGAAGATACGACCCCGCTGGGTGTTTTACACATGATTTTACATGTAGCTCATTTAATCTTCCCACAACCCTAGTAAGTGAGATTTCTTTGTGAATAGAAAAACTGAGGCTTGGGGGGATGGTCTTTTAAGTTCAAAAGCAGTAAGTGATGAAATGGGGGTGTGAATCCAAGTCTTGTCCCAGTGCTCTTTTCCCTCTGTTACCTCAGGAAGTCAAAGAAATAATGCACCTGGCCTATCTATGACTTCATAGGAAAATGAAGAATTCTAAACAGTGCATCTCAATTGGCAGAATACTAGCAGGAGAAAATTTGGAGCTCCCTACGAATATGTATAGTCTTGGCTCCAAAAATATGAATTAGAAGGAAAACAAAAAACTTTTTGCTGGATACACTCCTAGGAACTGTAGATAATACTGAATTTTAATAGTTCCTGCATCATTCTCTGGGGAGACAGGGAGCCAATTATGTGCCTCACAAAAATAAAATTGGCTTTGATCTATCCCACCTATACCTTCATACCCCAAGAAAAAGCCTGCCCTAGGTTATAGATTCAGATTTTTGGTGAGCCAAAAGATTTTCCTATATACTTAGGCCTTTTTTGACTAACTAAATGGGTTTTTGAAGTAGGTCCTAAGATTTAAAGGGAGATCACCTATTTCCAGCCTGCCTTCTCAGAAGTTCTTCAGTGTAAGCCTCTAGGTGCTACTCAGATAAAAATCACTTATGTTGATTTGGGACTAAATTAATACCAGCCATGTTTGTTGCCATGTCCTTGAGAGATTCATCTCTGTACAGAATTCCTCAGAAAGAAAGCTGGCATGTCCATACCTTGTCATTTTTCACTGTGTTGTAAATTATGTCAACCAGAACTGCAAGCTTTGGAACCATCTGTTAAAAGTCATTTGTTTTTTCTTTATTATGGTCTTAAAAACTTACTAACTTTTAGCTACCTACTGTCAACAAAGTACAACTTTTGTCTTAGAAATGAAAGATAGCTTTAAAAATTAAACATCTGTGTATTGGTATGGCATTTATCATTTTGGTATTTATGGCAGTAGTTCCCAACCTCAAATGATGATCAAAATCTAACCATAACCCCAGTCCACCTCAAAATTTTGTTTGATCTAGTAGGTCCAGGTAGAATCGTGGAATATGGGTTTTTTTCAGTGTATAGCTGGTTTTGATGATCAACCATATTTATTTGATATAGATAAGTAGTTATTTTACAGTTTTCAGTTTAACCTCTCTTAAGAGTTTCTGATACATTGACATGGTCAGTGAACAAGAAAGTTTAGTTTTTTTTCCTTCTATTCTTGGGCCTGAATATTTGCCCTGTAGTATACAATAAATGCCATTGTGGAAGAATTCTAATTTTCCTCAGGGTTGGGACAGAGCTCTGTCCCACACCATATGATGTCCTCTCCCTCACCTAAATAGCTCATCTCTCAGGTGTAATATGGGGCCAAACAAGGTAACTGCATGAAATGCACCAGCTGAATAAATAAGGGAGAGTAGATTATTGAGTATGTGGTGGAGATTGATTCATCAATCCAAATTCTAAGAACAGTTGTTCTCCAGTTATGCAGTTATTCAACATATAGCAATGCTTAGCCCTGCCCAGTAGGTACAGATCCATAAAAAGGTGGAAAGCCAGGAATTGAAGGGCGCAATTAATGGTTCCAAGGAAGGACACAGTTATGGAGAAGCAGTGCTCCCTGGACCTCCCCATGAGAGGCAGTGATAGGGGATGGGTACATGGAACTTTGAGCCTCTTCAACTGGGACAGCTATAGCTTTACCTGTTATTGGGCTTCATTTGTAGAAAGATATCCTTAAAAGTAACGGGTTAAAAACCAGCTCAAAGCACTTTGGATGAGAAGCTTATAGCTACCAAAGGTACCCAAGGGTTACACAGCTATTAGTGGTAGGAGCCATTACTAGAAATAAGGTGTCCTTTTCCCAGCAAAACTACTATACCTTCCTAAGGCCCAGTAAATAGCAAAGTGGTAGGGAAACAGTCCTTTAAAAATTAGCTTGTAGCCTAGCATATTGTTAAAATTGACTATAACAATTCTAAGTTAATACTAACACATTTAGTCATGATTATGAAGGCAGGGAGGTATGAACAGTGGTTTTACATCCTCAGCTTTTAGTTGTGTGTAGCTTTCACACCTGTGGGTACTGCATCCCCTGACCGTGCTGGATAATCGATGCTCTGCTACTGACTATCTATCCATTTTCATGTCTTAAAGATACAAAGAGAATCTGGAATTAGATTCTATATTAAATCAGTAGCCCATATAGAACTGATGCTTTAAATTGGAAAGCATTTTTTGGTAGCCCTACCCATCAACAGATAATTGTCCAAGAAGCTTTTTAACTAGGTGACCAAATTAATTATTATATTATATAAAATATATATATTATAATATATAATATAATTATTATATGATATATATATATTATATATATATAATCTAAATATATAATTTAGATCTAAATATATAATTTAGATCTAAATATATAATTTATAATCTAAATCTAAATATAACAGTCTTTCTTGTGAAGACTGATTTCCCATTTTACCTTACATATGTTTGTGAAGCTTGTTATAAAATGTTTGACTACTTGAATTCAACAAAACACCACATATTTTTCTTTTTAGATGTTTATGGAAGTTTTATTCTCTAAGGGAGGATAGAGAAGTAGATAATCATCCCTAGCCAGATTTTTTATATTTTGGAAAGAAATATCAATTTACTTAAAATTATGAGCAATATTAAAAATAGGGTCCAATACTTTGGCCACCTGATGTGAAGAACTGACTCAATGGAAAAGACCCTGATGCTGGGAAAGATTGAGGGCAGAAGGAGAAGGGAGCAGCAGAAGATGAGATAGTTAGATAGCATCACCGACTCAGTAGACCTGAATTTGAGCAAACTCCAGGAAATAAAGAAGGACGAAGAAGCCTGGTGTGCTGCAGTCCATGGGGTTGCAAAGAGTCAGATGTGACTTAACGACTGAACAACAAAATTGAACTGTCATTAGTGATCATCAGAAATCTGGGACTTAGAGTTTATTTCCAAAGTTTTTAAAGGTGGATTTGCATTTCTTCAGTGAGAGTTATGTTTTATTTTGAATCTCTGCCTCCTGTTGGGGTTACAAACATCTCCTTGCTTTAGCTATCTTTTCCCTGAAGTGCCTGGTAGCTTTTTATCTTGGTGTGCCCATGTGGAGATACCAGTGCTATTTCTTGCCTTTTGTCCAAAACGGGCCTGAAAATTCAGAGCATAGCCACAGTCACTTCTCTACTGGGAATGTATGATTTGTATTCCAGGAGAGTACTCAGTTTGCCTTGGCATTTGGTATTAAGAACTATCTATACATGGGAATTCCCTGGCAGTCCAGTAGTTAGGACTTGGTGCTTTCGCTGCGGTGGCCTGGTTTTGATCCCTCTTTAGGGAATTAAGATCCCTGTGCCAGTTGCACTGAGCGGCCAAAACTTTTTTTAAAAACTAAAGTTAAAAAAAATAAGATACATTTTAACAAACCGTCTATACAAAACCTCACTCCTTGGGCTGTTTGAACTCTTAAGGTCATTTATGGTAGAATTTTTCATGTTAAGTCTCTCGTCTACAATTTGCATGAACAGCTTTTCATCCTTGTCCCATTTTCTGTTTCTTACTGTCATGTCATTTAATATTGTGGGCTATCAGGGTAGCAAGATTTTTAGTTACTGTCACATTATTTCCTCCTTACTTACCTGTTTAGTAAAAAAGGAGAAATTTGATATTTACAAGATGAAATTGGTTTTTGTTCTAATACAGGTCCTGTCCCTGCTATCAGTGGAGCACTGAAGAAAACAGGGCTGAGTCTTAAGGATATGGATTTGGTAGAAGTAAGTGTTCTACATTTTTCACAACATGGAATAAGCCGTCAACTTCTATAGCACAGATGGCTTTAGTTCGATTTTTATAGGTCTTTATGTTTTAGTACCTTTAAAGTTTCCAAATGATGTGAATCTAAACAAGTATTACTTTCATTGTGTGCCTGTGTTGACAGATAATCAGGCCCTACCTTATTAAAATGCTGTATTTATATCTGAATAATTCAAAGGGCCTTTTTTCCTCTACTAAAGTATAATTCTTGGGTACTTTTTATGACCTTGTAAGATTCTGCTATTAATAATACATTTTAGACTATTAATGTGCCTATTGAACTGAATTGAATGTTTGTTAAGGTGGGTGAGAAATAAATAACTTTATTTTATGGATTAAAGTAGAAAAATACAGGTAAAAAAAATTGACCTAATAGAAAAACAATAATCTAACCCCAAATCTAAGTTTCTTACACTTCTGCCAAGTTAACAGAACCCAACCCCAACCCCAAAACTTAGGTTTGGCTTTTACACCACTGTTGTGGGTTGATTTGGAATGCATCTGTCATAATTTTTGGCACTGGAAACTTAGATTTATTGGGAGAGTGATTTCTTTATGTTAGAACAAAAGCATCTTAAATGTTTAGTACAATTAAAAGAAAGGATTAAGAATATGCTTAAAGATGGGTTATATACATTCGGCATTTGGGAAGTATTTGAACATTTTAGGTAATTAAGCTGCTTAATTACTATATTTATATTAGCAAATAAGTACCACTGAATTTCTGACTTCAGATTTCACACTTAAACCTTGAAAATATTCATCTCTGTAGAGATGTTCATCAGCATTTATAGATGTGTAAACACTCAAGGATATGCCTTTCCATACCCTGATGTGATTGTCTTTGAGACTTTTGATGATCATGAGATAGTTTTTCCTGGGTTCAAAAGCCTAGTTTCACAGCATACTCTAGGTCTCTCAGTACCTCGTGACTATATAAAATGGAAAAATAAATGTTGGATCTAAGGAAAGTAAAGCACCATCTCGGGAGAGCACAAAATATAGTAGGAGAGAACACAAGGGTAGATTTTTATCCCAGCCCTGGAAAAGCTGCCTTTTTAAAAATCAGTATCCTTCTCTATAAAATTCTCTGCTGAGATCATGTGAAAATATAATTCTGTAAACATGAAATAAGGTAATGCTCTTGGCCAGCCTTGTTAAGTGCAATGCAACAATATGAAACTTTCTAGTTCTGGCCGTGTTTCAACATGGTAACTATTCCTCTCAGGTGTCTGGCTCTGCAGGTTTATTCTTTATTGTCTATCAGTTTCTTCTTGGAAGTATGGCTAGTAATATGGGTTAGTAGTAATAATAAGAGCAAGTATTTATTGAATATTTGCTTGTACAGATAATACACTAAACACTTAATACCCATGATTTCATTTAACATTAACAGTAACTCTTAAGATGATACAACAGTCACATTTTACCAGTGAAGAAAGTTGAGTGTCAAGAGAATTTAAAGAACATGCATACAGCCAAGATTTGAACTATCCATCTGGCTCTAGAACCTATGGGTTTTCTATAGTACCCCATTGCTTCCAGTCCAGGATCCATGTGTAGTATCACTGAGGATTCCTTTAAGGCAGAGGTCCCCAACCTCCAGGATCTAGTGTTGAGTGATCTGTGGTGGAGCTGATGATAATACTAGAAGTAAAGTGCACAATAAATGGCAATGCACTTGAATTATCCCAAAACCATCCCCACCCCCACCTCCAGTCCATGAAACTGGTCCCTGGTGCCAAAAAGGTTGGGGACTGCCACTCTAAGGGATGCGTTAACACTTAAAGTATCGCTTAGTAAATACACCCATTTATGAAGAATGATTGAAGATAAAATAACCTTGCAAGGTAATTTAAGTAGGGAAAAAAAACAGGAAAGTTAGCAATCATTAGGACTGGACAGTTCTCGGTTAAAAATAAGTTTGTGAATAAGGATTTTTATTAAGTGTTTTGATTGTTTTAAAGGTGAATGAAGCTTTTGCTCCTCAGTACTTGGCAGTTGAAAAGAGTTTGAATCTTGACCCAAGTAAGACCAATGTGAATGGAGGGGCCATTGCTTTGGGTCACCCATTAGCAGGATCTGGGTCAAGAATTACTGCACACCTGGTTCATGAATTAAGGTACGTGCTAGAAATTGTTGGTTTTCAGATTTGCTGTCTTTTGTGTAAATGCATGAATTTAGGTTTCCCCAGAACAATCCAGCATTTGCCCATTCTTCCTCATAGCCCCTTGCCCTGCTTTTCTCCGTGATTTGCGCACCCCTTCTTCACAGACCTTACTGATGACTCAGTTGATTTGTTGGTGTCCACTCTCGTGACACTGGCTCTTCCCCGAATGGGCCGCGTAGCCACTTGGCACGAGTTCACTGGGGGCCCAGTGTTCGTGCGGCCCACCCCGGTGTGGGTGCACAGCAGGGAGCCCATAATGAGGCCCTGCTCTCAGGGCACTTGCATTCTAGTGCTAGTTACAGGAGTAAGACACAATTATTTCAGAAAACAAAGTGCTGATCAAGATGCTGTCCTTTAAGAAACCTAAGCAAACTGACAATTGGGGTCTAAGTTTTTCCTTCACTGTTTCCAGGGCTCCAGCCTTCTGTGCATTTGATACTTTGCAGTTTTAACAGAAGAGTTTCTCCTTCTGTACCGTGTCTTTTGGGCCATTTTGTTCTGTTAGTAGGAAAATTGGAAACAAAACCAAATATGCCAGGCTTGAAAATCACTCTGGCTCCCTGTGACATTAGGGTAAATAGGACTCCTGTTTCACTCAATAATTGGGTTGAAATGAGTGACTGATTGCACAAAAAATAATTCCTGGATGGTTTCTCAAGGTCACTCTATCAGGACTGAAGAATTACAGTGGATGGTACTTTAAAGGAGTCTTAATTTTTATGAAAGGGACATGAAATATTTCTAAACTATCTGACCTTTCAAACAGACAAACTTCAGTAATTATACTTATTCTAAGGTCCATAAAAATCTAAAACAAATAAATCAAGGAGGCTGAATATTAATATTTACTCCCCCTTCTTCAACTACCAGCCCATTCTAGTTACCTCCTGTTTTATGTTTTTTCTACCTCCATCTTCTGTGTTACTACACTTTTAAAAGTAAGAATACTCAGCTTTCCAAATCCTTTCTCCTCTTTTCCCCAATATTGAGGACTGGAGAAAACATTGAGCTGATGAGCTGAACAAGAATGAATATTGCAAATGTGACCATTATAAATTCTATTTAATTGATTATCTAATTCTGTACATTCTTTATTCAACTAGTTTTCAGCCACTGCTTTCTTTCTCAGGCGTCGGGGTGGAAAATATGCTGTAGGATCAGCCTGCATTGGAGGTGGCCAAGGAATTGCGGTCATCATCGAGAACACAGCCTGAGAAGAGCAGGCAGCCTGCCCTGGTCCATGCTCACATGACTTGACTAGGCCACAGTGAACCAGGTGACCTTCAGAGCAGATGCAAAGCCAGCCATGCTCTGCACTGAGAGTGACTGGGTTTGGGCAAGGCATGGTAAAGCAGAGACCCATTTATCATAAACAAGAGCCCATGCCAGAATAAATTCTCTCAAATTTGTACCAAATATGCAGCATTTCTGAACTGAAATCCAACTAATGTAGGCTTTAAAGGGAATTGTATTCTTGCCAAATAACCATCACTTACACCTTAAATAATATGATTGCAGGGAAATTGAATAAATAGTGCCTTAACTTCAGCTAATCCTTTCCTGTTATTTCTTTTATTTTTCTAAAGTTTTAATTGAGGTAAAATACATATAACATAAAATGTACCGTCTTAATCGTTTTTGAGCACACACTTCAGTGGCATTAAATACATTCACATTGTTGTGTGGCCATCACTACTATCCATCGATCTCCAGAGCTCTTTTCATCTTGTAGAACTGAAACTCTACACCCGTTAAACAACAGCTCCCTGTTCTGTCCTCTCTGCAGCCCTTGGCAACCACCATTCTGCTTTTTGTCCTATGAATTTGACTCCAGTAGGTACCTCGTATAAGTGGTGCTTAGTTGCTCAGTCATGTCCAACTCTTGGCAACCCCATGGACTGTAGCCCACCAGGCTCCTCTGTCCATGGGGATTCTCCAGGCAAGAATACTGGAGTAGGTTGCCATGCCCTCCCCCAGGGATCTTCCCAACCCAGGGATTGAGCCCAGGTCTCCCACACTATATGGCAGATAGTTTACTCTCTGAGCCGCCAGGGAAGCACCATATAAGTGGAATCATACAAAATTTGTCCTTTTGTGCCTGGCTTATTGCACTTAGCATAATGTTCTCAAGAATCATGCATGTTATAGCACCTATCAGAATTTTCTTCTTTTTCAAGGCTGAATAATATTCCATTATATATTCTATTATACTAGATTTTGTTTTTTCTCTCATCCATTGATGGCAGGTGGGTTGCTGCCACTGCTTGAAAGTGAAAGTGAAAATTGCTCAGTTGTGTCCAACTCTTTGAGACCCCATGTACTATACAGTCCATAGAATTCTCCAGGCCAGAATACTGGAGTGGGTAGCCTTCCCTTCTCCAGGGGATCTCCCCAACCCAGGGATCAAACCCAAGTCTGGGATCGAACACTGTGGGCAGATTCTTTACCAGCTGAGCCACAAGGGAAGCCACCTCTTGGCTGTTGTGAATAAAGCTGCTCTAAACATAGTGAGCGTCCCTGGTGGCTCAGCTGGTAAAGTCCACCTGTAATGCAGGAGACCCTGGTTTGATTCCTGGGTCAGGAATATCCCCTGGAGAAGGGCATGACAACCCACTCCAGTATTCTGGGGCTTCCCTGGCAGATCAGATGGTACAGAATATGCCTACAGTGCAGAAGATCTGAGTTTGATCGCTCGGTCAGGAAGATCCCCTGGAGGAGAGCATGGCAACCCTCTCCAGTATTCTTAGCTGGAGAATCCCCGTGGACAGAGGAGCCTGGCACGCTGCAGTCCATGGGGTTGCAAAGAGTTGGACACGACTGAGCGACTAACACACACACACACTGTGCAGGTGTGGTCTTGCTGGGTTCTTGAGTCACTTGACAATTCTGGTTGTAAGGTTTCAGGGAACTGCTATCCTGTTTTCCATAGCAGCTGTACCATTTTATGTTTCCACCACTAAAGCACAAGGCTTTAAATTTTTCCACATCCTCACCAATAATTGCTGTTTTCTGTTTGTTTATTATAATAGCCATCTTAATGAATGTGAGCTGATATCTCACAGTGGTTTGAGTTGCTTCTCCCTGATTATTAGTGATATTGAGCATCTTTTCCTGTGCTTGTTGGCCATTCAGCTATCCTTTTTAGAGTAATACCTATTTTAAGTCCTTTTCTCATTTTTTAAGTTGAATTATTTTTTATTGTTGTTGAGCTGGCTTATATTTTTAAAAATTATTTTGGAAGTCAGTTCAATTTGTATGTTAAGTGATATTCATAATTCATTATGAGATAAATGCCCAAAGGAGCAAAATTACCGAATTTAGTCTTGATGTTAATAAATGATATCATATTAGCTTGATTTTTCCCTTGGATAAAGACAGTGCTGATTATGTATTATAACTTTTCAAATACATTTGAGTGGGAGCATAGCTTCCTTAAAGAAAATTTGGGTTCATTTTAAGGACCAGATCTGTAAATGACAATATGTGGGGTTGAGAAAGGCTGCAAGTCAAGGCTCAGAAGAAGGCATACTATGCCTCTTCTCGTGCACCTCACCAACACTTCCCAGCAGTCAGAAGGAAATGTTGTCATTAATGTCTATTACACTAGCTAACTAAAATGAGGAAACAGAGTCAGTAGAACGTAGCTACTATAAACCAATGACTTAATGCTAAAATTTAAAGCCATTAACTGAAGAGACCAAACTTTTGCCTGGATTTCATCCCCCCTTCTTCAGCTTTCCTAGTTTACCTAAATTATGTGCTGTCCTCCACATACCTCCCCAGGGGACATGTGGCAGTGTCTGGAAACGTGTTGGTTGTCATGATTGGGGAGGGGGTGCTACCGGCATCTAGAGGGTGGAGGCCAGGGCTGCTGCTAACTAAACATCTTGCAACACAGATGAAGTCTCTGCAGCAAAATTATCAAGCCCAAAGTTTCGAGAGAGCTGCTGTTGAAAAATCCTGCTTTAACCCTCAATCCACCTGTAAAGTGCAAAGGTTTATTGCTTTCTCCCATGAAGGTCTTGTGTAGTTTTATGAGGTTTTTTTTTTTTCCTACTTGGACATTGCTAAAGAACAGTTTTGGGGTATTATGTATCTAGTCAGCTTACCAGACCTTTGTATTATTAGTTCTACTCATATAGATAACATCTCATTATTTTTTATCACCTTTTTGCATTGGGGAAACCACTAGACCATTCAGGTATGACCTAAATCAAATCCCTTATGATTATACAGTGGAAGTGAGAAATAGATTTAAGGGACGAGATCTGATAGGCAGCATGCCTGATGAACTATGGACGAGGTTCGTGACATTGTACAGGAGACAGGGATCAAGACCATCCCCAAGAAAAAGAAATGCAAAAAGGCAAAATGGCTGTCTGAGGAGGCCTTACAAATAGCTGTGAAGAGAAGAGAACCAAAAAACAAAGGAGAAAAGGAAAGATATACCCATTTGAATGCAGATTTCCAAAGAATAGCAAGGAGAGATGAGAAACCTTCCTCAGTGATCAGTGCAAAGAAATAAAGGAAAACAATAGAATGGGAAAGACTAGAGATCTCTTCAAGAAAATTAGAGACACCAAGGGAACATTTCATGCAAAGATGGGCTCAATAAAGGACAGAAATGGTATGGACCTAACAGAAGCAGAAGATATTAAGAAGAGATGGCAAGAATACACAGAAGAACTGTACAAAAAAGATCTTCACGACCCAGATAATCACAATGGTGTGATCACTCACTTAGAGCCAGACATCCTGGACTGTGTAGTCAAGTTGTCCCTAGGAAGCATCACTATGAACAAAATTAGTGGAGGTGATGGAATTCCAGTTGAGCTATTTCAAATCCTGAAAGATGATGCTGTGAAAGTGCTGCACTCAATATGCCAGCAAATTTGGAAAACTCAGCAGTGGCCACAGAACTGGAAAAGATCCGTTTTCATTCCAATCCCAAAGAAAGGCAATGCCAAAGAATGTTCAAACTACTGCACAATTGCACTCATCTCACATGGTAGTAAAGTAATGCTCAAAATTCTCCAAGCCAGTCTTCAGCAATACATGAACTGTGAACTTCCAAATGTTCAAGCTGGTTTTAGAAAAGGCAGAGGAATTAGAGATCAAATTGCTAATATCCACTGGATCATGGAAAAAGCAAGAGAGTTCCAGAAAAACATCTGTTTCTGCTTTATTGACTATGCCAAAGCCTTTGACTGTGCAGATCACAATAAACTGTGGAAAATTCTGAAAGAGATGGGAATACCTGACCTGCCACTTGAGAAACCTGTATGCAGGTCAGGAAGCAACAGTTAGAACTGGACATAGAACAACAGACTGGTTCCAAATAGGAAAAGGAGTACGTCAAGGCTGTATATTGTCACCCTGCTTATTTAACTTATATGCAGAGTACATCATGAGAAACACTGGGCTGGAGGAAGCACAAGCTGGAATCAAGATTGCCAGGAGAAATAGCAATAACCTCAGATATGCAGAAGACACCACCCTTATGGCAGAAAGTGAAGAAGAACTAAAGAGCCTCTTGATGAAAGTGAAAGTGGAGAGTGAAAAAGTTGGCTTAAAGCTCAACATTCAGAAAATGAAGATCATGGCATCCGGTCCCACCACTTCATGGCAAATAGTTGGGGAAACGGTGGAAACGGTGGCTGACTTTATTTTTCTGGGCTCCAAAATCACTGCAGATGGTGACTGCAGCCATGAAATTAAAAGACACTTACTCCTTGGAAGGAAAGTTATGACCAACCTAGACAGCATACTGAAAAGCAGAGACATTAGTTTGCCAACAAAGGTCCATCTAGTCAAGGCTATGGTTTTTCCAGTAGTCATGTATGGATGTGAGAATTGGACCATAAAGAAAGCTGAGCGCTGAAGAATTGATGCTTTTGAACTGTGGTGTTGGAGAAGACTCTTGAGAATCCCTTGGACAGCAAGGAGATCAAATCAGTCCATCCTAAAGGAGATCAGTCCTGAGTGTTCATTGGAAGGACTGATGCTGAAACTTCAATACTTTGGCCACCTGATGCAACGAACCGACTCATTGGAAAAGACCCTGATGCTGGGAAAGATTGAAGGCAGGAGGAGAAGGGAACGACAGAGGATGAGACAGTTGGATGGCATCACCAACTCAATGGACATGAGTTTGAGTAAACTCCGGGAGTTGGTGATGGACAGGGAGACCTGGCGTGCTGCAGTCTATGGGGTCACAAAGAGCTGGACACGACTGAGCTACTGAACTGAACTGGGAGCTCTTTTTTCCCTTTGAGAGGGGAAAAAAGTCAAATTTGGAAATGTTCATATTAGTTCACCATTCAGTGTGATCCTTACACTAGGTGGCAGATAGGTGCACTTCATCAAATTGAGGAAGTTCTCTTCTATTCCTAATGTGGTTAAGAAATTCATGAATAGTTCACTGATTCTTCAAACCGTGCTAACCTGGCATTACCACTTCACTGATCTTGTGAATGTCACCAACCACCTTCACGTTGCTTAATCCAGTGAAACTTTTCTGTCTTCATCTTTGACTCTGCAAGATAGTATGCAGGTGACTATCCCATTGTTCTGTTTTTGCAGCTGTTCTGCTGCTAAACCTCTGCTGTCTGTGGTGACCCCAGGCCAGGTCATGAGACTCATCCCACCAACACTGGTCTCTCCTCTTGCTCCAGGCTCCTGCACCTAACTGCCCTTCGGACACTTCTCTCACTAAACCAACTCCTTCTTCAAGTCCTTCCATCCTCAGTTCCAGTAAGTCAAGTCAGGAATCTGGGAATTTCCTAGATTCTGCCCTCTCCCTCATCCCTCATATCTAGTCCAACAGCAAGTTTTATTAGTTCTTTCAGAATGTATCTCAAATCCATTCACTTCGTCTTTCACCTCCTCCTTCACCGCTTTGCTCCGGGCTACCAGAATCTCTTGCCTGTTTTACAAGAGCCTGCCTCCATTCTGGCTCCTCTTCAGTCATTTTCTAAGAAGTCACCAGGGCATCTTTTAAAAACACTAGTTCACCTTCCTCTAAAGCCGTGGCAGATTTCTCACATACTTGGAATACAGTCCAGACCCCTTACCTACAAGGGCCTGCTCATGGGGGCCCCCAACCCCTGCGGTGATCTGGCCTCCCCTTCCCTCTTGGCTAAGCTCAGCCTGTTCCTCTGGCTCCCTGTGCTTCGCGCGTGGTTCCTTCTTTGGGCTCCTCGCAGGCGAGGCTTGCTCATCCTTCAGGACTGTGGCAGATTCCCTGTCTGTCTGCAGTGCTGTTTCCTTTGCCTTCCCAGAACATGACTCTCCCCACTTGTCCGTCAGGTCTCAGATGTGCTCTCCTAAGACAGGTATTCTCTGTTCTCCCGAGCTCCTCTCCTCAGACCTTTGTGGAATTCTTCTGCGCTTGTATTCACTTATTAGACTGTTTATTGTCTGTCTCCCTTGTTAAATTGTGAATTCCAAGCAGGCAAGGACTTCATGTGCCCATCTCAGTGCCTGGCACCGAATAGATGCACAGTAATGTGGAGGGGATGGATGGATGAATAGAGGGACAGCAGATGGGAGTGACTGAAAGCATGGGAGAATTTCTCGGAGTCACACAGACGTAGAACAAGTAGCAAGGAGCTGCTCTCACATAGTTTACCTCTTCCGTCTCCACAGATGGTCATGGAAGTGGCTGTGTACCTCGTCGTGCACACCTCTGCACCTGTGTGTTTTCAAGCAAGAAGGGGTGAAAAGCTGGGGGCTATGCTAATGGTGCTTGTTGCCTGGCACTAAGGATCAGAGCAACTGTGGGCAGTTTACTTTGAACCTAACGAACTACATGTGGTAGAGTTGGGAGAGAAAGCCAAATGCGTGAAGCTCTCCCTAGGATGACCATAGAATTTATCATCCAAACCAGGTCATTTTTGAGATGTGAATGGAGACACTTAATAATTACCCTGGGGCAACAAGTATAAACTGGGACTATGCTAGGGAAACTGGGTAGCACCCTACCTTTAATTAACCAAAGTACATTGCAGTGACTTCGCTGAAAACTCTAGAGAGCTGAGCAAATATTGTTGAGTGTGATTGTTGGATTTAAAGTTAATTAAGTAGTTGGTCAGGGTGAACTTGTTGAGTGCTCCAGAGATAAGCAAACACTTGAAGGAGATGACAGGTCCCCAAGAAGAGTAGGGGAAACAGCCAGCACTTGGCCCTGAGACAGGAGTGTGTCTGCTGTACAAGGAGGCCAGGGTGGTGGGAGCAGGGTGAGCAAGAGGAGAACAAGGCTGGGGAGCAGAGAAGCGCCTGGGTGCATGCCATGTAGGGCTCTACACGCCACTGCAGGGACTCTGGCTTTTAGCCTGGGTAAATAGGAGCCACTGCAATGGTAACCCACTCCAGTACTCTTGCCTGGAAAATCCCATGGACGGAAGGGACACGACTGAGCGACTTCACTTTATTTTTTCACTTTCATGCATTGGAGAAGGAAATGGCAACCCACTCCATTGTTCTTGCCTGGAGAATCCCAGGGACAGGGGAGCCTGGTGGGTTGCCGTCTATGGGGTCGCACAGAGTTGGACACAACTGAAGCGACTTAGCAGCAGCAGCAGCAGGCTTCTGAGTAGAGAAGAGATAATCATCTATTTGAAGGACTTCTCAGACGTTTCTATTAAAGTGAACCTAGAGGGATGAAGATGGAATAGGATGCTATTGCAGTAATCCAGGCATCTCGGATCTAAAGTTATCAATAGAGTGGTGAGAAGTTGTCAGATTCTGGTCATGTTCTGAAGATAGAGCCTTATTTCCTCCAGGATTGGCTGCTGGTCGGTAGAGAAAGGAGTCAAGGATGACTCCCTGGGCCTTTTCATCTCAGCCTCTGAGATGGGAAGGCTGCAGGTGGAGCAGATATGGGGGGAGGTTCAGGAGTCCAGACATCCAAGCGGAGATGCTGAGCAGGCACTTGGCTGAAGCAGTCTGGCTTTGGTATGGAGCTTGATCTGAAAGTCATTGGTATATAAGTGGGATATGATCAAGAACTTGTGGCCTCGCCATTGACAAAATAAAAAGATAACTTACAGAATGGGAGGAAATATTTCCAAATAATATGACCGATAAGGGGTTAATATTCCAAAATACATAAACAACTCATACAACTCAACATCAAAAAAAAAATTAAAAATGAGCAGAAGATGGGAATAAACGTTTTCTTCAAAGAAGACACACAGATGGCCAGCAAAGATGGTCAACGCTGTTAATCTTCAGAGGAATGCAAGTTAAAACCACAATGAGGTATCACCTCATACATGTCAGAGTGATTATCAAAAAGAACACAAATAACAAACGGTCAATTTGTAAAAAAGAGAGATCCCTCCAACACTTTTGGTAGGAACGTAAATTGGTGCAGCCACTATGGAGAACAGTTCTCAAAAACCTAAAGGTAGAACTACCATATGACCCAGCAATTCCACACCTAAGTACCAAAAAACCCGAAAACACTTAATTTGAAAAGATATATATACCCCAGTGTTCATAACAGCATTATTTACAATTGCCAAGAAAGTGTTTGTTGCTCAGTCGTGTCCAACTCTTTGCTACCATGGACTGTAGCCTGCCAGGCTCCTCTGTCCATGGGATTTCCCAGGCAAGAATATTGCCATTTGCTTCTCCAGGAAGATATAGAAGCAACCTAAATGTTCATCAAGAGATGAATGGATAAAGGAGAAGTGGTGTGTGTATATATATACAATGGAATACTACTCAGACATAAAAAGGATTGAAATTTTGCCACTTGCAAAACATGGGTGGACTTGAAGGGTATTAGTTTAGACTAAATAAATCAGAGAGAGATACTGTATAGTATCGCTTATATGTGGAATCTAAAAAATACAACAAACTAGTGCATATAACAAAAATGAAACAGACTGAGATGCAGAGCACAAACCAGTGATGGCCAGAGAGAAGAGGGGCAGGGGACTAATAGGGGAAAACCGCTATGTATGAAGTAAGGAAGCTACAAGGATACGTTGTGCAGCACAGGGAACGTTGCAAGTCGCTTATAATAACTATAAATGGAATATAACCTTTAAAAATTGTGAATCACTGTTGTACGCTCAAAACAGGAATATTATACACAAGTGTGTGTGTGTTAGTCACTCAGTCATGTCCGACACTTTGTGATCCCACGGACTAGCCCACCAGGCCCTGCTGTTCATGGAATTCTCCAGGCAAGAATACTGGAGTGGGTTGCTGTTTACTTCTATACCTCAATTTTAAAAAGTTGAAAAAAAAAAAAAAGGATTAATGGCCTCCATTCTAAAGTGACTCATAGAAGAACAATTTTTCCTTGTGTTAACACTATTAGGTTTCCATTTTTGTGACTTAAAATTCTATCCCTGAGTTGGGAAGATCCCCTGGAGAAGGAAATGGCAACCCACTCCAGTATTGCTGCCTGGAGAATTCCATGGACAGATGCTACAGTCCGTGGGGTTGCAAAGAGTCAGACACGACGGAGTGACTAACACTTAAACTTAACACAATTAGGTTTTCATTTTTATGACTTGGTATTCAAATGAGAATAAGACTTTATAAAGCCAAATATATCTGTGTCGCCCTTTTAGCGTGATCTCATTCTTTTATAAGTTTTATCATTTTTCATAATAAATGCCAGCTTTTCTACCATCATGGGGAAAAAAATTGTAAACTCCTTACAAAGTGAAAGAGGGGAGTGAAAAAGTTGGCTTAAAACTCAGCATTCAGAAAACTAAGATCATGGCATCCAGTCCTATCACTTCATGGCAAATAGATGGGGAAACAATGGAAACAGTGAGAGAATTTATTTTGGGGGGCTCCAAAATCACTGCAGATGGTGACTGCAGCCATGAAATTAAAAGATGCTTGCTCCTTGGAAGAAAAGCTATGACCAACCTAGACAGCATATTAAAAAGCAGACACAGTACCAACAAAGGTTCGTCTGGTCAAAGCTATGGTTTTTCCAGTAGTCATGTATGTATGTGAGAGTTGGACTACAGAGAAAGCTGAGGGCTGAAGAATTGATGCTTTTGAAGTGTGGTGTTGGAGAAGACTCTTGAGAGTCCCTTGGACTGCAAGGAGATCCAACCAGTCCATCCTAAAGGAGATCAGTCCTGGGTGTTCATTGGAAGGACTGATGCTGAAGCTGAAACTCCAATACTTTGGCCACCTGACTGAACCGACTCTTTGGAAAAGACCCTGATGCTGGGAAAGATTGAAGGCAGGAGGAGAAAGGGACAACAAAGGATGAGATGATTGGATGGCATCACTGATTCAATGGACATGACTTTCAGCAAGCTCCAGGAGTTGGTGATGGACAGGGAAGCCTGGCGTGCTGCAGTCCATGGGGTCGCAAAGAGTCAGACATGACTGAGTGAGTGAAGTGAACTACTAAGTTGAATAATTTAAATGAAGTATGGGAGCATACATTTTTAAAGGTACTCTAACCTAAAGAGAATTCCTTTGTAATTGAGAAATAATTGAAAACATTTTTATGAAGTGAACAATGACTCTCCTTTTCCTTCCTCTCCATCTCATTTTTGATTCTTCTAGTGAGCCCACATTTTCAGAAACTGGGTTGGTTTGCAGTGTGGGCTCAGTTGCACCAGCGGTGAGCCCAGAACACTCCTCCCCCTAGGTGGCGCCACAGGCCTGTGCCGCCTGGGTTTCTTTCTCAGCTGCAGATCAAAGATGCTCTCAGCAAAGTTCTCCCAACTCTTGGTTCTTCTTGCTTCCTAGGAATTGAAGGAAGAGAAGGAACCAGCAGTAAAGAAAGCTAGGGTGGGAAGTGGGGCCAAAAACTCTGCTGGCCAGTGCTCCAAGTCCCTCTGGCCAAGGACACCACCTTTTATTTCTTTTCAGTGAAAACACAGCAGATGTAAAAGGCCCAGAGCCTAGGGAATCCAGTGTTACAGTCTCAGACCACAGGCCCGCTGAGGCACTGAGCCCTGGGTCCTGCCCAGGAAAGGTGGGGGAGAGGGGCTGGGACACCATCGAGCAGCAGAGAAGACAGGGCAGCATCTCCACTCTGTGTGCTTCGCTGCTGTGGACACTTGGGCCCCAGGGGCTCCTCTTGTTCACTCTGGACCCTGTATTTATTTAGGGACCCCAGCTGCACCAGCCTTTCCCAGCTGACAGAGCAAGGGTTTCCGGGAGCGGCTCGCATTCTCCCCTCCACACTTTCATGGATGTGAGCCGACTCCGGAGCCATAACCAGTGAGGTCTGAGGGCTGTGGGGATGCAGCTTGGACACATGGAGCAAAGACAAGTGGGGAGGTCTGTGTCCTGTGCCCTGGCCTACTTCCCCAGGGACAGGCATGCCGCCTTGGACTCCACATACACCCCAGTGTCTGCTCTGAGAGCCTCAGTAGGCAAACAAGATGGATATATTACTTCTCAGGGACAGGGCCTAGGGAAGACAAGGCCCCTTCTGCCTGTGCAACACGTGAGAGCAAAGGAAAGTAATGAGCTCCTCCAAAGCCATCTTTTGATCCATCTTGGCACGGCCAACAAGCAGACACATTCAAGGGCCTGAAGGTTTTATATTAATAGAAGTGGCTCTGATGGGAGAAGTAAAAGCCAGACTTGTGCTCTGAACATGCAGTTCTTCCAGAGCCTTTTAGAAACACAGGACAAGATAAAACCATAAATTGCACGATAAGGGAACATGCTGATACCAGGAGCAAAAAGCAAGCTATGCTGCTACTCACACACACACACACACACACACACACGCGTGCAGAGTTGTTCTTCACACTGGGTTTCTAGGTTGCAAAGAGAAGCCGAGTCCCTAGGAGCTGAGGCCCCCAGCAGATGAAATAGGACTCAGAGCCCAGCCACCCTTTAGGGTGGTGCCTGGTCTGCCACGTGCTGGGAGATGGGAAGGAAGGGGATGTGGGAGCTGGGGCCCCAGTCAGACCATCCCCCAGGGCTCTAAGCCTGCATCTTCAGGGAGGACCAGCAGCATCTGGCAACTTAGGCAGCGTCCCAGCCTTGCTGTGGACCAAGAGCACGCAGCAGTCATTACCAAGTCTGCTTTCTGTCCCCGCAGGCAGCTCCGAGCCCACGACTGTGCGGATTTGCCCAGTCAGGAGGAAAGACAATCTACCAAGTGGGAGAAACTGTGTCCCACAGGCTTCTGTGTGTCCATGATGGGTGTGAGCTCACAGATGTGGGCCTGGGCCCACCCTCCATGGAGGAAACGAGACCTCCTTCTGGAAAGACAATGGCTGAGTGAGGACAGAGTGAGTTATGAAGGATACGGTGGTGCTGAGCCCCTTCAAGCTTTCTAAATGGCTGAAAGAAAGTGAAAGTGAAAGTCGCTCAGCATGTCCAACTCTTTGCGACCCCATGGACTATACAGAGTACATGGGATTCTCCAGGCCAGAATACTGGAATGGGCAGCCTATCCCTTCTCCAGGGGATCTTCCGGACCCAGGAATCAAACCAGGGTCTCCTGCATTGCAGGTGGATTCTGTGCCAACTGAGCCATCAGAAATTGGTGCCACAGTCCAAGCAGCCATTTTGTGAGCCTGCCACTGGCCCTCGGGGTGGCAGGGTGTGGACCCTGTGCAGCTGGGACGCTCTGTGTTTACAGCGACTAACTGACCTGGCAGTCAGCTTCTTGCTCTGGAGAGCAGGGCTGTGCACCATTTCCAGGGGCAGGTTATGACTCTGGAAGCCAAGAAGGAAAAGAGAAAGCAGGAGGTGCTGGGTCACCGCTGGGCTGATGACAGCGTGGCTACCGAGGCCACACCCAGAGCTCTCCCAGCGCCCTGGTCAAACCCCCTCACCTGAGCTGAGCTAAGTCTCTACTTTCCACTCCCTTTAAAGAATGCAGCCAACACGTGGGACTTCTCTTCCCACTCATCCTGTTCACTTCATCCTGAGCCACCTCAGTCTCCGGGATTTCCAGACTCTGATCCCCAGCCTCGCTCTCTGGCCAGCCCCTGTATGTCTTGTCTGGTGAGACTCGCTCCTAGCCACCCAGCCCACGTGTGCTGGGGAGACCCAGAACACCTGGCTGCCTGGTGCTGCCCCTCCAGATCTGCGGACCTGTGTGCTGGGGTCCACAGCACAGAATTCTGTGACCACAGCCACGCTGGAGTTTACTAACAAATGGCCAGAGGACGGGGAATCCTGGTTCACAGAGAAACCACAAGCCATGTTTTTCATATCACTGCTATCAGGAACTGTAAGATAAACATTATTAACCCTGAGAAAGAAAATAAACCCACACAGAGAGTCTCTTAGAGTCACCAGAGGGCTCGGCGTACTGGTGACAAGTTAAAACCCTGCCTCACGGTGGGAACAGCAAGGAGTCTTCATGTTCTCCCAGGCACTGAGGGGAGGGAAGGGAGGGAAATCCGTGAGGATTTGAACCACAAGCCCCTCCTCATACAGGCTTGTGGTTTGACCTCACACTATCCACACAGTTCAGAAAACCACCCCAGAGCAGAGGCTCTGAAGTGGTACCCAGGGGCCGAACAGAAATGACTGCAGCCCTCTCTGGGAGAGCCTGCCTTCAATTAAGTAAGTTGCATCCCAGCTTTAGAGATGCTAACGGAATGAGCAGCAGAGAATCAGTCAAGTAGGATGGCTCTAATTTATAAAGCGTTGGAAAGCAATAAAATGTACCGAAGATTAAAACTGCTTGAGCGTGTCTGACTGAGTCAGATGGTCAAGCAGCCCCTGCGGTCTCCCAGGGCCATAAGTGCCCTTACGACCAGCAGTGGAGAGCAGTGCAGGCCAGAAGCAGAGAAAATAGTTTTCCTTTTGAATAGATGTAACCAAGGGAATTCCTCTCTGTGTTTGATTTCCATCCAGAGGCTGGCAGAGGAGAGAAAAAGCAAGTGGCACAAAGAAAATACGAATACTGAGAACTATTGAATAGGGAGAGAGGGGTGGGGTGCGATACGAATACTGAGAACTATTGAATAGGGAGAGAGGGGTGGGGTGCGATACGAATACTGAGAACAATTGAATCGGGAGAGAGGGGTGGGGCGCGATACGAATACTGAGAACTATTGAATAGGGAGAGAGGGGTGGGGTGGGATAGGAATACTGAGAACAATTGAATAGGGAGAGAGGGTGGGGTGCAACAGGACACCAGTCCACTGCCAGGAGCTGAGGGGTGGGGCGCGGGGGGTGGAAAGTGGAACCATCAAATCCATGGCATATCCTGCCCACCCCCAGGATTTCTAAAAGGGGCTCCTCTGCGTCTCATATAGGTAGGGGAATGAAGCTCCCCAGAGGGATCATATCCTGTCTGGGAACCCATAGACAAAGCTCCAAAATGATTAAATGCAAGATGGTAGAGAATTGTAAGCCACCTGGTCTGGACTAAGAGAGTCGGAGAAAAGAGAGTCCCAGTTACGCTCAGAACTAAGGAAGGGTTGCCCTCCCCGTCTCCCCCTCCTTCTTCCTTCTCCTTCTTCCTCTTCCTGTTCTTTTCTCAAAAAGAGTTTGCATACAGGAGGTGAACTCTGAGGCGGGCCTCAAAGGTCTCTGATGCCCACGGTCATTAATCTTTACTTCCTGCTTGGTATGCTGTGCCCAAGACTGCAGGCTTCTCGTCCCAGCCCTCCACAGGACCCTCGCTCCACGCAAGGGCTCACTGTGAGCCTGGCCACGCTGCTTCCTGGTGGCCCCTCTGCAGAGAGGTGTGGGTCTCAGTGGCACCCCCTCCAGGTGCCAGCCCCGAGGAGCACCAGGGCAGGAGGCGGAAGCACAGAACACACAGGTCAGGTAATGGAAGCCCAGTGCCCACAGCGGGCACAGGCCCCTCAAGAAGCCAGCTCTGTGCTCCCCACTGGGGCTCTTTCTCCAACAATGAATCCTAGTCCTCCAAGTCCCAAACATCTGCCAGGCCTCATTCCCAGATACTTAATGACCATCTTCAAGTAACAATAAAAACCAGAAGAGGGGCGATTATCAGTAACATTCCTATGAGTTAAGTTCATTCTAAAGGAAGAAAAAATAAACAGTGTACACAGATGCAGAGGCTATGAGTGACCAGGAGGGCCATGTCAGAGACCCCCTTCAGGGTCCACACGGAATTCCATCGTTGGAAGCCTGGAAGGCCTGACCCTCACCCTACATGGAACCCTGAGACCCAGAGAAGGAAATGGTTTGCCCAAGATCATGGCTCCCATCAACAGCTAAGCTGGCGAAGAGCAGCTGCCCTGGCTTGCAGGCTGTAGGCAGGGTGGTCTCTCCAGACACTGGATGCTATTCCAGAGGTCAAGCCCCTTGCAGGGGTGGTATTTTATTTTTTTCCCTTGGTGTTTTATAAATTCTCAATGCTAATCTGCTGACCTCCCAGAATGCCTTTTACAGCTGAGCAAAATAAGCTGAAATATAGCCCCGGGTGTTCCTAAAAGGAATCTACAGAGACCTCACTCCTAAAACCTCCCCAGACTTTCCTCCCCAAAAGCTCCACTCCTGGGTACCCTTCTCTCAAAACATCCTGACTCAGACTTGTGGCCTTAAGAACTGTCAAGGTCTGTCTACTTCTGCACAATCCTGACCCCGCTCCTCCCAGAAAAGTCAGCCTGATTTCTGTCAAGCGGCAGGAGAACCTAAGCTTATGTAGGTTTCTCTTTGTGGTGGCTAGCTCAGGGTATGTCACATTCACGTCACCTGGGGGTGCCTTGCACCACTGACCTAGTAGCCCCCAGCCCCACCAGGCTCCAGGGCCCCCCTGCATCCCGAGGCCATCCCTTGGAGGCCGAGGCGGGAGCCAGGGCAATCTGCCATCTGTGAGGACAGAACAGGACGAGAAACTCTGGGTCTTAGGTCTGCTTGTGGAGGTGGGGGAGGAAGACATGCAGAGAAAAGGGTCTGCGGAGGGGGCTGGCAGGGCAGGGAGGGGGAGGGAGGGGAGGAGACCAGCGGGGCAGTGAGAAGGCCACACCACCCCCACAGGACTCGTGCCAGGGGAGCCAGCAGAGATCGGCCTCCACCACTCACCCCGGAAACCCGAGCCACCCCGAGGGGCTCCGGACCCAGCACAGAACAGGCGGGGGTGGCGCCGAGCCGCAGCCAGGGCCTCCCGAGCCTCCTCACACCCTGCCCGCCCAGCTGCCTGGCTGCCCAGCCTTGGGTTTCCTCAGAATGCCATGCCCTCCGTCTCCTCCTGGTGGCAGCCGCTTCCCATGCCCACCCTAGTCCCCAGCCAGCACCCTGGAGCTTCACTGTCCCGGCGCTTCTGGCCTCAAACAACCAGAGAAACCTGAGAGCAAACCAAGGGAGGCTCCCAGCAGCCCAGTCTCAGGGGTGCTCTCAACTCCCACCTCCTTTGACCCACGAGGGGCTGAGAGTAAGCCGAGAGGCCCCCAGTGGCCCAACCTCAGGGGTGCTCTCAACTCCTGCCTCCCTTGACCCACGAGGGGCTCCTGAGAGTAAGCCAAGAGAGGCCCCCAGCGGCCCAACCTCAGGGGTGTTCTCAACTCCCGCCTCCCTTGACCCATGAGGGGCTCCCACCTTTGACCCACGGGGTCAAGTTTTCACCCTCAAAATAATGGCACAGCTGGAACTGGAATGCTGACCTCCTGAAGCCCCTTCCCCGGCCTTTGGGTGCCCCCTGACGCCCACCGGGGCTGTCTTCTTGGGCTTCCACCGTCTCTGCTGCTTGTGTGATGTTCTCGGGACTCACCCACTATGTGGCCTATTGGTCCAGCCCCAGCGGGGGCTGCAGTGATGCTGTGACGAATCTGCTGTCTGTCCCGGTGCCTGTACGCACACCGAGGACCAGTTTAGAAGCCCAGCGGCCTTAATCCGAGGATTTTTTTCTCACGGGAGATTTCCGGATGTGTGGATGGCAGCGTTTTGGTCAACGGAGCCTTGGGGCCCCTTCAGATCCTCCTCGTCCAGCTCAGGGTTGCGCCAGCTTCCAGAAGCCGCAAGAGCAGCAGCGCCTTTCACCTCTCTTCTGGTGTCCTTCTCCATGGGCCACTGGTCAACAGGACAGGGAAGAGCCCCGTGGTGTGAGTGTGTGTGTGTCTGAGTGAGAGAGTGTATGTGTGAGAGTGTGTGTGTGTGTGTGTGTGCGTGTGAGACAGTGTGTGTATGTGTGAGCATGTGTGTGTGAATGTGTGAGAAAGAGAGTGTGTGTATGTGTGAGTCTGTGTGTGCATGAATGTGTGTGTGTGTGTGTGAGTGTTTTTATGTGTGAGTGTGTGTGTGTGTGGGTGTGTGTGAATGTGTGTGTATGTGTACATGAGTGTGTGTGTGTGTGTATTGTGAGAGTGTGAGTATGTGTGTGTGAGACTGTATGTGAGTGTGTGTGTGCGTGCATGTGTGTGTGTATGTGTGAGAGTGTGTGAGTCTGTGTGTGTGAATGTGTGAGGCTGTATGTTTGTGAGTGTGTGTGTGTGTGTGTGTGTGTGTGTGTGTGTGTGTGTAGGGAGCCAGGGCTGAAGCCTGCCAGCCTGCCCAGGGAGGCTGCTCCATCTCCCCTGCCCCGCTCATATCAGGCAGCCTATGAGAAACTCTTTCAACAAAATACTTGCTTCTTAGGAAGCGACAGACCTGAAGCGTGAGGCCTCAGGAGCGGGGCAGCGGGAGCTTGAGAAGAGCTGGAAGTAGCTGGAGCCTGGCACTTGCTTCCCAACCACGTCGTGCCCTGGTTTCTACAGTGGTCCCTCCCTCAACTGCTCCACGTGGGCCGACTCCAGAATGCCAGGGAGGAGGCGGCTGCTCTAAAGGTGGGAGAGAAAGAAAAAAAGGGTTTGCAGGAAAACAATAGCTGTCATTTCTTGATGACTTCCTCTCAGGCCCTCGGAGCTCCTCCCACCACCGGCTGGGGCAGAAACTATGGTTATCATTATCCCCCATTTCAGATAAAGAACAAGAGACACAGAGAGTGGAGGGTGGAGGGGACTTGCCCAAACTCACAGAGCTCTTTGGTCGTGGAGGCAGGTCTTGAACAGGAGGCCAGACTGACCACCAGACCAGCTGCCATTGCCACCAGAGGCTTGCACCTTGGGCCCCTCACCCTTCAGCCCCGTGCCTGTCCTGGATGGACTGTCTACTAGAGGACTCCAAATCCTCCTGAGTGGGACATAGATGGGCCCCAGACTGAGCCGCTGGAGTTCATTCCCTGTGGACAGATATTCCAAAGTAGTAGGAGAAAAGGGAAGCTGAGCTCTGGCCAGAGAGGAGATAAAACACCACATATTCCTCACTGTTGAAGTAAAGGAGACCTTCCCAATTGAATACATGCAGAAAGCCTCCTGGAAGGTCAAAAAGGGACACCACCCCATAGTAGGTGATGTCAACCTACCCATAGGCCTCTTCACTAGAATCCGTCTTGGCTAAGAGATGCCCATGTAAACATTGGAAGGACGCCGAGATATACCAAGTACAACTCAGAACCAGGCAAAGCAAGATGATTGGCCAAAGGAAACTCGGAAGAAATGCCCCATAAAAGTGATTCAAATGACCACAAGGATGTGGCTCTTTCCGAGCCCACCCGTGTATCTATCCATGTGTACTGTAGTCCTTGCCTCCTAATAAACACTCTACTTGCTTCACTACTTTCCGTCTCTATGCGGAAACCCATTACTACACAGCGGTTGGGCCAGGGCCTTGTCACTGGCTCCTGGTCCCTGGTGGCTTGGTGGCTAGGATTCAGCATTCTCATTGCTGTAGCCTGACTTAGCTCCATGGCCTGGGAACCCGCTTCAAGCTGGCCAAGGCTGCCGAGATCATTCCCCTCATCCCAAGTGCCTCCCTGCCCCCAGACGCAGCTCCACACGGTTAATGTGAAGGTCAGTTCTGTCTCTGGCCAGACTGTAAGCTCCTTACAGCTGGAGGCATCACATGCTTGCTGAGACCCGGAGGCCTGCATTTCCCAGACAAGTTTAATCCCGAATAATCTGGGCCGATGTCAAATCCCGTACTTGTAGCTGGTCCCCACACAGAAGAAAAGAATAAGGCCAGGCTTCTGGACAGTCCGGAAGTGAAATGATCCCTTGGGAAGGGTTGAGTGGATTTTAATGAAACTAGGGGTGGTGTAGGGGTGGGGGAAGCTGTGGACATATGGGCTGAATGCCATCTGGCTCCCGAAGAGTAAGAAAATGCTGTCCATGATAAAGTTGCAGGAGGCCTTCACATCTGTTTATCTGATCCTCGCACGAGCTCTGTGTGGTGATGAGCCTTCACAGATGCTCTCCCACCCCTGCAGCATCCTTGGGCTGAAATACAGGCTGGGGTTTCCTAACCAAGTAAGTTTGGGGAATACCAAGTTAGAGGTGTAGGTTTCTTAACTGTGGGGTTTCTCAGGGCCTTTAAAAAGATAAATGCTCACTGGTCATTTGTAAGAGGATAAGGTAATATGAGAAATTCTCTGGTGGCTCAGATGGCAAAGAAGCTGCCTGCAAAGCAGGAGACGAGGGTTCGATCACTGGGTCAGGAAGATCCCCTGGAAAAGGGAATGGCAACCCACTCCAGTTTTCTTGCCTGAAGAATACCATGGACAGAGGAGTGTGGTGGGCTACATACAGCCCATGGGGTCACAAAGAGTCAGACACGACTGAGTGGCTAACACTTTCACTTTCAAGGTAGTACGAATCTTCCCAGGTGGCTTAGTGGTAAAGAATCTGCCTGGCATTGCAGGAGATGCAGGAGATACGGCTTTAATCCCTGGGTCGGGAAGATCCCCTGGAGGAGGAAATGGCAACCCACTCCAGCTTTCTTGCCTGAAAAATTCCATGGACAGAGGAGACTAGCGGGCTACAGTCAATGGGGTCTCAAAGAGTCGGACACGGCTGAGCAGGCATGCACTGTCCATTCAATGACAGTGACATGAAGGCAGTCTGAAGATTCAGAAGGTTCCCAAAGGGATGTGACCAGGGAGCAAGCCCGTTATTGCTGAGTATCTCAAGGGAACCCACTTAGAGAAACACTTCCTAGAGCACCATAATTAGTCCTGATCCTACACGGAGGCTCCCTAAACCATCAACCCTGTGCAGCAGCGGACGGGGTCCCTGCAAGGAAGGCACAGACTTCCTGAAGCTTCATATCCTCACGTCCCCAGCACATTCAACCCAATCCCCCCACCCCACCCAACTTTGTCCCCTGGCTTTAGTCCATCCTTGAGCTTGTTTACAATCTGGGGGCAAGTTTACTTTCCAGAGTCACCCCAGATGAGCCAGTGGAAGAAAAGAACAAGGCCAGGCTTCTGGACAGTCCAGAAGTGAAATGACCCCTTGGGAAGGGTTGAGTGGATTTTAATGAAACTAGGGGTGGTGTGGGGGTGGGGGAAGCTGTGGACATATGGGCTGAATGCCGTCTGGCTCCCAAAGAGTAAGAAAATGCTGTCTGTGATAAAGTTGCAGGAGGCCTTCACATTTGCTTATCTAATCCTCACACGAGCTCTGTGTGGTGATGAGGACAAATATTACTGCCATTTGCTGGTTCTAGAAACTGAGGCTCCGAGAGAGTCATGGTCCCTGCAGGGTCACACAGCATTTGTGGAAATATCCAGAAGCACCTTGAAGCTGGGACCGTTGCACCTTCATTGGCCCCACTTCCAGCTTGTTTGTTGTGCTGTTTCCTTCAAGGGGGTCTAAGCAAACATGCTCTTGCTGAGGGTGGGGACTGTGAGGAGTGCTCACTCAGGCACAAGAGTGCCCCCTTGCACCCACTGCCTGAGCAGGAAGATCTGTCTGGAAACCACAGGTGCGAGCTCCCTCTCCAGGAGCTGCCCGCTAAGCCACGTGAGGCCACGGAACCCCAGCTGCCCGCAGTTTCTATGTTAGCCAAACCTTCTGCCTGCCCAGGTGCCCGGGAGCACTCTGGGTCCCAGTGTTTGAGAGCCCAGGTTTGACTGCACTCCAGCCCTGCCAGAGCCACTGCCTTGCTCTCTGAATCTCCACCCTCTGAGCCAGGTAAGTGACCTCACCCTGCCTGCTTGGCGGCCCAGAGACTGCACAGGGCTGCCCGGGGCTCCTGAAGTGTCCTCTTTGCTGCTGCTGCCATGGGGCCCTGGGTCTCAGGACAGCTGACTCCCGGCTTCTCAGAGAACGCAGTTCCGTCTATCAGATGTCTCACAACCAGCGAGGGCAGGCCCACGGGACTCTGAGCCGCTTTTCCCTAAGGGTGGACGTGGAACCAAGCCCTGGATGAGGAACGGAGACCAGCTGGATGGCGGGGATTAACTGCTCCAAGGAGCCTCTTCTCTGGGTCCTCACACGCCACCAGATGGGGCCCAAAGGGGCTTAAGGGGACGAATGTGGACACCGTGCAGAAATCGGAGGCCGGCAGGCAGGGCTCAGCCCTCAGCTGCCCCAGCCAGCTCACGCGGTCCACCCCGAGGACCCCATGGCCCCCAAGTCCACTGGCACCTGCGCTTGCTTCCTGGACCGGCTCGTGCGGGTCTTAACGATCTGAACGCGCAGAGCCCAGGTCCTGGCTGCCCTTGAAGGGCACCCTGCTCCCCAGCATGTCTATCTGCACAATTTAGATTTCTTCGGAGGTGGGGGCTCCTGCTCAAGGCGATGTAGAGACAGAGTCCGAGATGGCCTCAAGCTGAGTCTCCAGCCTCCCTCAGCCCAAGTGGGCCTGAGAGAAGCTGGTGCAGATGGAAGCTGATGGAGCTTTCTCCAAGAAACCCCGAGGGGCTGGAGCTGCAGGGCTGACATGACAGCTTCAGGGTGCACAGAGCCACGGCTCCTCTCCGCACTCGGGCCGTCGGCCGGGCTCTCTCCTCTCGCCTGGGGGAGCGGGCGTGGTTTGGGGGACCATCTCTCCCCGCCAGCCTGCCTCCACCCTGTCTCAGGCTTGACTGTTGGTGCAGTGGTGGGTTAGCTCAGTGTTCCTGAGCATTGTCGGCAGGGCCACAAGGCCTTCAGGAGGCTAATTATGTGGTCGATAGGAGGGGTTCTGTGGTGAACGGAGTTTGGGAAACAGGCAAATTTGTTACAGAACTTCTCAGAGCCTGTGTGTTCAGCAGAGTACTATTACTAGCGCAGGATCCCAGGTTCGTTTCTTCTGCTATGAAGCTTCCAAGGAAGGGAGGGAAATTTGAGGAGGCCAGCAGAGTCCTGCAGGGCAGGAGCGAGAACACAGACGGTCCGGGAGTGTCGCAGACTTGGCTGAGGACGGTGCAGACGGCGGTGTGGCCGGTGCGTTGCTCTGCGGACTGAATCTGCAAGGCACAGATGGAGGGTCTCCCTGGATTCCGCTCACTGTCTACTGCCGCCTGCCCACCACCCACAAGACCCCTTCACCATCCCTCCATATCCTACCCAAGGCTGACCTCTTCTCTCCCCTCTGCTGGCACTGTAGTCCAAGCCACCTGGACACACAGTAGCCCCCAAAGTGGTCTCCTGGCTTCCGCTCCTGCGGCCCTGGAGGTCAAGTCAAACCCCTGCTCCAGACTCTGTCAAATCCAGAGAAATATCACAAGTCCTTCCCTGGCTCAAAACGCTCTGCTGGCCGCATGCCTTCCCGGCTCCTCCCCACTGCTGCTTGTCAGCCACGTGGGTCTTTCTTTCCAGCCACCAAGCACACCGAGTTCATCCCAGCCCAGAGTATCAGCCAGGCTGCCCCCTTGCCCAGCAAGCTCCCCCTTTTCTTCCAGCTGCTTCTCTCTATTCTCATCTCGGCTGGAAGGTCAAGACCATCCTTGACTCACCCACCAGCCACCAAACACCCCTCACCCTGAGTGAGCGGTCTCTACGGCGTTTATCCTGATGCCAGTTTTCCTCTTATTTGCATTTGAGTGTGTTTGTCCCCATCCTGTGCTGAAATCAGTGCCTGGCACACAGTGGACACTTGTCAGAGGGACACTGGTCAGTGACCTCTCCTGACCTCACTTCCTCCCCTGAAAAGTGGGTCCCCAGAGGATCTCCAAGTCTCCTGTCTGTCCACCGGCTCATCCAGACCCCATATTTGCCAAACGCCAGCTTGACCTTGTTCCCAAAGGCTTTATTTCACTTTTGCAGCAGTTCAGGGGAGAGGGGAGGGGAGGTTGGGGAGGGGGGAAGGGGTCCCCAGAAAATGCCCAAGTGGCAAAGCTCTTGGAAAGGAAGACCTTCTGAGTCCAGGAGCCAGTGTGTCCTTTCCTGAGCCAGCTCTCACGCAGACTGCAGGCCAGAGTCAGACCACCCCTGTGCTGAGCCCCTCACGGCTGCTCAGTGACACACGGCAGCAGGCTGGGGGAAGCTGGGCCCACCCAGTTCTTTTCATGAGGGACAGGAAGCTCAGAGAAATCAGACCCCGTACATCTGCCCAGCCAGGACTGAAGTTGGGACAAACCTCCCTCCCATTCAAGGCTGCCCTTGGCTGCCTTCTTCCTCCCTCCGGGTGGCCTTTGATAACCCTTCCACCCAGGGTGACCGTATTGTTTAAACAGGAACGCTTTGATCAGAGCTATTAATAATCATGCCAGGACCACAGGCATACATCAGACCTGCTCCTGGCAAACTAGAGCATGATGTGTATGTGTGCTCAATCGTGTCCAACTCTTTGCGGCCCCAAGGACTGTAGCCTGCAGGCTCCTCCGTCCATGGGATCTCCCAGGCAAGAATACTGGAGTGGGTTGCCATTTCCTTCTCCAGGGGATCTTCCTGACCCAGGGATCAAACTCGTACCTTTTGTGTCCCCTGTATTGGCAGGTGGATTTTTTACCACTGACAATTTTTTAGCTGGGTGGATTTTTTATTTGGGTGGATTTTTGCTTCCCTGGTGGCTCAGATGGTACAGAATCTGACTGCAATGCAGGACACTTGGGTTTGACTCCTTGGTTGGGAAGATTCACCTGGAGGAGCGCATGGCAACCCACTCCGGTATTCTTGCCTGGGAAACCCCTTCGACAGAGGAGCCTGGTGGGGCTGCAAAGAGTTGGACCCAACTGAGCGACTAACACTTTCACCTGGGTAGAGTCACACTGTTTTTAACCCCATTTCACCAGATTAAAAGTCCCAAAATAAAAGGCAAGGGCAAAGGGCCCAGTATGTGCCTGCTGCTGCTGCTAAGTCGCTTCAGTCGTGTCCAACTCTGCGACCCCATAGACGGCAGCCCACCACCCGCCGTCCCTGGGATTCTCCAGGCAAGAACACTGGAGTGGGTTGCCATTTCCTCCTCCAATGCATGAAAGTGAAAAGTGAAAGTGAAGTTGCTCAGTCGTGCCCTACTCTTAGCGACCCCATGGACTGCAGCCACCAGGCTCCTCTGACCATGGGATTTTCCAGGCTGGAAAATTTTCCAGTACTGGAGTGGGGTGCCATTGCAGTATGTGCCTAGATTCTGCAAATCATCAGCAGTGGGGGAGGGGAAGGGAGATTGGGAACTCAGGTTACAGGGGCCAGGCCTGGGCGGCAGTGAGGCCAGGCGGGGTACAGGGGCCCTGGGCACCCCCACCTCCTCCACCCTCAGCGAGGGGTGGCTCAGAGGGCAGACTACAAAGAGCAGGAGGGCTCTGAGGGGTGGGCAGCCAGCAGCCCCACTGTGCCTCCCTCACTACAGTTGCTTAGTATTTGTCAGGGAGGCGCCACCCGTAAAACAGAGCCTGCCGCAAGAGCCCCGGGGAGCCTGGAGCTGAATGCCCTTGACACAGGCACACACACCCACCCCAGCCCCAGGCCCCAGCCTCATGGCGTCCGCAGAGTGTTCTGGGAAACACTCCTGAAAGGCATTCTTCTGGCTCAGATGACCCTTGACCTGGAAGCTGAATTACAGCCATTATGTTTATATTCGATTTGAATTTAATTTTATTTTAATGTTTCTTTCTCCCACCAAAGGACCCCAGTTTCTCTCAGGATGACCTCAAGACCGCCTGACGTGACCTCTTGTTTTTCCACTGGCTTACTTGATTTTACTGGTTTTTCTATGGTTTGACTGTCTGCACTTTGACTGTGATTGTTCTGATAGAAATCTCGGAGTTTTCTGAGTGTTTTCACAGAGGGGGCATGTCTAGCATAGGCGCAGCTCCAACCCCCACCCCCCCGGGCTCTGAAGTGGAGCCTGTCAGGGGCTGGTCATAGTTCTTTCCAAGAAGCTCATTCCTGGGTCCCCTGTGCACCCTGTGTTAGAGAGCCTCCATGGGGCCCGTAGACCTCAGAACCCCCGAGGTGTTTAAGAGGAAATGAGATTCATGGGGGCCATGATCTGGTCGTTATGGAGACTGACCCATTCCATGGTGCTCAGTGATCATAGTCCTGGTGGTCTCACTGTTACTCCCCAACAGCACATACTTATCGCGATCCTGCAGTGTCGGGCCCTGTTCTAGGCACGAGAGCAACAGAGAACAAATGCAGCTGGGTGCCTGCCCCCGTGGACCTTACATTCTAATGTGGGAAGTAGGCATTCACTGCTGCTGCTGCTGCTGCTAAGTCGCTTCAGTCGTGTCCGACTCTGTGCGACCCCATAGACGGCAGCCCACCAGGCTCCCCCGTCCCTGGGATTCTCCAGGAAAGAATTCTGGAGTGGGTTGCCATTTCCTTCTCCAATGCATGAAAGCGAAAAGTGAAAGTGAAGTCGCTCAGTCGTATCCGACTCTTAGCGACCCCATGGACTGCAGCCCACCAGGCTCCTCCGGTCCATGGGATTTGCCAGGCAAGAGTACTGGAGTGGGGTGCCATTGCCTTCTCCGTAGGCATTCACAGATAAGTATAAAGTATATAAAGGCAGGAGGAGAAGGGGATGACAGAGGGTGAGATGGGTGGATGGCTTCACTGACTCGATGGACATGAGTTTGAGCAAGCTCCAGGAGTTGGTGATGGACAGGGGAGCCTGGCGTGCTGCAGTCCGCAGGGTCACAAAGAGTCGGACACGACTGAGTGCCTGCACAGCAATATACTACAGGGCAAGGCAGTGGGAAATTTAGTACAGAAAAGTAAAGCTGAGTGAGGAGGTGGGGAGTGGCTGCAAGTCCAGGGACAGCACTGGTTCAGCGATGGAGTCAGGAGAGACTCTTTGAGCAAAGACCAGTGAGAGGGCCAGACACGAGCACCCCTGGGGGGCAGAATCCCCAGAGGGAGGAAGGGCAGGGGAGAGGTCGGGGAGGGGCAAACCTGCCTGACATTCTCAACACAGGGGAGGCTCTGAAGCTTGGGAGAGAGGAGGCAGAGGGTGAAAGGGACTGGAGGCAGCCAGGCAGCAGCCAGTGGCCAGTGGCCAGTCACAGACCTCACTGGCTGCGGGCAAGGGCTTCAAGCTCCCAGCCAAGCTAATGTGTGCCCGAGGCCTTGCACAAGGCTGGCACACGATAGACAACAAGCAGAGGGTGATGCCAGCGACAACAAGCATGTATGCTTGGCAAATGTTCCCTCTCTTCTTATCTGCATGTTGGCTGGGAGCCGGCAGGGATACCAGGGGTGAGACATCCCGCCAGGACTCTCTTCAATACTTGTGCAAACTTGGGACCTCCCTGGTGACCCAGTGGTTAGAACTTCGAGCTGCCAATGTAGGGGGCTCAGGTTCAATCCCTGGTTGGGTAACTAAGATCTCACACGCTGGGCGGTGTGGCCAAAAATTTTAGAAAGGAACACATGTATACCTGTGGCGGCTTCATTTTGATATTTGGCAAAACTAATACAATTTTGTAAAGTTTAAAAATAAAATAAAATTAAAAAAAATAAAAAAATAAATAAAATTGAATACCAAAATAAATAAATAAATAAAATACAAAAAAAATAAATAAAAATATGGAAGTCAAAACAAACAAACAAAAAAAAGAAAGCACTTAAAAAAAATAGTTGTGTAAACTCTGCTCAGGGCACTTTCCCATCTGTGTTCTCATCTTGCCTTTAGGGCAACCCTGTGCGGTCAGTGGGCAGGGTGTTGTGATGCCACTTACGCTTGTTACTTAACTTTCACAAGCCTCAGTTTCATCATCTGTAAAATGGGGAGAATACCCACTCCCAGAGAAGCACCTTGTGGACTGGATGATTTAAAATGGGAGGGGAAGGCATAGGGAAACTCTAACCAAATCTAAGCTGAAACAATCTCCATTTCACAGATGATGAAACTGACACTTGAGCTCAAGTGCCCGCAGTTGCTTCTGTTTCACTCACCTTCCATGAATAGATCCGTTTTGATCCAGATGTCTGAGTCAGTGGCTACAAGTAGATAAGCCTTGTGTTTGGTGATAAAAGCAAAGTTCTGTCTTCCTCTGAGATCATGAACTGAGAGGTAGTGGAGTGAGTTTGCCAATAGTTATAAGTCAGTGATTTTCTAAGTATCAGAAAGCTAGAGAAAAGCTTCATGGGTCCTTGCCTAGAGAGTGCATGTAGACTTCACCACAGGCCCAGCGTCTACACAGGTCTTCTCTACCTCTTCTAAAGACACTCTCAGGAAAGGGTCTGAAACTCACCTGAAACATCAGTAGCATGTATGACCATGTGCCCTGGGAAAATGCGTGCTTCACAAAAATGAAAGAGTGGATTGCTGCTACTGCTAAGTCACTTCAGTCGTGTCCAACCCTGTGCGACCCCATAGACAGCAACCCACCAGGCTCCCCCATCCCTGGGATTCTCCAGGCAAGAACACCGGAGTGGGTTGCCATTTCCTTCTCCAATGCATGAAAGTGAAAAGTGAAAGTGAAGTCGCTCAGTCGTGTCCGACCCTCAGCGACCCCATGGACTGCAGCCTACCAGGCTCCTCCATCCATGGGATTTTCCAGGCAGGAGTACTAGAGTGGGGTGCCATTGCCTTCTCCGAAAGAGTGGATTAGGACTCTCTAAAAATATGTATTGAACAAACACAAACAGTTAAAAACTATTTTTAAAAGATATCTTTTGATAGAAATTAGACAAGTGGTTGTCTCTGGGACAGGTGGAAATAGACCAATAAAGGACATGAGGCAAGCTTTGGGGGAATTAACGAAATGTTCTACATTTTATTAGAGGTGGTAGTTATTACACGTCTAAGTGTAACCGTTGAAACTCATCAAACTGTACAACTAAAGTCTATATATGTAGTATACATAACCTTCCTCAATAAAAAAGAGTATTGAAAAAAAGGTTACTTTTTCCCATAGCAACAAAAATGTAAAGAATAAATAAATCTGAGGATGTGTGAATTTTTAATGGCGAACAGTATAAAACAATATTAAGAGCAATGGAAGAAATTAAACAGAGAGAGATGCCAAGCTCACGGATTGTTGTTGTTGTTTAGTCACTAAGCTGTATCCGATTCTTTGCAACCCCATGGACTCTAGTCCACCAGGCTCCTCTGTCCATGGGATTCTCCAGGCAAGAATACTGGAGTGGGTTGCCATTTCCTTCTCCAGGGGATCTTCCCGACCCAGGGATTGAACCTGAGCCTCCTGCACTGGCCTGGAGATTCTTTACCCCTGAATTCCCAGGGAAGCCCAAGTTCATGGACAGGATGATCCAATATTATAAAAATGTCAATTCTGCCTAATTAATCTATGAGTTTAGTGTTCATCAAAGTCCTGACTTGATACACTATCACTATAATGTGTATGTAGAGCAAAGGGCCAAGATAAGCCAAGACAGTTTTGAAGAACAGTTTGCCCTATTGCCTCTCAAGAACTATTGAAAAGCTATGGCAAGTGGGACAGGGTGGCATTGAGACTTAGTGACAGCATCAGGAAAGAGATGGGTCAGTAGCACCGGGAAGTCCATGCTGTCCTGAGGTTTGGCTGGGAGCCTGCACCTGGGCAGCGCCGTGTCCTTCAAACGACTCACTTCCTCCCTGAGCCCCTGCTGCCACTGGACGAGTAAGCACTAACGCAAACAGAGTGAGCAGGCCAGCATTTCAGACATTGGCTCTGCAAGTGAACTGATGCCTGGGAGCAGTCCAAAGCAGAACCCCACCACCAGTGAAGTCAGCTCCGGAGGCTTCATCTTGTCTTCCTGTCTTTGACTCCCTGCGGGGTCAGGCATCCACAGACCAGGCAGCCAATGAACCATCCAGTGTCCTGGCTCTGTTTCCCCCCAGGGACCCCTTGTCTGGCCGGGGGCAGACCACTTCAGCTCTCTGTTTCTCCAGCTGCCTTTCTGTATCCACCCCCATCACAGAGTTATGAGTGGGGAGGGGCATTGATGTGCCAGTGGGCAGAAAAGCTCCTGCCTGAGTGTAAAGCCCTCTTCAACCATGGGAGGGCGTGGCCAAGAATCAAAGCCTTGACTTAAGGATGTAGTTTTTGAAGGAGAATTGGGGAGCATCAGCTAATAGGCAGGAGAATTCTCTAGGGGCAGAGAGGACAAGAGGCTCTGGCAGGGCCTCTTGAAATTATACCAGCGGGATCTACCCATCAAAAGCCTAGTCAAGCTCTACTGAGTGAAGTAAATCAGACAGAGAAGGAGAAATATAATATGACATCCCTTATATGCAGAATCTAAAAAAAGATGATACAAATGAACTTATGTACAAAACAGAAACAGACTCCCAGACTTAGAGAATGAATTTATGGTCGCCGGGGCAATGATGAGGGGGAAGCAATAGTTAGGGAGTTTAGGATCAAGATGTACACCCTGATATATTTAAAATGGATAAGCAGCAAGATCTTACTGTATAGCACAGGGAACTCTTAATATTATATGGCAGCCTGGATGGGAGGAGAGTTTGGGGGAGAATGGATACAAGTATACATATGGCTGAGTCCCTTTGCTGTCCACCTGAACCTATCACAACTTTGTTAATCGGCTCTACCCCAATACAGAATAAAAAGTTAACAAAAAAGGTCTAGTCATGCTCAGTGCATGACTGCTTGGGGTTGAACAAAGCTCAACATTGCCATTACTAGTGGGGGATTGATTGTTCAGCAGGATTGAACCCAGTCAGATGAGACCAGCTTCCACCTTATTATCCAAGACAAAACCTGTTATTTAATGTTATTTGTTGTCACACACACGTGCATATGCATGTATTAGTCATTTATAAGTGTTTGATTTTTTTAAATGTTGTAATCAAATTATGAGACTTTGTACTTCTCTTTTTTGTCTTACTTGTGTGTGTGTCTTGTGTAGAAGGCCTTTTCTTCCCCAAGATCATCTGTATGTTACATTTTCTCCTAAAGTATTTATAGCATTCTAAAATGCTATTTTAGATCTTTTTTTTTTTCATAGTTCTTCAAGAATACATAGAAGAACTATACAAAAAAGATTTTAATGACCCAGATAACTATGATGGCGTGATCTCTCACCTAGGGCCAGACAACCTGGAGTGCGAAGTCAAGTGGGCCTTAGGAAGAATCACTATGAACAAAGCTAGTGGAGGTGATGGAATTCCAGCTGAGCTATTTCAAATCCTGAAAGACGATGCTGTGAAAGTGCTAAACTCAATATGCCAACAAATTTGGAAAACTCAGCAGTGGGCACAGGACTAGAAAAGCTCAGTTTTCATTCCAATACCAAAGAAGGGCAATGCCAAAGAATGCTCAAACTACTGCACAATTGTGCTCATTGCACATATGTCATGCTCAAAATCCTCCAAGATAGGCTTCAACAATAGGTGATCTGAGAACTTCCATATTTGCAAGACGGATTTAGAAAAGGCAGAGGAACCAGAGATCAAATTGCCAACATCCGTTGGATCATCGAAAAAGCAAGACAATTCCAGAAAAACACCTACCTCTGCTTCACAACTACACTCAAGCCTTTGTGTGGATCACAACAAACTGTGGAAAATTCTTAAAGAGATGGGAATTCTAGATCACCTTACCTGCCTCCTAAGAAATCTGTATGCAGGTCATGAAGCAACAGTTAGAACCAGACATGAAACAATGGATTGGTTCAAAATTGGGAAAGGAGTGCGTCAAGGCTATATATTGTCACCTTGTTTATTTAACTTATAAGCAGAGTACATCATGCGAAATTCCAGCTGGATGAAGCACAAGCTGGAATCTAGATTGCTGGGAGAAATATCAATAACCTCAGAGATGCAGCTGACACCACCCTTATGGCAGAAAGTGAAGAAGAACTGAAGAACTTCTTAATGAAAGTGAGAGAAGAGTGAAAAAGCTGGCTTAAAACTCAACATTCAAAAAACTAAGATCAGGGCATCCAGTCCCAATACTTCATGGCAAAAAGAGGGGGAAACAAGGGAAATAGTGACAGACTTAACTTTCTTGGGCTATAAAATCACTGCAGATGGTTACTGCAGCCATGAAATTAAAAGATGCTTGCTCCTTGGAAGAAAAGCTATGACAAACCCAGACAGCATATTAAAAAGAAGAGACATTACTTTGCAAACAAAGGTCCATCTAATCAAAACTATGGTTTTTCCAATAGTCATGTGTGGGTGTCAGAGTTGGACTATAAAGAAAGCTTAATGGTGAAGAATTAATACTTTCCAACTGTGATGTTGGAGAAGACTCTTGAGAGTCCTTTGGACTGCAAGGAGATCCAACGAGTCAATCCTAAAGGAAATCAACCCTTAATATTCATTGGAAGGACTGATGCTGAAGCTGAAGCTCCAATACTTTGGCCACCTGATACGAAGAGCCAACTCACTGGAAAAGGCCCTGATGCTGGGAAAGATTAAAGGCAGAAGGAGATGGGGGGTACAGAGGATGATAAGATGGCTGGATTGCATCACTGACTCAACGGACATGAGTTTGGGCAAACTCTGGGAGATAGTGAAGGACAGGGAAGCCTGGCGTGCTGCAGTCCGTGGGGTTGCAAAGAGTCAGACACAAAGCAAACAACAAAACTGATTTTGGTCTTTAATTCAACTCCCATTTATTTTTGTGATCAATATGAGATAGGGTTACAACTCCCCCCCACCCCCGCCATTGGATAACCAACTATCCCCACACAGAATCATTTTTCCGTACTTACTGACTTGAAATATTTTTAGCAAGCATTAAATTCCCATAAGTACATGAGTTTGTTTCTAGAGTTTGTATTCTGTCCTGTTGATCCAATTGTCTTTTCCTGAACTAATAAAAGTCTTTTCTTTTATATTTTAACGTCTTCGTGGCTCACTATCCTTTCTTTAAATTGACTCTGCTATTACCAAGCATTTGTGTTTTCACAAGACTCAGAATAAACTTATCATGATACAGAATTTTGAAACAAGCATCCCAAAATTGAGTACCCCGTGTGTTTTTTCCCCATAATAGATAACACATTTTTTCTTTTTTTCCCTAATAGCAGCGCTTCTGCTAAGAGCTATTTAACAACTGCCATTCGGGGAGTATCTTGCCCGTTGGCTTCTACAGCCTGTGAAAATATTCCTTCAATATTATTCATTTTTACAAACAAAACCAAAACATGTTGCTACTCCGCTTAAAAATCAGGCCCCTCTCCAAATGGGTCCGGAAGGCCGGGAGCCTGGGGACTGCACTGGGGGGCGGGGTAGGGGGGTGATAACCCAGGTGCTGCTGATCAGGCTCAGAGCAGTGGGGGGAGGTGGGGGCTCGGAGGAGGGGGGATCGAAAAGACACATGGAAAGGTGAACTCAGCTGAGGACAGACTGGATGAGGGAATGTGCTCCTTACGCCACGTCTGCCCCTTCCCGCTCCAACCCTCATCCACTCCTCATCTTTCTAATTACCTCACATGCCTGCCTCCTGGGGCTCCAGCTATGTGTTCTGGCCCTGGCTCAGTGTCCTGGGACCTGAGTCTCACTGCCGAATCAGGCCATGGGGTCCCTGCCCTCTGGGACCGGTATTTGCACTGCGCCCCCACGAGGTCTGTCTTCCTCAGCTTAGTTACTAGTCTGCTCGGGCTGCCCCAACAAAGAGCCCAGACTGGGTGGGAAAACCACTGACTTATTTTCTCACAGCTCTTGAGGCTGGAAATCCAAGATCAAGGTGCCGGCAGGGTTAGTATCTTCTGGGGCCTCTTCCCGTGACTGCATACAGCCGTCGTCTCCCAGGGTCTTCACAGGATCGTCCCACTGCATGTGTCTGTGTCCCAATCTCTTCCTTCTGTTAGGACACCACTGGGTGCTATGCTCAGTCACTTCAGTTGTGTCCGACTCTTTGAGACCCTATGGACTGTAGCTTGCCAGGCTCCTCTGTCCATGGGATTCTCCAGGCAAGAATACTGGAGTGGATTGCCAAGCCCTCCTCCAGGGGATCTTTCCAACCCAGGGATCAAACTTGAGTCTCCTGCATTACAGGTGGATCCTTAATTGCTGAACCACCAGGTAAGATGCATTGCATGAGGGCCTACCCCAATGACCTCATTTTAATTTAATTCCCTTTTTAAAGGCCTTATCGCCAAATATAGGCACATTCTGAGGAACTGGGGGTGCATGTGAGCGTGCTCACTCAGCCGTGTCCAACTCTTTGAGACCCCATGGATTGTACAGCCTGCCAGGCTCCCCTGTCCATGGATTTTTCCTGGCCAGAATACTGGAGTAGGTTGCTATCTCCTCTTCCAGGGGATCATCTCGACCCAGGGATAGAACCCCCATCTCCTGCATCTCCTGCTTTGGCAGGCGGATTCTTTACCACTGAGCCACCTGGGAAGCCCCTTACTAGGGGTGATGATGTCAATACATGAAATTACAGTTTAGCCCATAACATGTAGCAGAATCCTACTTAGACTTGAGGCCCTCTTCATCATGTCGACACTTACCAGCTCATCCCCTCATTCCAGCTGGCTCTTTCCCAGGGACAAAATGAACGCCTCCCTTTTCTGTTCAGCTGTGGGGTGACTCCTATCCCTCTTGCAACATCTATCACAAGGCCCTGTAATGAGCTGTTCCTGGGCCTGTGTTCCCTGCTATTTGTGAGCTACTTACACAAGCCGGTCCTCTTCCGCTGCTGGCTCCTGTCTGATATTAAACACGTGATCCCCCCTCTTCGGGTCTCAGATCTTCCACATAAATGAGAAAAACAAGGCTCAGACTTGGCAAGGCTCTCATCCACGCCTGCTCTCTGCCTCAGAGCGCCTGGCATAGGGTGAAGACTATGCCGGTGTTTGCTAGTCCCTGATCTTTGTCCAAAGTGGGGCGTGTGAGTGCTACCGAGATGTGAAATCACACACGGCTGGGCTGAGATTGGTGGGAAGAGAAAGGACAGGTGGTGTGTGTCAGAGAGATGGGCCTTATTCCGGAAGACGTGGCACAGTCATCACTGGAAAGGGAGCAGCCTGAGGCTGGCCTCTCCACGGAGCCACGTTCACAGGTAAGACAGAGGACAGTGGACTTCGGCTGCTGAGACATCTTTTCTGTGCATGCTGGGAAGGAGAGTGGCATGACTGGCCTAGAAAGCCGGCAGCAGTGACGCTAAGCCCAGCCTACCCTATGATGCTGGTTCTACTTCCTCCCCTGCCAACCAATCCCTGCACAATTTGCCACCCAGGGGTCTTCCCTCCTCTCCTGGTGGCACTGAGGTCATCAAATCGAACCTGCAATACATTCTGCGGACTCCAGATCGCTGCCTTTAGGAAAACCTCAAGTCCAGTTTCCTTGAGTAAGGGGACTTCCCTGGCCATTCTGTGGTTAAGACTCCAAGCTTCCAATGCAGGGGGCACGGGTTTGAGCCCTGGTCAGGAAGCTAAGATTACACATGCCACATGGTTCAGCCTAAAAAAAAAAAAAAATTCACTCGAGTCAGATGTATGAAAATATGCAGCCATCCAAATGAGAGGAACAGACAGTGAAGACTCCAGAAGGACAGTTCCCTCCTTTCTCTGGGCTAACTTCACTCCTCAGAGTGGACAGCTCCTGCTAGCCCTCTACCCTTCCTTCTCCTGGAGGCAGACTTTCCTTCGTTCAGCTACCACCGCCCCACATCCACCCACCCGTGTGGTTCCAGTGGAGCTGCCCACTAGGTTCCCCATCCCCTTGACCACAGCGATGAGCAGGTGACTCGAACCGGGCCAATCAGACTTCTTCCCTGAAGTTACTCAGGTTGGAGTCAAGGCGAGAGGCTCAGTTCCGTAACCTTAATGGTGGTAATAATAACACCAGCAGGATTAACAATTATAACTCTAAAATGCCAGCACTGTGTTGTACTGTCTCCTTTAAGTCATATAAAGTAGATTATATGATTGGGGCTTCCCTGGTAGCTCAGCTGGTAAGGAATCCGCCTGCAATGCCGGAGACCCTGGCTCAATTCCTGGGTTGGGAAGATCCCCTGGAGAAGGGATAGGCTACCCACTCCAGTATTCTTGGGCTTCTCTGGTGGCTCAGATGGTAAAGAATCTGCCTGCAATGCAGGAGACCTGGGTTTTGCTCCCTGGGTCGGGAAGATCCCCTGGAGGAGGGCATGGCAACCTGCTCCAGTATTCTTGCCTGGAGAATCCCATGGACAGAGGGGCCTGGCGGGCTACAGTCCATGGGATTGGACTGCAGAGTCAGACACGACTGAGCAGCTAAGCACAGCACAGATTCTATGATTATCCCATTTTTCTGAGAAGAAATCTGAGACTCAGAAAGTTACATAATTTGCCAAAATAAATGGCAGAGCAAGGATTCATGCCCCAGTCTGACTCCAGAAACAGCATTCTCCGGTCCCTCCCCTTCCAGCTTCTCTGACAGTGAAACTGTGAACACGTGGCCTGCAGAGGCTGGCAGCCATGCTCCCATGTGGGCCAGCCTGCAGAGAGAAGCAGGTATGAAAGATGGCAACAATAGCTTGGCAACATTTGAGTTCTGAACTCTGCTTCCTTGGCCTCTTTCCCTGATCTTTTGTTTCAACTTCAGGAGGCAATAAACGATCTGTTTCCCTGTGATGGTCCAAAATGAGTCTTGGTTGCTTGCACTCTGCCTTGTGATCCCAGTTCCCACCACCTACCTTTCTATCATTGCAACACTTCTCCCTTTTATCTTCCACTTCTCCTTTCCCTGACCCCTTTCATGAGTCTACTAATAGTTCTGAAGCAGTACTAATAGCACTCTGCCTAAAATAAACATCTCCTCTATCCTGCTAAGTCTTGAACAGTTTCATCTTTCCCTCTCCCTCCATACCGTCGTGGAAAGAGCCATCACACGTGTTTCATCATATATTTGTTTCTTTCCCCTTTGCACCAGGCTCCTGCCCTTACCTTCCCGTGGAGTCCACTCAAGACCAACTGCAATGGTCTTTTCTCAGTCTTCATCCTCTTTAACTTCCGTGGAAGGTTTGGCCCCATTGAGTCCCTCCTCCTTGAATTCCTCTTACTGTGGCTTTCTTTACATTCCTTGATATTTTCCCTGCCTCCTCAACACCCCCTTCCCCTCTTTCCTTCTTTGCATTCCCTAAGAGAATAAACTTCCCAAGGTTTGGGTCTTCACTCACACTGGCATTGACATGTTCTTTCCTGTGTTAAAATTAAATACAAAATAGAGATTGGACTTGAAAATTCCCTGAGCAGACAAAACCATTTAAGCTGCATAAGTAAATTTTGAGCTTCCCAGGTGTCACTAGTGGTAAAGAACTCACCTGCCATTGCAGGAGACACGAGTTTGATCCCTGAGTCGAGCAGATCCTTTGGAGGAGGGCACGGCAACCCACTCCAGTATTCTCGCCTGGAGAATTCCATGGATGGAGAAACCTGATGGGCTACAGTTCACAGGGTCACCGAAAAGAGTCAGACATGGCTGAAGTGACTTAGCACAGCATAGCACACAACAAGTAAATTTTACTTTAGTTTATTCTACAAAACAAGGAAAACTTGGGCCACTTCTTATAAATGCCTGATGATCACAAAAGAAAACTATCATCTTCCTTAAAATATGAGATAATCACTTTTAACCCATCCCCTGGAAACCCTCATTGTAATAAGCAATCACTGTAAAGATTAAACAACTTCCCACTTTTCCTTTATAAGCCATCCTGTAAGGTCATGCCCCTGAGTTTCATATCAGTCTTTGAATTTAAAATCTCCTGGTCCATGAACTGCTCTTATATGCATAACAAATTCTTCCTAAACACTATTTTTGATTTGGTGGGTTTAATTTTGCTATTTCTGGATTTTTGACAGTTTCTGGTATCAGGGGAAAAAAGTGAAAGTCGCACAGTGAAAGTCGCACAGTAAGTGAAAGTCGCACAGTCGTGTTTGACTCTTTGCAATCCCATGGACTGTAGCCTGCCCGGTTCCTCTGTCCATGGGATTCTCCAGGCAAGAGTACTGGAGTGGGTTGCCATTTCCTTCTCCAGGGGATCTTCCCGACCCAGGGATTGAACCCAGGTCTCCTGCATTACAGGCAGATTCTTTATGAACTGAGCCAATAGGGAAGCCGGAGGTAGGACCCAAAGAAGTCCCCACCCTAGCCCTAGCAACTCTGAGGTCGGTGAGCAAACCAGGTGCTGTATCCATTGAACCATTATCCGCTGAACCCTTTGAGCTCACTGATTTTTCAACAACCATGGAGTTCATGGGTAGGTCGCTCCTGGATCTGAGCTCTGCTCCCTTTTTGCATTTTGAGCTCTTTGACTTAATTGTGCATGCCTCTATTTTGTTTGTTGAAGCTTTTAAGTTACCCTAACCTGTTCCAAAGGTTTGGGGTTCTTTCGATTTCCTGGGTTTTGGAACAGCTAACGAAGAAAAAAGGCCCCTTGTAGATAAGTGATCTAAAGGCAAAGACGGGTTCTACTTGGTCTAAAGCTCTTTCTCCACCCTCGGAAACTCCTGCTTCCTATGTGTATACACTCTATAAACCAGGATCTTGTGTCTTTTCAGAAAATAGGTGAAATTTTGGATAATTTGGAATTACAGTGGCCACTTTGAGGAAACTTTGATTAAGATAATCCACCCTTGAGATGAGAGGATCCCAAACCTCTCAGAAACACTAGAACTCATTCTTTGATAGGTGTGAAGAAGCTTCTGATAGACATCATGACTCCAAACACATCTTCTCTAAAAGAATTCTTATAGTACAGAAATTTAAAATGTTTCATAAGGTACTTTGGCCATCTGAGCAGGTAATCTTAGCCCACCTGCCAGAAATAAAATTTGGATACAACTATTCTCTTGAGTTTTGCATTATTGTACCTGAGACATAGCTAAAATTTTCAGATGAAAACTATAAGATTTCTGTTTGTGTCTGTCTATATGTTTTTGTATATGTGTGTATGTGCATGAAAATTTTTTAAGAATTCTATTAAATTGGCTTAAAGAAAAACACGAGCTTATATGAATCAACTACTGCAAAAACTTACAATTTTAGAAACTAGCAGAAATGTTTTTCAGGTTCATATAATCTGAAATAATATCTGACAAAAATTAATTTAAGTTTATTGATTTAATAAAATGGGCATGTCTTCAGAATTGTCAGCATTAAATATAAAGCAAACATGCAACTCTTTCTACACGTATTTACAGACAAGTTCACACTGTTAGAAAATTAATCAACGAGGAAAATAACTTCAGATGATTACCTGTCTAACATTTAATCCAAGCACAATTGTTAAAAACAAGTAATTTAAATAGGTGTAAATGAGATAAAAGCTTGTACTGTTTAAATAATGGATATTCATTGAATATCTAGATAACTTCCAAATAGAGTAATAAATTGAAACATTCATTGCTAAGCATAAATTTATCTATTTTTGGCTTCTTGACTTTGTACAAATATATTTAGAGCCATTAATAAATATGTCTTTGCCACCTTAAAAATTGGACTATAAAAATTCTTTGTCTTGTAAAAAAACCTGTGAGTTCTTGTAATTGTTTTTATAAATTTGCTAATTTACTATAGGATACTAATACACAACAGACAGGTCACAAAAGCATGTCTCCTCATTTGCACTGGAAAGTAAAGTTTACTGAGATTTGAAATTTATAATCAGTATGTAAAACTAAAACTGCTAGAAACAAAGAGTGAAGGGAAATGGATGTGAGAGTTGGATCACAAAAAGGCTGCGTGCCGAAGGACTGGTGCTTTCTAACTGTGCTGCTGGAGAAGACTCTTGAGAGTCCTTGGACTGTAAGGAGATCCAACCAGTCAATCCTAAGGGAAATCAACGCTGAATATTCATTAGAAGGACAAATGCTGAAGTTGACGCTCCAATACTTTGGCCACTTGATGCGAAGAGCTGACTTATTGGAAAAGACCCTGATGCTGGAAAAGATTGAAGGCAAAAGGAGAAGGGGATGACAGAGGATGAGATGGTTGGATGGCATCACTGACTCAATACACAGGAATTTGAGTGAACTCCAGGAGTCAGTGATGGACAGGGAAGCCTGATGTACTGCAGTCCATGGGGTTGCAAAGAGTCAGACAGGACTTAGCAACTGAACAACAACAAGAAATAAAAACAGTGAAGGGAAACAACTCTGGGAATAAAATGAGATGCATTTTTGTACGAAGACTATTCAAGAATTATAGGATGTATTTTTTTATGGAAAAAAGAGAGTAATTTTATCTTAAAATAAAATGACTAGTTTTTCCAGAATAAGAAAAGGAAAAGAATAAGATAAAACCTAAGAGTATAGAAAATATTGCAGAACGTTTGAGGAAAATAAATTTTATGTTGTGAGATCAAAACTGCTAAAAGTGAATAAGTTTATTTAAAAGAATTTTTCAAATGAGCTGACCAATGTACTGATGCAAAACCAGAGTTTAATTTTCTCTCTGTTAAAATAACAAAATAGATTATTGATCAAAGTAAAAGATTATAAAAAGTTTTTCTTTACTTTTCATGTAATCTGCCTAAGAAACAAAGATTTGTGTCCTATGAAAATACTTCCTGCACTTCACACTGTGTTTATCAAGTCTTTGGTTACTTAGAAAAACTGAGTTTTTTCAATATTAAAAGAGCTAAGGGTTTTTGTTTTTACAACTATGTAATTTTATGTATTTGCCTTTAAAATTTTTTAATGATCACTTTGGCTGAATGAATAACCAAGTATTGTTTTACAGTGACTTATGTTCCTATTTGATCCAGTGCTTCTGACATTTTTGATAAACTGTCCAAAATCAAATTGTAAATGAAGTCTTTTTACCTCCAAGTAACTTTGGGATTTTCCACAGGGCCCTAGAAGGTCTACAAAGGTCCGTCTAGTCAAGGCTATGGTTTTTCCAGTGGTCATGTATGGATGTGAGAGTTGGACTCTAAACAAAGTTGAGCACTGAAGAATTGATGCTTTTGACCTGTGGTGTTAGAGGAGACTCTTGAGAGTCCCTTGGACTGCAAGGAGATCCAATCAGTCGATCCTAAAGGAGATCAGTCCTGAGTGTTCATTGGAAGGACTGATGTTGAAGCTGAAACTCCAATACTTTGGGCACCTGATGCGAAGAGCTGACTCATTTGAAAAGACCCTCATGCTGGGAAAGATTGAAGGTGGGAGAAGAAGGACACGACAGAGGATGAGATGGTTGGATGGCATCACTGACTCAATGGACATGAGTTTGAGTGAACTCCAGGAGTTGGTGATGGACAGGGAGGCCTCGAGTGCTGCAGTCCATGGGGTCGCAGAGTCGGACACGACTGAGCGACTGAACTGAACTGAACTAGAAGGTCTGAAAAGATGTGCTCTCTCTACTTTTGAAAAGAGAAATGTTAATTTTTTAAGCTTATTCAAAATATTAAATTGCATGGAAAATATTATCAAGTAAAAAGTGATGTTAAAGGAAAAAGGGAATTCCCTGGTGGTCCAGTGGTTGGGATCCAGTGCTCTCACTGCTGTGGGCCTGGGCTAGATCCTTCGCCGGGAACCAAGATCCCACAAGCCATGTGGCACAGCTGAAAAAAAAGTAATATTCAAACTTCTTAGATTATATTTACAAGGGCATATAAGTAGTTCAAAAATTACATGAAATTTCCAAAATTCTGCTTTATCCTGGTATAAATAATCCTGTTATCAATCATAATTCCAGCTATTATATTGAAATACTGTATGTCACACAATCAAATTTACTTGTCAATTGCATAATTTTTAAAAATATTTCTCACTAGATCTTTAACCAGGGCTATTTTTAATCTTGTGTCATTCACAGACAGTTATTTTTTACTCTTGATTCTTTTACATTTATAGTCAACTACAGGCAAAACTGTTTTATCTTCAAAGAGATTCATGGAAATGACCCTAACAGGCATTCTAGAATACAGGTTTCTCATAATTCTAAAATCACAACGCTAAACTGGGTAAATATTTCTGAAAATTCTAATCAAGACTGATTCATAAAACTGCTAACCCAAAGTCAAGTAAGATGAAAATGAATATAATTTTGATGACATAATTTAAAACATTGCTGGTTCTTTCATGTTTTATTTTCAAGAATTAAAGAACCCCTTTTTCTTTTATTTTTGAAGCTGTCTATAACTTCCTGCAATTTGGTGCAGTATACTTTCATAAACAGAAGTTGAAACATTTATCTTTTTCACCCTGCCTGATTCCCTCCAGAATTCAGAAATTCTTATCAAATATGCTCATTTTTCAGGACAATATGTGTATTTATATAAGTCCAAAAAGAATCTATTCTCCTTGTAACAGGACACAATTGTACAAGTCTTTAGCTGGTTTCTTATCCTCAAGAGATTTTTAAAGGTCTAATATGAGATTCCTTATTACCAGACAATTTTAGGGAATTAGGATTTTCTGTATGGAACCATTAAAACCCATTGGCTATTAACAAAGCTTTGACTAGGGTGTCATTTGAGAATATACATAGAATTACTATTCTTCCTACAATTGTATAAATAATCAAGCCAAATTTAATGAGGTTAGACTTATTTTACAAACATATTAATTTCACTGTAATTACCTTTGATAAAAACGGGGTGATTATTAAAAAAGCTGGTGTTTCAGTAGAAAACTAGAGTGTACTTGTTATCGGATTCTAGTCCTGTTGGTTGTCTTTGATATTTTGTCATCTACCTGTAAACCTCAGAGAAACCACCACAATGGGTCATGTATGGACAATCTTATGCTTGTTGCTGTGTGGGCCACTCAAGAGAATTCACCAGACCACCCAATAACATCAAAGACAGTCAAACTACAAACCAGGACAATTCATCAGATTGAAAATACCATCTTCATTGAATTATTTAAAGATGATCCTAGCTCAAATCTGCTGCTGCTGCTGCTGCTAAGTCGCTTCAGTCGTGTCTGACTCTGTGCGACCCCATAGACGGCAGCCCACCAGGCTCCCCCGTCCCTGGGATTCTCCAGGCAAGAACACTGGAGTGGGTTGCCATTTCCTTCTCCAATGTGTGAAAGTGAAAAGTGGAAGTGAAGTCGCTCAGTCATGTCAGACTCTTTGCAACCCCATGAACCGAAGCCTACCAGGCTCCTCCATCCATGGGATTCTCCAGGCAAGAGTACTGGAGTGGGTTGCCATTGCCTTCTCCAAACTCAAGTCTAGAAATTTTCTCAACTGCTGCTTTCCAAACTCAGAATCTGCATTTATAATTTGCTTGAACTATTAACCTTTGTTTTTCTTTTGTTTCCATAGAAATGCTTCTTATTAAATTTCCTGATTGTTTACTTCATGTAAAGGGCTAATTTAGGTGGAAGCTGACTTGTAACTCTCTCCTGAAATAAACTTCCTCGTGTTCATCCTGTCCCAAGTAATCGTGAGGACTTGTGACTGCTCACACATCATGTGTTCCTATGTAAATAACTCAGGGAAAAAAAATGGAAACCCAATTATAAAAAAATGGAAACCCAATTATACATTATCAAAAGGAAATGTCAATTGACTTTGATGGAAAAGGAAATGGCAACCCACTCCAGTACTCTTGCCTGGAAAATCCCACGGACGGAAGAGCCTGGTAGGCTACAGTCCATGAGGTCACAAAGAGCTGGACACGACTGATCGACTTGGCTCACTTCACATAAAATCTGAATCAGGTTATAACTTTTCAATTTATTCAGTTGGTTCAATCTTGATTCTTGGGAATCTCTGCTCTGGGGAACTTTTCAATCCTTGGCCATTATTTCCTTATAGTCATCATACGAACCTCTCTAGTGCACTGTGTTCTCTCAAGAGTTTTAAACACATTTTGGCAGCCATTTAATCCTAAATGGAATCCCTCAGGATCAGACAACTGGAAGAACTCAATGATCTGACCTCTGTGTCTGCGATAGCTATGCAGCAGTGACTCATGACCATCTGTTCTGAAGACTCAAGTAACACAAACAGTGACGGGGTGATTCTTCCTCCTTGTCTGCATTAACAGCCGTTAAGTGAAAGTAACGCTACACATTGTTCATACTCAGCCTACTGAAAGAAGGACCAAAGGAGGGAAATGTTCAAATTAAATACACAGTAGAGACTGAACTTGAAAATTCCCCAACCAGACACAACCACTGAACCCACATGAGTGAAACTTAATTTAGTTTATTCAGCATAACAAGTGAAACTTAACTTGGGCCACTTCTTGTAAATGTCTGAGAATCATAAAGAAAACTTAAGCCAACTTTCCAAAAATGAGAGCAGATAATCACTGTTAACCAATCCTATGCCATCTGGAAACCCTCTTTGTAATAACCAGTCATTGTAAAAATTAAACAACTTACTTTCACTTTATTAGCCATCCTATAATGTCATACCCTGAACTCTGTTTACATCTTTGAATTTAAAAGCTTTTATAAACACAATAAATTTTTACAAACTCTTTATTGGGCGCTTCTATGGTGGCTCAGTGGTTAAAAAATTCACCTGCTAATGCAGGAGATACGAGTTCAATCCTTGGGTTGGGAAGATCCTCTGGAGGAGGAAATGGCAACCCATTCCAATACTCTTGCCTGGGAAATCCCGTGGACAGAGGAGCCTAGCAGGTTATCATCCATGAGGTTGCAAGATCGGACACGTCTTGTGTCCGATCTTACAACCAAGCTGCCACTACCACCATCACTGTTTCTTGATTTGGTGTGTTTAATTTAGTCATTTCTGGATTTTGACACCATTTGTCTCATTGCTTGCACATCCCCACTATGACCCTCAAACCATTATCTCTGTCCCTGACCCCTCCCCTTCCAGCCTCTTTGGCCCACAGACAGCATTATCTGCGTGCTCCATTAACACTTAGATTCAATACCCAAATACCTGGATGGTCTTTCAGAGAAAGATAACATTGGGCCCATCCCTCATGCCATACATCAGAATAAATTCCAAATGGATTACAGATTTATATTTAAAATGTGAACTCATATAAGTATTAGAATAAAGACTAAATCTGCAAAGTTGAAAACATATACAATTTAGTAGGAGAAATCTATAATAACCTTCAGACAGATTCTGGCTAAACTATTAAACTTAGAAAAGAAAAAATATATTTCACATCCAGGACAGAAAGAAATTCACTTACAGAGACAAAAATAGGTCAGGTCTCAGATGTCTTTCCAGCAGCGATTGGTGCCAACACAAGGAAATGTCTACAAGGAAAAAGAAGATGATCCAAGTGAGCTCTACTCAGCCCAGGTGGAGCTTAAGTATAGAGGCAAAAGCTCACATTTTCAGACACGAAAGGACTCAGAAAACACAGCATCTATGAGCCATTTTGAGAAATCTACTTGATGGTGAAATCTCACTAAAGGATGAATTGAAATAAAATGCCCTGTTATTCTAAAGTCATAGAAATGGGTCAGGTGGGAAGCAGAGAATCCACTTAGATACAGGAACACTGCTAAACATCTGAGATAATTATGGCTTCAGAATACAGAAGCAATTGTTGTAACTCTGATAAAACTGACAAAGTTAAAATAATAAAAGTATCAAAATTGGGAGGAAGGAGAGACCATGTGGAAGGACATTGTTGTTCATTCCCTAAGTCGTGTCTGACTCTGCCACCCCATAGACTGCAGCATGCCAGGCTAGTTGTTAATCCGTTACCTTTCCTAGCAAATCATCAATCGATCATGTCTATGTGGAAACCATCTTTCATCTCTTAAAAGCCTGCAATGACTTCAATGTCTTAACATTTCTTACCCTTAGTGGCATCTTTTAGGAACCTATTTCCCTTATAGGGAAGAAAAAATTATCTGAAGTAGTCGAGCTAAGCATTTGTTTCTATTAAATTCATTAAAAACTGAATGCAGTATTTATTTTTTGAAATATGTCACGTGTGGAATGACATCATCCTTACACAATTGTTTCCATCTCCCTACCTCTGCCTCTGTCTTTGTCTCCATCGAGGTCCTTCTTCCTACGTACAGACACAGAGCTGTCTGGAACGAAGTCAACCAAATGTTATGTTTCTTTTTTAATGTTTATTGGAGTATAGTTGCTTTACAGTGTTGTGTTATTTTCTGTATAGCACAGTGAATCAGCTACACATATACATGAACATGAAAGTCGCCCAGTCATGTCTGAGTCTTTGCGACGCCGTGGGCTGTAGCCTGTCAGGCTCCTCTGTCATGGAATTCTCCAGGCAAGAATCCTGGAGCGGGTAGCCTATTCCTCTCCAGGGGAACTTCCTAACCCAGGAATTGAACCGGGGTCTCCTGCATTGCAGGCAATTCTTTACCAGCTGAGCCACCAGGGAAGCCCATATATATACACATGTCCCCTCTGTTTTGGATTTCCTTCACATTTAGATCACCACAGAGCATTGAGTAGAGTTCTCTGTGCTATACGGTAGGTTCTCAGTTATCTAGTTTACACCTAGTAGTGTACATATGTCAACCCCAACCTCCCAGTTCATCCCACCCTCTTTTGTTCCCCTTGGTGTCCATACGTTTTTCTCTAGATCTGTGTCCCTTTTTCTGCTTTGTAAGTAGGTTCAGCTGTACTATTTTTCTAATTCCACATGTATGCATTAATATATGATATGTGGTTTTCCCTTTCTGACTTCATTCTGTATGACAATCTGTAGGTCCATTTGTCTCTGCAAATGGCACAGTTTCGTTCCATTTAATGACTGGGTAATATTCCATTGTATATATGTGTCACATCTTCTTTATTCATTCCTCTGTTGATGGACAATTAGGTTGCTTCTGTGTCCTGGCTATTGTAAGTCGTGCTGCAATAAACACTGGGATGCAAGTATCTTTTGAAATTATGGTTTTCTCTGTATATGCCCAGGAATGGATTGCTGGGTCATATGGTAGTTCTATTTGTAGTTTTTTAAGAAACTTCCATACTGTTCTCCCTAGTGGTTGTACCAGTTTGCATTCCCACCAGCCCTGTAAGAGGGTTCCCTTTTCCCCACACCCTCTCCAGCACTTATTGTTTGTAGATTTTTTGGTGATGGCCATTCTGATGGGTGCAAGATGGTACCTCATGGTAGTTTTGATTTGCATTTCTCTAGTAATCAGTGATGATGAGCATCTTTTCATGCCTCTTGGCCATCTTGGAGAAATGTCTATTTAGGTCTTCTACCCATCTTTTTTTACTGCATTGTTTGTTTTTTGATATTGAGCTGCGTGAGCTGTTTGTATGTTTAGGCGATGAATCCCTTATCAGTTGCTTCATTTACAAATATTTTTTCCCATTCTGAAGGTTCTCTTCATCTTGTTTATGGTTTTTTTTGCCATGTAAAACCTTTTAATTTTATCATCAGTTATTTTTAGATAACTATTCCCAGGTGGTGCTCACCAGTAGTAAAGAAGCTGCCTGCTAATGCAGGAGATGAAGAGGCATGGGTTAGATACCTGGGTAGGAAAGATCTTCTGGAGAAGAAAATGGCAACCCACTCCAGAATTCTTGCCTGGAAAAGTCCATGGACAGTGGAGCCTGGTGGCTACAGTCCACGGACACGACCAAGCAATGGAGCTCACATGCACATTTGTTTCTTCCTTATAGTTTCCTGTATTTTTTATATTTTTATTAAGAAGCATGTGTGGGTTATATTAAAATATGACATGCTGCTGCTGCTAAATCACTTCAGTCGTGTCCAATTCTGTGTGACCCCATAGACGGCACCCCACCAGGCTTCCCTGTCCCTGGGATTCTCCAGGCAAGAACACTGGAGTGGATTGCCATTTCCTTCTCCAATGCATGAAAGTGAAAAGTGAAAAGTGAAAGTGAAGTCGCTCAGTCGTGTCCGACTCCTAGCGACCCCATGGACTGCAGCCTACCAGGCTCCTCCATCCATGGGATTTTTCAGGCAAGAGTACTGGAGTGGGGTGCCATTGCCTTACCTAAAGAAAATAAAGGGTTGAACAAAGAGGTACCAGAGACATTCGAAAAGAAAGCAGATAGACACAGATACTAACATCAGACACAGTAGAATTTAAATCAAATCAAAAGTATTCGAGTTATGAGAAACGTTATATGTGGTAAAAGGTACAGTGTGAAGACAAAAAACCAACTATAAGTTGATGTTCCTAACAGTACAGTTGCAAGATACATAAAACAAAAACTACCAGAATATGAGGACTTAATTTAAATCACATACGCACACTATGTGTGCACATTGAAATCCTTGAATACACTTCTTCTGAATTTGACAGATCTAGTAAAACAAAAAAATTACATAATCTGAATATTACAATCAACAAGTCGAACCTGGTATATACATGGACTTCAGTGTCCTACTAATAAACAATAAGTATTATTTTATTTGGCTCTTGGAATCTTTTTAAAAGTTGATCATGCATTTGACTCCAAAGAAAACCTATCAATGAAATATAAAAAGTGGAAATTTACAAAACAAATTTCCTTCCAAAGTCTTCCAAAGTCTTAAGTACTTAGAATTAAGAAGCACTCTTCCTGAATAGGGCTTCCCTTGTTGCTCAGCTGGTAAAGAATCCACCTGCAAAGCAGGAGACCCCGGTTCTATTTCTGGTGGGAAAGATCCCCTGGAGAAGGGACAGGCTACCCACTCCAGTATCCTTGCCTGGGAAATCCCATGGACAGAGGAGCCTGGTGGGCTACGGTCTACGGGGTCGCAAAGAGTCGGACACGACTGAGTGACTAAGCACACACACACACTTCCTGAATGGAAGAATTCAAACTTTAAATTGTCTAGAAAGCAATGGAAAGAAGAAATACTTGGACGAATGAATAAGTACTTGAAAGAACTAGGAAGAAAGGAAGGAGAAAGAGAGAAAAGAAGAGGGGAAGAGAAGAACTCACAGAACTAAATATGTTTGGTTATTTAAAAGAGCCATCAGTTTAATGCCAGTGAATAAAATCACACAGGAGACAGTAGGTCTAGATTCTAGTATCATCCTGAAAAGTCCCTTCTTTCTCTGAACCTCAGGCTTCTAAATCAAGACTCATGGATTCAACACGATGATCTCTAGGGTTTCTCCTGCTCTGTTTCATTTGGCTGGTAAATATGTTTACATACTGGGACTTTGACATGAAAATCCAATTTCTGCCTTTAAAAAAAAAAAAAAAAAAAGCAGAACCAGAGGACTCGCTGACACTCTGGCTCTGGCTTGAAGCCAACCCTTTAGAAGGGGGCCACTTGGTCCACCAGATCCCCAGGATCAGCCTTCCCCTCTTGCTTCAGGATTTCCACCCCAGCGCAGAAGGAAGAGCTGCAGATTATCAGTTGTCACCCTCTCCAGAGAAATCCCAAGATGCACATGCTTTTTCCTCTTTCATCTCTCCCTTAGAGTGAATATTGGGTCCGGGGGAAAGCAAAATCTAAAAGTGGTTTTCAAAAGTAAATTCACATCTTCAGTCTTTGTAAGAATTTCCATCCAGACATGGTTTACATAAAGCCTGTTTCCAAGAAAACAGGATGAAAAGCTGGAGAAACTCTCCCCGCCCCCAGATGCATAAGTTCTGGTTACAGGCACCCACTTTCTCCTTGCTGGTCTGAATCACCAGCGGGAAACACCATCTGGAAGGGGAACTTCGTGGTTTGACTGAGCTGCATGTATAAAACTTTCTGAAGAAAAAAAAAAAAAACAGGGGAGAGGAGTGGGAGGTATAGACAAATGCTCCAAAAAAAAGATACTGAAAATTCACATAAGCAACTATATGTGGTCTTGTCAGGGCAGCCTCATTCAGAAAGCCTCTTCCAGATTCAAAGCGGGTTGTTCCTCAGTATGTAAATGCCTTACTTTTCCTTTCTTCTCTAGGTAGGCCAAAATTTCCTTGGCATTCCCAACTCCCAAGGCCTCCTTTCCACGTGGCTATGCCCCAGGCATCCAGTTCAGCCAGGGGCCTGGTAGGGGAGCCAAGGACCTGAGGCTATGGCCACAGAGGTATGTGAAGATGGGTTGGGAGCGAGCTGGTCTCTCAGACTTGATAAGTGAGAAAATCCCACCATCCAGAAAACTACCGTGACCATCTTCCTAAAACTTTCTGTCAGCCCATATACTGTAGAGGTAGAACTGTACGCTTTCTGCAATCATCTATCTCCAGGAGGCAGTCTGAGATAAAGGATCTTGCTGCCTTCCACTCAGCAATATCTGGTGACTATGTCTCAATAAAAAGAATATGTAGATAAAGATCTGCCTAAACGGTGGCCCGGAACACGGGCACAATTTAAATAATTGGCTTCCTGTTAAGGTGTATCCGATTAAAATCCCAGGCCTTGCCCGGTGGCTCAGTGGTAAAGTACCTGCCTGCCAATGCAGGAGATGCAGGAGACATGGGTTCAAGCCCTGGGTTGGGAAGATCCCTGGAAAAGGAAATGGCAACCCACTCCAGTATTCTTGCCTGGAAAATGCCATCGACAGAGGGGCCCGGCAGGCCACAGTCCCAGGGATGGCAAAGAGTCGAGCACACACACACAGAATCCTAACAACAGGGTATAAAGTTGCCCAACTTTTCTAAACCTTGACCGCACTAGGCTTTATTGTTCTGTTTAATCTTTGCCAACCTAAAACTGACAAAATAAACTGTAAAATTGAAGTTGAAATTAGATTTGCCTTTCTCTGATTAATAGTAACAATTAACTATCATTATCTTTTCATAGTACTAGTCAGTTACATCTCTCCTTCCATGACTTACATGACTTAATCCTCTATCAGTTTTCCTAATGGGGTGTTGTGACATTGATTCATAATAGGAAATATAGGTCTTTTCCTGGTGGTCCACTGGTTAAGAATTCGCCTTCCAATACAGGGACTACAGGTTTGATTTCTAATCTGGTAACTAAGATCCCACGTCACCTGGGCAACTAAACCCATGTACTGCAACTAGAGAAAGGTGCTTGCTCCTTGGAAGAAAAGCTTTGACAAATCTAGACACTATATTAAAAAGAAGAGACATTACTTTACAAACAAAGGTCCATCTAGTCAAAGCTATGGTTTTTCCAGTAGTCATGTATGGATGTGAGAGTTGGACTATAAAGAAAGCTGAGCACTGAAGAATTGATGCTTTTGAACTGTGGTGTTGGAGAAGACTCTTGAGAGTCCCTTGACCCGCAAGGAGATCCAACCAGTCCATCCCAGAGGAAATCAGTCCTGAATATTCATTGGAAGGACTGATACTGAAGCTGGAGCTCCAATACTTTGGCCACCTGATGCAAAGAACTGACATTTGAAAAGCCCCTGATGCTAGGAAAGATTGAAGGCAGGAGGAAAAAGGGACAACAGAGGATAAGATGGTTGGATGGCATCACCAACTCCATGGACATGAGTTTCAGCAAGCTCTGGGAGTTGGTGATGGACAGGGAAGCCTGGCATGCTGCAGTCCATGGGGTCACAAAGAGTTGGACACGACTAAGGGACTGAACTGAACTGAATTAGTGAGTAAATGCTCTTCCGAATTCTGTAAACTGCTCTAGCAAATTAGTTGAGCCCAAGGAGGGAGTCATTGGAGCTTCCAATCTGTATCAATTTGGTCAGAAGGACAAGGGACAACCTAGACTTATGACTTGCCTCTGAAGTGTGTTGGGGGCGGGGTGGAGAGCCTCTTGTAGAACTGAGCCTTTAACCTGTGGGGTCTGCCACCATCTCCAGGCAGATAGTGTCAGAATCAAGTTAACTTGTAGGATACACGGCTGCAGTTGAAGAACTGCTTGTGGGGACCACATCTATATTCACACATGTCGACACTGGTGACCAGACCTTCAGTTGGTGTCAGAGAAGTAGAATCTGCTAGAATCGCCTTGACTCGTGGACATATGTGGTTTGGAAAGTGAAAGGGCAAGGGATGAAGAACTTTTGACTCCTGCGTGGCCACATGGTCACCAGCGGTACGGAGTAGCAGCTGTGCTGCAGTTACTCTAAATTCCTAAATGATACTGAAAGCGCTGAGTCAGACCCTCATGCCAGACCAAGCTCAGATTTCAGTCAGTCTGAGTTTTGGCCACTAACTTTGTCCTCTGAGGTAAAAACTCGGTAGGGACAACAGAAAGGACCTCGAAGACCTCCGGTCTCTAAGAAGGTAGTCAGTGGCGGGGAAGCAGGGGTAAAACCCAAAAAACTGTTGAAACCTGGGGGTGTAGGGCTGTTGATGGAAAAAAAAATTAATCACCTTATTTATCTAAAAAGAAATGGAAATTTTTATTCAGGCCAAACAGAAGTTTATAACCTGGGAGCATCTTCTCAGAAAGCTCCAAGAACTGTTCTGCCTGTTAGAGGTCAAAGCACAGTTACATAAGTTTTTGAGAGAGAGGTTTGAACATTAAATGACTATATATCACCGACAATTTACACAATCTAGATCTAAATGTACAAAGTGAGGAGTGGGTCATGAGTCATCGCAGTCCCTTACAAGATTAAGAAGGAAGATTACCTCCTGGGGAGTTGTGAGGAAGTTTATCTCCTAAGGATGTCTGGTTTAATACAGATGCACAGCACATACTAAAAGGGGAGAGAGAAGGCCCAAATGAGCAAGGAAAATTTTATGTTTAAATATTTCTTGTCTTGCCATAAAACAGGAATTTTATTTCATCAGTGTGAAAGAGTTGAACCATTGATGATCAGTATCATTAGCTTCCTAAAGAATTGTTACTGAAATGATTGTGGGAGTAACTCCTTTGGGGTCTGTGTCTTTGGTTCTAATGCTGCGGAGGGGAGGAGCATGTTTGGGTTGATTCAGGACCCACAGGGTGCTAGAGCAAACCCAGAGAGTGATATGTGATCCAGACAAACAGGAGGTTATCCTCAAGGAAACAGCCAGCCTGGCGGGCTGGATGAAAACCACTGTGAGGTCTGTTTATCCTGAAAAGGTAAGCTATCTGTCTCCCCCTGTGAATACCAAGGTAGGACACATGAGGCAGCTGATATGCAAGCCTCCTCGAACTGGCTTTGTAATGATCGGGATGTTCATTCACTGAACATACCCTTTACCCAGCTGGAGTTGTGTCAGTTGCTCAGTCGTGTCTGACTCCTTGCAACCCTGTGGACTGTAGCCTGCCAGGCTCCTCTGTCCATGGGATTCTCCAGGCAAGAATACTGGAGTAGGTTGCCATTTCCTCCTCCAGAGGATATTCCTGATTCAGGGATCAAACCAGCATCTCCTGTGTCTCCTGCATTGCAGGTGGATTCTTTACCTTCTGAGCTAAAGAATACGCTCTCTACCCAGCTCATAGTGAAACCATGTAACTCAGATTAGGACTTGAGCCCATGGGCTTTTAAAATCACACACCTGATTTCAAGACTTAATGAAGCTCAGTGTTTTTTTTAAAAAATATTTTAATTATTTTTTTTGACATTTTAAAAAAATTTACTTATTTTTTAATTGAAGAATAATTGCATTACAAAATTGTGTTGGTTTCTGCCCAACATCAACATGAGTCAGCCATAGATATAAAAAATTATTTGTTATTTATTCTTTATCTTTTTAAAAAATGTATTTGTTTTAATTAAAGGATAATTGCTTTACAGAATTGTGTTGGTTTCTGCCAAACATCAACATGAATCATCCATAGGTATAAAAATTTTATTTTTAATTGGAGGATATTTGCTTTACAATGTTGTGTTGGTTTCTGCCATACATCAGCATGAAATCAGGCATAGATATACACACATCCCCTCCCTCCCTCCCATCCCTCTAGGTTGTCATAGAGCACCAAGTTGAGGTTGATGTCTCATTGCAGAAAGAATTCAGTGATAGACAAAGTGATAGATAAGAAGTGGATTTATTTAGAGAGAAACACACTCCACAGACAGAGTGTGGGCCATCTGGGAAGACGAGACTGGTCCCGGGGATGGGGTTATCACTTCAGATAGGGGTGGGTAATTTGATAGGCTAATGAGTGGGAGGAGTATTCCAGCTATTTTTGGAAAGGATGTGGAGGTCGACTCATCTGCCATCTTGGACCTATTTGGTTCTAACCAGTTTTTGTCACGTCTTATGCTTATGTCATTCTTTTAAAAGTTGTCCCCTGCCTGCTTCCCTCCTGTTTCAACAGTAAACACTGTTGTGGTTAAGGAGACCCTTCACATGGGCACCCCACTGTAACCTTAGAGTTGCAGAACAGTAACAGTCCAGGAAGCCTTATCAAATTTACTGCCTCAACTTCCTCTCATGGGTCATACAAATGTTATTGAGAACAGCTTAATTAACAAGAGAATGAAGGGGACAGTCAGGAGAATCTTCCCCACAAGGTGGAAACTTTTAAACAGTTATTAAGAAATAAAGTGAATTAAACAACTTTTGATAGGAATGAAACAAAAACAGAGTGTCGTGGGACTCATTCCAGCAGCATGGGAGACTTTGAGTTCAGTTCAGTCACTCAGTTGTGTCCGACTCTTTGTGACCCCACGAACCGCAGCACGCCAGGCCTCCCTGTCCATCACCATCTCCCGGAGTCCACCCAAACCCATGTCTATTGAGTCGGTGAAGCCATCCAACCATCTCATCCTCTGCTGTCCCCTTCTCCTCCTGCCCTCAATCTTTCCCAGCATCAGGGTCTTTTCCAATGAGTCAGCTCTTCACATCAGGTGGCCAAAGTATTGGAGTTTCAGCTTCAACATCAGTCGCTCCAATGAACACCCAGGACTGGTCTCCTTTAGGATGGACTGGTTGGATCTCCTTGCAGTCCAGGGGACTCTCAAGAGTCTTCTCCAACACCACAGTTCAAAAGCATCAATTCTTCGGCACTCAGCTTTCTTTATAGTCCAACTCTCACATACATACATGACTACTGGAAAAACCATAGCCTTGACTAGACAGACCTTTGTTGACAAAGTAACGTCTCTGCTTTTTAATATGCTGTCTAGGTTGGTCATAACTTTACTTCCAAGGAGCAAGCGTCTTTTAATTTCATGGCTGCAATCACCATCTACCATGATTTTGGAGCCCCAAAAAATAAAGTCAGCCACTGTTTCCACTGTTTCCCCATCTATTTGCCATGCAGTGATGGGACCAGATGCCATGATCTGTTTTCTGAATGTTGACCTTTAAGCCAACTTTTTCACTCTCCTCTTTCACTTTCATCAAGAGGCTCTTTAGTTCTTCTTCACTTTCTGCCATAAGGATGGTGTCATCTGCGTATCTGAGGTTATTACTATTTTCCTGGCAATCTTGATTCCAGCTTGTGCTTCTTTCAGCCCAGTGTTTCTCATGATGTACTTCTGCATATAAGTTAAATAAGCAGGGTGACAATATACAGCCTTGACATACTCCTTTTCCTATTTGGGACCAGTCTGTTGTTCCATGCCCAGTTCTAACTGTTGCTTCCTTGTGGGGAGCGAGCTCCGCCCCTGGCAAAGGTCATGAGGAAGGAGGCTTGGCATACCAAAGGTGGGATCAAGCCTCAGGAGTCTCCCTGGAAATTCTCGAGCAATCTACCCCCAAAACCAGAGTCTGCCTACTTTCTGCTTTGTGCTTTCACCTACACCTCTGACTTTACGGGGGGCTGTCCCCCACTACCTCTCTCTGAAAAAAGAGTTAGCTTACAGCTCCAGTTAATAATTCCTGGGTGTGACAGTGTTTCAACCTACAAACTCCTTTGGAAGTCCTCTAGCCTGCCTGAATAGGTTTTTTCCGGCAACATGTGATTGTTCAGAGCCTCCCAACTGTGAGAGGCAGGAGATGTTCTAAACTGTCTAAACATAGATTCCTTTGAGTAGTTAAAAGATTGATTAGAAATTGTATTGGTGAAGGGTTTTTCACTTGTTGGGCCAATGTTTGCTGCTAAGTCTCCATATCCCTTACCTACTGTGTCCTTGGCGGTGTATTGATTGATATAATGGGTGTATAGAAATGTAAGCAGTTGCCTCAAAGTTTGTAATCTTGGACCCTTGAGTTAATTCTTTTCTTGATTGAGCCCACCTCACCTTTGCCCTATAGGAATGCAACTTTCTCCAATGCTTTTTGCAGGCTGGCGCCTGACTTTAGAATAATCACCTTTAGAGAAAAATAAGTTTCTTAAAATGTTAACAGGCTTCCTGGCCAGAAGATGATGTAAATCACCTAAACTTTTGCATATGATAAGTTTGAAAGCCTGGCTTCGATAAGGATCAGGAACTGCTGTCTTTGCATGACTCTACCCCTTCCCCCATTATCCTCTATGCACAACTTAAGGTATAAAACTACTTTGGAAAATAAAGTATGTCCTTTTGTTCACCGAAATTTGGTCTCCCCATGTCGTTCTTTCTTTCACCTTCTAGCTGAACTTTTCCTCTGAGGCAGGGAAGCTCGTCAAGCCTACTAATTTTGCCTGGGCTTCTAAGATCTGACCGGGGAGGCCTTAGTGTCTCCTCTCCTTCGGAGAACGGGAGGACGCCTGCGGCCTTCGTAGGTGACGTAAATTCCCTGCTTTGGAATTTTATTCAGCCTCTTTTCTTCACTGAATTTCTTCGCTGAGCTATCCTTATTTCACCACTCTTTATATCCTTAATAAACGTTTAATTAAGCAGTTGTTTCCTGATCCTCGCCAACGCCATCCCCGCTTCAAATTCCCTGGATCAGCCGGGGCTGGTCCCCGGCACTTCCTGACCTGCATACAGGTTTCTCAAGAGGCAGGTCAGGTGGTCTGGTACTCCCATCTCTTTCAGAATTTTCCACAGTTTATTGTGATCCACACAGTGGCATAGTCAATAAAGCAGAAATAGATGTTTTTCTGGAGCTCTCTTGCTTTTTCAATGATCTAGCGGATGTTGGCAATTTGGTCTCTTGTGCCTCTGCCTTTTCTAAAACCAATGTGAACATCTGGAAGTTCACAGTTCACATATTGCTGAAGCCTGGCTTGGAGAATTTTGAGCATTACTTTACTAGCGTGTGAGATGAGTGCAATTGTGTGGTAGTTTGAGCATTCTTTGGCATTACCTTTCTTTGGGATGGGAGACTTTATAGGGTTATAAAGAAATGGGAAGAATGAAACAGGCATTAACGGGATTAAAGCAAAGCTTTAATACAGCACTACCTAAGAGATGCCCTTCAGGTCCCCCAATTTTAAAGGGCCCCAAACAATAAATAGTAAATAGTCTGCTCTGTTTACAATGAAATTTGAAAATCCAGAAGACACAGATTACAGGGAAAAACCTAGCTAGCAATTGCCTGGGGCAGCAGTTAATCCAAGTAATCAAGATACAGATTGATGAGAGGGCCCGGGTCCCTTAACTCAATCCCTCACAGGGGATCCAAAGCCTTTCACACAAAAGTAGGTAAAATGGTCAGTGGATAAAAAAGAGACATTTTCAAGGACTTCTTGATACAGAAACCCCAGACACTATAGTAGCAAAACCCATCGGGGAAGCCCAGGCTCAGCCTACAATTATATTGAGAAAACATAAAAATGTAAGGATAGAAACATAAGAGTTGATGGAATTAAAGTAAAGGGTTGGGAGCTTTGGGAGTGCAGAGTCTTAACCACAGGACCACCAGGGGAGACTGCCACTGGGCATTATTAACTGAAACCACTCCTATGACTGAAGGACAGAAAATGATCTTGACATCTGAGATACCCACAGTGCCTAGGGTGATGCTGGAGAAATGCCCAGATGGGGCTGGCAATGCCCAGAAGAGTTTTGTAATAGTATGTAAATGGTTAACACAAGATCATGCTGTCTAGGGAAGGCAGAGAGGAGATACAATCAAGGAGACTCTTCCTCTAGGACTGACTTTGGAGCCACCTGAGGAGCTGCTGGAACCGACTGCCATGTGGACAGAGCCCTGTGAGTTGCTATGGAGCAAGAGCCAGTGGCTTATGGATAGTTCCAGGGTAATTGGACAACATCCAATTGGATGGCCACGACTCTGGAGAATTCAGCTCAATGGGATGAATGGCAGGCTGTCTTCCCAGCAGTGGTAAGAACCAAACAGTGTTAACAACCCCAGTATTTGGGTTTTTACTGACTCATGGGCAGTGGCCAGTGGCCTGGCCATATGGTCAGGCAGAAGGGCAGTGGAAACCTGGCCTGTTAAAGGGATGTCCATATGCTGCATAGCTCTGTGGCAATCACTAAAGAAATTTGAGGGGTACATTAAAGAAGAGCATGTTGGCCCCCAGATCTGGAAGGGAACTGGAGCCGATGAGAAGAATCTCCCCATGTGCTCACTTAAGGTGGCCACCTGCACCCATGCAAGCAGGTGGTGGGTGCTTCAGCAATGCAGGGATGGGCTGAATCTGGACGCCATCCTCCCTTACCATCTGAGGCACACAATGTCAGTGAGAACCGTTCTGTCTGCCAACAAGAGAGCGCAAGTGAAAGAAGAGAGAATGTTTTGCTCACCATCCAAGTCTACAGAGATTAAGTCACTGACCCGCAGTGCACTCTGTGCTCTAGAGAGAAGAGATTAATGTGATAATGGGATGAAGAGCTCTGTGCTTCAGACAGAGGAAATTAAGGGCAGGATGCTCTGTGCTTTGGACAAACAGGCCCCTTGGAGAGTCACATGTATCTCAGGAAGAATTTTAATGAACCCAGCTTCTTGTAGTTTCCCACACATGCAAAAGCACTGTAGTCATTGTCTTCACTATCTGCTCTTTGTGACTAGCCGTCATCTCTTACCAAGATGTACGCTTGACTGCATGTGCTTTGTAGCCCATCTCCCCCCACTTTTAAAAAAATTGTACATAAGCAACCCCCACAACCTGCCCCAACTTCTTGGGAGCAGTTTCTCAGAGCTACTGAGAGGCCAACCCCAGGCTATGATCCTCAGAAAGACCCGTAATAAAGCTTGACTTTGGCCACCTGATGTGAAGAACTGACTCACTGGAAAAGACCCTGATGCTGGGCAAGATTGAAGGCAGGAGGAGAGGGGGACGACAGAGGATGAGGTGGTGGGATGGCATCACCGACTCGATGGACATGAGTTTGAGCAAGTTTTGGGAGTCGGTGACGGACAAGGAAGCCTGGTGTGCTGCAGTCCATGGGGTCGCAAAGAGTCAGACATGACTGAGTGACTGAACTGAAAGCTTAACTCATGCCTCTCAAATTGTGTTTCCTTTCAGTTGACAAGAGACAGACTGCAAACGGCTACATGGCAGATATCTTTGGTGGGAAGGCTCTGAACGCAGCTGACAAGTGAGACTGATGCTGGCGGCCTGGGTGAGGTGGGGTGGGGTAGGGAGGTGAGGGTAGGGGTTGAAATGGGTTCAGACAGTAATAGACACCAACTCGAGACTGAGCTTTTCTTACCCAGTGGAGATGCAAACACTCAGGAACCTACAAAAGAAACCAGAACAGGAAATACTGAGCCAAGGTGGACAGCTGAACATCATTTTTTCAGACCAAGGGACACATGTACATTATATTCATATACTTCCATTATATCCATAATATCCAAACATTATATTCCATATTATCCAACAATGAACAGAGAGCCTCCTCTGAGTACTAGTTAGCTAGAAAATTGGAACAGGCAGTTAAACCATTGGTTATCTAAAGTGGGAAGGTTAAAGCACGAAGGGCTGGCTTATACACCTTCACGAGCGTGTGCTCACACTCAGTGTGACACGAGTGGGGCTAAAGGAGTGTCTGTTTTCAGGCAGAGTAAGGAGGGATGTGGGTATTCTTTCTCCCCGCTCCCCGCCACCTCAACTTTTTCTTTCTTTTTTTCCTTCTGTGGTGACAGGAACAGGGCTACACCTACAAGGGCCTCAGCAAGAATAAACTGTAAGTATGTTTTCATTTTGTTTTTTCTGCAAAACGCTTTATTGCTTCCATTCGGTCCAAGGCTTGGGAGAGGGCTCCAGGGTGGTTAGAAAGCTGCCTAGTGGCTGCAGAGGGGCTTCAGGCAGAAGCTTGGACATTACGGGAGCTCCTGAAAGGCAGCTCAGCTCCAGAGGCTCCGAGCCATGCTTGAGGGTGAGCCTTTCAAAGAAATATTCTCCCAAGCCAGCCGGGGGCCAGCCAGCCTGCAGACGTTGTTGGTCAGGCGGTCTCCCGTCTTCTAGGACGTGGCTGTCTGTGAGTCACAGAGGTGGGGGTCTGTGTGGGCAGAACTCAGAACATCCAGGCCCAAAAGGGCTGGTTCCAGTTCTTCTCCATGAGAAGGGCGGCTTCCAGAGCTTCCTGGATTTTCCCGACTTCTCTTGAGACACTTCCGCCCGTCCTGAAAGAGGGCGTGGCCTCTGCAATGGCTTCGTGTTTACCAGAGGTGCTCCTGCACCCTCGCGCTTCTCCTCGGCCAATTTGCGGCAAAAGTGGCCCACATCCTGCAGAGCCACATGTTTGTGGTAGAAATAGAAGCCCAGAGAGAGGTAATGGTAGGAGGCCAACAGATGCGTGCTGACCAGGCAGTTGACTGCGGCCTCCACCTGGGCGGAATAATTCTGACGAATCTGGGAGCTCATGGTTGATCTGCAATAAGAAGCTAAGCTCAGAAAGTGATGTTGGCTGGTCGTGGGAGCTGAGTATAGCTGAGTGGCTGATTCCAGGGTTGCAACTGGAAAAAATGTTGGAGGGTGGTCGGAGGCTCATGCAAGGGGCATCACAGGGTCTGTTCCACAGGAACAGAAGCAAGAGACAGATCCGCAGGACCACTGAGCGCACTGCAGTGTGTTCTTAACCTTTATGTCAGACAGAAATCCTGAAGGCCTGATGGGGTGTGAGGTGCAAAATTGGGTTGAACAGTGAAGGCAATCATATTGCCAGATGGTAAAGGGAGCTCCCTGGTTCTGATCCTGTGTAACGGGGTGGGCGGGGGTGAAGGAGAGCGGGAAGGGGCCACTTGCTAAACTAGTATTACTGCCCGCAGTGTAGCTGACAAGGTAGAAATAGAAGCCTGCAAACCTGAGTGGCCTTGCCCTGGGAGACACTTTCGTATGATATGATAACAGACTACATAGTTATTAACGACTGAAAGAAGTTCTAGTAATGTGCCAATGTCTTTTGACCTGTGTGATTGCTTTGCTATAAGGGAAGAAGGTGTGAAGAGCAGGGAATGGACTGGGATATTGTGATTTATAATAAGAAATATGTATTTGGTCTTCATTTCCATTTCTAGCACAGAATTTCTAAAACCCTTGGAATTGCCTAAGTGGTGAGACAGATCAAAATGTCTTTTATTAATGAATTATATTTTGATTGTCCCCAGGTCACCTAAGGATGGGGCTGGTTGCCAGGGGAACCAACACTGTGATTGGAGGGTTGAAAGTTTCAGTCCCCGCTTAGACCTCATGGGAGGAGAGAAGGGATAGAGGTTGAATCTGTAGCCCATGGCCAGTGATTTGATCACTGCCTATGAACAAACCTCCACAAACCCCCAGAGTGATGGGATTTGGAGATCTGCTGGGTTGGTTAACACATGGAGTTGCTGGGAGAGTCGTGTCCTTGGAGAGGGCAAGGAAGCTCCACATCCCTTCCACATAACTTGTCCTGTGTATTTCTTACTTCTAGCTGTTTCTGAGTTGTATCCTTTTTATAATAAACTGGTGATCTAGTAAGTAAAATGTTTCTCTGATTTCTGTGAGTTGCTCTGGAAAAGCAATTGAACCCAAGGAGAAAGTCACTGAAATCCCCAACCTATAGCCTGTTGGTCAGAAGAACAGACGGCAGCCCGGAGTTGCCACTAGCCTCTGCAGTAGGGTGGGGATGAGAGGACAGGGACATTCTTGTAGGACTGAGCCCTTCACCTGTGGGGTCTGATGCTTCCTCTGGGCAGATAGTATCAAAATTAAGTTAAATTGTAGGCTGGAATCCATTAAAAAGAATGAAATAATACCATTTGCAACAACATGGATGGACCTATGCTAAGTCACTTCAGTTGTGTCCGACTCTGTGCAATCCCATAAATGGAAGCCAACCAGGCTCCCCCATCCCTGGGATTCTCCAGGCAAGAGTACTGGAGTGGGTTGCCATTTCCTTCACCAATGCATGAAATGAAAAGTGAAAGTGAAGTCACTCAGCCGTGTCTGACTCTTAGCGACCCCATGGACTGCAGCCTACCAGATTCCGCCAGCCATGGGATTTTCCAGGCTAGAGTACTGCAATGGGGTGCCATTGCCTTGTCCGATGGATGGACCTAGAGGTTGTCAAAATGAGAGAAGTAAGTCAGATAGAGAAAAGGATTTCCTATAACAACCCTTATATGTGGAATCTAAAGAGAAATGATACAAATGAACTGAACAAAACAGAAACTCACAGACTTAGAGAATGAACGTATGGTTGCCTGTACACACTGCTGTATTTAAATGGGTCACCAACAAGGACCTCTGCAGGCCCCTGTGCTATGTATAGCACATAGAACCTTGCTCAGTACTACCTGGCAGCCTGGATGGGATGGGAGTTTGGGAGAGAACGCATACATGTACATGTATGGCTGAGTCCCTTCGCTGTTCACCCCAAAATGTCGCAACATTGTTCATCGGCTATACCTCAATACGAAATAAAAAGTTTTTTAAAAAAGGAAAAGAAAATTGTAGGCTGGTTTCAGAGAACTGCTTATTGGCGTGGCACAAAAGACAAAAACTACAAATAGCTTCAGGTAAACAAGCTCTCTTTTTACCATGAAAAAATGTTTTGAAATATCACTGGGCAAAAAGGCCCAACAATATCTAATGAAAACAGGGAAGGATGACAAATAACCGGAATACCAGGAAACAAGCTTCTCTACTGTGAAGGCCAAAATTGTCTCTAAGTACAATGACTGTGCTCCCAGTGAGGACAGCCAATTTATCTCCAGGTCAATGGAATCTGGAATGAATGCTCCATACAAGGTATTTCTAGAGACTCAAAGACGAATAAAAGGTCATGAAACTCGGCAGAACAGTATGTTCGGAGCTGTTTCATTTTTTGAGTGTTTTTTATGTGGAAGACCTTGTTAGGTTAGGATACATTTACTGGAGGGAAAAGTACCCAAGAAAAGTAGATGGGCCACATGGGAAAACCTTAACTTCATTAGCCCCAGACACCAAGTACCAGAGCCACCTTACAATTTGGAGCCTGTTCTTGGGAGCTGGCCCTTTCCCAGATGTTTTCTTTTGTGGTATAATAATTACCACAAACAGCATTTAAAATGACACTGAGATTTATTATATTACAGTTTCTGTGGGTCATAAATTAGTAGAAGCATATATCAGAGCTATTTGGGATTTGGTTCCAGATTACCGCAATAATGCAAATATCTTGATAAATTGAGTCCCATAAATTTCTTGGTTTCCCAGATCATATAAAAGTTATTTACACTATGCTATAGTCTATTAAGTATGCGATGGTGAAACAGAGTAGGTTCCTATGGTCCTTCCCCTCACATCCTCTGCCTGCCTTCTGTCTGTGAAAAACTCAAGTCAAAGACTAAGTTTAATCAGAGACATGAGAACATACGAAAAAAAAAAAAAAGGAAAACCGTCAAGGGAGACCAAATAATAATAATGTAGTCATTAGGCATAGTCAAGGTCCTTAAGTTCCTTTTCAAGAACTATAGATAATATTCTGAGCCAAATCCTGTGAGCTGTCTTATAGACACTGAAACTCCAGGTGGGAGCCGTTAACCACGTGATGACCAGGCTGTACCCACGACATAAGCTGCCACAATTTCAAGAATTGTCCTCAAGGAAATGGGAACAAGTGGACCCTGGAACTGAAGATAACTGCACCTCAGACAACCGAGATGATGCTGGTCAGACCACTGATGACCAGTTTGATGTTGACGGTCACAGCTGATTGTACTGTTTCTGCATGTAACCCCCTCCCTCAGCCTACAAAAGCTCTTGCCCCACCGGTTGCCAGTGGGGGGTGTTTGGGGGGAGTTGGCCTTTGGACTGATGTCTGCCCTCCATCCCCACCTGCTACTTCCCCTTCCACCCCGCCCCCCACCCTCATCACCATCATCTGAAATTAAAGCAAACTTTCTTCTCCACCAACCTGGCCTGTTTATTTGGCTGTTGAGTGATGAGCAGCCAGACCCCACACTCCTTTCGGTAACAATAGCATTATATCTAAAAACAAATGTAGGGCTTCCCTGGTGGCTCAGTGGTAAAGAATCTGCCTGACGATGCAGGAGACACAGGTTCCATCCCTGGGCGGGGAAGATCCCAAATGCCATGGGGCAACTAAGCCCATGTGCCTCAACTATTGAGCCTGTGCTCTAGAGCCTGGGAACCGCAACTCCTGAGCACATGCACCGCAGCCCCGAAGCACAGGCGCCCTAGAGCCTGTGCTCTGCAACGAGAGGAGCCCCCGCAAATAGAAGACGGCACTCCGCAACTAGAGAGTAGCCCCCGCTCTCTGCAACTAGAGAAAAACCCTCACAGCAACAAAGACCCAGGTCAGCCAAAAATAAATAAATACAATTATTTTAAAAAATGAATAAAAACAAATGTACAAGGACTTCCATGATGGTCCAGTGGCTAAGCCTACACGCTCCCAATGCAAGGGTCTGAGGTTCAATCCCTGGTCAGGGAACTAGATCCCACATTCCCCAATTAAGAGTTTGCATGTCGCAACTGAAATATCCCACATGACGCAACTAAGACCCGGTGAAGCCAAATAAATATTTTTTAAAAAGCAAACATTAAAAATAAATTTAAAACAAATATATATATATATATAGTTTAATTTAAAAATACTTCAATGCACCAAAATACTAACCATCATCTGATAAAGCAGGGTTGCCATGAATCTTCAATTTGTAAAAAATACAGTATCTGAAAAGCACAGTAAACTGAGGTACAGTCTAGCTCTTCTGCTCAGGATCTCACAAGGCTATAGTAACATCGCCTGAGGCCAGGGGTTCTCTGCCAAGTCCACACGGTTGTTTGCAGACTTCAGTTCCTTGTGGTTGTAGGACTGAGCCCCTTAGCTATCAGAGGCCACTAGAGGTCTTACCTTGTGATCCTCTCCATAGGCAGTTTATTGCATGACAGCTTACTTAAGATCAGCGACAGAATCTACCTATCATCTATCTATTATCTGTCATCTATTTATCTAATTAAAACATAATCTTTGAAGTGATATCCCATCACCTTTGCCATATTCTATTGGTTAGAAGCAAGTCAGAGGTCCTGCCTACACTCAAAGTGAGGAAATTTAGCAGGACATGAACACCGGAGCTATCCTGGGGTCTGTCTGTCATACCAAGTTTGTGATCCCCTAGCTCAGAGTTTCCTAAAGGGTATACCTAAAACACTAGTTCCACAAAAATTGTTTTTTGAAAAAATCATACCTCAGTTTTACAAGTTTAGAATTGCTATATATTTTCTCCCCTTCTTAGAGATTCAAAATACACACAAGCATATTAAATATACTGAGAAGTCTTGGTTATCTGTTATGATGACATTCACCTGCAAAAGCAGAAAACTCAACTTCTTTTTTAAAATAAGGCTTAAAAAAAAAAAAAAGACAAGAAGCCTGGAGAAGACTTGATTCAGTGAACTAGTTGTGCCAGAGCAGATGTCACTGCAATTTTCTTGGTCTTCCCTCACAATGATGTGATGGCTGCTGTAGTTCCAGCCATCACATTTGCATTTACAGTGGGTAGGAGGAGGAAGGAAAAATCCCAGGTTGGCCCTCTGTTTTGTTTATTATGAAAATATAAACTTTCTCAGAATCCTCTAACTTCTTCTAACCTCTTGTGTGCTACAGACTATATTCTGCAAGACTTCTCTGTCCATGGGATTCTCCAGGCAAGAATACTGTAGTGGGTTGGTATGCCGTCCTCCAGAGGATCTTCCCAACCTAGGGGTGGAACCCACATCTCTTATGTTTCTTGTGTTGGCAGGCTAGTTCTTTACCACTAGCACTGTTAGGCTTCCCTTTGTATCCCATGAGTTAGAACAGGGTCATATGCTCACCCTATCTGCAAGAAAGACTATGAAAGTGAAAATGTAAAAAATTTTAGCCTTGATAGTGAGAAATGACAAGGCAGAAGGGGACTCGGAGAGACTCTGGGGGTAGCGAACTCACAGAGTCTGCCACACGTTGCCGAAAAGAAATGTGCTCAGCTTTTCCACTGGAATTCTAACACCTAACCACAGAAAATGTCTCCAAAAGTACTGCTGAAGCCAAAATCTCTTGGGGTAATGGAACCAGGAAAATTAAACTCCTAAAATTTTTGGCATAGACATCTGACACTAAAATCTTCTCTATTTCTCCCCATTCTGGAGAACAGCTTCTGGTCTCAACCACAGGGTGAAGAGCAGGCTTTCTGAAACTTAGCATGTGTTAGCTGCCACCGCCGTACTCTAAAATCTTCTTTCCAGGGAAGCCAACCTTCTTTTTCCACCAACTGGAAAGTCTTGAAGAAGGTCAGGTGGAAATAGAGGTTCATAACTTCTGCCCCCTTAACATTAAAGCATACGGACCCCAAACCCATAGCCCAGCAGCTCGTTCTCCTCTACTTCAGCTACGCAAGACTTTCCAGCCAAGAGCCATACCCTGTTGCTGGGAATGATGCAAAGCTACAAGCAGGAAATGGCCCCGATCCACTTCTAATAATAACCTCTTTTCAAACTCCTTTCCTTCACTTCATTTCCTAGTTTCTCTCTCACTTCTTCTAACCCAAAATAGGTGCCAACAAGTCTCACCAGTCTCTTTCTTGGTTTTACATTTCCAATGAAATCAGCTCCCCTTTATCTATCCCGCCCCCCAAGTTATGGCCCCAGATTTCAGTTGGCAACTGCAGTCATCTCTCTGGTGTACACTCAGCATATTAAATGTCTACAGCCCTCCAAGCGTCATTCGTGGGATGGGACAGTGTGGTCTTGTAGAAAGAGAACTGGACGGGTATCCAACTCTACCCTAACTAGCATGGGATGCTGGGCAAGTTGGCACAAAGAGCCTTTGCATTAAGAAGGAACTGGAGTGGGGGTCCCTGATCCTCCAGGCTGACCAAGGTTCTAATGGGAATCATTAGACCGAAAGAACATTTTAAGAGCTCTTGCAGCAGACTTCACTTGGGGAAACTTGTCCCTCTAAGGAGGTTCGGTGTTCTTAGAATCCACGTTTTTGAGCCTGAACACAGGTGTTCATTGTTCTCATATTTCAAGTGAGAAAGAAGAGACTTTCAAAGCCCATAGTTAGAATAATCAGAACTCAGTGGGGTTTTTTAATTTCCAGTCTCCATCCACGGGAAGAGTTCATCCATTCATTTCTGTACTCACTGACTCATTTGACATAAATTTATTGAATATCTTCGTAAGCCAGGTCATGTGCTAGGTATATTAACGCATATATATGGAATTTAGAAAAATGGTACCAATGAACCAATTTGTAGGGTAGGGATAGAGACAAAGCTGTAGAGAATAGATTTGTGGCTACAGAGAGGGAAGAAGAGGGTGGGATGAACTTAAGGAGTACAATCGAAATATATACAGTGTGTAAAATAGATACCTAGTGGGAAGTTGTTAAACAGCACAGGGAGCTCAGCCTGGTGCTCTGTGATAACCCAGAGGGGTGGGTTGGAAGGTAGGAGAGAGGCTCAAGAGGGAGAGGATATGTGTATATTTACGGCTGGTTCACATTGTACGGCAGTACCAGTACAACATTGCAAGGCAACTGTTGTTCAGTCACTCAGTCATGCCTGACTCTTTGCAACTTCATGGACAGTGGCACGCTAGGCTTCCCTGTCCTTCACTATCCCCCATGAGTTTGCTGAAACTCATGTCCATCAAGTCAGTGATGCCATCCAACCATCTCGTCCTCTGATGCCCCCTTCTCCTCCTGCCCTCAGTCTTTCCCAGCATCAGGGTCTTTTCCAGTGAGTCAGCTCTTCACATCAGGTAGCTAAGGTATTGGAGCTTGAGTTTTAGCATCAGTCCTTACAATGAATATTCAGGGTTGATTTCCTTTAGGATTGACTGGTTTGATCTCCTTGCAGTCCAAGGGACTCTCTAGAGTCTTCTCCAGCACCAGAGTTCAAAATCATCAGTTCTTCGGAGCTCAGTCTTTTTTACGGTCCAACTCTCACATGCGTACATGACTACTGGAAAATCCTATACGTACCTTTGTTGGCAAAGTGATGTCTCTGCTTTTTAATATGCTGTCTAGATTTGTAAAACAACTATCTTCCAACTAAAAATTAAAAAAAGGAAATCCACAGCTCCTGTTCTGAAGACTGTCTAACCCAGAGAGAAGACATCTCTGCCACCAATAACAACACGATCCAAGGACAACCGTGCTGTTGAGGGAGCTGGAGGCTTGTGGGTGGTTTTAGCAGTTGGACAGGGGTGGTCCAGCTGGACTAGATTCTTCCAGAAGGGCCTTGATGGCATTTCAGGGCACAGGTGATGTCATTCTAAACAGAACTCCCAGTGGGTAACAGGGCTGACTGCTGTGGACCCGGGCCCTCACTGGCAGCAGAGAAAAGAAAGACCTGTCCGACTGAACGTCACTGGCCTGGGCCCTGCAGAGCCTCCTGTTTCTGTTTCACACTTTGCTGTCTTGAGGTCTCTCACCCTCTTCCCCTCCCTCCACAGAGTGTGTATAAAGGATGTGACAGATGCAGGGAGAAAACAAGGGTCTCCCAGGAACAGGTGGGAAGGTTCTAGGTGAGATGCAGGGGATGGGGAGGCCCTGTGTGGGTGAATAAGAAGCAGGTCTTCCTGGAAGAGGAAGATGTGGAGGGATGAGGATCTGTGTATCCTGGGAACAAGAAGTAGCTCAGTGTTTCTCGAGCTACCTGTGTGTTCCGTACAGGCAGAGGAGAGGAGCGGGTAGAGGAATGGCAGGAAGAAAGGCTAGACAGGTCATCCAGGGTCTTAGAAAGAGTCTCATAAAGTCTGCCCTGATGCTGGGAAAGACCAAAAGCAAAAGGAGAAGGGAGCGGCGGAAGATGAGATGGTTAGACGGCATCACTGACTCAATGGACATGAATCTGAGCAAACTCTGGGAGACAGTGGAGGACAGAGGAGCCTGGTGTGCTGCAGTCCATGGGGTCCCAAAGAGTTGGACACAACTGAGTGGTCTGAACAACAACAGCAAAGTCTGCCCAGATTGGTCCTATCTCAGTTTTCTAAGACCTCACAAAAATAAATGCAATGCTTCCTTATTCTCCATATATCCCCACGTATATAAACATAAACAGCAAAGTATACATTTGAAAACACTCATCTCTTCTCCAACCTGAGAACCCCAGAGTAGCCCATATGAGCAGAAGGCCCTTAGCTCATCCCCTGAAGAACTTGATCTAAACTTCTGTCCAGAAGGCATCACACATTGCAAAGAATTAGTCTTGGGGGAGGGGTGCCAATGACCCACAACCACCTGAAAGCGGGCCAACTGAGGTTGGGGCAAAGTCGTCCTCACCCAAGAGGCCCTTGCTTCCAAGCCACTCTCACTTTATAACTCAGTGTCCCAGCCTCATCTCCCCACACTGAACTCCTTCTTCCTAGGCACTTTCTGCATCTTACTTAGGATTTGAGCATCCCAAGAGCGCTAGTGGTAAAGAACCTGCCTGCCAGTGCAGGAGACAGAAGAGATGCAGGTTCGATCCCTGGGTTGGGAAGATCCCCTGGAGAAGGAAATGGCCACCCACTCCAGTATCCTTGCCTGGAGAATCCCATGGAGAGAGGAGCCTAGCGGGGCTACAGTCCATGGGGTTGCAAAGAGCCAGACATGACTGAAGTGACTTAATACTCAAGTGTTAAGCGTGTTGTGGTTCATTTAAAAATATGTTCTGAGTCTATAAATTCCTTGAAAGCAGGAACTGTGTCCTAATGATGATCCTTGTTTCTCTCCCAGAGCATAAAACAGGGCCTGGGATACAGCAGAAGTCCAGCAAATGTTTGTCAAATGAAGCTGAGCTTTGAGAGCATCACAAGAGGTAATGGCAGGAGGTGCATCCGTATCAGTGATCCAAAGGACCACAACAGGGGAATGATGGTGGAAAATAACCACAGGGAGATGGCAGGTTTGCCACTCTAGTGTATCCTGCAAATGACAAAAAATCTGATTCAAATTTGTTATGTAGGAAAGGGATATTCCAGGTCTTCCATGACTGAAATGCCTTGGGAGGACTTCAGGTGAGGCTTGACCCAGGAGCTCAAACAGTGTTACCAGGATTCAATCTCTGTCTCCTTTGTTCCCTGAGCTGTCTTCATTCCCAGTCTCTACTTGAGGAAAGGGATCCGTGTCAGATCTAGACCCACACTGCTCAGGGTTCTTTGTAGCTAGACAGGACACATACCGGCTGACAAAGTTCTCACACTGAACCAGGCTCTGGCTGGGAAATGAGATACCCTGATTTTACAGCTGTCAGATAAAGTGAACAGCCAGTCTTCAGGTACCCGTTCTCATAGCACATCATGTAAGTAGCTTGCTGGTACAAATTGACCCTGTGCATGTTTAAGTAGGGTATTATGGTTGACAAGTAATGGATTAGGCTACCTAGCTCTGCCAGTAATGAGTATGTGACCAAGAAAGTCACTTCACATAACTTCCCAGGCTTAAAATGTCTTTATCTGTAAAATTAAGTTGTGCTTGATCTCCACCAGAGATCCCTCCATGCTCACTCTTCAGTGATTTCTCCTGGGTAAAATTACCTGCCAAGTTCCAACCTTATGGCAACAGCATCCTGGGACCCTGTCCACCTTGATCCTACCCCAGGTGCAAAGCTGGTGGATTCTGCAGCTGTCCCCACCTGTAGGCACGTGTGTCTGACCACGAGTTACCTTACAAACCTGATACCTGGAGTGCTAGGTTTGGGGTTTGCCCTTCTGTTTCCAGGAGCTGCTACCCCCAACCCAAAGTTTCATGTGGAGAACTTTCAGACTTAGGACGCTTACTGATGTTTGTATCAGCACCTAAGCTGAGCCACTGGGAAAATGTCTGTTTTCTGATTCATGTGGAGGCTGAGTGAGTATGATAAATTCAAGGACTTTAGGGTTGATACCCTGAATATTCAGGGCTTCCCCTCCCGTGGCTCAGCCATAAAGAATCCACCTGCAATGCAGGAGTTGCAGGAGATGCAGGTTTGATCCCTGAGTCAGGAAGATTCCCTGGAGGAGGGCATGGCAACCCAATCCAGTGTTCTTGCCTGGAGAATCCCATGGACAGAGGAGCCTGGGGGGCTACAGTCCAGAGGGTCTCAAGAGACGTGACTGAAGCCACCCAGTGCACACACACCCCTGAATATACATTGGAAGGACTGATGCCGAAGCTGAAGCTTCAATAATTTGCCCACCTGATGGGAAGAGTTCACTCATTGGAAAAGACCCTCATGCTGGGGAAGATTGAAGGAGAGAGGAGAAGGGGATGACAGAGGATGAATGGTTGGATGGCATCACCAACTCAACGGACATGAGTTTGAGCAGGCTCTGGGAGATGGTGAAGGACAGGAAAGCCTGTTGTGCTGAAGTCCATGGGGTCCCAAAGAGTAGGACATGACTTAGCGACTGAACAGCAACAACAACAAGCATTGATGAAGGAAGAGACAGAACCATGGGGGGCAGTCACACACAAGCTTTACTGGGTGATACTAGGGCAGTAAGTGGCGAAGAACCTCCCAGCAAGAGACCTTCCAGATACTCTGGCAAAGGCCACCCCTTGAAGGGGGTTGGGCAAGAGAACTCCAGGATGGGGCAGAGGTGGGGAGCAGAGAGCGTGCTTAAATATCTAGGCAGTGTTGCTTAAAGCAAGGTCAGGGTGGGGGAGCTCCTAAAAGCACAGTGATGTGGGATCTTTCATAACTACAGGGTCTGTCTTATCTCTGGTTGGCAGATGTTCAGTGTGGTTTCATGGGGGTATGCACACGCAGGTAGGCTCTAAAGAGCTAAAAATGTTTCTTTGGATGATATTTAAGGTAGCTAGATGTGTAACAATTAGAGTGGCATTGGCAGGCTTTGGGCTGACTGGCCCTAGCCGGCTGTGAATCAATAAACATGGCAACATTTTAGGCCAATACTCTAAAGCCACATTTGGCCGCTTTTCAGAACAGTGAGATCCAGCCGCAATCTCTCCAGGGTGAGCGTTTACTGGCAGGCTGCGCCAGGTGTGAAAGTCCCACTGGAGGGTGTTGAAACTCCTCTCAGTAAACTCAGCCCTCACGGAGTGGAGAATGTTCTCACTGTGATTTTCTTTCAAGGAATTAAGCAAACAATAATCCGTTAAGTATGAGTGGAACTTTATCCTTCAAAGCTCTTTCCTATTTGATTCTTACAACACCCTCAGAAGAATCAGAATAGGCATTGCTAGTGGCTTTCATCCCCCGCCACCAGCACTGAATGTGGGGGGACATGGACATGGGAGCAGAGCTCGGTAATAGCCAGGACAGAGATCCGGTCTCCTCGAGTCCTGCCCGTTCTATCTGCCGGTCGGGCAGCTGGAGGTCAAGACCATTCTTTCCTGCCTGGAGTTCTGCCTTGAGCAGATGCTGCTGCTGCTGCTGCTAAGTCGCTTCAGTCGTGTCCAACTCTGTGCGACCCCAGAGACGGCAGCCCACCAGGTTCCCCTGTCCCTGGGATTCTCCAGGCAAGAACACTGGAGTGGGTTGCCATTTCCTTCTCCAGTGCATGAAAGTGAAAAGTGAAAATGAAGTCGCTCAGTCGTGTCCGACTCCTAGAAACACCATAGACTGCAGCCCACCAGGCTCCTCCGTCCATGGGATTTTCCAGGCAAGAGTACTGGAGTGGGTTGCCATTGCACAGACTGATAAAGTTTCACCGTATGTCCTTGGACCATTTTCGCTCTTTTTTTTTTTTTATAGTATAGGTCAGTTATTGCAGAGGATGGAAAGAGTAGCAAGCTTAATTTCTAGTTTATCTTTTCAAATTTCTCGGCTGGATGGGTTCTTAGGTGCCAGGCGTTTCACAGATGGGGGAACTGAGGACCGCGGGAGGAAGCATCCTGCCCACAGCCGCACAGCGCAGGGTCCACGGTGCCTTTTCCTCAGCGGGCCGCACTTCAGCCTTTGAGCCCTAGGGGGCGCCAGCTAGCTTCACCTTTCCCAGAATCCAGCGATGAGAACAAAGCCTCCGGGGGATGTTACCCACCCAAAGTCCAGGGGCTGTAAGGAGTCAGGTAGCCTCCCTCTTTCCAAGGCGTGGCTCCCTCAACTCTCTATAACTCCACCGTCCGGGCCCCTCAACAGCAGGGGCTGAGTTTTCTGCCCTGTGGGAGTTTAGGGTCACAGCTTCTTTCCCCAGTGAAAGTGAAAGTTGTTAGTCGCTCAGTTGTGTCCGACTCTTTGCGACCCCATGGACTGTAGCCTGCCAGGCTCCTCTGTCCGTGGAATCCTGCAGGCAAGAATACTGGAGTGGGTAGCCATTCCCTTCTCCAGGGGATCTTCCCAACCCAGGGATCCAACCGAGGTCTCCTGCATTGCAGGTGGATTCTTCACCATCTGAGCCACCAGGGACGTCTTCATTGCTCCAGATTCTGTCCTCTTCACTGGGCAATGACTCTGCAAAGCTGGCTTCAGGCTCTGGGACTGGAAATGCCCTCAGTTCTCTTCTGGGAACAATTTCTTGCCCTGTTGAGGCCCAAGTTCCCCCCTGATAGTCACTGCCTTCAGCCACGGGTGGATCCAGGCTTTGATGGACCTTGAAGCTTATCAGTGTGGGGACTTCTTTAAGAAAAACAATGTAAAGGCACACATACAAAATGCCCCCAAGCTCCCAGGAGAGACCCTGGCAATGAGAAGCCTATGCCCCAGGTCCAAGCAGACTGGGGTTCACCCTGCAGCTGCCTCTCTCTGGGGAGTGGCTGGTGGGGTTCCTGGCGGAGGGAGCAGAGCAGCTGAGGGCACCCCAGAGTCTCAGCAGACAGTGGGGCGACCTTTGTGTCCTCCAATAGTTGCTGTGATCACTCTTAGTTAAGTCACCTGATTTCAAGCCTCATGCAACAGAGTAAGGTGGCTGCTTTCCTCCTGGCCAGAGAGGGAAGACTTCTGCCAATTAGCTGGGCAAATCCCCAGCCACCTCACTGTTGGCACCCACGTGAGTGCCAACCAGGGCCCCCTCCCTCCAAATGCCCAGAGATCCCCTAGGATATTCACTCTGACCTAGACTTGCTGCCATCCAGGACTGTCCTGGTTTTAGGACTGAAAATTCCACATCCCAGGAAAACCCCTCAGTCCTCAACAAATCAAGACATTGGTAACCAGATAGCCACCCCCTCACTCACAGTGGTCAGTCCGCTCTGGGCCAGATCTCAGCCCAGTTCTCAGAACCCAGCCTTGGGTTTGGATGACTACTCCAAACAACACCTCAGGTGACGGAGTTCCCTGTTGGTCTAGTGGTTTGGGTTTCGGCTTTTACCGCCACGGCCTGGGATTTGATCCCTGATGGGGGAACTGAAATCCCACAAGCCTGGTAGTACAGCCAAGATTGAAAGACAAGCAAACAACAACAACAAAAACCAAGAAAGGGATGGGAGGGAAGTTCACGAGGGAGGAGATATATGCATGCTTGTGGCTGATTCACATTGTTGTATTGCAGAAGCCAACACGACTTTTAAAGCAATCATCCTCCAATTAATAAATTTAAGAAAAAACAACAACAGAGCAGGTGACAGGAAGGATCTACAAGGGCCTGCCCTGTTGCCAGCCGTATCTCTGTTCAATCAAGGACACAAGGCTTACTTCTTATCTCAGCAGACAAGAAGGAACTAGTAACAGAGGACAGTACCACTGCCAGGTAAATAGTAATAGTTATAGTTGCATGACTCAGTCCTAACAAGTGAAAGGGTGAACACGGGGGTGTCATGTTCATGATTGCATTTACTCTTCACTCCAAACAGGTGGGGATTTTCCATGCTGATTCTGCAGAGGGGGACTTGGTGTGCAGAGATGCTGATCAGCCCAAGGTGACTTGTCAGCCCAAGCTCTTCCAACCATCCCACCCTGGCCCAGGGGACAGGATACCTGATTCGCATGCTAGATCATTTGTTAACTCATTGTGTGAACTCAAGCAAGTGCATTAGACCTGGGAACCTCAGCCTTGTTGAAAAGTAAACTCTATTCAGACAGGTGCTTTCAAGGCCTTTCAGGGGTCTGGGCTCAGTCAAGGCTGAACATGGTCAACTCTGCCACTTATAACATATGTGGCCTTGGACAAGTTGCTGGACCCACTTCCACCTGTAAAACTGTGGCATTATCTGGGGCAATTTGTGGGAAAGGTTTAATGGAACAGTTCATGGAAGTTCAGCACCAAGACTGGGGTGTATTGACTTGAAAACAAGACAGTGATTACTATTCCTGCTGTGGTTTCTCTAAATCCTTTTCACTCAGACTGCAGAACTTCAGTATTGTCCCAGATACATTGTATGCAAAGATATTAGCACCAATTTACGCTGGTTAGCAATGACTTCTTTCTCAAATATGTTTCCAGAAAATGGGGAAAAGTTGTGTCCATGGTAACCAGACAGAGGTGGCCAGCAGAGCTGGAGGAGAGAGGAGTTGGCTCAGTCAGACCTGGCCCTGAAAACGGGAGCCTGTGGTGACAGCAGCCAGCCCCTTCTAGACAGTGGTCATGAGCAAACCCAAGAATTGCACCTTCTAGGATTTCGGAGAACCACAGGTCTTCACACAGGTCTGCTCTCATTGGGCTGCTTTGGGGACCCACCTGCCAGGCACAAGTCTTAACACACAAACCAGGAAGGCGTTGCTACTATGGAAAATAAAATTTTTCTTTTAGGATGGAATTAAGAAGCCATCACACTTTCACTCACATCAGGACTGATACCCCCAGGACTGAACAGTCAGTTCATTTAAATGAGGTGGGGGTGTAGTGACCAGAGTTTCAGGGCCAGATGCTCACACCCAGATTTTGCTGGCCTTTGTGTGACCATCTTTATAATTTTTCCAACATCTCCCAAACTCCGCAGACTGTTTTGGGAAGCTGCGCATCCTACCAGGAGAAGCTGGGAGGCCACGGAGGTGGCAGAGTGCTCCAAGCCTTGCCCGAGCCAAGGCGCGGCTGGCGGCCCGGGACTTTTCCCTTCCAATAGCAGAAAGACCAGTTTTCCTCCAGCATCAGGAGATCTTCTCAGCCAATGCGAGGCCAGACCCCGGTGACTCACCCTGCAGCATGTGGTTTCTCAAGCAGATGTTCCCAGACCACATGAAAGGCTGGCAGAGTATTACTGTAGGGCTTACTATTCCTTCTTTGTTAAAATTCCTAATATAAGGAAGTGGGTTTGGGGATTGAAGGAAGCATCGGTTTACAGCCCCACCCCCTCTCCCTGGCAGCTTGGCAGGAGACAGAAGGGCATCTCAGGAGCCCGTCTAGGGGCGCCCCCCTTCTCCTTATTTCTCCATCCATGGTGTTAATTTTACTGGAACTCCTTTCTGTACAGACAGTGAGGAGGAGGGGAATAAGTCCAGGACAGCTGGCTTGTACCCTTCTGGGACCCCTGGGAGGCCTCCTGGGGGCACCCAGTGCTCTGTCAAGACGTGGGGACCCAGACCCGTCTCCGGTACCCCTGGAAGGAGACTGAGCCAGGAAAGGTGGACTAAGTCAGGAGGTAGAATGAACCTTCTTGCCTCTACTTCAAGACACACTTTTAACGGTTTTCAAATTATTTTTTTTTTTCTTGTTAAAATGCCAAACATTTAAAAAGTAGACTAATACAGTGAATCTCCATCAATGCAGCAATAATAATTATCCACACAGAACATATCTCAAATTGGGATACATTTATTGTCGGTGGCTATATTTAATATATTTAACCAGTCCATTCTGAAGGAGATCAGCCCTGGGATTTCTTTGGAAGGAATGATGCAAAAGCTGAAACTCCAGTACTTTGGCCACCTCATGCGAAGAGTTGACTCATTGGAAAAGACTCTGATGCTGGGAGGGATTGGGGGCAGGAGGAGAAGGGGACGACAGAGGATGAGATGGCTGGATGGCATCACTGACTCAATGGACGTGAGTTTGAGTGAACTCCGGGAGTTGGTGATGGACAGGGAAGCCTGGCGTGCTACGATTCATGGGGTCGCAAAGAGTCAGACACGACTGAGCTGATCTGATCTGATCTGATATTTAATACAGTGTTTCTTCCCCTGGCAAAACTATCATTAAATGAACAAGGTGTCTAACAACTGGTTAAGGAGGAGCAGATTGAAACAGATGAACAAGGAAGAAAATCAAGCAGGAAACAACTTTGCCCTCGAGCAATTTTCTTTACATTTTTATCACCTAAGATCCTTTCTGCTACTTTCTGCCAACTGGCCTTAGGTTTTGAAGGTTTTTATCTACCAAATTCCATTTATTATTAGCTTCTACCCTTTTAAAAATAAAAAATAATAGAAATTTGTGCACCAAAGGTAATTAGCAGCATTATACACATAGCCAAAAGGTAGAAGCAGCTAAGTGTCCACTGAGGGAGGAATGGATAAACTGAATGTGGTTTAGCTTATAGTCCATGCAGTGGAATATTACTCAGTCTTAAAAAGCAAGGATGTTCTGACACAGGCTACAGCATGGATGAACCTTGAAGACACTGTGCTAAATGAAATAAGCCAGACACAAATACCATATGATTTCACTTAGATGAGGTTCCTAGAAAAATAGTCAACTTCGTAGAGATAGAAGGTTATATACAGGTTACCAGGGGCTGGAGGCAAGAAAGGATGGGAAGTCATCAGATGCAGAGTTTCTGTTTGGGGTGATGGAAAAGTTCTGGAAATGGATAGTGGCAATAATTATACAACATTATGAATGTACTTAAAGCAGAAATAGATGTTTTTCTGGAACTCTCTTGCTTTTTCAAATTGCCAGCATATTTGATCTCTGGTTCCTCTGCCTTTTCTAAAACCAGCTTGACCATCTGGAAGTTCACGGTTCATGTATTGCTGAAGCCTGGCTTGGAGAATTTTGAGCATACCCCACTCCAGTACTCTTGCCTGGAAAATCCCATGGACGGAGGAGCCTGGTGGGCTGCAGTCCATGGGGTCGCTGAGGGTTGGACACAACTGAGCGACTTCACTTTCACTTTCACTTTACTAGCATGTGAGATGAATGCATTTGTGCAGTAGTTTGAGCATTCTTTGGCATTGCCTTTCTTTGGGATTGGAATGAAAACTGACCTTTTCCAGTCCTGTGGCTACTGCTGAGTTTTCCAAATTTGCTCTCATATTGAATGCAGCACTTTCACAGCATCATCTTTCAGGATTTGAAATAGCTCAACTGGAATTCCATCACCTCCACTAGCTTTGTTCGTAGTGATGCTTCCTAAGGCCCACTTGACTTCACATTCCAGGATGTCTGGCTCTAGGTGAGTGATCACACCATCATGATTATCTTGGTCGTGAAGATCTTTTTGTACAGTTCTTCTGTGTATTCTTGCCACCTCTTCTTAATATCTTCTGCTTCTGTTAGGTCCATACCATTTCTGTCCTTTATCGAACCCATCTTTGCATGAAATGTTCCCTTGGTATCTCTAATTTTCTTGAAGAGATCTCTAATCTTTCCCATTCTGTTGTTTTCCTCTATTTCTTTGCATTGATTGCTGAAGAAGGCTTTCTTATCTCTCCTTGCTATTCTTTGGAACTCTGCATTCAGATGCTTATCTTTCCTTTTCGCCTTTGCTTCTCTTCTTCTCACAGCTATTTATTAGGCCTTCTCAGACAGCCATCTTGCTTTTTTGCATTTCTTTTCCATGGGAAAAAAGTTTCCTCTTGAGAAACCTATATGCAGGTCAGGAAGAAACAGTTAGAACCGGACATGGAACAACAGACTGGTTCTAAATAGGAAAAGGAGTATGCCAAGGCTGTATATTGTCACCCTGCTTATTTAACTTATATGTAGAGTACATCATGAGAAGTGCTGGGCTGGAAGAAGCACAAGCTGGAATCAAGATTGCCAGGAGAAATATCAATAACCTCAGATATGAAGATGATACCACCCTTATGGCAGAAAGTGAAGAGGAATTAAAAAGCCTCTTGATGAAAGTGAAAGAGGACAGTGAAAAAGTTGGCTTAAAGCTCAACATTCAGAAAACTAAGGTCATGGCATTTGGCCCCATCACTTCATGGGAAATAGATGGGAAAACAGTGGACACAGTGGTTGACTTTATTTTTCTGGGCTCCAAAATCACTGCAGATGGTGATTGCAGCCATGAAATTAAAAGACGCTTACTCCTTGGAAGGAAAGTTATGACCAACTCAGATAGCATATTAAAAAACAGAGACATTACTTTGCCAACAAAGGTCCGTCTAGTCAAGGCTATGGTTTTTCCAGTGGTCATGTATGGATGTGAGAGTTGGACTGTGAAGAAAGCTGAGCGCCAAAGAATTGATGCTTTTGCACTGTGGTGTTGGAGAAGACTCTTGAGAGTCCCTTGGACTGCAAGGAGATCCAACCAGTCCACTATAAAGGAGATCAGTCCTGGGTGTTCATCAGAAGGATTGATGCTAAAGCTGAAACTCCAATACTTTGGCCATCTGATGCAAAGAGTTGACTCATTTGAAAAGACCCTGATGCTGGGAAGGATTGGGGGCAGGAGGAGAAAGAGATGACAGAGGATGAGATGGCTGGATGGCATCACCGACTCGATGGACATGAGTTTGAGTGAACTCTGGAAGTTGGTGATGGACAGGGAGGCCTGGCATGCTGTGATTCATGGGGTCTCAAAGAGTCGGATACGACTGAGCGACTGAACTGAACTGAACTGATGAATGTACTTAGTGCTACTGAACTCCAAATTCTATGTTATGAATATTTTCCACCATAAATTTTTTAAAGGTAAAATTATTGAGGATTTCAAGATGGTGACAGAGTCTTAAACCAAGCGTGGGCCTGTCTCCTGCTGTACATCTTGTTTGTCCTCCAGTGAGAGTGGTGCCTTTTACCTGTCTTATCTTGCTTCCCTTTAATGCAGGAGTCAAATGAGAAAATGTCACATCCTGGTTCCTAGAGGAGCATCAGGGCGATACAAATGGGAGCCGCTGAGATAAGGAGACAAATGGAACAGGGAGGTGGCCCTTGTGCTGCTGCCCTTTCCAGGTGCTAACTGCTCTGGACTGAGTGTCGCAGGTGGGTGAGTCAGAGCGGAAATACTGATAAGGAGCAACGATCGCAGATCAACCACCGCCTCACTCCTGGAAAGGGTCCAGGGTTTCTCCTCTGTGAATCACTCTAAGAGAGGAAGGGCCTCTCAACTTTCGGACTTTTTTTCGGTCTCTACTTTCCGACTGCCACGTTACCTTCGTCAGGTCTCATGCTGCTCTCCTGCCGTTCTACCAGCGTCCCTCAGAGCACCAACCTGGACCACACACGAGGCAGCAGAAACAGCTATGACGGTGAGGAGGGTCAGAGTCCATTTGCGCATGCCCAGCTTGCAAGCAGCGAAACCTCTTTGCTTTGATTTATTTTTCCTCCTTTCACTTTCCCCAGATTTTTCGTGTGTTTAGATTTTCCTTGAAACCATCAGAAAAATTCACCATGTAAATAAAAACAAAAAAGCCAACAAAAGTCAAGAGCAAGACAATGATAGCACTTGTCTTAAGTGAGTAAATGCAGAAATACACAAATTCTCAACAGAACATAGGCATTGTTCAAGAGTCAGAACAATCTAAAGCGATTGATCTAGGAGTTACCGGTCAAGTAACTTTAATCTGATCATGTGGCCTTTGGAGCTTGGTTTTTTTTTCTTATTAAAAACAAAGATGGCTTCCCTGGTAGCTCAGATGGTAAAGCGTCTGCCTGCAATTCGGGAGACCTGGGTTCAATCCCCAGATCAGGAAGATCCCCTGGAGAAGGAAATGGCAACCCACTCCAGTACTCTTGCCTGGAAAATTCCATGGGTGGAGGAGCCTGGTAGGCTACAGTTCATGGATCGCGGAGAGTTGGACACGACTGAGCAACTTCACTGGTTCACTGGATGTTTCCTGCTGCCCAGAGGTGCTGTGGAGACAATTGGAATTGCCTTTAGAAAGTCCGTAAGCCCCACACAGATGGAACTCACAAGGGTCTGCCCCCCGCATCATGCTGGGCACAGAGAGATCCCTGGCCTTTGCTTATCTCACCCCACACAAGGCCACCGGTTGGTAGTATGCAGCAAGCTGGGAGGGCTTTCAGCAAAGCTACATTCTACTTTGGAGTTATGCGTACATCTGTCATCCTTCCAGACCTTTCAGCAAATCTTTATCCTGTGGGTTTGTGTACTTGGCCCTCTGGTTTGAGAAACACTACCTTAAAAGTGACAGCAGGATTGAAGTCACTGTCGTATGCATTGGAATGTATTTATGATATGCTGATATGGACAGTAGAATGCATTTATGTGAAAATCAACATATACTTCTTTCCTGAGAGTAGGTAATATATTCACGTGCTTAAAGAAAAAAAACCAAAGCTTCCCTGGTGGCTCAGATGGTAAAGAGTCTGCTTACAATGCACGAGACCCGGGTGTGATCTCTGAGTCAGGAGGATTCCCTGTAGAAAGAAATGGCCGCCAACTCCAGTATTCTTGCCTGGAGAATCCCATGGACAGAAAAGCCTGGTGAGCCAGTCATGGGGTCGCAAAGAGTCAACACGACTGAGGGACTATCACACTTCACATGGTTAAAAAAATCAAAGTAAGGACTTGCCTGATGGTTCAGTGGTTAAGACTCTGTGCTTCCAACACAGAGGGTGCGGGTTTGATCTCTGGTTGGGGAACTAAGATCCCACATGCTGCAGGGCACATCCCCACTCCCAAAATTTAAAGTATAAAATGTATCTTGCTTCCATTTCTACTCTCATCAGCCCGATTTCCAATCTCCTTTCCCACCCTTACCTATCCCCAGAGCAAATTTAGTCTTTTCTTGTACACTCTTCCAGAGATTCTTTCTGCAGTTTTTAATATAAGCAAATATGAGTTCTCCTTCCCCTCCACCTCCAGGTACACAAAATGAAGCAAGTTCTTGCCTCCACAGCTGCACCTTGCTCACGTCACTGAATCCTACATCCTGGAGGTCTCTCCTCGCCAGTTCCCAGAGAGCTTCTAAATGTCTTCATTTCAGCAGCAGAGGGTTTCATTGCAGGAGGGTCCCGTGTTTTATTTAAGGAATCCCATGCTGGTAGACATTTTGGCTGTTTCTGGTTGTCAGCTGACTTTAATGCACATCCTAGGAGTGGCCGGTTAGCATTTGAAGCATTTGAAGCAGTCCACATTCCAGGGCTTCCCTTGTCGTTCAGTTGGTAAAGAATCTGCATGCAATGCAGGAGATATGGGTTCAATTCCTGGGTTAGGAATATCCCCTGGAGAAGGAAATGGCAACCCACTCCAGTAATCTTGCCTGGAGAATCCCACAGACAGAGGAGCCTGTTAGTTTCCCAGTCCATGTGTCGCCAGAGTCAGACATGACTTAATGACTAAACCACCACCACCACATTCCAGAGGTGGTGAAAGCAAGGTTCAAGAATCTCAGCAGTCTAAATGGTTCAGTAATTAACATATGAGATATTAGAAATAATTTTTTATTGGGAAAATGAATGTGACTAGCTAGAAAAGTGTTACAATACCCACCACCCTTGTAAGACCAGACCTAACCCTTCTGGAGTGCACCTTAGTCTTTGAGCAACATTTGCAAGATAACAGTAGCTCAGCAGCTTTGGTTAAAGATTTTTTTCTTTTTCTAAATTTACTTGAATTTAAAGAACCAAGTTTCTTTCTCTTGCTCTCTCTCTTTGCATTTGAAACTTGGATTTAACTGCTATTATTGTTTTCATCTTTTGTCTGACTTCTTTTTAAATTAATTAATTAATTTGGCTATGCCAGATCTTAGCTGTGGCATGTGAATTCTTAGTTGAGGCATGTGGGATCTAGTTCCCTGACCAGGGATCAAAATCGGGCCCCCAGCACTGGGAGCATGGAGTCTTAGCCACTGGACCACAAGGCAAGTGCCTTATCTAACTTCTTTGTATATCTTTCCTATATTTATAGTTTTCAAGAATGATTAAAATAATGCAATCGTACTGCAAAAAGTTGGAAAACAGAGAAAAGAGATAAGGTCGTTGACTCAGAATCCCATCATTGTAACACAGCCGTTCGGGTGCATTCCCTCCGGGTTCTGTGCCTCTGCTTAGCTAACATCAGAGTGGAGGTAAAATCCTATGTGCTCCACTGTGGTTTATTCCCCCCTCACACTGTGCCATCAACAGAGGTTCTTTGGAAGTCTATGGTCTTTCTAGTGTTGATAGAATATTAAAGGATGGAATTTCTTTAACACTGTTTCTTACTTTTACTTTCAGGAGAGCTGTTCTTTAAAAGGGGCTTCCCAGGTGGCGCTAGGGGTAAAGAACCTGTCTGCCAATGAAGGAGATGTCAGAGATGCGGGTTCGGTCCCTGGGTCCGGAAGATCCCCTGGAGGAGGAAATGGCAACCCACTCCAGTATTCTTGCCTGGAAAATCCCATGGACATAGAAGCCTGGCGGGCTACAGTCTATAGGGTCACAAAGAGTTGTACATGACTGAAGCAACACCTTCTTTAAAAAAAAAAAAATATAAGTGTTGGTTTTCTCTCCCTGTGCCCAGGTCTGAAGGTCCCATCTAGCTGTCTTCATCCTGGCTTTTGCTATCTATGTCCCTAGGTCTTCAGGGCTCCTCCTTGTAGCTACACAGGGAATGCGTAGACATTGTTCCTAAGCACATTTAACTTACTGGAATTTAAACCTAACCTCTAGACATCACTCCTCTTGCATAACTCATGGCTGATAGCAATGGATGCCATCGGGTCTGAAACAGTGCTGGCAAGGCCTGAGCAATGAACATGTGTGTCATTTAAAGTGGTTCCTGACCAGTGGCCAAGACAGCGGAACCCACCTGCAAGGGGCCAAGCAGATAGGTTGATGGTTTTGCCAAGGTTCTTGAAAAATAATAAATTAAAGATCCTAGAGATGCCTTGACTGTCACTGTTATGGCAGGAACTAACAGGTTATACACACAAAACCATGGATGATGTCATTGTGGGGAAATTTAAGGGATTTTCAAAGATAATTTTTTTTTCTTCTTTTCACTCTGATGTTAGGATAGCTATGACTCCATAATTCGCTGGAATGACCTAAGCTAATTTGGTTGGTCTTCCAGCATATTCTCTCAGTAAGCTTTAAGAATGAGAAGTAGATAGGGGCCATTGGTCCCGTCCCCTAATTTCTCCCTGTAGTGGCATGTTACAAGTGAGTCTTAAACCAAATTCTGCCAAGAGCAAGCCTGCATAAAAGCCATCTACACAACCTGTTCTTGTAAAGTCAGGATGTCTCCACTTACAGGCACGTGTCTAGCACCTTGCATGAGATGTTCACTTGGAGGTGGGAAAGCTGACATTCTGATGGTAGGATGAGTTGACTGTAGTGAGTCAGGCAACAGGCTGAAGGTTCATGCTATCTAAACAGGCTGAGCAGGGGGCAGGAGCCGGCAGGCATCCCATAAGTGGCTGATTCCCGGGCTTGCCTTCCCCTCTGTGATCTGAGCAGAGAGGGAACCTACATATCAGCCTCCCAGCAGCCCCTTGCTTGTCTCCAGCCCTTTTCTGGCCCTGGCACCAGGGAGCCCCTGTTTCCCCAGAGTCAGGAAACCCCCAGGAAGTGCAGAGACTGGTTCTGGTCCAGAAAAGCTTGGCAAGATGCTGTTCTGGGGTCAGATTTCTGGGAAAGCGCCTGAAACTATAGCTGTGGTTTTTCTCAATAGAAAACCCTCTTCCCCATTCTGACTATGGCAAGCGAAAGGAGCTGACTGTGCAAGCAGCATCCTGTGAGGACTGGACGCAGAGATACCACGAATCCCAGCAGCCGTCTTGCTGGTGGCCTCTTCCCAAGTCTCCTGTCCCCAGGAAAACCAAGATTAAAAAAAAAAAAATGTGGAACCTGGTCCAGCCTGGTTCCTACCCAATCTGAGATCCCGGCATGAACTCTTCACAGACAGATTTCTGAAGATCTGTTATGCACCTGACACTTTGCAAGGTTCTAGGCTGGTGGGAGGAAGGGATTGTCTCCACGGGAACTGACTTGGATGTTCTAAGTGCCCTCTAGGTGCTTGCCTGAGTCTGGAGGAGGGACTTCAGAACTCCTGGACTCTCTCAGGAGCTGAGAGAGGCTTTACAAAGGAGATGATGCCTGAGCCAGATCTTTTATTTTTTTCCTGCACTGGGTCTTCGTGGCTGTGTGCAGGCTTTCTCCAGTTGCGGCTAGCAGGGGCTATTCCCCAGTTGCGGTGTGCAGGCTTCTCATTGCGGTGGTTCTCTTGTAGAGGAGCACCGGCTCTTGGCCTCACAGGCCTCATAGTTGTTTGTTGCGGCTCGTGGGCTCCAGAACGCGAGCTGAGCCAGGTCTTGAAGGGCAGATTTGCCAGGTAGAAAAGATGACAGTCCCCTCAGGAGGAAAAGTGGGCTCTTCAAGCTTCTTGAATGGAATTGCAATTGTATCAAGATTTTGAGTAAATGACTTGGAGGTCACTTTCCCCAACTGGAAATCTCCCAGTGCAGTAACATGCTCTTTCTGGGAACTTAAAGGGGATTTTATTTATTTTTAAACTAATAAACACTGTGTCACCCCAGGAAGCCGAATTTCAAAAACAGTGAGACAAAAAAGCGTGCTGGTGGGAGTTTTCCAGTTCAACTTTCTGTTGGAACAAAATTAGTCAAGAATGTGTTTTTATCAAGAGAGAGTCATTTTACTGAAATGCCTTGAGCTTTTGATCTCAAAGATAGCAAACATCAGCCAAGAAATCTTAGTTCTGCTTCAGACTTTGGCTGCATCTTACATAGGGCGGCTCCTCACTGGATCAGAAACCTGGTAACAGAGCTGACTGGAGATGGGGGTGAGTGGGCACGGAAAAAAAGCTATTGAATTCACTCTGCTAATGGAAAGCTCAGTAAAGTGAAGACAGCCAGACTGCTCACACCCCTGTTAGAATGTCTCTTTAAACTCTATGGGTTAATTAACAGCCATTTAGGGGCATTTCTAGAAATGGGCCCAGAGCCAAGCAAGTCTGGACCCATCCTAAAACTGTGTCCTCCCCACTACTTGGAAACAAGCAGGCCCCTCACCTGCAAACTGCCCTTAACCTGGGCAGAGGCTGTGGGGAAGGGGTTGTAACGTCCTTGTTTAACATGTTAATTGATGGGACTTTCCTTCTCTCTCATCGCTCCTCTCTACCTTTTCACATGCTGGAAGCACAAACCAAAACCATAATGAGGTAGCACTTCTCATCTATTAGGATGGCTGTTATCCAAAAAAGTAAAGAGAAAATAAGAAGTGTTGGCTAGGAACTGGAGGGATTGAAACCCTTGTGCATGGTTGGTGGGTAAAATGCTGCAGCTTCTGTGAAAAAAAGTATGGTGTTTCCTTGAAAAATAAACATAGATTACCATATGATTCAGCAGTTCCCTTTCTGGATACGTTGCAGGAAGGGGAACCCCTTCCAAGCCCGAAACTGGGCTCTTGTCTAATACTCGGAAATGAATTGTCTGAGGAGACACATGTGCTAACAAAGCAAGAGATGTTATTGGGAAAGGGCGCCCGGGTGGAGAGCAGTAGGGTAAGGGAACCCAGGACAACTGCTCTGCCACGTGGCTTGTAGTCTCGGGTTTTATGGTGATGGGGTTAGTTTCCAGGTTGTCTTTAGCCAATTATTCTGACTCAGAGTCCTTCCTGGTGCTGCACGCCTTGTTCAGCCAAGATGGATGCCAGAAAGAAGGATTCTGGGAGGTGGTCAGACATCTGGTGTCTCCTTTTGACCTTTCCCGAATTCTTCCAGTTGGTGGTGGCTTATTAGTTCCGTGTTCCTTAGCAGGACCTCCTGTCGTAAAACAACTCATGCAAATGGTTACTATGGTGCCTGGCCAGGGTGGATGGTTTCAATCAGTATGCTTCCCCTAACAGGTATATCCCCACAAGAATTGAAAGCAAGGTCTTGAAGAGCTATTTGTACACCAATGTTCATAATAGCATTATCCACAATAGCCAAAAGGTAGCAACAACCCAAATGCCCATGGGTGGATGAATAGGAAACAAAATATGTTATTTATACAATAGAATATTATAGAATATTATTCCATCTGAAAAGGAAATGAAATTCTGGCATATGGCACAACATGGGTGAACCTTGAAAATATTATGCCAAGTGAAATAAACCCGACACAAAAGAACAGAGGATTGTATAATTCTGTGTATATGAGGTACCAGAAGCAGTCAGACTCAAAGAGACAGGAAATGGAATGGTGGTTATGATAGCTTATGGTGAACAATGTTGGATTCATGATCTACGAAGAAGATTTAGCTTTGGGACCAGGGACCAGGCTTGATCACTCAAGAGCTTTTGTGTAGCAGAGTTTTATTAAAGTATAAAAAGGGACAGAGAAAGCCTCTGACATAGACATCAGAAGGGAGACAGAGAGTGCCCCCCTCACTAGTCTTAGCAAGAGAGTTATATAATTTTTCAATTGGTTATTACAGTAAATCAAAAGAATGTCTCAAGGTTGTAGGTCTTACCAGACCCACTCCCATAAGATACATTTCAAGATGACAGGATTAGTCAAAAGGATCTCAAGAAGGAGAAACATGTCCTCAAGCAGGATACATTGTTGTTATCAGCCCTGGGGTTTCTTTGGAAGGAATGATGCTAAAGCTGAAACTCCAGTACTTTGGCCACCTCATGCGAAGAGTTGACTCATTGGAAAAGACTTTGGTGCTGGGAGGGATTGGGGGCAGGAGGAGAAGGGGACGACAGAGGATGAGATAGCTGGATGGCATCACTGACTCGATGGATGTGAGTCTGAGTGAACTCCGAGAGTTGGTGATGGACAGGGAGGCCTGGCGTGCTGCGATTCATGGGGTTGCAAAGAGTTGGACATGACTGAGTGACTGAACTGAACTGAACTGAACAGAGTTTTAAGGAAAAACATATCCTTGAGCAAGATGAGTTGTTTTGTTGTACAAAAACCAGCTCTGGGCTCAAGGGGGAAAAAAAAAAAAAACGTTTCTCTTTGTCTCCTCCTTGATAACTCCTTGGAAGTGGTCAAATAGGAGATGGCAAGAGTGAACGTCAACATTCTAGGAATCAGCAAACTAAAATGGACTGGAATGGGTGAATTTAACTCAGATGATGATTATATCTACTACTGTGGGCAAGAATCCCTTAAAAGAAATGGAGTAGCCATCATAGTCAACAAAAGAGTCTGAAACGCAGTACTTGGATGCAATCTCAAAAATGACAGAATGATCTCTGTTTGTTTCCAAGGCAAACCATTCAATATCACAGTAATCCAAGTCTATGCCCCAACCTGTAATGCTGAAGAAGCTGAAGTTGAATGGCTCTATGAAGACCTACAAGATCTTCTAGAACTAATACCCCAAAAAGATTTCATTTTCATTATAGGGGACTGGATTGCAAAAGTAGGAAGTCAGGAAATACCTGGAGTAACAGGCAAATTTGGCCTTGGAGTACAGAATGAAGCAGGGCAAAGGCTAATAGAGTTTTGCCAAGAGAATCCATTAGTCATAGCAAACACCCTCTTCCAACAACACAAGAGAAGACTACACATGAACATCACCAGGTGGTTAATACCAAAATCAGATTGATTATATTCCTTGCAGCCAAAGAAGGAGAAGCTCTATACAGTCAGTAAAAACAAGACTGGGAGCTGACTGTGGCTCAGATCATGAACTCCTTATTGCCAAATTCAGACTTAAATTGAAGAAAGTGGGGGAAACCACTAGCCCATTCAGGTATGACCTAAATCAAATCCCTCATGACTATACAGTGGAATTGACAAATAGATTCAAGGGATTAGATCTGATAGAATGCCTGAAGAACTATGGACAGAGATTCGTGACATTGTACAGGAGGCAGTGATCAAGACCATCCCCAAGAAAAAGAAAAGCAAAAAAGGCAACATGATTGTCTGAGGAGGCCTTATGAACAGCTATGAAAAGAAGAGAAGCAAAAAGCAAAGGAGAAAAGGAAAGATATATCCATTTGAATGCAGAGTTCCAAAGAATAGCAAGGAGAGATAAGAAAATCTTCCTCAGTGATCAATGTAAAGACATAGAGGAAAACAATAGAATGGGGAAAACTAGAGATCTCTTCCAGAAAATTAGGGATACCAAGAGAACTTTTCATGCAAAGATGGGCACAATAAAGGGCAGAAATTGTATGGACCTAACAGAAGCAGAAGATATTAAGAAGTGGTGGCAAAAATACACAGAACTATACAAAAAAGATCTTGATTACCCAGATAAACATGATGGTGTGATCATTCACCTAGAACCAGACATCCTGGAATTTGAAGTGGGCCTTAGGAAGCATCACTATGAACAAAGCTAGTGGAGGTGATGGAATTCTAGTTGAGCTGTTTCAAATCCTAAAAGATGATGCTGTGAAAGTGCTGCGCTCAATATGCCAGCAAGTTTGGAAAACTCAACAATGGCCACAGGACTGAAAAGGTCAGTTTTCATTCCAATCTCAAAGGTAATGCCAAAGAATGCTCAAACTACCGCTCAATTACACTCATCTCATACGCTAGTAAAGTAATGCTCAAAATTCTCCAAGCCAGGCTTCAGCAATACGTGAACCATGAACTTCCAGATGTTCAAGCTAGATTTAGAAAAGGCAGAGGAACCAGAGATCAAATTGCCAACATCAAAAAAGCAAGAGAGTTCCAGAAAAACATCTATTTCTGCTTTCTTGACTATGCCAAAGCCTTTGACTGTGTGGATCACAATAAACTGTGGAAAATTGTCAAATACCAGACCTTCAGTGGAGTGACTGAACTGAAGTGACTGAGATGGAAATACCAGACCACCTGACCTACCTCTTGAGAAATCTGTATACAGGTCAGGAAGCAACAGTTAGAACAGAACTTGGAACAACAGACTGGTTCCAAATCGGGAAAGGAGTACATCAAGGCTGTATATTGTCACTCTGCTTATTTAATTTATATGCAGAGTACATCATGAGAAATGCTGGGCTGGAGGAAGCACAAGCTGGAATCAAGATTGCCGGAAGAAATTTCAATAACCTCAGATATGCAGATGACACCACCCTTATGGCAGAAAGTGAAGAAGAACTAAAGAGCCCCTTGATGAAAGTGAAAGAGGAGAGTGAAAATGTTGGCTTAAAGCTCAACATTCAGAAAACTAAGATCATGGCATCTGGTCCCATCACTTCATGGCAAATAGATGGGAAAACAGCGGAAACAGTGACAGACTTTATTTTATTGGGCTCCAAAATCATGGCAGATGGTGACTACAGCTATGAAATTAAGTGATGCTTGCTCCTTGGAAGAAAAGTATTGACCAACCTTGACACCTTTTTAAAAAGCAGAGACATTACTTTGCCAACAAAGGTCAAAGTTTTGGTTTTTCCAGTAATCATGTACGGATGTGAGAGTTGGACGATAAAGAAAGTTGAGCACCGAAGAATTGATGCTTTTGAACTGTGGTGGTGGAGAAGACTCTTGAGAGTCCCTTGGACTGCAAGGAGATCCAGCCAGTCCATCCTAAAGGAAATCAGTCCTGAATATTCATTGGAAGGACCAATGCTGAAGCTGCAACTCCAATACTTTGGCCACCTGATGCAAAGAGCTGACTCATTTGAAAATCCCCTGATGCTGGGAAAGATTGAAGGCAGGAGAAGGGGAAGACAGAGGATGAGATGATTGGATGGCGTCACTGACTCAATGGACATGAGTTTGAACAAGCTCCAGGAGTTGGTGATGGACAGGGAGTCCTGGTGTGCTGTAGTCCATGGGGTCACAAAGAGTCAGACAGGACTGAGTGACTGAACTGAAGTATCTGAGAACTCCTGACCCCTATCTCCTCCTTGGGGACCCCAGACTTCTTGTCAACCTGCCTAGGAATTGACTCAGTTACCAGGGCTAGGATATGTAATTGTTTAATTTTTGTACAGAATTTCTATTTGGGATGATGAAAAAGTTTGGGAGGTGGTTGGTGATGATGGTAGTATAACAATGTGATCGTACTTAGTGCTAATGAGCTGTACACATACAAATAGTTATAGGAGTAAATTTTATGTTATGTATACTTATCATAATTTAAAAGTTGAAAAATACATGATAAAAGAAAATTTCACAGAAGTCTTCAAAAGACTTAATTATAAAATATTTAAACAATATACATAAAGTCCTCCTTGATTATGCCATGACCTCATCAGATACTATCCTTGTTTTCAATTTGAGGAATTTCCCTGTAGACAGTTTATGTATATTTCTGGTGGGATATGTTTACATATAGAATTAGTATATTTCTGGTTTTATATTTTTCAATTTTTATATAATTATTGTCACACTCAACTTTTCTTACTATACTTATTTCTGCCTTTATCTTTGGACTTTCTTACCATTACTTCCTCTTCTTTGTGTTTTCTAAGGCTTAACCATTTCCTCCTTGCCTGATGATTCTAGGCCAATGGGTTCCCCCTTTTTTAATTCCAAACATTTTAGAGGTATAAAGACACTTAGAACATATTTGGTGTGGCCTTGAATTCGCACGTGACTGCCCTGCCCCTTACCCATCCTTCCTTACACCAGATCTTGTTTCTAATCAGATCATCACCTCACTCAACCATGAGGTTCCTGTCCAGCGCCCAGCAGAGCAGTAGGCTCTAACAGGTACCGAGAAAGAATTCAAAATCAAAAATGAAAGCAATCAAACCAAAATCTTATTGTGTACTTTCCTAGTGAACCTCTGAGTCCTGCCAGGAACCTGGAGGCAGTTAGCAGAAAAGGAAGTAATGTCTGCTTTCCTTCTCCGTTTTCCACCTGGCAGCACAAGAGTGTTTTCCCATTTCATTCCACTGTTTGGAAAATTCTTGAGCCAGCACCCAGCTCTGTCTGCTGACTGCATGGTGACCCCTTTTCTGGAGAAGCGGCTCCAGGGGACAGGTCCTCTAATATCATCTTCAGCGAGTCCCAGGTGGGAACAAGTCCTTCCGAGAAGACAATTTAAACATTAATCAGAAAAAAAAATTGATGAGGATGAAGGTGGGAGTTGGATATTTTTTGAAAGGCTCATTAATGGGAGCAAGACCAGGCCTGCTGGTGATGACACACCAGACTAGACCATGGGACTCTCACTTGCAGTCACTTGCAAATGGAAAAGTGTGGGTTCTGATGCTATTTGCCAGCAGAAGGGCAGCAAGGTTTTCTCTGGGAGCCTCCTGCATACTTTGCAGGCTCCTGCCCGCTGGGTCATTGAGCGCCAGCAGACAGGGGTCAGGCCCAACATTACCACACGACTGCTGGGAACAAGGCCCCAGCACCAGCTTTGGTGAGAACTTGATGAGGTTTTTGTGCTTTTTAAGTTAGCACTCCAAGATAGAACAATCTCCTGGCCTTTTTTATAATTTATTTTTTACAACTTTATTGATGTATAATTAACATGCAATAAATTTAAAGCCTGATATGTTTTGGTATGTGTATATACACTTATAAACTGTCACCTTAATCATGATATGAAATATTTCTAACACCCTTAAAGTTTCCAAGTGCTCCTTGGAATCATCCTCTTCCTTTCCTGGCAACCACCGATCTGCTTTTAGTCACTATGGGTCAGTTTGCATTTCCTAGAGTTTCATACAAATGGAGTCGTATGGCAGACACTTTTGTTGGTTTGGCCTCCTTCAGCTCAGCATCATGATTTCAGATCCATTCATGTCATTGCATATATCAATTGTTCATTCACTCTTTTTGTTGCCTAGCAGTATTCCATTGTACAAATACATAATTTGTTTATTCGTTCACCAGTTGATGGACATCATGGTTGCTTCCAGTTTGAGGTTATTACCAAAAAAGGCTGTGATGAACATTTATATACAACTTTTTGTTCATTTTTCTTTGGTTAATACTCAGAATGGCTGGGTCATATTGATGGGTTTTTAAACAGAGCCCAAAGGAGCCATGGGGTTTCTGCTTAGGCTAAGAAAGGAGTATGAGGAAAAAGATCCCATTTTCCATTTCAAACACAGCAGAAGCTCCAAGGGTATCCTCACTTGGTTGGCTTCTTCTGCCAGCATTTCACTGAAGAAAGGTTTTCTTCTTCATGGCCAAGAAGAAAAAAGTTTGAGAATCCAACTCTCCTTCTAACTACTCCACCCCATTATTTTACAGATAAAGAAAACAGCTTGCAACAAGCCCATGGCCAAGGTTGGTAGACTAGATGTCTCTATAACTTCCTAGGCCTAGGACTCTAGGTCAGGGACTTTGGCTTCTTCTCATGCATGACTTCCACCTCCCTGCGGAGTTTTGAAGCTGCCACTAGTATCAGGTTGGCATCAGATAGAATCATATCCCAAATATGTGGACATTTCCTTTAGAAGCCCATGAAGCCGGATATAGCAGACAATTTAGGCCAAGGGGTCAGGAAGGACTGTGGGGACTTTCCATAGCTGCAAAGCACTCTTCCAGGGAGTTATTCTTAGAGGTCCTTGAGTCAGTATGAGCCAGACAGTGTCAGAAGGGAAGGGGTTATTGTTCCTATGTGTCTAACCCCTTCCAAGAGGAGAGAAAAGAGGCATCTCTAAGGGCTCATCTTTTTTTTTTTAATTTAATTTTTAATTTAATTTTTATTTTATATTGGGGTATAGTTGATTTACAATGCTGCATTAGTTTCAGACGTATAGCAAAGTGATTCAGGTATGCATATGTATGTTAGTTGCTCAGCTGTGTCTGACTCTTTGCAACTATGGACTGAATGTAGCCCACCAAGCTCCATTGTCCGTGGGATCCTCCAGGCAAGAACACTGGAGTGGGTCGCCATTCCCTTCTCTAGGCTTCCCAACCCAGGGGTCGAACCCAGGTCTCCTGCCTTGCAGGCAGATTCTTTATCATCTGAGCCATCAGGGAAATGCATACACAGATATATCCATTCTTTTTTCGATTTTTTTCCTTTATAGGTTATTATAGAACACTGAGTAGAGTTCCCTGTGTATACAGTAGTCTTGTTGATTTCTTTACTTCATTCCTCCTGCAAGGAAAATGAAAGGCCTTTCCTCCAGGCCACTCCAGTGGTCCAGCCTGGCAGCCCCAAAAGCCCCAAGTGCAGGGGATGAGGGCTGAGCCGTTTCACCTCTGCTTGCCCAGCTATTTGAGCTGATTCACACACAGTGTGTCTTCCTCTGGTCCCTACTCTTGAGCAGTTTACAGACAAGGCAGGAAAGAAGTCAGATCATGCAGAATCTTAAAGACAGGTTCAGACTTTCCAATGCCAAGAGAGGCCACAGAGGGCTTTCACAAGATAGGCCTGGTCATCTTTCAACATTGCTGGGCTCACCTGGGATGTAGGGAGAAGAATGATAAGCCAGCTCTCCAGAAGCGGCTTCTGGTGAGCAAGACCGAAGGAGGTCAAGTACAGAGCAGAGGTACAAGCCATTTGAAGTGAAAGCCTCTACGTTAGCTCATTGCTCACCCCAACTGGAGGATTCAGAGCAGGCTTCCTGGAGGAGGTGACACATAAGCAGGGCCTTGAAGGGTGTGGTAGTTTGATGGGTAGAGGGGAGGGAAGGGAGGCTTAGAGGTCTGGAAGTGGAAAGCCTGCCTTAGAAACAGATGGCCCATCAGGGTAGATGGCCTACTGGGTAAGGGAGGCAGAGAGGCAGGTTAGGACACACTAGCACAGTGTATTAAATAGGACGCTGAGGAGCTGTGGCTTTTTGTGTAGGGAGAGGTGGTCTTGAGAGCAGGGACCTGGGGCCAGGCCAGCTGCTCAGGAAACACAGGGCATCACTCATCTGCGGGGTGTTCTGGAAAACGGAGCCTCACTTATGTCTCCCACCTAGGTTGTAACTTGGGGCCATCTCTGAGGGGAGCAGAGAACTAAGGGCCACTCAGCCGCGTGTCTCCCCACCCCCATGCCTACACTCCTATCTTCCCAGGTGACTCAGTGGTAAAGAATCTGCCTGCAATGCAGGAGATGTGGGTTTAATCCCTGGGTCTGGAAGATCCCCCAGAGAAGGAAATGGCAACCCACTCCAGTATTCTTGCCTGGAGAATCCCATGGAGGAGGAGCCTGACAGGCTACAGTCCATGTGGTCACAAAGAGTCAGATACGACTGAGCTACTAAATACATATACACACAATCTCTGTATTCAAGGAGATCAGCTCACAGGGTATGGGGCTTGGAAATAATGAATGTCTCAGTTTGGTTCAGTCACTCAGTCGTGTCATGCTTTTAAAATGGTCTATATAAAATTTTTTTTTAAATAAAAAATAAACTTATTTAAAAATTTCCCCAAATTCTGTTTTGACTATTCTACCAAATATTTTAGGCTTCCCTTGGAGGTCTGGCTTCAATCCCTGGGTTGGGAGGATCCCCTGGAGGAGGGCATGGCAACCCACTCCAGTATTCTTGCCTGGAGAATCCCATGGACAAAGAAGGCTGGCGGGCTACAGTCCATGGGGTTGCAAAGAGTCAGATGTGACTGAGCGAGTAAGCACACACACACACCCAACATTTCAGTGGCCAAGCCTCCTCATTTCCCTCCATCACCTGAGGAATTACATCATTTCTGTGAGCACCGACCCTTTCATGCAAGGGCCAGACAGAAAGCCGTCTCTTAGGGCACTTTGGCAGATGAGGGTCAACAAAGGAGAGAGCAGCCAGGAATAAGGGGAAGTGTGTTCCATGGTGTGAATTCTGTGAAACTGCCAGTAGATAGGCACTATTTTTAATCTTGAAATAAATGTGCTTTCCGCCCCGAGTGACAGTCTTTGCTAACAACCACAGCGCACTGTGGACAGACCCTCGGTGCAGGTTAACTTGCTTGTTTCTGGGGACGCCCAGGGTCCCAGACAAGAAGCAGAGGATTTGGAAGCAAAGGTGTGAGTTAGGGTGGAGAACAGACTTGTCTAAAGCGTTTCTGACAGCACCGAGCTGTGTAATAATCTCCAAAAGAAATTCGCTTCCAGACGGTGCAAGCTTTTTCTAAATTTAGACCTGCAGTCTTTGATTGACACAGGTGAGTGATTCCAGCCCTGTGGTAACCATTGGAGACAAATACTTAGTCTCTTCGATTTTTACAAAGCAGACACATGAGACATACTCAGCAGACCTTGGCCCTAGATCAGACCGTTGTGAAAGCCAATCGCAAAGCTAGATATTAAATGGGATACCCAGAAGTTCTTAGCCATCACGTTCCTTCTCAAGGAACATATAATCTAGCTAAGAAAAGAGATATGTGTGTATAAAAGGATAACATGGCATCAGTGTTTATATAACTGAGATTAGTACAGCTGCAACTAAATATCTCACAAGGAAATAGAAAGTCCACAGATGGGTGTTCTCGGGCTGGTGGGACTCAAGGCCTTTCCTCTGAGCCTTCCGCCATCTCTAGGGTGCGACTCTCCGCCTCTTGGTCCAAAGCACAGATGCATTTCAGCAGCAAAAGGGAGGAAGAAACCAGGAAGGGCCATCACCAGAGAGACAAGAAATAACAAGTGCTGGCAAGGCTGTGGAACAGCGTGTACACTCCCTCGCACACTATGGGGGTGCCTCTCACTGCAGTGACTGTGGAAACAGTATGGAGGCTATTCGACAAGTGAAACCGGAGGTGCCACGTGCTCTAGAAGTTCTACTCCTGGGCATTTATCCAGAGGAAACAAATCACTAACTCAAGAAGGTATCTGTATCCCAATTTACAGGGCCCTTTATTTACAGTGACCAAGAAATGGAAATAATCTGTGTCCATTGATGGAAAATGGATGTAGGAAACTTGGACACAGATACACAGAAATCCTGCTGTTTGTGACACATGAATGAACCTTGAGGGCATTATGTTTAGTGAAATGAAGTCAAACCGAGAAAGACAAATACTGTATGGTTACACTTACATGTAGAATCTTTAAATACCAAACATAGAAACAGAGACCTGATGGTTGCCAGAGGTGGAGGCTGAGAGTCATCCGATGGTGCAAACTCCCAGTTACAGGTCCCAGGGATGCAGTGTACAGCATGCTGACTACACTCGATAGCATGGTCCTGTGGCTTTAACAGTTGCTAAGAGAGTAAATCTTTAAAGTCCTCATCACAAGGAAAAAAAACGTGTAACTATGTGTGGTGATGGATGTTAACTGGACTTTTTGCGGTGATCATTTAGTAATATATATGTTGTTTTGCACTTGAAACTAATACCTTGTATGTCAATTACATCTCAATTAAAAATGATGTACAGTATTTAATTGCATTGAAACATGCTGGTAGTACTCTTGAAAAAAGAAATATAAGACCCCAAAAAAGAGTCTGAAGTAATTATCGCTGAATATTTTGAAATTAGTCTACAATTATTGCTATAGTTTACTTTCCTGGACCTTAATCAAGATGGATATACTATAAGCTATTTGTAACTAATGATAAAGAACTAATTATGTTGGACATTTTCTTTTACAAAACTAGAGAGGATTCATGTTATTCCTCTTTGGATGTCACTTGTTAATTTTATTCAACATCCTTTTTTCGATACTGGTGAATGTGTAAGTCATATCACCTGTGCAGTAGACAGCATGCTTTATGGGCTTCCTAACTTCCTCATAACAGAGCTCTTTCAGTATTATAATGATACTTACAAGTCCGTTTAGTGCTTTCTTTTCTGTCATTGCTATGATTGTAGGTTGGATTTTCCAACAGTATGAAGCTGTATATTCAAGAAATATTTCCTGAACTTCTACTATGTAGGGTGATGATGGTCTAATGATGAATAAAAATGGCATAGACCTGGCTTCATAAAATTTAACTTATTGCAAGAGTGATGGACATTTAAGAAAGGTTAATATCTATGAGACACTGACTGCATGTGCTTCTGTAGTAGTCATCACAGAAGCCAGACCCTTCTGTGGGCTAATGCTCTGAGAGCGACAGAAGAATAACATGTAACTTAAAATACGCCACAGCAGAAACCAGCTGCCACACATCTGATGGACAAGTAGCTGCTGCTTGTGTGTTCTTCACTTTGGACACAAAGCAGAATTTCAGAAGTGGAGAGAAATTCAGACCAGAGGATTCTTCCTCTTGGGTGTAGCTTTAAAATTTTTAGAACGGCCCTGACTAATACCATGACTCTCCTGATTTTGGTGAATTTCCTGACTCAGTTCAAGCTACTGATTCAGCAGATATTTGGCACCACGTCAGACCATCATGGAAACCAACATGTGAGGTCGGGTGCCAAGCAATTTCCTACATTCAATAAGGATTTGTACAAGAGATGAATGCATGAATAGTCACACTAAACAATTCTCTTTCCGTCTTTACCTCTTTTTCCCCCTTGCTTTACTTTCTTCCTTTCTCTCTTCTTCTTGCTTCTTTCCTTCCTCTTTCTTTCTTTCTGTTTTCCCTCTCGGACTCTTTCAATTCCTTCCCCACTCATGCTCCAGTACTTCTCTCAGGCACGTGGGATTTTTATGGTCCCTTGGGTTGGAAGATTACTGACCCATCAAAGTCCAATGACGTGGAATCAGAAGATCTATTTCTTTCCCCTACCTTTTAAAGAAGTGTGTTGTAATTTCTGCAGCAGGAGTAAAGGATTAGCAGCTACTCAAATGGTTGCAGGGCACAGGATTTTTTGAAGGTCTGAGAGTAAACCTTAGCCTTAGTTCTGACCACTCAGTGGATGGAATTGAAAGCTGTGTTCAAGGAAACGTTGTCATTGATTAGAGGTCTCTCATCAAGCAGGGTGCCAGGGAAAAAAATGTTCCTAACTTGTCTACAGACATATCTCATTTTATTGTGTTTCACCTTTAATGTGTTTTGCAGATTGAAGGTTTGTAGCAACCTTGTGTCAAGAAGGTCTATCGGTGCCATTTTTCCAATAGCTTTTGTTCACTTTAGGTCTGTCTGTCAGTTCAGCTCAATTCAGTCGCTCAGTCGTGTCCAACTCTTTGCGACCCCATGGACTGCAGCACGCCAGGCCTCCCTGTCCATCACCAACTCCTGGAGCTTACTCAGACTCATGTCCATTGAGTCAGTGATGCCATCCAGCCATCTCATCTTCTGTCATCCCCTTCTCCTCCTGCCCCCAATCCCTCCCAGCATCAGGGTCTTTTCAAATGAGTCAGTTCTTCGCATCAGGTGGCCAAAGTATTGGAGTTTCAGCTTCAGCATCAGTTCTTCCAATGAGTTTTCAGAACTTATTTCCTTTAGGGTGGACTGGTTGGCTCTCCTTGCCACATTCCAGGATGTCTGGCTCTAGGTGAGTGATCACACCATCATGATTATCTGGGTCATGAAGATCTTTTTTGTACAGTTCTGTGTATTCTTGCCACCTCTTCTTATTATCTTCTGCTTCTGTTAGGTCCATACCATTTCTGTCCTTTATCGAGCCCATCTTTGCATGAAATATTCCCTTGGTATCTCTAATTTTCTTGAAGAGATCTCTAGTCTTTTCCATTCTGTTGTGTTCCTCTATTTCTTTGCACAGATCACTGAGGAAAGCTTTCTTATCTCTCCTTGCTCTCTGGAACTCTGCATTCAAATGGGTATATCTTTCCTTTTCTCCTTTACTTTTCACACTTCTCTGTCACAGTTTGGTAACTCTCATAGTATTTCCAACTTTTTCGTGATTGTTATATTTGTGATGGTGATTGTGATCTGTGATCTTTGACATTACTATTGTAACTGTTTGGGGGAACCACAAACCACACTCATATAAGATGGTCAACTTAATCAAACGTTGTGTATGTTCTGCCTATTCCTCTGTCTCACTCCCTCCCCTTGGGCTTCCCTATCCCCTGAGACACAACAGTATTGAAATTAAGGACCCTACAGTGGCCTCTAAGTGTTCAAGTGAAAGGAAGCCACACACCCCTCAAAAGCCAGAAATGACCAGGCTTAGTGAGGAAGGCGTGTCAAGAGCAAAGACAGGCTGAAAGCTAGACCTCTTGTGCTAAACAATGAGCCAAGCTGTGAATGCAGAGGGAAAGTTCTTGAAGGAAATAAAAAAGCCCTGGAAGTCCTGGAGTAGCAGTGGTTGAGAATCTGCCTGCAGGGGACATGGGTTTGATCCCTGGCCCAGGAAGATGCCCAGTGCTGTGGGACAGCAAAGCCCATGTGCCACAATTACCAAGCCCGCGCTCTGGAGCCTGAGATCCGCAGCTACTGAAGTTTGCGGCTCTAGAGCCGGTGCTCTACAAGAGAAGCTACCACAGTGAGAAGCCCGCAGACTCCAGCTAGAGAGTAACCCCTGCTCGCCACAGCTAGAGAAAGCCCAGGTGCAGCAATGAAGACCCAGTGCAGCCAGAATTTTTTTTTTTTTTAAGTAAAAAACAAAGTGCTGCTCCAATGAACACACAATGATAAGAAAGCCCAACAGCTTATTGCTGACATCAAGAAAGTTTTCATGGTCTATCTGGATAGGAGATCAAACCTGCTCCAAAGTTTCCTTAAGCCAAAGCTTAACGCAGAGAAAGGCCCTAACTCTTTTCAATTCTGTGAAGGCTGGGAGAGGTGAGAAAGCTGCAGAAGAAAAGTTTGGAGATAGCATAGGTTGGCTCCTGGGGATTAAGGGAAGAAGTCATCTCCATAACATCCAAGTGAAAGGTGAAGCAGTAAATGCTGATATGAAAGCTGCAACCTAGCTAAGATAACTGAGACAGGAGGCTACCCTGAACAACAGATTTTCAATGTAGACAAAACAGCCTTCTACTGGAAGAAGATACCATCCAGGACTTTCATAGCTGAAGAGGAGAAGACAATGCCTGGCTTCAAAGCTTCAGAGACAGGCTGACTCCCTTGTTGGAGACTAATGAAGCTGGTGACTCTAAGTTGAAGCCAGTGCTCATTTACCATTCTGAAAATCCTAGAGCTCTTAAGACTTATGCCAAATCTACTCTGCCTATGCTCTATAAACAGAAAAATGAAGCCTGGATGACAACTTACAACATGATATACTGAATATTGCAAGCCCATTGTTGAGACCTCCTGCTCAGAAAAAAATATTTCTTTCAAAATATGATTACTCATTGACAATACACCCGGCCACTCAAGAGCTCTTATGGAGATAAATGACAGGATTTATGTTGCTTCATGCTGCTAACACAACCTCCATTCTGTACCCCTGGATCGAGGAGTAATTTTGACTTTCAAGTCTTATAATTTAAAAATACACTTCTTTCTTTAGAAAAATCACTGTAGTATCTAAGGACCTTTATAAGAGGAAAAAATGAAAAATGCTTATGTTTTACTATCACTGGCATCAAACTCTAATTTTCTACATTTCCTAATTCTCTGATTATGGCACCAATGTCTCCAAAAAACGAATTGTGGCTCTTTGGCTCATGCAGCAAATTAATTTGAGACACTGACTGCAGAGAAATAGTCTATGAGGAAAAACTCCAAGGTACTGCTTTGGGTCTGATCTGCTTGCTGGGCACCGTGGGTCTAACTGCAGCTGTGACGGCCCACGGAGAACGCACGCTTGGCAGTTCGTCTGTCAGTTTCAGCAGCAACTATGTACATAACACACGTTACTCTAGGTAGACAGCTAGGTCCCATGTTAGAAAAAACACGAGTTGTTTAATCTGTAAATATTTGATTCTCTGTAATCTTTAAAATGCTCCTAATGTTTTAAAACAGATCAAAACTCCACCATGATGTATGTCAAACATGAAAATCCTTCCCACAAGAATACTTATTTCAGAGAATTGATAAACTTAGTAACTGCTAAAGGCATATTGGAAAGTATCAACTATATTTTAAGTATTAAAAAAATAAAGATATCTAGTGCAGAATTGAAACCTTTATGTCGAACTAGGTTATTTAAATTAAAAGTCATTATTGATTTCATGAAGCTGGAAAACAAATTGAACTGACTTTTTAAAAAATGCAAAGAGTAAAAATGCTAACAAAAGATTGATTATTAAAGATGCTTCTAGTCTACAAATGTTAAGTAAAATAGGGCAGACCTGAACATTAAGTAACTACTGTATTGCTTTATTCCTAGTGTCTATAAAAGTGAAGTGAAAGTCACTCAGTCATGTCCAACTCTTTTGCAATCCCGTGGACCATACAGTCCATGGAATTCTTCAGGCCAGAATACTGGAGTGGGTAGCCTACCCCTTCTCCAGCAGATCTTCCCAACCCAGGAATCAAACTGGGGTCTCCTACATTGCAGGCAGATTCTTTACCAGCTGAGCTACCAGGGAAGCCAATGTTTTTCTCAAGTTTATATAGGTTAAGTACAATTCCAGTGAAATACCTGTATCTTTGGAAGAGGAGAACTAAACTTGCCACTTCTTAGGCTAAGTAGAGGACAGTTCATTAGGTCGCCGCTTCCCCACTGATTCTCCTTGCCAAGCCACTGCCAGCCGGGGGAGGCCTCATCACCTCTCAGTGGTGTGTGGCTCCTCCACTCTTAGACTCACTTCCACTCGCATCTCTGACCTCTCTTCCTCTGGGTGAAATCCCTCCCTTCGTTGCTCAATCTCAAAGGTACTCTCTGTTTCTCTTTTCCTTTTGCAGCCATTTCTATGGCCCATTAAACTCTAAATCAGAATAATGGAATGGAAAAAAAATAATTTCCTTCCCTTGAGCACAAGGAGCTATTAATCTTCCAATTTTTCACGGATGTGAAAGTTAATTATACTCCAGTTTTCCAGTGTTGCAGAGAAAAATAAACCAAAGTAGTGAACTTTCCACCCACCTGTGGATTTGTCTCTCTCCCATTCTACCAGTTCTATCATATGTTTTGAAATTCTGTTGTTTATATACACATTTAGGATGGATCCTCCTGGGCAGACCTCTAGTCCCCCCTCTTTTGTCAATAACACCCCTTTCTCATGAATTCTCTCTGTTGTTTGGGTGAGTCTAATCCCTCCCCCTGACTACCAGGTTGGTCCATGACACAGGCATCACCAAGGAGAGTACCACTGCCCCACCACTCCCATCCCCGTGGCAATGGTTGACTTAGGAGTATATTCATCACACCGAGTGGGCTACTCAGAGCCAGTAAGCACATCCCAGGGAGTTTCACTGGGCCCCTAACCAAGTCTGAATATCTTTGGGCATGAGACATCTCACCTGCCTCTGGTGATTCATATGATGTTAAGATTTAAATGCAAATCATTACATGATTAGTAGTAGAACCAATAGCTTCCAAACAGTAGAGTAATAAAAAGAGGGGCCAAGGGCGGAGACCTATACAGTTCTATCCAACTCAACATATAGCACTGACAAAGGGAAAGGAAAGAAAAAAAGGGAAAATTCATGGCAAATAGAAAGCAAAAATAAGATGGTTTTCAATAAATATAGTGGATATGAGTCACTTATTTAAAGATGGATTTATCACACTGAATGAAAAAAAGAAAAGAAAATCCAGCTACATGCTATAACCAAGACACTGTGCTGAAGCAAATTCATTCAGACAAATTGAAAAGAATGAAATGGGAAAAATATACCATGCAAATGCTGATCAAAAAATGGTATAGCAATATTAATGTAGAATTAATATTGGAAAATCAAGTGGAATTACAGAAAAATAGTCTGTTTTGTAGCAAATAAGATCCTCTTTTCTATAGTTATTTCTATATTTTTAAAAGTAATTAATTTTTTCTTTCCTTTTTTTTAATTGAAGGATAATTGCTTTACAGAATTTTGTTGTTTTCTGTCAAATATCACCATGAATCAGCCATAGGCATACATATGTCCCCTCCCTCTTGAATCTAAATTAAGTTATTTTTAGTTGAAGGATAATTGCTTTAAATAATGTGTTGATTTCTTCCATATATCAACATGAATCAGCCACAGGTATATATGTGTACCTATGGGAGGTCCCCCCTCTTAAACCTCCCCCTCATCTCCCACCCCATCCCATCCCTCTGGGTGGTCACAGAGCACATGATTTGAGCTCCCTGCGTCACACAGCAAAGTTTCCACTGGCTATATATTTACACATGGTACTATGTACGTTTCCATGCTTCTCTCTCAATGGTCCCAACTTCTCTTTCCCCCACTGTGTTGACAACTTTGTTCCTATGTCTGTGTCTCCACTGATGCCCTGAAAATAGATTCATCGGTACCATCTTTCTAGATTTCATCTATATACGTTAATATACAATATATTTTTTTCTCTTTCCAACTTACTTTACTCTATATAACAGGCTCTAGGTTCATCTACCTCATTAGGACTGACTCAAAAGTGTTCTTTTTTATGGTTGAGTAATATTCCATTGTATATATGTACCACAACTTCTTTATCCATTCACCTGTTGATGGACATCTAGGTTGCTTCCATGTCCTAGCTATTGTAAATAGTGCTGTGATGAAAATTTGGGTACATGCGTCTCTTTCAATTATGGTTTTCTCACGGCATATGCCCAATAATGGGATTGTTGGGTCATATGGTAGTTCCATTCCTAGTTTTTTAAGGAATCTCTATATTGTTCTCCATAGTGGCTATATCAATTTACATTCCCACCAACAGTGCAAGAGGATATTCTTTTCTCCACACCCTCTCCAGTAATTATTGTTTGTAGATTTTTTGATGATGGCTATTGTGACCAGTGTGAGGTGATAACTCATTGTACTTTTGATTTGCATCTCTCTAATAATGAGCGATGTTGGGCATCTTTTCATGTCTTTATTAACCATCTTATGTCTTCTTTGGAGAAATGTCTGTTTAGGTCTTCTGTCCATTTTTTGATTGCTTTCCTGACTATTGATATTTTTAGCAGGACATGTGGGCATCCAAAACAAACACTCTTTTCCAGTCTCTTGGGCATGATCTACATTTGGGCCAATAGGATGTGAGCAAAAGCATTGTGTAGTCGCTTCTTGTGTCGTGTGTGTTCTTGGGGAGGGACAGTTCTGGAGGTCACTGCTATTAATATCAACCTAGCCACATAATGCATCTCTCACTTTCTCAGGCTGTGAAGTGCTGAAACTGAGCTCATTTGCAATCTAAATACGTGTGTATGGTGGTACTCAGAACACTGAATTAATTTGTGTATGAACGAAAGGTATGTTATTTTATTCATCTTCAGATTGCTTATAAACTGTGCACCCTTACATAAGGCCTCCTATGGCTATGGTGTCGCTACCCTTGACCCTACAGATTAAGGCTTTGCCCCCACAGTAGAGTAGGGACTGGGGAGAAACATCTGGGCGGGGGTGGGAGGGCAATGTCCCTCCTCTGGTGGCAGATGCTCACTTCCCCTGGGCCTGGATCACAAGAGGTGCTTCCTCAAGGACTCTCCCTAACCTTGTGGTCTGGAGAGAAAAAAAATCCCCCCCTGGACGTCACACTTCCTGTCTTTACTGGTCTCTTAAGCATTCCCACTGAAATCTGGCCGCAGTCTAGCCATGTCGGCCAGTGCTCACTCCTTGTCTCTCCCTGTGGGCACTTGTTTCTTCCTGGATTTTATTCTAGTTGTTTGTACTCAGTTCTCCCACGGGTTCAATAAAAGTTGTCAACTTGTCATTTTTCCAGCTTAAAAAAAAAAATCTTTGCCGTGGTGGGAGTAATATGCTTTCCCAGTTGCCACATCTAAGACAGGAACTGGAAGACAGAATTAAGTTACTTTTTTAAAGGAAAAGAAAATATAACATTTTGCTCACTCGGTTTGTGGACTGAATAGTAATCATTTTTTAATATAGTAAATTGCTGTTTGGTTCTTTAGTTAAAGTTTTTCTCCATTAAAAAAAAAATTGAAGTATGGCTTATTCATAACGTTTCAGGTGTGTAGCAAAGTGATTCGGTTATACATACATACATATGTGTGTGTTTTCTTTTCCAGATTCTTTTCCATTATAGGTTATTACAAGATCTTGAATATAGCTCCCTGTGCTATACAGTAGGTCCTTGTTGTTCATCTATTTTATATATACTGCTGCTGCTGCTGCTAAGTAGCTTCAGTCGTGTCTGACTCTTTGCGACCCCATAGACGTCAGCCCACCAGGCTCCACCATCCTTGGGATTCTCCAGGCAAGAACACTGGAGTGGGTTGCCATTTCCTCCTCCAATGCATGAAAGTGAAAAGTGAAAGTGAAGTCGCTCAGTCGTGTCCGACTCTTTGAGACCCCATGGACTGCAGCCAACCAGGCCCCTCCATCCATGGGATTTTCCAGGCAAGAGTACTGGAGTGGGGTGCCATCACCTTCTCTGTTTATATATACTAGTGTGCATCTGTTAATCCCAAACTGCTATTTTATTCCTCCTTCCCCCTTTCCCCTTTCATTACATAAGTTTGTTTTCTATGTCTAATGAATCTGTTTCTGTTTAGTGAATAAGTTCATTTGTATCATTTTTTTTAGATTCCACATATAAGTGATATCATAAGATATTCGTGTTTCCTGTCTGACTTTCCTTCACTTAGTATGATCATCTCTAGATATATCCATGTTGCTGCAAATGGCGTTATTTCATGCTTTTTATGGCTTAGTAATAGTTCATTGTGTATATTTACTACATCTTCTTTATCCATTCAACTGTCAATGGACATTTAGGTTGCTTCCATATCCTGCCTCTTGTAAACAGTGCTGCTGAGAACACTGGGGTGTATCTTTTTGAATTAGAGTTTTCTCTGAATATATGTCCAAAAGTGGGATTGCAGGATAATTTAGTAGTTCTAGTCTTTTAAAGAATCTCCATACTGTTTCCAGAGTGGCTCCACCAGTTTACATTCCCACCAACAGTGTAAAAGAGTTAGTTCCCTTTCCTCACATTTATTATTGGGTATTTATTATTTGGCCATTTGATTCTTATAATTCCATAAGGTAAGCGATTGCTACTCCCATTTACAGATGAGGTTTGGAGAGGACGCGGGAAGGAGTGGGGATTTCCTTTGATCCTGCCTGATTGCCTGGGCGCCTCGGCTCTGTGCTGCCTTCTGAGATCACGGGGTGTGAGTGTGAGATTAGGGAGGGAGCTGGGGAGGAGGCAGGCCACCTGTGGCCTTAGCCAGTGCTCGTAGGAGCTTTAAGGCCTGAGCTGGGGAATGACAAAGGTGTTCAGGGTGAGGAGAGAGGATGGCATGGTTTGTAGTGTGCTTCGTATGTGGACTCCGGAGCTTCTGTTTTTCTGCATCCTGTCCAGGGAGGCCCAGCTCACTCTTAAAGCCCTCTTGCCTCCAAGCTGTCCGGGTGCCCTCTTCAGTGTCCACCCTGGACGCCCACTCTGGACAGTGCCTGGGCTCGTCTGACCTCCTTAATGCCTTCTCCCACTGAAACTGATCTATTAGGAGAAGAGGTAATGCAGCCACTTCATAAGTCTTAAAGTATCGCTCACCCACCATACATCCACTCACCACTGATCCAGCGGAACAAAGCCAGAAGGTGGAATTTCAGGGCCTCTGATGAACCTTGTAGCTTTTGACCTGGAGTGCCTGGGCCCAAGGCTGGTGGACCTGACTTGTCTTAAGAGATGGACTTGGGGATGCACCTGCCTGCAGGAGCAAATCAGAGGTGCTCCTCAGGTTGGAGCCCATTTAATGGTCCAGTCACTGGCATTTTTTTCCCAGTGGAGTTCCTGGTCAGTTTCCTAGAGGTCCTCACCCCAGATAAGACACTGACACCCTCTGTTTGTATGACCATAGAGCCACTGGCAAAGGGGTATGTAATTCTGACCATGCTAAAAGGCTCGTGCGCTCCCTAACCTCTGTATCCCTCAAAGAGACCCTTGGCCAGCTTGGAGCAGGCCTCTCTTCCCTCTCCTCCAACCCTTCATCATCAACCCTGCCAGACCTCCTTCGCACAGAACCTCTGCAGAAGGCAGAAGGAACCCTGCCAGGCTCCTGTGAGCTGGTGCAGACACCCCTAGATTTCATTCAAGGTCCTTTTGGTCTTCTGTCCCCACTATTCCTCCCATTCACCAGTTTTTCCCTCACTTAATCCCCAACTCTAGCTGCTGCTGCTGCTGCTAAGTCGCTTCAGTCATGTCCGACTCTGTGCGACCCCATAGACTGCAGCCCACAAGGCTCCCCTGTCCCTGGGATCCTCCAGGCAAGAACACTGGAGTGGGTTGCCATTTCCTCCTCCAATGCATGAAAGTGAAAAGTGAAAGTGAAGTCTCTCAGTCGTGTCCAATTCTTAGCGACCCCATGGACTGTAGCCCACCAGGCTCCTGGGATTTTCCAGGCAAGAGTACTGGAGTGGGGTGCCATTGCCTTCTCCGCCCACTCTAGCTACAGCCAGCTAATTATGACAAAGCTGCTTCCTGTGTGATATATAGAGCAGATTTACGGGGGGTGGGGGTCGGGAGGAGTAATTATTTACTAGAATATCAGGAAGCAGGGGGCAGTTACACAAGAGGTTTTGGGAAACCAAGCTGATTCATATGACTCAGATAGGATTCATTTCTTCTCATTCCAATGCCTTTAGCTTTCTAAGGCACCGGGGCCTTGGAATGCAGAAGCAATTTCTCTATATTGATCTCTGAAGAACTTGCATTGACAGGAGATGCGGGTTTGATCCCTGAGTCGGAAAGATCACTCCAGTATTCTTGCCTGGGAAATCCCAAGGACAGAGGAGCCTGATGGGCTACAGTCCATGGGGCCGCAAAGAGTCCATGAGGCTGCAAAGAGCTGGACACTACTGAAGTGACAGAGCACACACACCAAAGAAGTTAAACCAATAGGCACTTTTATTTTTGCTTCCAGACTTTTAATTTTGCTTTCCTTTAGAGTTTTTTCCTTGCTGGAGAGTGAAAATGTTTAATACATAATTGCATTTTGACTATGTCTTCTAGGATTGAGTACATAGAGGGTGCAACCTGGACAAACAATACAAAAATGAATTGTGTGCAGTGACTCAGCAAAGAGGAGTTTGGGAAGCCATGGGGGATTTGTGTTTATTTGACTTTGGATCTTTGACACAGGAAATACACAGGTGGTCTTTAAAAAAAAAAATTAAGCAATTTTAGATTATGAAAAAAATGTAAAAATAATATAGATGTCCATATAGTGGTCTCCCAACTTCCCCTGATGTTAAATTTTACATAACACAAACATTCAAATTATCAAAAGCAGTAAATTAACACTAATGCAACCCTATTAACTAAACTACAGATCTTAGTGGAATTCCAAAGTTCTCCCACCAATGTCCTTTTCCCCGTCCAGGATCCATTCCAGAATTCCACCCCATATTTAGTCATCATGTCTGCTTAGTCTCTTCTGGTTTGTGAAAGTTTATCCGTTTGAAGGTTTATCTGATGTTGTCTTGTGAATAGACTGAGATGATGCATTTTGGCAAGAATGCCACAGAAATGGTGTCGCGCCTTTCTCTGTGCATCACATCAGGGGTGCGTGATGTCTGTGTGTGTTATCACTGGTAACGTTAATCCTGGCCGCTCGGTTCAGATGGTAAGTTGCTCCGTTATAAACTTACCATTTTTTCCTCTGTAATTAAGGGACACTTTATGGGGAGATAGTTTGAGACTCTGCAAACAGGGTGTTTGCCCTCACACTTTTGCTCACTGATTTTAGCAGCCATCAGCGGTTCTTTTCTTGCTTCTAACAACTCTTAGTGTGATTTTGCCCAAAGCCAGGCTTCTGTTTGCTTCATTCTCTCTACGTTTATTGACTGGAATTCTGTAGGACAGAACTGTCCCTTCTCCAGTATTTTATTTAGTTATTTATTTATAACAGTATGAACTAAAGGATATTCATTTTATTCCAGGGTTATACTATATTACTATCATTATTTACATGGTCACTAAACTTCTTCCACCTTTGGCATTAGGAGAACCTTCAGGCTGGCACTTATGTCCTTTGTCCTAAATTTGGTTTTTAGTACTTCTTTCCTTCCTGGCACCATAAGATGCTTCCGTCTAATTTTATATATTTTTTTCAGCCTCATCCCTGGAATCAACCATTTCTGCAATGAGTTCTGGTTTCTTTTATTTGAGAATGGTGTTTAGAAACTAAGACCTGGACACCTGGTGTTCTCACTGCTAATGAGCTATCCTTTCTTCTAGGGCCTCTCAGCAGACAGACCCAGGAAACCACACACACACATTCCTGAATCCTTCAGTGTGGGTGTGTATTTCATTCTAACCTTCCACCTTTCCTTATTTATTACTCTTCTTGAGCAGTAAAAAAACAAAAACAAAAAAAGTGTCTTTCATTATCCACAATATTTTCACTTTGTTCAATCTTAGTATAGCCATAAAGATAGCATATTAAAAATCAGAGACATTACTTTGCCAACAAAGGTCCATCTAGTCAAGGCTGTGGTTTTTCCAATAGTCATGTATGGATGTGAGAGTTGGACTGTGAAGACAGTTGAGCGCCAAAGAATTGATGCTTTTGAACTGTGGTGTTGGAGAAGACTCTTGAGAGTCCCTTGGATTGCAAGGAGAGCCAACCAGTCCATTCTAAAGGAGATCAGTCCTGGGTGTTCTTTGGAAGGACTAATGCTAAAGCTGAAACTCCAGTACTTTGGCCACCTCATGCAAAGAGTTGACTCATTGGAAAAGACTCTGATGCTGGGAGGGATTGGGGGCAGGAGGAGAAGGGGACGACAGAGGATGAGATGGCTGGATGGCATCACCAACTCGATGGACGTGAGTTTGAGTGAACTCCGGAAGTTGGTGATGGACAGGGAGGCCTGGCGTGCTGAGATTCATGGGGTCGCAAAGAGTTGGACACGACTGAGCAACTGAACTGAACTGAAAGTAGTTTCAGGATTGCTATCTTATACCCCATGGAAAACAAATTTGCTAGCTAGAGTACAGCATTTGCATATATATATATATATATATATATATATATATATATATATATTTGCAACTTTTCCCTAATTTTTTAAAGATTTTTGGTTCTTTGTTCCTTAGGAGTTCTTCGAGTATTAGGAGGGATTCCCAGATGGTGCTAGTGGTAGAAAACCCGCCTGCCAACACTAGAGACGTAAGAGACTTGGGTTTGATCCCTGAGTTGGGAAGATTCCCTGGAGGAGGGCATGGCAACCCCCTCCAGATTTCTTGCCTATAGAATCCAATGGACAGAGGAGCCTGGAAGGCTGCAGTCCAGGGTCACAAAGAGTCAGACACGACTGAAGTGGCTTAGCACGCAAGCACACACAGGGATTAGGAACATTGACGTGTTGTCTATGGTATATGGTGCAACTATTTTCTCCCCCTATTAGTTACTTTTACAGCTGTTTATAATTTTTTGCCTTGTGCTTCACTGGGTTTTTTGTTCACTTGATTTGTTTCAATTTAGTCAGATTGATCCATGTTTTCTTTTGTTCTGACTGGGCTTTGAGGCAGAGTTAACTGAGTTAACCTCTTAACTGAGATTAAGAGGAATTCAGCCATGTTTCTTTTCCAGTACTTTTATGGTTTAGATTGCTAATCCATTTGGAATTTACTCTCGCATATGGGGTGAGGTATAGATCTAATTTTATCTTTTTCCAGTTGTTTCAGCACCATTTATTAGAAAATATCATCTTGTAATTTGAGACGCTGCCTCTCTCATATACTAAATTTCCATGAGTATTTGGGTCTGTTCTATTCTCTTTCACTAGTCTTTTTGTCTGTTCCAGCACCAACACCATGATGTTTTCATTATGGTCATTTTGTGATATGTTTTAATGCCCAGTAGAGCTACTTCCCTCAGGAGTTTTTAATGTCTCCCTGTTTGCTCTTGTATGTTTCTTTTTCTATATGAATTTTACTTATCAACTTGTCTAATTCCATAAAGAGCTTGTTGGTGTTTTTGTTGGGGTTTCATTAAATTTTAAAAAGTAACAAAAAAGGGAGAACTGACATAACATTTATAACATTATCCTATTCAACAACAACAAATGTTATTTCCATTTGTTAAAGTCTATATTTGTGTTTTTCAAGAGTATTTTTATATTTTCCTCATTTAGATTTTGCATGTTTTTCACTAGAATAAACTTAGTAAAGTTTGTCCCAAAGTATGTCATTCTCCCCAAGCTATTATAAGTGAAGTTTCTAGCATTGCTGCCTGCATACACTCTGCATACTCGACTCTATCCTGCCTTGCATCATTCTCTCTATAAAAATGGAACACCTCAGTAAGATCTTAGTTGTCTCATGAGCAGGGACCTAAATTTATATGTTCCTCCTCTGTGTCCCCTCCTTATTTGGTTGAAATTTTTGCTATGAATAATTGGTGAAATTACATGAAGCCTCTGTGTCTGACCCCGAATCTTACTCCACAGACATGTCTTAGAAACAAAAGGGTATTTCCTGTTTATCTTTCCAAATTCATGCCCCTGTTGCTTTAACTGCAGGCAGTCAGTCTAGGTGTGGAGACAGCTCTTCCTGCCTAACGTGATCAAGCCTTCCGTGACCAAGTCTTCCTAGAAGTGGCTTGGTTATATCCTGATTATATTTTGCTCTCTGCCCATACATCTCTTTCTGGAGTTGAGCCAATGTCCAGAATCTAAATATTCTGAACCTCTCATTTCACAATTTTATCCAGGGTCAGCCTGGTAACTATTGAAGTTTACAAGAACCAGAGTCCATGGCCTGTGGGTAAATGACCATCTGATAAGGCCTCTGGGACATGTGGGAACAGCCAATCTTGAACTTACCCATGGCGGCTGCCACCATCATGGCTACAGCAGTGCTGGGTATACTCAGTGGGTGCGTAACAAATATCTTATGGATGTCAGACGGATGGATGGATATATTGACAATGGACTGACTAATGGATGGACAGGTGGATATATGGATGATTTTTAAATTTCATCAATAGTCCCTTAGGTTAGTAGTGAGTGTTTAGAGTATACATGTCCACAAGCAATCTTTCTCCTCAAACAACCAATATCCGGAAAAGCTACATAGCACAGCCAGTTCAGTTCAGTCACTCAGTCTTGTCCGACTCTTTGCGATCCCATGAATCACAGCACACCAGGCCTCCCTGTCCATCACCAACTCCTGGAGTTCACTCAAACTCATGTCCATCGAGTTGGTGATGCCATCCAGCCATCTCATCCTCTGTCGTCCCCTTCTCCTCCTGCCCCCAATCCTTCCCAGCATCAGGGTCTTTTCCAATGAGTCAACTCTTCACATGAGGTGGCCAAAGTATTGGAGTTTCAGCTTCAGCATCAGTCCTTCCAATGAACACCCAGGACTGATCTCCTTTAGGATAGACTGGTTGGATCTCCTTGCATTCCAAGGGTCTCTCAAGAAAAAGGGAAAAAAAGCCTTTCAGGAATTCCTTGGCAATCCAGTGGTGAGGACTTGGTACTTTCATTGCCAGTTGCATAACATGGCCAAAACAAAAAAATAAATATTTTTTCTAAAAACCTTGTTTAAGAAAAATTAATTAGGAAGTTGTTAATTAAGGCACTGTCATATTCACCATTACCATCATCAGTATCACCTTAAAATTATAATAGAATAGATATTATGTAATGAAACAAGAATCTCAAGGAGAAAAACATTTGGGAATTAATTCAAAATGTGTGATAACATCAATCAACATGCTATCACACTCTCTAAAACTACCATGCATGCACTAAATACACAGTCATTTAGTAGGAGAAAAGGAGTTTGATGTTTCCTCAAAATGGATAAGAGTATATCTTGGAAATCAAATTAATGTACACAGCAAAATAGCAAAATAAATTTGATCAACTCTAAATTGTTGGATCCAAAGGAGAAAGGAGAGCATGACCATTTTCAAGTCATAAGTTACCCCCAAGCTTTATTTCAGGCCAGAAGCTTACTAACCTTTTACAAGAGCACAATTCTGTCCTTGGTCAAAATTTCATACCCCAACCCTTTCCTCTGTCTCCCCTCTCCCTTACTAGCTCTCCTTACCTCCTCTCTCTTCTCCCTAGCTGTTAATCTCTTATTCCAAAAAGGAGCTGACAAACTCATTAACTTGAAATGTATGTGACTCATACTAGTGTCTGGGATTATGGCTTCCAAGGGGATTCAAGCTTTAATGGGAGCCAAGAACCACATTGCTTTTAACATAGTCCAGTGCTTTTCAAAAATTAAAGTATGATTGATTTACAATGGTATATTAATTTCATGTGTGTATCACAGAGATTCAATATTTTGATAGATTACCATCTATTTGAAGTTATTACAAAATAATGGCTCTACATAAAAAAGAATGACATAATGCTGTTTGCACCAACATGGACGCTGCTGGACATTATCATACTAAGTGAAGGAAGTCAGAAAGAGGAAGACAAACGTCATATGATGTCACTTACATGTGGAATCTAACATATGACACAAATGACCTATCCATGAAACAGAAACGAACCATGGACACAGAAAACAGACCGGCGGTTGCCAAGGGAGGGGACTGGGGAGAAGGAGTGGTCAGCTGGGGTTAGCAGGTATAAGCTTCTATACATAGGATGGATAAACAAGGTCCTTCCACACAGCATGGAGAACTGTGTTCAATACCCTATCATAGACCATAATGGAAAAGAATATGTATATGGCTGAGTCACTCTGCTGTACAGCAGAAATTTATAAAATTATAAATTAACTATACTTGAATTTTTCTTAATTGACAAAAATAATGACTCTATTACCTCATGCTGTACCATATATCCTTGTCTCTAAGAACCATGTTTGTAAGTGAGAATTTTCAAAGTATATCAAGTCAGGAAGGAGACCCACACTGGGGGTACATATTACCCTGCATCCTTGAAATCATTCCTCCCAACTCACAGTCTTCTCTGGGGTTCCCAGCCTCCCAGGGGGAGCAGCACTAGCCAGGACCTGAGACCAAGCTGCCCCAGTGTCCTGCCCTGGAGACTGGCAGGCAGTGATTTCTGATCTTTAACCTACTTCCTCCAGTGCATAGGGATCTAGGTTCCAATCAGACCATCCTCCTCCACGCTGTAAAGCTTTCAGGAAAGACAACAAACCTTTGACTTGAGAAGTGGCTCTTGGCGAGAGCTATCAGGCCTTATCTCTGCCCAGAGCTAATCATCAAGAAGTGGGCAGAACATCAAAATGAACGCGAGAGCCATCCACCCACCTGGGTTACTGGTACTTACTCTTTTCCAAGCATTTCTCCATCATTTCCTCACTTGCTCCGAACAGCCGCAAGACAAGTATCATAAGCCCCAGTGCAGAGAAGAACACTGGCCCAGAGAGGCTATATAACTAGCTTTACATAGCACGTTGTAGACTCTGGCAGAGATTCTGGGTAAGACTCGGACTATCTGCCTGGCAGCCTTCCTGCTCTGTTGGATGGTTCCAAATGAGAAAGGCACCTACATCTGGAAAATTCTAATCAGGTCAATAGCCCAGGAATTTGCACATCTGGTTTATAAAGGTTACCCCAGCCTGGGACATGGTGAATATCTATACACACAGGCACATCTCAGAAGTGGATGGTTGACCACATGAATCCAGGCACAAACCAGCACACAGCACTGTCTTACCTGGGGGTTTTGAATTTCAAGTGGTTATTGTTCTTTGAGCCCATAGAAATCGACATTGTTACTTTTTAGATAAGGTTTGAGCATGATTCTGGGACAACTCAGCTAAAGGTTAACTCGGTAGGGCTTGCCCAGACTGGCTCTTCTTTTTTCCCATCTGAAGGCTCCTGCTAAAAACGATTTTACCTCATCAAAGTTTAAGCAAACAAGCAGGTGGGTAGAGATCGTGGGACCCAGTGTAGGTAAGCCACATGGAACCTACCCTTGAGAAGATCTGAATTCTAACCCTAGTCCTGCCTTGAAACCACTTTGGGAAAGTCTTTCCTTTCCCCAGGCTTCAATCTTCCCAAGAATGAAATGATAAAACTAGAATTGATCAGCCCTGAATTTCCTTCTGGCTCAGACATTTCGTGGTTCTGAGATCTGATAAGGAGGTATGCTATAACCCGGCACACTGGAAACACATCCTGAATGCTAGGTGAGAGACATGGTGAGTTCATTCACTGACTTGTAGTTGCTTTAGGCATGTTCCCTTCTCCCTGGTAATGTCATCATCTGACCCAAATACAAATGCCATCATAGGGAAAACCTCATCTCAGACTCCTGGGATTCCCCCCAGAGATCTGAGAAGCAGGAAATAAATGGGTCTTCTCCAGACTAAGTAAATATCAGAGCTGAGGAAATTCCCTGCTAAGTTTCCCTGTGAAGAAAGCATCTGAGGGGTTAACACATCCCCGTGAATCTGCAGATCAGTCAGGAGCTGTATTCAGGGCTGGAGAAAACAGACCAAACTAGAAGATTCGAGATGATATGGAGGCCACAGCTTGATTAGAAAGAGGAAAATGACCTCCACTCACTTTCCAGGGAGACTTTATCAGTAAAACTGCAGCAGCTATCGCTGTTGAGAAGCTGTTGCATATGGGGAATGACCTTCGGGCTAACTGGGTCTACCAGATAGCTGAGGGGGCGGCCCCACACTTTATATACTATGGAGCTCACAGTGGGCCTTCAGTGATGTCTATGGCGTGAATGCATAAATAAACCCTTGAGGAAATATTATTTTAATACAGACTTTTCTATAGTGATACTTCTTTGCACATATATTTTTGTAATATTTCTTTCTTTATTTGGCTGTACCAGGTTTCAGTTCCGGCATGTGGGCTCTAGTTCCCAGACCAGGGATTGAACCTGGGCCCCTTGCATTGGGAACACAGGGTCTAAGCCATTGGACCACTAGGGAAGTTTCAGATAGGGTTTTATATAAGATCTGACAATGAAAAACACAGTAGTTGTTAGTCTATGACCTTATGCAAGGTGCGTGACTTCCTCTGCAAAACAATGATGTAATAATCTATACCTTACAAGATTGTAATGAGAAGGAAATGAGGCAATTATGCAGAAGTTTTTGCCAACGGTAAAGTACCGTGTACAGGTTGCCATCTGATCCTCCTCTAATCTGGATCGACGCAGAGCACTATCTCTTCCTGATCATTTAAGACCATTATTGTAAGCATCAGCCGTCACAGTGTTCTTTAGCCACAGCTGCTGGTGGACACATGGACACTGTCCTGTGCAGCAGGAATGCCCTAACCCCAGTCCCATTAACTCCACAGAGATTCCATGGATCAGTGGGTTGGGGCACAACCCGAGCATCATCTTGCTAAAACACCCTGGGTGATTCTGATGTTTCCTGGAAGCTGTACTTAATGCACCAAAATCAAACATATTCTCTCCTTTCCCAGGTGAGGGACAGCAAGGGCAACTGTCCATCCCCTTTCTCTCCAAATCAGTGGAGTCATGATGTTCTCTGTTTAATGATCACCATGATCACCATCAACTTCACTTGGGACCATTGGCTGCTCGCCACCAGAGCTCCTGGCCCCTTGCTGGTTTGGTTTATGATCACAATTGCTCTCATCCCTCAGTGTCCCCACCTTTGCCCCAGTCTCTTTTTCTCTAGGTCCTGTGGCTTTTCCTTCACTCTATGACATTTGTAAGTGAGGACTGGCCTTTGGTAGATCTCACCAACCCACCTCAATGCCCTTCTGCTTCTGTCTGCTGAGCAGCCCCATCTCAGCCTGGGCCAGTCTGGTTCAATGGATCTCCTTCTGGTACCTGGAGGTGAGGGGTTGCTCTCTCATGTTATGGTCTGAATGTTTGTGTCCTGTGAAAATTCGTATGTTGAAATCCTAACCATTGATGTGATCCTATCAGCCAATGGGGCTTTGGAAGGCGATTACATCATGAGGGTGGAGCCGTCATGAATGGGATTAGTGCCCTTATGAAAGGGACCTCAGGCCTCTCTCTCAGCCCTTCTGCAGTCTGCCACCTGGAAGCAGCTTCTCACCAGAGCTCAACTGTGCTGGCTCGCTGACCTCAGATGCCCAGCCCCTGTCCTCGGTAAGCTGCCTCGTCGGTGATGTTCTGTGACAGCAGAGCGGATAGACCAAGGCTATTTTCTGGCTGGTTTTTTTCTAGAAGGCTTTGACACCAGCAGTGCCTGTTTCTGGATGCCTGAGAGACCCAGAGGAAAGAACAGTGATGTCTGTAGGGGCTCATCGAGGGAGAGGTGGGATAGGGCTTCTATAGATGGCGCTTAAGCGGTCGGCCTAACAAATGCGGCCCCATTGCCTTCAGGAAAAACGCAGGACTCCCAGCTGATGTTGTCAACTCTCCACTAATTCATGGTAAGATCAGACGAGTCAGGTTTATAGACCCAAAGTTTCTTTTTTTCATAACTTAGCTCTCTTCTTTCTTCCCAGTTTTTGCTGGAGAGATAAACAGCCCATAGCAGACAGAGGCTGTGGTTACAGGCAGCACGGTCCCAGAGAGCAAAGGTGTGAAGCACTCAGAGACAGGACAGAAGGAAGGCTCCCCCGGACACACTGCCCTGTCGCCCGCTCCGGGTTTCTCTGCAGGGCTCCTACTGAGGACGGGGCGCTGTGCCCTCTCGGCGCTGCCGCTGGGGGCTTCATTGCGGAGCTTTCTTGTATGCTCTTTGGATGCTTTGGTCTTGCAGGTTTAGGCCAGTTACTGGTTCATGTGGAAAAGTGCAGCTGCTTTGCTTTCTTGATGTACTGGTTTGCCAGAGCTGTCATTTCAAAGCATCACAAACTGGGTGCTTTGGTCTTATGGTTCTGGAAGCTGCAAGTCTGAGATCAGGGTACCGGCAGGGTTGGTTCCTTCTGAGAGGAGGAGGGGAAATTCTGCTCCACGCCTCTGCTCTAGCTTCTGGTGGTTTGCTGGCATTCCTTGGCTACTTGTCTGCTTCAACTTGACTTGGCTCAGTGATGCTCAGAGAGCTGATAAAACATTATTTCTGGGTATTTCCAGATGAGATAAGTGTTTGAATCAGTGAGTGAAGCAAGTTGGCCCTCACCAACACAGGTGAGCATCACCAGTCTGTTGAGGGCTCAAATGGAACACAAAGGTGAATGAGGGGTGCATTTGCATTTTGCCTGAGCTGTGACATCCATCTTCTCCTGTTCTTTGGCGTCAGTGCATCTGGTTCTTGAGTTTTGGGGATCAGACTGGGACTCACACCATCTGCCTCCCAGTTCTCAGGCCTTCAGACTCATACTGAATTACACCACCAGCTTTCCCCATTCTCCAGCTTGCTTGTAGACTGCAGACTGTGGGATTGCTCGCCTCCATAACCACGTGAGCCAGTTTCTGTAATAGACTTCATCTTATGTCTCTCTCTCTCTGTATCCTATTGGCTGTGTTTCTCTGGAGAACCCTGACTCATAGAAGGGGGTACATAACATCCATAGCACCAGTGATATCAACCCTAACAACCTGATTAAAATGGTGTTTTCCAGGGACTTCCCTGGTGATCCAGTGGTTAAGAATATGCCTTGCAATGTAGGGGATGCTGATTTAATCCCTGATCAGGGAGCTAGGATCCCATATGTTGCAGAACACCTAAGCCCACATACTGCAACTAAGAAAAAATGTGGCTAAATTAATTAAGTAAAAAAAAAAAGATGGCATTTGCTAGATATCCCCACAGTGGGAGGCAACTAGTTCCTCTCTCTATATCTGTCCTCTGGAAGGAAGTCTCTAAGCCTGGCCCACACATGGGGTAGGAGCAGGAGTAGATTAAGTTCCCCGATCCTGGAGGTGGGAATATTAACCTATATTGTTTAGCCTTCTATAAGGAAGATTTGTCTCTTCTGCATTTATTCATTTATTTGATCATTTATTTATATCACTACAGACTCTTGTGTCAATGCCACCTTTAACATTCAGCGTTACTGCTTCTCCATAAAATTCTTGTGCAACTCTGGATATGCTGGCCTGAGTCCCAGCCTCCCTTTCCCACACAGGCCTGTTCATCCTCCTCCGCACTTTGGCTTTTGCAGCATTTGCTAAGTCCAGAGTGTCTCGCACATGCTTTTCCTCCACCCAAGTCCTAACTGTTTTCCAGTGACCAGCTCAAGACTCATCTCTCCCATGAAGCATCACTCAGGTCTATATTCCTCTTCCTCTCCCTCTCTCTTTCTTTTAATGACTTCTATAACAGCAACCTGGCTCCCCAGGGGGCTCAGTTGTAAAGAATCTGCCTGCCAATGCAAGAGCCTCAGGAGACGCATGTTTGATCCTTGGGTCAGGAAGATCCTGTGGAGGAGGAAATGGCAACCCACCCCAGTATTCTTGCCTGGAGAATCCCATGGACAGAGGAGCCTGGTGGGCTACAGTCCATGGGGTCGCAAATAGTCAGACACGACTGAGTGAGCACGCATAACACGTTGCTGTTGTCCAGTCTCTGAGTCATGTCCAACTCTTTGTGACCGCATGCACTGTAGAATGCACTTCCCTGTTCTTCACCGTCTCCTGGAGTTTGCAAAACTCATGTATTGAATTGGTGATGCCATCCAACTAACTCATCCTCTGTGGTCCACTACTTCTTATAATTCTATCAGCTCCTTAAAGAAGGAGAGCAGATTGTCTTTTCTTTTTTTTTCCTTTCCAAATAACAGCTATCCAACAATTCAATTGATGGAATTGAACAGAATCAAAAGCTCAAATTCAAACAGAACAGAACCCATCCAGGTAGATCTGGATCAATTCTTTAAACCATGCTATTTCCTAAGAGCAAATAAGCAATTTTATTTCATGTATATCATTTTCCTGTAATCAAGGCACTAACCTGAAGGCCTGTGTCCTTCTCTGGACCAGATGCTAACTCTGTTCTTTTTCATGACCGAAAATACCTGAACCCCTTCTTTTGTTCAGCAGATCTCAGGAGTCAATTTGTCTGATCAATGCTCATAATCAAGGAATTAGTGGACTAATTGTAAATTGTGTTAATATTTACAAAGCAAGCATGGGGCCTTTGGCCTGGCTGTGTGTAGTGGGCAGACACCTTTCTCGGGCCCTCCACGTGAAAAAGCAGCCTTCAGAGGGTAGCACTCCAAGATGGTGAACGCTGGTTTAAAGAGGATAACAATGGCAGGTGGGCATGAGGGGTATGCAGTACATCTTCTGATTTCCAGAGCATGTTGTAACCACCATCTCCTGGTCCCCGAGTCACCCTGTCATTCTTGAAATATAACCCTGCCCCATGAATGCCTGATCAAATGGGACTGTCCATCAATACAGGGGGCAGGTCTGCCCTCCACACCAGCCTTAAAGGAGGGCTTCCCAGTAGCCAGACCAAGCCTCTTGGGTAGGCTTTGATGGAAGTGTTGGTGGGAGAGAGGTTGATGGGTCTCTCACTGCCCGGTGAATTTTAGGCTGAAAGACCCAGCTTAGAGCCAACTCTGTGGTCACTGAAATGACCATTTGGTGAAACCATCAGCTTGATGCTGTTCTCCTAGCCATATGACTGGCTCTTGACGTGATCGGATGTTAACTACATCAGTATCTCTCACATGCAGCTTTTACCCTTCACAGGAAACTTTTTGATTGGCCAGGAACCTGCCCCCTATGAAACTGTCTATGTTGCTCCCCAGGGCCCTCAGGCAACACTGCAGAGTTATTCCAAGCTTGGTTTCAGGAGTTATAAGGTCATGAGAACCCCCCAGAGCAGTTCCACCCTCAGCCCTGTGAGTAGAATTGCTAAGACTGTTCCACTACGTCTACCCCAAAGAAGGGCTCATTTTCCCAAGCCTGGGAGCTGAACACTGGGCAGTAAGAGTGCCAGGGCTTCTATTCATGAATTCACAACACTGACCACATTGTTCTCAGTTGGAGTGTACATAAGCATAAAATTACTGTTCAGTGGTGGCCATGTGTTATATTGGCAGAGAAAATCAGTTCCAAATACCTCATTAGCACTGTACCTTCAAGCTCAAGAAAGAGATGGAAGCTTTATGGACAACTTACTGAGTAAACTCAGGTTTCTGTTACCATCCTAAATCAAGAGGAAAGAACATGAACTGGGACATTTAAAACACAGATGAAGGAAATGTGCTCCTATCTCCTACCCAGTGAAAGGCTAAACACAAGGGCACCTGGAGGTCATCAGAGACTACTCTCATGTTCCCAAGCCTTTCACAGCCAAGAGAGTCCTTCCGCAGACCAGTAACCTCAGCCATGCACTTTCAGTTTGCAATGATTAATTTTATGTGCCATCTTGGCTGGGGCACAATACCCTGATAGTTTGTCAAACTTTACTCTGGATGTCTCTGTGCAAGTGTGTTTTTAAAATGAGATTAACATTTAAATTGGTGGGACTTCCCTGGTAGTCCACTGATTAAGAATCCACCTGCCAAGGCAGGGGACATGGGTTTGATCCCTGGTCCAGAAAGATGCCACATCCCCCAGGGCAACTACTTAGCCTGTGCTCTAGAGCCTATGCTCTGCAGCAAGAGAAGCCACCACAATGAGAAGCCCTCTCACTGCAACTAGAGAAAGCACATGTGCAGCAACGAAGACCTAGGATAGCCCATAAAAAGTAATTAAATAAAAGCATTTAAATTGGTGGAGTTTGAGCGAAGTAGATCACTCTCCATTATGTGAGTGGGTCTCACCTAATCAGTTGAAGGCCTTGCTTACTAGAACGAGGACTCATCTACCCGAGCAAGAAATTCTGCCAACAGATGGTCTTTGGGCTGCAGCTCTTCCCTGGTTATCTAGCCTGCTGGCCTGCCCTGCAGATTTTGGATTCACCAGACGCCACAATTTCATGAGCCAATTCCTTAAAATAAATCTTTCAATAAAAGTAAATACGCTTCCTAGGTGGCACTAGTGGTAAAGAAGCCACAAGACATGAGAGAAGCAGGTTTGATCCCTGGGTCTGGAAGATCCCCTGGAGGAGCATATGGCAACCCACTCCAGTATCCTTGCCTGCAGAACTCCATGGACAGGGAGCCTGGAAGACTAGAGTCCGTGGGGTCTCAAAGGGTCAGACAAACTGGAGCAGCTTAGCATGCATGCACCTAGCATCCATGCACTCTACAACAAAGGGAACTATAGTCAATATTCTATAACAGGAAAGAATCTGAAAAATAATATCTATATACACACACATATGTATGTATATGTACACATTATGTATACATAGGGCTTCCCTGGTGGTTCAGATGATAAAGAATTTGCCTGCAGTGCAGGAGACCTGGGTTCGATCCCTGGGTTGGGAAGATCCCCTGGGAAAGGGAATGGCTACACACTCCAGTATTCTTACCTGGAGAATCCCATGGGCAGAGGAGCCTGATGGGCTACAGTCCATGGGATGGCAAAGAGTCAGCCATGATTGAAGCAACTTAGCATGATAGATAGATAGATATCTAAATAGAAACTGATACAGATACAGACATCCTACTGGTTCTTTTTCTCTGGAGAACCCTGACTAATTTAGTTAACACCTATTTTCATGGAAGGCTCCTGGATATTTTGTGGTGGTGGTTTTCCTAAAATGTTATTTGAGCTCCTAACCCCCCGAAGTCTCTGGTTCACCATTTAACTCAAAAACACTGCTCTGATCTGGTACAAAGCCTCGTTTGCCCTGAATTCTGACATCCAATGTACTTTTTCAGTCAGCCTTCCAGGTTCTGTGGGCTACAGAGGCAGTATCCCTTTTTTTCACACATCTTAGGTCATGTGTAGGCTAATCATGGACAAGAGGAGACACATACTCAACAAATCTCTTGGATCTTCAAGCCCTCAGGCTCCCAGCCACTCCATGTTCCCACCACCCTAGAAGGTAGATGGCTTCCTTCTGATTTTAGATTAGAAAGACAGAGCTGATTCACGCCAGGATATGGTGTGAATCTCTTGAGTAGCACAAACATGAGAACATAAGCTCTGGTTTCTGATTACGGACATCACCAGCTTCCCTAAGCCTGACTTCAGAATACATTCATCTCATTACCACCCTCTCTCCTGCTTACCCAATTTCTTTACCTCTAGAATGGACACAACCACGTTAGCTATGTCTGCTCAGTATAGTCACAAGTGCTACAGTCTTCAGTCCCAATGGAAATAATATAATCTTATCTATTGGGTATTTCCTATGTGGCAAACACTGTTTTAAAGACTTTGCACGCATCACTTCATTTAGTCCTCATAAGAATCCTATTATTAGTCCTGTGAGTCACCCAGTTCACAAACAGTAGGGCTGGCCTAGTCCTGGATGTGAACTTGCAGGGGCGGTGCTACGGCAGAAGAGTAGGGAGCAAGACTTGGTGTCCTGTGTCTGACACACAAAAGCCCGAAGTGTTGGCTAATGGACTGACCTTTCCCTGAGGACGTCATGGTCCAAAGTCCCACAGGGCAAAGTCATCTGGGAGCAGAAGGCAGAGGAGTAGGCAAACCAGGGGATAAACAGTCAGGAAGATCCCTTGGCAAAACTTGGAGGCTCACCTGGTGTGCCTCCCTCACTCTCACGGCAGTACCTTTCCTCCTGCTGGTACCCCTCATCCATCCCAGACTCCCAAGCCCTCCATCTTTCCACATCTTCTGCATTCAAACCAGCTTTCAGGAAACTCTCCTCAGCAAATGTACACAATTGCCCATTTTTTAAAATGAGATGTGTTCACAGTAAGGACCATGAACCATGATAAGGACCATCCTGTTGAACTTGTGTTTGCATCCTGGTCTCTGACACAGGGCTGCCCATAGGGATGAGGCCATGAACAAGGTGGTGCTCTTCCCCTGGGCCGACTAGCCCAGCTCACTCTGCTCTTTTGGCTACTAGGTCTGCTTTCTTAGACTTGCTGCCACTGCCCCACTGCTGGGCTCTGCACCATCTTCTCTCCTTACCACGCAACTTACCTGCTCAGCATCACCTAACATCTGGTTTGCTGTAGGCTGGAGACTCTACTAACCAACTTCTAAGAGCCATGAAAACAGGTCCCAAGAAAGGTCGGGCTGGGGTGTGGGGGCATCCCTGTAGCTGTATACACTTTATATTTCACCTCTGGAAGATACATTTGCAATCTGGGTTCAAGCCTTCATTTATTCTCCTGTAAATGGTGATAATAACTACTACCTCATGGGTGGAAAATAAGGGAGATAATACATGCAAAAAACATATCATATGTAATTACATATTTATATTATATATAGTACTTTACACATAAAAAGCATTTAGTAAATGGCAAGTTTAATATTCATATTTTTATTTATTTTAATTAATTAATTATTTTTTAAGTTGAAGGATAATTGCTTTTGATGTCCCAGAATTATTGTGTTTTTTTTCATCTCTTCTGTAGTATTTTCAGTTCAGTTCAGTCACTCAGTTGTGTCCAACTCTTTGCGACCCCATGGACTGCAGCATGCCAGACTTCCCAGTCCATCACCAACTCCCAGAGCTTGCTCAAGCTCATGTCCGTCGAGTCGGTGATGCCAGTATTTAGGTTGTTAAAATAAGTTAACACAATGTGCAATCTGATCCCCATGTTATTCTAGCTACACTTTTGGTACCCACCATGAAAATAATTGTCTTTTACACCTAGGGCCTCTTTTGTCCCTGACACCTTTCTGAGGGTGTTTAGTCCACATGCTGTGATTTCCCAGGGGTGGAGGAGGAGCCTGACAAGCGCCCTGACTCCCTTCCTTCTCTTCTACATGTATTACCTGGATCCAGAAGACTGGAACCTTTCCCTTCTCTCCACTCTTGATCCAGTCCAACTGAAGGTTCAGATTTCCTTGCTCAAGAGCCAAGCTCTTAATGGGGGACTCTGAGTAGTCAGCCTGATCACATGACATGCAGAGGTCCTGAGTTGAGTCCTAGTGTGGCCACAGAACGCAGTAGGCTCTTCTCCCAGCCCAGCAGCAGCAGGGATACTGGCCCTCCACTCCTACACCATTTGTGGGAATGTACGGGTGCAGCCACTATGGAAAACAGTATGGAGGTTCCTCAAAAAACTAAAAATAGGGTTGCCATATGATTCTGCAATCCTCCTGCTGGAAATACACCCAGACAAAACTATAATTTGAAAGGATACATGTGCCCCTATGCTCACAGCAGAACTATTTATAATAGCTAAAACATAGAAGCAACCTATATGTCCATCAGCAGATGAATGGATAGAGGATGTGGTATATACATATACAATGGAATGTTGCTCAGCTGTTAAAGAGAATGAAATAATGCCATTTAAAGCAACACGGATGCAACTAAAGATGATCATACAAGCAAAGTATAAGTCAGAAAGAGAAAGACAAATAGCATATGCTATCTCTTTTTGTGGCATCTAAAATATTACACCAATAAACATATCCACAAAACAAAAACACAGACATAGAGAACAGACAGGAAGGGAAGGATTGGAAGCCTGGGATTAGTGAATGCAAACTATAATATATAGAATGGGTTAGCAGGAAGATCCTACTGTATAGCACAAGGAGCTATGTTCAACATCTTGTGATAAGCTGTAATAGCTTATGATTGAAGGAATATGCATAACTAAGTCACTTTGCTCTACAGCAGAAAATTAAATACCACATTGTAAATCAACTATATTTCAGTAAAATTAAAAATATATATATTTGCTATCTAGCAGAATGATCTTGGGCAATAAGCTGCTGGCATCTCTGGCAAGGACCAGAACACCAGCAAGGAAGGGTCATGAACAAAGCCAGCTTAGGACTGAAACTACCCAAAAGGCAGAATCCAGACCCCTTCAACCTGTGTCTCCCCAGCCACACTCCTCCAACCTGCTCCCCTGCCCCAGTGCCATCTGCTCATAGCTGACAGTGCACGCAGGGGAAGAAGTCATGGAGCAGCTGGCTGTTTACAAAGTGCACTCAGACTTCCCAGAAAAATCCCTTCAAGTAATGAACATGGGAGAGAAGGGAGGGGCCGGAGGAAGAAGGGGGATTGAAGGCAGCAGAGTTATCAGAAAAGCTCTGAGAGAAAGAGCAGGGAATTCCCAGCAACAGAATTCCCAGCCACAGTGGTAGAGTGGCTTTATCGTCAGAGCTAGAAGGCACCCAGGACCAGTGGTTGAAGTTTTGTGGGTGTCACAAATGGCCTTGGGACCCTAACAATGGAGCTCTCCCCTGAGAAACATGCATCTGAGCTCTCTCACCTGTACATCTCACTTCCCCTAGAGAAGCTAAGTGTCCCACCCAAAGTCGTGTGGCTGATAGGGAGTGAAGCTAGGATTTGAACCCAGATAGTCTGGCTCTAGAGTCTGTCCAGGCTGTTGACCCTTTCAACACTCTGCCTGGATCCTAATAACAACCCATATTCCAACAGGCCAGCAAAAAGCAGCATCTTCCTGGGTAGACAATGCTGGAGGCATGCTAAGTCACTTCAGTCGTGTCCGACTCTTGCGAAGTTATAGACTGTATCCCACCAGGCTTCTCTGTCCATGGGATTCTCCAAGCAAGAATACTGGAGTGGGTTGCCATGCCCTTCTCCAGGGTGGACAGTACTGGTCCTCTAAAATCCTTCTCTCTTTTCTCTATTGTTCAGACCCTGGCTTTGGCTTCTATTAGTTGAAACATCATAGATTTTCTTCTTAGGGTCTATTTTCCCTCTTTCTATGTAGATCTTATATTTTTGTAGTTATTTACAGTCTTCAAAATCTATTATCATCTACTATTTCATTTGATCTTTGAAACAACTCTATAATTCAAGATGAGAAAAATGGAGAAAAAGGTCCCTGGGCAGGCAAGTGGTCAGAACCAGAACTGACAGCCTCAGAGTGCTGTGCATTTCAGTTCTGTCTGCTTCCTCTGACCATCATTTAGCTTTTGCTCAGACCTGGAGTGAGCTAGGAAGCCTATCCTGTGAGCAGAAGGGCCTCTGCAGCTTCTGTGATGATGGAATACTTATTTAGAAGCCTATCATATGACATGTTTTATTAACCTTCAACAAAAGGATAAATCTAGGTTCATAATGCCAGACTTTAATCAAAATGTGTTTATTTAACTTTCACTAATAGGGTGAAGTGATCTAAAATTCCTGGGTATCATCTTAGCTCCTGAATTGCACCATCTGTATCTCTCTGGTCCTCGCTGCATTTGCTTCCTGAAGTCATGATATGTTTTTGTTGCTCTGATTTCTCAAAAACTGAGCTGGGCTGGGCTGCCTGCCAGCTCTATCAAGAAATTGCACCTCTATCAAGAAATTGCACCCCTTTTCATACCCTCTGTGTCCTCAAATTCCATATTCCAGTCAACTGGTCCAATCTACAGTTTATATTTTGTCTTGGCAGAAATCTCAAGAAATGGTTACCAGTATCTGGATAAAACCTAGTCTTTTAAGCAATGTTCAAAACAAGATCCCAAAACAGAAAAAGAAGTTCCAATTTCACTTGCTTCTTGCCCACAGCACTCAGACCTTGCCTCTCAAGCTTGTGTAGTGAATAGAATTGCTTCTACTTAAAGTGAATGAACATGTAGCTTTCCTTAATTTAATTATGAATCTATTCGTTGATGCACTCAATTATATATATTTAGCATCTATTATATGTTACTCTTTATGCCCCAGGGCTTTCTGGAAAGGAAGTAAGGTTGATGCAGGCTTTATCTGTAAAGATCACTAGTTCAGTTTAATTCAATAAGCTTGTCTTTATTGTCAGCTTACTACCCCATGTCAAGCCCAAGTCTCCTGCCTGTGAGACCTTTCAGATTTCTTTGGACAAGGAAGATATTCACACACGAAGTAGCCTGAAACTCATGAATATTCACCTCCCCTCCACAATAGGTTAACTTGTGTTGAAAAGGATTTTTTTTCAGATACAAGAGACATAAAGTTTGCTGTAGCAGAAGGAAAGAAGGGGATGTGTTTTTCAGGAGACAGGAAAGTTATCTGTCTCGGGATGAAGGCCAGGTTCTCCAATGATGGGCTGGGAGCCTCCCTCCTCCTGTTGACTCAGCTTTCCAGCATCAACCCCTAGGTCAGTCTTAGTCTTTCCTACTGTGGAAGGCTTTCTCTAAGTGGCAGTGGGAGACAGGACAAGGGCAGGACAAGACTGACAATAGCTCATGTCAACCCTGCTAAGCAACCACCAGCAGAAGGAAAGGGTTTTTATTCATGCTTCAGTGTGTCAAAATGTCCAGGAAGAACAGTGATTGGCCAGACTTTAAGGGTTATGGATCCCACGGACCAATCACTGTATGAGTGGAGAGGAGCAACCGCTGTGATTGGCCAAGCCTGAGCCATATGTCCATCCCTGTGTCCTGGCAGTAGAATAAGGCAATGGCAGCCCCAGCAGTGTCACAAGTTGAGAGTTGAGGAGGTGGACTTCCTCAGAGGAAAAGGAGTGGGTGGGATTGTTATCAGAAGAAGGGGAAAAAGCCATGCGGCAGACCCAAAACAACAGATGTCCACTACAATTATGTTCCAAAAATTCATCTGAAAGTGGTTGCTTGGAACTCAAATTCTATTTCCCCATAAAAACCATATTATAACAAGTTCTCGTATTTACATGTTGTTTTATAAGGCATTTTCTTATCCATGATGTCACTTGACCCCTCAATAGCCCCGTGAGGTACAGAGAGTTCTCACATGACCCTCACTCTCAAGCCAGCCCTGAAACGTCCTTTACGGGACAGGCCTCTGTGCCAGCTCTCATGAACCCTCAGGTTCTGGGAAGAATTTTCATGCTGGGGCAGGGAGTCGTACTAAGTTGTCTGCTCCTTCCAGGCCTGAGTATTTCCTCATTCTTCTCCCCCGACTTTGTCCTGGGCCCATCAGAGGCCACCTAATGCGGATGGAGCTCCAAGGCTGTGGGCAGCATTGTGTGAAACTCTGCTTGGAACAGAAGGTAGAGGGATGAGGGAGAATGTTACCTGCTGGCACCAGACTTCCTCTCAGGAAAATAGCCTGAGATCCTATGGTGGAATGAGGAGGGGATGGGAGTGCTGAGCTGAGCAACGCTGCGGGTGGCTGGAACAATGCGGGTGCAGAGACGGTGGGGGGGCCATAAAGACATGAATATTCTGTCTTAATTTATACACTGTATGATGCTGCAGTAAAACTCCCCTTATATAAGTCCCTGAATTGCCGCTTAAATTTTCTAGAGCAAGACAGTAAGCTTCCCTGAGCAGGGGAGGGTAGGTGGGGAGAGGTCAAAGGGAAGGAGCAGAAACAAAGGAAGATTCAGAGAGCTCAGAAGAAGCAGGAAATTGGAGCCAGAGGTGACTCAAGGATGCATAAGCCCTGGAATTAGCAGAAATCATGAGGAGGGCATCAGCCACTGCGAGTGTTGAGTGAACTTTTTTTTTTGATGTATTGTTGCCTTTAATATTATTGTATATTAGTTTCAGGTGTACAAGACAGTGACAATATTTTTATAGATTGTACTCTATAAAGTTATTAAATATTATGTTGAAGCAGAAGCTTCAATATTTTGGCCACCTGAACCAAGTTTTTGGCCAACACAACGTGACTTGCAATAATGCCTCTGCCTGCAGTAGGAAGAACGGGTGGGGAGGAAGGGACAGCAAATGCTGAGGCAGTACACCCTGCGTGGTGGTCAGGCGGCCTCCAAAGGAGGTGGTGGCCTAGATCAGGGTAGTGCTTGAGGAAATGGGGAGAGATGCATGTTTTGAAATGTATTTACAGATCTTGGCTTCTAATGTCATTTTCCAGTAAAAGGAACCAGGGGTCTTTACAGAACATAAAGGCTGGAGCAAGAAATATACAAGAGGAGCCTGGAGCATCTCGTAGCACCAGAAAATAGGGAAGTGCTCAACAAATATAAAAAACCCCACAGGTATGGATGGAGAAATGTTGAGAGTAAAGATACTTCTCTTCACCTGCCCTCTTCTGCTGATCTAGCTTGCTGTGGGCCAGCTGACAGAGGTCCCAGTGGTCAGAGCTGGGACAATTAGAGCAAGAAAATGAAGTAGGATTGCATTCCAATCCAAAGTATAAAATAAATATCCATTAGTCCATGAAGATGTAAAGGAACGATTAAGTTAATAAACAAGGGAGAAGAGACAAATCTGGGCAGAAGAATTTTAAATTAATTATGCAGATACTCTATCCTCAGCAAGGTGGAGCAGAACTCCCCACATCTCTACTGTGAGCCACACAGAGTGACTTAATTCCAACAAGTACACGATAGAAAAGTGGGAAAAACCCAGAAACTGCAGGGACATCCTGGTGGTCCAGTGGCTAAGACCCCCTGCTCCCAGAGCAGGGGGCCCCGGGTTAAATCCCTCATCAGGGAACTAGATCCCACATGCCACAACTAAAGATCCCTCAGGCTGCAGCTACAGATTCCTCATGAGGCAACTAAGACCCAACATAGTCAAATAAATAAATTAGAATATTTTAAAAAACAAAAAAAAACAGCCTAGTAACTGCAGACGAGAAAGCTGACAAGCTCCTCTCAACTAGGTGATCAAGATCAGCAGCAGCAGGGCTAAAGCATTTTGAAGTATGTGCCTTTGATATGATGTGATGACGTGTATTGAAAGAGGCAGGGTTTTCTTTACCTCTCAATGAATTATTCCAGTGAATAATTTAATGCATATAGACTATTCATTAATTTGAAAAATATTGACTACCTTCTATGCACCAAGCACTGGTCTAAAGGTTGAGATTTGTTCTACTGGAGAAAAACAATATACAAAGGAATAGAAAATCTTCAGGTATAATAAGCACAATGAAGGAAAGAAAAGCAAGATAAGAATGTTATGAGGGGAGAGGTGTTCATTGATAAGGGGCAGTCTATGAAGACCTCTCTGCTAAAGAAAATAAGAACCAGGATCTCAAGGAAACATGAAGTTAGCCCTGTGAGAAACATGCTCAGCAGCCCACACTCAAAGAATGGACTTGGAGACAGGAGGTGAAGCGGGAAGAGGAGGTTTTAGTGAGGGTCTTGTGAGACCAGGGGTCTGGTGGGCAGGCACACCCAGAACCATTATAATGGGGTTTTTATTTTCTGCCCATGCAAGTCCTCTCCCCAGCTCCTCATTGGCCCAGTATTACGGGGTTAACAATCTTCCTGAAGTCTTTTTATCAGTGGGTGGGGCCATGAGTAAAGCTTGTAGGCTTCTGAGTGGAGGATTTATATTAACTGTTTTCCCCACCTCTTTAGTTTCCTGCACATGTCCAGGGTAAAGCCTGAGAAATTGTTCTTATGAGGAAGGGGAACCAGGAAGGGAAGAGAACAAAGGAGTGGCAACGAGCTGCCGTCTTTAGAAACCTTATTCACAAGCTGGGGACATGGGTGTATATATATATGTATACATATATATGTATATATACACATCTTTCTATTGAGTTTTTTTTTTAATGAATATGGATCATTTCTTGATTTCTTATATCTTTCTCTTTGGTAGAAAAGACCATATTTTTCTTAGAGCCCTGAGGTGACTGAAGGAAGAGCACCCAGGTAGAGGCTTCCTCAGAATGGGCTGCGATCCGGGCCTCTTGTCTTCACACCCTTGTGCAGCTCTGTGGATCCAACTGAACCATTTGAAGGGATGGCGGGTGAGTTCTGAGCCTAAGGCATGAAAGGCATTGCAACTCCCACCTTATTCTCTTGGTTTTTCCTCTGAAGGAATCCAGCCTCCATCTTCTCTAGACATCCTGCTGCATACCCAGGAGAGGTCCACGTGAAGAACTGTGACCTCCTGCCAGAAGCCAGCACCAACTGGCCACCCTCTTGGATGTAGACTCCCCATCCCTGCCAAGCCCCAGATGACTTGGTCCCTACCAACATCTGACTGACTGTAATACTGAGGAGGGCCATGAACCGGCTTCTTAGGAGGTGCTAGTGGTAAAGACCCATCTGCCAATGCAGGAGACTTAAGAGACTCGAGTTCCATCCCTGGGTCAGGAAGATCCCCTGGAGGAGGGCATGGCAACCCACTACAGTATACTTGCCTGGAGAATCCCATGGACAGGGGAGCTGGGCAAGCTACATTCCATGGGGTTGCAAACAGCAAGACACTACTGAAGCGACTGAGTACTCACGCAGGAGCCAGAACCACCCTGCTAAGCTGCTTCTGGTTTCCTATCCTGTGGAAGCCGTAAGAGATAATAAGATGATTAGTATTGCTTTAAGCTACTAAGTTTTGGGGTGAGCTGTTTTGCAGCCTTAGAAAATTGAAATCAGTATCAATTTTGAAGACCCCAAGCTATAATACACTTATTGTATTCAAAGCTCAGCAGGTGGGGTAGGAAGAAGTCTGGCTGGAACGGAATGAATGTGGAGGGGAGTGTGGAGTTAGCCTGGGGCCACAAGAGGGACAACATATTTCTTCTGTTGGCAAATTATAGAGAATTTTGAGCAAAAGACCCTGATCTCATTTATATTTTAACAGAATCCCTCTGTGCAGCATTTGGGAGTAGACAGCAGCAGGGGAGTGGTGGAAACATAACAGTTAGGGGGCTACTACAGTGGGCAGTAGGGGCGGCGGAGCCTGGTGGGCTGCCGTCTATGGAGTCGCACAGAGTCAGACACGACTGAAGCGACTTAGCAGCAGCAGCAGCACAGTGGGCAGTAGATCCGGCAGCTTCAGGATCTATTTCTGAGGCAGAGCCAAGTTTTGCCCAGGTAAGTATGACAGTGTTAGGAATGACCCCAGAGTTTTGTAAGGATGGACTTGCCATTTACTGAAGGATAAGGTTAATTGGGGAAAAAATCAAAAGTTTGCTTTGTGACTTAGCCAGTTAGATAGGAGGTGGAAATGATGACAGAAAAAGAGACGTCAAGGACAAGATCTAGACTCCTGAAAGGGAAAGGGCTGGGCCGGAGCCTTGGCGGGTGTGGCCGTTCCTCCTCCTGTACATGTTTTTGATCATTTGAAACATAAAACAACGTTTGGGATCCTCAGGCTCCTTATAACCACATGTCTTCTGTTGCTGGAGGTAGTTTCCTGACTTTCTGGTCTCTTCACTGGGGTGCCTCAGGCAACACAGGCTAGGATGGTCTTGGAAATATTAGCGCTGGTGAGCCCATGCCTCATCTCAAGTGACGACCAGGGACATCACATCTTCCATTTAGTCAAGAGAAACCAGAAATGCAGGTTTTTATGTGCAATCTCCCCGTCTTTAAATGTCATCATGCAATTCAATTATTTACAAAGTTATGCAGACCACAGGACACATTGGTGGCCTGGATGTGGCTCAGGATCACACCATGTACTCGTGGGTTTAGATCAGTCGCTTGAGGAATCTTTCTGACTCACTCTCTTTGCCTAGAAAATGGGGCAGTACATGTCTCCTCTGCTTATCTCTCATGTCTGCTGGGAGGCAGAGGCGTGAAGTCATGCGAGGGAGAAGGTTTGTAAACTATGGGCCCTACTGCAGCAGAGCGCCGATGCTGCTGCGGGCACCGCTGCTGCTGTCATAGGCATCAGGCTCGGGATGCAGCATCCCTTGATTCATCTTTGTTGACATCACTAACAGCACAAGCCACTACCCAGACTGCTATTCACTAATTCTCATGCCTCCGTTATTCATTGACTTAAAACTCACTTATTTACTTCCTACAGCACCTTGCAGTGCCTGCTCACAGGAAGTACTCAATAAGCATTCGCTCTAGGTGATGTTAATCATTCATTCACTCATTAATTCCACTACAATTTTTCCCTTTGGTGCTAATTACGTGTCTATTGTTGCCGGGGCAGCCAGGCGAGCTTGGAAGGCATCCACGTGTGAAGAACACAGCCAGCACTGAGTGCTCAGTGGAAGAGCACCGTGTGCCAAAGGAGCTCCCCAAGGGGACTGGGTGCAGGGGGTGTGGGGAGGTAGAGGGGTGTCAGGAAGGCCTTCGGAAAAGAGGCAAGACTGGAAGCAAGCTCTCAACTATGATAGGATTTGGATTGGAGGAGAGAAAGGAGAGCAGCTGGGGTGACCAACCGTCTGGGTTTGCCTGGAATTGAGGAGTCTCTCAGGATGTGGGACTTAAAATACTAACTCTAGGACAGTCTGGAGCCAGCCAGTCACACTGAGAGCAAAGAAACTAATGATTCTGAGTATAGACTGTGAAACCAGACAACCTGCGGTCACATTTCTCCCACTGTCCTAGATGTGTGCTCTTAGACAAGTTACTTAACCCGTCTGAGCTCTGGTTTTCTAATTAATAAAACAAGGACCCATCTTGTGAAGTGGTTTTAAGGACTAAATGAGCAAATACAGTAGATACTCAATAAATAGTAGCCAGCAGCAGCATAATTCCAGGTAAAAAGAATAAATTGTGCTTCTCTTAAATTCCCAGGAGTCTGGACTCCAGACTCCAGCCCAAGCAGCTGCTATGATTCTAATAGCCATAGGGCCTACTCCTCTTGGGTTTCTCTGGTGGTCAGACAGTGAAGAACCTGCCAGCAATGCAGGAGACCCAGGTTCAGTCCCTGGGCCAGGAAGATCCCCTGGAGAAGGAAATGGCTACCCACTCCAGTATTCTTGCCTGGAGAATTCCATGGACAGAGGAACCTGGTGGGTTACAGTTCCTGGGGTCGCAAAGAGTCGGATACGACTGAGCAACTAACAAACTATTCCTCTTAGAAAAGACACTTTCGTCTGCCCTTTGAGGCTGGGTCTAACAAGAAGGTCTTAGAACATCATCAACGAAATTAAGAGCTAACCTGGGAAGTCAGACAGAGTGTCAGATAGCTGCAAGGGTTTTAGCAAAATCCACACATATTTGAGATCTTCTCCCTTCATGGGCAGAGAAGGCAATGGCACCCCACTCCAGTACTCTTGCCTGGAAAATCCCATGGACAGAGGAGCCTGGTAGGCTGCAGTCCATGCTAAGGGTCAGACATGACTGAGCAGGCTTTCTGTAAAGGCTGCAGAGTCCTTCCTCCTGCCCTGAAAATTCCAATTAGGCTGTAGGCAGCAACCTCAAGACATCAGGCAACATTTTTGACTCTCCTTAAATTAAAAGCCAAGGAAGCAACAAGCCAGTAAGAACAGCCAGAATCCCACCACAAACTACAGTAGCTGTGTCTCCATCAATTTTCTTCACCCTCTCCTCCTGAGATATTTTGGTTCTCTGCTCTTCACAGCTTCTCTGGCACCACACCTGGTTTTGATCCTGTCCCTGTCATACGCCATCCCACTCTTAACAGCTATAACCTCTTCTAAGTGACTTTTTCTTTTTATAAATATAATATAGCTTTACAGAAAGTAAACTTGGAATATTAAATATGTGAAAATAAGAAAGTAAAAATTACCTTTAAAATTCTACCAACTAGGAATGACCACCAAATGAAGTTGATGTTGATCCTTCCAGATGTAGAAAGGTAGATGGCAGAGGACAGATGGAAAGATAGATAGACAGATAGATGCCTTCGTATGTGCATGCTGAGTCGCTTCAGTCATGTCCAACTATTCATGACCCTGTGGACCAGGCTCCTCCATCTACGGAATTCTTCAAGTAAGAATATTGGAGTGACTTGCCATGCCCTCCTCCAGGGGATCTTCCCAACCCAGGGATCGAACCCGCATCTCTTGAGTTTCCTCCACTGGCAGGTGGGTTCTTTCCCACTAGTACCACCTGGGAAGCCCCCAGATAGGTAGATAGATAGATATAAATAGATGTTATGATGTCCATCCCTCCCTTCTTTCTTATTAAGAAAACCTTAGTTTTGAACCCAAATAAAATTCTGTTTTCCACTTTCCCTTTCAACTAGGGATGGCCACAAAATGTGGTCTGATCCAGGAGTTCTAAGCAGTTTGTTGGAGATTTCTCAGAAAGTTTCTTTCCTGACATAAGTGCTTCCTCTTCCTCCTTAAAAAAAAAAAAAAAAAAAAAAAAATATATATATATATATATATATATATATATATATATATAATAGTTATTTATTTGGTTTCTTGGGTCTTAGTTGTGGTGCATGGGCTTAGTTGCTCCTCGGTATGAGGGATCTTAGTTCCCCACCCAGGGACTGAACTCATGTGCCCTGCATTGCAAGGCAGATTCTTAACCACTGGACTACCAGGGAAGTCCCTTATTCCTCATTCTTCCTGTTTTTTTTCCCCCCCTTGCCTGGGGTATTTATACAGTTTATAATTTTAGGAAATGGCTATGCTATGACAACCATCCATGGTGATTTCAATAGGACAAATTCCTAGAAATGGACCTACCGGGAAAAGGCTTGCAAAGTGTTTACACTTTTGATAGCTACTTACTGAACTCCTTCAGGAATTGTTCTACCAATTTATATTCCTATCAACTATATTTGAGTCCTTCGCTCACTTTCATGTTTGCCCCTGTTAAATCTTTGCCAGTTTAACAGGGAAGAATTTTATCATCAATGTGAAAACGTACATTTCTGGTAGTGCAACAGATTCAAACGGAGAAGGCAATGGCACCCCACTCCAGTATTCTTGCCTGGAAAATCCCATGGACGGAGGGGCCTGGTGGGCTGCAGTCTATGGTGTTTCTAGGAGTCGGACATGACTGAGCGACTTCACTTTCACTTTTCACTTTCATGCATTGGAGAAGGAAATGGCAACCCACTCCAGTGTTCTTGTCTGGAGGATCCCTGGGACGGGGAAGCCTGGTGGGCTGCTGTCTATGGGGTTGCACAGAGTCGGACATGACTGAAGCGACTTAGCAGCAGCAGCAGTTTCTTCTGAGAATTTTATAATTTTAGCTCATACTTTTAGACCTTTGATCCATTTTGAGTTAATTTTTGTATATGGCGTGAGGTGGGGTCCAATTTCATTCTGTTACATGGGATGGTCAGTTATCCCAGCACCATTTGTTGAAAAGACTACCCTTTTCCCCATTGAATTGTCTTGGCTCTTGATAGTTACATTCAATGTACTTTCCAGAAGGATCCCCCTCCCCCAAAAAAGCCAAGAGAAACATAGAATTCAGTAATAGCATGCCCAGGGTACCAACACCTCTTCTCTGGGACTTGTATATCCATTGGTGCCTTATCATTCGGGTTATCTCTGTCGGTTCTCAAGACTTGGTTCTGAGTTGTACCTGGGTGTAAAAGACAGTTAAGACTTTGTATTCTCCAATGTTGTACAGAAATTTCAGGGTTTTTCAGCACCAGTGGTAGATATTATTTCTCTGAGTCACCAGCTACTTGTTCCCCATTAACAATTAAAATGCTAGGAAATTCCATCAGTTCAACATACAGCTGGCTTTTCCCCAAAAGCAGCTGCTCAGGCTCCAGGAGCCTGAAGTGACCTCAAGAGAACTTGGACCCAGGCCACATTGGAGGGAACACTTGGGGAGCCAAGTCTCCCACTTCTGGAGGACAGCCCACTGGCTCAGGAAAAGCAACGTAGGATGCAGGGTAACTGGATTTACTTGGATGCTCCGGGTTTCTGAGTCTTTTCTTTGGTTAAAGCCACAGAGATGCACACAGACAAGCCTCCCTGGATTGCTTAGATAACACCCTTCACCTGGATTTCCCAGCATTTTGTTTACATCTTTACTATGGTTTGATCAACATAGTCTTGATCTCCAGTGGCCTCGGCCTTCAGCAGCTTAAAGGGCTTCGGTACTGGCCAGAGATTGAGGTTGGAGGCGGGTCACAACAGTGAAGACACCGAATCCTAAATATTAGACCAATCATCAGTGAAAGGCCCTGACTCTTGGGCTTTGCAGAAAAAGAATCCCCACAAATATGAAAAATACTGAAGTAAGTAGAGTGTTTATTGTTGTTGCTATTGTTGAGTTGCTCAGTCATATCAGACGCTTTGTGATCCCATGGACTGCGTCACGCCAGGCTACCTTGCCCTTCACCATCTCCTGGAGTTTGCTCAAACTCATGTCCATTGAGTTGGTGATGCCATCCAACCATCTCATTCTCTGTCGCCCCTTCTCCTCCTGCCCTCAATCTTTCCCAGAATCTGGGTCTTTTCCAATGAATCAGCTCTTCACATCAGATCGTCAAAGTATTGGAGCTTCAGCTTTAGCATCAGTTCTTCCAATGGATATTCAGGGTTGATTTCCTTTAGGATTGACTGGTTTGATCTCCTTGCTGTCCAAAGGACTCTCAAGAGTCTTCTCCAGTAATACCATTCAAAAGCATCAGTTCTTCATCACTCAGCCTTCTTTATGGTCCAACTCTCACATCCATACATGACTACAGGAAAAATCACAGCTTTGACTAGATGGATCTTTGTTGGCAAAGCAATGTCTCTGCTTTTTAATACACTGCCTAGGTTTGTCATAGCTTTTCTTTCAAGGAGCAAGCATCTTTTAATTTTGTGGCTGAAGTCACCATCCACAGTGATTTTGGAGTCCAGGAAAATAAAATTCGCCCTTGTTTCCACTTTTGTTCCATCTATTTGCCATGAAGTAATGGGACTAGATGCCATGATCTCAGTTTTTTCAATGCTGAGTTTTTAACTAGCTTTTTCACTCTCCTCTTTCACTCTCATCAAGAGGCTCTTTAGTTCCTCTTTGCTTTCTGCCCTTAGAGTGGTATCATCTGTATATCTAAGGTTGTTGATATTTCTCCCAGCAATCTTGATTCTAGCTTGTGGTTCATCCAGCCTTGCATTTCACATGATGTATTCTGCATAGAAGTTAAATAAGCAGGGTGACAATATACAGCCTTGACGTACTTCTTTCTCGATTTGGAACCAGTTTGTTGTTCCATGTCCAGTTCTAACTGTTGCTTCCTGACCTGCATTTCAGATTTCTCAAGAGGCAGGTCAGGTGGTCTAGTATTCCCATCTCTTGAAAAAGTTTCCGCAGTTTGTTGTTATCCACACAGTCAAAGGCTTTATCGTAGTCAATGAAGCAAAAGTAGATGGTTTTCTGGAATTTCTTTGCTTTTTCTATGATCCAGTGGATGTTGGCAATTTAATCTCTAGTTCCTCTGCCTTTCTAAATCAGTTTGCATATCTGGAAGTTCTTGGTTCACGTACTGTTGAAGCCTCGCTTGAAGGATTCTTCTAGCTTCGTTGGCAATGCTTTTTTTTGTGATTGGAATAAAAACTGACCTTTTCCAGTCCTGTGGCCATTGCCAAGTTTTCCAAATTTGCTGGCATACTGAGTGCAGCACTTTAACAGCATCATCTTTTAGGATTTGAAATAGCTCAGCTGGAATTCCATCACCTCCACTAGCTTTGTTCATAGTAATGCTTCCTAAGACCCACTTGACTTCACACTCCAGGTGTCTGGCTTTAGGTGAGTGATCACGCCATTGTGGTTATTTGGGTAATTAAGACCTTTTTTATATAGTTAGTTCTTCATTCTTGTCACTTCTTCTTAATTTCTGCTGTTAGGTCTTTGCCATTTTAACATGGGCACAGCAAAGGACAGAAAGGCAAGAACCTAACAGAAGCAGAAGAGTGTGTATTAGGAGAGGGAAAAAGTATAGTATATGTGGATAGACACACAGGCAGACTCAGACAGTCGCACCCTTGCGGCAGTTTAAGTCACTTATATGGGGCATCTCTTCTGGGCTTCCTTTGGCCATTCATTTTGATTTGCCTGGTTCAGCATCTATATTTGGTATATCTCAGAGTCTTTCCATGTGTGCACACACATTTCTTAGCCAAGATGGATTCCACTCAAGAGGCCTACGGGTAATGAGCATCAGTTCACATCACTCCCCTTTTGACCTCCAAGGAGGCTTTCTGTGCCTGAGAAGTCAGAGGGGTCTCCTGACTTGGAGAATAAGAAATGCTTGGGGAGGGAGGAGCTAAGATGGCGGAGGAGTAGGACGGGGAGAACACTTTCTCCCCCACAAATTCATCAAAAGAACATTTAAACGCCGAGTAAATTCCACAAAACAACTTCTGAAAGCTGGCAGAGGACATCAGGCACCCAGAAAAGCAACCCAAGTCTTCAAAAGGAGAGAGAAGAAATACAGCTCCACTCACCAGAACACCAACACAAGCTTCCCTAACCAAGAAACCTTGACAAGCCACCTGTACAAACCCACACAGAGCGAGGAAATGCCACAATAAAGAGAACTCCACAAACTGCCAGAATACAGAAAGGACACCCCAAGCTCAGCAATTTAAACAAGATGAAGAGACAGAGGAATACCCAGCAGACAAAGGAACAGGATAAAAGCCCACCAAACCAAACAAAAGAGGAAGAGATAGGGAATCTACCTGATAAAGAATTCCGAATAATGATAGTGAAATTGATCCAAAATCTTGAAATCAAAATGGAACCACAGATAAATAGCTTGGAGACAAAGATTGAGAAGATGGAAGAAAGGTTTAACAAGGACCTAGAAGAAATAAAAGAGAGTCAATATAAAATGAATAATGCAATAAATGAAATTAAAAACACTCTGGAGGCAACAAATAGTAGAGTAACAGAGGCAGAAGGTAGGATTAGTGAATTAGAAGATAGAATGGTAGAAATAAATGAATCAGAGAGGTTAAAAGAAAAACGAATTAAAAGAAATGAGGACAATCTCAGAGACCTCCAGGACAATATTAAACGCTACAACATTCGAATCATAGGGGTCCCAGAAGAAGAAGACAAAAAGAAAGACCATGAGAAAATACTTGAGGAGATAATAGTTGAAAACTTCCCTAAAATGGGGAAGGAAATAATCACCCAAGTCCAAGAAACCCAGAGAGTCCCAAACAGGATAAACCCAAGGCGAAACACCCCAAGACACATATTAATCAAGTTAACAAAGATCAAACACAAAGAACAAATATTAAAAGCAGCAAGGGAAAAACAACAAATAACACACAAGGGAATTCCCATTAGGATAAGAGCTGATCTTTCAATAGAAACTCTTCAAGCCAGGAGGGAATGGCAAGACATACTTAAAGTGATGAAAGAAAATAACCTACAGCCCAGATTACTGTACCCAGCAAGGATCTCATTCAAGTATGAAGGAGAAATCAAAAGCTTCTCAGACAAGCAAAAGCTGAGAGAATTCAGCACCACCAAACCAGCTCTCCAACAAATACTAAAGGATATTCTCTAGACAGGAAACACAAAAACAGTGTATAAATCGAACCCAAAACGATAAAGTAAATGGCAACGGGATCATACTTATCAGTAATTACCTTAAATGTAAATGGGTTGAATGCCCCGACCAAAAGACAAAGACTGGCTGAATGGATACAAAAACAAGACCCCTACATATGTTGTCTACAAGAGACCCACCTCAAAACAGGGGACACATACAGACTGAAAGTGAAGGGCTGGAAAAAGATTTTCCATGCAAATAGGGACCAAAAGAAAGCAGGAGTAGCAATACTTATATCAGATAAAATAGACTTTAAAACAAAGGCTGTGAAAAGAGACAAAGATGGTCACTACATAATGATCAAAGGATCAATCCAAGAAGAAGATATAACAATTATAAATATATATGCACCCAACACGGGAGCACACAATATGTAAGACAAATGCTAACAAGTATGAAAGGAGAAATTAACAATAACACAATAATAGTGGGAGACTTTAATACCCCACTCACACCTATGGATAGATCAACTAAACAGAAAATTAACAAGGAAACACAAACGTTAAACGATACAATAGACCAGTTAGACCTAATTGATATCTATAGGACATTTCATCCCAAAACAATGAATTTCACCTTTTTCTCAAGCGCACATGGAACCTTCTCCAGGATAGATCACATCCTGGGCCATAAATCTAGCCTTGGTAAATTCAAAAAAAATAGAAATCATTCCAAGCATCTTTTCTGACCACAATGCAGTAAGATTAGATCTCAATTACAGGAGAAAAACTATTAAAAATTCCAACATATGGAGGCTGAACAACACGCTGCTGAATAACCAACAAATCACAGAAGAAATCAAAAAAGAAATCAAAATTTGCATAGAAACAAATGAAAATGAAAACACAACAACTCAAAACCTGTGGGACACTTTAAAAGCAGTCCTAAGGGGAAAGTTCATAGCAATACAGGCACACCTCAAGAAACAAGAAAAAAGTCAAATAAATAACCTAACCCTACACCTAAAGCAACTAGAAAAGGAAGAAATGAAGAACCCCAGGGTTAATAGAAGGAAAGAAATCTTAAAAATTAGGGCAGAAATAAATGCAAAAGAGACCATAGCAAAAATCAACAAAGCCAAAAGCTGGTTCTTTGAAAGGATAAATAAAATTGACAAACCATTAGCCAGACTCATCAAGAAACAAAGGGAGAAAAATCAAATCAATAAAATTAGAAATGAAAATGGAGAGATCACAACAGACAACACAGAAATACAAAGGATCATAAGAGACTACTATCAACAATTATATGCCAATAAAATGGACAACGTGGAAGAAATGGACAAATTCTTAGAAAAGTACAACTTTCCAAAACTCGGCCAGGAAGATATAGAAAATCTTAACAGACCCATCACAAGAATGGAAATTGAAACTGTAATCAAAAATCTTCCAGCAAACAAAAGCCCAGGTCCAGATGGCTTCACAGCTGAATTCTACCAAAAATTTAGAGAAGAGCTAACACCTATCCTGCTCAAACTCTTCCAGAAAATTGCAGAGGAAGGTAAACTTCCAAACTCATTCTATGAGGCCACCATCACCCTAATACCAAAACCTGACAAAGATCCCACAAAAAAAGAAAACTACAGGCCAATATCACTGATGAACATAGATGCAAAAATCCTTAACAAAATTCTAGCAATCAGAATCCAACAATACATTAAAAAAATCATACACCATGACCAAGTGGGCTTTATCCCAGGGATGCAAGGATTCTTCAATATCCGCAGATCAATCAATGTTATACACCACATTAACAAATTGAAAAATAAAAACCGTATGATTATCTCAATAGATGCAGAGAAAGCCTTTGACAAAATTCAACACCCATTTATGATAAAAACTCTCCAGAAAGCAGGAATAGAAGGAACATACCTCAACATAATAAAAGCTATATATGACAAACCCACAGCAAACATTATCCTCAGTGGTGAAAAATTGAAAGCATTTCCTCTAAAGTCAGGAACAAGACAAGGGTGCCCACTTTCACCATTACTATTCAACATAGTTTTGGAAGTTTTGGCCACAGCGATCAGAGCAGAAAAAGAAATAAAAGGAATCCAAATTGGAAAAGAAGAAGTAAAACTCTCACTGTTTGCAGATGACATGATCCTCTACATAGAAAACCCTAAAGACTCCACCAGAAAATTACTAGAACTAATCAATGATTATAGTAAAGTTGCAGGATATAAAATCAACACACAGAAATCCCTTGCATTCCTATACACTAATAATGAGAAAACTGAAAGAGAAATTAAGGAAACAATTCCATTCACCATTGCAACGGAAAGAACAAAATACTTAGGAATATATCTACCTAAAGAAACTAAAGACCTATATATAGAAAACTATAAAACACTGGCGAAAGAAATCAAAGAGGACACTAATAGATGGAGAAATATACCATGTTCATGGATTGGAAGAATCAATATAGTGAAAATGACTATACTACCCAAAGCAATTTATAGATTCAATGCAATCCCTATCAAGCTACCAACGGTATTCTTCACAGAGCTAGAACAAATAATTTCACAATTTGTATGGAAATACAAAAAACCTTGAATAGCCAAAGCAATCTTGAGAAAGAAGAATGGAAGTGGAGGAATCAACCTACCTGACTTCAGACTCTATTACAAAGCCACAGTTATCAAGACAGTATGGTACTGGCACAAAGACAGAAATATAGATCAATGGAACAAAATAGAAAGCCCAGAGATAAATCCACGCACATATGGACACCTTATCTTTGACAAAGGAGGCAAGAATATACAATGGATTAAAGACAAACTCTTTAACAAGTGGTGCTGGGAAAACTGGTCAACCACTTGTAAAAGAATGAAACTAGAACACTTTCTAACACCATACACAAAAATAAACTCAAAATGGATTAAAGATCTAAACATAAGACCAGAAACTATAAAACTACTAGAGGAGAACATAGGCAAAACACTCTCCGACATACATCACAGCAGGATCCTCTATGACCCACCTCCCAGAATATTGGAAATAAAAGCAAAAATAAACAAATGGGACCTAATTAAACTTAAAAGCTTCTGCACAACAAAGGAAACTATTAGCAAGGTGAAAAGGCAGACTTCAGAATGGGAGAAAATAATAGCAAATGAAGCAACGGACAAACAACTAATCTCAAAAATATACAAGCAACTCCTACAGCTCAACTCCAGAAAAATAAATGACCCAATCAAAAAATGGGCCAAAGAACTAAATAGACATTTCTCCAAAGAAGACATACAGATGGCTAACAAACACATGAAAAGATGCTCAACATCACTCATTATCAGAGAAATGCAAATCAAAACCACTATGAGGTACCATTTCACGCCAGTCAGAATGGCTGCAATCCAAAAGTCTACAAGCAATAAATGCTGGAGAGGGTGTGGAGAAAAGGGAACTCTCTTACACTGTTGGTGGGAATGCAAACTAGTACAGCCACTATGGAGAACAGTGTGGAGATTCCTTAAAAAACTGGAAATAGAACTGCCTTATGATCCAGCAATCCCACTGCTGGGCATACACACTGAGGAAACCAGAAGGGAAAGAGACACGTGTACCCCAATGTTCATCGCAGCACTGTTTATAATAGCCAGGACACGGAAGCAACCTAGATGCCCATCAGCAGATGAATGGATAAGAAAGCTGTGGTACATATACACAATGGAGTTATTACTCAGCCATTAAAAAGAATACATTTGAATCAGTTCTAATGAGATGGATAAAACTGGAACCTATTATACAGAGTGAAGTAAGCCAGAAAGAAAAACACCAATACAGTATACTAACACATATATATGGAATTTAGAAAGATGGTAACAATAACCCTGTGTACGAGACAGCAAAAGAGACACCGATGTATAGATCAGTCTTATGGACTCTGTGGGAGAGGGAGAGGGTGGGGAGATTTGGGAGAATAGCATTGAAACATGTATAATATCATGTATGAAACGAGTCGCCAGTCCAGGTTCGATGCACGGTACTGGATGCTTGGGGCTGGTGCACTGGGACGACCCAGAGGGAGGGGAGGGGAGGGAGGAGGGAGGTGGGTTCAGGATGGGGAACGCGGGTATACCTGTGGCGGATTCATTTTGATATTTGGCAAAACTAATACAATATTGTAAAGTTTAAAAATAAAATAAAATTAAAAAAAAAAAAAAAAAGAAATGCTTGGTCTCTTATCTTCTATCTGGGCAAGGGCCAGCTTCCTCTCTTGATTGTCCTGCTATTGATATTTTGGAATTTCAGTCCACAGGATACGAATCGCCAGTCGTTTTACCCTGGGGGAGCTAACACATACAGAGAATTTGTTATGTGGCAGGCATTGTTCTAGGAACATTTAGGTCCATTTTATAGGTGAAGAAACTAAGTGTGTAAATAACTTTAGAAAGATCACACAACTTGTAAGGATTCAGATTCCTGGAGTCTGGCCCCAAATCCTTAATGGTTTAAGCACCCAGACTCAGAATCTGGGCTTTTGGAGGACACGGTCTGCCTGGGCTGCTTTCTGCAGACCCACAGTACACGCACACTGAGGGCTGTGTAAGAACTGCAGGCATCGTCCAGAACTAGAGAATGTCATAGCTCATCACAAACATAGAGGTCGTCTAGTCCAGCCCTCTCAGGTTACACAAAACAAAAGCAAGACACAGACAGGGGAAGTGGCAAAGCTGGGACCAGAGTTCCAGGTTCTGGACTCCCGGCAAAGCACTTTCCCCTTCACTCTCAATCCATTTAATGCAAGAGTGTCTACAATGTAAGGAACGTCTAGGTGAGCGGGGCCTGTGTCCTTGGAAGACACAGGACACAGGATGTGCTTCTTGCCCATTTTCAACCCAAGCCACATGGTCCCCCACCTCAGGAGTTCAGCAGGGCCCTGGCCAGGCTCACTGCTGAGCTGTACCTCACAGGGAGGTGTACCAAATGCAACTCACGAGGTCCAACCCAAGTGTTCCCCTTCCTTCCTCCACCCCCAGGGGTGAGAAGCAGGCTGAGAAACATAAATATGGGATTCCTGGGATAGTTCAAAGGAGTGTGGGGACTATGGGACAGAGAATAGTCAAAACACCTAATGTAACCAAGCAGGACCCTATGAAGCCTTCCTGGGACAGGCCTTTCCCTATATCCTCTGCTTTAGCTCCTGTCTGAAGTACCTGTTGTTGTTGCTGAGTCACGAAGTGGTGTTTCACTCTTTATGACGCTATGAACTGAAGCCTGCCAGGCTCCTCTGTTCATGGAATTTTCCAGGCAAGTATACTAGAATTCAGATCAGTTCAGTCACTCAGTCGTGTCCGTCTCTTTGTGACGCCATGGACTGCAGCACGCCAGGCTTCCCTGTCCATCACCAACTCCTAGAGCCTACTTAAACTCATGTCCATTGCGTTGGTGATGCCATCCAACCATCTCATCCTCCATCGTCCCCTTCTCCTCCCGCCTTCAATCTTTCCCCGCATCAGGGTCTTTCCTAATGAGTCAATTCTTTGCATCAAGTGGCCAAAGTTTTGGAGTTTCAGCTTCAGCATCAGTCTTTCCAGTGAATAGTCAGGACTGATTTCCTTTAGGATGGACTGGTTGGATCTCCTTGCTGTCCAAAGGACTCTCAAGAGTCTTCCCCAACTCCACAGTTCAAAAGCATCAATTCTTCAGTGCTCAGCTTTCTTTATAGTCCAGCTCTCACATCCATATATGACTACTGGAAAAACCATAGCCTTGATCAGATGGACCTTTGTTGGCAAGTAATGTCTCTGCTTTTTAACATGTTGTCTAGGTTGGTCATAACTTTTCTTCCAAGAAGCAAGCATCTTTTAATTTCATGGCTACAGTCACCATCTGCAGTGGAGCCCCAAAAAATAAAGTCTGTCACTATTTCCACTGTTTCCACCCCTTTACCTGCTCTTTAAAAGTGCTTTGCCAAAACCCTTGTGGGAGCTTGAAGGTTTTCAGGGCATGAGCACTTGGTCTCCTTTTCTGGCCTTGCACTAAACCTTTCTCTGCTCCAAACTCCAACGTTTTAGTTTGTTTGGCCTCACTGTGCTTCAAGCACACTAGTTAACAACTTGGGTTAACAATAACACTGGTCTTACCACCATGCAAATTTCTCCAGAGAACTCCCAGCCCTGGTTGGCACTCTCTGATCCTTATCTTAGTGGCGCACCTGCACAGTTAGAAGAAGACTCCTGTATTTCGCTGCACTGGGGGTTTGCATGTCTAAGTCTGCAGAAGCACCGTAAGCCTGCCCCAGGCTGCAGACCAGCTCACTGTAGGACTGGCCTCCTCATGCCCTGCTCCACACACTGTGTGCTAGTCACTGTTGCTGTCTCCTCATTCTGAAATTGATCTTTAATCAAAATCAGGCCACTTGTTTGAAATCTGAGACGTTGACACATGGCATTAAATGTTTTAAGGAGATAAGGGTTTCTCAGCTGGGATAGTTTTGTTTCTCAGGGGATATTTGGCAACACGGACAGACGTTTTTAATTATCACAGCTTGGGAGGCGCTGCTGGCATCCAGTGGACAGTGGCCAGGGAGGCTCCTCAACACCTTACAAGGCACAGAGAGCGCCCTCAACAAAGAATCATCTGACCCACATCATCGGTAGTGTCGGATCTCTAGATTCTAGAGTATGTTGGGGAAAAGAGGGTAAGAGGAGATACAGGGGGCCGTTATTTCAGATTAATCCAAGAAAAAGATAGTCCAAACTGCTGCCTTGGGTCCGGGCCAGGGGGACAATTAGAAGCCCTAGGTTTGACTTGCCTGTGTGTTTGTGTAAAGGGGAGATTGTCTATCTTCTCAAAGAGTCCTGTGTAATCGACTCTTTGCCTGTCATTCTTAGAGAGGCCTGCCAGCCCAGAGCAAGCACGTGAAGTGAACCCTGGCTGTGTGCTGCCCCAGTCTCGCCCCAGCCTCACCCGGGCTAATGAGTCATCCGGATGAAAGTGCCTGCACACCTGGACTCCCAGGAAAGAAACCACGCACCCCGGGACCCTCCCTCCCTCCCTCCCTCCCTCCCCCTTAGGCAGGACCAAGGGGCCACCTCTCAGGCTCCACTGGAGTCTGGCCCACATCTGTGGACCAGGAGTGGTCTTGGGTAGAAATTCTTGGTAGTGAAGCTCCCCTGTGGGAAATGCATCCTCCTCACAGCCCCTACTTTTCAGCCAACACTTCATACTTTGTGTCGGACCTGATTCCCTAACTTTGACCTACTTCCTCAGGCTGAAAGAGACAGGAAAATAGATGCGAGGTGTCACGTGGTAGGGAAAAAAGTTTGTGGCACACCCAGTTTTTTGGGCAAGTTGATAGCAAGAAAAATGAATAGCAAATTCATATATCAGAACCTGATTTTGATCTTAGAGTGACTCTGTTCTTTATCTCATGTGAATAAAGGTTTTATGCTTTTTTTTTTAAGGTATTGATTCCCATCAATATATGGGAAAATATTTGGTTGCCCTAGATCTGTTTAATTTTGACATCATTTGTATTTTAGGGCAAGTGCCCAGATCAGATATGAGTTCTTATTGGCTAATCATACTTCACTCCAGAATCTTGGAGGCATTGTTCTTCCTTGTTAAGGTTCTCACTAGAGGACCATTTTCTGCAATCAATCCACTCGACAAACACCGGTGGAGCTCAGGTGAGGGCGAGGCCATGCGGACAAAAGTGAGTAAGCCGCGAGTGCTCCCAAACCAGCACGCCATGGACTTAAAGGAGTGATGGTAGCTCATTGCAGCACAGTCTCAGCACACCCCGTCAGCCTGCCCTGTGAGGAAGTATCCCCCAAGTGACATTCTCACCTGATTCTGCCCTCTGTGGAGCCATTATCTGACCTGCCCCTGGAACAGCAAGTGGAGTTACTTCTGCATGTGCCTAATATCTGTTGGATGAGACGAGGACTGTGTGAATGCAACTAAAGCCAACAGAAAGAATTAATGAGACACAAAAAGAAAATCACTGTATAAATTCACTTACATGAGGTACCTGGAGTTGTCAAATTCATAGAGATAGACCGTCGAGTGGTGATTGCCAGGGGCTGGGGGGAGTAGGGAATGTGGAGTTACTGCTTAACAGGTATAGAATTTCCCTTTGGGAAGATAAAATTGTTCTGGAGAGGGAACACTCTGATATAAATTGTAGCAATTTTTTTTGGCTCTGTCTCCCGAAGCAAAGGAAATAAAAGTGAAAATGAACACATGAGACCTAATTAAACTTAGCCTTTGCACGGCAGAGGAAACCATGAACAAAATGAAAAAATCTACTGAAAGAGAGAAAATATTTGTAAACAATATGACTGATTAGGGGCTAATATCTAAAATGTATAAATAGCTCATACAACTCAACATCAAAAAAACCAAAAAACCAATTTAAAAATGGGCAGAACTGAATAGATGTTTTCCTGAAGAGGAAATGCAGATGGCCAACAGGATGCTAATTATTAGGGAAATATAAATCAAAACCACAATGAGATATCACTTCACACTTGCCAGAGTGGCTAGGATTAAAAAGAAAACAAATAACAAATGTCGGTAAAGACGTAGAGAAGAGGGAACCCTCCTACACCGTTGGTGGGAATTGGTACAGCCACAGTAGAAAACAGTATGGAGTTTCCTCCAAAAACTAAAAATAGAACTACCAGATGACCCACCAATTCCACTCTGGGTATATATGAAAACATGTATTTGAAAAGATACATGGAACCCAACATTCATAGCTGCACTGTTTATAATAGCCAGGGTATGGAAGCAAACCCACTATTTATCAATAGATGATTGAATGAGTAAAGAAGATATGGTGTATGTATACACACACACACACACACACACACACACACACACACACACTACTCAGCCGTGAAAAAGAACAAAATTTTGCTGTTTGCAGCAACATGGAATGGACTTGGAGGGCACCATGCTAAGTGAAATAAGTCAGAGAAAGACAAATACTGTATGATACCACTTACATGTGGAATCTAAAAAATACTACTAGTGAATATAACAAAAAAGAAGAAAACTGACAGAGAAAACAAACTGGTGGTTACCAGAAGGGAGAGGGAAGTGGGGAGTGGCAATATGGGGGTAGGGGATTAAGAGGTACAGATTAGTATGTCTGAACTAAGCTGCAGGATACATTGTACAACAAGGGACTATAAGCAATAATGACTATAAAAGAAGTATAACCTTTACAATTGTGAGTCACTATATTGTACAGTTGTAACATATAATATTATACTCAACTTTACCTCAATTTTTTTATTTTAATTAATTAATTTATTTAATTTTGGCTGCCCTGGGTCTCCGTTGCCACATGGGCTTTTTCTAGTTGCGGCGAGCGGGGGCGACTCTTCTTGCGGTGCTCAGGCTTCTTGCTGCAGTGGTTCCCTTGTTGCGGAGCACGAGCTCTAGGCACGGGCTTCAGTAGTTGTTGCTTGTGGACTCTAGGGCAAGGGCTCAGAAGTTGTGGTGCATGGGCTTAGTTGCTCCACAGCACGTGTAATCTTCCCAGACCAGGGATCAAACCCGGGGCTCCTGTATTGGCAGGCAGATCCTTATCCACGGTACCACCAGGAAAGTCCTATACCTCAATTTTTAAAAATGTTTTTGATCAATATCTTGTAATAACCTATTATTGAAAAGAAATTGATAAAGGATGTGTGTGTGTGTGTATATATATATATATATATATATATATATATATATATCTGAGTCACTTTGCTGTACTAACCAGAAACTAGTACAACACTGTAAATCAACCATATTTCACTTTTTAAAAACCTTCTGGAGATGGATAGTAGTGAGGGAGGTGCAGCAATGGAAATATTGTTAATGCCACAAAACTATAAATTTCGTATTTTAAATCCGAATTTTTAAATTTTTACTGTGATTTTATTTTATCACAGTAAAAATCAGTTAAAATTGAAAAAAAAAAAAGAAGCAAGACAGCACTGGGGAAAGAGATAGCTGAGATAAAGGTGCTTTAAAAACACTCTAGCTGTTTCCCAAGAATTGATGTTTTCAAATTGTGCTGTTGGAGAAGACTCTTGAGAGTCCCTTGGACAGCAAGGAGATCAACCCTTAATATTCATTGGAAGGACTGATGCTGAAGCTGAAGCTCCAATACTTTGGCCACCTAATGCCAAGAGCCAACTCATTGGAAAAGACTCTGATTCTGGGAAAGATTGAGGGCAGGAGAAGTGGGTGACAGAGGATGAGATGGTTGGATGGCATCACTGACTCAATGGACATGAGTTTGAGCAAGCTCCAAGAGATAGTGAAGGATAGGGCAGCCTGGCGGGCGTGCTGCAGTTCGTGGGATCACAAACTCAGACACGACTTAGTGACTGAACAACAACAACTTTATCTGTGCAGATAAAATTTATAGTGAAGAATGTGGCCTAGTTCTTAGACTTTAGACTCACTTCAAACCTCTGGGTTCCCTGGCTTCACACACCTGGGGTTTATCACATCGTGATCTGATCCTTCACGAAGGTCTGGGCTGACACTCCTGTGACCCCCAAGGCTCCAAAGAACCTTTGCCTTCAAGAAGCTTGTCTGCTCAAGATGAGATACTAGGATGAAGGTGAAAGTGCTTTAAGAATCATGAGTGTCATAGAAGTTATTTTAGAATGTAGATAGGCTCCAGGGCAGAGACTTCCATTCCTCCCTCTCTGTCTAAGGTCTGGGGACATGAGGCTCCTTGCAGGCAAACTGCCCCCACCCCCCCAGCCCCCCAACACACACACACCCACCCCCAACTGCTCTTTCGTTATGTTATCTGTAGAACTGGGCTTGGGCCTCAGTGCCACATTCTGACTTGAGTGCCCCATTCCCAACATATTTCAGTGACACTTGTCCTCTCCGGATGACCTCAGGTGAGTCCAGTGAGGACCCTCCCTGAGACCCCCCCAGACTCCTTCTTCCTTCCTTCCAATTGAAAAATCAGCACACACGACTCTACTCACACACCTGCTTCCTCTGTTCCACAGTAGTTGCTGGTGTCGACGCGGTATGGTCACCTGCCCTTGATCAAAGCTCCTACCGGCTGTTTTGAACGCAGGCAGGGAGAGGTCAAAGGCTGTCTCATTCAGTGTGTGTTTCTGCGCAGCCAGACAGACTCCAGGAACTAATTAAATCACCAGATCAGACTGCCCACTTCTCTTTCCTCCTCTTCTCCCACTTTGGGCTCCCCTCCCCATTCAAAGGGCTTCCCAGGTGGTGCTAGTGGTAAAGAACCCCCCAGCCAATGCAGGAGACCTAAGAGACATGGGTCCTATCCCTGGGTCTAGAAAGATCCTCTGAAGGAGGAGGCATGGCAACCCACTGCAGTACTCCTGTCTGGAGAATCCCTTGGACAGAGGTGCCTGGCGGGCTACAATCCATAACGTTGCAAAGAGTCAGACACTACTGACGAGACTTAGCATGCACACTCGCCCCATTCAGAAGGCCCCAGGCCTTCAGGCCTCATCAGCTTAGCTTTGGCCCCAGAGGCCTGTCTGAGGGGCTAAGCTGGCCACAGAAGAAGCCCCAGGCACCCAGGCCTCCCCAAGAATGCTGGGCCAGCAGGACGAGGAGAGGGCAGAGAGAGAGGAAGTAGGCTGTCTGACCCTCCAGGGATACCTGAGTTCAACTCCCCAGGAGAAAGGGGGACTCGAGGCCTGGGGTTGAGGGGTCCTCGAGATATTTCTGGATCCCGTCTTCTTCCCCTTCTGCTCCATTCACCCTCCATCCCTGTGAGCTCTCCCTCAAGCCCAGGGTGGGTGTGTTTCCTCTCTTCTTAGCTCCCACTGTTGACAACTTCCAGCAAGCCTGTCTGCCCCCAGAGAAGAGAGAGAGGCAGGTAGCATGAAAAGAGCTCAAAGCCCTGGGCATGTTCCTTGGCATCCGGCTGCTGTCTCCTCACGTCCCAACCCTGCCACGCCTCGCTCCTCTTGCCACTCCCGCCCTGAGACAACGGGACAACGTGCTCTGCTGCAGAACACAGACGGGCCCGATCGCGCTGGCAGTCCTGACGCCGTCATGAAAGAAACCAAGAGGGAACAAGAGGCACAGTGCGTGCCCAGCCCCACCTCGGCTCTGGAACGTGAGCCGGAGGGCTGCGCATGCAATCACACAGCAGAGCGCGCCGGAACACGACACAGCCCTGCCGCTCTGCAAACGACCAGAGCCCGCGGCCACACACGACAGACCCCTCCCCGCTCCCTGGGAGACGGCAGCGTTGGCCAGGCTCGCCAAGCTTGAGCTCTATCAAAAAGTTCTATCAAAAAGACCCAGGAGGGAGCTTGTTGACCCTCGGACTGTGCTCTGGGCCCAAGAAGAGAGCCCAAACTGGCAATCGTTCTCACTCTCTCATATCCGGCCAAGGAGCCCTGGAGCAGAGAAACTGGAGGATCTAAGGGGAGCCATGCCTAGGGCAGCCCCGGGTGTGCCTATTAGGAGGAGTGGGCCTTGAGGACTTAATAAGTTGTCTGAATCTCCTTTCCCGTATCTGTAAATTGAGCCTAATGACACACCACGGCTGACTGTATTAAAGGAGAAAATAAGCCAGTACTCCCTGATCTGAGTTACAATTATGGCAATGATTATCCAGTTGCTTGGTTAATCAACATAAATTTATTGATCACCTACTATATGCCAAGGACATTCTCCACATTGCCGCATCTTATCTTCACAACAACCCTAGGAGGAAGGCATTATTATTCCCTTTTTACAGACAAGGAAATGGAGGCTGGGCAGCCAGGTTAATCATTTGCTCCAAGTTACATTGCCAGTAAGTGAAAATTCTTGCAGGTGCGGGGCCTCCAAAGCCCATGCTTTTTGCACCATAGGCCTCTGCCCAGATCTCTAGGGCAGAAAACATGTGCAAGAGACTGGACACACGTGGGTGGAATCAATTAAGATAAGGTTAGTATGAGCAGAAGGTGTGGGCTCAGGCTGGAGGAGTTCAAACTCCGGGGAAATTCAGGTGTGCAGATGACAGAAATCAGGTCCACTGTCCAGTGAGCCTGGAGACACCTGGGGCCAAGGTGAGGGTTGGGTAATAGCCTTTGGTAAAGGGCTCCTGTTGGGAAGGGGAGTGAAGGGGGCTAGGTCAGTGCAACAGTTTACAGAGGCCCAGGGGGCAAGTATCTGTGAATGTTCTCCTGCTAGAAGCTGTGACAGCCCCACTCCCCACCCTGACCCAGGGCACAATTACAACTCAGCCAGGTTCGCCTTCATTTTCTGCGGCTTCCCCATCTTCACCCTCTATCCCCTTGGGGTTCCCTCCTATCTAAGCACCCAGGGTTTCCAGGTTCCCCCCTCCTTCCATCGGTTCTCCACCCCTAGAATCGTCTAGGGCAGCATCCCCAGCTATTCTGGCATCAGGGACCGAATTCGTGGAAGACAATTTTTCCATGGACCCGGGGTGGGTGTGGTGGTTTGGGGATGATCCAAGTGCATTTATCACACACTTCATTTCTCATCTAATGCCTCTGCTTATCTGACAGGAGGCAGCAGTCTAAGGCCCAGAGGTTGGGGACCCATGTCCTAGGGCACCTTTAAAAACACGTATGTGGACCCTAAGCTAGAAATTCCATTTCAGTTGGTCTGGAGGAGATGAAGAAGGCTGATGATCACCTTAGAGATAAAAGGACTTGCCCAGGTCAGCAGGGAGACCTGGACTCCCCTAAGGCTTCCTAACTTGAAGCTCAGTTCCTGCAGGTTGAAATCACAAGCACATGAAGGGGGCCTAGGGGGGTTTAGGGGGGCAAGGAAGGGGTGGGCACCAAGACGAGCACTTGTCCACAAGTATCTTCTAGTGATGGGACTTCCAGGTCAGAGCTCTTCCCTTGGCCTCGCTCTGCCCCTCAGTGATGACCACCATTGCTTTCTACTGGATGTAAAAAGCATGTTCCCAGGTAGCTCAGTGGTAAAGAATCCACCTGCCAATTCAGGAAACACGGGAGATCTGGGTTCAATCCCTGGGTCGAGAAGATCCCCTGAAGGAGGGCATGGCAACCCACTCCAGTTTTCTTGCCTAGCTCCATGGACAGCAGAGCTTGGAGAAAGTCAAGAACAGGGAAGCCTGGCAGGCTACAGTCAAAGAGCTGGACAAGACTGAGCGTGCACACAGTGAAAAATACTTCTTTGAGAGCCAGGCTGAGTAGCGCCCAAAATAAGTTTTCAAATTCCTATTGACTACAAAGCCTGTAAATAGAACTTGATGCCACTCAGGTCAGCCCTGGGGGCCCTTAGCCTTGGTTTCCAGGTCTTGAATTGAAAAATAAACACTAATAGGGCTTCCCTTGTGGTCCAACGGTCAGGACTCTGCACTTTCACTGCAGGGGATCTGGGTTCTATCCCTGGCCAGGGCACTAAGATCCCACATGACATGTTGTGAGCCTAAAAGATAGAAGAAGAAAAAAATAAATAAATAAATACTAATAATATCTAACTCACAAAGCTTTAGCAAGGATAACTGGAAATGATGCTCACAAAGAGAAATGTCTGACAGAGGAACTAGCGTTCAGTCCTCTCATAAACACTCAGGATCTGCTGCAGGCGGATCTGGTGGGGAGAGGACACGGGTCCCGAAGATGCTCCTGTGTTCACAGGGCTCCCTGCCTAGGGGGAACTCAGGCAATTAGAGAGCCAATTAGTACACAGAGCTGTGTGCCCCGGGGACACAGCAAGGACACACTTAACCCATCTGAGAACACACATCAAGAAGCTTCCACACATCAAGAAGCTTCCATGTGTCGGGTTGAAGGGGAAGGGAGGCCTTGCAGCCCTGAAGTACAAGGAAACCCAAGTACCTGCATGTTACAGCTGAAACAGAAACAGCGCCTTGGTTTCCTAGGGCTGCCGTAACAAATTAGCACAAACACAGTGGATTCAAACCAGAGAAATTGATCCGTTCATAGTGCTGCCAGCGAGAACTCCAAATCAAGGCATCATCAGAGCCAAACTCCCCTCAGGAAACTCTAAGGAAGAATCCTTCCTCACTTCTTCCCAGTTTCTGGGGGTCCTGGCCATCCTTGATGCATGTAGCTACATGACGCTAATCTCTGCCTCTTCTCTCTGTGTCTTTTCTTCCCATAAGGACGGTTGTCATTGGCCTTAGGGCCACCTAATCCAGAGTGAGCTCATCTCCATCACTAATTACACTTGCAAAGACCCTATCTCCAAATAAAGTCATGTGCTGAGGTTCCCAGGGGACATGACTTTGAGGGGATCATGATTCAACCCATCACAGAGGGCAGGGGTGGATGTGGAGAGAGATGAGATTCTCAGAGGTAGGTTGGGGACACACACAGACCCTGGACTTCATTCAGGGACATTTGTGACAGGTGGGAGCATTTTAAAATGTAAAGTTTTGAGAGGTGTGCTGCCTGCGGGAGGGAGGGCAGACCCTTCCATCTAAGAACAGCGTCAGATATTCACAGCAATTCGGTGAGAAGTACTGGTAACTCTCAACAGTCAGTGGGTTTGGTGGTGATCTGGAAGTGGGAAGGAGGAAAGACGCCACATCGCGTTCTCCGGTTTCTGACTCGGGGAGCTGAACGAGGGCACCTGGTGAGAGGAGCAAGGGTGGCAAGGAAGGGGATGGGAGACCCCAGTGAGATGCCAAGGTTTCGCAAGCTCGGGGGAGCTCTCGGGTCTGTGGAATGAGCCCACGGAAGCACCTGGTGCCATGAAAAGAGAACAATGTGTAGTGTGGGGAGAGAAGGAGGCTCAGACCAGGGAAGCACATTTAGGGCTCGGGCTGACGCAGGGCTCACACCAAAGACTGGGGAAGAGGGAAGAGAGGCCAGGGCAGCGGGCAGTGGGCAGTCACACAGAGACAGTGCCGGTCCTTTCCCTGACCCTCGCGTCCTGTCCAGCTCCCTTTCCACTTCACTGCGGCGAAGTACTTGACCTCTCCTGAGATGATGGGAGACTAACCTCACAGGGCAGACTGTTCAGTTCCCTGTTATTTACTCAAGCACGTTCTGTGCTCCTGTTACCTAACCGCAGCCTGGAGTGGGCAACCCTGGTTTGACCTCTGTCAGCTTCTTTCAGCCTCAGACCCCTGACTTATCCAGAGCCTCCCATCGAGTCATCTTTGGCAAAGAGCCCACACCCTCTGTCTATTCCCTCCAATAGGGCAGAGGTTAGGCCCACGTGGGCCAATATTGATTGCCTGAGATGGGGCTGGTCTGATTGGAGATGTGCCATAAGTGAAAATTACATGCACATTTCAAAGACTCAGCCTGAAAATCAATGTCAAATATCCCAAGAATAATTTTGTATTGATTACATGCTACATCTACATTTTTAATATACTGAGTTAATTAAAATATTATTAAGATGAATGTCACGTATTTCTTGGTACTTTTTTAAAAACTTTTTTTTTGGACATGTATACACTGCTATATTTATTTATTTTTGGCTGTGCTGGGTTTTCCCTTGCTGCATGCAGCTTTTCTCTAGTTGCAGAGAGTAGGGGCTACTCTAGGTGCCATGCACAGGCTTCTCATTCCAATGGCTTCACTTGTTTGCAGAGCACAGACTCTAGGTGCACAGGCTTCAGCAGTTGCGACTTGCTGGCTCTAGAGCACGCAGGCTTTAGTCGTTGTGGTCAATAGGCTTAGTTGCTCCGCAGCATGTGGGGTTTTCCCAGACCAGGGTTCAAACCCATGTCCCCACATCAGCAGAGGGACTCCTATCACTGTAGCACCAGGGAAACCCTGTACTTTTTTAAAACCTGACATTACACATGTGAGTGAAAGTGAAAGTCGCTCAGTCGCGTCTGACTCTTTGCAACCCCATGGACTATACAGTCCATGGAATTCTCCAGGCCAGAATACTGGTGTGGGTAGCCTTTCCCTTCTCCAGGGGATCTTCCCAACCCAGAGATCGAACCAGGTCTCCCACATTGCAGGCAGATTCTTTACCAGCTGAGCCACAAGGGAAGCCCTTACACATGTGACTTGCATTATATTTCTTTTGGGTAGTACTGCCCCGAGACCTTTTTTGATGTCACAATTTACTTGAAACAGAACGTTTTCCAGAGTCCACCTGGCACAGGACATGAGAAGGGAAGATAGCATGCTCTATGTTGCATCTGGGTTTTCATGTTCTCATTTTATTTCTCAGAACTCACACGATTCCCTCTCACTCCCCTAACTTTTTTCCCCCTAACTTTTTAGATGAGAAAACCAGAGGTCAAATTTAACTTACATCTCAGTTCCTGTATTTTTTCCAGTAACAAGTCTAATGGTGGTAACAGTTTTTAAGGAACCCCCTTCAGTTCAGTTCAGTTGCTCAGTTGTGTCTGACTCTTTGCAACCCCATGAACTTCAGTACGCCAGGCCTCCCTGTCCATCACAAGCTCCCGGAGTCCACCCAAACCCATGTCCATTGAGTTGGTAATACCATCCAACCATCTCATCCTCCATCGTCCCCTTCTCCTCCTGCCCTCAATCTTCCCCAGCATCAGGGTCTTTTCTAATGAGTCAACTCTTCGCATTAGGTGGCCAGAGTTTGGAGTTTCAGTTTCAATATCAGTCCTTCCAATGAACACCCAGGACTGATCTCTTCTAGGATGGACTAGTTGGATCTCCTTGCAGTCCAAAGGACTCTCAAGAGTCTTCTCCAACACCACAGTTCAAAAGCATCAATTCTTCGGCGCTCACCTTTCTTCACAGTCCAACTCTCGCATCCATACATGACCACTGGAAAAACCATAGCCTTGACTAGACGGACATTTGTTGGCAAAGTAATGTGTCTGCTTTTTAATATGCTATCTAGGTTGGTCATAACTTTCCTTCCAAGGAGTAAGCATCTTTTAATTTCATGGCTGCAGTCACCATCTGCAGTGATTTTGGAAGCCAGAAAAAAGTCTGACACTGTTTCCACTGTTTCCCCATCTATTTGCCATGAAGTGATGGGACCAGATGGCATGATCTTAGTTTTCTGAATGTTGAGTTTTAAGCCAACTTTTTCACTCTCCTCTTTCACTTTCATCAAGAGGCTCTTTAGTTCTTCTTCACTTTCTGCCATAGGGTGGTGTCATCTGCATATCTGAGGTTATTGATATTTCTCCCAGCAATCTTGATTCCAGCTTGTGCTTCTTCCAGCCCAGTGTTTCTCATGATGTACTTCTGCATATAAGTTAAATAAGCAGGGTGACAATATACAGCCTTGATATACTCCTTTTCCTATTTGGAACCAGTCTGTTGTTCCATGTCCAGTTCTAACTGTTGCTTCCTGACCTGCATACAGATTTCTCAAGAGGCAGGTCAGGTAGTCTGGTATGCCCATTTCAGAATTTTCCACAGTTTATTGTGATCCACACAGTCAAAGGCTTTGGCATAGTCAATAAAGCAGAAATAGATGTTTTTCTGGAACTCTCTTGCTTTTTCGATGATCCAGCGAATGTTGGCAATTTGATCTCTGGTTCCTCTGCCTTTTCTAAAACCAACTTGAACATCTGAAAGTTCACAGTTCACGTATTGCTGAAGCCTGACTTGGAGAATTTTAAGCATTACTTTACTAGCGTGTGAGATGAGTGCAAATGTGCGGTAGTTTGAGCATTCTTTGGCATTGCCTTTCTTTGGGACTGGAATGAAAACTGACTTTTTCCAGTCCTGTGGCCACTGCTGAGTTTTTCAAATTTGCTGGCATATTGAGTGCAGCACTTTCATAGCATCATCTTTTAGGATTTGAAATAGCTTCACTGGAATTCCATCCATCACCTCCACTAGCTTTGTTTATAGTGATGCTTCCTAAGGCCCACTTGACTTCACATTCCAGGATGTCTGGCTCTAGGTGAGTGATCATACCATCGTGATTATGTGGGTCATGAAGATCTTTTTTGTACAGTTCTTCTGTGTATTCTTGCCACCTCTTCTTAATATCTTCTGCTTCTGTTAGGTCCCTACCATTTTTGTCCTTTATTGAGCCCATCTTTGCATGAAATGTTCCCTTGGTATTTCTAATTTTCTTGAAGAGATCTCTAGTCTTTTCCATTCTATTGTTTTCCTCTATTTCTTTGCATTGATTGCTGAGGAAGATTTTCTTATCTCTCCTTGCTATTCTTTGGAACTCTGCATTCAAATGCGTACATCTTTCCTTTTCTCTTTTGCTTTTCACTTCCCTTCTTTTCACAGCTATTTGTAAGGCCTCCTCAGACAACTGTTTTGCCTTTTTGCATTTCTTTTCCTTGGGGATGGTCTTAATTCCTGTCTCCTGTACAATGTCACGAACCTCCATCCATAGTTCATCAGGCACTCTGTCTATCAGATCTAGTCCCTTAAATCTATTTCTCACTTCCACTAGTCATAAGGGATTTGATTTAGGTCATACTTGAATGGTCTAGTGGTTTTCTCCAGTTTCTTCAATTTCAGTCTGAATTTGACAATAAGGAGTTCATGATCTGAGCCACAGTTAGCTCCCAGTCTTATTTTTGCTGACTGTATAGAGTTTCTCCATCTTTGGCTACAATGAATATAATCAAGCTGATTTCGGTGTTGACCATCTGGTGATGTCCATGTATAGAGTCTTTTGTGTTGTTGGAACTCCCTTAGACAGTAATAATCATAGTCTCATTATGAACATAAAATGTCTAATATAATTTACATCATCCCATTGGCTCCAAAAAGAAAATACCTTAAGACTTCCAGAATAAAATATTTTCATTTTAAAATTTTGTTTATACACAATAGAAAGTTTAAAAGTACAAAGAAATAGAAAAGTCAGCCTCCCACCCCTGACTTGCTCCCTCTTGCCACTCTCCGCTTCTCCCTCCTCTCTCCACCCCTGGGAGCAACACGCCCTGTGTATCTTCCTAGTGCTGGTGATGCACAAACACAGTCAAACGTGTGTAGACATATGGCCATTTTTAAATTAGCTCTTCAGGACTTTATTATTATTATTCTACTATTTAAACCATTTTAACTGTATGGCTCACTGGCATTAAGTACATTCACATTGTTATGCAACTCTCACCACATATATAGGCATTAAAGAAAAAAAAACTTAAATCTCAGCAGACTGTACCCACATTCCACATGTTACCGTTTGTACTTAGCACCTTATCTTGGAGAATACCAGTACACCAAGGCCTGCCTTTAACTGATATGTCGTATTTAAATGAAAAGAATTTTATGAATCACAAAATAAATTCAAATCAGGAAACCAAGTTCAAGGAACCCCAGTTTTCCTTGACCGTGACAATGACAGAATGAGGGTGGGACCCAGGCTGACTGATTCCAGTCCGAGCCTGCTTGGACTGGAATCTCCTTGACCTTCCCCGTGTCCCCATCTATGAAAGAACAGAAACAATTCCTGACCCACCGACTTGAAGCTGATGTGGAGACTGAAAGAGCTAGTAAAACCTAGAATGTACTATTCAAACAAGAAGCAGCATCGTTACTGTCATTGTAACTTTTTTCTTAACGTTTTTCATTGTGGTAGAAGTCACATAATATAAAACACACTGTTTTAACCACGTGTAACTGCAGAGCTCAGTGGCCCGAAGTACATCCGCATTGTTGTGCCACTCGCACCATCATCCACCTCCCGAATTTTTCACCTTCCTAACCTGAAACTCTGTCCACATTGAAACACTAAGTCCCCATTCTCCCTCCCCACCCCCACCCCCCACCCCCCGGCCCCTGGCATCCACCAATGTACTACTGACTTTATGAATTTGATCATTCTAGGTACCTCGTAAAAGTGAAATCAAACAGTATTTGTCTGCATCTAATAAATATATTTATTTTTAATGTATTTTTAAGGTTAACTTAATGTATGTCCTACATACAGACTGTACCTTCCTTCTGTTCCCCTTGTGCTTTCTAGGTTCTCATTGGTTATCTATTTTGTACATAGGAGTATACCTTTGTTAATCCCAACATCCCAATTTATCCCATCCCCACTTCCCCCCGAGTCACACCTTGGAGAAATTTCAGCAACATAGGGGAGGGCAGGTGTACTGGGGCAGGGGGACTCTTCCTGCCTTCGAATCACACCGTTCCTGGGCCCATACAGTTGGCCCCCACCCAGCACTGCTCTAGATCCTGGCTGCCTCCTTAAGAAGGTTTGGAATGTTCTGAAGGGCTCAGGTGTGATGGCTGAGACTCTTCATCTCCTGGGGAGGAGGTGGCCCCCAAGGACAGGCTTCCTCAGGAAGGAGACTCTATTCACAGAACGGAGACATAAACACAGACACAGGCCCTGGAAGTCTGGAGCAAGGTGAGTGGAAAAGTGTCCTCAGCCCAGGAGTGGCTGGTGGTTTATGTACAGCTGGCTGCAGGCTGACATTTTCCAGGCCCAGGCCCAGTACGGGAAGCTGACTGCGCCCACCAGCACAGCTCCAGCCCAGACACCGGGAGGAAGGTGAGCAATGGGAATTGCAGGGAATCTGGCTGGCCCAGGGGTCTGGCTTGCACCGCCCATGCGAGCAATCAACTGCTTAAAGAGGGGCTGCCTCATTTCACGCTGTGGCCCCGCCCACAGCCTTTGTGTCTGAGGCTTGCTTCTTAATTGTTCCTGGGTCTCCTCTGGCAATCAGGGTCTTGGGAGGGAAAAGGAGGGGGAGACGGAGGAGACAAATCTTCAGGAAAGAAAAAGCAAACCCAGACTTAGCCAGGCTAAATCCAGCCACTGGCTAACCAGCCTGGATGTACCCCACATGTCTTCCCAACTTTTCCTAGATGAGCCCATGGCCCGCAGACGTGCAGGAAAGTTATGCTTACACTGTGTGATCACAAAGACTGAGCTTCCCCAGGAAGGTTCTGGAGTCTGTTAGAAGAGCCCACGAGGTGCAAATCTCCAGAAAATACTCCTAACCTTGGCTCCTCACCTTGGCAAAGATTCACACTGCCTCCGCCCAGAGAGGTGGAAGGCCAGTCCACTCATCCTGTTTATAGAAAAGTGGCAGGGAGGGCAAGAAGACAAGTCCCAGCCTCTAACAAGGCTTCCCACCAGCCTGCCCTGTTTGAGCAGTTCCTTGCCACACTCAGTCAACCATTCTTTCTTCCTAAAGTCAGCCCGTCGGTGTCAGCCAGTCAGTGATCTATGCAGCTGGTCCTAAGAAAGAAACAAGTATTCAAGTATTCAGACATAATGCTGAGAGTCATCCACTTAACAAAGAAGTTAATTACGAAATTTCTCTGAAGAGACAACCTTCCTAGAGCATATACGACACAACTTTATTTATGTCGTATCAATGTATTCACAAAATTTTTTTTGGTATAAACCTAGAAAGGTGTGTATGCTTGAATATAAATGTATTGGTTGTGCTGTCTTTTTTAAAATAATTTTATTTATTTATTTAGGCTGTGCTGAGTCTTTGCTGCTTGAGCTTTTCTCTAGTTGCAGAGAGCAGGGGCTGCTCTCTGGTTGGGGTGAGCTGGCGTCTCTGCGGTGTCTTCTCTTGTTGCGGAGCACAGGCTCCAGGGCACTCAGCCTTCAGTAGTTGCGGCAAGTGGGCTCAGTAATTGCGGTTCCTGGGCTGTAGAGCACAGGCTTAATTGTTGTGGCCCACTGGCTTAGTTGCTCTGAGGCATGTGGGATCTTCCCAGACCAGGGATTGAACCCATGTCTCCTACATTGGCAGGCAGATTCTTTACCACTTAGTCATTCAGGAAGCCCTTGTGTTATTTTTCAGTTCTCAGGATAAAAACTTGACTTAGGCAGGTTTAGGGATGGTATCATTATTTCTACCATTCAGGTCAGGAAAGTGAGACTCAGAGTCTAAGCAAAAGCAGACATCCCTACGGCTCCACAATGACCGGCTGAGGGTTCTGTTTCTCAACCTGCCAAAATCCCACTGTTGTACCTGTGCTGTTTACAGAAAGTGGAGTAGAGGGTACCAGGGGCTGGGATGAGGAGGGAAAGCGGGGATATTACTTACTTTGTGAAGAATCTCTATTTGGGATGATGGAAAAATTCTGGAAATGGATAGTGGTGACGACCACAAAACATTATAAATGTACTCAGTATACACTGAGAAGTATACACGGAGAAGGTGATGGCACCCCACTCCAGTACTCTTGCCTGGAAAATCCCACAGACAGAGGAGCCTGGTGGGCTGCAGTCCATGGGGTCGCAAAGAGTCGGACACGACTGAGCGACTTCCTTTTCACTTTTCACTTTCATGCATTGGAGAAGGCAATGGCAACCCACTCCAGTGTTCTTGCCTGGAGAATCCCAGGGAGCGGAAGCCTAGTGGGCTGCCGTCTATGGGGTCGCACAGAGTCGGACACGACTGAAGTGACTTAGCAACAACAACAGCAACAATACACTGAAGGAACACTCCAGTTCAGTTCAGTTCAGTCGCTCAGTCGCGTCCGACTCTTTGCGACCCCATGAACTGCAGCATGCCAGGCCTCCCTGTCCATCACCAACTCCCAGAGTTCACTTAGAATGATTAAAATGGTAAACTGCATATATTGATATATATATATTGATATATATATATATATATATATATATATATATATATATCGGCTTCCCTTGTGGCTCAGACGGTAAAGAATCCGCCCGCAATGTGGGAGACCTGGGTTCGATCCCTGGGTTGGGAAGACCTCTTGGAGAAGGGAAAGCTACCCACTCCAGTATTCTGGCCTGAAGAATCCCATGGACTATACAGTCCATGGGGTCACTGAACACCTCCACGTACAAGACTCTGGGCTGTGTGCTGTGAGATGGGGAAAGGAAACAGAGTCAGCACGTTCTGTGAGCTCCTAAGTCGGCTTGATAATGTGTGAGATAACTGCTGCAACGCAGCCTCTCTGGGAAATGCATAGAAACCGCCTCCAGCTGAGGGAGGGCTCCCAGAGCTGGACCTAGATGGGCTGGTAGGATGTGATCTGTGTCTGAGGAGGAAGTGGGTGCGCCACGCCTGTGGGGCGACTGATACCTGGGACCGATGGCCTTTGGAACATCCAGGGGAGCAGCGAGAGGTGGGTAGAGAGCAGGTCAGTCTGAGAAGAAGATCTGAGTGAGGGCAGAGAGGCGGATGAGGCTGGACGGACGCTGGAAGTGGACAGTAGGGTGTCCACCCGACTCTGGGAACCTGGAGATTCCAAATGTGCCCACCAGCTTCCTGCCACTTCCAAAGTGAGCGGTAGATGGGCTGGGTACAGCTGGGTTTTTTTTAATGTGGGGAACGTATCCAGCAAAGATCATCTGCAGCCCACTTAGCTAGTGTGCAGGTCCCTGCCAGCCCCAGACACCCACCAGCACCCAAGGGAGCTCTGAGCCTCCCCAGCCTGACCTGGAGGGCCCATGGGCTCTTGAAGAGCTGGGCTTCAGTCTTCTTTGTTCCTTGCCCTCAGACAGCAGGGACTTCCTGTCCCATCAACCTCTGACCACACACCCTCCCACCATTGCAAGCTAAAGTGGAGGAGAGGGAAGCCCTGAGGCTCACAGCAAAGCCTCAGTGCGCCCCTGAGTCCCAGGAGTGCTCAGATGGAGTCTGGGCCAGCCAGACCTGCTTGGCCATCTACTTGGCTGCAGGATACACAGAATGTACCTTTGGGTGCCTCCAGCAGGTGAGTGTGTGTGTGTGTGTGCACACATGTGCAGATATGGGCTTTCCAGCACAGGTGTTGGGTAACCTAATGTCCAGCCCGCAGCCAAAGAATCGAGACAGGCTTTGCCTTTGAGGGGGCCGACAAGCAAATCTTCTGAGAAGGTTGTTGTCCCTGAGAACCCCAACGTCACAATCCCATTGCACCGAGTCCTCCCTATTCTCATGGACAGCCTGTCCAGCAGAAAGCAAGTGCAGAGCTGCCCATGAATTCAAGCTGTGTGCCTAAGTTTCCACCAACACCTAGGGATGCAATAAGTGCGAGCTGATCTATTGGTAAAGGGATCACAGGAAGACCAAGCCCAGGGGGTTTGAGCACATGGGAGTGAGGAGAACTTGTTCAGCCCTTGCCCCCTTCCCTTAGGGTGGTGGTGATGGAGGCCAAGATCCTGTGACTGATGGGAAAGGAGAGAAGTTATAGATTTGCTGCAGCAGAATCTCTGGGGCATTAGTAATCATGCATTAAAATTTCCTAACACTTCCCAGATGGAGAAAAAGATTGCGAATCAGCTGCCTCAAGGAGAGAGACATGAAGAGGAGCCTTCTTTCAAGTTGAATCATGTGCCCAGAATAAATCAATCCACACTGCTGTCGAATCCACCTACTGGACCCTCACTGTAACTCAGATTCTTTTTAAAAAATATTTATTTATTTACTTATTTATTTGACCACACTGGGTCTTAGTTGCAGCATGCAGAATCTTCCATCTTCATTGGAGCATGTGGGATCTAGATCCCTGACTAGGGATCGAAACCCGGCCCCCTGTATTGGGAGCATGGAAGCTTAGCCGCTGGACCACCAGGGAAGTCCCCTAACCCAGATTCTTGCGTCATTCTGTCAGCCACCTTCCACATCTCCCCCGCCCAGCCTGATTCCAGTTTAGCCCCTTTACTATCCCTGTCATCCACTGCCTGCCATTCCGTTAGGACTTCATTTCAGACCCTGTTAAGAAAACCATACGATCACCAGCTTCCAGACTCCACTGCCTCCACTCTGCACACTCCAGGATTCCCCTTCAGATTGGAAGAAATAAGAAGAATTTGGAGTCTTTTCCCCCCAAGCAAGTGGGCATCCATATGTGGGTGAAATCCGAGCATACTCAGCGTGCAACCTTCTGGTGTTGGGATGAACGTGCAGGCCAGGCCTCAGCCTTGCCAGGATGCCGGGCACTTGGCCTCTTTAAATGCAAATGTCCCTTGTGGCAGCCTTGGCCTCTTCTGCAGGGGTGGCAGCCACCCTGGAAGGAAAGACGAGATTTAAATTGGTAATCAAGCACTGTACCAGATTGGACTCTGACCTTGTTCAGAATTCCACTGGCCCGTGTTCCCTGACTGGCCACCCCCCTTTCTGCCCAATTGTTCCCTTGGGTAGCAGCCTGCTATCTAGGCAGTAAGGCAGGCTGTCACCAGCTGCTGCCTCCCTGGCTGCCTTCCACCTGGCTGGATTGGAAGCCCTTAGAAATCAAACAGCTCTGCCTTCCAGTCTCTCTGCTACTTCTGCTGCTGGAGCACGAGAGTGGTCTGCATGAGGCCTGCGTGCAGGGCATGGGAAGAGGTGAGGGCAGGCCCAGGAAGCTTCTTTTATGCATTCTTGGTTACCAAAGCAATTCCCAAACAAGGTCAGGAATGGCCAGTGTGGGCCCACATGCCTGCTACATCCATGGAAGCAGCTGGAGCCAATGTTCATTCTCTCCAGCTCCTTCCCCTGCCCCAGAACACCCTCTGCTTGCTGCAAAACACTACACTTTTGCTCTTTTCTTTTTCCTGGAAAGTCTTCCACATTCTCTTCTGCATATCTAAATTATGCCCTTCCTCCCAGGGCCTGGAGAACCACTAGCCTCTATAGAGTACTTGCGACCCTATCATCCCATCACTTAATGGTAAATAAATGGGGAAACAATAGAAATAGTGAGAGACTTTATTTTCTTGGACTCCAAAATCACTGCAGATGGTGAGTGCAGCCATGAAATTAAAAGAAGTTTGCTCCTTGGAAGAGAAGCTATGACCAACCTAGACAGCATATTAAAAAGCAGAGACATTACTTTGCAAACAAAGGTCTGTCTAGTCAAAGTTACGGTTTTTCCAGTAGTCATGTATGCATGTGAGAGTTGGACTATAAAGAAAGCTGAGCGCCCAAGAATTGATGTTTTTGAACTACAGTGTTGGGAGTCTTGAGAGTCTTGAGAAGTCTCTTGGACTGCAAGGAGATCCAACCAGTCAATCCTAAAGGAAATGAGTCCTGAAAATTCACTGGAAGGACTGATGCTGAAGCTGAAATTCCAATACTTTGGCCACTTGATGTGAAGAACTGACTCACTGGAAAAGACCCTGATGCTGGGAAAGACTGAAGGCAGGAGAAGAAGGGGACAACAGAGGATGAGATGGTTGGATGGCATCACCGACACGATGGACATGAGTTTGAGCAAGCTCTGGGAGTTGGTGATGGTCAGGGAAGCCTGGCGTGCTGCAGTCTATGGGGTCGCAAAGAGTCGGACGCAACTGAGCAACTGAACTGACTGACTGATCCTTCTCTTACCTCCTCAATTCATGATTTAAACCAAGTAAGTATGTATGGCATTTAGTTGCATGGTGATTTGCCATGCTGTCTCACTGTTTTATCTCCCGAACAGGATGGTAAGCTCCCATGGCTTGTGTATTGCCTAGAATTGGCACTTAAAAGGTCTACCGGGAATCAGTGGATGAAAGGACAAATGAAAGAATATATGGGTTGTGTTGGTCAGAGCAAAGTTTTCTTGAACACCCAGAATTCTTCCCAAGAAGAGAGCTCTTCTTTCTATTGGCTTTTGTCGCATTGATGGAAACTTTGCTTCCAATGCCTCCAAGAGCAGAGGGAAACCAGGAGTGTTTCACCAGGAGGAGTCACTAGCCAGTTGAATTTCCACCAGCATGCAGGGCACTGATGACTGCTGGGACAAGATGTCCTGCCCTTTTTGATCTAATTAGGATCATAGAATGTGCCCACATGAAGCTTTGTTTCCTATAAATGCACACGGTTTGTAAGTGCAGGAGGGACCCAGGCAAGGCTGTCCTAAACAGAGAGCATGTGAAGGATGCAGAAAACAGGGCTGTTGAATGGAGGCAGGGAGGAGGCCAGGTGTCCAAGAGACATGAAAGAGCTCACTACTCCCTCTCCCCCAGCCAGGCTCCATCTGTCCATGTCTGCTCTCCCGCCCAGGTGAGCAAGAGCCAAAGATGGGGCCAGGACAAAGGACAAGACTGGGAGTGGAGTGGAGGATGGACGGTTAATTCAGGTGGTTCATCTGAGAGACAGCACCTTGAGTGCAAGGCAGCTACCACGCATGCACTAGCCATCCAAAGTGGAAGCAGAGAGGGAGGCTCGAAAAGCCAACAGAAGAACTTCCCGGGTGGTCCATTCGTTAAGAATCCACCTTGCAATGCAGGGGAAGCAGATTCAATCCCTGATCAGGGAACTAAGATCCCACATTCCACGGAGCAACTGAAGCCCACAGGCCTCAACTACTGATCCTGCGAGCTCTGGAGCCCATGTGCCACAACTAGAGTCAGATGCCACAGTGAAAGATCACATGTAATGCAGCAAAGGTCTCGTGGGCCCCAGTGAAGACCCAAGGCAGCCAAATAAATTTTAAAAAATTTAAAAAAGGCAGTGGAATAGCAGACCACACAGGCAAGAAAGAAGATCTGGAAAGACAGATGAAGGGAGGGCTGTTACATCTTTGTACACAGAGGGCCCAGGGGTTAGGATAGTGGGTCATTGATGAGCTCTGTCCAGGGGCTTCCGCTTGCCATCTCAGAAGCAAGTCAGGAGCTGACAGCCAAGCACAGAGCAGCCTGTGTGGGACCTCGTGTGCCATCGGGCTCCTCTGTCCTAGGCTGCCATGAGGGCAGGGATCCTCTGACAAACAGAGGCTGTGCGCCCGTCTCCTGGGCAGAGGGGGGGCTCAGAGATGAGAACATGAACGGACGGGGAGGTGGCAGCATCCTACCTACAGGCCAGAGGACCGAGTGTAGTGGGGTGTCGAGGAGTCATTCTGGGGCTCCCCGAGGAGCAGAAATGCCCACATGACATTTCCCAGCAGCACCCCACCCCTGGGCCCTTCCCCTGTCTCAGGGCCACTCACCTGCCTGTGCACGCAACCCCATCACTGATGAGAGTGAGCTGAGTTTGCCAGTTCCACTCCTGTCATTACTCACACATTTCCCAGGGAAAGGAACAGACCCGGAGGAGAAGGCAGATGCCCTGAGCTAACCTAACTCTCAGCTAACTCAGCCCCTTTCTCTCAAGAGGGATATTATGACCCATTTTACGGCACCTACTGACATCAAAACTGTTTGTCCCAGAACAGGCGTCCAGGTCAGAGAACACCCCACTCCCCGGGTGTATTTCCTCCTGCTCCAGAACGTCCCCCAGGACCCCGGGAGGAAGGGCAGGCAATGAAGGAGAGCTCAAAGGCCCAGGTTTATGTACAGGGGAGCTTCCTCTCCCACTCTAGCCAGACACACGGAAGTTAATACATTCTCAGAACTGGGGAGGCAGGGGTGTGTGCAGATGCCGAGGGGACGGTGGGTCAAACAGCTGGCGCGTCTGATGACCGCATGCTCCTGACAGCACACACATGGCACCGCCAAGGCCAGGGACAGAAAGCAGGCCAATTCGGAAACCAGTGCTCCATCCCCAATCCCTCGGCACTGGTTAGGACCCTGGTTCCCATACCTGGCCGGGCGGCAGAGTCACCCGGCCAGCTCAGTGAACATGCAGATTCTTGGGGCCCTGCTGCAGTCCTGCCAAGTCAGAACCACATGGGGTGGGGAAACTGGGATATGTGTGTCCAACAAGCTCCCCTGGGTTCTTAGGCCGCATTCCCCTCCCTGAGTTTAGAGTTGCTGGATTTGAGTAGGGTTCCTTGCAAATTGATGATGGTCTTATTTGAGGCCACAGACAGTCCTCCCTAGGCAGACCCTGTGCCCAGAACATGGAATGGATGAGCCAGATCTACTCTGAGAGAAGCACCTTACAGCCTGAGCATCCCGCTGGTGCCCTGGACCTCCCCTTTGATCACCTGGGATGGGGTGACTCCCATTACCCCATAGGACCGCTTTCCTAGCATTTATTTGTTTCCACAAAATCAACTATTACACATACTTGATGACAGAAACTTGAATGCTATTCTTCCTCCTGTTTAACATGTGTGCCAACCAACCTCACCTCCCAAAGGTAATGTGGACACCTATCACCCACTGATTTGTTCAAGATGAACCCAAGGTCACTAAACCATTATTTTCTTTTCTTTGGAGCTTCTGTTTGCCTGAACAACAGGCTGCAAAGCGATTTGGAAAGTCAGGCTTAGACCCAGGGTACAATGGGCACATGGGCAAAATGCCCGCCAAAGAGACAGTTTCTTATCCTTTTTTCCTATTTGTTTTTTGTTTTTTTTTTTAACGTAAGGTACATATAAGGTCACAGAAAAAAGAGTACTGCTTCCACGTGGCTGGTGCTGAACCTTTGCAATTTACCAATGACATCTCACCCACTCATGAGTTTTCCTAGATCTGAGTCACCCACAGTGAGGCTTACTTAAGTGGAGAAAAATTCCTGAAATGAATGACTTGCATTGTGGCTTGGGAGGCAATGCCACAGAAACACTCACTCTCACCTGCACCATCAGGCCTGATGGCTGATGAAAGTTGGTGGGAAAGGTTGTGAAATTGGGGATTACAGAAACAAAGTCTCAGGTGGGTAGAGGGAATTCTGCTAGCAGACTGCTTTCAGGGTTGAACAGCAGCTGTTCCCTGCCTCTCCAACTTGCTGGCCTCTGCTCTGCAGATTTTGGACTCACTAGTCTTTGCAGTCACATGAGCCAACTCCTTAAAATAAATCTCTATATACACACATCCTGTTGACAAATGCATGGCCCAAGAGACAAGAACACGCTCACACCTACCACCAGCCCAGCAAGGGAGACCTTTAGTCCCTGCGATGGGCCAGACTGTCACAGTAACAAAATCAGCACTGACCTAGACTGCAGTGTCTATGTGGCTTCTGGCAGGGACACCAAAGTGGTATCCAGGGCGGAGTCCGTGTCCTCCAGTGACTTTCCAACTCGCCACCAAGTTAAGGAACTTTAGCACAGAAAGGGCCGCAGTGGAGCTTACCTAGTCCACCTCCCCTGTTTTACTGATGGGGAAACTGAGGTTCTGAGAGGGGAGGGGACCCGTCCCAGGCAGTGCAACCTGACGATGGAAAAGTTGGGGCGAGGTTCTGAGGAGAACATTCCAGACAAGAAGAGCGTGAGTGTGAGTGATTGTGTGTGTGTGTGTGTGTGTGTGTGAGATGCTCACACTGAAGATGGCGGGAAGGTGAGGGTAAAGACTGAGGAGAAAGAGGAGGGGGAAAATGCGGGCTCAAGGGGAATGTTCATGTGCTCACCAGGCATCCCACATTTTCCTCACAAACTCAGGTTTCTGAGGAAGAGTTACTAACCGTGCTGTCGGCTGAGGCCCAGCCCAGAGAGGGAGCCAGCTCGCGTGCTCCCCGTGGGAGTCAAGGAACATGGAAGCGGAGCTCAGGCAAGCTGTCTAGGCTGGAATCTGAGGCAGGTGGTGGGTTTTAGTTTGTGTAACCACAGGAAATAGTTGAGGTGAACATGAGACGGAGAGGAAAGAGAGCTCAGGACACAAGAACAGAAGTTGGTGAGAGGAGACGGAGCAGGAAAAAAAATGGAGGCCCAGGAAAACCAGGAACGTGTGTGGTGTCAGAATATTTAAGGGAAGAGCAGGGGTTTTTTTCCTTTCAGTAGTAGGAAAAAAACAGGTCAAAAGAATCAAATTCGCTGAGAAAGGGCACACTGGCTCTCACAGATGGGCCTTTGGTGCTGCAATGAGAGCTGGTCGCGTGGTTGACGGACAAGCCAGAAAGACGTGAGCCCAGGTGAGAACCCAGGGGGGATGTGGTGGAGAGGGCAGGTACAGAAACCGCCTTCCAGAAGGTGGGAGGAACAGTGGCAGCGGGGAGGCAGGAGGGAGGCTTTTCTTTTTCTTAAACGAATGAGACTTGAATGTTTTAAATGCAGATGGAAAACAAACTAGCCCAGGGGAAAGGGCTAAAGACCTGGGAGAGAGGAGATGTTTAAGGGGATCAACACACTGTGAAACGGGGTGCCGGTGTGGCAGTGCTAAGAGGAGATCACAGGGACTTCCCTGGAGATCCGGTGGTTGAGGCTCCGAGCTTCCACTGCTTCCACCGTGGGGCACGGTTTCAGGGAACGAAGAACTCATGCAGTGAGATGCACATGGTATGGCTATGCAATGTGGTAGTCATGCAGTGTGGCTAAAAAGAAAGAAAGAAAGACAGTTTAGAACAAAAAAAAGACAGAGAGACAAGCATGGACACAGCTTCCACTGTGACCCAGAGAAACACCAAAGGGTGCAAACAAAGAGAGAAGTTTTGCTGGCCAGGAAGGGGAAAGGTCGCTTCTGGTTTTCTCTGTTTTTCTCTTCTTTTTCTAAATAAGAGTGCCCTCATCTTTGGGACACAGGCTCGTTCAAGTCAGAGGAGGCACCGGAGGGTGACAGGCTTAGAGCCCCTGGATGACTGTCTTCCAGGGCAGGTGGTCATCCCAGGCATGCATCTGATATGGCCTATGAAATGGAGACTGGCTTCAAACCCAGACTGATAAAACAATGCTCTCAGGCTACCAGCTCACGGTGGCCACAGTGTGAGGCTCTGTGGAGACACATGACCACAGGTGCCTGTGCAGCCCTGGGCCCGTGTAGCTACTCATCATCCACCAGGCCCCTGGGACTCCCTGGACAATACCTGTCTCAGTCCATCTGGACTGCTATGATGCAGTGCCAGAGACTGGATAGCTTATTAACAGCAGACATTTATTTCTCCCAGTTCTGAAGGCTGAAATTCCAAATCAGGATGCCAGCATGGTTGAGTAAGGGCCCCATTCTGGCTTTCTGGTTGTATCTTCACATGTTGCAAGAGGCTAGGGAGCTCTCTGAAGTCTCTTTTATAAGGGCACTAATCTCCTTCATGAGGGCTCCACCCTAAAGGCATTAGGGGCCACCTCCCAAAGGTCTCATCTACGAATACCATCACATTGAGGATGCGGCTTCAACATAGGAATTCTGGGAACACACATTAAGACTGCAGCAAAGCTCTAAATCCCCCTTCCCCAAGAGTGGTCATCACAGTCCCCCCAGGTCAAAAACACATGTGGCTACATTCAATATCCTTTCCTGTAGCTCCTGGAGAGCCAGAATTCTAAGCTGTTGATCCTTGTTTCCCTGCTCAAAATTGCTCTCAGTGTGAAACTGATGCATTTTTGGCTGAATTCCAGTCCTGATGCAAACAATTTGGCTCAGCCACCACTCAGAGATGGCTCCCAGAAAGACCCTCCTCTGGTGCTGGCCTGCTTCACATAAGAGAGTTTTAACAAGATGTCCAGAGGAGATATGCCACCCCTGCCTCACTCCCAGCAGCCAGATCAGAAAGGAGAATTCCATATCTTCAACCCTTCCTAGCACTGCTGCCTTCCAACCAAAAGAGAATTGCTGGGAGCTTGTAAAGCCCCAAGCCCTCAGCTTTCATTGTCCAGCACGCAGTTCCTTTGCCTTTCCCCTTACTAATTCAACAGCAGCGAGTACTACAAGGACATGGGCCGAATTCCAACCACGTCACCACTGGGGAAACAATAAAATGCCTGACTGACTCTAAAGGCTGTATCTGTCACAGAGATAAAGGCCAGTCTCCGATCCTCTCCGACAACGCGGGGCTCCGAGTTCAGCCCAGGAAAGTTTGGTTTGCTCATGGCAGAAACCGTGAAAACCTTTCCTGCTTGAAAGCCCCCATTGGCCCTTTTATAGGACAAAACCAGCAAGAGAGATGAGTCAGCAGACGATGCTGCCTGTTGGAGGGCCCCGAACTGGGCTGAAAGAGCCCCACACCCACATATACCCATGTGGACCACAGCATGCAGGCCCGTGTGGTCTGATTTAGCAGATATCTGGAGGAAGTATCTGGACAAGATATCTGGAGTCCAGCTGATGTGCAATCAAGAGTACCATTCCTGGACTTCCCTGGTGGTCCAGTGGTTAGGAATCTGCCTGCAGGGGACACAGGTTTGATCCCTAGTCTGGGAAGATCCCATATGCCACAGGACAACTAAGCGTGAGTACCACAGCTGCTGAGTCCATGCTCTAGAGCCCGTGCTCCTCAACAGGAGAAGCCACTTCAGTGAGAAGCCCACACGCCTCAACTAGAGAGAGCCCCTGCAGCAATGAAGACCCCGCGTGGCCTAAAGTTTAAAAAAAAAAAATAAACTACTATCCCTTACCGCAAAGACTCACATTTTTGTTTCATTTGATCCTCAAAACTAGCCCATGAGCATCTAAAATACGTATTCCTATTCCCATTTTGGGCTTCCCAGGTGGCACTAGTGGTAAACAACCTGCCTACCAAAGCGGCAGACATAGAGAAGCAGGTTTGATCCCTGAATCGGGGAGACATCCTGGAGGACATGGCAGCCCACTCCAGTATTCTTGCCTGGAGAATCCCATGGACAGAGGAGCCTGGCAGGCTACAGTCCATGGGGTTTGCTAAGAGTCAGACACGACTAAAGTGACTTAACATGAATATTCCCATTTTAGAGATTAGAAAACTGACACCCAGGTTGTGAAGCATGCTTGGATCTTAAGTGGCAGAACCACTCAGGTCTTCTGACTCCTTGTTCCTGGCTTTTTCCTGTGAGAGCACACTGCCTCTATTTTTTAGAGAGTGGTCATTGCATTGAAAGTTAGAAGCAAACTCTGAAGATGCTATAATTTCTTCATCTTCTCAAGGCCACTTGGCAGCAAAGCATCAGAAACGGTCTCCTCAGAGTTAAGGTGTAAGAACCACTCTTTGGCGTGAGCTCTGACCAAGTCACAACACATACTCTTGCTGCCTGATCAGAGCCAGAAGGTGAGGAAAACTGTCTCAGGATATCTGCTCTATCCACCAATGGAGATTCCATCCAGGCCTTCGTGGGGTCGCGTCTTCATGGCATCAAGGGCAGACAGGGTTCCTTCAGTGCTTTGGCTGTAGACCAGGGAGGTGGCCTTTCCTCCCAGGGGGCTGGGTCTGCTCTTGCTTGGATTACCTTGAGAGGTTGCTTACAGCATAGGCCAGAACTAGGGGCTGTCCAGAGCAGATCCAGTGAGCAGACCCCAGAAGAGCAGTTCCAGGAGTTCTAAGACCACTTCATGGGCCTCTGGTTACTTTCAGGACAGGTCTGAATGGGTCTGGTCTTAACTGCCGCTTCCCATTGGAGTGCATGTGTATGGCTTCCCATGAACTTGCATCAACAAGAACATGCTTTGACTGTTAGGCTATGGTCATCGTCTTGACTCCTTAATTGCACGGGAAGTGACATAAGGGCAGAAAGATGGGCAATCGGTTTCCCAGAGCCATAACCTCTCATTTCTCAGTCCTTTACCCTCCACAGAAGCCCTTCTTCCCTCTCAGGTCCATGACATCCCTACAGGCTCTTCCTATCAAAACCTAATCTCAAGAAGGGATTTACAGCTTCAGCAGAATCCAAGTCAGCTGGAGCTGGAATGATGCCTTGACTCTCCAGGCAAGGAGAGTGTGGTCACTGCAGCCCTTAAAGGTATACTTCATGCTCAGAGACCAAGACCCTCCCAAGAACATCATCTGTGAGAGGTCAGAGCCTTTCACTTGCAGGTTCTGTTTACAAAATCCTCGCTGATGACTCTGCTTCCTTTGAAGACTTTGCATGACCCTAGTAGGAACAAGGAACTTGGCACCCACCGACACCGTTTCCGGGAACACAAGTGAGCCACTCTGGGTCCAGATACCTGATATGAATGTGTTTGAACTTGCACGTCGACATGTATTCCCAAGGCACTGGTCCCGGGTTAACAAGCAGAGAAACCACGCCTCTTCTCTAGGTCACACGAGCGTCACCAGCAACACTGTGGCTCCAATGCCAGGAAAATGAACAGTTCACTCCCCCTGGGGCTCCCCAGGTAGGCGGGGCTGGAAGCAGCAGGCCTCGTCCTGCATCTCATTCACACAAGTCTGAACCGTCAGGGCAGATTTTTGGAGCACCTACTTTGTGCCAGGCACCTGGACAGGGGCTGAGAAACCCAAGCTACGTGGGCCCAGTTCCTATGCTCCTCGTGGCCAAGAGGAAGACACAGAAGAAACTGACAACTCCGTTTACCACGTGGGTGCCTTGTCACAGCTCTTAACACGACTGGGGTGCTAGGAGAGGAGCGCCCCTAACCCAGACTGGAAGGCACAGGGATGCTGGGGTGGCCAGAGAGGCAGGCGTCCACCCACAGAGATGATTTCAGTAAAACAGGGAAAGTGAAAGGATAGAGATATTAACCAAATCTGTCTTAAAAAGAAGTCTTCCTAACTCCGGCTCCCCTTGTGTTTCTTTTTATCATCTCCCACCCTTCAAAGCAAAGATTTTTGAAAGTGTCTTTCACTCATTCCCTGCTCCACTGAAATTGCTCTAAAATCACCAGTAACCTCCTGATTGACAAGCCAACATGCCTACCCTTCATCTCCTAATTCCCTGTGGTCTCTGGTCTCCCGGCCACGCCCTCCTCTAGTGTCAGTCTCCCTGACCCCACTCTCCTGCCTTGCTGTCCGCCGGGCTCCTCGGGAATTCTCTTTTCGACTCTCCTCTTTCTTTCCCGTTGCTCATTCTCCCCGGGGCCACCTGACCCACATCCAGCTTCCAACCGCCTGATGATATAAAACATTTGCCAAGTGCCTAGCGTGTCCCAGATATTGTGCATAGCACCACCCATGTATTGTCTTCCTTGTCCTCCTACAATTGTGCAAGACAGGACTAAGATCCCTTTCTTACAGAAGTGGAAAGCAACACACTTGTAGACTGTCTTGCTCAAGTTCACCCAACTAGTAAGAAGCAAAGCCAGGGTTCAAATTCAGCTGGAGTCTTAAACATCTTCCCAAGTCCCCGGGGTTACACCACCTCTGACCATGTCTCATGGATTCCCTCCCCTTCATCCAGACCCCTATGCTCAACTTCCCATGAGCAGGCCCACCCCTGGGCACCTCAAACATGCTATGTCCACAAGACGGCTTGGATCCTTGCCCCCTGCTGGCCCTGGCCCTCTCCATCGTCCCTGCCTCCTTCCCGTCACATATATGGGCTCCCACCCCAGGCCCTGGTCTGCATCATCCCTCACTGCCTGCTTCCTCTCCCACCCTCCTCGCCTGAGTCTCATTCCTTGGCTGTCTCACTTCCACGTCATCTCTCCCGTCTGTCCTCCACACTTCAGATTTCTCTTTCTAAAACATGACTCTGACCACACTATCTTCTTATTCAAATCCTTCAATGGTGGCACAATGCCCTCAAGTCAACCTCCAAACCCTTTGGCTTGGAAGGTAAAAACTTTTTAGGACCCAGTCACCTGCCTCCCCATCTTGTCTCTTCCTCTCTCCCAGGCCGCCTATGGCCCAGTCACCTCGAGCTCGAGGTCCCAGGACAGTCCAAAATTATCCCATCCGGTGACTTTCTATGTGCCTTTTCCTATGTAACACCTATATGGTAAACCCTGCATGCGTGCCTGTGAAGTTGCTCAGTCGTGTCTGACTCTTTGTGACCCCATGGACTGTATCCTGCCAGGTTCCTCAGGATTTTCCAGGCAAGAATATTGGAGTAGGTTGCCATGCCTCCTACCCATAAAATACCCATGTCTCTATGTCTCCTGCATTGGCAGGTGGTTTCTTTACCAGTGGGATTCCCCTGCAGCTCAGCTGGTAAAGAATGTGCCCACAATGCGGGAGACCTGAGTTTGATCCCTGGGTTGGGAAGAATGCCTGGAGAAGGGAAAGGCTACCCACTCCAGTATCTTGGCCTGGAGAATTCCACGGACTGTACAGTCCATGGGGTCACAAACCGTAGGGCCACCTGGGAAGCCCGTGGTTAACCCTACTCATCCTTCAGTTCAGTTCAGTCACTCAGTTGTGTCCGACTCTTTGTGACCCCATGAATCGCAGCACGCCAGGCCTCCCTGTCCATCACCAACTCCCGGAGTTCACTCACACTCACATCCATCAAGTCAGTGATGCTATCCAGCCATCTCATCCTCTGTCGTCCCCTTCTCCTCCTGCCCCCAATCCCTCCCAGCATCAGAGTCTTTTCCAATGAGTCAACTCTTCGCATGAGGTGGCCAAAGTACTGGAGTTTCAGCTTTAGCATCATTCCTTCCAAAGAACACCCAGGGCTAATCTCCTTTAGAATGGACTGGTTGGATCTCCTTGCAGTCCAAGGAACTCTCAAGAGTCTTCTCCAACACCACAGTTCAAAAGCATCAATTCTTCAGCACTCAGCTTTCTTCACAGTCCAACTCTCACATCCATACATGACCACTGGAAAAACCATACTCATCCTTAAACATGTTCAAATGTCACCTCCTCCAGGAAGCCCTTCATCGCTCCTCCCTTCACTCCTGCCCAGGCACATTTCTGTACCTACTCCTCAATCTTCACAGAGCATCAGATGGTATGTAACTGATCACTCCCCTGCACCCCTAACTAAGTTGTATGGCCTTCTTTGTAGATGTTGACTTAGTGATCTTTGCACAGTGCTTGACAAAATCTTTCTTTAATCAGCATTGATTGATTGCTTAGTTGATTCATCAAGTAAATATAAAACAAGGTCCCCTGTGAAGAAACTGCAGTCCAAATGTGAAAGAAAGTCAGTCTTGGGCGAGGTGATGAAAGATACTCATGCCAAGATGGAAGATACTCATGTGACCAGGAGTCACAGCCGAGGGCTGCAGAAACTTAGGGGAGGAAGATATTGAGAGCGCTTAGGGGGTTGGAGGAGCAGGAGTTTTCCTGGATGGGAAGAAAGTTAATCCATGCACAATCCATGCAGAACCCCAAGCTCTGGCTTCACATACACCTGGTTTCTTTCCAGCAGCAGCAAGAGTTGAGCAGAGATTGGTGCCAATGAGCACCCAGGGTCCCTTCCACATAATTAGCATGTCTCTGGGGGAGGCCTGAATCCCACAGTCTGAGATGCAGACAAAGGGGATCTGTTCCAGTTATGCTAATTGCTGCCTCTCTCCCACAGAGGATGGGGCAGTGAGAGATTCCAGGAGGCAGCCGTGCGGGAGGGGGAATTCCTCAGCTCAGGCAGCCTGGCCCGCACAGGGAGGGGCCCTGCCAGCTTCACCATGAAAAGCCGGATGCAGAGCCAATGTGTCAGCACCATGGGCTGTCTCTGAGAGGTGTGCTTTGAAGACCAGGCAGCTTCCTATCCAGGCACCCTAAAGCTTAAAACGGCACTTAAGAAAAATTGCTTTCTCCTGAAAGCTACTTTTTAAATGCAAATAACCCTGGAAGAAGTAAGCCCGAGAAATTCCTAAGACCTTTGTATAAATGGGCAGGTGTGCCGCTTTATCCAAAGGATCTGCGGGCCTGGCAAGGCAAGTGCCTGAGCTGTGGAGGAAACAGTAGAGAAGTCAGGGGGCCCCAGGTCACAAATCCACTGCTGCTGCACGTGTACCCTGCCCCCCGACCCCCTGACTATTGCCCAGAGGCCCGGTTCGGGACTGGCCTTTCCTTCTGCCACCATCCTGGACCGGAGACCTAGCTAGTACCCAGGGGCACCCACCACCCAATTCTAATGCCTCCTTCTCCACAGCTTCCTCCCCTAGGAATATCAGCAGCACCCCTGAGGCCACGGGCCCCTCTGTAAGTTTACAGCTCTCAGCTGCTCCATAGGGTGCTGCTCCAGGATTTTGAGGGGTGGGGTGAGAGCGCTCGCAGGGTCTCTCCAGCTCCAGCCTGAAGCAGATTCACAGCAAGGGCGTGTTGAGACAGATCACCTACAGTTTCTGCAAGTCTGAGGTCGAACCTGAGAACTGGCCTTTCTAACAAGTTCCCTGGTGATCCTGGTGCCTGTGCAGGGAACCCCCTCTGAGAACCACAGCTGTGTAACCTTGTCACTCAAACTGTGTTCTGCAGATCAGTATCCCTGACATCATCCGAGAGCTGATTAGAAATGCTGAGCCAGAGCTGCAGTTTAACAAGGTCCCAGGTTACTTCTCTACACAATAAATTTTGAGATGCCTTCACCAAAGCAGTGTGTCTCCAAGTATGGGGCAGACCACCTGCATCAGCATCACCAGGGAGCTCGTTAATAACAAAGATTCTCCTGTGTTCACGGCAGCACTATCCACAACAGCCAAGACGTGGAAACAGCCTAAATGTCCATCGACAGAGGAATGGATAGAGAAGATGTGGTACACACATACGATGGAATACTACTCAGCCATGAAAAAGAACAATAATGCAGCAACGTTGATGGCAAACACAGATGATCATACTGAGTAAAGTAAGTGGGAATGACAAAGACAAATATCATATGATGTCAATTACATGTATGTGGAATCTAACCTATAACACAGACATTCATTATATGTGGAGTCAAAAAAGAAAGGACACAAATGAACTAACAAAACAGAAAAAGACTCAGAGAACAAACTTATGGTTGCCCAGGGGGAAGGATGGGGGGAAGGGATAGTTCGTGAGCTGGGGATGGACATGTGCACACTGCTATATTTAAAATGGATAATCAATAAGGACCTACTGCATAGCACATGGGACTCTGCTCAGTGTTACGTGGAAGCCTGGATGGGAGGGGAGTTTGGGGCAGAATGGATACGTGTATGTGTGTGGCTGACTCCTTCACTGTTCACCCGCAACTATCACAACGTCGTTAATTGGCTCTACCCCAACATCAAATAACAAGTTTTTAAAAATTAGTAATGATGTCTTTAGAAAACTTCCATAAAGGAAAAAGGATATTGTCAGATTCCTTCTAAGGTAACAGTTCAGTTTTCTATTAACAATATGTGACAGCATCTTTTTCCTTCAGTTCAGTCGCTCAGTCGTGTCTGACTCTTTGTGACCCCATGAATCGCAGCACGCCAGGCCGCCCTGTCCATCACCAACTCCTGGAGTTCACTCACACTCACATCCATCAAGTCAGTGATGCCATCCAGCCATCTCATCCTCTGTCGTCCCCTTCTCCTCCTGCCCCCAATCCCTCCCAGCATCAGAGTCTTTTCCAATGAGTCAACTCTTCGCATGAGGTGGCCAAAGTATTGGAGTTTCAGCTTTAGCATCATTCCTTCCAAAGAAATCCCAGGGCTGATCTCCTTCAGAATGGACTGGTTGGATCTCCTTGCAGTCCAAGGGACTCTCAAGAGTCTTCTCCAACACCACAGTTCAAAAGCATCAGTTCTTCGGTGCTCAGCCTTCTTCACAGTCCAATTCTCACATCCATACATGACCACAGGAAAAACCATAGCCTTGACTAGACAGACTTTGTGGGCAAAGTAACATCTCTGCTTTTGAATATGCTATCTAGGTTGGACATAACTTTCCTTCCAAGGAGTAAGTGTCTTTTAATTTCATGGCTGCAGTCTTTTTCCTTACATCACAGCAATTAATAAGCACTATTATTCTTTTTCATGGGCTTCCTTGGCGGCTCAGTTGGTAAAGAATCCTCCTGCAATGTGGGAGTCCTGGGTTCGATCCCTGGGTTGGGAGATCCCCTGGAGAAGGGAAAGGCTACCCACTCAGGTATTCTGGCCTGGAGAATTCCATGGCCTGTATAGTCCATGGGGTGGCAAAGCGTCGGACACGACTGAGTAACTTTCACATAACATAACATTCTTTTTCAGTTTTTGCCAGTCATATTGGTAGAAAGTCATTATCTCATTGGTACTTTAATTTCCAGCTCCATACTAATAAATTGAGCAATTTTTCCTAACAAAAAGAAAAGAAGCATCCTGAAAGCCCACCCACCTAAAATAAAACAAAATTTTAAAAATTCTATTGCATTACGTTGTTCCTTAAGGTAACTGACTTCCTTTCTTAAACTGCAACACATGAATTAACTCTTGGTCACACATATCTTAGCGTGAATTTGTTTATCATAAGGTTTCAGCCTAAGTTATGCTCTTCCTGAAGCTTCTCTCCAGTCAGTTTACTGAGAGATGGGGGAGGCACTAAACTGAGGTGACATGGGCACTTGAGCCTCAAGTCCAGTTTGATAACAAAAGCTGAGGATGGTTTTACCATATCTTTCATAACCAGTCCTTGCTCACAATTTTATACCCAATTTGCAGAGGTGAGTGTCTTGTGCAGACATAAGACAGTAAGTGAACATAAGTGTTGGTTTAAAACTTGAGTGAAATGACCCATTTGACTGTGTTCATCCCACTAGATCACACTTGAACTTAATCCCTCAACGGGTTAAATTACAGCCTCCATTGACTGTGGGCTTTCCAGAGGCCAAAAAATGTACATCCCAGTCTCATAATGGGTCGCATCTAATTTCCACATGTCCTCATACATAAAGTTTTCCACATCTTCCCAAAGATGGTTCATTTTGGTGTTTTGTGAGCTTTGCTGCTGGAGAAATCTTCACCTTTAACTTATAATGCCCACAGTACAGTGGGAGATGACATTTCTCAGGGCAACTGGTTTCCTGTTCCAAGTTTCTATGTTGGGTACCAAATGAGAGCCTCCCCCTCCAACTCCTCAGCACCAAGACCTCAGACAAATCCCCAGATTCGATAAGAGGAATAAGAGATGTGTGAATACACAATGGTGTTGGTTCTATTAAAGCCTCATGGCAAATTGCTTTGGGCCACCCTCAAAAGCCCTTCCCAGCTCCAAGTCCTAAGACTGAAGCCAAACATTTTTCTCTTCCTTCTCACCGACTGGGCTTTAACAGAGAGTCAGGCATTTCAGTATTTGTTCCTTCAGTTATTGAATGCCTACTGGCTTCAGCCCCTGATGTGTCCAGTCCAGGCTCCTTTATCACCCCTTGCCTGGCACTCAGCTCTGGTCCCAGGACTATGCCAAGAGAGATGGACAAAACTGAGGCTTCCCATCAACACCTCTGATCTTACTAGTGGTCTCTCCTTATCTGTTTGTAACCATTTTATTGAGAGATAGTTAACATATTGTTGGGAAGCCCAGTACAAAATAGCCGGTTGGAGGAAGTCCTTGGGAAAATGGCGAAGGGCCAGAAGTACCCCGGCTTGGTGCTGCAGGCAGAAAAACATCTCCTGCCTTGGGTTATGCCCGGCACCAAGATTTAATAATAAATATTAAGGATGTTGCTTGAGAAAACAGGTTATGGGATAAGCACATGGGTCACTTAGAGCGCGCTGTCCTTGAAATATTTTTACTGATTAGGTGTTAACCCCGTACGTGCTCTGCTGGCTGTATACTCTAAGCTCTTTGTTCCTGCTTCTATAAAAAGGCTTGACTGCAGAAACAAACTTGTCAGTCCTTGCAATAGACTGTCCGAGTGTCATTCTTTCAGGTTCGTTGCTTCCAAGTCCCGGGGAGAAAATCCCCAACACATATCATGCAAGTCACCCACTGAAAGTATACAATTTGATGATTTTTAGTATATTCACAGAGCTGTAAAACCAACAGCAGAGTCATTTTTAGAACACTTTCATCACCTCAAAAAGAAACTCTGTACAATCCCCTCACCCCCAAGTTCCTCAGCCAAAGATAACAAACAATCAACTTTCTGTTTCTACAGATTTGCCAATTCTAGACATTTTCATATAGATTCCATTCTATTCCACTTAGATGGAGTCATACAAATGTGGCCTTTAGGACTGACTGATTTATCTTGGCATAATGTTTTCAGAATTCATCTTAACTGTAGGAGGTTCAGTTCAGTTCAGTTGCTCAGTCATGTCTGACTCTTTGCGACCCCATGAATCGCAGCACGCCAGGCCTCCCTGTCCATCACCAACTCCCGGAGTTCACTCACACTCACATCCATCGAGTCAGTGATGCCATCCAGCCATCTCATCCTCTGTCGTCCCCTTCTCCTCCTGCCCCCAATCCCTCCCAGCATCAGAGTCTTTTTCAATGAGTCGACTCTTTGCATGAGGTGGCCAAAGTACTGGAGTTTCAGCTTTAACATCATTCCTTCCAAAGAAATCCCAGGCTGATCTCCTTCAGAATGGACTGGTTGGATCTCCTTGCAGTCCAAGGGACTCTCAGGAGTCTTCTCCAACACCATAGTTCAAAAGCATCAATTCTTCGGTGCTCAGCCTTCTTCACAGTCCAACTCTCACATCCATACATGACCACTGGAAAAACCATAGCCTTGACTAGACGGACCTTTGTTGGCAAAGTAATGTCTCTGCTTTTGAATATGTTATCTAGGTTGGACATAACTTTCCTTCCAAGGAGTAAGCGTGTTTTAATTTCATGGCTGCAGTCACCATCTGCAGAGATTTTGGAGCCCAAAAAAGTAAAGTATGACACTGTTTCCACTGTTTCCCCATCTATTTCCCATGAAGTGGTGGGACCGGATGCCATGATCTTCATTTTCTGAATGTTGAGCTTTAAGCCAACTTTTTCACTCTCCACTTTCACTTTCATCAAGAGGCTTTTGAGTTCCTCTTCACTTTCTGCCATAAGGGTGGTGTCATCTGCATATCTGAGGTTATTGATATTTCTCCCAGCAGTCTTGATTCCAGCTTGTGTTTCTTCCAGTCCAGCGTTTCTCATGATGTACTCTGCATATAAGTTAAACAAGCAGGGTGATAATATACAGCCTTGACATACTCCTTTTCCTATTTGGAACCAGTCTGTTGTTCCATGTCCAGTTCTAACTGTTGCTTCCTGACCTGCATACAAATTTCTCAAGAGGCAGGTCAGGTGGTCTGGTATTCCCATCTCTTTCAGAATTTTCCACAGTTTATTGTGATCCACACAGTCAAAGGCTTTGGCATAGTCAATAAAGCAGAAATAGATGTTTTTCTGGAATTCTCTTGCTTTTTCCATGATCCAGCAGATATTGGCAATTTGATCTCTGGTTCCTCTGCCTTTTCTAAAACCAGCTTGAACACATTGCTGAAGCCTGGCTTGGAGAATTTTGAGCATTACTTTACTAGTGTGTGAGATGAGTGCAATTGTGCGGTAGTTTGAGCATTCTTTGGCATTGCCTTTCTTTGGGATTGGAATGAAAACTGACTTTTTCCAGTCCTGTGGCCACTGCTGAGTTTTCCAAATTTGCTGGCATATTGAGTGCAGCACTTTCACAGCATCATCTTTCAGGATTTGAAACAGCTCAACTGGAATTCCATCACCTCCACTAGCTTTGTGGTTAGTGATGCTTTCTAAGGCCCACTTGATTTCACATTCCAGGATGTCTGGCTCTAGATTAGTGATCACACCATCGTAATTGTCTGGGTCGTGAAGATCTTTTTTGTACAGTTCTTCTGTGTATTCTTGCCACCTCTTCTTAATATCTTCTGCTTCTGTTAGGTCCATACCATTTCTGTCCTTTATCGAGCCCATCTTTGCATGAAATGTTCCCTTGGTATCTCTAATTTTCTTGAAAAGATCTCTAGTCTTTCCCATTCTGTTGTTTTCCTCTATTTCTTTGCATTGATCGCTGAGGAAGGCCTTCTTATCTCTTGCTATTCTTTGGAACTCTGCATTCAGATGCTTATATCTTTCCTTTTCTCCTTTGCTTTTCGCTTCTCTTCTTTTCACAGCTATTTGTAAGGCTTCCCCAGGCAGCCATTTTGCTTTTTTGCATTTCTTTTCCATGGGGATGGTCTTATCCCTGTCTCCTGTACAATATCACGAACCTCATTCCATAGTTCATCAGGTACTCTATCTATCAGATCTAGGCCCTTAAATCTATTTCTCACTTCTACTGTATAATCATAAGGGATTTGATTTGGGTCATACCTGAATGGTCTAGTGGTTTTCCCTACTTTCTTCAATTTAAGTCTGAATTTGGTAATAAGGAGTTCATGATCTGAGCCACAGTCAGCTCCTGGTCTTGTTTTTGTTGACTGCAGGAGGTATCGGACCTTAATTCCTATTTATGGCTGAATGACATTCCATTGTATGGGTATTCCCTTTTTTGCTCAACCATCCTTCAGCTGACTGACATCTGGATTGTTTCCACTTGGGGCTATAATGAACAATGCTACTATGAGCACTTATGTACCAAAAAACTATTGCCCTTTACTTTTTGAAAGAACTAGAATGAAAAACAATCCTGGTGGTCACCCCAACATTTTGGGTGGGAAGCAGCTGAGAGAAGGCAGAATGGTACATTCTTTTGGACCATTTGCTAGAGTCAAAAACCTTAGGTGCCACTGAGCTGTGAGGTCTTGGCTAATCCACTTGCTTTCTCTTTCCTTCATTTTCCCACTTTAATTAATTAATTTAACTTCCTTTTTTATTAATTTTTATTGGAGTCTGCTGCTGCTGCTAAGTCGCTTCAGTCATGTCCGACTCTGTGCGACACCATAGATGGCAGCCCACCAGGCTGCCCCGTCCCTGAGATTCTGCAGGCCAGAATTCTGGAGTGGGTTGCCATTTCCTCCTCCAATGCGTGAAAGTGAAAAGCAAAAGTGAAGTCGCTCAGTCGTAAAAGTTGTGTTAGTTTCTGCTGTACAGCAAAGTGAATCAGCTTTACATATATCCCCTTTGGGGGATTTTCTCTTTTGTAAGGGAATCAGAAGACCATAAATTAGGTCATTATTAGAGTATCGACTTGTTATGCATGACTTAGATCCTTATTAGAGTATCAACTTGTTATGCACGACTTAGTCCAGAAAAAAATAAGGGAAAATTGACATCATGATGGAATTCAGATGTTCCACTCACAGCCAGATGTTCCAAACCTTCCTTCCTGCCTCCATGGTGACCAGACCCTTTGCCCCAGAGTCTTCCCCAGGCCTTCATGACACCCCTTGATAGTGTTGGCTCTTTATGACTTCATGGAATTTGTTTAAATCCACCAGTAGGCATTGGGAAGTTATATATGCATCTATAGACAAGGACAGTCCAGCTCCCACTGGGAACTTTAAACTCTTGCTAGCACCAGCTAAGCATTCTTGCCGAGTCTCTTGTTCATGGAATCATCTGCACATCTTTAGAGCTCAGGTGAATCTTGTGAACACTAGGTGACTGCCCTTCCTATTTTGCATGGATTAGGACATGCTCCTCAGCCGCTCTAGTCTGGCTTAAGTCCTAGACTTAAAATATTCATCTTTTGCATTTCCTTTCTTCTGATGATTACCAGCCTCTGATGAGCACATCACAGCAGGTACAGGCATTCCCTGAGTCTCCCTTCCTCTCCATGCACCACTGGTTATCTTTCCCCATTCTCTCTTTGAGTCCTACATGCCCAGACTCACTTGTGCACAACCTTTGAGCTTGCATGCTGTGTGCTAAGTGTCTTCAGTCGGGTCTGACTCTTGGCAGCTTCTTAGTGACTGAACAACAACAACAGAAAGATTTGTACCATTGTGGACTAAATTCTTGGTAGAGTAATAATAACTTCATGAAAAAGTATCTGAATGACTGTATAAAATTAGAGTTTTTAAAAGTATTCAGGGACTTCCCTCATGGCCCAGTAGCTAAGACTCTGCATTCCCAATGCAGGGTACAGGGGGCCCAGGTTCCATCCCTGATCAAGGAACTAGATCCCACATGCCACAACCTAAGTTGAAGATCCCACATGCTGCAACTAAGACCCAACCAAGAACTGGTGCAGCCAAATAAATAAATAAATACATTTTTTTTAAAGTATTCAGTTCAGGAAATTTCCTGGAAGTCCAGTGGTTAAGACTCAGCGCTTTCACTACTGAGGGCCTGGGTTCAGTCCCTGGTCAGGGAACTAAGATCCAGCAAGCTACACAGTGAGGCCACAAATAAATAAGTAATAATAATAATAAATTAGGAACATTCAATTCAAGCCCTATTTAACCAAATTCTCTGGACTTCAGGGCTTCCCTGATGGCTCAGATGGTAAAGCGTCTGCCTGCAATGCGGGAGACCCAGGTTCAATCCCTGGGTCAGGAAGATCCCCTGGGGAAGGAAATGGCAACCCACTCCAATACTCTTGCCTGGAAAATCCCACGAATGGAGGAACCTGGTAGGCTACAGTCCATGGGGTTGCAAAGAGTTGGACACAACTGAGCAACTTCCCTTCACTTGTCAACGAACTTCAGCCTCAATAAAATCTGAAAGACAATTATAAACAGTAAATAAAATGGAGGGAATAGGCCGTCAGCTATTTACCATATTATGCAAATCCTAGGGCACCGTTCCTTGCAGGTGGTCTTCCTATAATCCAAACTTCCTTCAGATCACAGTGGACAGATGCAGATGTCCTCTGATTTCCTGGGGCTGTTGGCATTCTGAAAGGAGACAAGACGTCTCCTGGGTGGAAACCACCCAGGAAGGTAGCAGCCACCGGGTCCTCTCAGCTCCTGTTCTCCAGGCAGGTGGGGGGTCGGGGAGGAGGGTGCCTTCATCCTGCAGGGAACAGGAGCCACACGGGGGAGGACCAGATGGAGCCAGCATTCCCAGGCAGGCTGCCAGCCCTGAGCGGAGCCTGCAAGCAGGCGGTAATGAATAAAGCCAGGAGACAGAACGTGAGACTTCCCCAGAGTGTCCACAGATGTGGTCTGTGGTCCAACCACGTGGAAAACAGTGGCAGTGCCTGGGATTCAGCCGTCAGCGCTGCCCCCTCCCTGGCAACGTTGTTTGTGAGGCCGCCCCTCAGGGACTGAACTGACTGTTCTTGTACAGGATACTCTGATGGACTGCTTAGTGTGGGGAAGACATCCCTCCCAACTCAGGTGAGCTCAGGTGAGCATAGAGCTGCCCCCCGCCCATGCCTCTCGAGGAGGGAAGAGGTGCTGACATGGGACTTGGTCACACCAGATGCTGCCCCCTGATCAACCTGTCCCTCTCAACCCGAACGTTCCCACTGAGTCAATGTTGGTGAAATGTTTTTAATATGCAATGCAATTCATTATCCTTCCTACCTCCATATTCAGTAGAGTAGAGTGATTAAAACAACAGATTTGGAAAGAGACCTGGGCTCAAATCCCAGCCAACCACTTACTGTTCTGACCTGTGACAATTCAGCCTCTCTAAGCTTCGAGTTCCGTATTTGAAATCACTTCAGTTCAGTCACTCAGTTGTGTCCAACTCTTTGCGACCCCATGGACTGCAGCACGCCAGTCCTCCCTGTCCATTACCAACTCCTGGAGTTCACCCAAACCCATGTCCACTGAGTCTATGATGCCATCCAACCATCTCATCCTCTGTTGTCCCCTTCTCCTCCTGCCTTCAATCTTTCCCAACATCAGGGTCTTTACAAATGAGTCAGTTCTTTGCACCAGGTGGCCAAAGTATTGGAGTTTTAGCTTCAACGTCAGTCCTTACAGGACTGATTTCCTTTAGGATGGACTAGTTGGATCCCCTTGAAGTCCAAGGAACTCTCAAGAGTCTTCACCAACACCACAGTTCAAAAGCATCATGAGAAAAACTCTGGAACTTCCCTGGAAATCCAGTGGTTAAGACTCCACACTTCCACTGCGGTGGGGGCAGGGGCTGGTTCAATCCCTGGTCAGGGAACCAAGATCCCACATGCTGCATGGTGCAGCCAAAAAAGAAAATAACTCATCGCATAGCAGCGGAGTGAGGATTAAATGAAATGAGACTGGGAAGGGTTTGGTTTCACACTGGGTCGTCTACTCTTCCAAAACCTTTTGGACCTGCCTTGCTGAGTGAGAGCTGGAGTGTCCAGGGCTCCCTTGCAGCCTGTCCTTTATAGAAGCTCCTGTCCACCGCCCCTCCTCTCCTCAGGGAGCATCCCGTCCCACCTCATAAGGTGGTTCTGCTGGTAAAACATCTCCAGGACATTCTTTAGGTATGTGCGTATTTCCGGTATCCCACAGCAAGTCAGCTGGGCAAGTTTGGAAATTTTGGTGACTGCCAGTCTCCTCCTCACCTGCACACCATAGAGCTTGTTTCTTCATTGTTTGTTCTTTTATGAGAAAGTCTTGAAATGAATGTTCCTTCGAAGAAAGCAGGTGGTCCCCACCTCGTAATAGGTTAACATCCAGATTTACACAGAGAACAAACAGACTCATAGGTGTCTTGTGGAAGGTAAGTTCTTCTAGTGCTGTTTTAAGGAAAGGAAAAAGCACAGTGTCTGTAGCTGTAAGTTTAAGTTCAAGTTCATCCACTTGCTGAGAGGCCCAGGACCAGCCACTGACTTTGAACTTCAGAGTCTGCTTGCCGTCTCTCTCACACGTGTTATCCGTGTACCTGCCACAGTGAGGAGGCAGAAGCCTTCTAGGTGCTTTCTCCTCCTCCCAAAGCCAGGGTGACCTGTGAAGGGGAAACCCCTCTGATTGAGGGACATGACTTTGACCCTAAGCCAAGCGTCATGCGGGACCAGTGATCACTGGCTTCCTGTTTTCGCCACATCTCCCCTCTGGGCCCCATGAGCTGACCCTGCGTCTGTGTTTCCACTCCTTTAAGCTCTTGCATTAGTTACAAACTGATTAGGAAATTCTCATTTGTTATCACTTGGATTCCCTGGGAGACAGACTGTCTGAGACGGAGGTTTAAGGGCAAGACTTCTACTGGGCAGGGGAGGAGTTGAACTATGATGTCACAACAGCCCAGCTGACCCCACCAGGGGCTGTGTAGCTCCTCCATCCCTCCAGAGTGGTCCTGTCCTTAGGCAAATAGGCCAGTTTGTGGACTGCCTCTAGGGAAGGGCTGCAACTGTAAGTATCTTGCTTGACTGAGGGTAATTCCTGGAGAGAGGCACCAACGAGAGCCCTCAACTGCCAAGGCTCCCAGCAACCAGTGGGATGAGTGCCTCAGTTCCAGAGAGGGCTTCTGGGTGGCCTCCACACTCCACCAGACCATCTGGGTGGTATTTTTTAATGTTCACATTTTTAAGTTTAAAAATAAAAATGCCATTGTAAGTAAGTAATTGTGTTTGCTTAAAATGGTTCTATCCAAAAATAAGTTTTATATATTTGGAAAGAGCAAGCCATAGTTCCCTGAAGAAGCAATTTTGTCAGCAGAAAACTAAGCTGTAAAATACCTAATTTAACATAAAAATGTTACAATTTAAATGAAGAACTAATGAAGATGGGTTGAAAAATCCAATGTTAAGAAATCAGTTATCCTCAAACAAATCTATTAATATAAATACAATGCAATTCCTATCTCAGCAGATTTTTGTAGAAATTGACATTCAGATGAAAATGCAAATTACCTAGGATGACTAAAACAGTTTCAGAAAGAATCAAAATTGGAACGCTATCAATGCCCAGTTTCAAGACTTGTCATAAAGCAACAGTAATCAAGGAATAGTGTTACTGAAATCAAAATAGACCAATAGATCGGTGAAACACAGTCCAGAAAAAAAAGCCACACATTTGTTATAAAAAATGGATTTTTGACAAAGGAGCTAAGGAAATTCTGTGGAAAAAGGATAGTCTTTTCAATGAATGTTAAAGGAAAACTTAAATATCTGTCGGGGGGAAAAGAACTTTGATCAATAAATCACACTATGTACAAAAAAAAATTTTTTTAATATCTCTAAACCTACATATAAAGCCTAAAATTATAAAGCTTCCAGAGATGACATAAGAGAAAATCTTTGTAACCTTGGGTTCGTTAATATTTCTTACAGAGGATACTAAAACTAACATCCATTTTAAAAAATGATAAATTATATTTCATCAAAGTTTTAAGCATCTGCTCTTCAAAAGACACTGTTAGGAGAATGAAAAGACAAACCATAGCCTGGGAGAAAAGATTTGTAGATCATATTCTTGTATTTTATATCCAAAGTACATAAAGAATACCCAACTCAGTAATAAGAAAACAAATAACTTCTCCCAAAATGGAGAAAAGATTTTAGCACACAATTTGAATAACAAATGACCACATGAAAAAATGCTCAACATTATTAGTCATTAAGCCAATGCAAATTAAAACACAAGATTCCACCACACACTTGTTAGTGACTGAAAATCAAAATACTGATCATAATAAGTATTGATGAGGACACAGAATTCTCATACATTGCTGCTGGGAATGCAAAATGCTACAACTCCTTTGGAAAACAGTTTGGTGGTTGCTTAAAAGGCTGAACATGCATCTGTCATATTATTGGCCATTTCACTTCTAGATATAAACCCAAGAAAAATGGAAGCAGATATCCTTCCAAAGATCAGTACACAAATGTTCATGGCAGCTTTATCTGCGAGACAGCTCCAAGCCCATGAAAAGGTGCATGGATACACAGATGGTAGTTCATCCACACAGTGAGGTACTACTCAGCAATAGAAAGGAGGGACTATTCCATGGTGGGTTAAGTCCATGGGTTCAGAGGAAGTGAGGACAGGGATGGCTGACTATGAGTTATACTTGGATTAACCTCCACCTTGTTCAAGGGTCAACTGTAACCATACAGAAACTTCTTTGTGAATGTTCACAGCACCATTATTTGTAATAGCCCCAAATGTTAAAATAACCTATTGTCTGTCAACTGATGAATGGGTAAAAAGTGATGGAATTTATTTAGCCATTAGAAGGAAGTAGTGATACATGCTACAACCTGTCAACCTCAAGACATTATGTGAAAGAGTCAAGCACAAAGACCACATACTACATCCACATTATGACATTTACAGTGGCAGCCTACAGAGACAGAAAGTAGATTACTGGTTGCCCAGGGTTGTGTAGAGAGGGCGGAAAAAGGGAGTGACTAGTCATGGGTACCAGGTTTCTTTGAGGGTTGAAGAAAATGTTCTAAAATGAGGTTATGGTGATGGTGGCAGGCCGCCCTTGTTGTTGCTGTCGTTCAGTTACTCAGTCACGTCTGACTCTTTACAACCCCAGGGACTGCACGCACCAGACTTCCCTGTCTTCCACCATCTCCCAGAGCTTGCTCAAACTCATGTCAGTTGAATCAGAGATGCCATCCAACCATCGCGTCCTCTGTTATCCGCTTCTTCTCCTGCCTCCTTCAATCTTTCCCAGCGTCAAGGTCTTTTCCAATGAGTAGGCTCTTCACCGGAGAAGGCAATGGCACCCCACTCCAGTACTCTTGCCTGGAAAATCCCATGGATGGAGGAGCCTGGTGGGCTGCAGTCCGTGGGGTCTCTAAGAGTCAGACTCGACTGAGTGACTTCACTTTCACTTTTCACTGTCATGCATTGGAGAAGGAAATGGCAACCCACTCCAGTGTTCTTGCCTGGAGAATCCCAGGGACGGGGGAGCCTGGTGGGCTGCCATCTGTGGGGTCGCACAGAGTCGGACACGAATGAAGTGACTTAGCAGTAGCAGCAGCAGGCTCTTTGTATCAGGTGGCCAAAGTATTGGAGCTTCAGCTTCAGCATCAGTCCTTCCAATGAATATTTGGATTGACTTCCCTTAGGATTGACTGATTTGATCTCCGTGCTGTCCAAGGGACTCTCAAGAGTCTTCTCAAACACCACAGTTCAAAAGCATCAATTCTTTGGCATTCAGCCTTCTTCATGGTCCAACCCTCACATCCATACATGACTGCTGGAAAAATCATAGCTTTGACTAGATGGACCTTTGTCAGCAAAGTAATGTCTACTTTTTAATATGCTGTCTAGGTTTGTCATAACTTTTCTTCCAAGGAGCAAGCATCTTTTAATTTCATGGCTGCAGTTACCGTCTGCAGTGATTTTGGATCCCAAGAAAATAAAGTCTGTCACTATTTCCATTGTTTCCCCATCTATTTGCTATGAAGTGATGGGACCAGATGCCATGATCTTAATTTTTTGAATGCTGAGTTATAAACCAGCTTTTTAACTCCCTTAGTACAATTAATAGCCATCTAATTGTATATCTTCAAAGGGTATACTTTATTATATGTAAATTGTAGCTCTATTAAAGCTATTTTTAAAAATAAAGCTGTTTTTTAAAAAATAAGGAAGAGACTACTAATGCATACAGAAACATGGATGTATCTCAAAATAATTATGCTGCATGAGAGAAGGTGAACAGGAGAACATACTCTACCAACATTCTACTTACAAGATAGTCTAAAGAAAGCAGGTCAGTGATTGACTGAAGAGAGGGCATGGGAAAGGATTGCCAAGGGGCATGAGGAAGATTCTGGAAGGCATCGCCGTGTTCATTACCTTGATTGTGGTGATGAGGTCACAGTTTCATGATGGCTTCACATAGAAAAGCATCAAATTACGTGATTTACACAAGTTGCATGTCTGGTGTGTCCATTGAAACTTAATGTGTAAAAGTGTTTAATGAAGAAGTGGTGGAGGACGAGGGGTGGGAGGAGGAGGCTGGGAAGGAGATGTGCTAATAGTTGACTTTAAAAAATGCAGAACCTAAAAGTTGAGAAATATGTTTTATTTGGCAGACAAAACTGAGGACTTCGGCCAGTAGACAGCTTCTTAGATTTTTCAGAGGGACTGCTCCAAAGAGCCAAGAGAGGAGCCAGGATATACACGAGTTCTGCAACAAGCATCAAAAGATTACTGTTAATTTAAAGAAAGCTAGGACCCCCTGGTGGTCCAGTGGTTGAGAATCTCCCTGCCAATGCAGGGGACACAAGCTCGATCCTTGGTCCAGAAAGACTCCATATGTCACCGGGCAACTAAGCCAGTGCGCCACGACGACTGAAGCCTGAACGCTCTGGGGCCCGTGCTGTCTGACAAGAGAAGTCACCACGATGAGAAGCCTGAGCACCGCAACTGGAGAAAGCCCACGCACAGCACCAAAGACCCAGCATACCCGAAAGCGAAACAAATACATTACTTTTTAAAGTTAAAACAAAAGTCAAACCAGACATCTCAAGTTAATGCGTTTAGCTCTTTTCTGGGTATGAGAAGATCCAAGAACCTGGGCTCATTGAAATCATTCCTTCAATATGAACCTTACTTATCTAGGGCCAGTATCCTGTATTTCCCACTGTGAGGCCCCTCAGGGTGCACCACTGGCTGGATGGCTGAAGCATCCTTCGTGGATCTGGCAGGCAACTTTTTTCCCTTGTATTCTTCTAACTAATCTTTAATTCTTTCAGTTTAAAAATCAATGTGATTTTTAAAAATTGTATTGACATTTAGTTGATTTACAATGTTGGGTTTAATTTCTGTTGAACAGCAAAGGGACTCAGTTATACATACTCATTTTCCATTATAGCATATAACTCAGATACTGAATATCGTTCTCTGCTCTATACAGTAGGAACTTGTCGTTTATCCAGCCTATGTATGCTAGTTCAGGCACTATTTTTCCTGCACATAATAAAGAAGCTTGCCTTGAGGGAGGGAAAGATAGCAGTAGTGCTGCTGGGTCACCAAGAAAATGAACTGCAGGGTTTGTGAAGCCACATCGCCGAGGGTTTCTTTTTCTTAACTAATTTTTATTAGAGTATAGTTGATTTACAATGTTATGTTATTTTCCACTGTACAGCAAAGTGGACCAGTTGTGCGTATATATATATATATATATATATATATATATATCCACCTTTTAAATTCTTTTCCTATCGAGGCCATTACAAAGCATTGAGTAGAGTTCCCTGTGCTACACAGGAGGTCCTTATTACTTATCTATTTTATTTATAGTAGTGTGTAAATGGGGTTGTCTTTTGATCAGCCAAAAAGAATCCGATGTAAAGAGTTTGGGGCAACCTAGTCAGAAAGAACAGACGTGCTTGTCTAGAAAGGACACAGGACCCCTAGCAGGGCTGATAGATCTGACCAAACAAAGAAAATGGGTTGAGGTCGCGATGGAACGCGTGCCTTTGCAGTGACTGGTTGAGGCACAGGCCTCGCAACTAATCCCACTGAAGTTGTCCCGGGAGAATGACCAGGGCAGAAGCAAAGACATGCTTGCTTTTAAGTGCACTCTTAGCTTCTCCATTCCAGGGAGATTATCCCACCCTCTGCTCCCGGCCTCAACGCTTTTAAGTTCCTATGTGGCATCTGACTAGGATCACACATCTCCCGGGAAAGTATAAACAAAGTTAAATGTGAATTCCTTTAGGCTGAGATAATTAATGCTGGTCCAGATAACTCTGCTCCTTGCCGGACCGAAGCCCTGCCTGCTTAGACCTGTCCTCGATTCCAGACTCTTCCAGCGGCCCTTTCCCACCACAGCACAAAGATGCACTGATATGATGTAGGGAAAGTCAAGTTTGCACGGTATCACTAACCACAGATATTAGGAAAACGAATGACTTGAACCCTGGTTTATATTTGTTTTACTATCATTCCTTTTATTTTCTTAGTAAGCTTCTTTTTAAGGAGAGGCTATTCCCAATTTCTAGATAAACCCACAGTTAGAAAAGACAACTTTGACACCTTTCTTCTCTCCAGGCACCTCCTGCCACCGTGGAAACCACTGGGAAGGATGGGGACAGAAAAGAAATACTGGTGCTCAGAGCATCTACAGGATCAGGAGCGGAGGAACGAAATCAGCTGTGGAAACCCAGCAGTGTTTTAGAGGGGTGGTTAGAGAAAAGATTCCCAAGGGCTAGCCTATCTGTAAGGTGAGCACCTTGACTCAATGTTTTCCTACGCTAACAGGAAACTTTCCTTTTGATGCGCTCAGCTGCTTCAATGTAAAGATTAATTTGAACTAACAAGCATCTTTTTTTTTTTAACAATGGCAATAGTTCTGTACTGGTTAGAGGTCTATTAGCCATTGATACACATGAGCAGGACTGAGTTCAGTTCAAAGCTTCCCATGAAGCCCTTGAGGATGTCAGCTATTCTGAATAAACCAGATCCTGGAGAAGTAGAAAGTCAAGGCAGTTTGGAAAATGGAATGTCTGAGGGATATGGGAGGGGAAGCACTTGAAGCAACCAGAGAACTTGTAACAGGAGACAGCGGAGGGAGAAAGAGAGCAGAAAAGGAATGTGAATCTCAGCCGCAATAAAATGCTAAATAAAAGAAGATGGTCCACCCATTACATGGAAATTTCAGTCATTTAAAATGTGATCATTATCCAGTGTTCTGTGACAACCTAGAGCAGAGGGTTGGGGTAGGAGGGTGGTGAAGATACGGGGTAGGTTCCAAGGGAGGGACATATGTATACCTACAGCTGATTTACGTTGATGCGTGGCAGAAATCAGCACAATATTGTAAAGCAGTTATCCTCCAATTAAAAATAAAGTTTTAAAAAATAAATAAAATGAAAGAAAAAATAGAAAGTGATCATTAAACTTTATTGCAACAAGAAAAATACTGTCACAATTTACAGTGAAGAAAGCAAGAGACATAAAAAAGAAACGTCAGAGTCTGACAAACTTTGGTGGTGACTGGTTTAGTCGCTAAGTCACGTCTGACTCTTGCAATCCCATGGACTGTAGCCTGCCAGGCTCCTCTTTCCACGGGATTCTCCAGGCAAGAATACTGGAGTGGGTTGCCATTTCCTCCTCCAGGGGATCTTCCTGACCCAGGAATCAAAGCCAGATCTCCCGCACTGCAGGAGATTCTTTACCGACTGAGCTACAGTCAGCTCCCATTTGAACTTCCTAACAAACTTTATGTAGTTCAATACTTGAACTAGGGTCGACCTTGAAAGAGCTGGTCTTCTTTTCCCCTTCCTTCCAGCACCCTGACTCAGAACCCAAGTGCGTCCCATTACTATCTTGTTTCAGCTCGACGGGGCCTGTGGTCTAGCAACACTGGGAATACAGCTATAGTTTCTAGCACTGTTTCTATGGAGGAAAGCTTGAACATTCTCAACATTCGATTTAAAAATGAATGTTTATTCATAACTTACAGACTGCCTAGAAGTATAAACTTTATGCTCATATTCATGCTCATTCACATTTGACTCTTTGCAACCCCATGGAGTGTATAGCCAACCAGACTGCTCTGTCCATGGGATTTTCCAGACAAGAAAACTGGAGTGGGTTGCCATGTCCTCCTCCAGGGGATCTTCCCGACCCAAGAATCAAACCCGAGTCGCCTGCATCTCCCGCAGTGGCAGGCGGAGTCTTCACCGCTGAGTCACCAAGGAAGCGCTCATACCCTTGTTGCTGTTATTTAGTCCCCAAGTTCTGTCCGACTCTTGCAACCCTGTGGACTGCAGCCCGCCAGGCTCCTCTGCCCATGGGATTCTCCAGGCAAGAATACTGAAGTGGGTTGCCATTTCCTTCTCCATTATAACCCTTATAGCATTGTGCAATATAGCACAATTTACATTGTTCTTTTAATAACGACTCTCTTCTTTTAGACAAGGCAGATTTGACCAGACTGTGTGCTTTGTCTCACCCCCTGCCACCTACTGCTGGAGGTGGGGAGGGGGGCCTCACTCCCAACCCCTTCCAGGACCCCCTCATTTCTCTCCAGCAACTATGACATTTGCATTCAGCCTCTGCCTGACCCGACCTGCCCTGCAAATCTGACAACATTTCTAAGAAACTTGCCTTGAGGGGGAAAAAAACACAAACATTGAAACAGTTTGCACAGCAAGTTGGAAACGGCTCTGCTCATGCCTAAAATCATTCTAGGCCATTGACATTGACATTGAGATTCTAGGTGGTTGCTTAAACAATTTATTTTCTCACAATTCTGGAGCCTGAAAGTCTAAGACCAAGGTGTTGGCAGGTTTGGCGATGCCTCTCCTTGGCTTGTGGATGGCTACTCTCGGTCTCTTTCCTTACATGGTCTTTTCTCTGTGTGCAAGCATCCTTGATGTCTTATAAGGACACTAGTCATTTGAATCAGCGTCCACCCGAATGACCTCAGAGCTTCCCAGGAAAACCTCTATGACTAGGGAGTTTTTTGAGTATGTGAGGTAATCTTTTATTAGCTTTTCAATTTCTTTAATATTTGTTGATCTACTCAAAATATTTATTTCTTATAGTCCCAATTGTGACATTTAAAAAAATTTTCCTCAGGTTTTACCCCAATTTCAAATTGATTTTTCTTAGCATCTATTAGCATACCTTTCTTTTGTGTTTTTGTAAAATATTTATTTATGTATTTGGCTGTGCTGGGTCTTAGGTGCACATGGTGGCTCTTCAGCTGTGCCATGTGGGGATCTAGTTCGCTGACCAGGGATCGAACCTGGGCCCCCTGCATTGGGAGTGCTGAGTCTTAGCCACTGGACCACCAGTCCCTTCTTCTATTTATAGATTTCATCCAAATGGAATTAATCTTTGCAAATGATGTGAGATAGGGATCTAATCTTATGTTTCTCCTTTAGTTGAGTCTACTTTCCCAGGCATCATGTATCCTGGGAACCATCCATTCCCTGACCAATGATTAATGGAGCCCCTTTATCATATATAAATTTCCACATTTACATAAAAAAGAATTTTCTTTCTGTCTTTGTCCTTTCCCAATTCAAATGTTTGCAAAACACAGAAAACTTTTTACTGTATATATTTAATAATCACAACAACCCTAAAGGTATTATCTCTTTGTCTCTGAAGAGTAAATGGAAGTTCAGAAAGATTGTGTTTAGCCTAGAGCTCACATAATCCTGAGTGGCATGCCCATATTTCTGACTCCAGATTGATTGGTCTTTCCCCAGTTCCCCTACTGCCTGTTTAAATAGCTGATTTCTCATACCTAATTTTATTCATTATATAGATACCTACTGAACACCTTAAATGTTCTAGACACTATTCTAGGATCTAGGACGGCAACAGTAAACTAGCCAGATAAAAATCTCAGCCCTCCTAGAACTAACATGGCCAAGGGCCCAGGGTAACTCTGAAAACAGAGGCGGAAACTAAGAAAACCACATTTGGTAACAAGGGCTATTCTAGTACCTGCTTGACATCCATCTTTCCCAGGAGTTCGGGGCTTCCATTTGTAGAGTCAAAGAAAGCCCCGTGAAAGTTCCCTGACTCCAATTTGTAGAGGGGCAGCACTGAACCCCCAAGTCAGACAAGGCACAAGGGAGATACCCAGGCTACACCTCTACCTTTGGGCAATTTCAAAAAGTTCCTTTTGTTGGTCAGAAAGAAGGTTTCAGCCCTTTCTTCTGTTCCCTGAACGAGGCTAAGAACATACTTCTTACTCTCTGAGCCAATCCCTCCCCTGCATTCATGATTAGGGACTAGTATTTCAGAATGTCTTGGGGGGGAATGAAGAACAGACACCTCCCACCATCACAAAGACTCATTGCAGGGAGGAGTCTTCTCATTTTAAATGTTTTAACATTTAAGACTAGAAATAAAGTCAAATGTATGTACTCCATCAACTTCATAGTGATAAATCAGGTCTAGTTGACTAAAAATTGACAATAAGATGGAATAATTTAAAGGATGACTTAAAGGGAATAAAAATGAATTCCCAACGCACAGTTGGCAATATCCATTTCCATTTTTTAAATAGTAATTGCATTTTCAGCTAGGCCCCCAGGCATCCTGAATAAAAACATTATTCTCCTGGGACTTCTCTGGTGGTCCAGTGACTAAGATTCCGTGCTCCTAACGCAGGGGAGTCAGGTTCGACCCTTGGTCAGGGAACTAGATCCGACATGCTGCAACTTAGAGTTCTCCTGCCACAACTGAAAAAGCTTCACACCACAATGAAGACTGAAAATCCCATGTGCAGCAACTAGTACCTGGCACAGCCAAGTAAATAAATCTTTAGAAAAGAAGAGGACAGTATTTCCTAGCTTCTGGTGTGATCTGACTGTTTTCTGGCCAAAGAATGTGGGCAACTCCTCAATGATGCTACTAAAAGGGAATATGTCTTCCCTTTCTGACTTCCCAGGGATTAGAAGTGGACCTAACGGGGGACACTTTGGACTGTGTGGTGGGGAGAACATCCTATGAATGTCACAGCAAAAACTAAGAGCCTGGCTTTAGGGAACACAACCTCAGTACCACCTGGGGACTTTAACATAATACAGGATTCATCTTCTATCTGGTTTAAGTCACTGTTAGCTAGATCTCCTGAGATCAAACCTGCGTCCTCACCAACACTCCCCAAGCTCTGCCCCATTCTTCCCAACATGCACCTGCAGGACTTTCTGTCTGTGCGTCTGTGCGTGCATGCTCAGTCATTTCTGACTCTTCGTGACCCCACGGACTGCAGCCCTCCAGGCTCCTCTGTCCATGGAATTTTCCAGGCAAGAATACTGGAGTGGGTTGCCATTTCTTCCTCCAGGGGACCTTCCCAACCCAGGAAACAAACCTACCTCTCTTGTGTCTCCTGCATTGCCAGGTGGACTCTTTACCACTGAACCACCTGGACTTCCTACTGTGATTCAAGTAACTTCTCTTCTTGTTCCTTAGTGAAAGGAGCTGCTGTCCACTTCTTACCAACAATTAGATTCAAACAGAGAACATATCTTACATTAAAGTAACTTTTTTGTTAAACCCTAGGCTTAAGCAGCCATAATTCTTTCAGATTTTAAGACCCGAGATGCTAGACCACGAAGAATTTTGTAGATTTTTATTATTTTACTAGTAAAATTTTTAATCTTGAAAATGGTTAATCATAAAGTAAAAACTAACCATACATTTGTTTTTATACATTATATACACTTGAGAAATAAATAGCATTCTAAGCATTTAAAAAAGCATCATTATATACAAATAAGGCTTCTAGCCAAATGTATAAATACAAGACCCACTGAGGATTCCATTCCCAAGGCTTCCATTACAAATGCAGGAGCAGAAAGTGATCAGGATGCACAGTCATAACACTAACTTTACTTTGTCTAGAAAGCAGTCACAGAAGCGACAGGAAAAGCACACGACTGGATTGAGAAAATACTTTGAACTGAGGTCTTTGACTGGTTATGTCTTCAGAAGTTTGGCATTGAACAATGATACAACTTTGGCACAAGACAGATGAAAACAATGTCCTTTAAAAACCTAGTGTTCATCCCTCAGTCATGTCCAGCTCTTTGTGATTCCATGGACTGTAGCCCTACAGACTCTTCTGTCCATGGAATTCTCCAGGCAAGAATACTGGAATGGGTAGCTATTCCCTTCTCCAGGGATCTTCCTGACCCTGGTGGCTAAGACAGCAATGAGTCCACCTGCAATGCAGAAGATCCAGGTTCAGTCCCTGGGTTGGGAAGATCCCCTGGAGAAGGGCATGGCAACTCACTCCAGTATTCTTGCCTGGAGAATCCCGTGGACAGAGGAGCCTGGCGGGCTACAGTCCGTGGGGTCACAAAGAGTCGGACATGACTGAACAGCTAACACTAACGCTTAAAAACCTAAGTACAGAGAAAATAGCTCTTCCCCCAACCCCACCTGCCATCACAACTCCTTCCAAATAATATTCATCCATAAGAATCCTAACCCCTTAGCACAGTTGTCCTCCCAGTTCTATATTAATAAAAGGGTTTAGGGTTTCATGGATGGCTCTGAAAAACCTTCCTTGTTTGTCACGTCTAGGGCATGTTGGTGGGAAATGGCTGTAGGAGAACTGGTGAAGTTGTAGAGATGTGCATACCATGGGCTTTGGCTCCAGGAAGTCTGGGTCCTCACCTGGCTCCACTACCAACCTGATATATAATTCTAGGCCCATGGCTGAACCTCACTAAGCCTTGGTTTTGTAACATAGAGATAATAGTGGCTACCCTGCTCACCTTCTGTTATGAGTCTCTAAATAAGTGATGCATGTTCAAATCTTTTGAAAATTACAAAAGGATTCCTCAGATATCATGTATATTCATTCAAACCAAGATCTAGAAGTAGGGGCTTTTCGAAGAAGTTCAGCACAGAAAGGGCACTGGTATTTGAACAAGATAATTCAAGAAGGAACAAGGATGGCATTAATTACATCTTGGCATCTGCTGTGTGCTGGTTTCCATATGAACAGACATGTGTAATCCCCTCCCATCTTCCTACACAGAAGAGATTTTGCCAATCATATCCAGCAATTGGTCACCATTCTGTCCCCAGGACGTATGACACTGCTGGTGATCAAAGATGTCACTCTGAAGGAGGATGCATGTCAACTACGAAGAAATAGGTAGAAACCACTTGAAGCCTCAGGGTCTTACATCCAACTCTTACATCCTATAGCCCCTCAGTGCCCCTCGTGCATAGTCCTGGATCATCTAAACTGGAAGCAAGTCTAGACATCCCAAACCCGTCAGGCTTCAAATGAGGAGAGGGTCTGCAGAAATTTACTAAGGTGCCTACTGCCACTTGCTAACTGTCAGTGCTTAGCAAGTATTTGTCCAATCAAAAATGAGCAATGGAAAAAATAAGAAAGCCAATGATACGTGCTTTAGAGAGGAAGTTGGGGAGCAGGACGGAATAAAATATAACTGGGACATATTACCAGTTACCCACTGAACCACAAGAGTGAGAGTTTCTGCACCTCCCAGACCTACTGTCCCCTCCCTGGGTGAACAAGGTCCCAGGTCCTGACATCAGCCAGCTCCCAGCAGAAAGACTTCTCACTCAAGTCAGGTGAGGCCAGGCAGCGGACAGCCTTCCACACAGAGGCACTCAGAGCCCGTGACCCTTGTCAGGTGAAGCACAGGCTCATGCAGTCACTGAGAAACCAGCCTGGTGGGCGCAGAGGTCGGGCGGCAGCCCTTTGCTCGCGGACCTGGAGGGAGAGCAGTGCTAGAGCAGTAGCAAGGCCAGCAGGCACGGCGGTGCGCGCTCCCCTCCGGCGAGAAGTCCCAGCCTTCGTGGGAGGCACAGAGCCGCCCTGAGAGCAGGCTCCTCCCAGTGCTCCAGGGACAGAGTCAAGCCAGGTCCTCCCATCAGGTGGCTCCTCCACTGTAACGTCCCTCCACGGGCTTGGAAGTCGGGTGGGTGGGGGGCCCTGCAGGCACCCTCAGAGATGCTCCACGGTTGGACTGAAAGGAACCATGTGGGGGCGGAGTTGTTAGTTGGCTTCGCAGCTATGCACCTCTGCTTACCACAAGACCAAGCTTTATTCCACTCCTCTCTGCCTGTTTTACCTTCTTCCCTTTCAGAACAAATGGAGAGAGTTCTGAGTGCTCTTTCCTCCCCCTCCCCCAAAAAGCCACAGAATCAACTTGAGAAACACCACATCAGGGCCCACTCTGGGTTCCTGACTCCCTACACCTCAGTGCTGACACCTGCATATTTAGCAGAATAATCACCTTCAGCATGCACGTATATGCACGCGCGTGCACACACACACACACACACACACACACACACGCAACCGCAGGGAAAACCATCAAGTCCTCTTTGCTTTGCTCTAAAAACACAGGAGAGCCTGCAATATGACAGGAAGTGGACAGAGTCAAGAGATCTTGGTTCTAAATCTCAGCTACACTAACGCACGATGGAGCCTCTCGGAGCCTCAGTCTCCTTTTCTGTGAACAGATGAACAGCTTTCGTAGCTGGAGAGAGACTACTGAAGGTGTAACACAAGTTCAGAGATGTCACCACTTCCTGGCGCTAATTTATTACTGGGGATCCTGTTGTTTTCTATTCCTTTGAGGGCAAAGGAAAGGACAACTTGTTTTCTCAAAGAGATATTTTAAGAGAATTATGGCATTCTCAACTGTTAGGAAGTTCTGGAGTGGGAAAAAAAGTATGTCAGAATAGCAGTCCTTCCCGGGTGTGCAATTTACATGGCTGTTCCAAGAATCAGTGAAATCAAAATGTGTGGAAGCACTTGGAAAGGTATAAATTTAAATACAGACATGAAGAATTAAAATTATTATCATAGCAGAAAATCTTGTAAGCCTACTCTAAACTGAGTCTCTTAATTAAATGAGCAGTTTTCAGGATGCCACAAGTCCTATGATCTCCAAGTGTATGGTCACGTTGATGCTTCTGAACAGAAGACAGAACAGCCAGGCTGTAGCTCAACCCTCAGGGCTGGCAGACAGCTAATCACAGAGGGAACCCAGCATGGGTGCAGCTGCTTGATAATTGATACCCAGATCGAGGCGTGGTGACTCATCTGAGCAAGTGGAACCTCCACGCTGAAGAAAGAACACAGGCTTTCGAGTAAACCAACTGCTTCAAATCCTCACTCTGTTGTCACCAACTGAGGGACCTGAAAAGAGTGACCTAACCTCCCTGAGTCTCAGGTCCCCCAGCTGTCCACAAGGTTAACAGCACCAGCATCGTGGACTTGATCAAAGTAAATGAGATGCTGTATGGAAGCACAAACGCAGGGTGGGCGCATCTACATGCTGGGTAGCCTTGTTATTTGGTACCTCTGACTGGACCAGGGGTTGGGACCTGGGGGGTGGGTCTCCCTCCTGCTCAGCAGGCATTTAGGCTCAGAGGGTGTGTGACTGAGGCCCCTTCTGATGGACCCACTGCTTCATACCACAGGATCAGCCTTCCTCAATTCTGAAATGATGAGACTCCAGCATGGGGCAAGCGGGACACCGAAGCAAGATGACCCCTTTGTCTGATTCAGCGATGTGCACATTGAACATTCCTGCTTCTCAGAAAGGGAGAAAGTTGGACTTCCCTGGTGGTCCAGTGGTTAGAACTCCATGCTTCCAATGCAGGGGTCACAGGCTTGATCCCTGGTTGGGAAACTAAGATCCCATATGCCTCACGGCCAGAAAAGAGAAAGGGGGAGAGTTGCCTACTTAAATCCACTCACACCAACTTGGGTCTCAGAAAATCTTAAAAGGGGAGCAAGCCTTGTGCTTCTCCCTTACTCCGCCTAACTCCCCACTCCACCCTGGTGCCCAGAAGGCAACCAGGAGCCCTGGAACTTCCCACAGCCCCGGTCACTACACAGAAATTCAATCTAAGATGGGAACATGGGTACCAAGCTTGGGGACTTAGTCACTGAAAGACCTCATTCCAGCAGGACCACGGCTGTGACACCCACAGGGTGAAGCAGAACAAGAGGCAAAGGGACATTCACAGCATCCAACATCCTGCCACACTGATTCATATATGTCCTTCCAGCAGAAGGTCGGCCTCATAAAGGAAGGGACATCATCTGCTTTTGTTGGCTTCTATGTCCCAACTGCCCAGACGTACATCCAGCCTGGGGGCCCGTCAACAGGCACTGCATGAACCGCTGAGCACATCCTGCTTACCTGGTTTGATTTTTCATTCTCCAGCCATCCAGACACTTGTGAAACCAGAGCTCTTGGCCAGGCGATATAAGGGTGTTCTCAAGATCTTCTGCACAAAAAGTCAATCTAGAAGGAAAAAGAAACCACTGATGTAGCCAAAACTCCAAGGGTAGGGACAACACAGCTGTGCGTCAGCCATACGGTGCTTTCTGGATCCAAGGCAGATGGAGTAAGAAGAAAAGAGAAGTTTTCATCTCGCGCATCCTGACTCAAGACCCTTCAGAACTCCCCACCACTGCTATAAGCACACCAAAAGGGTCTCACTTTGATGTCTCCCATGATTCGGCTCATGCAGCCTTTAATCACACCCCTTCCACCTTCTTCCCTCTGTCTGTCCAAATGGCCACCTGACTTCCAAGGCATAGCCTCTCTGAAGCCTCCCTGACTGCTTGAGACCTTACTAAGCTAACCCTCTGTTGACTTCCCAGTTTAATGAATTGGCATATCCTTGTATAAATGTCATTTTTGTTACTGTCATTACTTCCTATGGCACAGAGTTAATAGCAAAGGTGTTATCTCATTTAACACATTATATCATGCCTTGAATAGCTGTGGATTCCTGTATCTGTAGGGGACTATAAACTCCTTGAGTGAAGGAACTCAAGGTCCCTCCAGCATGGTGTCCAGAAATACCCACTGACAAGCATAACTGGAACTCAGCTGTGAGTCAATAGAAAAGATTCAGGAAGTAGACAACAAAGATCACAGGAAGAATCAGTAGTCTTAAAACTATTTCAGCTATAACGTACAGCCCAACTTCCAGCCCATCAGCCTTGGTGATGTGTGGTCAGTGTGACCCCATGGCCTGTAAATCTGACCATGATGCTTACCAGTAGGACAAAAGTCACATTCTGAACACTCTTCCAAACTTTTACCAGGAAACCCAAACAGCCCATAAATACCCATTACACTCAATCAGAAAATACAAATGAAAACAGCAGTAAATAACCAAGTCACACCCAAAGGAATGGCAAGAATATCCACCAAAGGAGGGGGAAAAAGAGAACTTTTACTCATTGACTGAGATGAAAAATTAGTCCAAGGACTTTGGAAAGGGATTAATATCCAGTCCAGTTGGTAAATACATATACTATAACCCAGTGATTTAACATGCCCCCAAGAAGCCCATGGGCTTCCCAGGTAGCTCAGCTTGTAAAGAATCCGCCTACAATGCAGGAGACCCAGGTTTGATTCCTGAGCCAGGAAGATCCCCTGGAGGAAGGATAGGCTACCCTCTCCAGTATTCTTGGGCTTCCCTGGTGGCTTAGACAGTTAAGAATCTCCCTGCAATGCGGGAGACCTGGGTTTGATCCCTGGGTTGGGATGATCCCCTGGAGAAGAGAAAGGCTACCCACGCCAAGGCAGGAGCTGCAGGAGACATGGGTTTGATCCCTGGGTTGGGAAGATCCCCTGGAGAAGGAAAGGGTAACGCATTCCGGTATTCTTGCCTGAAGAATCCCCATGGACAGAGGAGCCTGGAGGGCTAGAGTCCCTGGGGTCGCAGAGTCAGACATGACTAACTAAGCACAGGAAGCCCTGACACATGTGCACAAGGAAAATATCCCAGGATGGTCTTCTCAGCACTACTTATGACTGCAAGAAAGTAACAACAAGTAAATATTCAGCAGAACAATGGTGACACCACTGTTTGTTCAGTGATGGCTTGCATACAGGAGTTAAACATGAATGACGCTCAGTCCCTCAGTCATGTTTGACTCTTGGCGACCCCATGGACTGTAGCCTGCCAGGCTCCTCTGTCCATGAGATTTGTTAGGCAAGAATACCGGAATGGGTTACCCTTTCCTTCTCCAGGGGCTCTTCCCAACCCAGGGATCAAACCCGTGTCTCCTGCAGCTCCTGCCTCGGCAGGCAGATTCTTTACCACCGAGCCTCCTGGGAAGCCTAAACATGAATAGATGGGATCGATATGTGTTGTATAAATTTCATAAACTATGTTGAATGGAGAAAAGCAACTTTGAAAGGAATATCCACTCATGTAAACTTCAGAAGCAACCAAAACAATTCTACAGGTTGCGCATGGATAGAAGTAGTGAAAGTATAAACATCATGAAGAGGGAAACGCTAACACGTGTTAATGTTGGAAGATTAGTACAGTTGGTTTGAAAGGGCAGGAGTCAGGCAGCAGAGGGGCTTCTGATTCACCTGTAATGTTTTACTTTTTAAAATCTCATATCTGAAACCAATATGGAAAATGGTTCACATTTGTTAAGGCTCGGTGGTTTATTAGATTTGCTTCCATCTTTCAGGACTTCCCTGATGGTCCAGGGGTTAAGACTCCATGTTTCTACTACATGGGGCACAGGTTCGATCCTTGGTTGGGGAACTAACATCCCGCACGCTGTGCAATGTGGCCAAAAAAGAAAGTACCGAAAATAAAAAATGATCACCTTTCAGCTGCCACACGTCGGCACAGGCTGCACTTTCAAGCATCAAGAGACAGAGAAAGACACACGATTATCTAGACCACAGCCTTTGTGCTAATAGTTCCCTTCAGTGGGCACCCACCCCTATCACACCCCAGTGCCCAGGTCTCTAGACCAGAATCACTCAGGTGAGTGACCCAAGCCTCCACCCCTGCATGGCCAAGAGGCAATGTACGTGACAGATGAAAATGAGACACTTGAAGAACTGTAATGGAGAGGTACAGAGAGTGGAGCCTGCTTCCCGTCGACCCAAGGCTGGCAGTGACCTCCCAGGGGCTGGCTGAAGGATCTGGCCAAGGAAACTCTCCTCTCTTGACAAATGTCCTCCAGGTTTCCTGGCTCCCACTTAGCCAGAAGCTGCTCAGAGAGTCAAGGCACATTTCAGAGGCTGATTTAGGCATTGATTTCTCATGTTAGGCTTGGTTAACAGACATGTGGAAACTGCCAGTTGCCATAGCACAGAGGAATCTCTGTTCCTTGATGTTAGGGCCCCACCCACGTCCTGGAGTCAGAGCTTCCCAAGGAGGGGTAGAATGCTCTGAAGATAGGATGTCAGGGAAGCTAGGACCCCCACAGATCTCATGCAACTTCTGTTTGTATAGACCCCGGAGCAAACAGATTAACAAACAGCACTCCTAGTCCAGTGATTAAGAATCTCTGCTTCCACTGCAAGGGGCACGGGTTTGACCCCTGGTTGGGGAACTAAGATCCCACATGCTACCTCGTGCAGCCAGAAAAAAGTAATTGAACTCGTACTAGAGCATATTAACCAATATTAAAACAAAACAAGGCAGCTCTCCTAAAGCGCCCTGTCCAGGAGAAGCCCCCTTCCTCCAGGCCAGCACAGGAATTGGCAAATGGAACAAGGGCTGGGTTCCAGCCTCCACTTGCCCACCCCCCTCAGCCCAGGGCCTGTGACCAGGGCACAAGCTGCACAAATTGATCTGGGATTCAGTCTTCCTTGCAAAGCATTTGTGGTTTTGCCCACGTGCTTTGGATAGGAAAAGATGGAAGGTGCATGCTTGCAGGAGGAGATGACAACCCCCTCCAGTATTCTTGCCCAGAGAATGCCATGGACAGAGGAACCTGGTAGGCTACAGCCCATAGGGTCACAAAGAGTCAGACACGACTGAAGCGGCTTAGCACACCCTTCGCACACTCACTGAGCCAAGGAAAGGATTTGCAGAGGCACACGCCCTCTGCTGACCACGGACACAGGACAGGAAGAGGGTCATGAGGAACTTACCTCCGCTGGGTTTCCCCAGACTTGACCCGGATGCGTCTGATATGCAGCTCCTGCTTGGAGCCGCGGGACTGAGTCAGGTAGCTGCGAAGCTCCTTCCACAGGTTGTACCAGGACTGAGACTTGCCCTCCCACGTGAGTTTGATCTTTAGGAGGTCTCCCAAGTCCTCCTCGGTGTAGACCAGGAAGGTGTTGGTGGCATTCAGCCCGATCTGCTCCACCCTGTGAAGGGAGAGGAAAGCTGGTCTCCATCCCCTACTGCCTGGAGACTGCGGCACCGTGCGAGGTGACACATGACAGCCCTTGCCCCTCACGGATGGGAGAGAAATGCGCAAGAGGCCCCTCTTGCCACACCCTCCACGTCCCGGCAGCAGGACCAGCAATGGAAGCTCAGCTGTGCCGCACGTGAGCAGAGAGCTAACACCACGCACAGCACCCCAGCTTCCTATCCAGGGCTTGGGAACCTGAGCATCTCACCATGTAGGCGACTTCCTTGTGAGGGGACAGGATCAGGAAAGAACAGAAAAGAAGTCACATCCCCATTCAGTGACATCTCATCCCCTCAGCCCATGGGCATCCATCTCCCCGCCTCTGGAACTCCCAGCCCCTCCTGTCTGTCCCTCTCGCTCAGCACCTAGGGGAGCCTGCCTCTCCCCATCTGTGTGCATGAGTGTGTGCACACAAGTCTGGACCCCTCGCTCAGCCCCCGGCCTTGAGAGCAAGCACCCTGATTGCATTCCTTGGCAATCCCAGCATTACTCAGCAGGGCACTTTGCACCTTACAAGTGCTCAACCGGTCCACACTGATTTCCATGTGCCCCTCCCACAGATAATGGGAAACGGGCCACGGATGACATGTTTCAGGTTCCAAATTTCCTAAAGCCTCGGGAATCAGGTGTTGTCTGAATGAAACAGCAGTTTCTGCCCAGCTGATCCAGCAGATTCTCACGCTGCTGATTCATCCCAGGAGCTTCCCTCCCAGAAATGTTGTGAGCTCAGGGCTCCGGGGAGAGTGTGAAACAGGAGGGACAAACCACCCAGCACCTCCCCGGCACGCAGACTCGCTCCCCTGCAAGTGCTCACATGCCCCTGCGCACTCTCTCCGGCTTATTCTTTGTCTTGCACCCAGCAAAGAAAACCCATGACTTACATTTCCAAAGACAGAACCTGGGAGTCTGCGTTGGTGCCATAAAGGGTGACATAAAAGGTGGGCTCCATCTCTCCCATGTTTTTGTAGCTGAAGACATGGATTTTCATCTGATAATGGTAAACTGCAGAGATGGCAGAACAAAGACATTTGTGAGCCTCACTTGTCATCTTAGGACACCCTGACCCAAAGTGAGTCACCCACCACAGTGAGTTTTTAGGGACTGACATCCTTTTGGTCCAGCCCAACCTCTAACCTCCCTCTGACTTCATTCTCTCCAGTGGCCTAAGAGGTCACTGCAGTATAGAAGAAGGAGCCTTCTGTGATGACCTGGAGGGGTGGGATGGAGGGGGCAGGAGGGAGGCTCAAGAAGGAGATATATAAGTATATCCTGCCTTGAATAGGATACTCAAGTATATAAGTATATATATACATATATATATATACTTATAGCTGATTCACTGACACATATGGTAAAACAATTATCTCTCCAATTAAAAATTTTAATAAAAGGAAGAAGGAGACCTGAACTTGGAGTTTGGGAGAACTTTAGGGGACTCTGACCTCGATACCTTTCAGCTATGTGACCTTGAATAAAGGAACAAGGTATTAACCTCTTGAACTTCAATTTCCTTATATGTAATATAATACCCACAAAACTTTTGGTTTTATAACATGTTATAAAAATGTAAGATATCATTTCAATTCCTGTTGGGCCTATCTCTGATCATTTTGATAATCAAATGAGAAAACAAATATGAAAAGCTAAATGCAAGATAGAATTTTTAAGTTATTGATATTGCGATCATAGAGTGATAATTCACAACACCAAAGAAGCCCCCATCATTTACTTTCAAATATTTAACTTTCCTAGGGCATGCACAAATAATCTGGTTCGCAATGATGTGTTCAAACTGCAGGGATGTGCCTGTTATACAGCATGGTATTTGGAAGTAGGAAAAGGTCCTTTTTCAGGGCAAGGTGGACAGGGATGAAGGTTACCTCTGAAAGGCATGCCCGCCCGGGTTTTTAGGTACATTTTGCTGTTCCTCTTGTTCCTTGTTTTCTTGGCATTGTAGCCGATGCTATTACAACGGTTCTTCCTGCAACTGAGACAGATTCCCTTTTTGAAGCGGTTGGAGTCTGTGCACTGGAACGCAAAGCTCGGCTTGTCCTGATTCACCAGGGAGTCGACAAAAAGATGTACTGCCCGCTCATGCTCACATTTCAGCACCTCTGCAATGGCTGGGAGAGAAGGAGACGGAGACCGTCAGGACAGAGCTGCTCCTCGGTGATTTGCCTGCTCCATCAGTAAGGGCTCACGCATCAGTTATCACCATTTTTCATGTCACGATTCATATGCTTGTTTGTGTCATTCTTAACACATGCTGTGCTCTGTTTAGAACTGAAGGCTAGTCCTGCCACTGAACTGCTTGCCCTCCAGGTAAGAAGACCGCACCAATACACACAAAGCAATAAAGAGCAAGGGAGTATGCAGGACAAGCACTAAACAGGGTGATAGAGATCAGTTGTGCAGGAGGAGTCACTAAGTCCTGACGGAGTTGTGTGGTCACAAAATACTGCAAATGGATCTGATGCTAAACATCATCTAGTCCAGGGATCAGCAAACTATACCTTGCAGGCTGGTCCATATTTAGTAAAGTCTTATTGGAACACAGCCACACTCATTCATTTGCCTGTTGTCTCTGGCTACTTCCACGCTATGGCAGCAGAGTAGAGTTTTGAAACAAAGAGACTGATGGCTTGCAAAGCTGAAGATAATCACTAACTGACTCTCTATTAAATGTTTGCCAACCTCATTCTAGTTCTTTCAATTAGAGATGATGACCCACAGGCCCTTAAAGCTGAAGTCATTTGCTCAGGGTCACAGAGCCAATTGGTTGCAAAGTTAGGAGCATAATTTGAATTTTTCTGACCCAGAGTAATTATTATTTCTTGCAACCAGAGTCTAAAGCCAATAGTTCTAGTAAATCCTGGGACCTTCAGAAACATTTGGCAACGCTTCCCCTTTCCTTCCTCATTAACATCACCAGACTTAAAAAATGCCATCATCTGATCACTTGAGGCAGGGCTGCACTCCCCTTGCATAAACTCCCAAGCCCCGCAGGACCCCTTGGATGTTACATAACACCTTGGGAGAGGGCAACCTAAGACTGAGTGACAGAGTAGGGCATACAAAAAGCAGAGCATCAGAGTAGAGAGAGCCAACTGGGGTCAAGACTTAGAAATCCTAAAAGACTGAGGATGCAAGGCAGTGAGCAAATGAGAAACCCAGCCCATCAGTTTCAGCAGCAAATTCAGTTTTGCCCAAGACTGCTGGGAATAGGCTTAGGCATTCAGGAAGACAGACTCGTTAGTGAGTGAGGAAGTGTCTTGATTTTACTTCTTTATTTTTTTTTATTATTATTATTTTTTTAATTTTATTTTATTTTTAAACTTTACATAATTGTATTAGTTTTGCCAAATATCAAAATGAATCCATCACAGGTATACATGTGCTCCCCATCCTGAACCCTCCTCCCTCCTCCCTCCCCATACCATCCCTCTGGGTCGTCCCAGTGCACTAGCCCCAAGCATCCAGTATCATGCATTGAACCTGGACTGGCATCTCGTTTCATACATGATATTTTACATGTTTCAATGCCATTCTCCCAAATCTTCCCACCCTCTCCCTCTCCCACAGAGTCCATAAGACTGTTCCATACATCAGTGTCTCTCTTGCTGTCTCGTACACAGGGTTATTGTTATCATCTTTCTAAATTCCATATATATGCATTAGTATACTGTATTGGTGCTTTTCTTTCTGGCTTACTTCACTCTGTATAATAGGCTCCAGTTTCATCCACCTCATTAGAACTGATTCAAATGAATTCTTTTTAATGGCTGAGTAATACTCCATTGTGTATATGTACCACAGCTTTCTTATCCATTCATCTGCTGATGGACATCTAGGTTGCTTCCATGTCCTGGCTATTATAAACAGTGCTGCGATGAACATTGGGATACACGTGTCTCTTTCCCTTCTGGTTTCCTCAGTGTGTATGCCCAGCAGTGGGATTGCTGGGTCATAAGGCAGTTCTATTTCCAGTTTTTTAAGCAATCTCCACACTGTTCTCCATAGTGGCTGTACTAGTTTGCATTCCCACCAACAGTGTAAGAGGGTTCCCTTTTCTCCACACCCTCTCCAACATTTATTATTTGTAGACTTTTGGATCGCAGCCATTCTGACTGGTGTGAAATGGTACCTCATAGTGGTCTTGATTTGCATTTCTCTGATAATGAGTGATGTTGAGCATCTTCTCATGTGTTTGTTAGCCCTCTGTATGTCTTCTTTGGAGAAATGTCTATTTAGTTCTTTGGCCCATTTTTTGATTGGGTCATTTATTTTTCTGGAGTTGAGCTGTAGGAGTTGCTTGTATATTTTTGAGATTAGTTGTTTGTCCGTTGCTTCATTTGCTATTATTTTCTCCCATTCTGAAGGCTGTCTTTTCACCTTGCTGATAGTTTCCTTTGATGTGCAGAAGCTTTTAAGGTTAATTAGGTCCCATTTCTTTATTTTTGCTTTTATTTCCGATATTCTGGGAGGTGGGTCATAGAGGATCCTGCTGTGATGTATGTCAGAGAGTGTTTTGCCTATGTTCTCCTCTAGGAGTTTTATAGTTTCTGGTCTTATGTTTAGATCTTTAATCCATTTTGAGTTTATTTTTGTGTATGGTGTTAGAAAGTGGTCTAGTTTCATTCTTTTACAAGTGGTTGACCAGTTTTCCCAGCACCACTTGTTAAAGAGATTGTCTTTAATCCATTGTATATTCTTGCCTCCTTTGTCAAAGATAAGGTGTCCATATGTGCGTGGATTTATCTCTGGGCTTTGTATTTTGTTCCATTGATCTATATTTCTGTCTTTGTGCCAGTACCATACTGTCTTGATAACTGTGGCTTTGTAGTAGAGCCTGAAGTCAGGTAGGTTGATTCCTCCAGTTCCATTCTTCTTTCTTAAGATCGCTTTGGCTATTCGAGGTTTTTTGTATTTCCATACAAATTGTGAAATTATTTGTTCTAGCTCTGTGAAAAATACTGTTGGTAGCTTGATAGGGATTGCATTGAATCTATAAATTGCTTTGGGTAGTATAGTCATTTTCACTATACTGATTCTTCCAATCCATGAACATGGTATATTTCTCCATCTATTAGTGTCCTCTTTGATTTCTTTCACCAGTGTTTTATAGTTTTCTATATATAGGTCTTTAGTTTCTTTAGGTAGATATATTCCTAAGTATTTTATTCTTTCCGTTGCAATGGTGAATGGAATTGTTTCCTTAATTTCTCTTTCAGTTTTCTCATTTTTAGTGTATAGGAATGCAAGGGATTTCTGTGTGTTGATTTTATATCCTGCAACTTTACTATAGTCATTGATTAGTTCTAGTAATTTTCTGGTGGAGTCTTTAGGGTTTTCTATGTAAAGCATCATGTCATCTGCAAATAGTGAGAGTTTTACTTCTTCTTTTCCAATTTGGATTCCTTTTATTTCTTTTTCTGCTCTGATTGCTGTGGCCAAAACTTCCAAAACTATGTTGAATAGTAATGGTGAAAGTGGGCACCCTTGTCTTGTTCCTGACTTTAGAGGAAATGCTTTCAATTTTTCACCATTGAGGATAATGTTTGCTGTGGGTTTGTCATATATAGCTTTTATTATGTTGAGGTATGTTCCTTCTATTCCTGCTTTCTGGAGAGTTTTTTATCATAAATGAGTGTTGAATTTTGTCAAAGGCTTTCTCTGCATCTATTGAGATAATCATATGGTTTTTATTTTTCAATTTGTTAATGTGGTGTATTATATTGATTGATTTGCGGATATTGAAGAATCCTTGCATCCCTGGGATAAAGCCCACTTGGTCATGGTGTATGATCTTTTTAATGTGTTGCTGGATTCTGATTGCTAGAATTTTGTTAAGGATTTTTGCATCTATGTTCATCAGTGACATTGGCCTGTAGTTTTCTTTTTTTGTGGGATCTTTGTCAGGTTTTGGTATTAGGGTGATGGTGGCCTCATAGAATGAGTTTGGAAGTTTACCTTCCTCTGCAATTTTCTGAAAGAGTTTGAGCAGGATAGGTGTTAGCTCTTCTCTAAATTTTTGGTAGAATTCAGCTATGAAGCCATCTGGACCTGGGCTTTTGTTTGCTGGAAGATTTTTGATTACAGTTTCAATTTCTGTGCTTGTGATGGGTCTGTTAAGATTTTCTATTTCTTCCTGGTCGAGTTTTGGAAAGTTGTACTTTGCTAAGAATTTGTCCATTTCTTCCACGTTGTCCATTTTATTGGCATATAATTGGTGATAGTAGTCTCTTATGATCCTTTGTATTTCTGTGTTGTCTGTTGTGATCTCTCCATTTTCATTTCTAATTTTATTGATTTGATTTTTCTCCCTTTGTTTCTTGATGAGTCTGGCTAATGGTTTGTCAATTTTATTTATCCTTTCAAAGAACCAGCTTTTGGCTTTGTTGATTTTTGCTATGGTCTCTTTTGTTTCTTTTGCATTTATTTCTGCCCTAATTTTTAAGATTTCTTTCCTTCTACTAACCCTAGGGTTCTTCATTTCTTCCTTTTCTAGTTGCTTTAGGTGTAGAGTTAGGTTATTTATTTGACTTTTTTCTTGTTTCTTGAGGTGTGCCTGTATTGCTATGAACTTTCCCCTTAGGACGGCTTTTACCGTGTCCCACAGGTTTTGGGTTGTTGTGTTTTCATTTTCATTTGTTTCTATGCAAATTTTGATTTCTTTTTTGATTTCTTCTGTGATTTGTTGGTTATTCAGCAGCGTGTTGTTCAGCCTCCATATGTTGGAATTTTTAATCGTTTTTCTCCTGTAATTGAGATCTAATCTTACTGCATTATGGTCAGAAAAGATGCTTGGAATGATTTCTATTTTTTTGAATTTACCAAGGCTAGCTTTATGGCCCAGGATGTGATCTATCCTGGAGAAGGTTCCATGTGCGCTTGAGAAAAAGGTGAAATTCACTGTTTTGGGATGAAATGTCCTATAGATATCAATTAGGTCTAACTGGTCTATTGTATCATTTAAAGTTTGTGTTTCCTTGTTAATTTTCTGTTTAGTTGATCTATCCATAGGTGTGAGTGGGGTATTAAAGTCTCCCACTATTATTGTGTTATTGTTAATTTCTCCTTTCATACTTGTTAGCATTTGTCTTACATATTGCGGTGCTCCCGTGTTGGGTGCATATATATTTATAATTGTTATATCTTCTTCTTGGATTGATCCTTTGATCATTATGTAGTGACCTTCTTTGTCTCTTTTCACAGCCTTTGTTTTAAAGTCTATTTTATCTGATATGAGTATTGCTACTCCTGCTTTCTTTTGGTCCCTATTTGCATGGAAAATCTTTTTCCAGCCCTTCACTTTCAGTCTGTATGTGTCCCCTGTTTTGAGGTGGGTCTCTTGTAGACAACATATGTAGGGGTCTTGTTTTTGTATCCATTCAGCCAGTCTTTGTCTTTTGGTTGGGGCATTCAACCCATTTACGTTTAAGGTAATTACTGATAAGTATGATCCCATTGCCATTTACTTTATTGTTTTGGGTTCGAACTTATATACCGTTTTTGTGTTTCCTGTCTAGAGAATATCCTTTAGTATTTGTTGGAGAGCTGGTTTGGTGGTGCTGAATTCTCTCAGCTTTTGCTTGTCTGAGAAGCTTTTGATTTCTCCTTCATACTTGAATGAGATCCTTGCTGGGTACAATAATCTGGGCTGTAGGTTATTTTCTTTCATCATTTTAAGTATGTCTTGCCATTCCCTCCTTGCTTGGAGAGTTTCTATTGAAAGATCAGCTGTTATCCTTATGGGAATTCCCTTGTGTGTTATTTGTTGTTTTTCCCTTGCTGCTTTTAATATTTGTTCTTTGTGTTTGATCTTTGTTAATTTGATTAATATGTGTCTTGGGGTGTTTCGCCTTGGGTTTATCCTGTTTGGGACTCTCTGGGTTTCTTGGACTTGGGTGATTATTTCCTTCCCCATTTTAGAGAAGTTTTCAACTATTATCTCCTCAAGTATTTTCTCATGGTCTTTCTTTTTGTCTTCTTCTTCTGGAACCCCTATGATTCGAATGTTGTAGCGTTTAATATTGTCCTGGAGGTCTCTGAGATTGTCCTCATTTCTTTTAATTCGTTTTTCTTTTATCCTCTCTGATTCATTTATTTCTACCATTCTATCTTCTAATTCACTAATCCTATCTTCTGCCTCTGTTATTCTACTATTTGTTGCCTCCAGAGTGTTTTTAATTTCATTTATTGCATTATTCATTATATATTGACTCTTTTTTATTTCTTCTAGGTCCTTGTTAAACCTTTCTTGCATCTTCTCAATCCTTGTCTCCAGGCTGTTTATCTGTGATTCCATTTTAATTTCAAGATTTTGGATCAATTTCACTATCATTATTCGGAATTCTTTATCAGGTAGATTCCCTATCTCTTCCTCTTTTGTTTGGTTTGGTGGGCATTTATCCTGTTCCTTTATCTGCTGGGTATTCCTCTGTCTCTTCATCTTGTTTAAATTGCTGATTTTGGGGTGTCCTTTCTATATTCTGGCAGTTTGTGGAGTTCTCTTTATTGTGGCTTTTCCTCGCTGTGTGTGGGTTTGTACAGGTGGCTTGTCAAGGTTTCCTGGTTAGGGAAGCTTGTGTCGGTGTTCTGGTGGGTGGAGCTGTATTTCTTCTCTCTGGAGTGCAATGAAATGTCCAGTAATGAGTTATGAGATGTCTATGGTTTTGGGGTGACTTTGGGCAGCTTGTATCTTGAAGCTCAGGGCTGTGCTCCTTTGTTGCTGGAGAATTTGCTTGGTATGTCTTGCCCTGGAACTTGTTGGCCCTTGTGTGGTGCTTGGTTTCAGTGTTGGTATGGAGGCGTTTGATGAGCTCCTGTCAATTAATGTTCCTTGGAGTCAGGAGTTCCCTGGAGTCAGGGTTTGGACTTAAGCCTCCTGCTTCCAGTTATCGGTCTTATTTTTACAGTAGTTTCAAAACTTCTCCTTCTATACAGCACCATTGATAAAACATCTACGTTAAAGATGAAAAATTTCTCTACTGTGAGGGTCACTCAGAGAGGTTCACAGCGTTTATATGGAGAAGAGAAGAGGGAGGTGGGAGTTAGAGGTGACCCAAATGAGATGAGGTGGAATCAATAGTGGAGAGAGTGGGGTAGCCAGTAGTCACTTCCTTATGTGCACTCCACAACTGGACCACTCAGAGATGTTCACGGAGTTATACAGAGAAGAGAAGAAGGAGGAAGAAGACAGAGGTGGCCAGAGGGATAAAAGGGGGGAATGAAAAGGAGGGAGACAGATCCAGCCAGTAGTCAGTTCCGATTTTACTTCTTTAAAATGTTACAAAAAATTAAATTATGGTGCATCCATGCTAAAGAATATTACACAACCTTTAAAAAGGAAAAAGGTAAATAGATCTATGTACTCTGATGTCTAAGAACATCCACAATGTATATTAGGACTGAAAAAGCAAAGCTGCAGGACAATGTGATTTTGAAAGTACCACACGCGCGCGCGCACACACACACACACACACACACAAATAAATCTTCAAAGCAAAAGGCCTGGAAGGATACACACAAAATATCTATATTGGCTACCTCTGGAGAATAAAAATAAGAGTGGGTGTGGGAAATGAGGCGGTATTTTTACTTCTTGCTTTAGGCAATTCTATAATGCTTGATTTTTTTCCCCAACAAAAATGTATTCCTTCTGTTATCAAAAGAATAACAATAATAACTATGACCTCAAAGCATAAGACAGCAGACCAGAGACCACAGGAAGACTGTTGCAGGATGATGAACTATAGGATAAACAGTGTTGAGGGGCCACTGTGGGGAGAAGTGGGAATAACGAAATGAATATTGTTGGGAACAATAATAGCTCAGGCTGATTCAGGAGGAGATGCAATACTTGAGTCAAAAGAAAAACTAAGGAACTCACTTCCATATGCAATCGACCCCAAGACATCGTTGAGTCCACAGCCCGGCTGGAAGTCACCCCCGTTGGGGTAGATGTCGATGTGACCCACGGGCATCTGAATGCCGATGCTCAAGCCAAAGGAGCGCGTGTAGGTGTGCAGGACATCCACGAAGTCCGCGTCGTCAGGGGACAGCCTCCTGTGGACGTCCGCCCCTTCAAACAAGGGCCCTGCAGGATCCAAGCCTACAGCAGAAGGGGGGGCCAAGACGGGCGTGTCAGGGGCACTGAGACCCAGCGGACAGCTGAGTCTGCAAGCGCAGAATGAAGACATCCGCACCGTGGGAAGCCTGCACGGCGTGGTGCCTGCTGTATAGGAATGCTGGCTTTCTTCTCAAGACTCCACCTGACTCAATAAACTGGTCATGAGGTTCAACCGACATGTGGATCCAAGGAACCACAGACTGTCGGAACCGAAGCAGTTCTAGAAAGAACTTGGGCTGGCTGAAACTAAGCCATTCCTCCCATTTACTCTGCCACTGGGAGCCTTCCACAGCCTTGATCTTAGCCAAAGTTTGACAGAATAACCAAGCGACCTGTATCTTCGAGAGGGAAGACTCAGTCTCCCCAGACTGAGCCATCTGCATCTGGGCTTCCTCTTCCTCTTCTGTTAGTTATGAGTCAGGCCCAGGAGTGGAACGGCAAGAGTCGGTGCACCAGAAATACTGAGCATCTGCAGGCTTCCAGAATTCCTCTCTTCTGCAGGCGCAAGCAGAAAACCCTTTGCCTGCAACCCTTCTGTATCAAACAGGCAACACTGCAGAGAGCCCTGGTTCTCACATTTAAAACAGCACAAATATCCATGGGGAGCTTCTTACAAGTTCAGGTTCCACTGTGTAACTATGAAAAACTCTGGAAGGACACACAAGTCCCAGATTTCCTGTGTGTATGTGTGTTGGGAGAGAGAGTAGGGCAGGTAACCATGAAGATAGTGGCAACAACAGAGACAATTTCACCATCTTTTATAATATCTGGGAACTACATGACTATAAAGGGTTTTCCAGGTGGTGCTATGCCAATGCAGGAGATGTAAGAGACATGGGTTCAATCCCTGGGTTGGGAAGATCTCCTGGAGGAGGGCACAGCAACCCACTCCAGTATTCTTGCCTGGAGAGTGCCGACGACAGAGGAGCCTGGCGGGCCACAGTCTGTAGGGTTGCAAAGAGTCAGACATGATTGAGGTGACTTAGCACATATGCACATGAGTATAAAACCCATTCTAAAATAGAATTTGCAAAGCATAAAATGCAGATTCCCTGACCTCCAAGAGATTCTGATTGGTAGGTCTGGTGTGGAACCAGAAAGAAAGGCTTATTCCCCAGGTGATCCTAAAACTAAGTGGTCTGTGAACCAGATTTTGGGAAAAAACTTCTCCCATGCTTCAGTACTATCTAGAAAATGAAATCTGAATGTCTTAATTCACATAGTTCATGTGCGATATTAAGAGAGTAAGTGCTTGTCAGTGTAAACACTAGCTACTATTACCAAGTAATTATGGGAGCTGAATTCATCCCAGCCTAGAAGGTTCTTTGTTTGCCCTATACACAGAGAGAGAGAGAGAGGACCTAGAGAAAGCGAAGAAAAGATTGTGTGCCATTGGGAAAGGTTTGTTTAGTCTAGAACAATGGTGCTCAACTGGGAGGGGTTTTGCTCCCAAGGGGACCCCTGGCAACATCTGGCCATGTCTGGAGGCATCTTTGGTTGTCACAGTTGAGAAAAGGGCAAGAAGAAGCTGCTGGCATCTAGTGAGTAGAGGCCAAGGATGCCGATAAACATCCTACAATACACAGGTCAGCTCCCACACAAGCGCTGTCTGGCCCCAAACGTGAACAGTGCTGAGGCTCAGACGCCTGGATCTAGAAAGAGCAAGGTAGGGAGGAAAACGACCGAGAATAGAGCTGTGAAAGTAGGAGATGGGTAATAGAACCCTGTTCCCCAGACCCCAGTGCACTGGAACCGGGAAGACGTAGTGAGGTTTGTGGAGGGTGATTTTAGGAGAAACGAAAGGCAGAGCTGTTGTTCAGAGTGGATAGCAAACCTGTGGAACTCACTACTCATGAGAACTGGTAATAACTGAAACTCTACATAGTTTCCAAGAGAAGTTTAGAAAAATGAATGAATGACAGAGGCAGAAAGAGAGCCCAGGCTGCCTGGGGGCTCCCCTCTAGCGCAGGACCTAAAAGAAAGACAGCACAAAAGCAGTGGCCTCCCTGAGAAGCCCTCGATGACTCTTTTTAGCAACTGAGCGGACCCAGTACTGACACAGGTGGCCTCTCCCTGCCTCTCACCATGTGCCCTGAAGAAAAAAAGAAAGAAGAGAAGCATTTTGCTTTGCAGCCAATAAGAGGGGAGCTCTTGCATCAGTGAACAAAAGTCTCCACCAGACAGTCAGCGCCATGGAAACCAAGCTGGGCCGGAGGAATGCCGCTGGCTGACAGGGCTTCTCGAAAGGCCGGCTGGCTGGCAGGCTGAGCCTTCGCCTCCCCAGGCTGACCCTGCCTGACACGTAGCCAAGGCCCACAAACCCCACGGGAAATTTGCACAATTTACTTAACTAGGAAGGAGAGGGTGAATGCATCCAGTCCGGAAACAGAGGATGGAGAAGCACCCCTCCTTCCATTCAGTCAGACTCCCCCAAAGGTGTCCTGTCCAGCAAATGGAATACACACCTGCATGCGTATGCACACACACTCTTGTGCACACACACAACACCCAGGAAAGCCTCTGCCTCCTGGCCTGGCAGGAAACTGTCACAGCTCCTATTTCCCTCCCAGCAGGAGGCCAGCAGCATGGCCCAGTGGTGAGGTGCAGGTCCAACGGCCTGGGTCTGGACCCAGCTCTGCTATCAGGGTGTTAAATACTGGGCCTGTGATTTAAGCCCTGAGTCCTAGTTTCCATCTGTAAAATGAAGCCCAGAGAATTCTTTGGCCTGGATGCTGTGTGCTTACAGATGGCACAAAGTACCGGTCACACACTGAGTACTTGACATTAGGTCTATCTAGCCCGCAGCCTGCAGGGTGGACACTTAGTTCTTGAATGAACAAATCTGCTTGCTTCTTTCTTTATAAGTAACGAAATGTAAGTACAATTAGAAACATATGACCCCTTCCCTAGTGGATCAGGGAATTCCCTCAGAAGCCTAAGAGGGTAAAACTCCAGCAGACCCCAAGTCCACAGATCTCTGATCCAAGCAAGACTGGGGTTCAGGTACCCCCTGCAGGCCCAGGCTAAGGACCCCTACTGGCCTCTGCGCAGTGGCCTCCCTGGCCTCTGGACACCATACAAGCTGCCGTCTCTGGTCCTCTTGCCAGTCAGGACCGCCCAGTTCCCAGGCCCATGGGAAGTCTGAGGGGTGAGGAGAGGGCACAGGCCTCCCCCATCAGACATGCACAGCAACATGCGTCAGGTCAGCCAAACGCCCCTGAGGTGCTGCCTGGCAACTGGACAGAGGCTACTCCTTCTTGTCATGTTCGCCCCGGGGCCCCGCTCCGCGGAGAGTCTACAGAGAAGGGGCCGCGCTCTGGACAAGCTGGCCCCCACGCTCCCCGCAGACGGCCCAGAGCACTGATCAGCATTCTGCCCAAGAAGCCCGCATCTCAGCAGCTCCCACCCAGACAGGCAGCGGGAAGGAACCGGAAGGCTCCAACGAGCCCCATCCCACTTCAGATTCAGAGACAGGGAGAGGGAGGATCTGCCGTCTGTCTCCGTTGCCAAGGACACTGGCCCTGGCGCCCTGGAAGGGACTGTGTATGCTGCCTTTGCGCACAGCCGGCCCAGCTCCACAACACCCGGCCTCTCCTGGGGGCGAGGAGGAGGAGCGCAGACAATAGAACCCAGAGACACTCGAGGCCCATGGGCTTTGCTCCAGCCAGGGGTTACTGAGTAGTCACGTGTGGCCACACTGCCCGTTGGACAGTGCAGGCCCTGCTGACTTGATAAACAAAAGTGAAGCTCCCAAGTTATGCTGGATCAAACAGTTGGATCGAAAGGAGTGTGTGTGTGTGTGTGTGTGTGTGCGGGCACGCACACGCGCGCACTTATTAGACTTAAGCCCGGGGACAATGATTTGAGGAGGGCAACTAAACCTCACAAATGTGACTGCACCGGGTCTTCGTTGCAGCATGCAGGATCTGGTTCCCTGACCAGGGATCGGACCTATGCCCCCTGCATGGGGTACAGTCTTAGCCGCTGGACCACCAGGGAAGTCCCTCTATATAGTTTCAAATCTACCCCGCTGGCTTGTTGAAACTCTACCTTTACTCAACTTTCTTTAGCTAAGGACTCCCTTCTACCTGAGTCCTGTTTCAAAATGAATACACATTACCAGGAAGGAAACGATTAACTCTTTCCTTCTAGGTGACCAGTTGGGCCCTTAACGTGTTGGAGGTGTGCGCAAAGCAGGGAGGGAAAATTAGCAAAAGAATGCTGGCAGGAGGACAAAAATTCAGGGCAACAAATTTGCCTCTGACTTTCTCCTAGAGGAAGTTCTGTGTTTGTTTCAGGGGCCCCTGAATGGGAAAGAGTCCTTCCCACTTTTCCCAATCACTACTGCTACTGCTAAGTCACTTCAGTCGTGTCCGACTCTGTGCGACCCCATAGACGGCAGCCCACCAGGCTCCCGCATCCCTGGGATTCTCCAGGCAAGAACACTGGAGTGGGTTGCCATTTCCTTCTCCAATGCATGAAAGTGAAAAGTGAAAGTGAAGTCGCTCAGTCGTGTCCGACCCTCATCGACCCCATGGACTGCAGCCTTCCAGGCTCCTCCGTCCATGGGATCTTCCAGGCAAAAGTACTGGAGCGGGGTGCCATTGCCTTCTCCAATCACTAGATGATGTAAATATTTCAATCAAATTTCTCACATCAGAAGATTACCAATTCTGCCTATGGAGTGTGTATCTCTCTCTAAATAAACTCACTTTCACTTTAAAAAAAAAATCAATAAGATGGAAAATTCAACTTTCTATTGCCAACCTGGGTACCACTATCAGAAAGGTCTCTTTAAGGACAAAGTTTAACCACACATTTTAAACAGGTCCTTATCACTAATAAGTAACACCAATCAAATACTGGAAAGAGGCTGTTGGTGAATGAAATAGAAGTCGGAGAAGAATTCAAACCACAACCCACACTACTCATTCCTTCCCTTGAGCTCCTGGAGCATGACAGCAGAGACTGAAAGTGAGCGCCAGAAGCTTGCAGGCAGGCTTTACCCCAGGGCTGCCCTTGAGTCTCTTTAGCTGTCTGGGTGCTTCCTCACCTTTTGCACTAAACCAGTGGTTTTCCAAGAATGCTCCCTGGTTCTCGGGGACCCAGAGATTCCTCCCGAGAAGGAGGAGGCTCAAATAACAAACTTAACACTAACCACAGATACCCAGCTTTAACCAGAACATCCTTCCATCTGCTTCATATATTGAAGTCCTGCACAAGTTCTGTTTTCCAAGGGCTCTGAGAGGGAGCCCCGGGAGCAGCCCTGAGAGAAGGAGCCACGCTTACCCGTGATTCTGCCCACCGTGCCTTTCACGAAGTTGCCCGCGTACCCAGCCACGTGAGCTCCGAGGCTGTAGCCAATCAAGTGAACATTCCCGAGAGAAAAGTCCTCCTTACCCTGCAGGAAGTCACAGAAGGGAAGGAGTGAGGAGCGTGGTCCTGAGCCCACAGGTGGACAGCAATTCAACCAGTCAGTCATGTCAGGGAGGGGACAGGGAGCCCAGAGGTGGCTGGTAGTGCTGGCAGGGCAGCATGGATGGGACACAGCCAGGAAAGGGGAGGTGGAAAGGGCTTGGTGGCACTTCAGTCACCCCGCAACGGGGACAGGGTGCAGGCTGTGACTAGAAGCTGCATACCTGAAAGTGAAAGTGATAGTCGCTCAGTCGTGTCAGACTCTTTGTGACCCCATGGCCTATACAGTCCATGGAATTCTCCAGGCCAGAATACTGGAGTCGGTAGCCTTTCCCTTCTCCAGGGGATCTTAACAACCCAGGGATCAAACCCAGGTCTCCCACATTGCAGGCGGATTAACAGCTGAGCCACAAGGGAAGCCCAAGAATACGGGATTGAGTAGCCTATCACTTCTCCATCAGATCTTCCCAACCCAGGAATCAAACTGGGGTCTCCTGCACTGCAGGCAGATTCTTTACCAACTGAGCCATGAGAGCCCTTCCCCTACACGTTTCTAGCAGTGTCTGAGGTGGGGAGGGGTAGCAGTGCAGAGGTCAAAGCCACCAGACGCACTGGAGACCAAGTGCCAGACACGGTCTGCAGCAGGGTGCTCCCTGCCCATTCTCTTAGGCCCAGGAGCTGCCCATCTCCTCGTCGCCAGCCTGTCTGGGATCCCAGAGTTGAAGCATCAGACCTTGATAGGGAAGGTACTCGGTGATGAGGGTGAGGGCGGATTTGACCCCATGGCTCAGGAACCAAGCTCAACTAAGCAACCTAGGCAGAGGACTGAGGACTATGTGAGAATCCTGACCAGAATTTTACCACAATTCATCAGATTTATGGGCTTCTAAAGGAAGGCCAGGTTAGAATTGCCCAGATAATTGAGTCACTTTGCCAGTGTACCCCTGCCTCCCATTAAGTCCACTGAGCCTGGGCAAATCATTAACCTATAAAAGTAAATGTAAGACCTCAAGATCTGTTTTCCACATATGTTTTATGCAAGGCATTAGGCTGCATTTGTTTGAACCAACCCTCCCCACCCTCAGCCCAGCCACCCTTCAGAATAAGAGCAGACATCAGTAGGTATTTAAGATTACATGCTTTGGGGCTTCCCTGGTGGCTCAATGGTAAAGATTCCACCTGCCAATGCAGGAGACCCAGGTTCCATCCCTGATCTGGGAAGATCCCGCATGCCTCGGAGTCACTAAACCCATGTGCCACAACTATTGAGCCTGTGCTCTAGAGTCTGGGAACTGCAGCTACTGAGCCCATGTGCTGCAACTGCTGAAACCTGACACTCTGTCCATGGGATTTCCCAGGCGATAAAACTGGAGTGGGTAGTCATTTCTTCCTCAGAGGGATCTTCCCCACCCAGGGATCGAACCCACATCTGCTGCCTCGCAGGCAGACTCTTTACCACTGAGCCATCAGGGAAGCCCTCACAGGAGAAGCCACCACAATAAGAAGCCTGTGCACCGCAACTGGAGACTGGCCCCCGCTCTCTGCAACTAGAGAAAGCGCGTGCAGTGATGAAGACCCAGCACAGCCGAAATTAATTAATTTTTAAAAATGTTTTAAAGATTACAAGCTTCTGAAGGCATCAGCAAGTAATGACCCAGATGGCAAATTTTCTTCCTGCAAGTAAAGTAACAGGAAAAATCCAGAAATGAATCAATAATTAGAAAGCTTTCTAAAAGTTCCAGCTTCCAAAATATTTTAAGCGATACTTAATTCAGTAAAAATTTGATTCTTAAAGATATTCTCGGTTCACTGTAATAATCTGATCTTTGTTTCCTAAAAGGGTTCGGATTCAAGATCCTTCTCAGAAAAGGAGATGATTCCCTTCAGTCCCATTGTTACCTGAAGCCAGTCGAGCATCTGTGCGATGCTGTGACCCACACCCCTTGTGTTATTGACCGCATCTACGTAAAGCTGGTGAGCCAGTGGGAGCCAGTCCACCACCACGACGTTGGCTCCTTTCTCTCTTGTCTGCAGGGCTGACACCAGTTTGTACAGCCAGTTTTCAAACATGCCACTCATCTGCAGAGAAAACAGGACTTTAAAAAAAAAATCTTTTTCTGGGTTTGAAAAACACCAGTGAATATGGATTTCAGTTCCGTGACCCTCTCCCACAGCCATGGAACATTCACATTGGTCCCCCAGGCCAACACTTGCCCATGAGCGGGGCCAGCCACAGTCAGGATTGCTATGTGGGTGAGTGTCTTCCATTGCCCTTGATGACGTCTCCAGTTTTTCCCATCGAAAATGTCCGAGCTGGTGTCCTGTGTTGCTGCCCCACTGACCAATAGGGCTGCTAGGAGATACATGCTGGTGGCCATGCCGACCTGAGGTTAGCCCTGTCACAGTCAGGCAAGTAAGTGACCTGGTCCAGCATTCAAAAGCAGCTGAGAAGGGTTGTCCTGGAGAATTGGTTTCTTTCTCAGAGATGCAAAGAGATTCTGTCTCTTAGGCAAATGCCGAGTTAACAAATGACCCCTTCCCACAACCCATCTCTGCCATCCCTCTTGACCTTAGAGGAGGGAAGATCTGTTGCTGGAATCCCAAATTAGAACTCAGAGCACATTTTCCCACAGAAACAAAGTGTAAATGGTGACTAGGTCCAGTTGTAAACCTATCCATGAGTGCATTATTAGATAAATAGATTTCCTGTGCCTAGCCTGGGAACCCAAAGGCCATTTACAATCTTGCTTCTAAGGGAAACTGCTGTTCCAAGTTCCAAACAGATTACAAAAGAACTTTCTGGAATGCATTCGTCAGTTGCAGGCAGTTTGTATTTGCATTTTGACGGGGGGGGGGGGGGGGGGGGCCTTTAAAAGATCCAAACGCATGATTCTAATCATAGGCTGTGAGGTGAGGATGGGCAGACAGGCCCTTAATGATCCCTTCCGTTGCATTCGGTACATAGGTGCCTGTATAACACCCCCTAGCCAGGCCTGACCCCAACAGTTGGTAATAGACCTAAGACCCAGCAAGCATGTAACGGGTATGAATTTCTCATCATTAAGGGGAGGAACGTCCCCTCCCAATTAGCCCAGGCAGAAACCTGCTCACTTAACAGTGCCATTTTCCTACAGACTGCCATTAGATGAATGGATAAATCCCTCGCTGGTCCAAAGCTTCTGAGGTCGAGCATTAAAGCCCTTTTTTTGTTCAAGTTTGTTATGGGCTTTTCGATGTGAATGGCTCAGCGAGGGCATAGAAAGACTCCAGTGCCTTTAAATGGAACCATCTCTATGCAAACAGGAGGGCACCGTGCCAACCAGGGCTGGCCAGCCGGGCCAGCTGGCTCATCACAGACTCTCTGAGCCAGTCGACTTGCTTCAGTTCAGCTGAGCTCTCGCAAAGGGATGGCCCCCGTGAGGCAGTGGTTGACCAATGTAATTAAGTGTAATTAGAGGGTCCCTTAAGAGCCAGTGGAGCTGGGCTACTGCCCTCAGGAGAGCCACTTTCTGAAAGCCCACTGCGTGCCAGCATTAAATGCCACCCTGCTGGAGTCCAGATTGCCCCCTCAGCGAAGTGCCCGTTACATTCTTCACAGCTGTCTGAAATACAAGCAGCCCACAAGAAAAGAGGGGGAGAAAGAGCGGAATCTGGAAGCACCAGTATGCTTTTTAATTGACCAAAACAAAGGAGACCAAATCCCATGTAGAGCTGGAAAGCTACCTCCCCCCGGGCTCACCGTCCATCCGTGAATGATGAAAAAGGTTTTGGCTGTCACGTTGAAGCCACAGTCCTCTAAGGGCTGGCTGTGGCCAAGGGAGAGATCGCATCCTTCATCCTCTGGGTCCTCTGAGGTGCGGAGGTTAAATCTCACAGGGGGTTTGGCAGCAGTCGGTACCACCCTGGATTTGTCGAACTCACCTGGGGAGAAAGGACAGAGCGTACGGATAACTAGCAGGCCTGGGTGGTGAGAGATCTGGGGTCCAGTTCTACTTCACTCTTAAGCAAATTACTTAACCCCTCTGGGTTTCAGCTTTTACATCTGCTGAATGTTTCCATCTCATCTCACAGAAGAGTTGCAAAGGCACACCTCACCAATATTTAAGTGTTAATTAGTCACTTGTATCAACTACTCTAGGGCTTCCTACTGTGGCCCAGAGGGTCTCCACAATGCAGGAGACCAGGGTTCCATCTCTGGGTTGAGAAAAGCCTCTGGAGGAGGGCATGGCAACCCACTCCAGCATTCTTGCCTGGAGAATCCCATGGAGGAGGAGCCTGGCAGGTTATGGTCAACGGGGTCACAAAGAGTCGGACAGGACTGAGTGACTAACACACACAAACACACACATCAATGACTGTGAATCTGAAGTAAATAAGTCTCCCTTACCTTTCTTCCTTCTTTCTAATCCAAATGAGCTCTCTTTCCTTCCCTCAAGTTACTAATTTCAGAGAACGGGTCCTCAAGTCTTCTCTTGAAATGCTTGGGACCACTTGCATTCCTGGAGAAGGAAATGGCAACCCTTTCCAGTACTCTTGCTTGGAAAATCTCATGGACAGAGGAGCCTGGTGGGCTACAGTCCATGGGGTCTCAAAGAGGCAGACATGACTGGGCAACTACACTTTCACACAGACTTGTATTTCAGAATTCAGAAATTTTCAGATTTTAAACAGGTATTATGATGTGTATATATATATAGAGAGAGAGACACACACACACACTATATATATACACACACGGTTTGGGGCATTCCTCATTCATCAAACACACCAATAACATTTCTGTAAGGAAATACATGACTACTCATACTCAGGGGTGAAGAAAAAGAAAAAGATTTTAAAGACCATCTTGTTGGTTCAGGTCACTTTTGGATGCCAATTGTGTAAGAATTCAGGTTAGATAAGGCCAGGTCTTGCTACCAAACAAGTTACCAGTCAAATTTTTCAGTTTTGAAAGATTTTGGAATTGGAGGTAAGGAACTTTGACCTTTTAAACACTGGGCTTCCCTACTGCTCCCATGTCAATTCTGGCACTTACCCCAAACACCTCATGCACCCTCAGTGCTTCCTGCAGTACCAGACAGGTGCCAGACACTTTTTTACCTTATTAAATAAATTATCGAAGCCATAGAGGTGCTCGTAAGAGCAGCAAATCCTCTCCTTTCAGCTCCACCGTGTACACACACACACAGCACTATCTAGGAGATGGCCCTACTTCAAAATACAGCCCATGTTACTGATGGTCCCAAGACCTTTTAACACTAGGTATTGCAAATTTGGAAAACTCAGCAGTGGCCACAGGACTGGAAAAGGTCAGTTTTCATTCCAATCCCTAAGAAAGGCAATGCCAAAGAATGCTCAAACTACCGCACAATTGCACTCATCTCACACGCTAGTAAAGTAATGCTCAAAATTCTCCAAGCCAGGCTTCAGCAATATGTGAACCGTGAACTTCGTGATGTTCAAGCTGGTTTTAGAAAAGGCAGAGGAACCAGAGATCAAATTGCAAACATCCGCAGGATCATTGAAAAAGCAAGAGAGTTCCAGAAAAACATTTATTTCTGCTTTCTTGACTATGCCAAAGCCTTTGACTGTGTGGATCACAATAAACTGTGGAAAATTCTGAAAGAGATGGGAATATCAGACCACCTGACCTGCCTCTTGAGAAATCTGTATGCAGGTCAGGAAGCAACAGTTAGAACTGGACATGGAACAACAGACTGGTTCCAAATAGGAAAAGGAGTTCGTCAAGGCTGTATATTGTCACCCTGCTTATTTAACCTATATGCAGAGTACATCATGAGAAAAGCTGGATTGGAAGAAACACAAACTGGAATCAAGATTGCCAGGAGAAATATCAATAACCTCAGATATGCAGATGACACCACCCTTATGGCAGAAAGTGAAGAGGAACTCAAAAGCCTCTTGATGAAAGTGAAAGAGGAGAGTGAAAAAGTTGGCTTAAAGCTCAACATTCAGAAGACGAAGATCATGGCATCTGGTCCCATCACTTCATGGGAAATAGATGGGGAAACAGTGGAAACAGTGTCAGACTTTATTTTTGGGGGCTCCAAAATCACTGCAGATGGTGACTGCAGCCATGAAATTAAAAGATGCTTACTCCTTGAAAGGAAAGTTATGACCAACCTAGATAGCATATTCAAAAGCAGAGACATTACTTTGCCAACAAAGATTCGTCTAGTCAAGGCTATGGTTTTTCCTGTGGTCATGTATGGATGTGAGTGTTGGACTGTGAAGAAGGCTGAGCACCGAAGAACTGATGCTTTTGAACTGTGGTGTTGGAGAAGACTCTTGAGAGTCCTTTGGACTGCAAGGAGATCCAACCAGTCCATTCTAAAGGAGATCAGCCCTGGGATTTCTTTGGAAGGAATGATGCTAAAGCTGAAACTCCAGTACTTTGGCCACCTCATGTGAAGAGTTGACTCATTGGAAAATACTCTGATGCTGGGAGGGATTGGGGGCAGGAGGAGAAGGGGATGACAGGATGAGATGGCTGGATGGCATCACTGACTCGATGGACGTGAGTCTGAGTGAACTCCGGGAGTTGGTGATGGACAGGGAGACCTGGCGTGCTGCGATTCATGGGGTCGCAAAGAGTCAGACACAACTGAGTGACTGATCTGATCTGATCTGATCTGATTGTCATCATTAGGGCTTCCCAGGTGGCACTAATTGTAAAGAGCTCACCAGCCAATGTAGAAGATAAGGGTTCGATCCCAGGGTCAAGAAGATCCCTTGGAGGAGCAACCCACTCCAGTGTTCTTGCCTGGAAAATCCCAGGGACAGAGAAGCCTGGTGGGCTGCCATCTACGGGGTCGCACAGAGTCGGATACGACTGAAGCAACTTAGCAGCAGCAGCAGCCCTGTTCTAATCATCTAGGATACCGCCCCTGATAACAGGCTAGGAAATTAGACAAACTGTCCAGTCACCCAGAAATCAAGGGAAAATGGACCAAATGACCATACCAGGAGCTTAATTATCCCAGAGTTAAAAAGAAAGAAAAAAAACACAAACAAATGGAGTCATGGAAAGAGAGACTAGAGTGGTAGAGGGGTTGGTGGTGAAGAGGCCAAGGGGGAGGACAATGTACCAGATGTAAAAAGGATAAAGTTCCAGAAAATGCAACTAAATACACATGAGCAGAACTCTGTCATTAATGAACAAAAGCCCCAACTGGCAGAAATTTGAACCATGGACATAATTCATTCAAAATCTCCCAGTTTCCACCCAGATAGCCACTCATAGAGACCAGATGGGAAGTCTAGGGAAAAGGCAAAGAGGGTCTGCTGGCTTCCCAGCACTGACTTGTGGATAAACCCACATAAAGTGAACACAAAAGGTTCACTTTAGCACCTGGCTCTCTCTGACCCCACAGTTCTCTAGCTCATTTCTACTACTTCCAGCCCACATCACTTCTGCCTCTGGGACTTCATAATTGTTCTTCATCCGATGTCCCCAAGCTCATCCTCTCCTCTCCTCCAGTTCCTTGCTCAGAAGTCAACTCCTCAGTGAGGAAAGTCTGGTCACAGACTAACGCTACACCACCTTCTCCCTCCAGCCCTCTGTACCTTCTGCCTCTCCTTTATTTTGCTCCATGACACTGAGCACTATTTCTATGTTTTAAGTAGTTGACTGGCTGTCTTCTCATCACTGAAATGCAAGATCCCTGGGGGTATGGACTTACACCTGTTTTGTTCACTGCTATATCCTCCTAAAAGCCTGTGTGCTCAGGTGCTCAGTTATGTCCGACTCTTTGGGATCCCATGGACTGTAGCCCACCAGGCTCCTCTGTCCATGGGGTTTTCCAGGCAAGAATATTGGAGTGGATTGTCATTTCCTCCTCCAGGGGATCTTCCTGATCCAGGATGGTACCCATGTCTCCTGTGGCTCCTGCATTGGCAGGGAGATTCTTTACCACTGTGCCACCTGGGAAGCCCCACTCCTAGAAGGGTTCCTGGCAAATAAAGACTTCTTTGAATGAAGGAAATAACCCCCAAATACTTAGAATCACAGAACATAGAAGTTGAAAGGAATGTTAGCATTTTACAGGAGAGGAACTAGAGATGAAACCTACTCTGGTTCAATTATACTAGAGTTGGGAACGTGTTAAGTAATTTTTCCATTCATTCAGATTAACCCTGCTGCTCATACATAAGCAACTTGGACCAACATCATTTGACCCAATCTTCAGTTCATTGAGTCGCAAAGAGTCAGACACAACTGAGCAACTGAACTGAACTGAATTGAACAACAGGATAGTAGAAGATGAGCTAATAGGATATGGTTCAGGGGTTCCCCACTCTCCTCTGCTTAACCAATTGACCTGGTACTCCTGTGGGGTGACCCTACCCTTGCTCCTCCAGGGCATGCTTCCTCCAATAGAAGAGACTGAAAAAGAAAAGCTGGCAGATGGAAGGAAGACAGGTAGCAAGAGGAGGAGCAAAGGCTGGAAAGACTGTTGGGGAGGAGGAAGAGTAGGCTGGCAGCCTGGGGTTCTCTGCACAAATTGCCCACCAAATCCTCCCCGAAAGCGCTCCTCAAACCAGAGCCAGCTACCCTGGCACCTTAAATTTCAAAGCATCTAGCCGAGATTAAAAAGAAGAGCGCCAGATGACAGAGCTCTTTCTAACAACCTTCTTGCCTCGAAAACCCGCAGGTTCAAAGAGGGCAAGGTTAAAGAGCTGCTGGCAGCCAACTCTGCTGACTGGACAGCATCGATAAGAGTGCATATTAACGGCAAAGGGGTGGAGCCGGACCGAGCGCGGGCGAGCGCACCCGGCAGCCGGCCGGCTCTGGGATGCCCTGGTCAGAAGCGCCGAGGAACAAGTGAACTGCAAGACTAATTAGGAGGAGAGAGTGGACAGCGCAGGCGGAAAGCAAGGAGGATGCTGCAGGGTCGAGGAAGAAGGGTGGGCAAGAGAGAGGGCACCTGGCCCAGAAAAGAAGTTCCGGGGGTGGTAATAAAATAAGTCCACGTTACCTTGCAGCCGTCCCTCTGGGCCAAGGGGTGTGGGGTCTCCCGTGGCAAAGCCACAATAGGCGCTCCACAGGCAGAGCTGAAGAACGGTGTTTCTCATCCTTACCACCTCCCCGCACCCCCTTCTCCAAAATGGGACTTTCAAAAAGACAAAAAACACCTCTCGAAGTTTCCAGCGGTCCAAGACTGTAAGACCCCCAGTGGGAAGCCCTCTCTCCACCAGAGAGAACGGTGGCCTTAGCTGAAGGTGGAGAAGGTGGAAGATGAAAACTCAGCTAAACTCAGCCGCGGGGTGGTGGGGGGAATGTGAAGGGGCTTGAACCAGAACCAGATCTGCCCTCTCTCGTGCCGCCTGCCCAGGAAGCCAGGGCTCGCCACTGTCACCCAGCGAGCTCCCGGCGAGGTACTTTTTAAAAGTATTGGGAGTCATCTGATCCATCGCCAGATGGTGATTTGCATAATTTATTCTAGTTCCCGGACTCTGATTGGTCACATCTTCGCTGACGCCAGAACCAAAGACTCCCCAAAGTTTGAATGAAAGCGCCGCACATCCACCGCGTGGACACTCCGCAAGCGCAGGCTTGTTTCCTCCCCAGGCGGCTCCGGGGGCAGCCGCGCTGTCACCACCCTACTTTTTCCCAGTGTCCATTCCCGGACCCTAGATTCTCTGCCACCCCCTGCAGCTCCAGGGGAGTCGTTGCCCCATAGCCCTGCTCCCTCCGCGATCGCGATCCCTGGAGAAGGAAGGTTGTCCTCTTCAAGGCGCAAAGCTCTCCGCGCGCGCGCGCGCAGTGCTCTCTCCTCGCCCCGGGCCAACGGTCCGAATGGAGAAAAGACACCTGGTCACCCTGTGGTCCTTCTTTACTCCCTTTCCTGCTGCGAGCGAGGCCCATGACAGGTGTAGACCGCGTAATCCGACAATAACCCGGCAGAGTTAAAAGGCTGCGGGCCCCTCTTGGAGTGCTCGCTTCGCCACTAGCTACAGAACTCAGGGCAAGCCACGCAACTACCCCAAAGCCGTTCCTTCCTCCCCCGTACACAGGTGGTAACAGCTCCTGTCGGTTAGGATGTTGCAGAAATTAAAAGATCCAGGATAATACCATTTGAGCTTCCCTGGTGGCTCAGCTGGTAAAGAATCTGCCCTCAATGTGGGAGACGAGGGTTCGATCCCTGGGTCTGGAAAGATCCCCTGGAAAAGGGCATGGCAACCCTCTCCAGTATTCTTGCCTGGAGAATCCCATGGACGGAGGAGCCTGGTGGGCTACAGTCCATGGGGTCGCAAAGAGTTGGACACGACTGAGCGACTAACACACACACACAGGATAATACAAACAGCGCTGGGTGCGGTGCCGCGTGGTAGGCGCTCTCATACCTGGGGCTGGAGGGCTAGAGGGACGCCAGGCGACACTCTCCTAAGGAAACAATGAGCCAGGCTTGAGGATCTCAGACTCGCAACCAGTGCCAAGTGTCGGGGCGGAGGCGCGCCACCCCCTATCGAGGGGAATGAAGCAGCTTCTTCCTCTCCGTCATCATTTTGCCCTCCTCTTCTTCCCTTCATTGCGCACGTCCCTGCTCCTCCCGCGGGTGCCGGCTCCAGCTCCGCGCCCGGAACCCCGGGACCGAGGGCGGCGACCGCGCCCCTGAGCCTGCATCTGGGGCAGGGGTCGGGGGCTGAGCCCGGGGCCTTCGGCCGCGGGCGGCCAGGACGACTCCGGAGCGGCTGCGCCTCCACAGCCCTCGGGAACGCGGAGGAGGCAGGAGAGAGAAAGCCCTACGGCCGTCTGCGCACCGCCGTCCGCCTGCGCACCACCATCCGCCTGCTTCCAGCCAGACTGCACCTTTGACCGCAAGTAACCCCGCGGAGCAGAGAAGGCAATGGCACCCGACTCCAGTACTCTTGACTGGAGAATCCCAGGGACGGCGGAGCCTGGTGGGCTGCCGTCTATGGGGTCGCACAGAGTCGGACACGACTGAAGCGACTTAGCAGCAGCAGCAGCAAGCCCGCGGAGGCCTGGAACCAGTCCAGCTCCCGCCCGCAGAGAGGAAAACAGCCCGAGCAGCCCGGCGCCCCTTCCTCGCCGGTGTCTGCGCCCCCGCCTGGGAGATCTGTGTGGGGAAACCAGTCTGGAGCAGCCGGTCCTGTTCCGACTTATCCTCGTTCCGTCTGTCACTCCAGTTGCCAGCGCCGAAGCGGGCTTCGTCCGTCCTGTGCTAGAATTCATTAACAAGAGGCAGGCCGGCTCTATTTTTCAGTGTAAACCTCACTGGTCATGAGTAAATGGAGCTCCCAGATATCTTTTCCCCCTCTTCTTAACACTCCCCTTCTTCACTGGCAAACTATACAGACGTAAGTCAGGTATCATCTCCATTCTACAGATGGGAAAATTGAGTCAGAGGAACAGGCTGTAGCTCTGAAGCAAGTCTCTGATAACCAGTTCTCTCTCTTCTGCTTAGTTTGATTTAGCCAATTGGCCTCTGAATAGGAACGTTTTGGAGCCAAATCTCCATCTCTTGCCTGGTTGAGTCCGTAGGCAGCCTGTGAGTCAAAAATCCCCATCTCTATTCTGAGTTACTCAAATCATAGCCCCTAGAACTGTAAGTGGACAGTGTGGAGGGTGTGTCTTGGGGACCTCTGTCACAAATGAGATTCCCTAGAAGAGCTAGGTACTCCTGCAAAGCTGGTTATCCTACCTGGAAAAAAAAAGATTCAACAAGATCAATTCTCATCTTTTTAACTGCCAAGGCTATGAAACCATTTAGATTTTATTACTGGTTGGTTAGAGTGCCCTCCTGTGTCTCTATATCAAAACATCATGTGAGAACTTTCAAAGCACATAATGAAGCTATAATCACAGCATTAGAGTAAAGTATAACATCAACTCTCTTATGCAAAGAATAACATATGTATAAAATATGCAAAATATTTTCTAGAAGAACCTCAAGGAGGGCTTGGGAGCCTCCTGTGTGGAGGAAGACCCTGCCTGAGGAGTTTCAGCAGAAACTTTGTATCAAGGTCTCAGGTTACTCTAGCAAAGGTTCTGAGCATTTTTCTAGGCAGTCTATCATCTGAAGACACCTTCCTAGGTTAGAGGAATGAACCTCCCTTTCATAAGAGGAGCCCACTTTCCACTTCAGACGCTGAAAAGCAAACACACACCTTGCCAGCCTCCCTTGCAGCTAGAGTTCCTGGTTTAAACTCAGCCAATCAAACTCTAAGGTGAAAGCCAGTGAGTCTAGAAGCAAACAGCCACTCCACTCTGCCAACAGGGCAGCAGGAGCCAGCTCTGCTCTGGGTGGGGGAGGAAGAGGGTGGGACGGTGGCACCCCCAGGCATCCCCAGACCAGCCTGCAGAGGGACTTGGGCAATGCAGTCTGCCTGAGTATACTTTCCAAGCCTGGTTCTTTTGCCCTGCAGATATTCTGATATTTTGATTGCAGTAATTCTGATTACTATTAAAAAATATGTTTTTTAATAGTTCCACTATATATTATAATTATTTTAAATAGATTAAGATTTTTAGTTGGAGTTTCGATATCAAACTCTCAGAAATTAACAGAATGAACAGACAGAAAAGTAGAAGGATATAGTAGACCTGAAAAGCATTATGAACCAATTCAACTGTAAGATTTATACAGTTTTCACACAACAGCAGGATACAAATTTTATTCAAGTTCCCATAGACTATAAATCAAAAGACACTGGACCATATTCAGGAATAGAAACAAAATAAGGTGGAAAAATTTCATGGTCTAAAACTATTGAAATCATACAGAGTCTGTTCTCTTATCACTATGGAATTGTGTTAGTAACCAGTATCAAAAGATATTTGAAAATAACCCACATATTTTCAAGTGCAATGTGACATTTACCAAGAGAAATCTTTGACTTAGCCATTGAAGGTCTCAATAAAGTTAGACTGAATAAAACACAGAGGGTGATTGCAGAGAAGAAAGCATTTAAGTGAGAAATCAATATCAAAGATATTTTTAAAACTCCATGTATTTGGAAATTAAATGTCCACTTTTAAAGGATGGTTGTATCTAAGAAGCCATATGAAGGAAAATTAGAAAGTATTTGTAACGGAATAAAAATGAGAGACCACCGCCTCTAGGCCACCAGGCTCCTCTGTCCATGGGCTTTTCCAGGCAAGAATATTGGAGTGCGTGCCATTTCCTCCTCCAGGGGATCTTCCTGACCCAGGGGTCAAACCCATGTCTCCTGCATCTCCTCCACTGACAGGCAGATTCTTTACCACTAAGCCACCTGAGGATCCTGTGTGTGTGTATATATCACTTTGCTATACATCTGAAACTAACAAAAGAAATGGAAAATATAGTTAAATGCACAGCTTACTCAAACTCTACTTTCCAAGGTCAGAGAACAAAAAATAGAAAAGAGTATTAGGCTGAGATGGGACTTGGTTCAGTTCAGTTCAGTTCAGTCGCTCAGTCATGTCCTACTCTGAGATCCCGTGAAGCGCAGCACGCCAGACCTCCCTGTCCCTCACCAACTCCCAGAGTTCACCCAAACCCAGTCCATCAGTGATGCCATCCAGCCATCTCATCCTCTGTCGTCCTCTTCTCCTCCTGCCCTCAATCTTTCCCAGCATCAGGGTCTTTTCCAGTGAGTCAACTCTTCACATGAGGTGGCCAAAGTAATGGAGTTTCAGCATCAGTCCTTCCAATGAACACCCAGGACTGATCTCCTTTAGGATGGACTGGTTGGATCTCCTTGCAGTCCAGGGGACTCTCAAGAGTCTTCTCCAACACCACAGTTGAAAACATCAATTCTTCGGACTTAAGACAACTCTAAAGAATGAAAAGGCTTTAAGCCCCAACTCTTGACTGGCACTTGGATCCCCTGAGTTAAGTTGACCACAAAGTTTGGAAAGAGAGTGCCAAATCTCCATCAAGGAGGTAACACCCTCTGCTTACTTGGCTCTTAGCTCTGGGCTACAAGCAGGAGTTAAAGTAGCCTGACTCTTGGTAAATTCAAAGACCTGAGGTCTACACCTCCTGAAGCTTGTATTTCTCAGAAGCAACACTTCCTCCAAAAGGAATAAGCTAGAGGAGCATTTCCCTATGTGGGCCTGTGATGTTAACAGGTATCCCATGGAATAAATAGGGCAACACTGAGTTAAACAGGTTAAAACAGGCTTCTTCACTGCAGGACTTCTCAGGACTTTTGCTACACTTTAACCCTTCAGTAGCTTCAGGTTTGAGACTAAGACCCTTCAAATGGCCTACGACACCCTCCATGAACTGGCCCAGGGAGGCGCACTACCCTGTCTTTTACCACCCTCCTCTCCTCTCCCTGCCTCCTGGCGATCCTGGCCTTGTCTTAGCTCCTCTGCCTGGTCTGTCCAATCCAATACCCACGGGCTCTTGAGCACTCGAAATGTGGCAAGGCTAAATTGAGATGTAAGTGCCAAATGCATACCAGATTGGGAAGACTTGAACAAAAAAAAAAAAAATTAAAATTTTGTTCTTTATTTTTGACCTCACTGCAACTCATGTAGGATCTTAGTTCTAGGGATTAGAATTTAGATCTAGTTGGCCAGGGATTGAACAAGTGCCCCCTGCAGTGAAAGCTCGAAGTCTTAACTACTGGACCACCAAGGAAGTCCCTATAATTTTCTCTTTAAAGCTTTCTCTTGTTTGAAAATTGTCTTTATTTGGCTGCCTCAGGTCTTAGTTGCAACATGCAGGGACCTTGTGGCAGCACAAGGACCCTCTAGTCTTGGCTCTCTGGCTCAGTAGTTTCTCCACGGCCTGTGGGATCTTCCCAGACCAGGGAACGAACCCACGTCCCCTGCATTGACAAAGCAGATTCTTAAACACTGGACCATCAGGAAAGTCCCCCCATAATTTTTTATGTTGAGTAAATGTTGAAATGGCAATATTATAAATACATTGATTTGGGTAAAATGTAATAATAAAATTAATTTCATCCTTTTCTTTTTACTTTTTCAATGAGTGCTAGAGAATTTTTCATTCCATATGTGGCTCACATTTTATTTCTAGTGAACGTTCTAAAGGAGAAGGCAATGGCACCCCACTCCAGTACTCTTGCCTGGAAAATCCCATGGGCGGAGGAGCCTGGTAGGCTGCAGTCCATGGGGTCGCTAAGAGTCAGGCACGACTGAGCGACTTCACTTTCACTTTTCACTTTCATGCATTGGAGAAAGAAATGGCAACCCTCTCCAGTGTTCTTGCCTTGAGAATCCCAGGGATGGGGGAGCCTGGTGGGCTGCCGTCTATGGTGTCGCACAGAGTCGGACACAACTGAAGCGATTTAGCAGCAGCAGCAGCAGAACATTCTAAAGCATCAACATTTGACCTTTGGCCTATTTAATGCTAACTCTTATCAGACTTCAGATATCTGCTTGGGTCCCTTCTTCAGATCCCTTACATTTACATTACAATCTCTTAAATTTCCTGTAAGAATGCTCTTTTCTTTTATAGAACTTACCCAGGTCTTTAATTAGACATTATTTGTTTGGCTATTTGATTCGTGTCCCTCTCCCTGTAGTGTGTTAAGTCCCATGAAAGCAGCAGCTGGATTTGTTTCTGTTGTTATTCTTCCTCCCAGAGGCTAGCATTAAGCTTGATACATAGAAGATTCATTAAATATTTGTTGAATGACAACATAAATGAAGTGTGAGGTGAATCTCCAAGAAAGGGATAAAGTATTCAACTTTTGCTAAATTAACCACAGAACCTTCACTCCATAAACAGTTTAGTGAAGGGTCAGAATTCCCCAGGAATACAGTTTGAGAAGCATTGGATTGGGGGCTGTCACTACAGAAAGAGAGTTAATTGAGCCCCAGTTTAAATCTCATCTGCAATAGGGCCTCAGCTCTCCTGTGTTCTGAAGGTAGCTCTGGTTTGTTTTATGTTTCCTTTCTCTACAAATCTCAAGCTTCAAGCCCTTGAATTCTTCCACTTAGAAGACAACTAAAGCAGGGGTCCTCAACTTCCTGGATCTAGTACCTAATGGTCTGAAGTGGACCTGATTCAATAATAGCAGACATAAAGTGCTTAATAAGTGTAATGTGCTTGAATCATCCTGAAACCTCTCCCCAACCCCCATCCTCAGTCTGTGGAAAAAAACGTTCTTCCGTGAAACCAGTCCATGGTGCCAAAAAAAGTTAGGGATCACTGATTGAAAGGAAGCAGAGTAATTCTCCTTAATAAAGAAATTTTCATGCAAATTCATACGCAACTTATGCATGATTGTATGTTTCTCTCCTGCATCTATACAAGCATAGAGCGGGTGAAATATTGAGTTTAATTAGGAATTTGGGTAGTTTAAAGGAATTTACCTAAGAACTATGTCAGGCCTGACGCATTTCTTTTGGAAAAGAGAGCATGATAAGGGGCTATGTGATCAATTGACCCAAAGGTTGAGGCCCAAGGAAAGATAGTCAAGTCGGACACTCATACCTCCTAAAAAAAACAACCAGGGTGGTTCAGTTCACATGTTATTTTAACTCCCAGCATTAAAACGTGCCTTCTGGGATACAATTGTTTTACAATGTTGTGTTGGTTTCTGTAATACAACAATGTGAATCAGCCGTGCTGCTGCTGCTGCTGCTAAGTTGCTTCAGTTGTGTCCGACTCTGTGCGACCCATCGACAGCAGCCCACCAGGCTCCCCCGTCCCTGGGATTCTCCAGGCAAGAACACTGGAGTGGGTTGCCATTTCCTTCTCCAATGCATGAAGGTGAAGAGAGAAAGTGAAGTCACTCAGTCATGTCCGACTCTTAGCGACCCCATAGACTGCAGCCTACCAGGCTCCTCTGCCCATGGGATTTTCCAGGCAAGAGTACTGGAGTGGGGTGCCATTGTGCTTTATCCCCTCCCTGTTGAGCCTTCCTCCCACCGCATCCCATCCCGCCCATCTAGGTCTTCCCAGAGCACAGAATTGAGCCTCCTGTGCTGTACAGCAGCTTCCCACTATCTATTTTACACTTGCTAGTGTATATATGTCAATTTAAAAACATAAATGCACACATTAAATGCAAACCTTTGCAAAATATTTTTTTAATAATTAAAAAAAAATGTCTTCTGCAACTAGCCCTGCATACAAAAGCTAAATGGTCACTAAGGGATCGGCCAAGAGCTTGGGGATTCTGAGCAGCCTGGAGACCAGCACCGTCCAGGGAAAGGACCAGAGGACCACAGGCAGCCGTGGCAGAGTAAGACAGCTGAGCTGACCCCGCTGTCCCACCTGCCCTACCTTTTCCCTGGCCCATCACTTCCACACAGCGGACCAGAGAGAGGAAGAGTCAAGGCAAAGGGGCTTATTGCCAAACTGAGAAGCTTTTTAAGTGTTTCCAGACTGGAGAACTGGATCACCAAACTAAGTTCCTTTTTAAATGCTCTGGGCCTGTCCAAAGCTCTGGGGGGAGGAGGGTGGGGGTGGGTGGGGGGACAAGAACAAAAACTTTTAAACCTGACTCCAAAAGGTCCATTTTCTAGCAAAATATGTTTACAAAGAACTGACCCTGGGATATCTAAATAGACCAATAACCACAAGAAAAGATTGGAAGAGACCAACAAGCTTATCCGCACAGACTCCCAAGATGCCAGATGGACGTGATTTCCCAGGAAATTTCCTTAAACTATCAAACCCTTGGTTACATCTCTTTTTTCACCTATTTCTGTGCCTACACCTATTAACACATACTCACAAGCTTGCTAAATTAAATTAGTAATGACTAAGCTCAAGTGGCCTTTAAATCCTGCCTACCAATTGGCCATATGTGCTAGACTTTCCCTACTCCTCCTCCTAAACGGTGCTCTCACATCTTCTGCTTTCCCTCAAACCCCCAACATCTTTCCCATTCTTACTCTTAGCTGATGACCTGGCTTCCCACTTTACTAGAAAAATAAAATCAATCTCAAAAGTATATCCACAAGCCCCGACTGCTGAAACCCACCTATTTGCACCTGTACCCATGTCCTCAACCTCACTTCCAGTTACCAAAGATGAGCTATCTGTGCTTCTAAGTAACCCCCTCCCTGCACACACACACGTTCCCCCCCACACACACATTCACACACTAGATTCCATCCCTTCTCACTTATACATGGCCATCACTTCAACAATTCCTCCCTCTCTAATGGATCATTTCCGTCAGCATACAAACACAAGTTACAATTTCTCCATCTTAAAACATTCCAGGGACTCCACTTCCCTCTCCAGAGTCATCCTATTTCTCTACTGCCCTTTACGGTAACATTTCTTTGGACTCCCTGGTTCCAAGCCCTCTCCTCCCATTCCCTCGAGTTCCACCTCTTCCCCAAAACACCTCTCACCAAGGTCACCCTGCACAGCCAGGTGGATCTCGGTTCTCCTCTGACTCCATCAGTCATTCCCTCCTCCGTGAGCGCATCTGGTTTTCCTCCTCACTCACTGGTCCCTCTTCCTCAGTCTCCTTTGTTGACTGACTTGGAGAAACCCCGGGTTCATCTATGGACCTCTTCTGTTTCATACCTAAAAATCACTCCCTTGATAATCTCATCTGCTTTCATACCTTCAAAGTCATCCATACATGATTCTCCAGTATATTCTTCTAGACTGAACCTCCTCTCCGTACTTCAAACTTGTTTATCAACTTATAGGCCTAAAAGGCACCTCAAACCCACCATGTTGAGAACTGAATCTCTGATCTTCCCCCCACATATATCCTTGCCTCTGTCTTCCAAATCTCAATAAATGGCAAACTAATCCTTCCAGTCACTTAGGTCAAAAACTACAGTCCACTTTGCTCCCTTTTTCCTTATTCCACAATCAATATCCAACAAATTCCCGTGACTTCACCTTCCAGATTCATCTGTGGCTGATGAGAATGAGAAGTTGCCATGTAGCACAGGGAGCAGTCTGGCGTTCTGTGATGACCAGGATGGGATGGGGGGAAGGGAGGGAAGCTAGGGAGGGAGGAGATGTATGTGTAATTATGGCTGATTTGCATTGTTATTTGGCAGAAACCAACACAATAGATGTCCATCAGCAGATGAATGGATAAGAAAGCTGTGGTACATATACACAATGGAGTATTACTCAGCCATTAAAAAGAATTCATTTGAATCAGTTCTAATGAGGTGGATGAAACTGGAGCCTATTATAGAGAGTGAAGTAAGCCAGAAAGAAAAACACCAATACAGTATATTAACGTATATATATGGAATTTAGAAAGATGGTAACAATAACCCTGTGTACGAGACAGCAAAAGAGACACTGATGTATAGAACAGTCTTATGGACTCTGTGGGAGAGGGAGAGGGTGGGAAGATTTGGGAGAATGGCATTGAAACATGTATAATATCATGTATGAAACAAGTCGCCAGTCCAGGTTCGATGCACGATACTGGATGCTTGGGGCTAGTGCACTGGGACGACCCAGAGGGAGGGTAGGGGAGGGAGGAGGGAGGAGGGTTCAGGAGGGGGAACACATGTATACCTGTGGCGGATTCATTTCGATATTCGGCAAAACTAATACAATATTGTAAAGTTTAAAAATAAAATTAAATTAAAAAAATATATATATATATTTATTTAAATGAAAAAATAGAGGAAAAATAAAAAAGATTCATCCTGAATCTGACCACCACTTACCATCACCATTGCTCCCACCGTGGTCCAAACCACCATCATCTGTCACCGGAAATAAACCACCTGTAATACACTCCTGCTCTGCTGCTGCTAAGTCGCTTCAGTCATATCTGACTCTGTGCGACCACACATACGGCAGCCCACCAGGCTCCGCCGTCCCTGGGATTCTCCAGGCAAGAACACTGGAGTGGGTTGCCATTTCCTTCTCCAATGCATGAAAGTGAAAAGTGAAAGTGAAGTTGCTCAGTTGTGTCTGACTCTTAGTGACCCCATGGACTGCAGCCTACCAGACTCCTCCATCCATGGGATTTTCCAGGCAAAAGAGTACTGGAGTGGGGTGCCATTGCCTTCTCCGAATACACTCCTATGAAGCCTCAAATCATTCACTGTAAAGATTAGTTCTTACAGGGACTTTCCTGGTGGCCCAGTGATTGGGCCATACTTTCATACTCCATACTTTCACTGCAGAGAGGGCAGGTTCAATTCCTGGTAGGAGAACTAAGATCCTGCATACCTTATGGCATGGCTTTAAAAAAAAAAAAAGTATATTAGTTCATATAGTAACGTGTGAGGTTCTGCAAGTTCTCTTGACCTCTTGGACAGTAATGCAGACTACTCCCCCAGCTCCTCATCCTGGCATTCTGACTGTTCTTTCAACACACCCGGCATATTCCCACCTCAGAGCTTCTGTTTTTGCTCTTACCCCTTCTGATCCCCAGATATTGTCAGAGCTCACCCTCCCACCTCCTTCAGACTTTTGTTCACATGTCACTGGGGCTTCCCTGACACCCACTTAAAAATTCAAAGCTCCTCCCAGCACGTCTCCTTCCCCTGCTTTTTTTCCCCCTGCTATTTTTCTCCATAACACTTCCCACCACCTGACATGTTATATATCTTGGCTACTTACTTGTTTACATCCCACTAGGATGAAAGGGATTTTTGTGTATTTTAACCATTTCTATATTCCCAGTTCCAGGACTTAACAAATACTTGTTGAATAAATGCATTAACAAATCCTGAAGCCTTTTAAACTTTTTCAGAGCCAGAGAGAAAAATAAAAGCTTCAAAATGTTTTCTACAAAGTCAGAGTAACATTGATACCAAATCTGACAAAGACTGAAATGCGAAAGAGAGAAAGAAAACTAGAAACCAATCTCAGTTCAAATATTTTCAGTAAATATTGCCAAATAAAACTCAAGAGTGCATTAAAAGGAAAATATATCATGACCAACTGAAGTACATTCAATGTAAATATGGCTCAATTCAAGGAAATCCATGAACATAAATGCAAGGAAATCTATAATTCACCACATTTATACATCAAAGGTGGAAAAAAAAAAAGTTACTTCAACAGATGTTTGAAGAAATTAAAAATAAGATAATCCAATAACAAGGGTGATTACATAATTACTGTGCAAAAATCTCTACTCTTTCAATGCCATGGGAAGGGTTCTTTAAGTAGCATATAAGCATGATAGATAAAAGAAAAACATAATAATCTTGACAACACAAAATTTAAAAAAAAAGACTTCAAACAAACTCAAATTCAAAACAAACTTATCTACATAACAGAAACAGACTCACAGACCTAAAGAACCAGACTTGTGGTTATCAAGAGGGAGGAGAAGATCGAGAGGGATGAACGGGAGCTTGGGGTTAGTAGATGCAGACCATACATTTAGAATGGATAAACAACAAAGTCCTACTGTATAGCACAGGGAACTATATCCAATCTCCTGGGACAAACCATAATGAAAGAGAATATTTTAAAAATGTATATATGTGTACAAACTGAGTCACTTTGCTGTACAGCAGAAATTAGCACAAATCAACTATTCTTCAATTTTTTTTAATGTCAAAAATAAATAAATAAAATAAAATAAAAACCTATCTGCAGCTTGAGGGAAAAAAAAGACTTCAGACAAACTCAAAAGACAATTGAAGGATTTCCTTGGTGGTACAGTGGATACGACGGAGAAGGCAATGGCACCCCACTCCAGTACTCTTGCCTGGAAAATCCCATGGAGCCTGGTGGGCTGCAGCCCATGGGGTCGATAAGAGTCGGACACGACTGAGTGACTTCACTTTCACTTTTCACTTTCATGCATTGGAGAAGGAAATGGCAACCCACTTCAGTGTTCTTGCCTGGAGAATCCCAGGGACGGGGGAGCCTGGTGGGCTATATATGTGTATAAGACGGTGGGCCATCTGTGGGGTCACACAGAGTCGAACATGACTGAAGCAACTTAGCAGCAGCAACAGTGGATACGAACCTGTCTGCCAATGCAGGGAACACAGGTTCGATCTCCGGTCTGGAAAGATTCTGCATGCCAAGAGCAACTAAAGCCTCTGCACAATTACTGAGCCCTGCTGTAGGGCCTGCAAGCCACAACTACTGAAGCCCGCATACCTAGAACCCTTGCTCTGCAACAAGAGAAGCCACCACAGTGAGAAACCTGTGCACCGCCTCGAATAGTAGCCCCTGCTCTTCACAACTAGAGAAAGCTCGAGTGCAGTAATGAAGACCTAGTACCATTACAAATAAATTAATTAATTAATTTTTAAAGAGATAATTTAATCTGTGTTAGAAAGCATTATATACAAGAACTCACTTTCTAGATTTTTAATAAAATTTTATCCAAAAAAAATTTAATATGTCACGTTCGTGCAAATTAGAAAAAGGATTTCCTTCCTCAAGATACTGTACTTTTGGAAAGAACTATAACTATGCTAATTTTGTTAGGACAAGACAGTTCATCACTGTCTTCCAGAAAAATGGCATAATAAATATTAAAATCGGGAACTTTCTTGATGGTCCAGTAATTAAGACTTTGACTTCCAATGCACGGGATGCCAGTTCAATCTCTGATCCTCTGATCCGGAGTTAAGATCCCACATGGCTGGAGGCCAAAAAACCAAAATATATAACCGGAACAATATTGTAACAAATTCAATAAAAACCTTAAAAATGGTCCACATCAAAAAAAGCTTTTAATAAATATTAAAATCTATGATTTCTATGATGTGAATAGTATCTGTTAGGTTAAACAATATACAACCCACACAACCATTAAGAATATCTGTAGTCTAGACTTAGATCATTGTAAATAGTATTATTTACTTATATGAACATCCACCAGGATTAAGTTGGTGTTGGATATAAACTTTTTTTTGGTAGGATTACAAGCATTCTTGGTCCCCTCCCCCACCAAGTTCCAGTAATACCTTCTAATCATCTGAACAATCCTAAACACTGCCAGAGTTTTCCAGAATTCCCCAGGAGATGGCCCTCCTCTTGGAGAACTGTCATGTAGGTTGACTGGAAGGCATAAAGGAAGACTTTAACTCTATTTTACGCGTTTCCATACAGTTTGAATTTTTCACCATGTGCATGCATATAAAATGAATAATTAAAATATAATAATATAAATAAACTACATTACTACTCTAGAAAGGAACTAAATATTAGGGATGGAAGAATGATTCCAATAAAGGACAGTATTTATCCCAATACCTAATAGTAACAGAGGTCTAAGTCCACCACAGTTCAGCAGTAACTAGTTGAAAGAGCACGGTCTGGAAAGCCAAGAGTTTGGATTTCTCTCCCCTAAATCAACAAGCACCTCTACTTCGTCTTGCATCTCGAAACAGATGGAAGGCATAGAGTGCGACAGTGTTCAGACTTGCTCAGATGAGAAAGCACCTCAAAGTCATGATGCTTTTTGCTGAAGAGCATTAAATTTTAAAATATTTCATTCTATCACATAAGCTATGATCTCACATAAAACTGCTTGTTTAATAAGTGTGTTGCTTTAAAACGTTGGTTTAATTAGGTTTGTGCACTATAAAACAAAGTGAAAAAACAATTACAGATACAGGTGAAAACCCAGCTTTTGAAGGAATACTGGCCAGTTCCGAGTTTTTCCATTATTACTCCTTTGTTGCTTATTTGTGGTCTTTCATCTGTCGGAAGCACGCAAGTAGTAGGAAGCACAAAAACTTTTTTAAGAAAAATTATGCCTTTTCTGTAAGCCTAAAATAAGTTCAAAATAAAACTTTTTAAAATGGTAAAATTGAAATTAAAGGCTGTAGTTTGGTTAAGAGTATTGTACCAGTGTCAAGCCCTTAGTTTTGATCACTGTACTGTGTTCACATAGGATGTCAACATTAGGAGAAGCTGGGTAAGGGATAGGAAAGGCTCTGGACTATTGTTACAGCTTTTCTGTAAGGTAAAAATTAACTCAAAATAAAGTTTTTTAAATTATGGGAAACACTTGAATTTGAGAATACTGTGTACATCAATTTTTTTCCTGCAAATTGAGAGAAGGCAGTTATTCCCTTTCAGTTAAGAATGTTTTTTGTCTTCTGGAGACTTGTCTGGTGGTCTAGGATCTACTAAAACAGGGATCCCAGGTTCAAGCCCTGGTCAGGGAACTAGATCCTGCATGCGGCAACTAAGCCCTAAGCAGCCAAATAAATAAATGAATAAATAAATAAATAAGAATGTTTATCCCTTCTTGAAATGCACCAGAGTGAGCACACAGTTTGGGGCTGGGAAAAGCAACCTGAGATCCCAGCTTGCAAAAAGTCCTTAAGTGATTTTAACCCACACCCTCAGCAAGAACCACTGGGGAAATGCTGTCTGAGGTCTCTTTCCAAACCCTTCGTCTTGTCCACTCGGCAAATTCTTATTTATCCTTAAAAGTCTAAGTCAGAAATCACCTCCTCCATGAAGCTCTCCTTGCCAGGAAAACACCAACTGGAATTCTAGAGACATTTTTTTCCCCCGATAAGGTGAATTTACATTGTAAACCAAAAGGAGCCAACTCCCTCAAGGGTAGACCATAGTGGATGTCATGGTTCATCACTCAAATGCCCGCTTCAGATCCAAGGCAGGCATCCCCCTAGAGACAATGGGAATGTCAACTAGTGAGGATTGGTAACTGAGTCTCTCCCTGGGAGTTACTCTTGGCTTAAGGGAATTGCCTGCCCAAAGTCACTCTCCCTTCCTTCAGGGCAGTCTGTATATAACGTCCGGTCAACTGTGGAGTGCAAAGGCCGGGCTCCCTTTGCCCCAGTTCAACACAGCTCTGCAGCACTGACTGTGACACCTCTATGGCATCACAGTTCACCTCCCGCCTCTGCCCACTCCTGCTGCCCTGGACGCTCACGGGTAAGATCCCAGGAGCATTTCCCTAATAAGCCACCTGCTCACAAAATCCTGCTTCAGAGTCCATTTTCTGGGGAATCCATCCTATGACAATCACAACTGCCAATATTTGGAATTATCCTACCCACTTCAAGAAACGGATCCTTCGTTTTGCTGTACAAAGTCATGACCCACAGCATAATTGATTGCAACATGTTTCTAACAGCAACATATTATAAAATCCATCAACAGAGAACCATAAATCACGGCTATGGTCGAATGATATGCAGCTGTATAAAAGAATAAGGAAGCGCTTTATGTCATTATATGATGCAATCTTCAATTTATAAATTTAAGTGAAAAAGCAAGATATAGAAGAGTATGCATTCATATTGAGGTTTGACAGAAAACAGCAAAATTCTGTAAAGCAATTATCCTTCAATAAAAATAAGTAAAACAAAGAAGACTGTGCAAAGTATGCTATCATTTTGTTTAAAAAGCAAAAAAAATACATGTACATGTTTATATATTTTTAAGTTTATTTTATTTTATTTGCACTTTTTGTCTGCTCTGCGTCTTTGTTGTTGAGTGTTTTTTCTAGCTGTGACAAGCAGGCACTAACTCCTCTTGTTGTGGTGCGTGGGCTTCTCTTGCTGCAGCGCACAGGCTCTAGGGTGCTGAGGCTTCAGTGGCTCCATTACTCAGTAGTTTTGGCTGTCAGGCTTAGCTGCTTCTCGGCATGTAAAATCTTCCCAGACCAGGGATCGAATCCATGTCCCTGCATTGGCAGGCAGATTTTTAACCAGTGGACCACCAGGGAAGTCCCATGCTTATATATTTGTAGAATATTTCTGGAAGGATTTAGGAAAAAAACTAGAAACATTAGTTGCCTCTGGGAAGGACATTTGAATGGCTATGGGACAGAGTGGAGATCACTTCTTCCGGGGGTTTTGTTTGTTTGTTTTTCACCCCATAGCTTTTTTGAACCTTTTGAATTTCAAAGTGTATAAATACTTTATTCAAAGCTAAATAAATGAAAATAAAACAAAAGAAAGTAAATGTTAAGGACTGAAAAGAGGCCTTGGGCTTGGAGAGCAGTAGCCACGGAAAGTCCTCAGGAAAGAGGTTTCAGTAGAGCCATGGAAACAGAACTCTTCAGGGGACACAGTGAGTGCAGAACAGAAAAAGAGGAAGAGAGAAGAAACAGAGGCTCCTCTTTTGAGACGTCTGGGAGAGCAGGCAGGAGAGGTTCCTCGGGGCTTCCCTGGGGGATCTAGGCCAAACAAAGCCCCTTGCTGGGCTGGCAACCTAGAACCCCAAACTACGCCCATCCAGGAACAAGCCTCACCAATTAAGTAAGCCCCTCTCCTTTAAGCATCTGACCTGGGAACTGCCAAAGAATTGAGTAGGAGCCTAAGAGGGAAGCCAAAGAGATTCACTGAATCGGAATGGCAGAGGGGCCGAAGCCAGCCATGAGATAAAGAAAAGATGCACAGAGCAGCAGGAAATTGTGGGGAACAATCCTTGAAAGATGACGGCATCAAACACAGAGAAAGCTGAGTCACAACAATGGTGGCTACACGAGGCTAAGGTCCACGAACGCTGCTCCTGAGGTTGCCAGACCTGCCTTAGGAGGGTGAGGAAGTGTGGTCCTCACACCAGCAACATCAGCACCCTCTGACAGCTCGTTAGAAATGCACGTTCTTGGCCCAGCCCCAGTCCAACAGAACCAAAAACTCGAGGTGGGGCCCAGTGATCTGCGTTTTCACCAGCCCTTCAGATGACTCTGGTGCACATTACAACCACTGTTATAGATCTTAGACCCGGAGGCCCAGCTGTCCCAGGATTCTTCTGTGTGTACGATTCCTGCCTGTGTATGTCTTTACAACAAATCCCACTCTAAAGATAGCATAAGCTCTCTAGCAGAAGATCTAGTTTCCTGCTCCAAACGTGCCTAGTACGACCTTACCTCAATTGGAAAGTCAACTCCTACTCTTGTTTGGAGATTCAGCTCATAGGCCACCTCCTCTTAGAAGCCTTCCTTACAGATCTCTCTCAGGCTAAGTTAAGTGTTGCTCTGCTATGTTCCTGTAGTCACCCCCTTTGTTGTTGTTCGGTCACTCAGTCGTGTCCAACTCTTTGCGACCCCATGGACTGCAGCATGCCAGGCCTCCCTGTCCATCACCAACTCCTGGAGCTTGCTCAAGTGCATGTCCATATGATGCCATCCAACCATCTCATCCTCTATCGTTCCCTTCTCCTCCTGCCTTCAATCTTTCCCAGCATCAGGGTCGTTTCCAATGAGTCAGTTCTTCACATCAGGTGGCCAAAGTATTGGAGCTTCAGCTTCAGCATCAGTCCCTCCAATGAATATTCAGGACTGATTTTCTTTAGGATGGACTGGTTGGATCTCCTTGCTGTCCAAGGGACTCTCAAGAGTCTTCTCCAACACCACAGTTCAAAAACATCAATTCTTCAGCACTCAGCTTTCTTTATGGTCCAACTCTCACATCCACACATGACTACTGGGAAAACCAGTGAATAATGAGTGAATAAATAAGGGAAAATATATATAACCATTACTGTCCTCATTTCTACAACTAGTCACAAGGCTATAATAAGTATTTATGACTTTCTTCAGCCTATTCCCCATTTCATGTTCCATCGGTCCTCACCCACTGTCTCAACTGCTTGCATTCTTTACTTGGTACCAAGACCCAAACCTTCATTCCTGAGAAGTCTGAATCCTCAGTGGGCCTGCTTTTCTTCAGTTCAGTTCAGTCGCTCAGTCATGTCTGACTCTTCGCGACCCCATGGACCACAGCACCCAAGACGGATGGGTCTTGGTGGAGAGTTCTGACAAAATGTGGTCCACTGGTGAAGGGAATGGCAAACCACTTCAGTATTCTTGCCTTGAGAACCCCATGAACAGTATGAAAAGGCAAAAAGATAGGACACTGAAAAATGAACTCCCCAGGTCGGTAGGTGCCCAATATGCTACTGGAGATCAGTGGAGAAATAACTCCAGAAAGAATGAAGAGACAGAGCCAAAGCAAAAACAACACCCAGTTGTGGATGTGACTAGTGATAGAAGCAAGTTCTGATGCTGTAAAGAGCAATATTGCATAGGAACCTGGAATGTCAGGTCCATGAATCAAGGCAAATTGGAAGTGGTCAAACAGGAAATGGCAAGAATGAACGTCGACATTTTAGGAATCAGTGAACTAAAATGGACTGGAATGGGTGAATTTAACTCAGATGACCCTTATATCTACTGCCTTTCTTAGTGGCTGTATTTTTACATTAACTTCTATCATTGGACATGGAAGTCCTAAGAGACACCCCCAAAGAACACCCATGGTTCTAGACATAGTCCTCTTTGTCCCAGTGAAATGACAGTAGCCAAATTTCCTCAGGAATTGGGGTCAGTCATCCTTGCAGCATGCATAAGCAAGTGGCACTCTTGTCTTCCAGTTCAGTGGGATCATTACAGAGTCTCCCAGTGGAAGAACCATTCCTTTCTTGGGAACTAAGACCTCCATAGCCACAGATCCCAAAGATGCAAGAACTGCAGGCAAAAATTCTGTGAGTGGGTTAAGTGTCAACATTAGTGGAGCCACTCCCAGTCTATCCCTTGATTTCTAGACCCTATGTTCCACCTATGGGATAAAGCAGCACCCTGTCTTGGTTACCAATTCAAAGCATAGTCTACATCCTGTAGGCTGAAACCTCGGCATTTCAGGTTGTTAATCCCAATTAGCACTGTATCTAAGTCTTCTATTCCATCATTCAGGCCAAAGGGGGCCACGTGGTAAGAACAGTGATGTCCATGGGCTTGAGTCCATTGTTAGTTCTTCAAATCAGTTCCTTGGTCAGAAGTAAGGTTATATCAGTTCAGTTCAGTTCAGTTCAGTCACTCAGTCATGTCTGACTCTTTGGGACCCCATGAAATGCAGCACGCCAGGCCTCCCTGTCCATCACCAACTCCTGGAGTTCACCCAAACTCTTGTCCATCGACTTGGTGACACCATCCAGCCATCTCATCCTTTGTCATCCCCTTCTCCTTCTGCCCCCAATCCCTCCCAGCATCAGAGTCCTTTCCAATGAGTTAACTCTTCACATGAGGTGGCCAAAGTATTGGAGTTTCAGCTTTAGCATCAGTCCTTCCAAAGAACACCCAGGACTGATCTCCTTTAGGGATACATCAAGTGTATAAAGCATCCTATAAATTCATAGATGGTGATGGTGCAAAGTGTCGAGACTGGAGAAGGCAAATCCACATTCAGAATAGTATTTATTCCAAGGGAACAAAACATTCTCCCCTTCCTTATGAAAGGGGCCCAGGGTAATCAATTGGCCACCACATGGCTGGCTGATCTGCCAGGGAAAACCGCTCCTCTGGGGGCTTATGATGGTCCCTGCTGTTAGCAGGTTAGACTTTCAGGAAGAACAGTATCCATATTAGTTTTGGACTTCCCATGTGGTGCTAGTGGTAGAGAACTTATCTGGCAATGCAGGAGACACAAGGGCATTGGATTCCTCCTGCTTCACAGGCCCAGCAGTTTGTCTTAAGCCGGTTAGCCCTACCAATACAGATATATTTGATTGGCTTGGGCTTTGAAGGTACTTTCATAAATTCATTACACCGCCACTATTGTTTGCCTGGAAAAATCTTATTTCACACCTCCAGGTTCAGCTTGAAAATTCTTTCCTTTCTAAAGACTTTCTTGTCTCCTGCTTCCCCCCACGTCATCTCACACTTGCCCTTGATTTCATTGCTCTGCGCCTGGACTCTTTCAGCACTTGGATTCTATCACTTGTTCCAAATTATCGTTCCCATGTCCGTCTTTGACTAGGTTGAAGATTTCTTGTGACAGGAACTAAATTTCATGCACCTATTTATATGTGTTAAACATGATAGGTATGTAATCAACTTTCACAGAACGAACAAGAGAGTGATAATGGTGACTTCCCCTCCTTAGAACAAGCACAAGGGGCTGGCAGGAGGGATGACAGGGGAATTATTGTTTGATGGGGTCAGAGTTTCCTTTTGGGAAGATGCGAAAGTTCTGGAGATGGATGGTGGTGAGGGTTGCACAGCAGTGTATTTAATGCCACTGAACTACACACTGAAAAATGGTTAAAATTGTAAATTTTATGCATGTCTACTTTGCATAACTTTTTAACAAAACTAACAACTAAAATATCCTTTATTCTCACCTACAAGATGAAGTTCCACACCCTATTTCTGAGACTGACCTCCGGGATCAGGACCGTCCCACAAGGAAGGAAGCAAGTCCGTGGAATTTCACTGCAGCCTTACTTACAAGAGCGAAAGCAAGGCAGGAGAAAGGACAACCCCAATGTCCAGTAGGAAAATGGATAAATAAGTTGTACCAACTCATACTATTAAATACTCTATAAAACTGAAAATGAATCAATGAGACCTTCATTGAATAAGCTTATGTGAATTAATTCACAGATTAAGCCTATGTGAATAACAAAGGCTGCAAATTTTATCTACAGTATGGCTTAGTAAATCTTAAAGTGAAACACTATAACATAGCCACATTCATATATATACTGTTAATAAAAGTATAAAAACATGCAGTTTCAGGTGAGTGATTAACCTGAAGGAAGGAAGCAAGAAGGGCTGAGAGTCTCAGCCTTCAATATTTTATTTCTTACAAAAGGAGAGAATTCTGAGCTTTCCTGCTTGCTCAGTGGTAAAGAACCCGCCTGCCAATGCAGCAGATGAGGGTTCGATCCCTGAATCAGGAAGATCCCACATTCTAACCAGCTCGAGGGCCGAGAGCCACATCTACTGAGCCCACGTGCTGCAACTACTGAAGCCCACGTGCCCAGGAGCCCGTGCTCTGCAACAAGAGAAGGCCCCGCAGTGAGAAGCCTGGGCTCCGCAGCTAGCAAGTAGCCCCCACTCTCTGCAACTAGAGAAAAGCCCATGCAACAGCAAAGACCTAGCACAGACAAAGATAAAGTAAATAAACAAAGGAGAGAATTCTGAATAAATAAGGCAAACGATCACACATTTGTTCCATCAAGTGAACAGGCTATACGGAGGTCAATTCTATCTTTCTGCGCATCGCTGTCTTCTTAAATGATTTCATTAAAAAGTTGATAAAGTAAAGGTCCAGTTCCTTTGTGACACATGTTTTGACTAACCAAATCCTCAGGACACAACAATTTACAACTCAAGCATGTACTTATTTACTGACGCGTGAGGCAGTGCCAGAAGATTTGAGTTTGATGAAATAATTGCAATACGATGATTTGGGCGACAAAAACCTCACATCAAACCACCTGATGTACATAAGCACAAGTAGGTACACACACACACACACACACACACACACACACACACGGAAAACAACAGCTGCAGAGTGCTGAATGAAAAATCCAGAGTGCCCGCAGGAGTTCAGCAACAGAGTAGAAATGGAATGTCCTCTCTCTTGTATTAAGAACCAATTAGGTCACTGAAAAAAGCAAAATGAAAGTGTTAGTCTCTCAGTCGTGTCTGACTCTTTGCGACCTCATGGACTGAAGCCCACCAGGCTCCTCTGTCCATGGGATTCTCCAGGCAAGAGTACTGGAGTGTGTTAGTCTCTCAGTCGTGTCTGACTCTTTGCGACCTCATGGACTGTAGCCCACCAGGCTCCTCCGTCCATGGGATTCTCCAGGCAAGAGTACTGGAGTGCGTTGCCATTCCCTTCCTCAGGGGATCTTCCCAACCCAGGAGTCCAGCCCAGGTCTCCTGCACTGCAGGCAGATTCTTACCATCTGAACCACCATTGCTTGACAGTAAAAGGTTCCACTGAGGACAGCCAGTGCAAGTAAGCCTGTCACCCAGAGGCTGGTAACACTGCAAGCAGAGGAGCCACCAGGAGTGCTGATTTCTCATCTTCTGGCCTAAGAGGGCCTCCCGGGAGAGCCAGGCTCTCTCAATGAGGGTAAGCAGGAAGGGAGGGAGCCAGTGGCCACCTGCCCAAGATGCCAGCCACTCACAGAGGGAACTTTGCCAAGGCCCTTAGTGCATGGAATCCTTAAGAAGCTTCTGGAACAACTGCTCACCTGCTGCAGAAATCTCTTTTATAGCACCTGTCAAACCTCTGGGGCTTCCCTTGTGGCTCAGCTGGTAAAGAATCCACCTGCAATGCAGGAGACCTGGGTTCAATCCCTGAGTTGGGAAGAACCCCTGGAGAAAGGAAAGGCTACCCACTCCAGTATTCTGGCCTGGAGAATTCCATGGACTGCAAAGAATCGGGCACGACTGAGTGACTAACCTCTGCTTAAACAAATCCAGAGTTGGGGCCCCACTCTTTTTGAGGAAGCCAATTCCATTATAGGCCATTTTGGCTGTTGGAAGAGTCAGATTTTTTAAGGAAATAATCAGAACTAAAGCAGGAGGTGTAATAGTACAAGGGCTTCCCAGGTGGCACTAGTGGTAAAGAATCCGCCTGCCAATGCAGGAGGTTCAGGAGACATGGGTTTGACCCCTGGGTTGGAAAGATCCCCTGGAGGAGGAAATGGTAACTCACTCCAGTTTTCTTGCCTGGAGAAGCCCCATAGACGGAGGAGCCTGGCAGTCTACAATCTATAGGGTCGCAAATAGAAACCACCGATGCAACGTAGTGGGCTTTGCTGCGGCTCAGCTGGTAAAGAATCCACCTGCAATCAGGAGACCTGGGTTCGATCCCTGGGTTGGGAAGATCCCCTGGAGAAGAGAATATAGCTACCCTCTCCAGTATTCTGGCCTGGAGAATTCCATGGACTGTATAGTCCATGGGGTCCCAAAGAGTTGGACATGACTGAAATTTAGCATGTACAATTGCTGTGTAAAATGTGTATGGGCTATCTATCTGTCTCTGCGTGTGTACTTGGGAAATCATACACCAAAATATAAAATACCAACACTTTTGGGGAATTCCCTGGCTGTTCATGGTTAGGACTCCATGCTTTCACTTCCCCTGGTTAGAGAACTAAGATCCTGAAAGTTGAGTTGAGCAGTCAAAAAAAAAAAAATAAAATAAAATACTAACAATCTGATTAAACTCTGAGTGCTGGAGTTATTTGGTGATTTTTATTTTATCTATTTATTTGTCTGTATTTTTAAAATGAAGGCTGCTCACGTAGCTCAGTGGTAAAGAATCCAATGCAGGAGACACAGGAGACATGAATTCAATCCCTGGGTCAGGAAGATCCCAAGGAGAAGGAAACGGCAACCCACTCCAGTATTCTTGTCTAGAAAAATCCCATGGACAGAGGAGCCTGGAGGGTTACAGTCCATGGGATGGCAAAGAGTCAGACACAATTTATCGACTGAGCAACAACAACAACAAACTTCCATTACGTCATTTCATCCCTGACCCAGCAGGGGAGGTGGTATTAGCAGGCCTTCCTACTGTCCAGGTGGGTTCATTTTGAATCAATAAATATTTCCTGCCACACAGCAGGAATGGATATTCAAAGACACTGAGAGCTTTGAGCAATATTATCCCCCAATGCTTCCTCGATGGCTCATCAGTGAAGAATCTGCCTGCAATGTGGGAGACGCAGGAGATGTGGATTAGATCCTTGGGTGGGGAAGATCCCTTGGAGGGGAAAACGGCAACCCACTCCAGTATTCCTGCCTGGGAAATCCCACGAATAGAGGAACCTGGTGGGCTACAGTCCATGGGGTCGCAAGAGTTGGACACGATTGAGCAACTGAGCACACACGCATGAGTTTTCTAAAACGAGCAAGTTTCACTTGGTGAAGTGGGAAGAGATAGTATTATATATATTTAAGTTTGGTGGGGAGATCCCGCCATGGTTCTTCCTCACCAATGTAAAACAAGCCCTCTTCTGTTTTGCATCCATTGTTCCCCAGTTCTGTTGTATTCTCAGGGAGGCAAACGGACCCAAGCCGGGCCATCTGAAGAGAGATGAGGTCAAAGCCTGCAGTGTGGCCGGGTCACACTGGGCCCACTCCACCTAGTCTAAAGAGAACGAAGCTTTCCAGTAGCCGTGATAGATTTAAGCGTGTCCACGCTTCAGATCAGTGAGTCAGGGAAAACCAGTTTCCTCTCCGGAAAGGAGGCTATACTCAGCCCTCCCCTTCCAGAAATGCAGTGATGTGTTTAAAATATTTATTTATCCATTTGGCTTCATTGGGTCTTAGTTGTGGCACTGGGGATCTCTGTTGTGTCATTTGGGATCTTTTATTGCAATGCATGGACCCTCAAGTTGTGGCTCACGGGCTTTTAGTTGTGACCTGTGGATCTTAGGTCCCTGACCAGGGATCAAACTCACATCCCCTGCATTGCAAGGCAGATTCTTAACCACTGGGCCACCAAAGGAAGTCCCAGAAATGCAACGATTTTAGAGCTAGTCCAGCTGAAGACAAGTTAGTGGAGGGATGTTTTGGTCTGAGCACTCCTGAAGAAGATCTTATAATACCCAGCCTCTGCACAGCACGTTGAGAGAAAGAGTTTCTCAGAGATCATCTTCACTGATTCAACCCAGAATCCTCTCTCCTTCAACCATCCAAACTAAAACATACATTGTATCTGAAATATGGTCTGTCTATGCATATGTCCACTTTCCTGGGAAGAAGGGTCCAAGCTTTAATCAGTTTCATCAGATTCTCCAAGGAGTTTGTAGACCCCAGAAGACTGGGGTGACAGGTGTAGCCCAGAGATGGTTTTTCAGAGGGCCAGCTGATTCCTCCTCTGTTATGAGAAGGACTGGACTACATGGTTTCTACAACCTTTTCCAGCTCTGACTTCACACTGTCCAGCCCCCCAGGAGCCAAAACTTATTCCCAGAGTCCAGAGGTAGCCCGACCTTTACTGTCTATCAGGGCCTCCCACGAGACCACTTTTAGAGCAATAAGGATGTCTGCCTGCCTGGTGACAGGATTTGTAGCCAACAAAACCCTCTATACAGGCTGTCTGGCTGCAATTTATTCCGCTCTGTCACTTTGACTGCAGCCAAGTGCCAGGAGAAATTTGAATCTGAATGCTGCTGCTTCTGAAATAAGCTTAGAAAAATATACAGGCTCTCTTCAACAAAGAGCAAGCCTAGCTGAATCTGAAGAACCCCGTTTGGGGCGGGTTAAAGACACACAGGCAGACACTGTCCAACAGAGGCGAGTCTCGGGAAACCAGACGGAGATTAGCCTTTTACCAGAAGGAGAATTTGAGCCTGCAGGAGATGCAGTGGCTTTACCTAGCAAGGTGGATGAAGGCAGGGTGTGACCTGGAAGGATGGGGATAGGTTAGAAAACCTTTACTGAGCTCGCCTGAAGCTTCCATTGGTGACATCATGGGGCTTAGTAGGGGAAGGGCTACTTCTGTTTGTTGCAGCATGGTTTGCAACAGAAGCAGATGGGACACATGTGCCTACTTGTGCATCGCTAGGAGACCAGGTAAATGCACACTGGAATACTATCTGGCCATTAAAGAGGATGCAGTGGGTCAGAGCAGGCGGGTATAGAAAACACTTTTCTTCTGAAGTGAAGAAGAAACAAGTCTCAGCACCTGGAGCGCATACAGTAGGTGACAATTCATGGGAATACGCTTGTGTGTTCACACATTGTCTCTGCAAGAATTCTCAAGAAACACATTAGGAGTGGAAAGCAGACTGGTGGCGCTAGTGGTAAAGAACCCACCTGCCAATGTAGGAGACATAAGAGACGTTGGTTTGATCCCTGGGTAGGGAAAATCCCCTGGAGGAGGAAACAGCAACCCACTCTGGTATCTTTGCCTGGAAAATCCCATGGACAGAGGAGTCTGATGGGCTACTGTCCACGGGTCACAAAGAGTTGGACACGACTGAAGTGACTTAGCACTTTTTACTGGATACCTTTATCTAGACCTTTCAGATTGCTTACCATGTGCCTGTATTCCTGCTTGAAAATATAAATAAATAAAGAAGTTTTGAAAGGAAAAAAAAAAAAAAGCATCAGTCACTTTCCTCCAAAATTAGCTCTACCATGGAACCATCTTCCCTTCCCAGAGGTAGTGGTTTATTTTATGTGTGAACTGGCTGGGTATATCTATCTGCAAGTTTCATATCTGTGGATTCAACTAGTCACAGATGACAGAAATTTGTGGGGGGAAAAATTCCAGAGTTCCCAAAAGCAAAAACTAGAATTTGCCATGTGTCAGCAACAACTTATATAACATTTATATTGAATTTACCACTATCGCATTTACCTTGTATTGGGTATTATAAGTAATCTAGAGACAAAAAAGTATACTGGAGGATGTATGTAGGTCATATGTAAATACCATGTCCTTTTGTATAGGAGACTTGAGCATCCTCCAATTTCCGGTTTCCATGGGGGTCGTGGAAAACCACCCCGTGTGGATACTGAGGGGCCACTGTATGGTAGGTTCCCTTCCTCTGGAGGGCCCGATATGCGGGCTTGAGGGAATCTCTGTGACCAGACCCCTGGAAGGCAGAGGTGAGGGGACCTTTATTGCCTGCTGGGGAAAGGGCCGGTTGTGAGACTCCCTCGGGCAGGGGCTGGCCACGGACCTCGCTCTCAGGTGGCAGAGCTGGGAGGAAGGCAGCCTAACTTGCCCTCCGTCAGCCAGCACATGGGGCGAGCCCTGCCCTGGTCTTCCCACGGACACTTTGGTTACTCCCTTAGCATTAACTGGTTGGTTCCTTTGTCTCCTCCTGGCCCTTCCTCACGATGTGACTTTCTTTTTCTTCTCCCACTCTCCAAGTCTTTTCTCGTCCATGTCTGCTTTGTGAGCAAGGTTCCACCAACAGGGCAACAATAAAGATGTTGCCAGGTTTCTGGTTCCTCCCTGCTGTGATCCTATTTGGCTCAGTTCAGTTTCTGGTCATGGCCTCTGAAGCCAGCCATTTCTGCTGAGTGGGAAAGACAGTCAATCAGCCAGTTACTTTGTCTCAGAGAACCAAGAAATAAGTTTAACCATTTCCCCCAGCTTTTATTGTTGGACCAAATCAGACCAAGCAATTCAAGATGATTGAAAATGACATGTATAGATATCCTCTTTTTTTCTCTCTTCCCAACTCATGACACACTGCATTATTCATTCCGACTGTGTCATTCAGTCTTCATTTCACCATGAAAGGGGGCATAAAATGATCTGACACTAACGTCTTTGCATTGGGTGGTCCCTTTGAAATAAGTCTCCTTCCACGGATCCCAGCTTTAATTAAGCAGTCCATCCACAAAGACTAAACCAGTTATGATTAAGGCATCGCTTTAGGCACTGAAAGGAAACAAAGGAGCAGAAAAAGAGCTTATGTGCAAGAGGTTATGTGCTACACGAAGCACACACACAAATAGATCATAAATTAGCTAAGCAGTACAGAGCTAAATAAATGACAAATGAGGTCGCTGTGGGCTAGAGGGCTCTGAAGGCTCTGGCCTGGGCATCGATGATAGACAGAAGTCAAGAAATAATCCTTCTGTAACTTCCATTTTAGGGGCTTCCCTGGTGGCTCAGTGGTAAAGAATCCCCCTGCCAAAGCAGGAGACACGGACATCCCTGGTCTAGGAAGATCCCCTGGAGAAGGAAATGACAACCCACTCCAGTATTCTTGTCTGGGAAATACCATGGACAGAGGAGCCTAGAGGGCTGCAGCCCATGGCAAAGAGTTAGTCACGATTTAGCAACTGAGCAACAACAACAAACTTCCGTTATGTCATTTCATCCCTAACCCAGGGGGGAGGTGGTTCCAGCAGGACTTCCCACTGTCCAGGTGGGTTCAGCTTGAGCTAATAAATATTTCCTGCCACACAATAGGAATGAATGCCCAAAGAGATGAGAGGTTTGACCAACGCTACCCTCTCACAGCAGGCTTCCCCAGTGGCTCAGTGGTAAAGAATCTGCCTGCAATGCGGGAGACATAGGAGACGCAGGTTCCATCCCTGGTCCAGGAAGATCCCCTGGAGGAGGAAATGGCAACCCACTCCAGTACTCTTGCCTGGAGAATCCCATGGACAGAGGAGCCTGGAGGGCTACAGTCCATGAAGTCGCAAAAGAGTTGGACATACTGAGCACCCGAACATGCCCCCACGCATTAATGCTACCATCAGGGCTAGAGCCTCCCTGGTGCTCTGTTGACTAAATAAGAGAAGACTGTCCAAGCAAATGAGAGTATCAACAGATACAAAGGCCCAGAGACCCAAGAGGAGTTTGAACAAACCAGGCTGGCTGGCTTATGGAGAGGAAAGCTGAGAAAGTGCGGGTCCACTACCAATCCCCCTGGGACACACACACACACACACACACACACACACACACACACGCATACACACATGTGCACACACACACACAAACACGTGAACACATACACTCCCCGTTTTCCTCAAATTACACTTCTGCCTGAGAGAATATGAACAAGCAAAGGATTAATCATGCATCAGCTGAATCAGAATTAAAAAGGATAGCTTTGACGGATGGGCCTTGTGCCCCTAGGAATCCACCGCCAAACCCTTTCAGCAGGATTAATGTGATGGTCTGAAAGCTTCCACCTGGGTCTTTCTGACTTCCTGTCAGAAACTCTTAGAGGAAGTGATAGCAATTCTTTTCAACAAAATAAATACATAAATGAAAGGAGCTTTATTATCTAAGCAAAGTTACACACGTTGTCCCAGAACTGATAACCTTTGGAACAATTTCAGTTACACACAAAAGAATTATCAGTGAGATGAGGAATTTGCACAAGGGGCAGTAAACAGTGGGGTGAGGTGTTTACTTCAGCTCATTGGTTCTGCAGCTTCAAATGGACAAGACTGTCATCAGGTGACCAGCTCGGATCACTCTAACTGGGAACTGTTGCAACCTCAGCCAGTGTGGGCAGGAAAGAATGGAGTGTGACCTTCCAAGAGATATGGCCTCTACTTTTCCCTGGTCAGTGGGTCTCTTTATCTACAGTCAGGATAATAAATTCAAAGAAAAGTTTCCACGTGGGAACAACTCCTGCCATCACCATCATCTTGACCATTATTCCCAAGCAGATGGTCAGAGTGAGAAGAGGGAGCTTTCTGGGGACGTCTGGATGGATTCACAAGTAGAGTGAAATCTAAGTTCCTCCATGATATTTCCTCCACCCGGCCGCTGGGCTCTGCAGTGTCCACCTTGGACAACCTCTAGGAAATACAGACTGAGACTGTGAACCCTTGCCAGCAAATCTTCACCCACTGGTGGAATCCCCTCCAGTGTCCTAGACAGAGTTCATCCTGCCATTGGTGCTGAGATTAAGGTGATGAAGGGAATCTGCCACTTCAGCAGGCAATCAGCTCATTCTATTTAAGTCACTGTAAATGCTAGAAGCCCTTTATTTGAGGTTAAAGCTATTCCTGATAATGCCCAGTATTGATTTTAGTTCTATCTGTGCCCTCATTCATGTCGTGACCCGAGTTCCAGAAGATTGTCCATATGAATCCCACCTCCGAGTCCTCTCTGATCCAGGCCAAACACCCTTTGCTTGCCTTAGTGAAAGTGAAGTCGCTCAGTCGTGTCCGACTCTTTGCAACCCCATGAACTGTAGCCTACTAGGCTCCTCCGTCCATGGGATTTTCCAGGCAAGAGTACTGGAGTGGGTTGCCATTTCTTTCTCCAGGGGATCTTCCCTACCCAGGGATCAAACCTGGTCTCCTGCATTGTAGGCAGACGCTTTACCCTCTGAGCTACCAGGGAAGCCTGCTTGCTTTAGTGGAACCCAATGACTGTGAGCTTCAAATCCAACAGGCCATGTTTGGAATCCCTTCTCAGAGATGGTGGAGCAGACAGACTCCGAAATAGTCCTACGAGACCCACCCCTGGCCTCAGGCCCTTGTGTAATCTCCTCCATCTCCAAGTACGGGCAACACTTGCGACAAGCTTTCCTCCCATAGAACACAGAAAAGCAGTAGCAGCAGTGTTAGTCTCTCAGTCATGTCCGACCCTTGGTGACCCCACAGACTGTAGCCCACCAGGCTCCTCTGTCCAAGGGATTCTCCCAGCCAGAACATTGGAGTGGATTGCCATTCCCTTCTCCAGAGGATCTTCCTGACTGGGGGATTGAACCCAGGTCTCCTGCATTACAGGCAGATTCTTTACCATCTGAGCTACAGGGAAGAGCTAGAACACAAAAAAGGTGACAGGCTATCACTGCCATGATTGTGTTACATAAGATTCTAAGAGACCTGGTCTGGTTTTGACGGGCAAAGGTGGTTTGGAGCAGGGAACAGTACTTGAGAATGTTAAATCTGGAAACCGCCCTGACTTAGAGGGTTTCAGAAGGGAATGATATCTGAATGGGTGGCAGAAGACAGAGGACTAAAGAAAGGGGAGCCGACTTACCCCATGGGCCTTGTTTAAGGAATCAGCACCAGGACTTTAACATTCCAAGCTCCAGCACCTGGAGGGCTCCGTAATGGTGACGGCATCATCTACAGAAATCATGGCTTCCACTCTGTGCTCAGCCTACTTAGACTGCTGGCGGTACTGCTGCATCTATCCCAGTGTTTCACTTCATTAGGTCTGAGCCGAAAAGCCTTATTTTTTAATAATGTTTATATACTTATTTTTATTTCCAGCTGTGCTGGGTCTTCACTGCTGCCTGGGACACTCACTAGTTGCAGTGCTCGGACTTCTCATTGCAGTGGCTTTTCTTGTTGCAGAACATGGGCTCGAGGGCGTGCAGGCTTCAGTAGTTGCAGCATATGGGCTCAGGAGCACAGGCTTCATAGTTGTGCATGCGTTTAGTTGCTTCGCGGCATGTGGGATCCTCCCAGACCCCACCTTTGAACCGTGGTGTTGGAGAAGACTCTTGAGAGTCCCTTGGACTGCAAGGACCAGTCAATCCGAAAAGAAATCGGTCCTGAATATTCATTGGAAGGGCTGATGCTGAAGCTGAAGCTGCAATACTTGGGCCACCTGATGTGAAGAACTGGCTTATTGGAAGAGACCTTGATGTTGGGAAAGATTGAAGGCAGGAGGGGAAGGGGACGACAGAGGATGAGATGGTTGGATGGACAACCATCCAACTCAAACTCGATGGACATGAGTTTGAGTAAGCTCCTGGAGTTGATGATGAACAGGGAGGCCTGGTGTGCTGCAGTCCATGGGGTCACAAAGAGTCAGACATGACTGAATGACTGAACTGAACTGACGTGGGATCTTCCCAGACCAGGGATCGAGCCTGTGTCACCTGCATTGGCAGGTGGATTCTTATCCACCAAGCCGCCAGAAAAGCCCCGGAAGAGCCTTGGAGGTGGGATCACACCCTTTTGACCTTTGAGTCTCCTCATCGAGTCTGTTTTTCCCGCACTGTAGGTGCTCGTTCAGTTTCAATGACCTGAAGTCAGTCGGGAAGAAAGCTCAGTAATTAGTCTTTGCAGAACTTTGCTGGGAAAAGAGGGGAAGAAAGGCACAGAAGAAAGGAGTTGAGGGAAGAGAAAGAGGAGTTGGAGGAACCGGGGAGAGGCAGAGTGGGAGTCCCAGGCATGCTGAGAGTGGGAGCCCCGGGAAGGAGTGAAGGAGATGAAGGGGCTCTGAAGCGAGGCGGCAGGGGTAGGGTCTCCTGGAGGGCTCCTGGAGTAGCAGGAGTAGCAGGCTTCTTCCACGAACCAGAAACAGACTCGCAGGTATGAGAACAGTCGTGTGGTTGCCCAGTGGGGAGTGGGGGAAGACATTTGGGATTAGCAGACACAAACTATCATATACAGGATGGGCAGATAGCAGGGTCGTGCTGCATAATTCAGGGGACTGCACTCCATACCCTGTAATAAACCATAATGGAAAAGGAAAATACAAAGGAGAAATGAACGATGGGGAAAAAATGGAATTCTTCTGGACCCAGGAGGGCTGGACTTGCTGCAGGGACAACAGCTTCCACGGTTCCCAGAACAGGAGCACCATCTAGGCAGTCACTGGTACTTGCCAAAACTATGCCTCAAATTTTTTTTATCCCCCTTAAAAGTATGACCACTGTAGAAATCACCACTGAAGGTAAGTGGGAATGACGGGCAGTCGGCAGCCAAGGACCAACAGCAGAGAATCCTTTCACCCAAAGAAAGGAATAAAAACCTTTCCATAGTTGCACTTGATTGTATTTGCATTCAGAAATTCAAGCAGAATACCCAAGAAGTAATAAACATTATGGTTATTCATGGATTGAGGGATAGGAGGGTGACAGAGACGGGGAAAAGGATAAAAGTGAGACTATTTTTATTGCTTTTTAATATTTAAAAATATTTAATATTTTAATATTACTTTTAATATTTTAACATTTAGTATTTTAATTTTTTAACTTTTGAACCACCTGAATGTATTCCCTGTTGTTGCTATTGTTGTTGTTTAAAGAAGTCAAGACTTTAAAAAATTGTCTGCTGCTGCTACTGCTAAGTCGCTTCAGTCGTATCCGACTCTGTGCGACCTCATAGACGGCAGCCCACCGGGCTCCCCCGTCCCTGGGATTCTCCAGGCAAGAACACTGGAGTGGGTTGCCATTTCCTCCTCCAATGCATGAAAGTGAAAAGTGAAAGTGAAGTCGCTCAGTCGTGTCCAGCTCTTAGCGACCCCATGGACTGCAGCCTACTAGGCTCCTCTGTCCATGGGATTTTCCAGGCAAGAGTACTGGAGTGGGGTGCCATTGCCTTCATTGTCTAGTGAACTTCAAATGCATCAAAGAAAAGAAGTCCCTTCAGAAACAAAGAGAGGGGAGCAAAACTTGCATCCTTTATCTAGTTGCCTTTCAAAGCTGGGAGTGTCACAAAGCAAAAGATGCTAAGCCAGTATTTTTTATTAGAGCAGTTGGGTAAGGTGGGGCTCACTTGCACAGAAAGCAACAGAGTCTCTTCACCTGTGCAGTGAGAAGGTTAGGCTAGAGGCCCTCATCAGCTCCTTCCAGCTCTCGCGCTCTCCCAGCCTTTGACTGGCAGTCTCAACCGGTTTGGTGTTAAAGGCGGGGCACTGCTTGTCCCCACTACAAGCCACCCTTTGCAGGGCTGAGGCTTCGCCATCCTGTCTCTTTCCCCTCCTGCCCCATTCACAATCTCACCTTTGAAAAGCTTGAAAGTCAGCCCAATTTGGAGGAAATACATAGTTCATGACATCAGTTACATTTACACATCAAGGTAAACAGAACTTCCCAGGCACACCCTTTGCCCACAGAAATGTTAAAAAGCTTTAACTGAATGCTAAACTGGTGCCATCTAGTGGCCCAGGGTGTCATCAGCACCTTGTTCTTCAAGGGAAGCTTTTGTGAACATTGGGGTTTCTTTCCAGGCTAGCCCTTGGAAAAATTGTGAAATCCAAGGCAAATTTTCCCATAGTCACATCTTCCCCTCTTGAACTCTCCCCCATGACAGGCAGGTGTACTGGAAAAAGAGCAAATATAGGTGTCCGGACGCCGATTAGCTGTAAGAGCCAGGGCAAGTGACCGGCTCTCCTGAGCCTCAGGTTCATCCTCTGTGAAATGTGGGTAGCTCGATCATCCTTTCAAAGTCGATGTGGGGAATAAGCGTGATGAAGCGTACACAGCACTCAACATACAGTAGATGTACCCTGAATGTTCCATTCTCAAGTACATCATTATTTCTTTTTTATTTTTTGCAGCACCACTCCGCACACAGGATCTTAATTCCCTGACCAGAGACGGAACCCATGCCCCCAGCAGTGGAAGCTTGGAGTCTTAATCACTGGATCACCAGCAAAGTCCCTAGTACATCATTATTTTTAAAACAGGAGTGAAAAGGGAATTCCCTGGTGGTCCAGTGGTTACGACTCGGTGCTTTTACTGCCAGATCAGGTTTGATGCCTGGTTGGGGAACTAAGATGCTGCACAGCCAAAAAACAAAACCAAAAAAATAGGAGTGAAAAGATAAATATTGAGCTCTGGATCTTGGAAGTATTCAAATAGAGGTTGGATAATTTCCTGTTTGGATGCCAGCAGAAATAATTCCATGCAGAGAAGTCACCAGGAGAGGCATTAAGGAACTCAAGTGATAGGGGCAAAGTTAGGGGAACTAACAAGAGACATTTGGACATCCAGAGACTAGCAACCACTGAAAGACATTTCCCCCTATCTACGACAGATTGGACAAGAAGGTATCAAAATGGAGTCAAGAGATATCTGAGCTTGGAGGATGGACCACCTGGCTGAGGCTAGAGTCATAAAGGGATGTAGCCACCCCAGAACCTGGTGCCAAGGCAGGAAGGAGGCTAGGAAAAAATAGCCCAGCCTGTTTGCCTGACCTTCCAACTCCTACCTAAGCTCACCATGGGCCACACTCAACCAGAAGTCAGCTGGCAGGGAGGCTCAGGTTGTAATCGCTGGACTCAGCTTCATGGGGCACGGATGTCAGAGAATGGATCTGGGGGAGACACCCAGAGAGTATCCAGTGCAGGGTGTCATAGAGGAAATCCTTGCTTCGGGGCAAAGAAGCAGATTAGGTGATGTCCATGAATAAATTCTAAGGAGAAGTGTTAGGGGAACCACTGAGTAGTTTCAGACCACTCATCCTGGCCAGGCAAAATAGTAACCACTTACATGAGTTAAGTGGATTCTTTACTAGCTGAGCCACCAGGGAAGCTCAAGAATACTGGAGTGGGTAGCCTATCCCTTCTCCAGTGGATTTTCCTGACCCATGAATGAACCAGGGTCTCCTGCATTGGAGGCAGATTCTTTACCAGCTGAGCTAAGACCTGGGTTTGGTCCCTATCTTACAACAGGAGGAACTAATAAGAACTAAAGGAATGCAAAACTAACAAGCTATTAGTACCACCAACTGTCAGAAGCTGGGAGAGATAAAAAGGAGAGAGGAGGAGACTCCAGTCCATATGGCCTACCAACTTTCCAGAATCCTTCTCGATGAAATCCATTGTGACTGAGCAAGGCATGCCCCACCAGGAAGGACCCTGGGTCAGAATGATTGGCCAGAGACAACCCAGAAATTAATCCCATCCCCATAAAACCTAAGACTTGAAGCCACATGGCAGAGCAGTTCTCCTGGTAGCCCTTACCCCACTACTCTCTACCTGGGCCCTCTTTCCTAACAAAGCTTTGTCAGCAAGTGTGTCTCCTCAGACAATTCATTTCTGAGTGTCAGACAAGAGCCCACTCTCAGACCCTGGAAGGGATTCCCCTTCCTGTAACAGAAAAAAAGTAGGAATGAATATCTGCTGCTGCTGCTGCTGCTAAGTCGCTTCAGTCGTGTCCAACTCTGTGCGACCCCATAGACGGCAGCCCACCAGGCTCCCCCGTCCCTGGGATTCTCCAGGCAAGAACAATGGAGTGGGTTGCCATTTCCTCCTCCAATGCATGAAAGTGAAAAGTGAAAGTGAAGTCGCTCAGTCATGTCCGACTCTTAGCGACCCCATGGACCGCAGCCTACCAGGCTCCTCCGTCCATGGGATTCTCCAGGCAAGAGTACTGGAGTGGGGTGCCATTGCCTTCTCCCAATGAATATCTAACTTTGTGCTATTTACTATGTCTTTTAACTTTCTCTTTTTCCTAGCAGGCCAGTACGATGGGTTTATTATCTTTTCTTTTTTTTTTCTCTCCCACCCACAAATAAAGGAGAAAAGCTCAGCAAAACCAAGTAACTTGCACTGAGACACCGGACTGGGGAGTAGTGAAATTCTATCCTAGTTACTGGATGCCAGTGCCCCCTCTAGAGCTTCTGAGGTGGCTCAGCTGGTAAAGAACTTGCCTACCAATGCAGGAGATGCAAGAGACACGGGTTGAACCCCTGGGTAGGGAAGATCCTCTGGAGAAGGAAATGGTAACCTGCTCCAGTATTCTTGCCTGGAAAATCCTATGGACAAAGGAGCCTGACAAGCTATAGTCCATGGGGTTGCAAAGAGTTAGACACAACAGAGCAACAGAACGCACACGCGCACACTCACTCTCTCTCTCACACACACACACACAATGCCCCGCTATCCCTCAAATGACCCCCCTTCCCCCCTAGTTCTAGCTTTGGGAGGTTGGGGGAAGACTGATTAGAGGCAGGGAGGAGCTGGCAGAAGCACCCCCTCCTAAGAGGCAAAAGAAAAAGGACTCCACCCTTGGTGTAAGGGATTACATTTTCCTTATTGTCATGTAAAGAATTCCCCTTTCCTGGCAGAGGAGGCCAGTTTCTAAGGGAAGATCAAATAGCATTGTATGGAAGGCTCAGGCTGGGGTGAGCCAAGCAAATCCTGCTAAGGGATTAAGACTTTCTTCCCCTGGCTCTCCCGGATCCCCGGAACCAACTGTCTGAATATTATTCTACGGGGCAGGGGAGGTGGGATGGTAATTCTACAAGACAGAATATTGAATAGTTACTCGTCTGAAAATCCCCAAAGGCATTCTTTTCTGAGAAGATGGTCGGACTAATTTATACTGGCCAGCTGATTGAACAGCCAGGCAGATGAATCTTCTCCTAAGACATTGACAGCCTCAACTGAAAACAGTTGTTTGGACAAACTGTCAGACTCCTGCAGGGCCCACTTGACATCTGTGTTTGTCAGGTCAGCGAGGAGAACAGCTCTGACTTTGAGAGGCTGAGGGTTTGTTGTTGCCTGCTGCTCCCTGGAGATCTACACAGCAATTGAAGCCCCAGTGGTCGCCACCAAAGAGAATTCACTGTGTTAGGTAGGTAGAATAGGGAAAAGGAGTCCAAAATGGCGGTGGCTAAAAGACAAGGAAGGTCCGAGGACCAGAGTGAAGACTTCAGGCAGAACAAACAGAACAAACAGCTCTCCTGGCTAAGCCCAATTTGCATAGGGCAGGCCCAGGTGGAGGAAAAAACATAAAAGGAGGAGCCAAAGCACTTTCTCTCCGACTCTCTCTCCCGTGTGCGTTCGCAGGCTCTTTTCTTTCTTTCTCTCTCCCTCTCTCTCTCTCTCTCTCTCTCTCACCCTCTCTCTCTCCTGCTATCTTCTAAATAAAATGGAGCTGTAACACTGATTTGCCTAAGAGCTGTAGCACAGTTTGTCCAAGACCTGAGAGCTGTGACTCGCCGAGGGCTTTAATGTCCGTCGCTCCAAATCTTTGTTGTGACGAGACAAAGAACCGAGGAACATACACTTGCGTGACATCTACATCCAGACCCACAAGACTGGCTCTACAATCTTCTGGAGAGACAACCAGAAAATAGTTGGCCTTGGGAGGGAAATACTCTATAATATCCAATCCCTAATCCTACCCACTCCTCCCTCTTTTGACATCTATGGTGCCGTGACTCGGATATAACCTGGCTGAAACAACCTCTGCGTGGAAGAGGCCAAGCACAGCAGGAGCCCAACTCAGCAAAGCTCCCATGCTAGAAGCGGAAGGTGGAAGGGGAAGGCCCTAGAAGCGCAGGGGAAGGCCCATCATGCTGGAAACCGGGACAGCGAAAAACGAACTCAGCAGGAAGCTCACGCGGCCCAGTCTCAGATTCCAGAAGACCTCCCGTTAAGGTAAGAGGTCTTCACTCCTATGGCTGGAGGGACCTTTACAATCTCTTGTTTCTTGTTTCCTCGAACCTCCCGCGACAGGCGGGTGGCAAGGGGCACAACTGAGGGACCCTGGAAAGGCTACTCCTCAGCATGTCCCAAAGGCGCTATCTGCTGAGCCCCAGTAGCTGTTACACAAGCTGGTGGGGGTTCTTCTGTCCTTTCTCTTCTCTGTGCCAAAGATCAGACCAATGAAACTGTGAGCACCGGTCAGATATTTAGCAAAATTTCCGGCAGGCTATGAAGGGGATTCCTTGGCATGTTTTTCCCACTGCTTTTTCCTCCTGTCCTTCAGCTCTCTCCTGGGACTCAAGCCCTGCCAAAACTAATGAAACTCAGGCTCTGATGTCTCATTGCAAACATTCATTGAGAGACAAAGCGATAAGAGGTAGATTTGTTAGGATCCAGAGAGAAGCCACCCTTCAGGGTGTGAACCATTGGCTGCAGCCTTGGTATTAGGCCTGGCTAGGTTTTGTGAGGGGATGGAATTCATATGCTAATGAGTGAGAGGATCATCCCAGCCATTGGGGAACCACCCACTCCTCCCTCTTCTGACCTTGTGCCTTGGAGCTGTCCTGCCACCTCTGGGTGTGTCTGTTGGCTTATAGATTGGGGATTAAGGTTTACTTGAAGTTGACTTGTCATCTTGGACCCAATTGATTTTAATTGGTTTACATTATACCCTTGTGCTATGTCATTCTTTCAAAGGTTGTGCTCTGCCCCCTTCCCTCCTGTTTCATGCTCTTTTCCTAAGCCCCATCCAGACCCACAAGGTTGCCTCTACAATCTTCTGAAGAGACAACCAGAAAATAGCTGGCCTTGGGAGGGAAATACTCTATAATATCCAACCCCCTAATCCTACCCAATACTGGTCACACTGGAGATCTTGGGGACGCCCCAAACTCCAGTCTGGGGGGTCCCAGGAGGTCATCACGCCTTGACCTGCCTAGGGATCGGTCTTCGAAAGGTTGTCACGCCTCAACCTGTTCGAGGATCCTCTAGTCCCACGGGTCCCAGGAGGTCGTCACGCCTCGACCTGCCCGGGGATTCGATCTCTAGGAGGCTGTCACGCCTCAGTCTGCCTGGGGATCTGCACCCTGACCCAGAGAGGCCTGGCTCTCAGGTTGCAACAGTTCTGGGTAGGATGAACTTACATCATATCTATTCCCGTCAAATCTCTTAATTCTACCCAGCACTGGTCACACTGGAGATCTTGGGGACGCCCCAAACTCCAGTCTGGGGGGTCCCAGGAGGTCATCACGCCTTGATCTGCCTAGGGATCGGTCTTCGAAAGGTTGTCACGCCTCAACCTGTTCGAGGATCCTCTAGTCCCACGGGTCCCAGGAGGTCATCACGCCTCGACCTGCCCAGGGACCCAATCCTCGGGAGGCTGTCATGCCTCGACCTTCCCGGGAATTCGATCTCTAGGAGGCTGTCACGCCTCAGTCTGCCTGGGGATCTGCACCCTGACCCAGGGAGGCCTGGCTCTCAGGTTGCAACAGTTCTGGGTAGGATAAGCTTCAGAAAGACTCACCCCTAAGGAAGTCCACCCATGGAAACATAAAGAAGCCTATTACTTGTGGGACTGTGCCCAGTCTCAGCAATAACTCAGGAGCCCAATGAGAACCCCATTGCCTTTCTGGAGAGGCTAAAAGAGGCACTCCAAAAGTTTACCAACCTGGACTTAGACTCTTATGAGGGAAGGGTGATTTTAAAGGACAAATTCCTGTCCCAATGTGCATCAGATATCAGAATTAAGTTACCGCAAGTACAACAGCAGGACCCTGCTGCCTCTTTAGATGAGATGGTCCAGACAGCCACCAATACCTTTTATAACAGAGAACAGGAGAAGGAGGCCAAGGCCCAGGAGAAGGAGAGAAAGAAAGAGACAAGGCATGCCCAGATGCTGGCCGCCCTCCAGAGAAGCCCTATGGCAAACCCCGAGTCCTTGAGGGACAAGGCATGAGACAGTTGCCTGATCTGTAGACAGGCGGGGCTTTGGGCCAAAGAGTATCCAAACTGTGACAAGTCTCCTAGAACGGCTTGCCACAAATGCCATCAACTGGGACATTGGGTGGCACTCTGCCCACAGGACCCAAGAGCCTCAAGGTCAAGCGCCAAGCCTACCCTCACGATGGTTCAAGAGGACTGAAGTGGCCCGCTCCAGCCAGCCCACCTGTCACAGATAACCATCACGGGGCTGGAGCCAAGGGTTCAACTGGATGTGGCAGGTAGGTCCGAGAATTTCTTGGTTGACACAGGGGCTACCTACTCTGTCTTGATCTCCTACTCCAGAGCCTTCTCCTCCCAAACCTGTACCATTTTGGGTGCCACAGGAAAAGCAACTACTAAAAGATTCACCCGAGCACTTCTTTGTTGCTGGGATGGACAAATATTTTCCCACCAGTTTCTGGTGGTCCCTGAGTGTCCTACCCCCTTATTGGGAAGAGATATACTCAGTGAACTGGGGACCACCCTATGATGGGAAGTTTTTCAGCCCCTAGAGCTCTACAGCTCCTGGTCACTACTGAAGAACCCGTTACACCTTCAATAGAGAGGGACCAAAAACTATGGGAAGACAAAATTAACCCCCAGGTGTGGGACCAGGGGATTCCTGGACGAGCCCACCAAGCTGAACCGGTCATCTTTGTCCTCTGAGATCCCACTCGGTTTCCTAACCAGATACAATATCCTCTCAAAAGAGAGGCTCAGGAGGGACTACAGCCTTTAATAAATAAATTCCTTGCTTGTGGGCTACTGGTCCCTACCAGTTCGCCATGTAACACCCCAATCCTCTCAGTAAAGAAAAAGGACGGAACCCGGTGAATGGTTCAAGATCTCCGGATCATAAATGAAGCTGTAGTCCCCCTCCATCCCGCAGTACCCAATCCCTATGTAATCTTGGGAGAAATCCCACCCAGTGCCAAATGGTTTACAGTCATGGATCTCAAAGATGCATTTTTTTGCATACCACTGGCTAAAGAATCCCAATACCTCTTTGCCTTTGAGTGGGAGGCCCCAGGAGAAAAACACCAACAGATGACTCGGACAGTATTACCTCAGGGGTTCAGAGATAGCCCCCACTTGTTTGGACAAGCTCTTAGCCAGGATCTCCGAGATCTGGACCTGGGACCTAATGGGAAAATATTACAATACGTAGATGACCTACTAATCTGCTCTCCAGATGAGAAAAGTGCCCAACAACATGCAATTCAGGTTCTAAACTTCTTGGCAGAAAGGGGATATAAATTCTCCCATGCTAAGGCACAGATGGTCGAGACAAAGGTCACTTACCTGGGAGTTCAGAATACACACTGGTCCAGGAGACTATCCTCTGATCGGGTACAAGGAATTCTCCAGTTGCCCTCCCCCACGACTCAAAAACGATTGCAAGCTTTCCTGGGGCTAAATGGTTATTGTAGATTCTGGATACCCAATTATGGTCTAATTGCCCAGCCCTTATACGAAAGCTTAAAGGGACGAGATGATTCAATCCCACTGATGTGGGGAACTCCTCAAAAGGAGGCAGAGGCTACACTAAAACAGGCCTTAACTCAGGCACCTGCCTTGAGGTTGCCAGACCCAGAAAAAGCATTCCAACTTTATGTCCATGAAAGAGAGGGAACAGCCTTGGGAGTGTTAACTCAAAGGTTGGGATCTGAGCCCCAGCCTGTAACTTACTTATCCAAGAGGCTCGATCCAACTTCCTGAGGTTGGCCCCCCTGCCTTCGAAATCTTGCAGCTATTGCAATCATGATAGAAGATGCTTTAAAACTCTCCTTTGGGGGCAAACTAACTATTTTTACCAACCACCAAGTAAAACAACTCCTAAATGGGAGAGGCAATTTATGGATGTCTGATCAAAGAATCCTCAGATATCAAGTAATGCTGATGGAAAATCCAGGCCTCACTATATCCTCTTGTGAGGTTCTTAACCCAGCCACCCTCCTACCTACCCCCGAGGGCTCTCTCCCATTTCACTCCTGTCTAGAAACCTTGGACCACTGGACAAAACCCCGAGAGGGATTGTCAGAAGATCCTCTGACCAATCCTGAGGAAATCTGGTACACTGATGGAAACAGCTTTGTCTTGGATGGAAAAAGAAGAGCCGGGTATGCAGTAGTCTCCAATTTTGAGACCATAGAGGCTAAGCCTCTGCCACCAGGTACTTCAGCCCAATTAGCTGAACTCATAGCCCTGACTCGAGCTTTAGAGCTGGGAAAAGGAAAAGAATAGCCATTTACACTGACTCCAAGTATGCCTTTCTGTTGCTACATGCACATGCAGCTGTTTGGAAAGAAAGGGGCCACTTGACCACCCGAGGGTCCCCAATCAAATATGGTGATCAGATTCTTCAACTCTTGGAGGCAGTCCATCTGCCCATTGAGGTTTCAGTCTCCCACTGTAAAGGACACCAAAAAGGGAACACGGAAGTGGCACGAGGGAACCAAGCAGCTGATCAGGCAGCTAGGAGAGCAGCATTACAGAACCATGACCTAATAGGGATTGCCACCTTAGTTCCACAGACTAATTTGCCAGAAACTCCTTCATATACTGAAAGTGAGATTCTTAAAGCTAAGAGCGAGGGCTTTCAAGAAGATCATATGGGGTGGTTCCAAAAGGAGGGACTCCTTTTTCTGCCTGGAAACCTCCAATGGAAGTTGGTTAACTCCTTACATGCCACTACTCATTTAGGAGAAAAGGCCCTCCAAAGATTACTAGAAAAGTCCTTCAGAGGAACAGGCCTCCAAACAACTATAAGACAGGTGGTCTCCTCTTGTCCCACTTGCCAATTTAATAACCCTCAAGGAGCTCAAAGACCCCAGCTGGCCCAGCCCGTCCAACGATGTGGGGCCTAACCAGGAGAGGACTGGCAGATGGACTTTACCCAGATGCCAGTTTTTCAAAGGTATAAATACCTATTAGTTATGATAGATACATTCACAGGATGGATTGAAGGCTTTCCCACCCAGACCGAGAAGGCTGAGGAGGTGATAAAAAAACTGCTCCATGAAATCATTCCAAGATTTGGTCTGCCCAGGTCATTACAAAGTGACAATGGGACATCATTTACTTCTAAGGTCACCCAAGGGGTCTCGAAAGCATTGGGCATTACTTATTATCTCCATTGTGCCTGGAGGCCTCAATCTTCAGGAAAAGTAGAACGAGCCAATCAATTCTTAAAATCAGCGATAAAAATGATAACCCAGGAGACCTCCCTGGGATGGAAGGAGGCTTTACCAATAGCTCTCCTCCGCACCCGCATTGCCCCTAAGGAACAGGTTGGTCTTAGTCCTTATGAGATGCTATATGGGAGACCTTTTGTTTATGTCAATGACCTCTTCCTAGATCCAGAGGTTCAGACCCTCCAGTCTTATACCATGGCCATTGGGCAATTCCAACAGGATATACACTTGTGGGGTGTCAACCAAGACCCAAAAGATTCTAAAGAGTCACCACTATATGCTCCAGGGACTCAAGTCCTAATTAAAGTCTGGAAAGATGGGTCCCCAAAGGCTCAACTCCAGCCCACATGGAAGGGCCCCTACCCTGTAATACTTTCTACCCCCAGATACCTATTCAGAACTACCAATGAGTGCCATTCTAATGAACACCCCCAAAATCTGGTTTCTGGGGATAAGATTTCTCAGGATAACTCTAAGGAGCCAACACAGCTTGACAGAGACTGTTCTCCAAAACAGACAGGAGATAGATCTTCTGATCCCTGAACAAGAAGGGACTTGAGCTATCCTGGCAATGTGAATTTAAAATTGACCAATGTCCCTACTAGTCCTTGTTATGCTATATTGATGATGCCTATGATTATTCCATGTACTGTCAATTGTCTAACCTGTTTTGTCTCTGCCCAGGTCAACCAGCTACAACATGCAGTGCCAGTTCAACAAAGATATAAAACTACAGCTGACCACGGAAAATACCACACATCCTTGGACACTGCTATAAGGACTTGAGGATTGAGACTAGCAAGAGGGGGAGGCCCAATACCCCTCGCTGCCCCAGTTCAGCAGGAAGTAGCCAGAAAGACCTTGACGCCCCTATTCCCAAAGAATTGGGCCTCCCATCTCTTGAGGGGGGAATGTTAGGTAGGTAGAATAGGGAAAAGGAGTCCAAAATGGCGGTGGCTAAAAGACAAGGAAGGTCCGAGGACCAGAGTGAAGACTTCAGGCAGAACAAACAGAACAAACAGCACTCCTGGCTAAGCCCAATTTGCATGGGGCAGGCCCAGGTGGAGGAAAAAACATATAAAAGGAGGAGCCAAAGCGCTTTCTCTTGGACTCTCTCTCCCGCATTCATGCGCTCTTTTCTTTCTCTCTCTCTCTCTCACCCTCTCTCTCCTGCTATCTTCTAAATAAAATGGAGCTGTAACACTGATTTGCCTAAAAACTGTAGCACGGTTTGTCCAAGACCCGAGAGCTGTGACGCGCCGAGGGCTTTTATGTCCGTTGCTCCAAATCTTTGTTGTGACGAGACAAAGAACCGAGGAACATACACTCGTGTGACAACTGGAAGAAGGTCTTGGGGAGCCGTGTTTCAATCGTATTTGAGGAGTCCAGAGGCATTTGCTGTTCCATTCCTGTTACCCAAGTGTGGCCTCTCTGTACACCAGAGCCAAGTCAAATCAGGGTGGCTCCGTGGTATGGTAAAAAAATCTGCCTGCCAATGCGGGAGATGAGGATTCTATCCCTGGGTCAGGAAGATCCCCTGGAGAAGGAAATGGCAAGCCACTCCAGTGCTCTTGCCTGGGAAATCCCATAGACAGAAGAGCCTGGCAGGCTTCAGTCCACAAGGTCGCAAAAGAGCAGGACAACACCAGAAAATTATTTCTTTGCCAGGCAAACAGGAACACACTGAGCTCCTGCCTAGAAAAACTAGGTGTCTCAATTCCAGAGGATTTGATGAAGTATTTTATAACAGTGGCTCAAAGATGGGGTCTCTGACAAGATTAGGGTGTGAGCCAGGCTTGCAGTCCCTTAATCTCTTAATCTTGATGAATTTCTCTGAGTCTCTTTAATCTTGCCTCAGGTGGTATCCTAGCTGCTGCTTCTTGAATAGCAACAGTTGGGATCCACCCTTTGGAACTCAGGGAAGGTCATGGAGGCTGGAGTCTTGCCCATGAGAGATGGGGACAGAAAGGCCTCCGAGCCTGGGAGTCCCACAGGCCCCCACTCAGTTTCACTCCCACCTTCTTCACCCTTACCAAACTCATATTACCTCATCTGCTACAGCTTTTCTGGTATTTTGCAGAATTTTCCAGACTCTAATCTGAGGTTTCTGGCCTTACCAATCCACCTGGTGTCAGAGCAAGAAGAGTCGTCCTCGACCTTGCTTTCACTAGGTTCACCTTGATGAATGCAGCAGCAGTGGCCTGAGAAAGGGAGACTGTGACCTGGGCACAGAGAACACTAACAGCTGGAGGGAAGCTTGGCAGCCAATCAAGAGATGGACGGTCCTCGGAACTTCCCTGGCAGTCCAGTGGCTAAGATTCCATGCTCCCAATACAGGAGGCCTGGGTTTGATCCCTGGTCAGGGAACTAGACCCCCAAATGCTGCAATGAAAGCTCCTTCATGCCACAAATAAGACCTGGCACAGCCCCCCTCCAAAAAAAGGAGAGATGGACGGTCCAGAGGCAGGATGGAGAAGCCAGGCTAGCCATAGTGAGCTGAGGTGGTGTTATTGTTCAGTAGCTTTCAGTTCAGTCAGTTCAGTTCAGTCGTTCAGTCGTGTCCGACTCTATGCGACCCCATGAATCGCAGCATGCCAGGCCTCCCTGTCCATCACCAACTCCTGGAGTTCACCCAGACTCACGTCCATCGAGTCAGTGATGCCATCCAGCCATCTCATCCTCTGCCGTCCCCTTCTCCTCCTGCCCCCAATCCCTCCCTGCATCAGAGTCTTTTCCAATGAGTTAGCTCTTCGCATGAGGTGGCCAAAGTACTGGAGTTTCAGCTTTAGCATCATTCCCTCCAAAGAAATCCCAGGGCTGATCTCCTTCAGAATGGACTGGTTGGATCTCCTTGCAGTCCAAAGGACTCTCAAGAGTCTTCTCCAACACCACAGTTCAAAAGCATCAATTCTTTGGCACTCAGCTTTCTTCACAGTCCAACTCTCACATCCATACTTGACCACAGGAAAAACCATAGCCTTGACTAGACGGACCTTTGTTGGCAAAGTAATGTCTCTGCTTTTGAATATGCTATCTAGGTTGGTCATAACTTTCCTTCCAAGGAGTAAGCGTCTTTTAATTTCATGGCTGCAGTCACCATCTGTAGTGATTTTGGAGCCCCCCCCCCCAAAAAAAATAAAGTCTGACACTGTTTCCCCAACTATTTCCCATGAAATGATGGGACCGGATGCCATGATCTTCGTTTTCTGAATGTTGAGCTTTAAGCCAACTTTTTCACTCTCCACTTTCACTTTCATCAAGAGGCTTTTGAGTTCCTCTTCACTTTCTGCCATAAGGGTGGTGTCATCTGCATATCTGAGGTTATTGATATTTCTCCCAGCAATCTTGATTCCAGCTTGTGCTTCTTCCAATCCAGCGTTTCTCATGATGTACTCTGCATACAAGTTAAATAAGCAGGGTGACAATATACAGCCTTGACATACTCCTTTTCCTATTTGGAACCAGTCTGTTGTTCCATGTCCAGTTCTAACTGTTGCTTCCTGACCTGCATACAAATTTCTCAAGAGGCACGTCAGGTGGTCTGGTATTCCCATCTCTTTCAGAATGTTCCACAGTTTATTGTGATCCACACAGTCAAAGGCTTTGGCATAGTCAAGAAAGCAGAAATAGATGTTTTTCTGGAACTCTCTTGCTTTTTCGATGATCCAGCGAATGTTGGCAATTTGATCTCTGGTTCCTCTGCCTTTTCTAAAACCAGTTTGAACATCAGGAAGTTCATGGTTCACATATTGCTGAAGCCTGGCTTGGAGAATTTTAAGCATTACTTTACTAGCGTGTGAGATGAATGCAATTGTGAGGTAGTTTGAGCATTCTTTGGCATTGCCTTTCTTTGGGATTGGAATGAAAACTGACCTTTTCCAGTCCTGTGACCACTGCTGAGTTTTCCAAATTTGCTGGCATATTAAGTGCAGCAGTTTCACAGCATCATCTTTCAGGATTTGAAATAGCTCAACTGGAATTCCATCACCTCCACTAGCTTTGTTCGTAGTGATGCTTTCTAAGGCCCACTTGACTTCACATTCCAGAATGTCTGGCTCTAGGTCAGTGATCACACCATCGTGATTATCTGGGTCGTGAAGATCTTTTTTGTACAGTTCTTCTGTGTATTCTTGCCATCTCTTCTTAATATCTTCTGCTTCTGTTAGGTCCATACCATTTCTGTCCTTTATCGAGCCCATCTTTGCATAAAATATTCCCTTGGTATCTCTAATTTTCTTGAAGAGATCTCTAGTCTTTCCCATTCTGTTGTTTTCCTCTATTTCTTTGCATTGATTGCTGAAGAAGGCTTTCTTTTCTCTTCTTGCTATTCTTTGGAACTCTGCATTCAGATGCTTATATCTTTCCTTTTCTCCTTTGCTTTTTGCTTCTTTTCTTTTCACAGCTATTTTTAAGGCCTTCCCAGATAGCCATTTTGCTTTTTTGCATTTCTTTTCCATGGGGATGGTCTTGATCCCTGTCTCCTGTACAATGTCATGAACCTCATTCCATAGTTCATCAGGCACGTGGTCCACTGGAGAAGGGAGTGGCAAACCACTTCAGTATTCTTGCCTTGAGAACCCCATGAACAGTATGAAAAGGCAAAATGATAGGATACTGAAAGAGGAACTCCCCAGGTCAGTAGGTGCCCAATATGCTCTTCGACATCAGTGGAGAAATAACCCGAGAAAGAATGAAGGGATGAAGTCAAAGCAAAAAGAATACCCAGCTGTGGATGTGACTGGTGATAGAAGCAAGGTCCAATACTGTAAAGAGCAATTTGCATAGGAACGTGGAATGTCAGGTCCATGAATCAAGGCAAACTGGAAGTGGTCAAACAAGAGATGGCAAGAGTGAATGTTGACATTCTAGGAATCAGCAAACTAAAATGGACTGGAATGGGTGAATTTAACTCCGATGACCATTATATCTACTACTGCAGGCAGGAATCCCTTAGAAGAAATGGAGTAGCCATCATGGTCAACAAAAGAGTCTGAAATGCAGTACTTGGATGCAATCTCAAAAACGACAGAATGATCTCTGTTCGTTTCCAAGGCAAACCATTCAATATCACAGTAATCCAAGTCTATGCCCCAACCAGTAACGCTGAAGAAGCTGAAGCTGAATGGTTCTACGAAGACCTACAAGACCTTTTAGAACTAACACCCAAAAAAGATGTCCTTTTCATTATAGGGGACTGAAATGCAAGAGTAGGAAGTCAAGAAACACCTGGAGTAACAGGCAAATTTGGCCTTGGAATACAGAATGAAGCAGGGCAAAGACTAATAGAGTTCTGCCAAGAAAATGCACTGGTCATAACAAAGACCCTCTTCTAACAACACAAGAGAAGACTCTATACATGGACATCACCAGATGGTCAACACCAAAATCAGATTGATTATATTCTTTGCAGCCAAAGATGGAGAAGCTCTATACAGTCAGCAAAAACAAGGCCAGGAGCTGACTGTGGCTCAGATCATGAACTCCTTATTGCCAAATTCAGACTGAAATTGAAGAAAGTAGGGAAAACCACTAGACCATTCAGGTATGACCTAAATCAAATCCCTTATGATTATACAGTGGAAGTGAGAAATAGATTTAAGGGCCTAGATCTGACAGATAGATTTCAGTAGCTTAGTTGTGTCCAACTCGTTGCAACGCCATGGACTGCAGCATGCCAGGCTTCCCTGTCCTTCACCATCTCCCATAGCTTGCTCAAACTCATGCTCATTGAGTTGACAATGCCATCCAAGCACCTCATCTTCTGTCGTCCCCTCCTCCTCCTGCCCTCAATCTTTCCCAGCATCAGGTTCTTTTCTAATGAGTCAGCTCTTTGCATTAGGCGGCCAAAGTATTGGAGCTTCAGCTTCAGCATCAGTCTTTCCAATGAATATTCAGGATTGATTTCCTTTAGAATTGACTGGTTTGATCTCCTTGCAGTCCAAGGGCCTCTCAAGAGTCTTCTTCAGCACCACAGTTCGAAAGCATCAATTCTTCACCATTCAGCCTTCTTTATGGTTCACTCTTACATTGGCACATGGCTACTGGAAAAAATGGACCTTTGTTGACAAAGTGATGTCTCTGTTTTTTCGTATACTGTCTAGGTTTTTCATAGCTTTCTTTAAAGTGAAAGTGTTAGTCGCTAAGCCTTGTCCAACTCTTTGCTGACCTCTATCTACGGAATCTTTGCAATGTTATTTATTGCATTTAATAGATTACAGTATCATGTAGAAATAACTTTTTGTTTTTCTTTTTTGGCTAAGCCACTCAGCTTGTAGGATAATAGTTCTCTCACCAGGGATGGAACCCAGGCCCCCAGCAGTGGAAGATAGGAGTCCTAACCACTGGGTCGCCAGGGAATTCTCAATGACGTAACATTTTTTATTTCTTCTTTTTTTTTTTTTGACACGTACACACTGGTTTATTTAGTTTTGGCCATGCTAGGTCTTCATTGCTGCACACAGCCTTCCTCTAGTTGCAGTACACAGGCTTATTGCAGTGGCTTCTCTTGTTGTGGAGCACCAGCTCTAGGCTTGTGTGCTTCAGTAGTTGGAATACAGGGGCTCATTAATTGTGGCTTACAGGCCATAGAGTGTACAGGCTTCAGTAGCTGTGGCACCTGGGCTCAGCTGTTCTGTGCCCTGTGGAATCTTCCCAGACCAGGGGTTGAACCTGTGTCCCCTGCATTGGCAGGCAGATTTTTGTCCATTGTACCACCGGGGAAGATGCAACTTTTACATGCACTGGGAAGCCAAAAAAATCCATGTGACTTGCTCTATCATAGTGCTCTGAAACTGAACTCAAAATATCTCAGAGATATCCCTGTACTGAGAGAAGTGGAAGACTGTGTTACAGGCTCAGCTATGGGCTGGCAGCACACTTAGGGAGGCTAATGAAGGTACCAACTTTTACAGCTTACAACCACAAAATCATGTGACTTTTACCAAAATTTCTTGAATTCATCTACCACTCTCCGTTCTCTTTGCCAAAAAAAATTAAACTGAACCTCATCAGTTCAAGCCACTCCCATCTTCTGCCAGCCTCTGGCCTTGCCCCTGAGGCATCCCAAATTTCTTGCTATAGAGTGATCTTTTCAAAAGTGAATCTGATCAGGTCACCTTGCCCATGCCCATCCCCATAGGTTTAAACACTTTCAGAAGTCCCTCGTTGACCTTGAAGATGAAAGTTGCTCAGTCATGTCTGACTCTGCGACCCCAAGGACTAGACAGTCCATGGAATTCTCCAGGCCAGAATACTGGAGTGGGTAGCCTTTCCCTTCTCCAGGGGATCTTCCCAACTCAAGGATCAAACCCAGGTCTCCTATACTGCAGGTGGATTCTTTACCAGCTGAGCCACAAGGGAAGCCCGTTGACCTTAAGTTAAATTCAAAACTCCTTGACAGATAAATAGGCTCCCTCCAGATCAGGTTTGCCACTCACCCTTACCTCTCCCCACCCACAACCAAAAGGAATCCAAACGCTTGCAGTTCCCATAGCAGAATTTTCTTGCTGGCAATAGTTAATTGTTTCTCTCTTACTGTATTGTCATGACCAGCTAGCTCCTTCTGGTCATTCATGGTGCAGTTGCCATGTCGTCCACTCAGGAGAGGCTTTCCTACTCTGCATGTTAACCCTACTTTAGCGATTTCACACTCTATTCTAACTGGCTGTTCACCTCCTAGTTACCTATCTCTCTGTCCCTACCCTCATTCTATGACTGTGGGTTCCTTGGCAGCCGAGGCTCTCATAGTATTTGTTAGAGCATAACATCCAGCACTGGAGAAGGCAATGGCACCCCACCCCAGTACTCTTGCCTGGAAAATCCCATGGACGGAGGAGCCTGGTAGGCTACAGTCCATGGGGTCGCTAAGAGTCGGACACGACTGAGCGAATTCACTTTCACTTTTCACCTTCATGCATTGGAAAAGAAAATGGCAACCCACTCCAGTGTTCTTGCCTGGAGAATCCCAGGGACGGGGGAGCCTGGTGAGCTGCCATCTATGGGGTTGCACAGAGTCAGACATGACTGAAGCAACTTAGCAGCAGCAGCAGCAGCAGCAGCAACATCTAGCACAATGGCAGGCATATAAGTGTTCGATGAATATTCATTGAATGGCTAAATGAACAAGTCAACTGATTGCTAAGGATGACCCCTATTTGCAGTACACAATTGCTTTAATAATTAAGATTTCTTAGAAATAAAAATAGTAAAATTAAAATATACTTTTCCCAGTACATGCAAAAGAAATCCTTTTTTTCCCTTGAGTATTTTCCCAAGGGTTTGTAAATTTGTGCCATGGACCTTTTTTATACTATGGTTTGTGAACCGCTTCACAGGATATTTTGTGTGTGTGTGTTTAGTCTCTCAGTTGTGTCCGACTCTTTGTGACCCCATGGACTGTAGCCTACCAGGCTCCTCTGTCCATGGGGATTCTCCAGGCAAGAACACTGGAGTGGGTTGCCATGTCCTCTTCCAGGGTATCTTCCCAACCCAGGGATTAAACCCAGGTCTCCCACATTGCAGGCGGATTCTTCACCTTCTGAGCCACCAGGGAACTCCTGTATTTTTTAAATACAAATAATAAAATACTATTACAAAGGAACCAATATGATTGCTGTGTGGTTTGTTGCCAACATTCATAGTGGAGAAACATGTTAAATTTAAGACAGAAGTTTGAACTTCAATGTTTAACTAAACAGATTGGAGGAAAATATGTATATCAAATACAATTTAAAGAGTTCACTTAAATTTTACAGAAAAGTCACTGAGGCTATAAAAGGAAGACCCAAAGCTAACTCTTAACAGCACCAGTGACTCTAAGTGAATAACCAGTAAGATGACCTGGGTGAGAAAATGCACCTTGGCATTTTTATTTTCAAGGAACAGTTATCTTTTGCCATATGAAAATCTACAAGTTGCAGTGGGGAAACCAGATGGCAATCTTGAACCAGACGCTTCAGTTAGTACATACTTTACATGCGCTGCTTTACAATTGATTATGTGATATTCTCAAACTGAGAATTTATGACTAACATAATTACATCCCATCCTTTGGATCTCCCTAATTTTTCTTTTTGGGCTTCCCTGGTGGTCAGTGGGAGTCCCTTGGACTGCGAGGAGATCCAACCAGTGCATTCTACAGGAGATCAGTCCTGGGATTTCTTTGGAAGGAATGATGCTAAAGCTGAAACTCCAGTACTTTGGCCACCTCATGCGAAGAGTTGACTCATTGGAAAAGACTCTGATACTGGGAAGGATTGGGGGCAGGAGGAGAAGGGGACGACAGAGGATGAGATGGCTGGATGGCATCACTGACTCGATGGACATGATCTGAGTGAACTCTGGGAGTTGGTGATGGACAAGGAGGCCTGGCGTGCTGCGATTCATGGGGTCGCAAAGAGTCAGACATGACTGAGCGACTGAACTGAACTGGTGGTCAGTGGTAGAGAACTTTCTGCCAATGCAGGTGATGAGGGTTTAATCACTGGGTCACAAAGATCTACTGGAGAAGGGGATGGCAACCCACTCCAGTATTCTTGCCTGGGAAATCCCATGAACAGAGGAGCCTGGTGGGCTACATTCCATGGTGTTGCAAAACAACAACAACAACAGCGAATTGTCCCTTTACAAATCATTTTCATATAATCACATAACCACACCTAGTGAATCTCGATGAATAAATGTATCGTCTATACCTAAATACTATGTAGTATTGTCCTAGAACTACAAACTTGTTTCCCTTTGTTTTTATATTGGAGTATCCTTGATTACCTCATTTCACTTCCCTGGTGGCTCAGATGGTAAAGAGTCTGCCTGCAATGCGGGAGACCAGGGTTCAATCCCTGGGTTGGGAAGACCTCCTGGTGAAGGAAATGGCAACCCATTCCAGTATAATTGCCTGGAAAATCCCATGGACGGAGGAGCCTGGTAGGCTACAGTCCATGGGGTCGCAAAGAGTCGGACATGACTGAGAGACTTCACTTATCCTTGATTAAGTATGTTATGTTAATTTCAGATGTACAGCGAAATGATTCAGTTATACTTCTACATATGTATTTTTTTTCAAAGTTCTTTCCCATTTAGGTTGTTACATTATACTGAGCAGAGTTCCCTGTGCTATACAGTAGGTCCTTGCTGGTTATACATTTTAAATAGAGCAGTGTGTATATGTCATTCCCAAACTCCCTAACTATCCCTCCCCACCTACACTTCCCCCTTGGTAACTATAATTTCGTTTTCTAAGTCTGTGACTCTGTTTCTGTACAAACCTCTTTTTAATTAACAGATATTAAAAATACATAATTTATTTCTGTATACAAAAAAGGAGAATTTTGACACGGTCCCTAAGCCTCTAATTCGTTTTCAGATCTTCTCAAACAATTTCCACATTCCCTTTCTCCTCCGCCTTCCCCCACCTCTACAAATCTCGTTTCTTTAGGCTAGGACTCTCGCGAGATGTCGAGTTCTCATGAATTCTCCCATGAGCCACTGCTCTTCCTTTTCCGGTAAGCGGCCTGAGGTGAGTGTCTCTTCGGCATCTTTCTCTAGTGATGAATCCTCCGGTAATCCCTGCCATCCTGGCACTCTCGGCGCCAATTTCGAGACCCTCAGAAGGAGGACTCTCGCGGCTACTGATTCCTCTGTGGTGGAGCAGTCCTGTGCGGGGGGACGTGTCGGAGCCCTCGGTTCGGCGCCCCTCTTCTATCGGGCCTCTACAGGCCGCAGTGGGCGAGAATGGGGGTGACGAGGTTAGAGGCCGGCTCTGGTCGGTGCCGACTCCTGAGGGCCAGTGTCTCGCGGTGAGTGGGGGCCGGGAACGCAGCGCATTCGGCGCCGAATGGAGAGAAAGTTTTGGGGAGGAATAAGATCAAGTCGGGTCGAGGTTTACTCAGTGGCTGAACGTGAGTTGAGCTACGCTTAACGCGAATAATACCCTGAAAGTGTGTGGAAAGCTTGGCTTTCTTGGAATCGGTGTGAGTAAAGGAGGTTACTGTAGAGGGAGCTTGTAGAGGGGTGTCGTTGGGTCGAGTTAACTTTGACCTGAAGGATCTGATGCTGAGCAGGGCGCTGGGCTCCTCCGCACGGATACTTAGATCCAGATTTGGATGGAAACAGGCTGTGCTTGCTTCAAGAGGGTTAGGGGAAGGGCGTCCGTGTCACTAGTGTTAGTAGTGTCAACGCTGCTGTAGGCAACTGGTGGTTGTAGCTGAGATGAAACTGGATTGAGAGGAGGATGGCTGCAATGATGGCATTTCTTAGGACACCTTTGGATTAATAATGAAAACAACTACTCTCTGAGCAGCTGTGGACAGAGTTTATAGTACATAAAGATTAAACTGTGAGTTGTTGTAAATATATGTTGACAGTTATTCTTGCTCCCAGGTGACCCCTAAAAATGGTGCGCTATTCACTTGACCCAGAAAACCCCACAAAATGTAAGTGAGCAAGCAACATTTCTTATTTGGGACTATGAGGCACCCAGATACCAAGATTAACCAAAAAAAATTTTTTCCGGTATTTTTTAGCATGCAAATCAAGAGGTTCAAATCTTCGTGTTCATTTTAAGGTATGTGAATCGTAGTTATGCTCTGAAAGAGTTGTTCCTTGAGTATTTTTTAACCATTCTAAAAAGGTAGCTGCAATGATGTGTTTCTTAGGACACCTTTGGATTCACCGTGAAAATAAATCATTTCTGAGCAGCCACCTTTTAATAAACAACGCTTTGACTTAGGATTTGTGGAATTGGGTTAAATTACCAGAGAACTGCTTGAGAACCTAGTGCACAGATCAAGATATGGGAAACGTAATTGTAGTTTACAAGATAACGGAGAATATATTAACAGTGAATAAACAGGTTTAGGATTCACATTTCTCCACCTTCAAACCAAGCCTCCCTGGCTCATAACAGATTGTGTATTATGTTTCAAGAATGGGAAGGATTTGGCTCTTGATAAAAGTTGACACTTTGAAAATACTGGAATTTGTTTGAATCTGATTTTTTTAAAGGATGGTTAACTCACAGCTTACATTATTTATGTTTAGAACACTCGTGAAACTGCCCAGGCCATAAAGGGTATGCATATCCGAAAAGCCACCAAGTATCTGAAGGATGTCACTTTAAAGAAGCAATGTGTGCCATTCCGTCGTTACAACGGTGGAGTTGGTAGGTGTGCACAGGTAAGAATTCATAGTTGTCATTTAAAAAGACAATTTGTTAGGGGAGGGAGTAGATGAAGTAAAAATGGCCAATGTCTTCCTTTACTGAGGCTCCTTATGGTTGCTGTGATGACAACCTTTGGGACAACTTTGGATTAACCATGAAAAAAATGTTCTGAACAACCTTGATGTTGGTTGAAGTCAATTCATCTTGTAACATTGATTTAAATTGAGGGAAATTAGTAATAAACTCTCTGGTTTTGTTTTTTAGGCTAAACAGTGGGGCTGGACGCAGGGTCGGTGGCCCAAAAAGAGTGCTGAATTTTTACTACACATGCTCAAAAATGCAGAGAGTAATGCTGAACTTAAGGTACCCACACTATAAGCATCTTCACACATGCAACTTGGGTTATTGACTGGGTGAAAGTTGTCTGGATCTGTTTCCTTGATTGACTTGATGAAAGTAACAAAAGTTCCCATTAAAAGGGCTATTTTAAATGTACTTTCAATTTCCAACAGGAAACAAGGTTTTTTTTATAAAGCATTTCAGGAGCATGGTCTGCAGTAATTTCAAGCCTAAGACTGTAGAATTACCCCCCCACACAGACATAATCCCAGTACATGCAAGAGAAATGCCTTTTTTTTTCCCCTTGAGTATTTTACCACGGGTTTGTAGCCTTGTGCTGTAAATGTTAGTGCTCAGTAGTGTCCAACTGTGTGACCCCGTGGACTGTAGCCGGCTAGGATCATTTGTCCATGGAATTCTCCATGCAAGAATACTGGAGTGGGATTGAACCAGGTTTCCTGCATTGCAGGCAGATTCTTTACCATCTGAGCCACCAGGGAAGCCTTTTTTATACTGAGGTTTGTGAACCCCTTCACAGGGTGTATTTAAATACAAATAAATATAGTTACAAAGGAACCATATGATTGACATGTGGTTTGTTGCTTCCATTCATAATGGAGAGATGTTAAATTTCAGAAGTCAAAACAGCAGTGTGTAACTGAACAAATCCTGTGCCAAATAAACAGATTTATGCATTTGAGCAGTTATCCTTTACCTTTTTGCATTTGGAAAACTGGGTTAGAACTGGAATTAATATAGGTCTGTTTAGCTGTAGCCCTTCTAGCTGCTAAGCCTTGCTGTTAAAATCAAGCTTAGACATAGATCCTTTGAGATTCCTGTAACTCCACTCCCTAATGAATACCATTTATAAAATAGGTGCAATTACCAGCACTGAGTTTTGGTAATTACTTAGATTTAAGGGAGAGGTCTTAGAATGAAATTTTCTTAAAAAATAAATATGCTATTTAAAGTTATAAGGACTTGAATGATACAGTTTGTGGTGTTTAGATAAAGGTATTACCTGATTTTAAAATTTTTAAAAATGTTACATGATTTTGCTCCCTTTTCCCAGGGCTTAGATGTAGATTCTCTGGTCATTGAGCACATCCAAGTGAACAAAGCCCCCAAGATGCGGCGCAGGACTTACAGAGCTCACGGTCGGATCAACCCCTACATGAGCTCTCCATGCCACATTGAGATGATCCTTACTGAAAAAGAACAGATTGTTCCTAAACCAGAAGAGGAGGTTGCACAGAAGAAAAAGGTAAATTACTTAGTCTCTGCTCTGTTTCACTTGGCGTATTAGATTGTGGTTGCTGTGATGACTAACTTAGGACACCTTTGGAATAACCATGAAAGGAAGCTATTCTGAGCAACCACCAACCTTTTATAATCATTTTATTTTGGCTTTCATAAGTCTCAAATTAGTTTTTTTTTTTTTTAAACTTGGAAGATTATTTTTTATTTATTTTAGTTGAAGGCTAATTACAATGTTGTGGTCGTTTTTGCCATACATTCACATGAATCAGCCATGGGTGTACATGTGTTCCCCATCCTGAACCTCCCTCCCCATCCCATCCCTCAGGGTCATCCCAGTACACCAGCCATGAGCACCCTGTCTCATGCATGGAACCTGCACTGGCGATCTGTTTCACATACGATAATATACGTGTTTCAACGCTGTTCTCTCAAATCATCCCACCCTCGCGTTCTCCCAGAGTCCAAAAGTCTGTTCTTTACATCTGTGTCTCTTTTGCTGTCTGAATTACAGGGTTATCGTTAGCATCTTTCTAAATTCCATATATATGCGTTAATATACTATATCGGTGTTTTTCTTTCTGACTGACTTCACTCTGTATAATAGGCTCCAGTTTCATTCACCTCATTAGAACTAATTTAAATGCATTCTTTTTAATAGCTGAGTAATATTCCATTGTGTGTATGTACCACAGCTTTCTTATCCTCATTAGTTTCTTAATAGCGAGTGGGAATTTCGTATAGTTCAGTGTGTTAAAACTGTGTAATCATATGCTGATGTCCACGCCTAGATGGCCATGTGCACTTCAGGTGTAATTTATCTGGAACGGGGAACCTCCTCCCTGCAGTCCCTTTCTCCAAGAAACTTATTTTCAGTAAATGATTATATTTAGTTCTTTAGCCTGGAACCCGGGAGTGACTCAAATCCTAATGGATCTGTCTTCTGTTGATTTTCTTACATATTATCCTCCATCCTTTTTTGCCACTTGTTATTTCCAGCTAGGCTCCCAGCCTGTAGTCTTCGTTCTCTTACTGCTATAATTGCCTCCTGGCTGCCTTTCTCTCCATGCCACCTCTAGACCAAAGGACTCATTCCCTTTATGATGAAATTTCCGATTACCTTCATTGAGATACAACTTCTTCTTTAAGATGTGTTTATCCTGGAATCATTCTTCTAATAGTGCTTTTATTTTTTCTTTTCCCCAGATATCCCAGAAGAAACTGAAGAAACAAAAACTTATGGCCCGGGAATAAATGCCGCAAAAAATAAATGCAAATAAAAGTAAAAGTGTTGGTTGTCTTAATTAGTAAATGTATTTCACATGTTAGCACAAAATGGATCAAATGAGTTTTCATTAACAGGTTGTTTTGCATCTTTTGGTACTTTGTATAAAATGGAATTGAGAACATGGGAAAATTTCTGACTCTCTTTTCCACCTACTTTATTGAACTTAAGGCACCCTAAGTCTGCTACTAAAGTAGCATTTACTGTATTGAGTTATGCATCCATAACTGACTGGGGTTTTAGAGGCTTTTCAGTATCCCAAAGAGGAACCTTAACAGTGGTTGACTTGTCACGTCCTAACCCAATCCAGCCCTGAGCTTATGTTGATTTGCCTGTTCTGGACTTTTTATCGAAATCACAATCTTTGACTTAGCATGTTTTTTTTTTTTCAGGGTTTTTGTTGTGGCATGAGGTGTTAGCTTCATTCCTTTGCTTTTCTTTACAACCTCAGGGACCAGCCTGCCAGGCTCCTCTGTCCATTGGATTATCCCATCAAGAACACTGGAATGGGTTTCCTCCAGGGGATCCTCCTGACCCAGGGACTGAATTTAGTGAACATTGGAGGAGCTGCAGGACTCCCAAAGCAGTAGCATTTACTGTGCCACCTGCAATATGTGTGTGTTAGCTGCTCAGTCGTGTCCGACCCTGGGACCCCACGGACTGTAGCTTGCCAGGCTGCTTTGTCCATGGAATTCTTCAGGCAAGAATACTGGAGTGGATTGCCATTCTCTTTTCCAGAGGAACTTTCCAACCCAGGGATCGAACCCTGGTCTGCATCGCATGCAGGTTCTTTACTGTTTGAGCTACCGCAATGTAGGATCAGTGAAAGTTTCAGTCGTGTCCGACTGCGACCCTACAGACCACACAGTCCATGGGATTCTCCAGGCCAGAATACTGCAGTGGGTAGCTGTTCCCTTCTCCAGGTGATTTTCCCAATCCAGGGATCAAACCCAGGTCTCCCGCATTGCAGGCAGATTCTTTACCAGCTGAGCTATCAGGGAAGCCCAGGAGCAATCAAAGACTAGCTGATTGTAGCTGTCCCAGTGGGAGTGAAGTGGTACAGCCATTTTTTGTAAGATAAATCCCTCTCAAAATTGACTTGAATGTTAATTTCCCCTGCTCTGGAATTTAAGACCCTTGTAGTGGGGAAGGAAGTGGCAACCCACTCTGGAATTCTTGGCCGGGAAATCCCACGGACAGGATCCTGTCCGGCTACAGTCCGTTGGGTCGCAAAAAGTCGGAGACTTAGCGACTGAACAGGATGAGGAGCTCAGCCAGAGCTGCATTCGAAAGCAGCCTAGCCGTCGCTGTGAAGCAGGCTTTCAAACAGGTGGTGAGCCGCTCGCAAACGCGCCATCCTCCGGGCGCAGCGTCCTGAGTCTACCTCGGCGACAGGGTACCTAGTAAAGCGAGCGCTTCCGCCTCGCCTGCAGGCTCGAGTGACGGCTGCGGCCGCGCCGGAAGTCGTCCATGCCCCCGGCGGGCGTCCCCGTTACGTCCGGTCCGTCGTCAGGCTGACGCAGACGCGCCTTTGTCAGCCCCTCCTGCGGTGCCATTGGCTCGGCTGCGGTGCGTCCCTGCGACCCTCTTTCCGGAAGCGTGGATAGTGCCCGTGGGATTTGTGGCCGGTGAGCCGAACCGGGTAGTGGTCTGCGGGGATCGGGGCGGCGTGGGCGGCGGCCTCGGTGCGCAGCGCGGCTCTCCTGCCCTCACGGTACTCCACCCCCCAGCCTCGCGCGCCTGCCTCCCGTCCACCTCGCCCTTTGCCTGCCCTGCGCCCGCGTCCACCCGCTCCTGCCTCTTTTTACCTCCGGATCCGCTGTCTGGCCTGAACTGTCGGTATCACTTTTTATTATCGTCACCCCCGTTCTCTCTTCTCTCCTGTCTCAGTCCTTACCTTTGACTCGGCCGCTCTCTTGTCTCCAGACTGATTTCTGGAGGACTGATTCCTTCCTGGAGCTGACGTTTCCCCTCCACAGCTGTTCCCTGTTTTCATAGAGCTTCACCTTTTTCCTGTTTCATTGTATTGGACTAAGTCGAATGAAAGAAATTCCTGTCCTCCAACAGTTTCGATCCATTTATCTCACTGTGTTGTAGTATTCGAGAATTGGCTTCGAGACAGTAAATAAAATTTTTTGTCAATTTATCATAGCCACCTCTGGACCTTTCTAAGCCACAGTTTCTAGGCCTTTCTAAGCCATAATTACGACAGAAGTAACTAGTAGTAATTGTTTTGAGAATTTATTTAAAACAATTTCAAGTAGGTTAGAAACGTGAATCTTTATGATGGAGCGGTTTCAAGTCATCGTATTATCCTTGTGCTTGGTAGCATTGCCAGTTGTTTTGAAGGGTTTCATTGCTTTTTAAACTTTGTTAGAAAGGGGAATAACATGATGATTGTGTGTTTTGAGAAGGGAAAATGGAAGAGCATTTAGCTAGGAAACCAGAATTAGGAGTTCTGGTTTTAGGCAGCTCTAGTTACCTAAAGTGTGGGCTTTGGACAGGTTACAACTTTTGAATTTGGGGGTTTTTTTTCCTTATAGTAACAACACTTAAATAGTACTTACCATATTCGGACACTGTTCTGAGCTTTGTATTCCTATTATCTAGTCCACACTACATCCCTTTCATATAGGTACTAATATATATCTTCTTTTTACACATGGAAGAATTAAGGCACTGTCTGGTCAAATAACGTGCTCAGGAATACTGTCTAGAAAATAGTGAAAGCAGGTCTCAAATCCAGGCAGCTGCCCGGGTTCCTGCTTGATTATTATGCTGTGGTACTTTTAAGACCTAAACCAATCTGAAGCGCTTCAGATGAGATTCTAAGTCTAGTAGCCCAAAATAATGATTCCTTGTAAAATGCTGAAAAAGACTCATGCTTCTTTGGTTTACTTTGACCAGAGGATATGTTCTTTAAAATTTTGGAACGTAATGTTTTTGGCAAATTCCTAAATTATTTTAATTTAGCTCTCACGTGTGTGCGCTAACTTGGCTTCAGTCGCGTCTGACTCTTTGTGACCCTGTGGACCATAGCCTGCCAGGCTCCACTGTCAATGGGATTCTCCAGGCAGAAATACTGAAGTGGGTTGCCATGCCCTCCTCCAGGGGATCCGCCTACTCAAGAGACCCAACCTGCGTCTCTTCTGTCTCCCGCCTTTGCAGGGGGGTTCTTTACCCACCACTCGTGCCACCCGAGACTAGGACTGTTTTAAAGAATCCAGTTCTGAATCCTTTGTAAAATAGTGGTCCTTCCCTGATGTACATTTACGGTATTTCAGATTGGATTATCTATATCATTCCTCGCTTGTATTGTGAATCATTTTAAATTGCGTAGTTTAACAATGCTTACTCATTCACCAGTAATTACTCTGAATTCCTTAATGTTTTGGTGACTCCTTTTCTTTATATGTAAATGGAAATGCCGGAGTACCCAACCTCACTAGGTGTTTTGAAGATTAAATGAGTTGATGTGTGTAAAGGGCTTAATTGCCTCATCCTCAGTTCTAAGAAGTGTTGGATTACCCCATAGACTGTAGCCCTCCAGGCTCCTCTGTCCTTGGGATTTCCCAGGCAAGGATACTAGAGTGAGTTGCCATCTCCTTCTCCAGGGGATCTTCCCCACCCAGGGACTGAACCCATGTTTCTTGCATTGATAGGCGGATTCCTTATCACTGAGCCACCTGGAAAGCCCTGTCTTTGTCACCAAATTTATGGTTGTGAAACAGTAAATTGGAGAGTTTTGGAGGCAGGCTTATCTTCACTCTTATTTTCAAGTCTGCCACCTCTTAACTCCTGTCCCTTGTAGATGGCATCATTTTTATGAATAGACTCTTGTTTTACGATAGTACCTGTAGTGTGATTTAAGTTTTTCCTTCAGTGTAGAAATAAGTCTTTTCATGTATTTTAATGTAGGTAAATTCCTTGAGCCATTAATCTATAATGAACTAATTTGTTTTTTCTGCTGTTTGTCAATAGTTTAGGAACTCACATCCGGGACAATGGTGTGCATTCCCTGCATCGTCATTCCAGTTCTGCTCTGGGTCTACAAAAAGTTCCTGGAGCCATATATATACCCTCTGATCTCCCCCTTTGTTAGCCGTATGTGGCCTCGGAAAGCTATACGAGAAACCAATGATAAAAACAAAGGCAAAGTAGACTATAAGGTAAGAGCATTAAAATGCCTTGAATGGGTGGGGGTGGTACACTCAGGGTAAAATCGTGACTTTTGGGAAGTCAAGTTCTTAGAACCAGAAGCTTCATTAATATGTTTAAATTTCCAGAGAAGGAGAAATACCATATGATATCCCTTATATGTGCAATCTAAAAATAAATGATACAAATGAACTTACAAAACAGAGACAGACTTACAAAACAGAGACAGACTTACAAAACAAACTTACGGTCACCAGAGAGAAGAGTTAGAGAGTTTGGGATGGACGTATACACACTGCTATTTTTAAATGGATAACCAACAAGGACCTACTGTATAGCACACGGAACTCTGCTCAGTGTTATGTGGCAGCCTGGATTCGAGGGGGTTTTGGGGGAGAGTGGATGCATGTATATGTATGGCTGAGTCCCTTCACTGTCCACCTGAAACTCTCACAACATTGTTAATCAGCTCTACTCCAATATAAAAGAAAAAGTTCAAAAGAAAAAAAATACCAAATTCTAAATTTCTCTCTTTTTTAAAATAGGGGTTTGGAATTTTCTATTTATGATTAACACTTGCTTTAAATTAAGGTTTTAAATAAGTCCTCTGATTTATTCATTGGCTACTTACAAGATAGTAACAGTATTTCCTGTCTGGTAAGAGTAGTGGTAAATAGCTAACAGAGGACAAAAGATGGTTCTGAATAAGCCCGTTTCTCTGATTGATAACTTTGATAAGAGATGTAATGAGTAGATTCATAGAGGTTTTCGTCTTGTAATGCAGTTACTTTTTTTAATGAATATTTAGACAGCTGTGTTTTCTTTCGTGTTGGTGATTATTCAGTTCAATCACCTGCATGAATGTAGCCATCCTGCACGTTTCCAGTAGGTTTTTCATTCTGAAGTTTGTGTTTTTAAAGAGAATATCTCTTATAATGTCTTTTTGTTGTAATGATATCTAAAATGTTTTTTCATTTTAGGGTGCAGACATAAATGGATTACCAACAAGAGGACCAACAGAAATGTGTGATAAAAAGAAAGACTAAACTGATTGTCCCGAAGGATCTCATTGTTATAAAAATGGACCTGATACTATGAAGCACCTTCTTTGTAATTGTCTCTGATCTTTTTCCAAGACCAGAATTTGGGTTAGATATTAACAGTTTAGACATTTACCTATGCTAATCAGGGAATACCTGGTATTTGTATTTAAAATGTAGCTAGTTATATTTAACAACCTCATTTCTGATTTCCTTTTTCATTAAAGTAGTTTTCATTTCTTTTATTTCAGTTTTAAAAATATGAATAAATATATAAGGTTTGTGCCAGTAGACACTGTTACTAAGTCAGTACCTAGAAATTCTTGGGGGCTCTAGCTTTTTTTATTCAGGCTCTTCAAATTTGAGGAGTGTAATTTTACTGTGAAACATTGCAGTGAGACTGTGCAGTCAAATGAAAAGTAGTTTTTGGAAATGATAATGACTTGAAATAAAGATGTAATTACTGTCCAACTCAAAGGAGTAGCTTATCTGTGAGAATAGTAATTACTATTTATTGCTCTGAGGAAGATAGAAAAGACAGAGGAATAGGGAAACCTCTCTGAAAAATGGAGCATCTTTTACATAAATGTTTAATGTGTAATATAAAATTCTAATCCTTGTTTTGTTCCTTCTGTTCCTACAAATGTATTAAATATTGAGTTTAGCTTGTTGTTCTTTTTTCTTTTAGATATTTAAAAGCAAGATTTTTAACCACTTCGGAAAGCAGGATTGGAATAATGTGATGGCATCAGGATAGTTATGGGGCAGTGATACTTTCTTCTTTTTTTAAAAAAAATTTAGATTGTGTCAGTTATTTTGTTCCATAGTAATACACCCTAAAATTAGTGGTTTTTAGCAATAGTGATGTGACTGGTAAGTTACTTGCTGGTCTGGGCCTGTCCGCATGGTCTTTCATCCCTGGGCTTCTTCCCCCTACTGTTGAGATATACAAATATTCAAAGATGACAAGACATATCTTTATATAATGTTTGTGCTCTCTGAAGCAAGGAGAAATTAGAAGGAACTCCCCACCTTGGGTCCCCAATGAAGTCCTGGATCTTAACTGAGGCTCTGTTAAACTGTGTCTGGTTAAGTCATTGATCCACCTTGAACTTCCTTTGATAGAAATGAGTCTGTTTCAGCTTTTCTACCCCAGCGCACCTGAGGGATTAGATAAATTTCTGTTAGCTAAATCCAGTTGATTAATTTGGATTGCTTTTTAAGGTATTAAAAACTATATTGTGAAAGTAGCAGATGTTCATAGTAGAGCAATGCAAGGACAGGTTAAATGAAGAATGAATGTTCTTTCTCAACTCTCATTCCTTTATTCTGGCTCCAAAGATGGTAACCACTATTAGCTTTTCCTACAGGCGTCTAGCAACTTTGTTAAAAATAGTTTTTATTAAACATACCATTTATTAAAAACCAAATAATATTGCAAGGTTTATGATATCCTTATTCTCATAGTCCCCAAAGGATTTACTCATTTAGCTGTTGCTTTTATCTCATGACTTATCTTCATATTTCTAAGTGATACATGTATACAGTTTTGGGAGCTATCAGCTGTAAACATTACTGACTTCTTCCATGACTGAGATATAGCTATTTTACACTATATTCCCTCTTCTCCCACCCATCCTCCAAATACTATTTTTGTAAATTTTGAGTGAAAATTTGCAAAATTTTACCTGTTGATCAGTATGTATATCATTATGTGTGCTCTAGATGTCTTCCATTTGTCCCTCCAAATCTTTGCTTCCCTCACCCTACCCTCCTGCTCAAGAAAGCTGTACGGACTACATCAGCGGGCTTCCTGTGACCTCTGGGATCTGTTGGTTTGGCCAGTGGTATCTGCAGCAGGAGATGGGAGAGAGTAAAGGAAGGTGTGAGGTCAGGGTATTTTTTCCCTTGGGTCCTTCCCTTCAAGGTGTCTTCAGGTCAGATGTGTTCCTCAGCCAGAAGTCACTGAACCTCATGGTGACCAGCTCCACACGACTCCTTCCAGTTTCCACTAACCTCTCCCTCTCCTTGCTTCTTTGGCCCTAGGGGTGATGGCATCTGTTAGTACTGGCTCTGGGTCACTGCCTTATCTCGCAGGTACCATCGTCTCCTTGCTGGGATACTGATAGGATGAGCAGGTGACTACGGCTCACTGTTTGGCTTGTGAGTTTAGTGCGATCAGTTTCCTTTCGCGGAGCATTGCTTTCCTGCTTTTCCTCTCCCTTTTCTCCCCCTATGCTTCCTCTGTTGACTAGTTGCTGCCTGGGTGCAGGGCGCAGGGGAAGTCCTTAGGACTTCTCTTCACCACTCCTGTGTTGCATCTCTTGTTCCCTGGATCCCACATCTTCCTCTGTTGGTTTACTCCTTCATTGCTCCTGAAGCATACCAATTTTTCTAATTCAGTACTGAATTTCATAAAGTTAATATAGATAATTTTGGAAAGTGATGGCCTATATCATCCGAGTTCATTTAAACCTACCTTCCTTAGAATTGCTGGTCTTCTAAGGCCATTTCTACTTCTAGCAGTCTCACATTAGAGAGAGAGACTAGTGGTTCCCAATCTTGTATTTTTATATACCACTAAAATATATATATATTTTTTAAGAAGTTGAGCGGATTTCCCTGGTGGTCCAGTGGTTTAGAATCCGCCTTGCAATGCAGGGGATGCAGGTTTGATCCCTGGTCAGGGAACTAAGTTTCCACTTGCCACAGAGCAACTAAGCCCAAGTGCTGGAGCCTGAGTGCTGAAATAAAGAGCCAGTGCTGCCAGAAATTTCTTAAAAAGTAGAAGAGGATGATCCATAGTTAGGGGAAGCACACTGACTGAAACCGCCCACCCTGGCCAGGCACCATAGGAACCCATTTGCATGAGTTGTTTTACGACAGGAGGTCCTGGTAACACAGAACTAATAAGCCTCCAACCAGAAGAGTTCGGGAAAGGTCAAAATGAGACACCACATGTCCAACCACCTCCCAGAATCCTCTCTGGCATTCATCTTGGCTGAACAAGGCATGCACCACCAGAAAGGACTCCAGAGTTAGAATGATTGGCTAAAGACAACCCAGAAACTGATCCCATCACCATAAAACTCAAGACTGCAAGCCATGTGACAGCTGTTCTCCTGGGTTCCCTTACCCTACTGCTCTCCACCTGGGTGTCCTTTCCCAATAAAATCTCTTGCTTTGTCAGCACATGTGTCTCCTCGGACAATTCATTTTCGAGTGTTAGACAAGAGCCGGGTTTCGGGTCCTGGAAGGGGTCCTACTTTCTGCAACATAGTTGCCAACATTTTGTTTTGCCAAGTGGGTCTATATTAAAAGGATGTGATTTATTATCACCATTATTTCATAAAAGACATTTTGACAGCAAAAGAGTGAAAAGGAACATGGGAATAAATAACAATAGCCCATTAACATGAATACATTTATAAAGGATATCTTCTTGTTTTCATGAGAAATTCTCAATTTTGGCCATGTTTTTCTTTTTATGGTTGCTGAAAAATCATCTATCCTCGGACTGGATTTGGTAGTAACATGTCAGTCTATATTATATATATGCTAAGTGTAGAGTCTAGGATTCCAAAGCCATACCCTTAAATTGACTTGAAATATTGACCCCCTGCAGAGCAGTCACGGTGGCTGATACCCTTGTCAGACAGACCTTAGTGGGAATAATGGGGCAGAAGTGGAGAAGAGTGTAGACTAATTAACATTGACTTGTTTTCAAGATTTGATTCTGCTCACCCTCAGCATGGCTTTTTGTCTTAACCGAGTTTGCAGTAACTGATTTTGTGCTAGTTAACTGCATTTCCTGTCTCTTGGACGGACACGTTTTCTCAGTCCTTTGAGGTTCTCCTGAAAGACTTGGGTTTTGTCATGTCTCTTTCATTATTGAGCTTCATTCCAAGGAAACAAGTGAGTCAGCACTTACTCAAAATGACCCCCTCTGATGTGTTGATCTGTTCAACAGATAGATGGGATTGAAAAGAACTACCCACTGATCCTAAACCTCTTGAGCTATCTGAAGCTCAATGTCCAGTTCACTTATAGTCAAAAGGAAAAGTGGAAAGGGAAGTTCTCTTGTGGTTTCCTCCCAACATAACCACCAGCTAGTCCTGTCCTCATGGAGAAGGCAATGGCACCCCACTCCAGCACTCTTGCCTGGAAAATCCCATGGATGGAGGAGCCTGGAAGGCTGCAGTCCATGGGGTCGCTGAGGATCGGACATGACTGAGCAACTTCACTTTCACTTTCATGCATTGGAGAAGGAAATGGCAACCCACTCCAGTGTTCTTGCCTGGAGAATCCCAGGGATGGGGGAGCCTGGTGGGCTGCCGTCTATGGGGTCGCATAGAGTTGGACACGACTGAAGTGACTTAGCAGCAGCAGTTCTGTCCTCAAAGTCATATTTGTTAATAAAGCAACAGTTCCTTAAGAAAGAAAGACTACTGGTAGATGTATTTAAGTGAAGGGAGAGGTTAGATTGAGAAGGTATGACTGAGAAGGGCAGTGTATGGTGGAGTAGTTACAAAGTATACTTAAATAGTCCAAATATTGAGCTGATATGGACCTTCAGATGCACCTAACCCCATCCTCTCATTTCTACTAAAATGGTTAAATGACCTAAAAAAAAATAACCCAGATGTGGGAACAGGGCGGGTTTTCTGCAGGACTGCTATGTACACTTGTGCTGTGTGCACTGCCCATTTTCAAAGGGTTCTATTCACAGAAAAAATTGTAAATGATGCCCCGAGATCTATGCATAGCTCATCCACAGTCCTAGAGGTCCTGCTCCTGACTTGTAATTCAGTGGGTGAAGTTTCACACTTCCTAGGTGTCTTCATTTCCTATTGTTGCATAACAAAGTATCACAAACTTAGTGGCTTAAAACAACACGAGTTTATTATTTCACATTTTCTATAGGTCAGCCATATGGGTATGACATGGCTGGATTGTCCACTTAGGGTGTCACCAGGCTGAAACCAGGATGTTGCAGTTCTCATCTGGGCTTCCAAGTTCACTGGTTGCCAACAGAATTCATTTTCTTATGTGCGTAGCACTACGTTCCCACTTTTCTCTAGTCAGCCTGGAACTACTCTTAGCGCCTAGAGCCTCCTTGTAGTTCCTGTGCATGTGGCCCCTCTAGTCAGCTCACAGTAGGTATGTTCGCTTTCTTCCAAGGAAGGCAGAGCACATCTTTGACTCTAAACTGGGACCACCAGAGAATGCTTTTAAAGGGCTCATGTGACTATGTCAGTTCAGTTCAGTTAAGTCGCTCAGTCGTGTCTGACTCTTTGCGACCCCATGAATTGCAGCACACCAGGCCTCCCTGTCCATCACCATCTCCCGGAGTTCACTCAAACTCACGTCCATCGAGTCAGTGATGCCATCCAGCCATCTCATCTTCTGTCATCCCCTTTTCCTCCTGCCCCCAATCCCTCCCAGCATCAGAGTCTTTTCCAATGAGTCAACTCTTTGCATGAGGTGGCCAAAGTACTGGAGTTTCAGCTTTAGCATCATTCCTTCCAAAGAACACCCAGGGCTGATCTCCTTTAGAATGGACTGGTTGGATCTCCTTGCAGTCCAAAGGACTCTCAAGAGTCATCTCCAACTCCACAGTTCAAAAGCATCAATTCTTAGGTGCTCAGATTTCTTCACAGTCCAACTCTCACATCTATACATGACCACTGGAAAAACCATAGCCTTGACTAGATGGACATTTGTTGGCAAAGTAATGTCTCTGCTTTTGAATATGCTATCTAGGTTGGTCATAACTTTTCAGGTCCAAGTAATTTCCCTAATTAAGGTCAACTAATTTTGGATATTAATTACATCTGCAAAATTCTTTTGCAGCAGCATTTAGTTTAGTATTTGATTGTTATTTGAGAGAAGATGTGTTTATATCAGGGGCCAGGAACTTAGGGCAACTGTCTGAGAAGCTAGTGGAGGTGATGGAATTCCAGCTGAGCTATTTCAAATCCTAAAAGATGATGCTGTTAGAGTGCTGCACTCAATATGCCTGCAAATTTGGAAAACTCAGCAGTAGCCACAGGATTGGAAAAGGTCAGTTTTCATTCTAATCCCAAAGAAGGGCAATGCCAAAGAATTCAAACTACTGCACAATTGTGCTCATTTCATGTGCTAGCAAGATAATGCTCAAAATCCTTCAAGCTAGGCTTCAACAGTACGTGAACCGAGAACTTCCAGATGTACAAACTGGATTTAGAAAAGGCAGAGGAACCAGAGATTAAATTTCCAATACCCATTGGATGGATCACAACAAACTGGAAAATTTTTCAAGAGATGGGAATACCAGACCACCTTACTTGTCTCCTGAGAAAACTATATGCAGGTCAAGAAGCAACAGTTATGCAACTGGACGTGGAACAGACTGGTCCCAAATTGGGAAAGGAGTACGTCAAAGCTGAATACTGTCACCCTGCTTATTTAACTTGTATACAGAGTACATCATGTGAAATGCTGGGCTGGATGAAGCACAAGATAAAATCAGGATTGCCAGGAGAAATATCAATAACCTCAGATATGCAGATGATACCACCCTAGTCGCAGAAAGTGAAGAGGAACAAAGAGCCTCTTGATGAATGTGAAAGAGGAGAGTGAAAAAGCTGGCTTAAAACTCAACATTCAAAAATCTAAGATCATGGCATCTGGTCCCATCACTTCATGGCAAATAGATGGGAGAAATAGAAACAGTGACAGACTTATATTTTCTTGGGCTCCAAAATCATAGCAGATGGTGACTGCAGCCATGGAATTAAAAGATGCCTGCTCCTTGGAAGAAAAACCTAGACAATGTATCAAAAAACAGAGACATGACTTTGCCTACAAAGGTCCATATAGTCAAAGCTATGGTTTTTCCAGTAGTCATGTACGGATGTGAGATTGGACTATAAAGAAAGCTGAGCACTGAAGAATTGATACTTTCGAACTGTGGTGTTGGAGAAGACTCTTGAGGGTCTCTTGGACTGCAAGGAGATCCAACCAGTCAATCTTAAAGGAAATCAATCCTGAATATTCATTGGAAGGACTGATGCTGAAGCTCCAATACTTTGGCCACCTGATGTGAAGAGCCATCTCATTAGAAAAGACCCTGATGTTGGGAAAGATTGAAAGCAGGAGAAGAGAACCACAGAGGACGTGATGGTTGGATGTCATCACCAACTCAGTGGACATGGGTTTGAGCAAGCTCCGGGAGATGGTGAAGGACAGGGAAGCCTGGCGTGCTGCAGTCCATGGGGTTGCAAAAAGTCAGACACAACTAAGTGACTGAACAACAACAACAGCAAATCCTAATTTGGCCCCAGCAGGAAGCAGACACAAATACTCAATGACCCAGCTCCTAAGTTCTTCCAGCATGAAGCAGAGTATAGCTCCACTATCCACTATTAGGAACTGCAGTGGTCTGGCTGTCCAAGTAACTTTTTTGTAAGGCATGGCCTCAGGGCTCCAAATAAGGAAAGATGAACAGGGACTCTGTAGACTTAACTGTGTAGCTGGGCCTTCCTACAGGCAGGAGGGACTTGAGAACTGAGTAACCTCTCACTCAGCCAGGCAGTCAGCACCCCGGACCTGAGGAGTCACATCCTCTGAGCATTCTGGCAGCTGGGTCTTATCTGACTGCTAAAGGCTGGCATTGCAGGGAATTCATCACCATTGCATGCACAGGCCTAAGGGACTGCCCATTCCAGTCTTCTGCACGGCTTACTGGCTGGCCAGTCAGTGTCTGTGTCCTCGCAGGTCCCTCAGTCTCGATTTCTCATCTTGAATAGAGAGACTTGGTTAATTGCCAGTGTCCCTTCCCAGTGGCAGTTTTATTTGATTATCTGTTCATCCAGCCTCTGGATGAATGCAGCCTCTGCTTGAATACATGAAGTGGTCAGAATCTCATTTTCCTTCCAGATAGACCATTTCATTACTAGGAAGCTTAATTTTACTTCACAACCTATTGTGAAGTGTTTTTCAGGCCATTAAATTAGCTTTCTACATCAACTCTTTCTCATAGGATTGTCTGGGATTTTAACAAAATACAGTACATAGGTCGTAATAACTTGTAAATGTGAATGTTTAATTATTAGAATTGATCTTATTGTCAAAAAGTTCTTACATGGAACTGAAATCTGCAAGTTGTAACTTCAGACCTGTGGTCCTAATTTGGTTCCCGGGCACACCAAAAATAAATGGGTCATGACGTCTGAAAACAGTAATCATATTTTTCTCAAGTCTTCTCTCGATCTCTTTTTTTAAAAAATATTTATCTGGCTGCATCCAGTCTTAGTTGTGGCACGTGGGGTCCTCACTGAGTCATCAGGGATTTTCACTAGGGTGCTCGGATGCTCTAGTTACGGAGTTCAGGCTCAGGTGTTGTGGCCTGTGGGCTTAGCTGCTCCACCACATGTGAGATCTTAGTTCCCTGCCTAGGGATTGAACCCACATACCCCGCATTGCAAGGTGGGTTCTTAATCACTGGACCACCACGGAAGTTCCTCTCAAGTCTTTCCTTAATCTCATTGTGCACCCTCGGTGCTGTCACAGAGAAGGCGATGGCACCCCACTCCAGCACTCTTGCCTGGAGAATCCCATGGACAGGGGAGCCTGATGGGCTGCGGTCCATTGGGTCGCAAAGAGTTGGACACGGCTGAGCGACTTCACTTTCACTTTTCACTTTCATGCATTGGAGAAGGAAATGGCAACCCACTCCAGTGTTCTTGCCTGGAAAATCCCAGGGATGGGGGAGCCTGGTGGGCTGCGGTCCATGGGGTCGCCCAGAGTCAGACACGACTGAAGCGACGCAGCAGCAGTGCTGTCAGCCATTTCACACTGGGCATGAGACATCTCCCCCTCCTGATTGCCCTTCGCAGGATAATCTGGTTCTGGTTAATGTACAGTATATGTCCCTTAGGAGGGGCACCCGGAAACTGGCAGCTGTCATACATGTGAGTTGATTACCACCTGGATTATGTAGGTGAATTAAAATTTATAGAAAAAGGCATGCTACATGCATTACTTAATTTATCTCACAGCAACTATGACATATGAATGGGATGTTACTGTCTCCAGTAGACAACTAGTCTCAAAAAGGTTACGTGACTATTATGGGCTGCATGTTTGTCTCTGCCCCCCTCCAAGCCCAATTTATATATTGAAGCCCTAACCCCAATGGGACAATATCAGGAGGTGGAGTCTTTCGGAGGTGATTAGGTTTCGGTAGGGTTGTGAGGGTGGAGCCCCCATGACAGGATTAGTGTCTATATTAGGAAAGAAAGAAACTAGCCCATCTTTCTCCACCATGTGGGGCTATGATGACAAGAGCCACCAGCAAACCAGGAACAGTGTTCTTACCAGATACAAGATGAGCCAGTGTCTTGATCACCGGAGGCTGGACTCCCCAACCTCCAGAACTGTGAGAAATAAGCATCTGTTGTTTGAGCCACCCAGTCTGTGGTATTCAGTTACAGGAGATAACGAAGAACTGACTAGGGGAGTGACTTTCTCAAATCATTCAGCTCATAATTATGGAACCAGAATTCAAAGTCAAGTCTGACTCCAAAGTCTGCTCTTCGTTTTTCAGAAAAGTTGGAAATGGGAGCACTGTTCACCGACAGGCTTGAAACAATAATCTAGAGATAGTTTTGATACTGCTTGTGGAGGCCTTCTAATAGGCAGAGGTCTTTTTAGGCCCTTTAGTTTCTAAGAAGAGAGACAGCACCCTCCAGGTGAAGATTTGTTCACAGGTGGAATCTGTTCCAACTTGCTCCACAGGAAAGCTGCACTTTCGGACTTTGTAAACTGGTAGTTATACAAGATTCAATTTAGGAGGTTTTGAGAGACCTCTGGTCTACCTATTTGGTTCCACTTTATGACCCAGCCCTTCTTTACCTCCTGTTGTTTTTTTTTTTTAATAATTATATATTTCGCTGCGTTATGTCTTGGTTGTAGCTTTTTTACATGGGATCTTGTGTTGCAGCACGTGGTCTTCTGTCTAGTTGGCATGTGGAATCTTAGTTCATGGAGCAGGGATTGAACCTGTGTCCCCTGCATTGCAAGGCAGATTCTTAAGCACTGGACCAGCAGTGAAGTCCCTCCTCCTGCTTTTAATGTTCTGAATTTTGTATTCCATGTGTTTGCAAGTCACTTTAAATACTTTGGAAAAGAATCTAAACAGACTAACAACTGAATAATTAGTCCCAGCTCTTTCCCCTTTTCTCCATCATATCTAATCTGAGTTTTCTAGAGTACAGGCAAGCTCTTTTAGTAGCCTGCTCTACTTAATGAATTTATAGTTTCTAATACCTTCTGGGATAACTTTAATTTGAGCCATAACCTACCCATTTTTTAATAGTTTTCAGTCTATAGCATTTAAAAATCTTTAATCATACTTTTCTTTTTGGAATAGGTGATACGTTCATGAGGTACAAAATTCACAAGTTATAAGACTGCACACAGAGATTTCTTCCTCCTGTCCTGGTTCCCAGGAACCCAGTTCACCTCCTAAGAGGCTGTCAGGTTTACCAGTTTCTTCCAGAGTTATTTTTTTAAGGTGTAAGCAAATACACACATAGGTATGTATTTACTTTCTCTAAGTCAAAAGGAACATACAAAATACTCTGCTTAGTTTTCTTCTTTTGATTAAAAGTATATCTTAAAAGTATATCATGGCATCCAGTCCCATCACTTCATGGCAGATAGATGGGGAAACAATGGAAACAGTGACAGATTTTATTTTCTTGGGTTCCAAAATCACTGCAGCCATGATGATGGTGACTGTAGCCATGAAATTAAAAGATGTTTGCTCCTTGGAAGAAAAACTATGACAAACCTGGACAGCATATTAAAAAACAGAGACACTATTTCGCCAACAAAGTTCATCTAGTCAAAGCTATTTTTTTTCCAGTAGTCATGTATGGATATGAGAGTTGGACTATAAAGAAGGCTGAGTGCTGAAGAATTGATGCCTTTGAACTGTGGTGTTGGAGAAGACTCTTGAGGGTCCCTTGGACTGCAAGGAGATCAAGGCAGTCAATCCTAAAGGAAATCGATCCTTAATATTCATTGGAAGGACTGATGCTGAAGCTGAAGTTCCAATGCTTTGGCCACCTGATACAAAGAACTGACTCATTGGAAAATACCTTAATGCTGAGAAAGACTGAAGGCAGGAGAAGGGGACAACAGGGGATGAGATGGTTGGATGGCATCACCAACTCAATGGACATGAGTTTGAGCAAGCTCCAGGAGATGGTCAAAGACAGGGAAGACTGGCGTGTTGCAGTCCATGGGGTTGCAGAGTCGGACACGACTGAGCGACTGAACTGAACTAACTTAAAAAGAGTACGTGTATCTTGAAGATCAGTGGCTATTAGATTGCCTTTTCTCTTTTAACATTACCAAAAAATGTATAATCACACTTAATAACAGATTATCAAAATATAGGAAGCAAAAATGGGCAAAGTTGAAAGGAGAAAAGAGATAGTTTATAATAATAGTTGGATACTTCAATACAGCTCTCTCACTGATGGATAGAACCGCCAGAGAGAAGGTAAGTAAGGACATAGAGGACTTGACCAATGCATTGAGCCAACCAGTTGACCAACCAACTGGTTCTAACAGATACATGCAGAAAACTTTACTCAAAAACAACAGGGTACACATTCTTCGCACGTGCACATGGGTCATTCTCATATAACAAGAAGCTTATGTTAAGCCATAAATTGTCTCAATAGATTTAAAAGGTAATATCATGTAGAGTATCCTCTCTGACCACACTGAAAGGAAGTTAGAAATCAATAGCAGAAGGACAACTGGAAAACTCACAAATCTTTGGAAATTAAAAACCACACTTTGTAAAAATTTTTGCCCATGCCAAGTGGCATGTGGGTCTTAGTTCACCAACCAGGGATTGAACCCGTGGCACTTGCGTTGGAAGGGCAGAGTCTTAACTACTGGACTGCCAAGGAAGTCCCTAAAAGACACACTCATAAACAACTAGTGGATAAAAGAATTCACCAGGGAAATCAGAAAATATCTTGAGGGAATTCCCTGGTGGTCCAATGGTTAGAATTCCAAGCTTTCACTGCCAAGGGTGTGAGTTCAACTGCTGGTGGAGGAATCAAGATTCCCAAGCTGCATGGTGTGCCCTCCCCTCCAAAACACTCTTGAGACAAATGAAAATAAAAACACCATGTAACAAAACTTAAGGGACACAATGAAAGCAGTGCTAAGTGAGAAATTTATAGTTACACATGTTTATATTTAAGAAGAAGAAAGATCTCAAATCAACATTACAATTTAAGGAACTAGGAAAAAAAGAGCAAACTAAACCCAAAGCTAGCAGAGGGAAGGAAATAGTAAAGATTAAAGGCAGTGATTAAATGAAATAGGGAATTGAAAAGTGATAGAGAAAATCAACGAAACCAAGCCATGGTTCTTCAAAAAGATCAACAAAACTGACACATTTTTATCTACATTGCCTAAGAAAAAGAGAGAGAAGAGTCAAATTACTAAAATCATAAGTGAAACATTACAATCTATGCAACAGAAAATAAGAAAGATTATAAGAGTACTATGAGCAACTGTACATAAACAAAATGGATAATCTCGATGAAATAGACAAATTCCTAGAAACACAAAACCTACCAAAACTGAATCTTGAAGAAATAGATATCCTGATTGATCTATGACTAGTAAAGAGGTTGACTCCGTAATCAAAAATCTCCTAACAAAGAAAATCCCTAGACCTAATGGCTGCTTCACAAGTGAGTTCTATCATAACATCTAAAGAAGAATTAACACCAATCATTCTCAAACTTTCCCAAAAAATTGAAGAGGAGGTAATACTTCTTAACTCATTCTATGAGTTTTGCCTTGCCCTAATGTCAGAGCCATTACAAAAAAAAAAAAGAGAGAGAGAGAGAGAGAAAGAAACAAACAGATCAATATCTCTGGTTTATATAGATTCAAAAATTCTCAACAAAGTACTAGAAAATTAAATTCAACAGCATATTGAAAGGATTATATACCACAAGCAAGTGGGCTTTATTCCTGGGATGCAAGAATGCTTCATCATGTTGTTGTAGGGCAGAAACCAACACAAGACTGTCAAGCAATTATCCTCCAATTAAAAATAAATTTTTAAAAAAGAACGGTTCAACACACAAAAATTGCTCAGTGTAATATACCACCTTAACAGAATAAAGGGGAAAAAACTCGACATCATCATTTCATATAATGAAGAGAAAGCATTTGATAAAATTCAACATCTTTTTATGATAAAACACTCAACAATCTAGAAATAGAAGGAAACCAATATGATAATACTGCTCAGCCTTATAAAGAAGGGAGATCCTGACTCGTGCTGCAACATGGATGAACCTTTCGGACATTATGCTAAATGAAATAAGCCAGTCCCCAAAAGACAAATGCTGTATGATTCCATATGAGGTACCTAAAATAGTCAAAGTCACAGCGACAGAAAGTAGCAAATGGTTGCCATTGGTGGGTTAGGAGCAGTGGGGAAAGGGAGGTAGTGTTTAATGGGTGCTGAGTTTCAGCTGGGGAAGATGAAAAAGTTTTGGAGACAGGTGTTGGGGACAGTTAAACAACAATATAAATGTATTTAATACTACAGGAATGTACGTTTTTTAAATGGTTAAGATAGTAAATTCTGTTTGTTAATTGCAATAAAAATGTTTTGTAAATTATCAAAAAACCCACTACAGTAAATATTTTGCATATAAATTATTTTATTTATGTACACTTTTTTTTTTGGCCCCACCATAGGGTATATGGGATCATAGTTCCCAGACCAGGGATCAAACCCATGCCTCCTGCAGCAGAAGTACAGACACCTAACCACTGGACAGCCAGGAAATTCCCTTGAGTGTACACTCATATTTGTAAAATAGATTTCTAGAAACGTATGTTGCAATGTCAAAGGGTATGTGCTTCATAATTTTGAAAATATTGTCACACTGTTGGCTGAGCTGACATACACAGGCTCCAGCAATGTATGGGGCCTAGTCCCCACATCTTTGCCAACAGTGTGCTATCAAATTTTTTGAATGTTCACCAATCTGATTTGAGAAAAAGATTTCAAGGTAGCTTTCATTTGACTTTCACCTTTTATACGGGAGTTTTGGTGTTTAAGAATTGTTAGTGTTTCCTTTTCTATTAACTGTTCCTGTGTTGGGCAGTGGTGTTTTGAAACCAAATGCAGACATATAGAGTTCTTTTAGATTTTATCCAGCTCTTTTTCTGTTCATTGTTGTAGTTAATAGAAAAAATTTTGAATTATAGTTTTCCGACCAAGTCTATTGGCTCTCGTTATATTTTCGCCAGCCAGTGGATGTCGCTGGTCAGTTTCTGACCACAATGTCTAGTTCTCCAACTGGGATTTCCTGAATTCCAGGGACATCCAGAGACTCTTTGGTCCCAGAGTCATAAAGTTCAGTTCTGAGCTACAATCTCTCCTTCCACCATTACGTCTCTTTCACCATAAAAATTCAAGTTCATAATTAGATTACCATAAAACAACCATAAAAATCCATTCTCCTTGAATTTTGCTGTTATATATTGTTTATATCAGAAGGCGAGTTCTCGGAATTCTGAGTAATCTAGTTGTATAACATTCAGTAACTTTAAAAAACCCCACACTCTTTTTTTTATCACATTTTCTCAGGGGTAAAATGGAGGCAATAATACTTCACTTACAAGATTATGAAAATTAGGTCCAATTACGTATATATTTTGATATATTACATGTGTATACATGTGTATATGTTTGGATATATGTACATATATTATTTTTGTATATATTGAATATAGGCATATATGCAAACTGTGTGTGTGTGTGCCAAGTCGCTTCAGTCACGTCTGACTGTTTGTGACGCCAAGGATTGTAGCCTGCCAGGCTCCTTTGTCCATGGATTCTCCAGGCAAGAATACTGGAGTGGATTGCCATGCCCTCCTCCGGGAGATCTTCCCAACCCAGGGACTGAACCCGTGTCTCTCACATCTCCTAGCATCGGCACCACTAGCGCCGCCTGGGAAGCTGTACAAATGCATACAAATTGAAAAATACATTTGCCGTCCAATTCTACTCCTCAGACTTTAAATACATTGAAATTGTTTTACTTATTGTGTGTCAAGCTTAATTTCATTTAACAACCTGCTGTAAAAGTCTTTCCTCGTCGTTACATAACTTTCTACATCCTTCTTTTTAAAGGCACAGTGTTCTGTTGTCTGGATGTGTCATAATGCATTCAGTCAGGCCCCTGTCATTGAACTTTTAGTATTTCGGTGACATTTTTTAGTCAAGTACACAGTTTTGCACACACAAACAATGGGGAAGGGATGGATTACCCAGGACATTAGTTTTCTGCTGCTGCTGCTGCTAAGTCGCTTCAGTTGTGTCTGACTCTGTGCGACCCCATAGAAGACAGCCCACTAGGCTCCCTTGTCCCTGGGATTCTCCAGGCAAGAACACTGGAGTGGGTTGCCATTTCCTTCTCCAATGCGTGAAAGTGAAAAGTGAAAGTGAAGTTGCTCAGTCTTGTCCGACTCCTAACGACCCCACGGACTGCAGCCTACCAGGCTCCTCTGTCCATGGGATTTTCCAGGCAAGAGTACTGGAGTGGGGTGCCATTGCCTTCTCCGATTTTTTAGCTAAAACTTCGATAATAAAGTAGCACAAACTGGGTGTCTTTAAACAATAGAAATTTATTGTCTCACAGTTCAGGAGGCTGAAAGTCAGAGATCAGGGTGTCTGCAACATTGATTCCTTCTGAGGGCTGTGAGAGAGGATCTGTTACATACCTCTCCTCTAGCTTCTGGGCTTTACTGGCCATCTTTCATGTTCCTTGGCTTGTAGACACACAACCCTGATATCTGCCTTTATCTTCACATGGCATCCTCCTTGTGTTTCTGTTGCCAAAATTTCTGCTTTTATAAGATACCTGTCATACTGAGTTAGGATTCCTCCTAGAGACTTCATTTTTCTAAAAAAGTATTTATTCATTTAGCTGCACTGGGTCTTCGTTGAGGCACACAGGATCTTTTTAGTTGAGGCATGTGGACGCTTCATGGCAGTGTCTGGGATCTATTTCCCTGACCAGCGATCAAACCCAGGCCCCCTGCATTGAGAGTGTGCAGTCTTAGCCACTGGACCACCAGGGGAGTCCCTCTAGTGGGTTCATTTTAATTTGATTGCCTCTGTAAAGATTGTATCTTCAAATAAGGTCACATTTTAAGGTACTAGAATTTAGAACTTTACCATTTGAATTTTTTTTTGACAGGGGGAGTATAATTCAATCCATAGCACCTGGTGAAATGGTTTATTAATTAATTTTAAAAAAGTTTGGTGGTGGTGTCGGCTTAATTGCTAAGTACTGTCTGACTCTTCACGACCCCACAGACTGTAGCCCACCAGGCTCCTCTGCTCATGGGATTTTCCAGGTAAGAATAATGGAATGGGTTGCCATTTCCTTCTCTGAGGGAGAGTGGGGGATGGATCTTCCCCACCCAGGGATTGAACCTGGATCTCCTGCATTGCAGGCAGATTATCAACTGAACCACCAGGAAAGTCCCCAAAAGGTTTACTAAGTGCCTATGGGAGCCTTGGACTATGCCAATAAACAGAAAGTCCCTTCTTTAGGAAATTTACATTCCAGTAGCAAGGAGGCAAATAAACAGATAACTCTACAATGTGTCAAGGGGTGAATAAAAGCGGTGCCGAAAAATGGAGGGGGAAAGGATGGATAGTGCTGGAGTAGGGGACAGGAGGTGAGGGTTGGGAGGCGTCCCTGTTTTATGCAGGGTGGACAATATCCCATTTGACCAGTCTTGGAGGAGATAAGGGAGAAAGTCTTCACAGTGGTCTAAATTAATTATAATTTGTTTTACTTATTTAATGGTCTTCTACCTGAGTGCCAAAGAGTTGATACTTTTGAACTGTGGTGTTGGAGAAGACTCTTGAGAGTCCCTTGAGGAGACTTGAGGTTGCAAGGAGATCCAACCAATCCATTCTGAAGGAGATCAGTCCTGAATGTTCATTGGAAGGACTGATGTTGAAGCTGAAACTCCAATACTTTGGCCACCTGGTGTGAAGAGCTGACTCATTTGAAAAGACCCTGATGCTGGGCAAGACTGAAGGCAGGAGGAGAAGGGGATGACAAAGGATGAGATGGTTGGATGGCATCACTGACTCAATGGACATGAGTTTGAGTAAACTCCGGGAGTTGGTGATGGACAGGGAGGCCTGGTGTGCTGAAGTCCATGGGGTCGCAAAGAGTCGGACATGACTGAGAGACTGAACTGAACTGAACCAGAAACAAGGGCTTCCCTGGTGGCTCAGCTGGTGAAGAATCCGCCTGCAATGTGGGAGACCTGGTTTGATCCCTGGGTTGGGAAGATCCCCTGGAGAAGGGAAAGGCTACCCATTCCAGTATTCTGGCCTAGAGAATTCCATGGACTATATAGTCCATGGGGTCAGAAAGAGTCGGACATGACTGAGCAACTTTCACTTCACTTCACCAGAATGTAAGTTTCTTGAAGGCAAGAAACTATACAGTTGGTAACATCCCAGTACCTAGAGCCATGTCCGGAATTTATATGGCATGCAGTAAAATATTCTTTACTAAAAAAAAGGGGAAAGAGTGGTCCAAGCAGAGGGAACAGTAGGTACCTTAGGTCCTGACCTGCGAGTGTGCTAGGAGTACCTGTAAGGAGGCCCTTCCAATTAGGTCTGACAGAGGCAAGTGGAGGTGAGATTAATTAGAGGGGTGGGATGGGGTTGGGATTGAGGCATCTTGTAGGCCATTAAATACTATTGGATTAAAAAAAGTATTTATTTATTTTTTGGCTGCACTGGGTCTTTGTCACCGCAAGGGCTTTTCTGTTTTTGGAGAGCTGGGGCTACTCTCTGGTTGCAGTGTGCGGGCTCCTCACTGCGGTGGCTTCCCATGTTGCTCTGTGGCTTCTGTGGCTCAAGGGTGCGAAGGCGTCAGTGTTTGCAGTTTCTGGGCTCTAGAGCACAGGCTCCACAGTTGTGGGGCACGGGCTTAGTTGCCCCATAGCATGTGGGAATCAGAGCTGGAACCATGTCTCCTCCTGCATTGGCAGGTAGGTGCTTTACCACTGAGCCTTCAGGGAAGCCCCAGTGGTTTTGATTCAGAATGAGGTGAGAAGCCACTGGAAGTCTTTTAGCAGGCGAGGGACATGGTCTGATTAATGGAGATGGAAGGAGGGAATCATGTTTAGAGCTTCAGAGAAAATCAGGCTTACAGAATAATCTCATTTTGAGATTTGCAGTATATTTCATTCTTTGGGTAAACCTAGGAAAAGTTCCATCATTCCATAGCCATTTATTTGATCATATTAGAAACCATTTACTACTGAAGGACCATGGTGGAATAATTTTTTGTTGTTGGTTTGGTTCAGTTCTATTTGTTTTAACGCTAAAGGAAATTTCAATTTTGCAGGTATACATTTTATTCGTACGATGTTGATGAGAACTTCCCTGGTGATCCAGTGGTTAGGGCTCTGTGTTTTCACTGCTGGGTCCTTGGTTCAGTCCCTTATCAGGGAACTAAGGGCTACTCTCTAATTGCGGTGCTTGGGCTTCTCATTGCGGTGGCTTCTCTCGTTGCCGAGCCTGGGTCCTAGGGCTCGAGGGCTTCAGTAGTTGCAGAAAGTGGCTCCGTAGCTGTGGCTCCCGAGTTCTAGAGCACAGGCTCAATAGCTGTGACGCATGGTCTTAGTTGCTCCCCAGCATGTGGGATCTTCCCGGATCAGGGATTAAACCTGTGTCTCCTGCATTGGCAGGCAGATTCTTTACCCCCGAGCCACCAGGGAAGCCCTGTGCGTTTTCTGTTTTATAGTTACTTTCTAAGTAGCATGGGTATTTGTACAGTCCCAAACTGGGAGTGTGTTGGCAAGATAGGTAGCCATTAGAGAGTTTTCTTTTAAATTTATTTTTATTTATTTATTGGTTTTTTTTTTTTTTTTTTTTTGATTCACTGCACGGCTTGTGGGAATCTTAGTTCCCTGACCAGGGATTAAACCCAGGTTCATGGCAGTGAAAGCCCAGGTCTCAGACCACTGGACCACCAGGGAATTCCTGTGAGTTTTCTTTTATTTATACTTTAAAACTTTTGAGCGTATTTGTTTTCTACCACTGCTACAAAAAAATTATAACACATCTAGTGGCTTAAAACAACAAAAAAAAATGTATTATCTTACAGTTCTGTGGGTGAAAAGTCTGACTCAGTCTCACTGAGATAAAATCAAGGTATCGGCAAGACTGTGTTCTCCTCTGAAGGCTCAGGGGATAATCTGTTTCCTTGCCTTTTCCAGATTCTGGAGGTCACTCCCACATCCTGTCTCTCATCATTTTCGAAGCCAGCAATGCCTGATCCTTACGTTGAATCACTTGATCTTCTGCCAGAGCCATATTTATGACTCACTTTTTCTGTCTCCCTCTCACTTTCTACTTTTGTGATCACAATGGGCCCACTCTGATAAATAAGGGATAATCTCTCTATTTTAAGGTCATCTGACTAGCAACCTTAATGTTATCCGTAACCTTAATTCCCCTTTGCCATGTAACCTAGTATCTTCATAAATTTTGGGGATTAGGATGTGGACATCTTCTAGGTGGCCATTATTTAAGCTGCCACATGGAATAATTTTAATTTAGAGAAGAATTGCAAGGTACAAATAGTTTCAGAATATCCTCTGCCCAGTTCCCTTAAATGTTAGTATCTTACTTAACCATCACACATTAGTCAAAACTAAGAAATTAACATAGGTTATCCTCAACAAAAGTCCAGACTTTATCTGGATTTCATCAGTTTTCCCACTATTGTTGTTTTTGATTCCAGGATCCAATCCAAGATACCCATTGCATTTAGTGTGAGGTTTTTTATGGCTTTCTTGTTAGTGCTTCTGCACTAACTGGACACTGAAATAGTCAAGTCAGTCAAAGTTATTGTGCTATTTGTGCAGGCAGTATTGAAAGTCGGTGACCAAGGATGATACTTTGCACATTACAAACACAATAAGTAGTTTTCAAAAGACTGCTACTCCAACTCATGCATTATATATTGTGAAAACCACTCCTATTATTATTCTTTGATTTATCATGTTTGCTTAGCAACATTATGACAAGTGCCTAGGAACACTGGTTTCTAGTGAAACTTTTATTTTAAGCTATCCAAAAAATACAAAAAGGAGAGGATATTAAATCTCACAGACAGGATTGCCTCGAATAGAATAAGTTTCCTCTTGGTCTATAAGTCAGTTCTGAAGAGATGCTCACAATCGTTGCTAGGTCATTCTGGGGTAGAACAGACTGTGTACTTTTTGTACAGGCAAAATTCTAAAGTACTTTGAGGTTTATTTTGGCGCTTGATTCTCTTTTTGCTTCATGAATTTAATTATCATGTAATTCATATATATGTTACAGAAAAATTAGAAAACACATATGAAAAAAACTATTTTTAATCATACATGCTCTTATTCCCCAAAGAGAATAACTGTTAAAATTCTTTTAGCCTCTCCCCCCTTGGGAGTACATACATAAGTATTATAAACATAATTTATTATCCAATTTTCAAAAATAAATTATATTTATATGAAATAATACCATACATACTGTTTCTACTCCATGTATCATGAACACGGTAGCCATAGCATTATTTACAACGGTTGCATAGCCATGTCCACTTCTTTTTAGCTAGGCTCCCAGGTATCTTATATTTTAGTTTATTTTTTGTAGTAATTCTGCAAATTCAGAGAACCTGCTGGCAATAAAAGCTGGAAAAGTATATATAAGACCTCTATAATACTTCAATATACTTCAGTATATTGGCATATACTATTTATATTAAGGAAATAACAGTTACCTATCTCACAGCGTTATTTGAAGAAATTAAGTATTGGACAGCACATAGAAAACAATCCATAATCTGAGTTAATTACTATCATGCCATCGACAAGCGTTCTGTATGGGAAGTATAATCATGGTCTTGTATACATATTTTATATGAGAAAACTGGCTGGAGAGGTGAACTAAAGGCTCAGTGACATCAGTCTGGTAACCTCAGCTTATCTGACTACAAATTCCATGCTTTTGCCGCTGCACCATATCGACACTCTGTTATGTCGGACCTGTTCTTTCTGACAGGATGGTAAGCTGTTCCTGCTACCCGAGCTCCATCGAACACTATTTCCCTATTTCCCAAATTCTTCAGAGTCCTCCAAGGAACTGCTTGATTCTAAGGTGACTATTGGATTGGAATGAACAGGGGCCTTTAATAAACGTAAGATCCCAGCACAAACGCTGCGGGGTAAGCCAGGACGTCAGCACTAGGGTGAGAAAGTCAAGCAGTGTCTCGGTTTCGCCACGTGGCTTTGCCGTTACCCTGGAAGCGCAGGCGGGCGGAGAAACGCCTAACGCCCCCCGCTCAGGACTACAGTTCCCAGAAGCCCGCGCGCCGCATGCCACGTGACCGCCAGCGGGCGCGCGCTGGGCCGTTCGGCCCCCAGCGGCGTTCCCCGCTTGCTTCTCTCTTCAGTCCCCGCCTCCGGGCCTCCGCCTCGACGCTGCCCGGGCCGGAGCCGAGCAGAGGAGCCGGAGCCGGAGCCGTGGAGACGTGGGAAACATGGAGGCTTGAGGCGGCGTGCGCCACCCCGGCTGCGGCGGTGACCGAGGCTCGTCGTGTCCCCGCTGTTACCCAACCGTCTGTCCGTGCGCTGAAAGCGGATCTCCCCGCCGGCTGAGGCAGGTGGGCTGTGGCGCCGCCCCCCGGCCGCGCGACCCTGGAAGCCGGGCGGGGCCGCCAGCCCCTCGTCAGAGCGGCTTTGGGAGCAGCCTCCCCTCCCCCGGCCGGGGCTGGCCAAAAGAGTCCCCCGGCCGTGCAGGGGCTGTGCCTGGGCCGCAAGAGCCGCCCCCCGCATCCAGGGTTCAGTGGCACTCGGCGCCGAGGAGTGAGGGGGTGTGTTAACCAAGCGAGTGGGTGGGGGCGGGCCTCAGTCCGTGTGGGCCACCGAAGAACAAGTCGGTGATGAGGGGGTGGGATTGAGGTGACCGGTGGGCCTGTGATGGGCAGCCGAGCAATAATATTGCCTTTTGGGAGGGGGGGCAAATTTTTGCGATGCAATTTACATACCATAAAATTCACCCTTTAAGAGTATTATCAAAGTATAACTCAGTGTTGTTGTTTTTTTTAAGTCACTGTATTTTAAAAAGCATAGTCACGGGGTTGTGCAGCTATCTTAATTTCAGAACATTTCTGTCACCCAAAAACGAAACCTGTACCCATTAGAAGTCACTCCTTATTTTCCACTCCCTCACTCCCTGGCAACTAGTGATTGTGTTTTAACTGAAAGGTGAGAGGGTGGGAAGTTAGCTCGTCGAGTGTTGGTGAACAGTACTGGGTTAACAGAGTTGATAGGATGATAGTACTGAAATACAGGGAAGTACTGGGATGATTGTAATAGTGCCAGCAGAGGAGTGCTCAGGGTAGACTTGCTAAGGGGGAGGTTGAGTAGAATCCTTAGAAGAGGGGAAGGTTGGAGGGAGAGATGTGTAGAGAGAAAGTGTGCTGAAAGAGATGAAAACGTGTGTGTAGACGGTGGAAGAGGGACCCCGGAAGAAAGTGCGTGTGTGTATGTGTGTGTGTGTTTAGAGCACCCTTTCAGAGGGACCCTGACTGTATGTGTGTGTGTGTGTGTGTTTAGAGCACCCTTTCAGAGGGACCCTGGCTTTGGGCGGATCAATTGAGGGCTCAAGAGAGGAACTGGAGGTGGGAGGGAAGAGGATCTATGGGAATAGGTGAATGGTTGCTGCTGAGCTTGAAATTTACTAATGATGTAGATTTCTGAATATCCTGCTTTGTGTTGTTTATCTTGGATAATTCTGTAACTCAGATAGACTGAGCAAATATAACTCTTCCCATTCTGCAAATGAAGAATCAGTCTTTTAGCTGATAGGTGACTTCCTGAAACTCATTAGTAAATCAGGCAAAATGAGTGGGAATAAAATAGTAATTGATGCACGTGGTGAAAATTGAGGTGGGGCAGATGTTATAGGAGGGCTTCCCAGATGGCTCTGTGGTAAAGAATCCACCTGCCAAGCAGGAAATGCAGGTGAAACTCGGGTTCGATTCCCTGGAGAAGAAAATGGTGACCACTGGGTCACCATTCTTGCCCGGAGAATCCCATTGACAGAGGAGTCTGGTGGGCTACAGTCCATGGGGTTGTAAAAGAGTCGGACAGGACTTAGTGACTGAACAACAAATGTTACAGGAAGGAGTTTTAAACTATTCACCTATTAAATGTCTTAAATCCATATTATGATGATAAATAGGTCAGGGACTTTGTACTTTTTAATTTGGAAAAGTTCAATCTGGGCTAATATAATATACCCCCATGTACTCATTACCCAGCTCTAACAGTAACTCAGGCTAATTTAATTTCATTTATGGCTCTGTCAATTGCTAGTCCCACTCCAAATATTTGTAAATATAGTCCCACTTCACATATTTGTAAATATTTGAGTATATATCTCTAGAAGATTGAGTCATTCTTCTTAATATACCCACAATATGATTAGCATACACCCCAAATAATCTCTTGTATATTTAGAAGGACTTATTTTTTAAAATGTGGCATCCATCTGATACTGAATAAGCAGTGCAAACATTTTGATGCTTGACTTTCTGAAAAATATAGTATTATTTCCAGATTTTTCCAGTCAATCCTGTTCTCCTGACGCTTCTATTTTCTTGGTTGATATGGTTCATTCTTCTATAGAAAGTTTTAAGAATTGTCACTTTGGCTGGCTTTTTAGTGGATGGAGTTTTGTGAGAGCATGAGAAAAATAGAAGTGAACTATATCACAAAATGCACAAGTAACTTATCTCTGATAATGCTTTAAGTATTTGGGCAGTTTGATTATGCTTCTCTCCTCTAGACAATTTCACATATTGTTAGAAGTTGTTTAATGTGTGTATGTTAGTTTTCTATGATTACTCTAACAAATCACAAATTTAGTGGCGTAAAACAATACAAACTTGTTCTTTTTTTAAATCATTTATTTGGCTGTGCCGGGTCTCAGTTGTGGCATGCAGGACCTTCCATCTTCATTGCACCATCTGTGATCTAGTTGTGGCCTACGAACTCTTAGTTGTGGCACATGGGATCTAGTTCCCTATCCAGGGACGGAACCCCGGCACCCTGCATTGGGAGTACAAGAGTCCCAGCCACAGGAATACCCGGGAAGTCCCCAAACTTATTCTTTTGAAGTTCTGTGTTTTAGAAGTCCAAAATGGGTCTCACCGGGCTAAAGTTAGTTGGTCAAGCCTGTATTCCTTTTGGGAAGTTTCTAGGGGAGAATCTGTTTCCTTGCCTCTCCCAACCACATTCCTTCGTTTGTGACCCTCTTCATCTTCAAAACCAGCCGCGTTGCATCATTCTGTTACGCAGTTGATCTGACCACAGCTGGGAAAGATTCTCCATTTTTAAGCATCTATGTGATTAGATCAGGTACATCTGGGTAATTCAGAGTAATTTCCCCCAACTCAAAGTCCTTAACTTAAGGATTCCTGCAAAGTCCCTTTTGCTATGTAAAACACCAGAAACACGGGTTCCAAAGATTAGGATGTGGACATCTTCGGGAATTGTTACTCTGCCTATCACAGTATGGTCGGGCATACTTTGTTAAGTGATTTTGTTTGCTGTTACAAATGCAGTGTGTCATCTTTCACTTCGTAAGATAAAGGGGTTAGTGCTAGAGAGGACTGTTTCATTTTCCCTTTATTGATGGTAAACGGATAATGTGGAATATGTCTGTGGCATTTGTAGAGTGAGACCTTTTTAAAAAAAGTGCAATAATGTGTAAAGTCTTTCTGTATTTCATTTCGGTCTTTTTCACATTCATGTTTTTTCAGTATTGCATACTTGTAATCAGAGTGTATATATAATGCTCAAGTCACAGGACACTCTGGGGGAATGATGGTTCCCTGCCCGGAGTGAGAGACCAGGTGCTGTCTGTCCTGGTGGGTGATGGAGGCACCTCCAGTTCAATAGGAAGACAGAGGGAGAGAAGGTTTTCAGGAAGAACGAACTGCTGTGAGAGTTGGGCTCGAATTCCCTTCCAGGATTTTCCTTAATGTGACTCAGCTGCATGGTTGTGGGCCTGAAAAGCAGAGGATCATGATGGCCTTTGCTGCTCTTCCTTTCCCAGGCTGTGGAGAAGATGCTGAAACTTCTCAGTAGAGATTTCAGGAAGTCCTGTACTTTGGCATCCTGTTTCTTGAGGGGGCTCCACTTTCCAGCGTAGCTCTCAGGGTCTTAACTGCCTCTGAGCATGAAGGTCTTGTCTCTCTGATGGTGGTGTGTTTTAGCTTACCGCTAAGCCAAATATAATGAAAATATAATAATAATAATATTAATAGGTAATAATTACTTATTATTATTAAAAAGTATAATGGGAATCGTTAAATATCTGTGCCTATCTTTAAGCTTATTCTCCCTCCTAAGATTCTTAGTTGAGCTTAACTCTATGAACTTCTTAAAAGCTGCTTGCAGTTTTAAGTGATCCTTGTGTTGGTCTGTTCGTAGACGAAATAATCGAGGAGGGCTGAGAAGAAGTTTACATAGCTCTTATATGCTACAGACTTTTTGTTTTCATTCTTTTAGGAAAGTTTGGTCAATAGTTTTTGATGTCTTCTCTAGTTTTTAGCATTGTTTTAAAAATTCAGACACCAGGTAAGGGGTGGGGATGGGTGAAATGGATGAAAGTGATCAAAAGACGCAGATGTCCAGTTATGGAATAAAGCATCTAGGAATGTAATGTGCAGTGTGGTGACTGTAGTCAATAATACTGTATTATGTGTTTGAACTGGACATGGAACAACAGACTGGTTCCAAATAGGAAAAGGAGCTCGTCAAGGCTGTATATTGTCACCCTGTTTATTTAACTTATATGCAGAGTACATCATGAGAAACGCTGGACTGGAAGAAACACAAGCTGGAATCAAGATTGCCAGGAGAAATATCAAACACCTCAGATATGCAGATGACACCACCCTTATGGCAGAAAGTGAAGAGGAACTCAAGAGCCTCTTGATCAAAGTGAAAGTGGAGAGAGAAAAAGTTGGCTTAAAGCTCAACATTCAGAAAACAAAGATCATGCATCCGGTCCCATCACTTCATGGGAAATAGATGGGGAAACAGTGGAAGCAGTATCAGACTTTATTTCTCTGGGCTCGAAAATCACTACAGATGGTGACTGCAGCCATGAAATTAAAAGATGCTTACTCCTTGGAAGGAAAGTTATGACCAACCTAGATAGCATATTCAAAAGCAGAGACATTACTTTGCCAACAAAGGTTCGTCTAGTCAAGGCTATGGTTTTTCCTGTGGTCATGTATGGATGTGAGAGTTGGACTGTGAAGAAGGCTGAGCACCGAAGAATTGATGCTTTTGAATGTAGTGTTGGAGAAGACTTGAGAGTCCCTTGGACTGCAAGGAGATCCAACCAGTCCATTCTGAAGGAGATCAGCCCTGGGATTTCTTTGGAAGGAATGATGCTAAAGCTGAAACTCCAGTACTTTGGCCACCTCATGCGAAGAGTTGACTCATTGGAAAAGACTCTGATGCTGGAGGAATTGGGGGCAAGAGGAGAAGGGGACGACAGAGGATGAGATGGCTGGATGGCATCACTGACTCGATGGACGTGAGTCTGAGTGAACTCTGGGAGTTGGTGATAGACAGGGAGGCCTGGCGTGCTGTGATTCATGGCGTCGCAAAGGTTGGACATGACTGAGCAACTGATCTGATCTGATCTGGTATGTTTGAAAGTTGCTAAGAGTAGATCTTGAATTTCTCATTACAAGAAAAAAAATTAACTTTATGGTGGTAGATGTTAACTAGACTGATTGTGGTGATGATTTTGCAATACAGTATTTGTTGTGTTGTACACCTGAAACTAATATAATGTTATATGTGAATTATATCTCAGTTGAAAAATGCAGGCCCCCAAAGTGACTGTAACTCTCTGATAAGGTCATTGGGGGAAAAAAAAAACAAAAGTTTTTTGGTATGTAATATGACTGATAATGGAGAAGGCAGTGGCACCCCACTCTAGTACTCTTGCCTGGAAAATCCCATGGACAGAGGAGCCAGGTAGGCTGGAGTCCATGGGGTCTCAAAGAGTCGGACACGACTGAGCGACTTCACTTTCACTCTCACTTTCATGCATTAGAGAGGGAAATGGCAACCCACTGCAGTGTTCTTGCCTGGAGAATTCCAGGGACAGCAGAGCCTGGTGGGCTGCCGTCTATGGGGTCGCACAGAGTTGGACACGACTGAAGTGACTTAGCAGCAGCAGCATGACTGATAATAAATTTCTTTTTTAGATTGAGTCAATCACTGAATCTTGACAATTATTCCTTCAAAATATCTCTTGCAACCCTCCACCTTAGAATATTTTCAGAGCCTCCTGTGTCAGTCAAGATTTGATTTGGCTATACATGCAAATACTAGCTTAAACATATCATTACTTTGTTTCTTATGTAAAAGAAGTCCAGAGGTAGACAGTTCAGGGCTGATGCAGTGGCTCTACTGTCATTAGGGTGCTATGCTCAGTTGTGTCTGACTTTGTGACCCTAGGGACTGTAGCCCACCAGGCTCCTCTGTCCATGGGATTTTCCCAGCAAGAATACTGGAATGGGTTGCCATTTTCTCTTCCCAACCTAGGGATTGAACCCATATTTCCTATGTTGACAGGCAGATTCTTTACCACTGAGCTGCCTGGGAAGCCCACTGTCATTAGTGACCCATCCCCTTTTCCAGCTTCTCACCCTGTCATCTCTAGGGTACGGCCCTTGATTTCTGTGTCCAGATGGTAATTTATGGCTTGTCAGATAAATGATCTGACACCCACAGGATGGTTATGGACTAGATGTTCAGTTTAGTCACTCAGTCGTGTCTGACTCTTTGCGACCCCATGAACCGCAGCACGCCATCCCTCCCTGTTCATCACCAACTCCCAGAGTCCACCCAAACCCATGTCCATTGAGCCGGTGATGCCGTCCAACCATCTCATCCTCTGTCGTCCCCTTCTCCTCCTGCCCTCAATCTTTCCCAGCATCAGGGTCTTTTCAAATGAGTCAGCTCTTGCCATCAGTTGGCCAAAGTATTGGAGTTACAGTTTCAACATCAGTTGCACCAGTGAACACCCAGGACTGATTTCCTTTAGGATGGACTGGTTGGATCTCCTTGCAGTCCAAGGGACTCTCAAGAGTCTTCTCCAACACCACAGTTCAAAAGCATCAATTCTTCAGTGCTCAGCTTTCTTTATAGTCCAACTCTCACATCCATACATGACCACTGGAAAAACTATAGCCTTGACTAGACGGACCTTTGTTGGCAAAGTAATGTCTCTGCTTTTCAATATGCTATCTAGGTTGGTCATAACTTTCCTTCCAAGGGGTAAGTGTCTTTTAATTTCATGGCTGCAATCACTATCTGCAGTGATTTTGGAGCCCAAAAAATAAAGTCTGACACTGTTTCCACTGTTTCCCCATCTATTTGCAGTGAAGTGATGGGATCAGATGCCATGATCTTAGTTGTCTGAATGTTGAGCTTTAAGTCAACTTTTTCACTCTCCTCTTTCCCTTTCATCAAGAGGCTCTTTAGTTCTTCTTCACTTTCTGCTATAAGGGTGGTGTCATCTGCATATCTGAGGTTATTGATATTTCTCCCGGCAGTCTTTATTCCAGCTTGTGTTTCCTCCAGCCCAGTGTTTCTCATGATGTACTCTGCATGTAAGTTGAATAAGCAGGGTGACAATATACAGCCTTGATGTACTCCTTTTCCTATTTGGAACCAATCTGTTGTTCCATGTCCAGTTCTAACCGTTGCTTCCTGACCTGCATAGATATAGATATTTTGAAATCATCACTGTACTGGGAGGAGTTCACTGGTTCAGAAGACCGAGAGATAGATGCAATATTGTGGTTACAGTGGGCATAGTAGAAGAGATGCCCTTTAGTAAATTATCCCCTTTGGGCATCAGCTTGCTTCTGGCCTTCTTTGCTTCCCTCCCTATTCCAGCCATGTTGAACTTCTTTCAGTTCCTGGAATGGACCCTGCCTGTTTTGCCTAATCCTAGGCCTACTCACTTTGGAGAAAGAAATGGCAACCCACTCCAGTGTTCTTGCCTGGAGAATCCCAGGGACGGGGGAGCCTGATGGGCTGCCGTCTCTGGGGTCGCACAGAGTCGGACACGACTGAAACGACTTAGCAGCAGCAGCAGCAGGCCTACTCACAGGCTTTTCTCTTTACTTTGAACCCCTGTACCCAACCAGGCCAGTGTTTTAGGTCTTAGCTTTTTATGGCATGACCTCTGGGAAGCTTTCACTGAGTCTTGGATAGTTGCCATGTTATAATTTTTTGTTGATGTGTCTGTATCTCATTCTCAGCTGTAAACAAAATCTATCTTTCCTAGTTTTAACCTTGACTCTTAGTATTAGGCTGGCCACATGGTAGGTGCTCACAAAATACTGACAGAGTCGTGCTTCCGTAACCAGTATGATGGAGCTTAGGTATTGCTAGTTTGTTTTATCAGTCCTGCACCTCTTCTTTGATATTGGCACATTGATTTGTTAATATGAATCAATGATTGTGAAATAGTAAAGCACATTCTTTCCAATTTAGGAGAGTTAATTGACTCCAATTAAGAGTTAATACTTAAAGCAACACTTGCGGGTTGTTAGGTAATTTATAATAATATAATATTATTTGTATTTTATATAAAATACTTTAATAATTTATAATATTATAAAAGATCAGCAGTCCCATGTCTTACCTACTATCTTTTTAGTGTGGTTCCTGGAGACAACTACTTTTAACTATGTTTGTAAGTAATATGTCTAAATGACTATATTGTTATTTATCAATTTTAGGTAATATCTCTTGACTCCTGTTATGGTGGAAGAGGTCCTTTTTCTCCTCCTATCCCTCTTCCAGCCCTTTCGCTGTGGACACTTAAGAATTGGCGCTTAAAAAAAAAAAAAAAGAATTGGCGCTTAGCGTTTACACTATTATGACTGCATAAATGTCACTGCTAAGCTGAGTTTACCTTGTTTTCCCGCCCCCAGCTCTATTTACTTTATGTTTCTATGAGCACGTTACTGATTTTTACCAAGTATGTGGAAGGACCTGTGGGGATTGGAACCCAGGAAACTTACGCAAGACGTTACTCTGGCTACTGCTGTTGCCACGAGCAGTGAGTTGTTTTTCATCCCTGTCCCAGAGGCTTCGTTGTCTTTGTTGGTGCACAGGTAAAGTACAACCCCAGACCTTTGCAGTTCGCCACTTGACTTGAATGTCTTGAATGTAGGCTCCTCTCTTTTATTCATACTTTCGGTTTGAAACTCCTGTTACTAATCTATTAAGACCTTCTAAATGGCTCTTATTATTTTTTGTGTCCTGTTTTCTATTTGTCGTCTTGTTCTTTTTTAAATAAAATATTTATTTTTGTTTATGTTTGGCTGTGTCCAGTCCTGGTTGTGGCACGATAGGATCTGCGTTGGTGGGACCTTCTGTTGCAGCCTGCAGGCTCTGTGTTGCCGTGTGCAGGCTTCTCTCTAGTTGCAGTGCGTGGGCTCAGTAGTTGCAGCACGCGGGCTTAGTTTCCTTGTGGTCTGTGGGATCTTAGTTTCCCGACCAGGGATTGAACCTGTGTCCCTGCGTTGAAAGGCAGATTCTTAACCACTCGACCACCAGGAAAGTCCCTTGTCTTTTTGTTCTTGATTATGGGTGTTTCCTTGACCTTATCTTCTGTCTGTTGAGTTTTTAAATCAAGTTTTAATGTCAAGTTTTTTTTCTTGTTGTTTATTACCTTGACATCTTGTTCTTGGTTTATGGGAACAGTGTGGCACGGTGGTAAAGAGCATGGTTTCTGCACCTAGACTGCCATGGCCTGAAATCTGATCTGTCACTTTCTAACTCGGTTGTCTTGATCTTGGGCATGTCACTTTTCTTTGCCTCAGTTTATTCTTCTAGGCCCAGAGTTGGCAGACATTTTGTCTAAAGGGCCAGATCGTAAAAATTAGGCTTTGTGGACCCAGAGGCAAAATGAAGAAAATTATGTAGATACTCACATAACAAGGGAGAGAAAATTTCTACAAGTGTATATTGATGATGTTAAAAATACAGTGCTAATAATGGTTGAGAACTTTTTTTGCCAAGAGAGGTTTCCTATTGAGAAGAATGAAATTTCTTCTGGGGAAGAAGGGATACCGTATTACTTAATTGGAGTTCTGAGTTATTGTTTCCTATCATCAGAATTTATCACAGATGTTTATATCTAATGCTGATGTATAATGAGATTTTCTGTATTTCATCTTTGAATATACCTTTTTGTTATTGTTGTTTAGTAACTAAGTTGTGGGAGAAGGCAATGGCACCCCATTCCAGTACTGTTGCCCGGAAAATCCCATGGATGGAGGAGCCTGGTAGGCTGCAGTCCATGGGGTCGCTAAGAGTCAGACACGACTGAGTGACTTCACTTTCACTTTCCACTTTCATGCATTGGAGAAGGAAATGGCAACCCACTGCAGTGTTCTTGCCTGGAGAATCCCATGGACGGAGAAGCCTGGTAGGCTGCAGTCCATGGGGTTGCACAGAGTCGGACACAACTGAAGTGACTTAGCAACAGCAGCAGCAACTAAGTTGTGTTCAACTCATTTGTGACCCCATAGATTGTAGCCTGCCAGTCTCCTCTGTCCATGGGATTTCCCAGGCAACAGTAAGTATTGCCAATGGCTTCCTTGCTGTCTCAGGGGTAAAGAAGCCACCTGCCAGTACAGGAGACGTGGAGCCACAGGTTCAATCCCTGGATCAGGAAGATCCCCTGGAAAAGAAAGTGGCAACCCACTCCAGTATTCTTGCTTGGGAAATTCCATGGACAGAGGACCCTGGCAGGCTATAGTCCACGGGGTTGCAAAGAATCAGACATGACTTAAGAGACTAAACAACAAATATTGCCAAATACTGACATCAATTTATGAGCATATATATAACTTTTTGGCCACGCTGCATGGCTGGTGGGATCTTAGTTCCCCAGCCAGGGATCGAACCTGGGTCCATGGCAGTGAAAGTCCAAGTTTTAACCACTGGACTACCAGGAAATCCCCTGTGTGGTTTTGCTAGAGCGTGTTAATCGCTTAGAAGGCATCTATAGAGTTATGTTAGATTCATTTCTCATATTTACCCTTTAGTAAATCATTCCACTGTGGACTGATCACTTCAGTTGAGATTATGTGGAAACTCTTTGTTGCACAGTAAAATAGTTTTTGAAATGTGGAAAGTACTTTTGTACCTGCATTGAGGTCTGAAAAACGCTATTGGAAGTATAGTTTGACTTTGAAAAATTTATCTATTGCATACTTGTGTGGGATTGGAGATCTCAAGTCTTATTTTGATTTCTGACAGCATCAAAAGTGTGTAAAACAGCTTGCTGTTACTTGTGATTCACACAATATCAGTTAATTTTACAGATCAGTGCTGTTGGCCTTCTATTTTTAGATTGAATTCATTGAGAAATGTTATTAAATCTGCAGCAAAAACTAATTTCCAAAGCCATTCAGTGTTTAATAACAGTGATTGAAGGGGGTTCTTGTTCAGAACAATTTCAGTCTCAACCCTGAGCTTGAAAAATTTAAATAAAACTGTACTGTTGCTAAGCCATTGTATTGTTGCGTGGTAGAATGTTTCAGGATATTCAACTTTTATTTCTGGAAAGACTCTATGGAATTGATAGTTAAGTTCGTGAGAGTGGATGAGGTTAACTACTGGCACTCCTGGTTCAGTAGCAAGATAGATTCAAATATTTTATACAGAGTATTCTGCTCATTTAATGAATATGCTTTAAACACTTTGCATTTTAAAAAAATATTTAATTTACTTAAAAATAGAAATACTAAATGTACATGTTAGCAGAAATAACATGTTTTTGTAAAAAGGTGTTTATTTTCCAAAGTGAAACAAAAGTTTGTAAACACCTTGCGTTTTCACAAGGTTTGTAGACGTGTCAGGTGAGCTTTTTCACTGCTACACACGTTTGCCACCATCTGTTGTTTTTCATCTCAGCAGATTTCACTTCAGGTTGTACTGCGTTACTATCTTTTCAATTATTTTGGAAACCATTCATGGCTGTAGTTCTTCCATACAGACTGTTCTTTGAGCAGTTATTCTCACCAAAAGACAAGTCTTAAGGTTGTTTTATTTTCTCTAAACACATTTCTTTGTCTGCTGTAATCAAACATGGTTTGACTCATGATTGGTGAATGACTTGCCTTGCTTGGTTAACAGATGAACCATTTGGAGTCTTAGTTGTAGCCTCATTTTCATTTTTTTATTTTTGAGAAGACATTTTGCTTGTGGTGAAATGATTTTACATTTTCAAATTTTCCTGATTGTTGTTCTGATGAGTTGGGAGTGAGTGCTGTGTGGTGGGGCAGGTCATGCTGGTAATGTCTTCCCATCTTGTGTTCTAACACAGCTATGATGCTTTTACATGATAAATGCAGTACTTCAGCATCTAATTAAATATGCATTTTATTTACCTACCTATTTGGCTGCACTGAGTCTTAGTTGCTACATGCAGGATCTTTAGTTGCGGCATGTGGGATCCTAGTTCTCTGCCTAGGGATTGAACCCAGGCCCCCCGCATTGGGAGCAAGGAGTCTTAGCCATTGGACCACCAGGGAAGACCCTTCAGCATCTAATTAGATTAAAAAAAAAATCTACACTCCTCTGTGACTTAAAAGTGTGACATCATGGGACTACCCTAGTGGTCCAGTGGTTAAGAATCTGTGCTTCCACTGCAGAGGGCATGGGTTCGATCCCTGGGCAGGGAACCAAAACCCCACATGCTGTGCCAAAAAAAAGGGGGAAATATGAATGCATATCAAAAAGAAACACTAGAAGATAAAACAAATTGCAAAAAAAGAAAAAACATGACCTCAGAGTCTGCTCTGTTCTTGTTTTAATATGAGAGCTACCCACTGGTAATTTACAATGTTGACGTATGGCAGTATGCCTGACTCCTGATATGCTGTCATTGTCACAGGTGTCATCGAGATTTGTTGTGCAGTGAGTAGCAGTATAAAGTACCAAATACAGTCCTTGTCCTCACAACTCAACTCTGTCGTCATATCGCGAAAGCAGATTTAGACAATTGCGAACAAATGACTGTGGCTGTGTTTTCATCAAACTTTATTTGTCGACACAGAAGTTTTAATTTCATATGCTTTCCATGTGTCACAAAATACTGCTTAAAAATGTAGAAATCATGCTTCATGAAGCAGGCTGGATTTAGAACTTGGGTCATCATTTGCTGACCCGTGATCTAGGCAATGAGAACAACAGTACTGGCCTCAAAGGATGTGGTGTGGGGTCAACAACTCAGTGTGTGTCTAGCACTTTGAATAGGACCTGGGGATATAGTAAATGCTATGTAAATCTTTTCACTTATTATTATTTTTATTATCTCCCTGAAGATATTATTTTTAATTTTTTCCCTTATAATCACCTGCTTTCTGATTAATTTCTTTGGTTTGTTACTGTTATTATTTATTTATTTATTTATTTTCAGATTGGAGGCTTTCCTCTCACAAGTCAAATCATTTTTGCTGGCCCATTCTTAAGGTCAAGACTCCCAGCGTTGATTGGAAGCTCTGTGTGTGAGCGGATTGTGGTGAGTGGTGGGTTGTAGGCGGCAAGCCAGCTTTTTAAATGGGGGAAATTCCATATGTCTCTATCTTTTCCTCTGGTTCCCCCTCCATTTCTCTTAGGAAGAACCCTCCAGTTTCCTGCCTGGGAGGCTGGGAAACCTGCTTTGTAGCTGTGCAGCAAGCCCACATGAACGTTACTCCGCTGTTTTCATCCTCTGCCTCATTACTGTCTCCAGCCTTGGCTTCAGAGTCGAGTCTCTCCAGTCAGATTGCTGCAGAGCGTGCACACATGATTTCCTACTGGGGCGGGCGGGCAGTTGGGGGACAGGGGGGAGACTCGCAGACTTGAGCCCCGTGCCTCACCCAGCCTTTCATGGCACCCTTCTCAGTTCTTTTGCCTTCCCAGTGTTCCATGGGGTGGATTGGCTTGCTTCTTGGTCGCATCTCCTTTGGCAGGCAGGTATGCTGGGGACATCCTCAGCTCTGCCAGTTCAGTCACTGCCTCTCTTGTCACCTTTCCATCTTTCACACTTCCTCTGATCTTCTTATATCTTTTTATTTTCGTGACTCTCATTTCACTGAAGTGGAATACCCAACTGTACTTACTCAGTATAGCACCTGGAACCTAGTAACCTTGGAGAGAATGTTCCATCACTTGGACTAGTGGCCCTTGTGGTGTCTCACATGTCCTTTGGCCAGTGATTACTGCCCACTGTTTCTCTGGACTCTTGTTTCAGGGATGAGGTTTTGTCTTAAAGTCTGTTGTGTGCAAATGTGTGTGTATGTATACACACACATATATACATTCTGGAATATAGTTTATGATTTATGGAGTCTCAGCCTAGGTTGTGACAAAGTGCACCTAGCATGTTATTTGCATGTTTTGAGGGTATTAGCATGGAATTTGGTGACTCAGTCTGTATAGAAGAGGAGATTTACTGTTTATGTGAAGAACTCGCCTGCCAGTGCAGAAGACATAAGAGACGTGAGTTTGATCTCTGGGTCTGGAAGAGCCCCTGGAGGAGGGCGTGGCAACCCACTCCAGTATTTTTGCCTGGAGAATCCCATGGGCAGAAGAGCCTGGTGGGCTACAGTCCATAGGGTTGCAAAGAGTTGGACATGACTGAAGCAACTTAGCATGCATGCACGCACAAATATCAGATATTTCACAAATCAAATGCAAAATATTGAGCATAACATTTCTTGTTCACAGTATTGTTTTCACTCATGATAGTAAAGCTGACTAGAGGAAATAACTGATCAGAAAATACTGAAAAGCAGTATTATATGAGTCAGACAGCAGACCAAGGTGTAATTAAATTAACTATGAAAAGGGAAAGTGTAGTTGCTCAGTCATGTCCAGCTCTTTGCGACCCCATGGACTGTAGCACGCCAGGCTCCTCTTTCCACGGAATTCTGTAGGCAAGAATACTGGAGTGGATTGTTATTTCCTTCTCCAAAATTAACTATGGTAGTTAGTTTAACTTGGTAGTTAAGTTCCAAATGAGTGGTGAAGCTAATGAGCACCCTTGGACTAGAGAAAAGAGTGAGCTTGTGTTATGTTTAGTGACTAGGGTTTCAGGTGCTGTGGGACAGGTGTGTGGGGGAAACGCGGGTGTAGAAGGCAGGAGCAGAGGAGTGGATGAGCACCCTCGGTGTTGTGAACAGGCCCGCCTTACTTTGTTTTGGTTCCTATTTGCAAATTGAGGTTCATACGCTGCTTGTATCAGAATCACTGTGGATACTTGTAAGAAAATGTAGATGCCTGGGCACTAGCCTGACATAAGCATTTGCATTTTTAGCCTCATGCTCCACACGCTCCACTGGTGTTTTTTACGTACCTTTAAGTTTGAGAAGTACTGGTTTGGAGGATGGTTGGAAATAAAGTTAGAATTCGAACTTTCAGACTATATGGAAGGTCTTGAATGTCAGTACTGGGCTTTTCAGGTAATGAAGAATCATTGAATAATTTTTGAGCTGGTGAGTGAAGTGGTGGAAGTGGTAACTTCACTAATATTAAAAATAGGTTTAATAGTTTTCCTTGGCTGACCCTATCCTGAGCTAGGTCCTTTACTGAGTGCTTTTTTGCATGTGTCATATTGCTTCATCCTCAAAAAATCTTATGGGTTGTAAGGATTGTTGTTTTCTTGTGATGCAGTGGGGTTTGATAAATGGTAAAATGGAGATTCAGACTGATTATTCAGGCTTAGCAGGGTCTATCAGACACTAGAACCTTTGGTCTTAATTTCAATGCTGGACTGAATTTCCTGTTTTTAAGGATTTATGTAGTAGTGAAGTGTGCAGAGTGAATCCAAATGGAGAGATTGGAAGCAAAGAAATCAAAGTACTCTTGCACTAAATTGTGTGAGATTAAAGAAGCCTGGTCCCGAATGGAGGCAGCAGGAAGATCAAGAGATTTGTTTAAAAGATGACATGGAAAATTGTGGGTATTGTAGCAGAACCCACAGAACTTGGTGACGTTCTTGGAGAGTCACCCTGGTAAAGTGTTCAAGACCAGGGACCCTGGACTTAGTCTAGGTTCCAATCCTGCCTTTGCTACTTACTATGTCTGGGACCTCATGTGTTTGGTAAATTACTTAACCTGTCTGTGCCTTAGTTTCCTCACCTGTAAAATGAGAAAACTGTGCCTGCCTTTCAGATTTGTTCCTGGGGACGAGATGAATCAGTGAGCGTAAAGCACGTTGTGTCAGCCAGTCTGCTCCTAGTGCTGCTGCTTGTGTGGTTCCTCTGCCTCTGGTGCTCCTGTGTATTTATGTAGCTTCTTGTAATAACTCCATTGTAATACTTATCGAATGTGCTATAATAATTTATTGACAGATTCGTCTCTCCCACCAGGATTTGAGTCCATTAATGGCAGGGACCTGGTTTTTTTACTTTTTTTCATTTTCAGTAAACATCACATCACCTACATTTATAGTAAGTGTGTAATAAGCATGTGTGGAATATACGCTTGGGTATGTGAGTGAGATAACTTGAGCCAAGAATCCTGATAACATTGACAAGGAATAGTGACCTTTGGAGGGGTTACTTGTTTTAGGGGACAAATATTAAATTCTACTTTAAGATTTTTGATGATAGCAAGACATCAAATTGAAATGTTCAATAAGTAGAGATTTATGCTTGGGTTTTGACTGAGAAGTCAAGACAAAATATTAGTTCTGGTGTCACTCAATAGAGTTTAAAGCACAAACCAGAAGCACATAAAGATCCTTCCTGAAGGACAGCAGAGAAGGAGAACAATCCATTTTTTTTTAACTTTACATGTTTCTGGTTTTAAAAAAAGGTCGAAGCAGTGTAGGAAAACATAATGTGGAAACTCCCTTTCCTCTAAATTTCCATTTCCATTCTTCAGAGGTAACCAGTCTTGGACCATTGCTTATGTTTTCTTCCAGGAATTATCTAGTTTGTATAAGAATTTACATGCTTATTTAAAATAATGGGGTTTTACTATATGAGCTGTTCTGTGTCTTTGTGTTTGCTTTTACTGGTACTTGCCATATTTGGGATCTCTTGACACATTAACACACAAGGTCTACCTCTTTTCCATGGCTACATTGTATTCCATTATACGTTTATTCCATATTGCAGTTAATCTCCACATGATGGTCATTCCGGTTTTATTGACAGCTTGCTATTCCAAATGATTAACTTCTGGATGTATAGAACTTGTCAACTTGTATGAGTTTACCAAAACCAACATTTTGGCATACTTAAAAATTTGACAGATGTTGTCAAATACTTACATTAATGGTGGGGGTGCCTGTTTCCTTACTACTCTCACACTGCGATTAAGGTTTTGTTTTTCAACCTTTACTAATCTAATGGGTAAAAATGATACTTTGCTGTTTTAATTAGCATATTTTATTTCTCATTTATACTGAAGATCTTCTAATATATGTATTAGCTGTGAGACCTTGGCTATTTCAGGAAGTTTTTTTTTTTTTTTTGAGTACTGTCTCTTTAGCAGGTGCTTTAGGTTACCTAGGGATATCAAGATGTAAAGCCTGATTCATGCTTCTCAGGAATCATCTACCTTGGGAGATACAGCATATATACTCCAGAACAATGACATTTAAAGGTAGTTTTTTCCATAATGGGCACTTTAGGCTAAAGTAGTGGGAAGAGGAGACTGGTTTTGAGCAAGAGTGGCATCAGTTTTACACGTTAAGATTGAGTTACTGATTACATTAGCTTCCCTGGTAGCTCTGGTAAAGAACCCGCCTGCAATGCAGGAGACCTGGGTTGGGAAGATTCCCCTGGAAGAAGGCATGGCAACCCACTCCAGTATTCTTGCCTGGAGAATCCCCATGGACATGGGAGCCTAGTGGGCTATAGTCCATGGGGTCACAAAGAGTCAGACACAACTGAGCAACTAAACACAGAACTGACTGCGTTACATTAAAGATAGGTCTACTAAAAGCATCAGCATGCTGCTTATTTCTAGTATAGATTTCTGTAAGAAGTGTTATCCACAAAATTACTGGAGATATATTTATGTGTATATATATAAATACGCATGCCTGCTCAGTTGCTTCAGTCACGTCTGACTCTGCAACCCTATGGATTGTAGCCCACCAGCCTTGTCTGTCCATGGGATTGTCCAGGCAAGAATACCCAAGTGGGTTGCCATACCCTCCTCCAGGGGATATGCAGGGATCTGCATGGGATCGATGCAGGGATCGAACCTGTGTCTCCTGTATTGCCAGCGGATTCTTTATTGCTGAGCCACCGGGGAAGTCCTTATATAAATATAAATGTAAATATAAATATATGTTATATTAACCTTAAGTTTGGTGGCTTCCTTCCTTGGTGGCTCAGTGGTAAAGAATCTGCCTGCCAGTGCAGGAGATGCAGGTTCGAGCCCTGGATCTGGAAGACCCCCTGGAAAAAGAAATGGCAACCCACTCTAGTATTCTTGCCTGGGCAGTCCCATGGACAGGGAAGCCTGGCAGATAACATACAGTCCACGGGATCGCAGCAGTTAGGCATGACTTAGAAACTAAATAACAACAACAACAAATGCTTAAGTTTAAAAAATAACTCAAGTGTTCTAGGCATTCCAATCAGAGGTTGGGATAGGAGAGATCTGAAAGTAGAATTGTGGACACCATTGGTAAGCCTAGGAGACAGGCTCAGTTACTGACATATTGAGGAAAAGAAGAGCTGAAACCAGAGAAGTCTTCCGATGCACAGTGAGAGTGAAGAGCAATAGGAGTTGTGGTGATTGGCTGCTGCTAAGTCGCTTCAGTCGTGTCCGACTCTGTGCGATCCCATGGACGGCAGCCCACCAGGCTCCCCCGTCCCTGGGATTCTCCAGGCAAGAACACTGAAGTGGGCTGCCATTTCCTTCTCCAATGCATGAAAGTGAAAAGTGAAAGTGAAGTCGCTCAGTTGTGTCCGACCCTCAGTGGCCCCATGGACTGCAGCCTACCAGGCTCCTCCGTCCATGGGATTTTCCAGGCAGGAGTACTGGAGTGGGGTGCCATTGCCTTCTCCAGGTGATTGGCTAGTGGGTTTTTGAAGTTCCAATTTATTCTGGTTTTCATTAGTAAGGATCTTGGGGGTTCCACACACATTGAGTACAGGTGATTGTGTGTGTGTGTATGTTTGGAATCCTTGGCATGAATCAGATGCAGAAGAGATGCCATTGGGTCTGTTTTCCACTTTGCTTTCTGTGAGGGTGGGAAGCAGGTGGAACTTTCTGGCAAGAGTAGCTCGTGGCTGGTTGTCTGCTTGGCTGAGCTTGTTCCTTGGGGTTGCAGCTGCCTCGGGTGCTGCCTTCACTCTCTGTTCTCAGCAGATAGTACTTTGTTGTTGCCCAGGGGAGTGAGGGTAGGGGTAACAGGGCAGGATGTCCTAGGCAGGCCTGTTGCCCCTGGGCTCTGGCCCTTTTCTGGCTGTCTGCCTCTGGGCTTGGCTTGCTATTCATACTCTTGGTGCCCTTGATTGAAGGCTCTTTTGCCTTTCCTGGATGTCACTTTTCTTTTCAGTCCATCTCCAGCTGTTTTATATTTTATAAGGACTCCTCACAGCTTCTGGTTTTCTGTGTCTTTCTGAGCATGGCTGTGTAGTAATTGACAGAGTGTGTGTGTGCGTGCACGTGTGTTATTTCTAGGGTTGGGTGAAGAAAAGAGGAGGAGGAGACATTGCATTTTGTGTTCAGTTGGCCGTCCTGGTTTTCCTTGTTAACATTCTCAGTCTCCTCTTACAGCTTACAGGCTTCATTCTTGTTGTCTCAGAGAGGTTTCGTATTGGTCCTGGGTGGAGCACTTGTTTTCATACTTTGACCTGTCCTAGCAGCTTTGAAAATAAAATTTATTTCGTGTAAACCAGTAGAAAATAGGCAAAGGATATGAGCAGGTAATGGCCTCATTCACAGCACAAGAAATGAAATGCAAATTAATGCCATATTGAAAACTATTTTCACTTATCAGTTGGTGAAGACTGAAAAGTGTGATTAAAGATCGGTGACTGTGGTGTGGAGAAATAGGCATTGCTGAAGAGGGTGGAGGTCGGCAACCTCCAAGGAAGGCAGCAAGGCGGTGTAGGAGAGGGAAGATGAAGTCCCCTCTCCCCTTCTGGGTTCTTAACCGAGGCCCTGTGGTAAAAGGTCAGCAGGGGAGAAAAGAGAAGTTGGTTAATATGCACACCTCATGGGAGATACCTAGGGAAAAATGAGTGGCTCCTGAGGTGGCTCAATTCAGGTTTAAATACCATCTTAAAAGGGGAAGGGAAAGGGGAACATAGGCCTCTTAAGGCAGAGTAAATGATTTTTAGGAAGGATAGATGGGCCTCAGCAGCACAGATGAGAGATGTGATAGTTTGTGACAAAGTTTATCTCCGTGTTGTGTCAGCTTCTTGGCTCCCCTGTGATAAGAATCAATCTTCCTTGGTTGATGAAACTGATCAACTTATGATAATGGAGTTCCTTTTGGAGAGTCTGGCTTCAGGCAGATAAGGAGGGTTCAGAAAAGGGCTCACCCGGCGTTTACTGTTTTCAAGTGCGTGTAGCTCAAAATAAAGTGTCACAGTGGCGTATTTTGAGGTGGCATATTCTGCTGCCCTTCAGCAGTATCTACCAAAATTAGAAATACATGGGATCTTTGACCCAGCAGTTCTGTTTCTGTGGATTTATTGTACCTATATACTGATACGTATGTGAAATATCTTCTATACCGGATGCTTACTGGTGAGTTATTTGTAGTTTACAAAAGACCATAAATTATGTAAATGTCCACCATTATGGGACTTAACGGAATTAAAAACCAAAGTTGTTACAGTTGTAAAAAATAAATGAAGTGCTTTATATATAGATACGTAATGATTTCTAATATATGTTAACTGGGAAGAGCAAAGAGGCATATGTAGTGTGTTACGGTTTATGTAAATAGGAAAAAATATGTGTTTATATATACGCAGAAAATCTGTGGAATGACACCCAAGAAACTAGTAATATTTTCTCTGAGTTGAGAAACTAGGTGGTTAGAAGGGATGGGAGAAAGACTTTTTACTGTATATCGATTGAACCCTGTATATTTTATACCATGTATGTTACTATAGTATCCAAAAAATAAAATACAAATAAGAAATCAAGTCTGACTTAAATTTTCATTAATAGACTCTATGATATTCTTATTGTTGCCTTATGAGGTGGATGGATGGAGTTTTGCTCTTTTGAAAAATTTATCATTTATGTACTAATTAAACTCCCAAAGTAAATTTTTAATTGATTGTTGTTAAGGTACCAAAAGAAAAATGAAGTACTTGCCTATTTGATTGAGAGCAAAATGTTTTGATCTTCATTTTTTTCCTCAAGTAGTTTTATATGCAGCTTTTAATTTTTTGTTGTTGTTGGCTGTGCTGGGTCTTTGTCTGGGGTGCACGCTTTCCCTGGTCGTGGCACAGGGGCTTCTCCAGTTGCAGAGCGTGAGCTCTCATCTAAAGCCTGAGGGCTCAGTAGTTGTGGTGCACAAGCTTAGTTGTTCCCTGGCTTGTGGGATCTCTTAGGTCCCCAACCAGGGATGGAACGCATGTCCTCTGCATTGGAAGGCAGATTCTTTATGTGTCTTGTCTTTCCATCCCCTTAATAGGGTTTTCATAGACCAAAAGTTTTTAATTTTGATGGAGCTCAATTTATTGATGTTTTCTTTTATGGGTTGTGCTTTTGTGTAATGTCTAAGTATTTCCTGACCCCAAGTCACGGTTTTCTCCTGTGTTCTTATCTAAAAGTTTTATACTTTTTAAGTTTACATTTAGATCTGTAATTCACTTTGAATTAACTTTGGTATAACGTGAAAGGTTTAGGTCAGAGTGTGACCTGTTGATACCCAGTTGTTCTAGCATTATTATTTGAAAAAATTGTCCTTTTATTGAATTGATTTTGCATTGTTGAAAAACTCCAAGTGGCTGCAGTTTGGTGGGTCCATTTCTGAGTTTTTTGTTTTGATTTATGTGTTTGTCACTGTCTTTGGATTTAATTCTCTTTTTTGACCAAACGTGTGACCTGTCAGTAAACATACATAGTGATAGAAATTTTAAATTTAGATTTTAGGAGCTGTCAGCTTTAATAATTTGTATTATAACATTAAACTATATCCTACAAGTAGATTTCCTTAAGGCTGTTAGTTGTAGGCATCATAAAAGAATACTTCACATTTTTATCACTATTAATTAAGTTATGATGTTTCTTGTGTTTTCTGTATATGTTAAAAATTTAAATTTGAGTCAGAAATGGAATAGTCAAGGAGGTGAAAAAATATTTAATTAAAAAATATCAAAGTAATATATAGACATAGGTTAAAAATCAAATAATATGATGGACTTATGATGAAAAAACTGTACTACCACCCTACCCACTTGAGTCCTTTTCCCCAAAGGTGGCTACTCTCAAATCTCTGAGCTGTTGCTTCTTGTTACTTACCTCCTTATTTATAACTAATATGCTTTTACTATTATTTTCTGATTTAGTAATTTAAAATATTTTCTAAGATTGACCTCCTACCTACTTAATGGAAGTCAGAGATTTCACATTCTTAAAATAATTTTTTTAATGTTTATTTTTATTTCTTTGGCTGTGCCGGGTCTCAGTTGTGGCATGTGGGAGTAGTTCCCTGACCAGGGATGGAACCCATACTTCTTGAATTGGAAGTTCAGAGTCTTAACCACTGGACCACCAGGAAAGTCTCGACTTCACATTCTTAAGGCACCACTCTCATTTCTTTCTCTGGCATTTCCCTAGTATAGTTATTACCTCACAATTTTTGATTTAGTCTTTATATTATAGTGATTATATAAATATTCATAACCTGAAATGAGTTATACCCTGTGACTACACAAACTTTTCTTGAACAATGTTTTTTTCCCCCAGAATACATAATTAAATCATTTACTTTGTGTTCTGAGTAACAGTCATTCCTTCCCCACTTCCTTCCATATTCTCTGGTATTTTACAAATCTACTGAATAAGGTTGGACACATCAGGTGACCTATAGCAGTTCTGTGTTTTCTTCCCCAGGAGGTCAGTGGGCCATGCTGACCCTTGTTCCAGCTGTTGCACAGCTCTTGACCTGTAATTTCTTTTCACCTATCTTGTGTTGAATCCTGTTTCCTCAATTCCGTGTCTTCATTTTTCTTGGTTTATGCCCTCATACTGAAATTTTCCAGTAGCTTCAAATGGGTGCATGGGAGGTTTTTGAGTGTTGGCAAATCTAAAAATGCTCTTCTACCTTCATACTATCTGGGAGCTTTTGGCTAGGTATAGAATTCCAGTTAAAAATTTTTTTCTTAATTTAAAGGCATTGCTTCCTTATCATCTATCTATCTTCCAGTATTGCTACTGCAAGATTAAGAAACCAGTTTTTTTCTTTTTAAGAATTAATGTATAAGACAGACAGTAATAGAGGGTAATAAAACAAAACCTTTATATCTCTTCTCCATTTTCAGCAAATCTAAACAAGAATCTATTTCTTTTCTTTTCCCTTTTCTTTTCTAGAAAGTGTTTATGCGACTGAAGCCTCCCCTTTCCTCACACAATAACATTATATGAAAGCATTCTTCTGATTTTGCTTTGTATTTTTCCCATATATGTTTTAATATTTGTAGTAGCTATGAATATATCCATAATATTGTTTGTACATTTTACAGTCATATAAATGAAATTACGTCATGTCATTATCTCATAGCTTTCTTTAAATATTTTTGAGATGTGTGCATGTTGGTAATTGTAGATCTGGTTAATTTATTTTCACTAGTGTATTGTATCCCATTGTTGAGATTAAAAAAATAGAGGGAGGTATGATTTTTTTAAAAGTAGGTTTATAGTTTCTTATATTTAGGTCATGGGTAGAAAAAGTATGACAATTATTTTGAGCACATTTGAAATTTTTCTTCTTATTCTTTGTAGGTTGTTTTGTGGAAATGAAGGTTTGAGGACAAGTTATCTGCCAGATTAAAAGATGGGATCAAACAGTAGCAGAATTGGTGATCTTCCTAAAAATGAGTACTTGAAAAAGTTATCAGGCACTGAATCTGTCTCTGAGAATGATCCGTTCTGGAATCAGCTTCTATCATTTTCTTTCCCTGCACCAACAAGCAGGTAAGAGGTAACTTGGAAATTGAAAATTTGTATTCAGGGCCACATAAAGTTGTATACTGATTTTTGAAAAAATTTTTATTTTAATGTTCTCTCTCTCCATTTGTTGTACATGTACTGGTAGAAAACCCAAAAGTTATGAAAAGGAAGAAATAAGTTTTTCTCTCTCCTTTCCCCCACTCAGCCACCTCCTTTCTCCAGAGATGATTCCTGGTAGCAGTTTCTTTTGAATCCTTCCAGAAATAGTAAAACCATATATTTCATGTAGTTTTACAAGACTGTTTAAAGACAAATACTAGCATACCACACATACCTTGCTTTTTTCTTCGTGCTTGCTGTCCTTGCTTTTTCCCCCACAGTTAATATGTACCTGTCTTATTCTTTTAAGTGACTGCAGAGTATCAATGTGTGCTCAGTAGCTCAGTTGTGTCTGACTCTTTGTGACCTCATGGGGTGTAGCCTGCCAGGCTCCTCTGTCCATGGGATTCTCCAGGCAAGAATACTGGAATGGGTTGCCAGTCCCTTCTCCAAGGGATCTTCCCGAACCAGGGATCAAACCAGTGTCTCCTTCATTGTAGGCAGATTCTTTACCACTGAGCCCCTGGGGAAACACCAAGAGTATCTGCAGATTATATGAAATCAGTTTTTTATTGGTAAACATTTAGATTGTTTCTAATATTTTATTATAACAGATAATGCTGCATATATAATTTCTCATGCATACAAGTAAATTTCTAGTATAAATTCCTCAAAGTAGAATTGCTGTATCAGAATGTATGTGCATTTGTAATTTTGGTAGATATTACCAAACTGCTTCATGGAAGTTGTACTAATGTATACTTCTACCATCAATATATGAGGAGGTCTGCTTTCCCACCCCTTTATCAGTTTAATGCATTTTTAGACTCTTTGGCCTTTGCCATTTTGGCAGGTGAAAACCAGTATTTCCTTTTTAACTATTATAAAAACTGACCAACATTTAACTATGTAGAGTGACTAGAATGTTGAATTCCCATTATTCAGTATGTAGATTTTAAGGATTTTTATTTATTTTTAATAGTTTTATTATGAAAGACTGAATGATGGCCCCCTAAAGATGTCTGTGGCATAGTCCCTGAAATCTTTGACTATGATGATATGTTGTAGCATGTATCAATATTTCATTCATTTTTATTCCTGAGTAAGATTCATGTATATGAATATACAATCATTTGTTTATCTATTCATCAGTTAACAGCCATTTGGATTATTTCCGTATTTACTTCATCTATATTTTAAAGTACTCTAAAGTAAAGTAAAATACAGACGTTTTCTTTATAATCATAATACCATTCTCACATCTTAACAATCACAAAATTAACAGTAATATCACACAAAATAACAATAGTTTCACTTACCCAGTCCTTCTTAAAATTTCCCTAGTTGTTTTGTAGTTTGTTTTTTACAATTAGGAAATAAAGAAGGTGTATACCTTGCATTTGGTAGTTATATTTCTTGAATGTCTTTAATCTCGAACAGAGCTATATATTTCCCAACTCCAGCCACTATTTTCTTTTCCCATATGCCTATGCCATTCATTTTTTTTTTCTTTTAAGAAACTGGATCAGTTTTTCTGTAGACTGTTCCGCCTTCTAGATCTACCTGACTACTTCTTATATTTTGTTTTTTTATTTGACTTTTCTATAAATTGAACATCAGATTTAAAGATGATAAAATTTGGGTTAAACATTTTTGGTAAAAGTAATTCATAAGTGATGCTAGGTGCCTTATATTGTATTCAGTTAGGATACAGAAAATGCGAAGTCTTAATCAGTTATCATGTTAAGACTGAGAGGTTTGGTTGTGGTTTAGAATCCACTGATGATTTTGGTTCCAATCACCTATCTTATAAGAGATTACAAAATGGTATTATTTTTAATTTGGTCATTTCTTAACTGGAATTCTCCTGTAAAGGATTGCTTTCATGAATTAAGTTATAGTAAAATATAGTTTTTATTATATTATTAATAAGGGGAAACAATTCTTTTCTTCTACTGATTTTCAGTAATGAAAATGGTACCATCATGACAACTAAGTCTGTATTTCTTCTCTCCCTGACCCTAGAGTTGGAAGGGCTATCTCTCAGTCTTTTGACTATGAATTAAATATATATATATGTAAAATGTATGTATATGTATTATCCTTTAACAATCAAGGTTATGTTTATTTTCATATGTTTGAGGGTTAAGGATTATTGGTATTTGCTTTTTGTAAATTGTTTATATATTTTGGCAATACATTTTTATTTCTGAGTTTTAGATATAGTTGGATTGGACTCTACAAGGTTGACTTAGTTTACATTTTGTGATAATGTGAGTTAGTTGTATATTATGGGAAGTAGCTACATATTAGTGCTTTTGAGATCCTTGGAAAATTAAAGGTGGTTGTGGATTGATGAGAGAGGTCAAACTGAAGATGAACTATAGTATCAGTACATTTTGAAATCATTTCCTTAATCATGAAGAAATTATCATTGAGTATCTCTGCTCATGTTGTAATAAGACTTAGAGGAAAAAAGAGCATATAAAGAGAATATTATTTATTATTCAAAATAAATTTTCTTTTCACTTATGTAAACTGTACTACAATCCATTTGTGCTCTGCCAAAAGACATTAAAGAAGACTTAGCTGAGTTTACATGTCCAGAGTGTCCAACAAGGTCTTTCCTTGTGGTAGTGTGAGAGCAGAGTACGAACTGCAACAACTGGAGTCATGGTAGGACAGGCATTTAGGAAGTTTTGTCCCTAGCTGAAAGAAGTGCAGCTGAAACTGTAACCATAGGAGACATTATGCTTCCAGAAAAAACCACAAGGAAAAGTATTGTAGGCAATGATAGTAGCTATTGGATTGGGCTCTAAAGGAAAAGGTAGAGAGATTCAGCCAGTCAGCATGGAAGTTGGAGATAAAGTTCTTCTCCCAGAATATGGAGGCACCAAAGTAGTTCTAGATGATAAGGATTATTTCTTATTTAAAGATAGACAAAATTTGAATGGGAAAGAAAAAAATTAATAATAGCTAAAGTGCTCTTTAGAAGGAAAGGAGGAAGAAGATGGTGTGTGTGTGTGTGTACTTGATTTATGCAAAGCTGGCACTTCAGAGCTTTGGGAAAAGGATGAACTTCTAAGCAATAGTGGTGGGAATAAATTGTTAGCCATTATTGTCTATTTCTTGACTCTTGCTGGTGCCTTGCAGTTTGAATTATTATGGCTTTATAGTTTGTTTTGCTAATTATTGCTTTTTCTCAAAGATCCTTTGCTGTTCTCGTTTATTCTTCATGTCATTTTTTTCTTAATTCATCCTTGTTTATAAAGGAATCTTAGAGTAAAAAGCTGTAAAGTGAGTAAACTGTACATTACGGTGGAGGAGGGATAGCTAGTTGAAATATCCAGAAAAGCTTTGTTCGTGATGGTTTGTATACTTTTGTCACTTTGTTTGAAGTTCCTCTTTCCTCTCCCCTGCCCTCAGCTCCTCTGCTAGTATTTGGTATGTGACCTGTAGAATGTTAACATTGAGCAGGCCTTGAGGTGGAAGGTGCTACCTCATTGATAGTCAGGGATGGTATTACTTACTTTATGAATTTTTCAACTCTAAGATGAATAACTGTAGGGAAGACTCTGAATCCAAACATTTCTGAGATTGCTCACTCCTGGAATTCCTTGGATCCCATATGTGCTTTCCTCAAGTCAGCCAAAAATTGATGTCTGCCAGTTTTTTTTAGAAGCAGTAAGTCCTTTAGGACTAATCTAATCTTTCCTTACTGTAAACTGTTTTTGGCACCAGGGTAGCAAGATTTTGTTACAGTTTCCAGGCATGGTTGAAAAATGTTCAGATTCTTCAATAGTTTTCAACTTTTCACCTTATTAAAATTCCTTGTGAAGCAAAGGTGTGAAATAAAATCAAGATTAAATCTAGAGTAAATTTTAAGTAATATACTGCTTATTTTTCTTAATAAAGTGTTTTAAAATTATTTATATGACTGATTTCATACTAAAGTTGAAAAGGGAAAGTGTTCATTGCTTAATCATGTCTGTTTGTGACCCCATTAACTGTAGTCTGCCAGACTCCTTAGTTCATGGAATTCTCCAAGCAAGAATACTGGAGTGGGGAGCCATTCCCTTCTCCAGGGAATCTTCCTGACCCAGTAATTGAACCCAGGTCTCCTACAATGCAGGCAGCTCCTTTACCATCTGAACCACTAGGGAAAATATAGCAATGAAATAAAAAACAATGCAGAGCTAAAGACAGAGGTAGTAAAATCATCTTTGTCTGCAGTAAATAGTTGAGATACATGAAACAGAGTTGTAAAATATGATGTCCAAACACTAAGCTATATATGTGTATATAGTTACATATAAACGTCATGGTAGCCACAGACCAAAAATCTATAATAGATACATACGCACAAAGAGAAAGGAATCCAAACATAACACCACAGTTAGAAGAGAGGACAAAAACTACAAAAACTACCAGAAAATGATGAACAAAATGGCAATAAGTACATAGCTATCAACAGTTACTTTATAAATAGACCGCATGCTCCAATCAAAAGACATAAAGTGGAGGAGGAATGGATACAAAAGCGAGACCCGTCTATGTGCTGCCTGCAAGAGACTCATTTCAGATCTAAAGACACAGACTGAAAGTGAGAGGATGGAAAAGTTTTCCCATTCAAATGCAGACAGAAAGCAGGGATAACAATACTTATATCAGACAAAATAGACTGTAAGACAAAGACTGTAATGAGAGACATTACATAATGATCAAAGGATCAATACAACAAGAAGATACAACAGTTGTAAGTGTATGTGTGTATATATATATATGTACCCAATATAAGAACACCTAAATAAATAAAGCAGTTAACAAACATAAAAGGAAAAATTAACAGTAACATAGTAATAGTGGGAGACTTTTAACACCCCACTTACATCAGTGGACAGATCATCCAGACAGAAAATTTGTAAGGAAACCCTGGTCCAGAAGACAAATTAGACCAGATGATTGATGCATATATATACATAAACACATACATCCATACATATAAACATTCTATCTAAAAGCATGAGAATACACACTCAAGTGCACATGGAACGTTCTCCAGGATAGATCACATGCTAGGCCACAGAATAAGTCTTAGTAAATTTAAGAAGATTGAAATCGTGTCAAGCAATATGAGACTACAGATCAGTTATAAGAAGAAAGAAAACTACAGAAGACTCCAAATGTATGGAGGATAAACAATATTCACTAAACTCTCCAGCCCATTATATGTCCATTTTATTGGTATATAATTGTTCATAGTAATCTCTTAATAATCCTTTGTATTTCTGTACTATCAGTTGTAATTACCTTTTCATTTCTGGTTTATATGAGTCCTCTTTTTCTTGGTGAGTCTGGCTAAAAGTTTATCAGTTTTGTTTATTTTTTCAAAGAATCAGCTCTTAGTTTCATTGATCTTTTCTGCTGTTTTAGTCTCTGTTTCATTTATTTCTGCTCTGATCTTTATTACTTCTTTTCTTTTTACTAACTTTGGGTTTTGCTTCTTTTTATAATTATTTAGGCATAAGGTTTGATTGTTTGAGATTTTTGTTGTTTTTTGGGATAGGCTTTTATCTCTATAAACTTCTCTCTTAGAACTGCTTTTGTTGCATCCCATAGATTTTGGATCATTGTGTTTCTTTTTTCATTTATCTCCAGGTTTTTTTTTTTTTTTTTCTCTTTGATTTCTTCAGTTACCTAGTAGTTACTTAGTAGCATATTGTTTACTGTCTACACCTTTGAGGTTTTCTGTTGGTTTTTTTTCTTACAACTGATCTCTAGTCTCATATTGCTTGATAGGATTTCAAGAAAAAATGGATTAATTCCTAGGATATACAATCTTCCAAGACCAAATTAGCAATAAATAAAGCATATGAGCAGACTGGTTACCAGTAATGAAATTGAATCAGTAATCAAAAAGCTCCCAAAAAACAAAAGTCCAGGATGAGATGGCTTTACAGGTGAATTCTCCCAAACATTTAAGGAAGAAATAACACCTACTCTTCTCAAGCTATTCCAAAAAACTGCAGAGGAAGGAATACTTTTGAACTCATTCTGTGAGACCAGTGTCACCCAGATACCAAAAGCAGATAAAGACCACACACAAAAAAAGAAAATTACAGGCTAATACCACTGATGCAGAAATTATCAACAAAATATTAGCAAACTAAATTCAGTAATACATTAAAAGGATCATACACCATGATCCTTGATGAAAGTGAAAGAGGAGAGTGAAAAAGTTGGCTTAAAGCTCAACATTCAGAAAACTAAGATCATGGCATCTGGTTCCATCACTTCATGGCAAATAGATGGGGAAACAGTGGAAACAGTGTCAGACTTTATTTTTGGGGGCTCCAGAATCACTGCAGATGGTGATTGCAGCCATGAAATTAAAAGATACTTACTCCTTGGAAGGAAAGTTATGACCAACCTAGATAGCATATTGAAAAGCAGAGATATTACTTTGCCAACAAAGGTCTGTCTAGTCAAGGCTATGGTTTTTCCTGTGGTCATGTATGGATGTGAGAGTTGGACTGTGAAGAAGGCTGAGTGCCGAAGAATTGATGCTTTTGAACTGTGGTGTTGGGGAAGACTCTTGAGAGTCCCTTGGACTGCAAGGAGATCCAACCAGTCCATCCTAAAGGAGATCAGTCCTGGGTGTTCATTGGAAGGACTGATGCTAAAGCTGAAACTCCAGTACTTTGGTCACTTCATGCAAAGAGTTGACTCATTGGAAAAGACTCTGATCCTGGGAGGGATTGGGGGCAGGAGGAGAAGGGGACCACAGAGGTTGAGATGGCTGGATGCCATCACCGACTTGATGGACGTGAGTCTGAGTGAACTCCGGGAGTTGGTGATGAACAGGGAGGCCAGGCGTGCTGCAATTCATGGGGTCGCAAAGAGTTGGACACTACTGAGCGACTGAACTGACTGACTGACACCATGATCAGTTGGGATTCATCCCAGGGAAGCAAGGATGATTCAGTATCCACAAATCAATATAATATACCATATTAACATATTGAAGACCAAAGCATATGATCATTTCGGTAGATGCAGAAAAACTGGCAAAAATTCAACATCCATTTATGATTAAAAAAAAAAAAAACCCTCAACAAAGTGTAGATATAAAGGGAACATACCTCAATATATGACAGGCCCACATCTAATATCATGCTCTGTGGTGAAAAATTCAAAGCATGCTCTAAGATCAGGAACAAGACAGAGCTGTCCACTATTGTCCACTATTTTGTTCAACAGAGTATTGGAGGTCCTAGCCAGAGCAGTCATAACAAGAAAAAGAAATTAAAGGAGTCCAGTTTGGAAAGGAAGAAGTAAAACTGTCATTCTTTGCAGATGACATGATACTATGTATAGAAGATTCTAAAGATACCACCAAAAAACTATTAGAACTAATAAATGAGTTCAGTAAAGTTGCAGGTTACAAACTTAGTATACAGCAATCTGTTGTGTTTCTGTACACTAACAATGAACTATCAAATAGGAATTAAGAGAATAATCCTATTTAAAATTGCATCAAAAATATTTGGGAATGAGTCTAAACAAGGAGGTAAAAGATGTATAGTCAGAAAACTATAAGACATTGACGGAAGAAATTGAAGACAACACAAACAAATGGAAAGGTATACCCGGCTCATAGATTGGAGGAATTAATATTGTTAAAAAGACCACACTCCCAAATGCATTCTATAGATGTAGTGCAATCCTTATCAAAATACCAATGGCATTTTCTATGGAAATGCACGAGACACTAAAGAGCCAAAAATATCCTGAGAAAGAACAACAAAACTGGAGATATCACATGCTCTAATTTCAAACTATACTACAAAACTACACTGATCAAAATAGCATGTTACTGGCACAAAAACAGACACAGATCAGTGGAACAGAATTGAGAACCTAGAAATAAACCCATGCACTTATGTTCAGTTAGTCTATAACAGAGGAGGCAAGAATATACAGTAGGGAAAAGAAAGTCTCTTCAGGAAGTGGTGCTGGTAAGATTGGACAGCTACATGTAAAGGAATAAAATTAGACCATTCTTTAACACAGTATACAAAAATAAAATGGATTGATTACTTGACATAAGACCTGAAACCATAAAACTCCTAGAAGAAAACATGGGTAGCATATGCTCTTTGACACTGCTGTTAGCAGTATTTTTTGTGTATGTCTCCTCAGGCAGGGGAAACAAAAACACAAATAGACTAGTGGGACTCAATCAAACCAAAAAGCTTTTGTAGAGCAATGGAAACAACTGAGAAAATGAAAAGGCAGTCTACTGAATGGGTGAAGATGTTTGCAAATGATCTATCAGATGAGGGATTAATATCCAAAACGAATAATACGATGAGGGATTAATATCCAAAAAGAACTCATACATCTTAACATTAAAAAAAAAAGAACAAGCAACCAGATTAAAAAAAAATGAGTAGATAATGCGGATACACCTTTTTCCGCTGAAGGCATACAAATAGCCATTGGACACATGAAAAGATACTCAGTACCACTGATCATCAGGGAAATGCAAATGAAAACCAGAGTGAGATACTATCTCACATCTGTCAGAATGGCAATCATCAGTTCAATTCAGTTGCTAAGTCGTGTCCGACTCTTTGCAACTCCATGGACCACAGCATGCCAGGCCTCCCTGTCCATCACCAACTCCCGGAGTTTACTCAAACTCATGTCCATTGAGTCAATCAAAAAGACAACAAATATGTGTTGGTAAAGACCTGGAGAAAAGGAAAGCCTTGTGCACTGTGGGCAGGAATGTAAATTGGTAAAGTCGAACTGTGGTGCTGGAGAAGACTGTTGAAAGTTCCTTGCACTGCAAGATCAAACTTGTCAGTCCTAAAGGAAATCACCCCTGAATATTCATTGGAAGGACTGATGCTGAAGCTGAAACTCCAATACTTTGGCCACCTGAGACAAAGAGTTGACTCATTGGAAAAGACCCTGATGCTGGGAAAGATTGAAGGCAGGAAGAGAAGGGGACCACAGAGGATGAGATGGTAGGATAGCATCACTGACTCAATGGACATGGGTTTGAGCAAACTCTGGGAGATGGTGAAGGACAGGGAGGCCTGGCGTGCTGCAGTTCGTGGGGTTGCAAGAGTCGGACATGACTTAGCAACTGAACAACAACAACAAAGTCACTATGGAAAAAAGTATGGAGTTTCCTCAAAACATTAAAAATAGAACTACCATACAGTCCAGCTATTGCCCTTCTGGGTATTTTTTGAAAGAAAAAGAAAATGAGATACATGAATCCCTATGTCCATTGCAGCATATTTACAATAGCCAAGAAATGGAAGAAACTAAAGTGTCTGTTGATTGCTGAACGTATCAGAATTCATATAGTCATTTACTTTTACCAGTTGGATTGCTTCCAGTGTTATCCTATTACATATAATACAACAATAGCCTTATATGTATGGTAGAAGTGATTTCTATCCTGTGAGTAAAGGATGGTAAAATTACTTCCATTAATTCAATTCCTGTTGGCAGGGCATGAGAAACAAGTGTTAACAGGTCAGGAAGAGACTTTATGGGGCACTGATAGTGCTTCCACACGTATTTCTTGTTTATTTGAAAACTGATAAGGCTGGTCACATGTGGTGGCCTGGCAGCTTGGAGGGTCCTTTGACCGCAGAGGACTGACTGGAAAGATCAAAATCTGTCCACGTGTCACCCATTTTTGGTACACTTGTTGGAAAGCTGAGGATTAGAATTGTGATTCCTTGTGGGTTCTTGTTAAGTGGATTTGGTGAAGGCATTATTTTAAGGAGTTTTCTTTGGGGTAAGTGAGTGGTAGATTGAAAAGTCAACAAACTTTTACTAACACACAAGGCATCATTTTCTGGTTTATGCACTCTAGTGATAGAGACAAACAAGTTAACTAAGTAAAACGCAGTATTTAGAATATTAGAACATGAAAATGAAGAAAAGTTGAAAGATGGGAAAGGGAGACTAAAATATGAATACTTTGATACTCATATTTGATGCTTCACAGTTTGAACTTCACACATTGTAATAAAGAAAAAAAATTGATGTTGATTAAAAATAGACATGCACAATTGGACTATGTCTAAAGGCTGTTTCTTGACTTTGTAATCCACAGATTTGCAGTAAATCCCTAAATGTATTTCATGTAATGTATAAATAACAAAGATATGAAACAGATATTAAAAACCAATATCTACGTCTCAGCTAAAAAAATGATGCTTTCTAAAACTGTTTTTGTTTACTTGCTAAGTCGTGTCTGACTCTTTCATGACCTCATGGACTGTATAGCTTTCTAGGCTTCTCTTTCCATGGGATTTCCCAGGCAAGAATACTGGAGTGGATTGCCAAAAGCTTTTATTTTAAATTGATATTTGATTAGGGCATTAACACTGAATGAACTTAGCTTTCTAGATTTGAGAGCAGTGCTGAGCAGTGTAGTGACCCTTGTATGCTTACCAAGAATGAGAATCATTTTGCCAAAAAGTGGGCAAAGCATAGAGAATAGAAACAGCAGAACATGATCGGGGGAGCATAGATTTTGGAGTCAGAGTGACTTTGTCTTGCACCTCAGCTCTGCTGCTTATTAGCTTTGTGAATTTAGAGTGTGTGCATGTGTGTTCAGTCCTGTCCGACTCTTTGTGATCCCATGGACTGTAGTCCATCAGACTCCTCTGTCCATTGGATTCTCCAGGCAAGAATACTAGAGCAGGTTGCTGTTTTCTCCTCCAAGGTATTTTCCCAACTGAGGGATCAAACCCAAATCCCTTGTGCCTCCTGTTGTTGGCAGGCGATTCTTTACCGGTGAGCCACCTGGGGAGCATAGGGAAGCCCCTTAATCTCACCAAACTTGTTGACGGTTCTGTAAAATGGCAATGATATTACCTACCATGTAGATTTGTAGGAAGGAGAAAAACCATAATGCACATAAAGTGTCTGACTTTCCTCTTCTCTCCCATTAATTTAAAAGATCAAGGTCTCTGTCTTGAGAGTTACTCTAAAATACTTGAGGGGGTGAAAATAAGCAACACAGATTTAACCAATTTTCTTATGACTGTTTTATTTTCTTATTGAAAATCGTATGACTCTTTTGAATTAATCATTCAACTATTTTAAAAATTAGGCCAAACACAGAGTATGGTAATATTTGTCAGTGTCCTTTTTATAAAGGCTACTTTTTAGAAACCTTTATTGCATAATGAAAATTGTATTATGTATATTGAGCACTAGATGGTGCTCAAATAAGGAAGAAGGCAGCTTTTGGCACAGTCACACAATCACTAAGCTTATTTTTTCTCAGTACCAAAGTAATGCATGTTTAGTACCTTTATATACAGGAAAGCTCAAGGAAGGCAAAAAAAGATTAAAATAATACGAATCCGAAATAACCGTTCTTGACTTTGGTGAATATCTTGTCAGTTCTCTCATTTAAAAATGCTTGTACCATATTCCACACATTGTTTCTTTAACTCACATGTTCTCATGTCATTGTTTTCACATCACATAATTTTAAGTGATTATAGAATGTTTTGTCTTAAAGATTTCCATAATTTATATAATTGAATGTTTTGGTTGTTTCATATTTTTTTTTTTTATTAAATGTAAAACTATGATGAACTTCATTGAAATCAAATCTTTGTGCTATCCCTAACTGTATATCAAGGCTTCCCTGATAGCTCAGATGGTAGAGAATCAGTCTGCAGTGCAGGAGACCCCGGTTTGATTCCTGGGTCGGGATGAACCCCTGGAGAAGGGATAGGCTACCCATTCTGGTATTCTTGGGCTTCCCTTGTGGCTCAGCTGGTAAAGAATCTGCCTGCAATGCGGGAGACCTGGGTTTGATCCCTGGGCTGGGAATATCCCCTGGAGAAGGGAAAGGCTACCCACTCCAGTATTCCGGCCTGGAGAATTCCATGGACTGTATAGTCCATGGGGTTGCAAAGAGTCGGACATGACTGAGTGACTTTCACTTTCACTAACTGTGTAACTAGAGTGAGTTCTTAGTAGTTGATTTGCTGGTAAAGCAGTCTTTTTTTTTTTTTTTAATCACATAAATCTTTCATTGTATAAAAGTTAGAAAATACAGAAACAAAAGGGAAAATAATAGTGTATCCTCATCCCATAGAGATTACCACTTGTGATATTTTGGTATGTTTTTCCATACTTAAAAAAAATGTTGATTTGGTGCATTGGGTCTCATTGCATCGTGCGGATCTTTTGTGTGGTGCACCGACTCTCTAGTTGTGGTGTGTCGGCTCAGTAGTTGCGGCATGTGGGCTCTCTTATTGTGTGCCTCCCATTTGTTAGGCAGTGTTTTTAAGGGCTGGAAACTTTGTAGTGAACGTGAGGGACAAGGTTCCTGTCCTCATGCAGCTTATAGTTTAGTGGAAGAGATGGGCACTAAACAAGTGAAGAAATGAATGAATGAGTCATTTCTGAAAAATGAAGCAGAGCAAGCTCATGGAGAGTGGTCGAATGGGAGCAAATGCCAGTGGGAGATTTCTTTAGCCAGAGGGTCTTGGGGAAGCAGCATTTAAGCAGATGTGAGTGAAATCAGGGAGCTCTGCATTTTCTGGGGAAAGAGTATTCCACCAGATAGAAGGAACAGCAAGTGTAACAGACTTGAGGCAGGACTGCGTTCTGCATGTTAGAGGAATAGCAAAAAGGCCAGTGTGGCAGAGCAGTGAGCAAGGAAACAAATTACATAAGGACTCTTGGCCATGGTGAAGATTTTTTGTGCTGTGTGGTGTTCCAGAGTCGAGCATGCTTTCATGTTGGTATTTGGGAATTTAGTCTAGTCTGCTGTAATTTATTTTCTTGCCTGGAGAATCCCAGGAACGGAGGAGCCTGGTGGGCTTCCGTCTATGGGGTCACACAGAGTCGGACACGACTGAGGTGACTTAGCAGCAGCAGCAGCTGTAATTTATTAACTCTCCTATAATGTAGAAAGGTTTTACTCACATAGTTTGTTTATTGTGGTATCATTTACATAATATAAAACTTACTATTTTAGCCATTTTTCTTTTCAGTTTAGCCATTTTTAAGTGTATGATACGGTGGCATTAAGTACATTCCCAGTGTTTTACAGTGATCACTGCTCTCCATTTCCAGAACTTTCCATCATCTCAAACAGAAACTGCACATTAAACTCCCTATTCCCCCACTTCCCCAGACCATGGTAATCTGTACTCTGCTTTTTGTCTGTGAATTTGCCTATGCTCGGTACCATGTATAAATGGAATTGTTTAATATTTATCCTTTTGTGTCTGACCTTTTTCGCTTAGCATAATATTTTCAAGGTTAATTCATGTTGTAGTTAGCACACATCAGAATTTCCTTTCTTTTTAGAATGAATAATACCATTGTATGTATTTCCCACATTGCATAGTGTTTTTTTATCAGTTTGTTGTACTTTTTATATTTCTTTTAAATAAATGCCTTTCATTTCTCTTCCACATTGTTAGGTTCTGGTTCTCTCTCTTGATTTCTTTTTTTCAGGGATCCTCTTTGTATTATAAAGAATATGTCCATTCTCCTAAGAGACTGGACTGATGTAAACACAAGTGTTAATTTAGCAGTTACTTATCGAGTATGTGCTATGTGCCAGGTGCTGGGCTCACTGCCTTAGGTGGGTTTCCTCATCTAGTTCTCACATCAGGTCTGTGAAGTTGGTACTATTAATATCCCTGCCTGTCAGAAAACAGGCTTGGGAAGGTTTTCCCAAGTTACATGGCTAGTAGCTAGCATGCTGCTGCTGCTGCTGCTAAGTCGCTTCAGTCGTGTCAGACTGTGCGACCCCATAGACGGCAGCCAATCAGGCTCCACCGTCTCTGGGATTCTCCAGGCAAGAACACTGGAGTGGGTTGCCATTTCCTTCTCCAATGTGTGAAAGTGTAAAGTGAAAGTGAAGTCGCTCAGTCGTGCCTGACTCTTAGCGACCCCATGGACTGCAGCCTACCAGGCTCCTCCGTCCATGGGATTTTCCAGGCAAGAGTACTGGAGTGGGGTGCCATTGCCTTCTCCGTAGCTAGCATGGACCAGATTCAAACCAGCTTTATGTATCTCCAGAGATGAATTCTGTTGGGTATCATGCTACATGGTCTCCATTTGGAAGTATAGACTGATCACTGTCTGAGCTTCAAATAATGGCTAAAGAGATGCAACATGAACTTACAGATGCTCATCTTCAAGAAAACAATCCCCTGTTTTATATACTCAGGTTTGAGTGCGATTATTTACAATATGAATGTAATATATTATTTACAATTAATATTGATGGATAACCTTGCCTCAAGTGGAGTGTGTCTTCTCTGTTTAAGGGGACCTGCCAGAATGAGCCTTTCTCAGAATTTCTTTTTCTGTTTCCTCAATTGAGAAACAGGAAAAGAGACTTTTACTAAATTAGGTCATAAGTTTTTAACTGACAGAAAGTATTAAGTGACTGTACTTTTTTTTCTTTGAATTTTTGATGCCTGTCTCTGCTTTCATATTTTTATTCTCTTTGGCCCACTTTATGTATGATTTTATTAGAGCTTCTCAAGTTGAAACAATCTCCTCTGTCATTAAGGTGGGCCTGGGATAACTCCTAAACCGTTTCCTAAACTCTGTTTTTTTCATCATATGTTCAATTGAATGGTGACCAAGATAGTGTACTTGGCCATTTTGTAAGGGAATAAATAATTTGAGACTATTTTTTGCATCTTATTTTCCCAAGTTGAGGAACCAAAAGAAGTTCAGTTTTTACATCTTGAGTCAAAACCTTTGTTCCCCCCTTTGTTTTACGTGTATACTTTTCTATGCAGAATCATTTGAAAAGACACTTGAGTTTGTCCAGGGTTGATTGCTCCCTTAAACTAAAAACTTAAGTGGGGGAAGACAACTAATTCTGTTTAAAGCATTAAAATAAGGGAGAAAATGAGTTTTGCTCCAAGTGTACCCTTCTTCCCTTTTCTCACTACGTTGGTTGGAATCTGAATTTTTAAGTCATTTTTTCTGTTGCTTTCTTGAGAAAAAAAAATGCTGTATGATCTTGCTGGTAGTTGCTGAAATTTTGACATTTTAATAGTTACGGTTTCTTTCATTTTGGCAGTTGAATGACAGCATATAGGATTGTCTGTGAATCACATGAATATAAATACTTTTTGGTTCTACTTGGTGCATTAAAAAGTGCTATAATAAACTTATATGCAGTTTTTATCCTTTGACTTTTTCCTATGAATAGACTCTTTTAAAACCTTAACGTTCCCAGAGTTTAACCACTGAATGGGCTGGTTTTGTTAGTTTTGTGAATGATTTCCGTAATTCTTTCTTTGCTAAAGTAAGGGGGAAAATGTCTTTAGAAGTGCTTCTATGCTTTTCTGAATGGTTACTTGTTGATTTTACTTAGGTTGTGTCTTAAACTGACAAACATACAATCTGTTGGAGAATGTATGCTGTGGGCTGAAAATGACACTTGTTAATATAAAGTGTCAATTTTGACATCATTTTATAGTGGAATTTTCAGTGAAAAAGACTTACAAATTTTCATGTTTATTTTATGAACCTCATAGCTACTTAAATTGTTTAGCAAATCAGTGTCAGAAATCTATGAATAAATCTCCCCTCCACAATTTTCTGCCCATCTGCTTTTCATTAAAAGATTTGAACTATGAGTTTATCATCTTTTGTCATTGAGATTCATATATGAGATTGGTGTGCTTAAAAGCAAAATAAAACCAGTCTAAATTACTGAAAGTTGTGAGAAGGGAATATGTAATTTAAAATTTTAGCTTTCTTACCAAACTATAGTTTATGATTTCTAGCTATTACAAAAATGATCTATCATCCATCTTACCACTTTCCTTATTAGACTTAATTTTTCTGTTTTCTTCTACTTCTTTGTCATTCACATACTTTTTAAATGATTTAAGTCATAACAGATATAATTTTTATAATGGATAATACATCTCTGACAACTTCATTTAGGTATATATGGAAACTCTGATTAGTTACTTGTAATATTCTAGGTTAATGTTATGTGGGTTTGCCTTAATAAAAATGTAGCTAAATATTCATATTGAAAGTGTATTACGTGGACTTCCCTGGTGACTCAGATGGTAAACAATCTTCCTGCAGTGCAGGAGACTTGGGTTTGATCCCTGGGCTGGGAAGATCCCTTGGAGGAGGGCATGGCAACCCACTCCAGTATTCTTGCCTGGAGACTCCCCATGGACAGAGGAGCCTGGTGGGCTGCAGTCCATGGGGTCACAAAGAGTCAACACAACTGAGCGACTAAGCACACATTCTTATTTTGTGACCTGAGTTACTTAGCTTCTCTGTTTCTGAAACTTGTAGGATGATGATAGTCCTATTTCCTTAGTCAACTTTTCAGAGTTTTTAAAAGAAGTCACATGAAATCATCAAGGTGAGAGAACTTAGAATAGTATATAGGCTTATACATACTGCTTCCTTGATGGTTCAGATGCTAAAGAATCTGCCTGCAATGCAGGAGACCCAGATTTGATCCCTGGACTGGGAAGATGCCCTGGAGAAGGAAATGACAATTCACCCCAGTCTTCTTGTCTGGAGAATTCTGTGGACAGAGGAGCCTGGTGGGCTACAGACCATGGGGTCACGAAGAGTCAGACATGACTGGGCAACTAACACTTTCACTTTATACATATTGCAAGCTAATCAGCAGATATATTTGCATATCAACAATTAATATGCTGAAGTCTTTTTTTTAAACAAACAAGTTTATTAACATGTATATGTCACATGTACCTGGAAGATACCCAAGGAAACTTAGTACCTCCCCAAGATGGCCAAAGCCACCTGCTTAAGTATCATCTTTCAGTTCAGTTCAGTTCAGTTGCTCAGTCATGTCCGACTCTTTGGGATCCCATGAATCGCAGCACACCAAGCCTCCCTGTCCATCACCAACTCCCAGAGTTCACTCACATACATGTCCATCGAGTCAGTGATGCCATCCAGCCATCTCATCCTCTGTCGTCCCCTTCTCCTCCTGCCCCCAGTCTCTCCCAGCATCAGAGTCTTTTCCAGTGAGTCAGCTCTTCCAATGAGGTGGCTAAAGTACTGGAGTTTCAGCCTTAGCATCATTCCTTCCAAAGAAATCCCAGGGCTGATCTCCTTCAGAATGGACTGCTTGGATCTCCTTGCAGTCCAAGGGACTCTCAAGAGTCTTCTCCAACACCACAGTTCAAAAGCATCAATTCTTTGGCGCTCAGCTTTCTTCACAGTCCAACTCTCACATCCATACATGACCACTGGAAAAACCATAGCCTTGACTAGACAGACGTTTGTCGGCAAAGTAATATCTCTGCTTTTCAACATGCTGTCTAGGTTGGTCATAACTTTTCTCCATAACTTAGGAGTAAGCATTTTTTAATTTCATGGCTGCAGTCACCATCTGCAGTGATTTTGGAGCCCCCTCCCCCCCCAAAAAAAAATAAAGTCTGACACTGTTTCCCCATCTATTTCCCATGAAGTGATGGGGCCAGATGCCATGATCTTTGTTTTCTGAATGTTGAGCTTTAAGCCAACTTTTTCACTCTCCACTTTCACTTTCATCAAGAGGCTTTTTAGTTCCTCTTCACTTTCTGCCATAAGGGTGGTGTCATCTGCATATCTGAAGTGATTGATATTTCTCCCGGCAATCTTGATTCCAGCTTGTGCTTCTTCCAGCCCAACGTTCCTCATGATGTACTCTGCATATAAGTTAAATAAGCAGGGTGACAATATACAGCCTTGACGTACTCCTTTTCCTATTTGGAACCAGTCTGTTCCATGTCCAGTTCTAACTGTTGCTTCATCTTTAGCTAAAGACAAAAGAAAGGTTTCTTTTGGTTGAGGGAGTCAGGGAGGAAGGCCAGTTACAGGAAGTTACCGGGAAAAGCTCAGGCTTCTCTGTCCATGGAATTCTCTAGGCTAGAATACTGGAATGGGTAGCTGTTCCCTTCTCCACAGGATCTTCCCAAGCCGGGGATCTTCCCAATCCAGGCATTGAACCCAAGTCTCCATATCGTAGGCGGATTCTTTACCATTGGAGCCACCAGGGAACCCCAGAAGCACAGATTACCAAAAGGTAAATCTGAATTTAAATGCCTTCTCCATTGGTAAGCGTTTCTGGAAATTTAGTCATTTTTGTCTTCCTGGTAATAGGAGACACCTTTACATAAATGAAGATTGTCTTTATAAGTGTAATTTCACCTTACAAAAAGGTAACTCTTACCTCGTTTTCTGACTTCCCTGGTGGCTCAAACGATAAAGCGTCTGCCTACAATGCGGGAGACCTGGGTTCAATCCCTGGGTCGGGAAGATCTCCTTGAGAAGGAAATGGTAACCCACTCCAGTATTCTAGCCTGGAAAATCCCATGGATGGAGGAGCCTGGTAGGCTACAGTTCATGGGGTCGCAAAGAGTCGGACACGACTGAGCGACTTCACTCACTTACTCACCTCGTTTTCAGAGCTTCTCCTGTTTCTGCAGTTTCTCAGTATAACCAACTCAAAATGATCTTTATATCAAAGAGACGTATTTTGGGGTGGCACATTCTGCTCCCCTAATTCCCAACTTTGAGACTGCCTGATTAAGTTCTATTTTTTTTTTTAAATAATTTTTATTTTATTTTTGGCTGCACTGGATCCTCCTTGCTGTGTGCGGGCTTTCTCTGGTTGTGGGGAGCAGAGGCTACTCTCTAGTTGGCGGTGCGAAGGCTTCTCACTGGGGTGGCTTCTCTTGTTGTGGAGCGCGGGCTCTAGGGCACGCGGGCTTCAGTAGTTGCGGCATGTGGGCTAAGTGGTTGCCATTCCCGGGCTCAAGGGCACAGGCTCAGTAGTTGTGGTACACGGGCTTGGATGCTCCATGGCTTTTGGGATGATCGTGGATCCGGGATCCAGCCTGCGTCTTCTGTATTGGCAGGTGGATTCTGTTATCACTGAGCCACCAGGGGAGCCCCCCCCATTGAGTTTTACAATATAGAAGCTGAGTGAACCATTCCAAGTGAACCTTATCTCAGTGAACCATTCCAAGTCCTGAGAATAGGATCATTGTTCAGTTAAAGGGTCATGTCTCATTTCAGGATGCAATTTTTCAAGTGAGCTTCCAAAATTAGGCCTATATGGTACAAACAATCAGATTTATTAAGAGTCATTTCTATAGAAACATAAATGAAGGTTAATGATTGAAGCAGAATGTAAGCCCAGTTTCTGAGTCTTGAGAGTAGCTGGTTAAGACTTCTAGATGTTGGGCTCAAAGAATCTTTTTTCTTTTTGTTGTAAAATATAACTAACAAAATACACCATTTTAACCATTTTTAGGTGTACATTTCACTGGCATTAAATGCATTTACACTGTGTGCAAATGATCACCATCTAGATCACCCTCTAGAACTTTTCAACTTTCCAAGTATATGCTGAAGTCTTTGAATATACTTTTTTTTTTGACCACGCTGAGAGGCACATGAGATCTTGGTTCCCTGACCAGGGATTGAACTCAGGCTCCCTGGCTTGGAAGCACAGAGTCTTAACCGCTGGAACCACCAGGGAAGCCCTGAACATATCTTTTTTTGTAGAAAGTTAAACAGTTCTTTTCCTAAGTCTGCTCTTCTCATATTGGAATACTCCCAAATTCTAAATTATTTGAGTTCAAATTACTGAGAATCTGCTAAATATAAACAGTACTTAGTTGCAATTTTGAGTTTTTAAAAATAAATTATTTTCCTCTGTAGTGTGAATAATTTTTTTAAAATTTCTGATTTTATGTGGGAATCTAAATTGGTTCTGCATTTGAGAACATGATAAGATTCTTTCTTAGGTTGCATTGTTGTTCTACAACTAATTGGTAAGTTTCTTTCCTAAGATTATATACTATTCCGCCTCTTTTTCCTTTCTTTAATCTCTGAGATCCAACACCACGGCCTGACAGTTTCCACTGGCACTCTTGTGTTTCTTAAAAATTCAAAGTGTGTACAGATGAAGAACGAGACACATGGGTTGATAGAAAAGACTCAAAATAGAAAAAATATGTTGGATAGTAGAAACTGCCTGAAGGACCACAAACAATTCCTTCTGAGGCTGTATGTTGGCCCTGTGATGTAGGTCATAGGTCATTAGTTACCAGCCTAAGTGTGCAGTTTCTGTTAATTCCAGTGGTGAGTATTTTACCGGCCAAGTGTAGCCTGTCTGACCTGTTATACCAGCTGACTGAGATATTGTAAATAACTCATATATATTTTTGAGTAAAGTATTAGTTGCTCAGTTGTGTCCGACTCTTTGCGACCCCACGGACTGTAGCCTGCCAGGCTTGTCTGTCCATGGAATTCTCCAAGCAAGAAGTACGTGTGACAATTATCAGGAATAGATACTAAGTTCGTTAGATGACCCATTTTATATATTCATTTTGGTTGTGGACACTTGAATTCTTGAACTACAGGCTTCATATGAAATTAACTTTGTTCCCCTACCAATGAATGTTCCTTCTTGTTTCATTTGTCACTTTTGGAAAATTGCTTGTCATCTGACACTGGTACTCTGTTGATGAATGAAGGAATGTATGCTGTAACGCTGAGCTCTCGTCTTTTTATTTTCATATACAAACTAATGGCAGTGTCTCCCTGAGGTTGTGGTGGAGAGCAGATCTAACCATAAGGCCAGGGTTGTTTTTATTTTCTTCTGTCACCTTGTGAACTGTGGCTGATGACATCTGGACACATTTTCTGCATAAGGGGGTAATACAATTGATCATCTCTTTTTATAATGAAAAAATATCCACAGTTTTAAAACATTTTTAATTGGAGGAGGATAATTGCTTTACAGTGTTGTATTTCTGCCATAGAACAGCGTGAATCAGCCATAAGTATACATATGTCCCTTCTCTCTTGAGCCTCCCTCCCACCCCACCCCCCATCCCACCCCTCTAGGTTGGTTGTCTCAGAGCTGAGTTTGCTGTATCCACTACTTTTTACTTTGTATTTGCTAAGTTTCTTCAGTTTCTATCATAATCGAGCATTTCGGTATCCTCTTCACTATACCATTCTTCATATTAAGGCCAGAGTTGTTTGCCGTGTCAGAGGATTGTAATTCAGAGTTTAAATCCAGAGAAGTTGTAAACTCTGTACAGTGGTTCTTGATATGCCCCACCTCCACGTGAGCTAATACAAAAGTTGATTGCCTGGTACAGTGAATGATTTTACGTGGTGTTGGATAGAAATTAAAAAAAAATTATAGTGGCATGATAATTCGCCAGTTAGATGTTGCATCCTTTATGAGTTCCTCTCCATAGGCCATTTTAAAGGGGGCGGGGGGAATCTGAATTTGTCATGAAGGTTCTTATGCTTGCTTACTGTCAACATGTGCTTATCTGAATATAAAAATCATTGGATTTGGTGGAAAAGATCTGGGTTTGTAATTTTTCAGATTTAGGAATATTCGTGGGTTAAGTGACAGTTATGCATTTTGGTGGGAATGGTAATTGGTTAGATCTTTCTGGAATGCAATTTGCAGTATTCACCAGAACAGAAATGTCATTGATCTAGCAATTCCATTTCTAGAATTTATATTAAGGAGATGATTGGACAAGTTTAAGAAATGTATGTAGAGAGATATATGTGTAAAGACAGTTGGTAGCAATGTTTATGATAATTGAAAATTGCTAGCAATCTAAGTGCCAGTAAGGAGATGTGATGAATGAACAAGCAAATGAAAATGGTGCACCTGCACACTGGAACAGTATACAGGCCGCGATGACGAGTGTCTATAGACACAGAAAAACCCACAGCATGTTAAGTGGTTAAAGCCAGTTACAAAGTCATTCATACAGCATAGTCTTGTTTAAGCAAGACTGTGTTTTATATATATGTATTTTAAAATGTATATATTTATATAATTCTTCTGTTTAAGTTTTTATACCTTTATTTTTATGATTTTTAACTTGTTATTTTGAAATAATTATAGATTCATAAGAAGTTGCAAAAAAAAAAAAAAAGTACAGAGAGATTTCTTGCATCCTTCCCTGTTTCCCCCAGTGGTATATCATCTTTTGTAACTCTAGTTCAGGACCCAAACCAGGAAACTGACATCGGTATAAGCCTCAAAGATTATTGAGAGCTCGGCAGTTAGTGGGCTCATTTGCGTCTGCATGTAGTGGTTGTTTAATCATTAAGTGGTGTCCGACTCTTTTGTAACTCCATGGACTGTAGCCTGCCAGGCTCCTCTGTTCATGAAGTTTCCCAGACAGGAATACTGGAGTGGGTTGCCATTTCCTTCTCCAGGGGATCTTCCCAACCCAGGGATGGAACCTGTGTCTCCTGCTTGGCAGGCAGATTCTTTACTACCGAGCCACGCGGGAAGCCATGCGGAGCTCTGGACAGTTGTTTCACGTTAAACACCACCACACCTAGATGCATCACTGTTTCATCCTGGCAGGGCTCCCCTGTGCTTTCCCTTCATAGCCACACCCATTTTTGTTTTATTGGAATATAATGCTTGCAGTGTTGTGCTGTACAATGAAGTGAATCATTGTATTCACTTATGTATGTATACATATATCCCCTCCCTCTTGGACCTCCCTCTAAACACCCTCATCCCACCCCTTTTGATGGGACCCCCATCCCACCCCTGTAGGTCACCGCAGAATGCCGAGCTGAGCTCCTTTGCCTTACAGCAGGTTCCCACTAGCTGTTTTACACGTGGTAGTATATGTATGTCGGCCCCAACTCCCAATTCATCCCACTCTCCCTTTCCCCAGCCCTTTGTCTGCATGGCCATTCTCTACCTCTACTCCTGCCCTAGAAAATAGGTTCATCCGTTGTTTCTACCTTCCCCATCTCTAAACCCTGGCAGCCACTAACCAGTTTTCTGTCTCTATGATTTTTTTTATTTCAGGAAGGTTATTTAGAATCATACACTATGTAACATTTTGAGATTGGCTCTTCACTCAGCATGTATCCTTGAGTTCTCTTCAAGTTGTTGTGTATATCATAGTTTACTCCTTTTTTTTTTTTTTTGCTGAGTAGTATTCTGCTGTGTATATACTATAGTTTGTTTAAACAGTGACCTATTGAAGGACATCTGGATTGTTTCCAGTTTTTGGTTTTTATGAATAAATCTTCATGAACATTTTTGTCCAGGTTTTTGTACAGGTTTTTGTGTGAACGTAAGTTTTTATTTCTTTGAGATAAATACTTAAGAGTACAATTACCGGGTTATGTGGTAAACATTTAGTTTTATACAAGACTGCCAAAACTGTTGTCCAGAGTGGCTGTATCATTTTACATTCTCTGAGTAATGTATGTAATATCCGGTTTCTCTAAATCCTTGCCTGCATTTGATGCTATCACTCTTGTTTATTATTTTAACAGCTCTGATAGGTGTTTAGCGTTACCTCATGGTGGTTTTAGCATAGTTGGTTTTTGCAGTAACAAATAAAAATCAATTTCCTTTTTAAAAAAGAAAAATTGCCTTGATTTAAGTTTCTTTTCTGCCACTTATTAAACATCATTTAATACTGAGAAGTTTTGCTAGGTGAATAAGGAATATTGATTTCCTTTGTAATCCACTGGGGTTGTGATTCTACTGTAATAACATATTACTGGAAATAAAATCAAAGCAGATCATCTGCCATTGTTTGACATAGCTGTTTTGATGCTATTTCAAAATGTAGAACTACTTCAAAAATTACTACATTATGCTGTCTACTTCCCCTCTGCCCTGTAGAGAGGAGAAAGGTGAAGATTGGTAGATTACTTATAAGATGCATTAAGGAATAAATAAATGCAAAGTTGACAGTTTAACATTCGTGGATTTGTTTCCATTTGTTGTTGCGTATGTGGAGCTGAGTGCTGAGTACTTTCTGTGTAGTGTGAATTGCACTCTTAAGCATTTATCTCAAAAAAATAAAAACTTACGTTCACACAAAAACCTGTACTTTCCAAGTACATTATAATGTAGCCCTCAGAGCTATCCTATCAGATAGTCTCATTCTTACCTTCATTTACACGTGAGGAAACTGAGTATCTTGGCCAGTCCTACCAATTGGAATGAGGAAGCTGGAATTGAAATATGTGGCTTTGGAATTTTTCATATATGGGGGCATACGTTGTCTTCAGTAATGGGAATGGTTGGAAATCTTATGCCAGAATGAGTTTGTTAATTGATGGTAATGGTTAAATTGAGAGGTAGCACACTTGGGGTACAAGAATTGAAAGTGACCAGCCTGTAAATCTAGTGGCTGTAGAGTCATCCATATTATTTCCGTTGCTATTTCTTCCTAGTGTTCCAATTTGGTGTATTATTTTAGTGGAATTCAACTAGAATTTTTAAAGATAATGTACTTGACTGAGTTCTGCTCTAGTACCAGTTAGTGGTTTATCCAAGCTTACTGGCCCAACAGTGGGCAACACTGGTCAGTTAGAGTGGTTGCTGGGTGAGCGCACGGTTAGGCTTTGTTGTAGGCACCTCTGGGGGCACTATTATTGTAGTTGTTGCTGGTCACATTATCTTTTGTCTTTTGCTAAAAATCTGAGGATGATTGAAGACATTTAACCATCGTATACCTGAAGCACCTTGCTGGTGCTATTAAGAGTTCTGTTAGTGTATATTTTTGAGTGTCTGTTTATTGGTTTCCTAGTTTATGTAGGATAAAATCCAAACTCCTTAAGGTGGTATTAAAGTTCTTCTCTCTTTTGCTTTTTTTTTTTTTTTTACCTTGCAGGGCTTCGCTGCTACCTATTCTCCCCACTTACTTTCTCATGGCTTTCTCATGGTGAATGTTGGTACACTCAGCAGAGGTGGCGGAGATGACATTGATTATTTGAGACATAACTTAGAAGTCGTCCAGCCGTGTTACTGATACTCAGTGGGGCCTTTTGTTGTGGAAACTCTCACTGGAGTGGGTAGAGAATGAGAGGTTGGTGTTGATGACAGTTCTCTCCCGAGGGATAGTCTCTTCATGAAATCAGAGCAGAGAAGGGGATAGACTTAGGATACAGCCCAGAAATGGCTGTGGTAATGTTTAAAGAACTTTCCTGAAGTTGTGAAAATCTTGATAACCATTCCCTCACTGAATTATCTTCAGGAAAGCCAGTGGAGATTCTTAAAACTGGACAAAGCCCTAGACCAGTTTCAGACACTCCCATGTGCATGACAGATTCTCGAGCGTGGCTCTTCAGCTCCATCGGTCCTGTTGTCCACGGGGATGTCACCTGTAAAACTGAGATTCCTGTTCTGTGCATCCATCTGGTTTTGTTGCTGCTGGAGTGATAGCGCTCTGAGAAGGAGGAGCCTGGTCTGCTCTCGCATACAGGGATTGCTTTGGACAGAGCCACACCTGATCCTTAGATCAATAAGATTGTTTATCTAGAGTTTAGTTCCCTTAGCAAATGTTTGCTTGAGGTGACTAGTTTTCAGTATTTATTCCTAATCTCCCATTAATGACGTTTCAGATGGACCTGGTTGTGGAGTTAATGTATACAGGAAGTTTGAAGACGTCTGCGATGTTAATTTATTTAATCTGTATTGGTGTGAATATTCAACTGCTGCTTCTTTGCCCCCCTGTTGTATGCTTCTGGTGCCCCAGAAGCATTGTTGCTTTCAGAAACAGTATTCAGTTTCTAATTGTAATTGTCTTGGAAACAGGCATATTTTTCAGTTGAGTTTTACTTTTATTTACTGCAAATGATGATTTGTTAGTTGCCTGCTGCCAGAACATCTGAGCTCATTTGTTTAATTCAACGGTACTGTGCATAGATGCCTGTAACACGCGGCAGCAGTTACCAACCACCCCAGTTGCTTACCACTCCTTTTTAGCTCTAAATCAAGCAAATGGGAAAGAAGATTATTCTTAAAATGTTCCAAGAAGTTTAGAAAATTGGAGGATAGGAGGAAAGGAATTCTATTATAACAGTCAGTGTGTTGCTTTTGGCAAGGGCGTCCCTGGCTGATTTCCTTTGTAGAAATAACACTTCAGAGTGCAGAAAATGCAACAAACAGAGCTCTGTAAATCCTTAATTTCATAGGTAACTGTCATGTGTTTTTCTTCTGGCTGAGCCACTGTATCAGGCGTGGTGGGGGAAGGCATGGGTGAAGAAGACACTTTCCCTCTTCTCACGGAGCTTATAGTCTGGACATTCAAGACGCTGTGACCTGTGGTGGTGCTTTTTGAGGAGATGTGGTGGCTGGGTATAAGCTGTGTTGGATCGTGGCCATCTGTAGGGGACCCAGGCCCTAGGAGCCTAATCGCAGAATGGCAGTGCTGGCCGGCTCACCACCAGACAGAGCTTTCCAACAAAGGTGGGATAGTTCCCTGAGTGACCAGATATATTATTTTACATTTGGAAACAAATCTGGTTTTGAATTGTGCTGGAGAAGACTCTTGAGGGTCTCTACCACTGCAAGGTAGATTGACCAAACCAGTCAATCCTAAAGGAAATCAACCCTGAATAGTCATTGGAAGGACTGATGCTGAAGCTGAAGCTCCAATACTTTGGCCACCTGGTGGAAACAGCCACCTCATCAGAAAAGACCATGATGGTGGGAAAGACTGAAGGCAGGAGGAGAAAAGACAACAGGATGAGATGATAGAATGGCATCACCAACTCAGTGTACATGAGTTTGAGCAAATCTGGGAGATAGTGAAGGACAGGGCAGCCTGGCATGCTGCAATCCGTGGAGTCGCAAAGATTGGACCTGAGTTAGTGTCTGAACAACAATAACAAAGGTGTCTTTAAAAATATTTTAATAAAAAATTAAACTTGGGGGTGGACATTGCCTTGAAATCTAGAGAATGTGAAGTGTTTCCTGAGGGACGGGAAAGGAATTAATTTTGTCCTCTTAAGTGCCTGACAAAAGGCATTCATTGATTTGGTGCATTTTTATTAAGTGCCTCATTTGTACTAGGCTGGGACTGTGTTGATGAGCCAGGAGCCCCCTGTCTAGTGGGGGACATAGATAACTGGTTTGTCTTGCTACAGGGTGCTCAGTTTCATGATTGAGTACTTTTGGGATAGAAACCAGGCTTCTTGCCAGGGCTTAGGTAATCAGAGGTGGTTCCCTGAAGGAAATGGTGTCCAAACCATCCTCACTGATACATGTTGGAATTAATTCTTTTTTCGGGCTAATACTGTATTCAAAAGAAACCAGAACCTTGTTTTGGTTTTTGTTTTGTGAACACTCAGTACCTTTCTGTTGAGTGTAAGTTGAGAAACTGAACTCTGTACTCCAGCCATCTGGTATATTTCTCCAGACTTGTAGTTAGTTTACTGTTCTCCAGTGTTGACTAACCTCTGCTTTCCTAAATCTGCCAGGCTGTCTGTGACTGCCATGCCTTTGCATACACATTCCTTGTGTCTTGAAAGTCTTCCCTTTTTGTCTGCCCAGCTGCCTTCTCTTCCTCCTTCGGGACAGTTACTTCTTCCGGGATGCCTTTCTTAACTGCTCATAGGGTGGGTTGGGTGCACCTCCCGGAAGCTCATGCATAGGGCTGGGTTTGATCTCTGTACTTTCCCTGCACCAGAGTCTGGTTCTTCACTCCAGTGTGTAGCCTGGAGGCAGAGACAGCATATTTCACAGAGCCCGGCATGTCCTGGGCACCCAGGCAGTGTTTGTTGAACAAGTAAATTCTGAAGCTTTTGAAGGTTATAGCCACATGTGTATAATTGAAGCTCTTGGTTCCAGCTGGTTTTAAGAGAGTGTTACTGACTGAAGAAAGTAGACATACCAGTGAAACAGATTTTATACATGTGGTCTAGTTATTAACCTCATAAAACTCTTTACAATCTTATGCATTTTATACCTCTTTATTTTTATTTTTTGCCCAAGTAACCCATAAACTGAGTAATTCATAGTTCCTACTTGTTGCCAACTACTAATGTGTATTATTAAATCTGACCACAGTGATGTGTTAATTAGAAGTCTTGTGCTTATTAGCAGAAATCAATTTGATTTAGCATATGTCAGTAAAAGGAAGGGGCTTATGTGATGAAGAGACAGGACTGTTTCGTAGAATCCCAGAAACACAGCTAGGCTTTAGGAAGAGCTGGTCCTAAGAATTAGAATCCTGAGTGTCCTTTTTGTTTATCTCTGCCACTCCATGGATAGAGGATGGCTTCCTGTAACCCTCAGCTTGGCAGCCCATTTCCAGCCATGTGGATAACCCATCTTTCCATCTCAATTCCAAATTCCCTAAGACTCTGGCATAGCTTAGACTCTGATCCAGTCAGCTGTGGCTGGGAAGTGGGGTCAGGCTGAACAAGCCTATCTGCCTCTGCTCACCCCTGAGGAGTAAGTTGGTGGGACTGTAGAAGAAAGGGAAGGGACGACAGCAGACAGATAATGTGTGGTGGGCAGATACTCCAGAAATACCTAATGCAGGGATAAAGACCAGGGACATATGAACAGTTGGACTGTACAATCATTTCTAGGTAATTTTGGCTAAGAGTTTTTCAATCTTAGAAGAAACTTTAAAGATTTACTTTGAAAAAATATTTATCTTTGAATATGAATATAATTTGGGGCTTCCCTGGTGGCTCAGAGGGTAAAGTGTCTACCTGCAATGCAGGAGACCCAGGTTTGATCCCTGGGTTGGGAAGATCCCCTGGAGAAGGAAATGGCAACCCACTCCAGTATTCTTGCCTGGAGAACCCCACGGATGGAGGAGCCTGGTGGGTTACAGTCCACGGGGTCGCAAAGAGTCAGACACTACTGAGCGACTTCATTTTCTTTTCTTGAGATTCTTAAGGTAATAGCATATTCACTGAAGTAGTTAGTTCTAGCTTTGTGTGTATGATGGGGAAACAGTGGAAACAGTGTCAGACTTTATTTTTTGGGGGCTCCAAAATCACTGCAGATGGTGACTGCAGCCATGAAATTAAAAGACTCTTACTCTTTGGAAGGAACGTTATGACCAACCTAGATAGCATATTCAAAAGCAGAGACATTACTTTGCCAACAAAGGTCCGTCTAGTCAAGGCTATGGTTTTTCCTGTGGTCATGTATGGATGTGAGAGTTGGACTGTGAAGAAGGCTGAGCACTGAAGAATTGATGCTTTTGAACTGTGGTGTTGGAGAAGACTCTTGAGAGTCCCTTGGACTGCAAGGAGAGCCAACCAGTCCATTCTAGAGGAGATCAGTCTGGGTGTTCTTTGGAAGGAATGATGCTAAAGCTGAAACTCCAGTACTCTGGCCACCTCATGCGAAGAGTTGACTCATTGGAAAAGACTCTGATGCTGGGAGGGATTGGGGGCAGGAGGAGAAGGGGACGACAGAGGATGAGATGGCTGGATGGCATCACTGACTCGATGGACGTGAGTCTGGGTGAACTCCAGGAGTTGGTGATGGACAGGGAGGCCTGGCATGCTGTGATTCATGGGGTCGCAAAGAGTCAGACACGACTGAGTGACTGAACTGAACTGAACAACACTTCTTATGCATGATGCTGACTTCAGTTGCTGGGAGACAAGTTCTGGAGTAGCTTTAATAGATATAAAAGGTTAGAGTGGCATGTATGTGAAGTTTTCTAGTAGCCACATTAAAAATGTAAAATGAAACAGGTGGAATTCATTTTGAAAGTATATTTTATTTGGCTCAACATATCCCCAGAGTTACAATTTCATGAACATAAGGACTAATAATGAAGTATTTTCTGTTTTTTTAACAATCTTTGAAATCTGGTATGTATTTTGTATTCCAGTGCATCTTGGTTTGGACTGGTCACATTTCAAGTGGTCAGTTACTACGTGTAACTAGTGGTTACCATATTGGACAGCATAGTTACAGAAACCGTTAAAGTAATCCATTTTCTTTCATAGTTTCTCTGAAATTTTCTTGTCAAAGGCGTCCGTACTTATGGATTGTTCTTTTCAAAATATGCTTCAGCAGCAACAACAGAGCACCCTGGGAGGTAGGGATTTTTCAGCTCGCCCTGAAAGAGTTGCCCATGTGGAGGATTTGCCGTGTGCCATGGGTATTGGCAGAAAAGAACAACATTTTCAAACCAGTTACCACGCTGTTAAAGGCTGGTTCTTGTTCTTCCTAGACTACTGATTCCTGGAATGTTACTTAAACTCCTTGGAAGCCTCTGTTTGCTTATCTATTAAAATAGGGTTTTTAACTGTCCTGCTCATTAGAAAAGGTTTTCATATGCTAATAAATTTGAAAGGGCTTTGAAAAACTTCAGTTTTTATGTTACACAAGCGGAAAGCATTATTTTTATTTATTAACAGGGAAAAAAGTACTGCATTTTGGCATCAGTAGTAGCTATCATTGAGGTTTTACTTTATGCCAGGCACTGTTCTAAGTGCTATATTACATAATTTAATAATAACAACACCTTTTGAAGCAGGTACTTTTTTTTTTTTTTAATAATTTCTGTTTTATGTATGAGAAAGCTAAAAGTTAAATCATCCCAAGTTTACACAGCTAGTAAGCCGTTGAATTGGAATGCACTTTAATTGTGGCAGAATACATATAATGTAAAATGTATCATTTTAACCATTTCTAAGTGTTCACTTCTGTGATATATGTACATTCACATTGCTGTTTAATTATCTCCACTATCCATCTTGGGAACTTTTTCATCTTCCCCAACTGAAACTCCATACTCACCACATACTAGCTTGCCATCTCCCTGCTCCCCAGCTCACTGTTCCCGAACATGCCAGCAGCAACCACCTTTCTACTTCGTCTCTATGGGCTGCCTACTCTAGGAACCTTATATATGTGGAGTCATACAATATTTGTCTTTTTGTGACTGGCTTATTTCACTTACCGTAATGTCTTCAGTGTACATCCATGTTGTAGCGTGTGTCAGGATTTTCCTTTTTAAGGCCGAAGTTTGTGCCAGCATTCATCCTTTGGTGGACGTTTTGTTGCTTCTACCTTTTGGCTGTCGTGAGTAGTGCTGCTGTGTTATCAGTGTACAATATCTCTCCGACTCTGCGCCTTTAATCCTTTTGGGTGTATGTATACCCAGAAGTGGAACTGCTGGATCATATGGTAGTTCTGTTTTTGATTTTTTGAAAAATTGGCATACTGTTTTTCACAGTACTTGCTCCATTTTGCATAACCATCAGCAGTACACAAGGCTCCCAGCTTCTCTACATACCCTCCAACACTTTTTTTCATTTTCTTTTCCTTCTCTTTAAAAAAAAATGGATGTGAAGTAGTAATAATTGTGGTTTTGATTCGCATTTCTCTAAATGACTAGTGATGTTGAACATCTCTTTTCTTATACCTGTTGGCTATTTTTATGTCTTTGGAAACATAAAGTTGCAAAATCTGAATCCTTTGCAGATATTTAAATTGCTTTTTTGTTGTTGTTGTTGTTGAGTCAGAGTTTTTTAAAAATATATTTTGGATATTAATGCCTTATCAGCTATATGATTTGCAAATATTTTCTCTCATTTGGTTGGGTTGACTTTTCACTCTGATGATAGTATCCCTTGATATGCAAAAGTTTTTAATTTTGGTGTGGTCCATTTGTTTTCTTTTGATGCGTATGTTTTTGGTGTCATATGTAAGAAACCACTGCTGAATCCACTGTCATGAAGCTTCCCTACTTTTTAAATCTAAGAGGTTTATGTCTGTCTCTGTCTATGCCTCCTGTCTCTGTGTCAGTTTGCATCTGCCTCCGTTTTTCTATATATTTATAAATTATTGGAGTTTATATATGTGTTTTGTCTCTTGCTTTGTTTCTTTTTCATTGTTTTGAACTGTTTGAAAATATTATAAAAAATAATGGCATTTATCTAAAGAAGTTTAATCCTATGATAAGTACTTCCCTTGAAGCTGGGCACATGAGTTTCCCGCCTTGTGCTCTGCGTTTGGAAATACCTTTCTTGAATTTTTCTATAAGTCCCTCCAGTCCCACCCCTCCTCTCTGCTTATGTACCTAAAAGGCAGTGCACCCCAATTGCTTTTTTTTAGGTGTTTCATGTTGAGAATTATAGTAAATTTTTTAATTACATTGAGAATAGAAGCTTTATTTTGCTGATGTTATTATTTACCAATGTACACTGTATTTTCCTTCTGAGTTTTTCTTATGTTTATTTTTATATATTCCTTTAACTGGTTAGTATGAACATGATTGAAAGTAAAAGTCGCTCAGTCATGTCCAACACTTTGTGACCCCATGGACTATACAATCCATGAAATTCTCCAGGCCAGAGTACTGGAGTGGGTAGCCTTTCCCTTCTCCAGGGGATCTTCCCGATCCAGGAATTGAACTGGGGTCTCCTGCATTGCAGGTGGATTATGATTAGTGTTATAGTTAGGAACATGATTAGTGTTATAGTTATTAATTACCTTTCTTCTCTTTCTCCAGTACTGAGTTGAAGCTCCTAGAGGAGGCAACCATTTCAGTCTGCAGATCTTTAGGTAAGGAGGAAAAACGAGTGTGTGTGTGTGTGTGTGTGTGTGTGTATGTGTGTGTGTAATGTGAGGCAGTTATTTTAAAATTTCTGTTAACAAATTTTGTTACTGCAATATGAATTGAATTAATGAAGTGATATGTTTTTGATGATGATAATTATAATAGTACTAATTATTCTTGGTGCTCATTGATGCCACTGGAGGGTACCATTCAGTTACCAGCAGTGAGACACATGGTTGCATAATTTGCAGTCATGGTAATGGACTCTGCTAAGACATAGAGCTTGTTCTTTTTGCAAATTTTGAAATACTGAGAAACCCCAAATATTGTTTGTTTTGTAGTTGCACGTATAGGCCCTAGAGAATATAGGATCACTCATCCTTTGCCAGTTGCAAAAGATGCTGTTGTTGGTTATGTTAACTAGAATAATTATTACTCATTAATAGGAAAATATATTCGGAAGCTCCTCAAGTTAGTAATAACAACCTTGTGTTAATGGTAAAGTGCCTGAGCTCTGGAATTATTTTATGGTCTTAATTATAGCTCTGCTACTTAATTATTAGCTGAGCTTTAATTTCTTAATCTAAATTGCAGAATTTTCATGAGGAAAAGTCAGATAACATGAAATATCCAGTACAGTGCCTAGCATTTGTCATTATTCATTATTTCTGTCCATAAATGTTACCTTCTTTGGACCTCACTTCTCAAATACTTTACTTTCAAATTGGTAACAATTGGAAAGACATGTATGCCTTAAAAAATGTGGATAATTATAGTTACATTTCATTGTTGCTTTGAAAATTAGAGATAATATATCTGTGAAACAAGTGGTGTACAAGAGCTTAATGAGTGATGACAAGCTTGTTTTTAAATCAAGCTTATGGATATGCTCCATGTAAGCTAACTCCCATTTAACTTACTCTGCCAAAAACAGTCTTTGATGAAATATTTTTGCTTTTAAAAACAAATTATGTTGGTAATGATAGAGGTGTTATTATAATAGTTGCCTTGAATTTTTTCTTCAGTTATAACCATAGATTTTGAGAATTTTGTATTAAATAGAGCTGACTTTCAAAAACCTGTGTGACAGTTTGCTGAAAATTAATTTTGTGTAACAATGAGATCAATGCAGTTATTATGATATAGTTTTTAAGTGACCTTGGGGTTTTTACAAAAACAGCATTTTTAAATTGGGAATAATACTTATTAATACAATGTGGAAAGCATACTAAAATGTAAAAAAGGCAGTATTTGTTCATATTCCACAACCTTTTTAAAGCTGTTGTTAATATTTTGCCTTCTGTTATTTCTTCTTTGGATAAACATTTGCATACATATTAAATACACTATTTCAATCTGTGTTTTTCACTTGATATTATATATTTAAGTATGTCATTCTGTATTTAAAACCACTTTGGAGAATAGCAAAAAAAAAATCACTGCTATCTTTTGTGATAAGATCAAAATCTTAGCAGAGTAGAGTATTCTGTGTGTATTGATTTATATGCACAGTTTTATGTAAGTGATATTATTTATATGTTATTTTCACTTAGCAGTACTCAGGAGCTTCTTTTTATGTCAATAGATATAAATCCGTATAGATTTATTTGAGGGTTTTGTGGGTATATGACAATTCTCTTTTATTTTTTGGTCTGAAAATGTTTTCATTTTTCCTTTACTTTTGGAAGATAGGTGTGCTGGGTGTAGAATTCTAGGTTGGCGGAAATTCTTTCCATACTTTAAGGACACCATTCTGTTATTTTTCTGGTTGTTCTCATTTTGTTGAGATTAAAGCTGTCAGTATTAGTGTTGTTCTTTTGGGGAAAAAAAAAAAAGGGTTTTTCCTTCTGGATACTTTTGCATTTTTCTTTTTTAATCCTTTGGTTTTCAGCATCTTAGAATGTGCTCAGGAGTATCTTTCCTTCCTTCCTTCTTCCCTTTGTACCTTTTTCCTTCCTCTTTCCTCCCTCCTCCCTGCTTGTTAGATCTGTGGTTTCATGTCTTCCATCAATTTTGGAAAATTCTCAGCCATTGTTGGTTTATATTAATACATTATTTCTGTCCTGTTCTGTCTTTTCTCTCCTTCAAGGGTCTCTGTTATACTTCTGTTAACATTTTCACTATGTCCCATATATTTGTTAGGCTCTTTTTTTTTTTTTTTTTTTGTATTTTACTTTTTTTTTCTCTCTGACCTTCCATAGGATATTTTCTATTAATCTGTCCTTAGTTTACTAATCTTTTTTTCTGTTAAACCCATCTATTGAGATTTCTAAAATGAAAGTTAAATTTTAGAATGGCTTTAGATTTATAGAAAAGTTGCAAAACCATGTAGAGAGTTCCCATATAACCCTCATCAGTTTCCTCTATTGTCAACAACTTACATTTATATGGTATATTTGTCCCAACTAAAGAGTTAACATTGGTACATTACTATTATCTAATCTTGACCTTTTATTCAGATTTCACTAGTTTTCCCACATGTCCTTTTTCTTTTTCAAGATGCTGCATTGCATTTAGTCATCAAGTCTGCTTAACCTCCTCTGGTCTCAGACTTTCCTCGTTGTTAATGACTTTTAAGAGTTTTGAGAAATTCTGGTAGAGTATTTCCAGAATGTCCCTCTATTTGTTTGATGTTATTCTCGTGGCTAGACGGGACTTACAGGTTTGTAGGCATCACAGAGGTGATGTGCTGATCTCAACACATCATATCAGGGGTGCACGCATGAGTTGCACTGTTGATGTTGACCTTGACTATGTGGCCAGTGTTGTGTTTGTCCATTTTCTCCACTGTAAAGTCATGTCCCTTGTTCTCTGTTGCTTTCGTTTTGAAGGACAGTTTTTCTAGATACAGAGTTCCTGGTTGGCATTTATTTTCTCTCATCCCTATGACTAGGTTATTCCATTGCCTTTTGGCCTCTTTTCAGATGGAAAGTCTGCTGTTTAATTGTATTGTTGTTCTCTTGTAAATAAGTCTTTTTTGTTGTTGTTAATTGCTGTCAAGATTTTGCCTTAACTTTGACAACATTTTGAAATTTATTCTTTATTCTATTTGGGGTTTTACTTAGATACATAGATTAATGTTTTTTTATCAATTTGGGGATGTTTGGGGCCATTATTTTTGTTGGGCTTTTTGTATTCATCTTTATTATTTATCCCCTGGATCTACACATGAGGCGCTCTGGGTCCAAGACAAATTTCTTTACCTCATAGTGAATTTTAAGTGGATTCCTGTTTGTTTCCCCCTAGTTTTTACCTGTTAGGATAGTACTGTCAGAGCCAAGGCAGTTGTTTTATGTAAGGAGGTGAAGATTGCTCTGTGTTCACCTTGTTTACTTCTTACCAGTTGTTTTTTGGGACTTGTTACCTTTGAATCTGTATAGCAAGGTATCAGGTGAGACGATTAGTGTTGAGTGTTCTGGTTGGAGTAGACAAAAGTACTTTTAGCAGTTAGGCCTGCTAATGATCCAACAAATAAAACTTTTGTTCAGTTCTATAGAATTTGTATTTTGTTAAAGGATTTCCTGTTTTTTGGGGTGGAAAAGGACTGTCCTCATTCAGCATTTTTCCTGAGCATTGATTTTTGTGTATTTCTTCATGGGTGTTTTAATTCCTTATTTTGAAAAAAATTCACACCCACAAAGGCAGACAGAGAATAATAAAATGACCTCCCATATGTTCATCTCCCAGTTCCAGTCATTTTCAACTCATGGCCAGTCTTATTTCATCCGTTGTTCAGTTGCCTAGTCATGTCCGACTCTGCAACCTGTGGACTGCAGCATGCCAGGCGTCTCTGTCCCTCACCATCTCCTGGAGTTTGCCCAAGTTTGTGTTCATTGCATCAGTGATGCCATCCAACCATCTCATCCTCTGACGCCCTCTTCCCCTTATGCCCTTGATCTTTCCCAGCATCAGGGACTTTTCCAGTGAGTCATCTGTTCATATCAGATAACTGAAATACTGGAGCTTCAGCATCAGTCCTTCCAATGAATATTCAGGGTTGATCTCCCTTAAGATTGACTAGTTTGATCTTGCTGTCCAGAGGACTTTCATGAGTCTTCTCCAGCACCACACTTTGAAGGCATCATCTGTATCTCTCACTTATTTATTGACATATAAACATGTGTAGAAAAGTGCACACATTAAAAAAGTGTATATGAATCCAAAAACATATCCTCACATAATTAATTTGGCACAAACCTTAAGCATTATATTTTTCATCCATAGGTATTGTGGTATGTATCTCATAGTAATGAGTTTTTAAAGGAAAAAATACCATTATCTACTAAAAACAAATTTTTAGTATCATAAAACATCCAGTAACTGTTCAGATTTTTATTTGTCTTGGTTTGTTTGAATCAGGAGCCAAATAAAGTACACACATTTTTATTAGTTAATATGTCTTTACAATTCTTTTTCATAGCTAATTCCTCCTGAATTTGTCTTTCCCTCCCCCCCCCTCAATTTTTTCTTATTGAAGGAAGTGGATAGTAGAATTTTCCACAGTGAGATTTTGTTGATTGCATCTTCATAGATGTTAACATGTCTCTGTCCTCTATGTTTTCGGTATATTGGTTACTGGACCTTGGGCATCCATTGGGTATTCCCAATGGGAATAGGTATTTTAGTGAGGTTATTATCATTATCTGAGTATTACCTAGACTTTGCTTGAACTCCTGTGGACACAGAGAATTCCTTTTTCACACAGTCATTTTAGTTAACAGATTCAAGCTCTAGAGTCAAATTAGTTTTCTATTAAGTGTTATCATTATCTGAATTTTACAGGTGAAGAAACTGAGGTACAGAGAGGTTAAAGAAGTTGACAGGTGTCACACAGATAGTCAAGTGGTGGAGTTGAGCTTTGAACACTTTCTGTAGTCTAGTTCCACATGCTTTTCTGCCTTCCTGCCGCACACCATCTCAGGAGCTGCAGTGTGCAGGCTGAATTGCTCTGAGGCATGTGGAATCTTCCGGGACTTTTAAGTTAAACCCAGAGCTTAAAAGTAGGAAATTTTTGATTCAGAGTGAAACTCTAATGATATCTAATCACATGCCTATTCTGGATTATGAAAGCTGGACAAAACCTCCCTAACTTAGTTGCCCCTTGGTACTCATTAGTGGAGTTCTCCACCCAGCAGCAGTGGGCATCACCTGGGAGACTGTCACAGATGCAGAATCGCTCCACACATGTGGAATCAGAATATAAACTTTAATGAGAATGCTGTGTGATTTAAATGCATGTTGAACTTTGAGAAGCACTGTCAACTTGAGTAGTGTAGGGTGGCCATGGGATTCTGCACTTCCAACAAGCTCCCAGGTAAATGCTGTTGCAGCTAGTCCATGAACCACGCTTGGATTAGCAAGGTGCTACACATTTATCATAATGAGAAGATTATGCAGTTATTTGGGTCTGCTCTCAAGCTGTGTGCGATAAGAACACATACCCAGTAGATAGACCTGGGCTAATTGGACAGTTATTGAATACTAAACAGGTGTGCTCTAATGGTGTACTTATTCCCATGTACATCGTTTCTTTACAGTTTTGAGTTCTGAGATGAGATAACTTTTCTCCTATAGTTTCTATCATTATCACTTGTAAATAATTTTTTGCTGTTTAGAATTAAGACCAAGCAGCAATTTCTCTCATTGCTAATTCCCCCAATTAGATTTGAAATTGACAATAAGCTTGGTCCCTGAGCAACTTCAATTTGACATTTGGTTTTAGAAATGTTATGATATGTCCACTTTGATTTCAGTCCTTAACTTTAACTTTTTAAAACCTTTTCTTCTCTTGCAGTTGAAAATAATCCTCGAACAGGAAACCTTGGTGCACTAATTAAGGTCTTCCTTTCTAGAACCAAAGAACTAAAACTTTCAGCAGAATGTCAAAAGTAAGCTGGCTGCTCTCTCTAAATTTAATTTATATTTAACAGTATGACAATTATTCACTTATTGGTAGAAATAGGTTATGGTCTTTTGAAAGCTATAAAGGAATTATTCTCATTATTCAGGGAAAAAGTAAAAGAGGTTTTAATTAACTGTCCAAGTCATTAGGGTGAGATTATAAATTCTTGAATCTGATTTTAGTTAGCATTTTAGACAGTCTTTATAAATATGTTCTTTAAGAAGATTAATTGTGTAACTATTATTAAAAAGTTAATTTTTTCCTATTTTCACTGCTGGATTAGTTTAATGACTTAGTGTGAGTATTATTTCATTCTACATTTGTGTCCTTTATTTCTTACATATTAGATGAATGAAGTTTCAGATTAGACATTATGGTTTTATATTTATATAGTGGAAGGTTCACCTTTTATGCACTCAAGAATTTTTTGAAACTATTTTTGGATGATAGTATCTTAAAAGATTGCTAATTTCCCTGTTTCCAAACAATTTATGTTGAATTCAATTAAAATTGTTCTGAGTCCATGATTATTAATACAAATAGCAGGTATACAAATACTGTACAACTGGTGATGCCCCATTTAAAATTTGGTTGTGTATTTGCATACATTTTCTTTGTTATTGTATTTTTTATTTTTTCTGTTTTTAGTTTAGTTTTGTTTGAATTGCTTGTATATGGGACAACTATAATGTTAAGAACAAAGAGCAGTCATGCCTAAAGGAAAAAGTTTTTCTAAATTGACTCACTGTGTAAAATACAGAATAAAGTATGAGGTAAACTGTAGTAGATGTCATTGGCCCAGTGTCATAAATCATGGGCCATGAAGAAAGATATGGACATTATTCTAATATTACAAGCAAAATGAGAAATCATGGACTAGAAATAAATGGATTGTGCTCGTGATTAAACACTGATTTTTGTGTGATTTGTTCTTTCTAGCCACATCTTCATCTGGCAGACACACAATGCTTTGTTTATTATTTGCTGTTTGCTGAAAGTGTTCATTTGTGAGATGTCAGAGGAAGAGTTACAACTTCATTTTACTTATGAAGAAAAATCTCCTGGCAGTTACAGTAAGTCTTGCCTTAGATGACGTTCTGGGGGTAGCATGTGTAACATAAGGATAGAATTTGAAAAATAAAAATACAATTTTGAAAATTCTACTTTTCCTCATAATTTTCATTTTTAAATGACCTGATACCATTCCTATTTCTTTGCCTATATTAATTTAAGCTAGCTGAGACTCATAGATTTTTTCTTTCTTTTTTTTTTTTTTAAATAAGGGAGCTGGTAGGATTGAGCCTTTTATTTATTTTGACTTCTGTATATATCACAGATATTTCTTTTTTTAGGAAGCAAATGTTAATTTAAATGCCATTACTGGGCTTCCCAGGTGGCATAGTGGTAAAGAATCCTCTTGCCAAGGCAGGAGACGCAGGTTTTGTTCCCTGGGTCAGGAAGATCCCCAGGAGGAGGAAATGGCAACCGCTCCAGTATTCTTGCCTGGAGACTCTCATGGACAGAGGAACCTAGCGGGCTGCAGTCCGTGGAGGAGGGTGGCAAGGAGTCAGACATGACTGAGTGACTGAGCATGTGTGCATGTACAGTAGGCTAGTCCTATTAAGGGAGACAACCAATCAGAATTACAGACTTTATAAATGTTACAAGTTACTTTCGTGGGACATAACAGTCTCTAAGTCTGGATATATTTGGGACTCCTTGATCAGAAATAACAATTTTATTTTATTTTGCTTTTATTCATCATTTATTCTTTCACATCAACCTACATACAAATATTCAATGGCAAGAATGTGACAGGACCTCATTAAGAGCACAGTAAAATATAAACAAAAAAGGTGGAAGCTCAAGCTTTATTTTTTTTAAAGAAGTAACAAATAATTCTAAGTTATAATAAATGCTACAAAAAAACCACATTTGATATGAAGACAGAAAATAATAGATCGGAAATAAGATTTTTCATTCTTCTTGACTACAGTAATCTTTTGTTCTTTGAGAAATAACATTTTAAAGGATAGTTTTATGATGCCAAAGTGTATTGTCTTTTTCTGAAGTTATAGGAAGAGTTTATCATTTTCTCCTGATACTGGTGAGAATTTCTTTTTCCCCAGAAGTTAGGAGGGCCTATAATTTTCAGGATCAACTGCTGGTGTTTCATTTCTTAGCATTAAAACTTACAATCTGGAAAATAATGAGATTATTAACAAATGAAATACAAGGAATGTAGTTTTTAACACTTTATATTTAATTGAAAGATAATAGCTCCACAGTATTGTGTGGGTTTCTACCGAACATCAACAGGAATCAGCCGTAGGCAGACCTGTGTCCCCTCCCTCTTGAACCTGCCTCCCACCTTCCTCGCTGTCCCACCCTTCTGGGTTATTACAGAGCCCTGGTTTGAGTTCCCTGAGTCACACAGCAAATTCCCGTCGGCTATCTGTTTTACATACGGTAATGTGTATGTTTCCATGTTAACTCTCTCTTACATTCTTCCCTCTCCTTCTCCCCCACACCTGTGTCTATAATTCTGTTCTCTCTGTCTGTCTCCTTTGCTGCCCTGCAAATAGAAGGAATGTAGTTTTGCATCTACCTTTCATGTTTGCTTCTCTCTTTATCAAGGCAAAGGCACTTTTGCTTCTGCGTTTCTTGGGTTCATTTTTTCAAAACATGTCTGCCTTCATTGGGCTTTCTTGCCCACATAGGGCTTTATACATTAATATATTTAATTTACTACTTTGATAATCAGCCTTCTATATTTGTTAAATATATACTGGTTTTTAAATGATTAGAGCTTTTAATGGGGATTGTGCCTTGCATGTGTTAGTTTTGTTAATGTTAGGCTTTGTCTTTGTGGTCCCAACTGTGCCAAATGTAGTTCTGTTAGTGAATTGCATTCCTTTCCAGGAAGTTCTGTCAACAATAATGGAGTGAATGTTTATCCCCACTGAGCCTGAGAGCATAGTCCAGCCATTACCTGCAAACCCAAAACTTTGTTTTGCGTTATGTGAGAACAATTAGGGAAATGTTGTGCTTTGTTTAATATAATATCATTTTTATTTTAATATAAAAGCATTTATTCATGACTTACCATTGAGAAGACTGATGTGCTTGAGAGATACAGTGTACACTCTCGGTCACCCGTGCTGGACCTGTACTCCCTACTCGCATCCATGCTTGAGAACCATGGTTTTGTTGTACATCCCATCTGGCTTCATGTCGAGTCAGGGCAGATGACACTCCTCAGTCATTGGCCACTTTATCACGATGGTTGTCTCACTGAAGGAGCCGTCCGTGAGGGTGGGTAGTTGATGGTTCTGTGTGTTGACAGACTGTCCTCTTCCTTTATTTGCTTAGCAGTTCAGGAGATTATAATGCTCTTTTGTTCTTTTCACTTGCAGCTGAGCTGCTGTTTGTCCACCAGCTTAAGTCCAGTGGACATCTTCTTAAGGTTAAAGACTTGCTGTTTTTGGCATATGTAATTTTATTTTCATCTTAGCTTTAGGTTCGTTTGAGACTCCTTATCACTACTGTAAGTCTTAGTGACATTGATATTTTCTGTCAGTGTCTTTTTACAGTTTATAAAGGTATGATACAATTAAATGATTGCACAGATACTATTGAATGGAAAAAAACGGAACCTCACTGTACAGTAGCTGAAAATATTCATTGATTAGCCAGTGTATGAATATTTGACTTAGTTGTGTGAAAGACTGTTTAAGAATAGATAAATATACAATGGTAAGGATTCTTTGAAGGTTAAATTGACAAACGTAGAGGACTGTCTGCAAACAACTGAACAAATCATCTGAGGCGTTTTAGGATTGTTGGGTTATTGTAGCATACTGCATTTTTTTGTTTATCCCAATTCACTGCAATATTGCCATGATCAGATGGGTATTGCTGCCATATTCAGTGAGGCTGTCTTTATGAGGGTAAAGTGACTCTCAGTATGCTTTCAGTCTATAATTGAAAAATGTGAAGATTTCATATTTGAACATTTTCCTGTGGGCTCTGTATGAAGTGGTAGTAGATTGTTTGCTGGAGGGAATTTGTATCATTATGCAAAGATAGCTCTTTCCACGATTCCATGCTTTCAGGAATAAAGGGACAAAAGCAGCCCTAGGCAAAACTGTGAAGTACTACACAATTGTCTGCATTCTCCCTTTGCTTTCAGTGCAAGTTTTTCTTTCCTCAGTGTTGGTATTATGTCCTGTTCTTGCTGACACAGTAACTGATATTTTACATTTTGTATGCATAAAGCCAATATTTTAAGTCCTTGGGGACCTAAATCTGTTGCTGGTTTCGTTAAGCATTTACAGTGGCTTGTTTCCTTAAGTCTTTGATAATGCTGACTTTGAACTTCTATTTGTTTGATCTTAATCTAAGGCCCCAAGTAAGAGAGGGATTTGCATTTGCTTCTAAAGGGACCCAGAGACCGCAGCATCGACCACTTTAGTCTCCCTTAGCAGTTCTTGGCTTAATGGGGCTGCCAAGTTCAGTGTCCCAGTGGCCAGGCTGAAGGCTTAGGTCTCCCAGTAGCTGGCTTCATCCTCAGGGACACCCTGTCCTTAAGAGTTTGCTTCTTGCTCAGTGTTTTACTTCAGATTCAAGCCACAGAGTGTTCGCTTGTGGTTATTCTTTTTGGTTATGGTGCTGGGGTCCTTGGGAGATTTCCTTTACTTTCTGGAAGCCCATTAGTGCACTGAAGAGTTTATTTTAGCCAAGAACTCATTATTTTTGTACAGGAGGGCTCTTTGGAGTAACCACTCCACAGTACTGCTGCCAGTGGAAGGCAATTATAGTTTCTTACAAAGTTTAAAATGAATTTTTCAAATGAGGGAAGATATTGGATATTGAGAGACTGAAGATAGAAGCAAAAAAGAGGCAGCCTTGGCAGGGAGAGCTGGGTAGAGCAGGGACTGTGGGCTTGAGGGGCCTGAGAACCAGTTAGCACAGCTCTGTGCAGATTAGAAAAGAGACTTGTCAAGTCCAGGTAAAAGGCTTGCTTGAGTACGTTTTGTTGGCACAGAGTAGTTCAATATATATATATGTTTAAAATTTTTTTTTCATTTATTATTTTTTATTGGCATCTAATCGCTCTACCATATTGTGTCAGTTTCTGCTGTACAACAAAGTGAATCAGCTATATGTGTACATATGTCCCCTCCCTCTTGAGCCTTCCTCCCCTCCCCTGTATTTATTTTTTTAAATTATTTATTTTGTAGGACTTGATCTCAAGCATAGTGGATTAAATATACATGATCATCTTTGCTGTCTCCTGAAACCCCCAGAAAAGTAAAGGAATTTTGAACAAGTTATGAATTTATTAGGTTAAAGAGAAAGAGGGGGAGACAGTGTTAATCACAATTTGCAAGTTGGAAAACTGAGTGATGCTGAGCTAAACTGACCACTGAAAGCTGGGAGCTAAATGCCTTCAGGGTTGGAGAATTCCAGAAACAAGCCAGTTCTTGCCACAGAACTCTGGAGAGGTTTAGGAATTGGAAGTGCCAGGTGTCTCCAAAGGCAGACAAGCAAGGGGATTGACTGGAAGGTCTCTACTCTTGTGACGTGCATCATGGGACCACCCCTTTCCCAGTTTAATACTGAAATCTGTTCTCTATAAGAGGCTGGACCAGCGGGTCCTCCCTGTATAAGTTCTCGGACACGGTGGAGGCAGTGGTATAGGGAGAACAGGGTTGGGAGAAGAGGCTACATGTAAAAGAGTAAGGCGTCTTGACTTGGCTTCTAGAATGCTGACACTAGTGGGGTTTTACTCACTCCACTCCCTTTCTGCCATAAGTGGATACTCTTCTGAATAAATGAACCAAAAAACAGGGAAAGACTCAGAGAAACTGACATTTGGGTGCCCTTCCATGAAGCATCTCAGAGCCCTCCGCTGGCAGCCCCCGCGTGGCAGGCTGTGCCTCTGCACCTGGAGCTTCTGGCAGTGTGTGCCACCCCCTGGCAGGTAAATGGGAGCCAAGGATCCCATACAGGTGAGAAAACTTACGATTTATGAGAGACCAAAACGAACAAGAAAAAATTATATGAGATGGAAATTTACGGGAAAAAAGTCTGTAATCACACCTCTGGAACACAACCACTTTCCTTCACATTCACGTCTGGCTTAAAACTTTTTTGAAACTATTTGGAATTACCTTCCAAATCTGAGGTGTGTTTGGAGGTGCTTAGGCTCCCACGATGGCGGGCTTTACTGCTCTTTCTCCGCTTGCTCTGGTCCCTTACACCTGGGGCTGATAAACCAGAAATTGTGTTGGGGGCACACAGTTGTGTTGAGTGATATGTGTTTTATTTTTGTCTTAACATAAAACTTCATAGTTTAATCTCATTAGTTATGGATAAATAATACAAAAAAAACCCCACAATAGTTGAAAAATGTGGCTCAGAGAAAAAAGAAAGTGTAGATTTAGCATAGATTTATTCTTTTAAAATATTCAGCTTATAAGATTTATAATCTGACTTTGCAGAAAAATAAAGTGTTTCTAGGAATTCTTGACTTGTTTTTGGTCATATAATAGGTGAGAGTGTGATTCATGGTATTTCTTTCTCTCCCCTTCTTTTATGTAATCAGTGGAATAGAATGAATTAAATTTTACTAACAGCACATTTTATGATGAAATCTCATAGACTGTATTATCCTTGAGGGTAAACAGAAGCATTTCTGTTTGACCACAGTAATAGCACTCAACCAGAATTATTGCAGATTTTATTGGAATGGGTAGGACACAGGTTTATAAATATTGTAATGCATGGAAATGTAGACCAGTTTTATTTTTAGAGAAGAGTGAATCCATTTGCTTTTCCTTAACTGATTTATGGAGGCATGTTTGATTTTGCTAATTAGAAGCTTAAGTATGATCTTTAACACTTTAGGATAATGCCAGTATTAGCTTTACAACTAAAATAGACAGTAACCTAGACCCGCAGAAAAACCATGATTTTTCTGAGTATGAGTTGGTAATAAGTATAATCTAGCTATGTGTCTTCATTTTAAGAGTCTTTTGCTCTGAACTTTCAAGTCCTCTTTGGAATGCGGCTCTGTTAATTCTGAAGTTTTAAGTACCTGTATTAGCACAGTGTTGGGCAGCATTGAGAAACTGACAGTTTGACTGTTTTAAATTAATTAATTAATTTATTTTTGGCTGTGCTGAGTCTTCGTTGCTGCATGGGCTTTTCTCTAGTTGCAGAGAGTGGGGGCTACTCTTTAGTCTCGGTGCAGAGGCTTCTCACTGCAGTGGCTTCCCTTGTTGCGGACTCTAGGGCACATGGCTTCAGTCGTTGTGGCACGTGGGCTCAGCAATTGTGGCTCACGGACTCCAGAGCACAGGCTTAATAGCTGTGGTGTGTCTTCCCGGATCAGGGACTGAATCCGTGTCTCCTGCATTGGCAGGCAGATTCTTTACCACTGAGTCACCAGGGAAGCCCTAGTTTGACTTTCTGAATGTAAAGAAAACAGCAGCCATTTGCTCTCTGTCTTTTAATATTCCTTTCAGTAACAACGTGTAACCTGATTTAAGTGACCCGTATATTTCTTTTTTTCTGGCTGCTGCTTAGTTTTCTATCAGTGATATTTTTTCCCCTTCCTTGAGTAAATGCTGTAAAAATTTTTCTTTTCTCCCTTTCTTCCACACCTGCCATCCCTCTGACTCTGATGGGAGGCATTTTATCATGACAATGTTTTGTCATCTCTGGTTCTCTCCCTAAGGTCAAAATGAGACAGTTGAGTCTTCTCTATGATACTGAATGGGTGCCAAACAGAAAGCACTAACAGGGACCAACCACAGCTTAGTTTCAGGTGTAGATTATTAGAGCTGTGAAGTGACGTGAAAGTCTCTCAGACGTGTCCAGCTCTTTGCTACCCCATGGAATTTTCCTGACCAGAATACTGGAGTGGGTAGCCATTCCCTTCTTCAAGGGATCTTCCCAACCCGGGGGTCGAACCCAGGTCTCCCACATTGCAGGAGGGTTCTTTATCAGCTGAGCCACAAAGGAAGCCCATTAGAGCTGAGTGACCAGAAATCTTGTCTTTCTCTATCTTTGCTTTCTTGTGTTTGTGCCTCCTTCTGCTGATACTCCTAGGGACTACTGAAGTGGCGTTTGGGCTTTAAAGTGGGAGAACCTCAAGGATGGGGTGAGGTTTCAGTGGCCTTGTTCTGCAAAATATTCTTAATAAAAGATTGTATTTATTCATTGTTTGAGATATTTAAGTCAAGGACTTGGGTATGTATTGATGGCTGTGTAGGATATCACCTTGTTGTGTAAAATGATCTGTGGTATTTCCAGTCTCTTCCTTAATGTGGCTCAGAATACTCACCAGGGATTTGTATGGTCTTCAGTGACACTTGGATTGGTTGACTGGATTTTTTTTCTAGCTTTGTATAGAAACAGGTCTTTAAAAGTAATTTGTAAATTCCACCCCCACCCTCCTTTTGGAAGTCTGAATTTAGGTTAAATCTGAACTCTGCCACTTATTGTAGGTAAATAGACTCTTTGAGCCTTGATCTGTGAAATGATGATGATACCTACTCCTTAAGAGTTATTGTTAGGATTAATGTGGGCTAGAGAGAATGGAATGTTTATGATTTAAAGTATTAAAATATTTGGCTGGAGCTATAGAGGCAATTTAAAACTCTTTAAGAGATTTAAAAAAGCACATACCAACTCTGGTTTGTAAAACTTCACAATACAGTAAACACATTCAAATCTCTGCAAAGTCATTTACTCAGAGAACATCAATTTACTTTGTCATGGACCTGCAAACTGTAAGAAATGCATGAATGTGTTACTGTAATTTTTGGCAGGTGAGTTTTATATTTACTTGTTTTTAATTGAAACTAAGGAAGATGTTTGGCCTCATATGGAAGCTGAGTGATAAATGATGTGTGGAAAATAAGGCAGTATGAGTGACTTGCTTAATGTAAAGCCTGATAAGCAGTCAAATCTTATCATTCTTCACTTGCCTTGCAATTATTTGCTTCTAGAGTAACCCCAGAAATAAGAATATAGTATTATGCAAGAATGTTTTTGTTTTAGTAAGTGGAAATTGTCAGAAATTTCACTTGGAATTTGCTTATTCTTATCTTTAGTTTTGTTAGAACTTTGGCCTTGAAATGCTATGTTTTACTTGTATGAGATGGATTTATCAACATTATTTTCATTAGGATTACATTGATAACGAAGCTGTGAATGTACTCCTTAGTTAACTGGCTGTTAACTTGACTGAAGTCATGATTTGGATGGCACATGGATCCAAAGAGAGGTCTTTGTCATCATTTTAAAATTTGAAATTTAGATGTGTTTACATCCCTGGAGGGAAAAAAAAAAAATCCAATTAGGTGCCATCTGTGGGTCCTGAGCACTTGTTCCCTCACCTCTGTAATTAAAAAACTTGTGCAGGCTGCTTGGCTAAACCAGGGGTATGTTAGTAAACTGGTCAACTTATTTGATCTGAAATGTTCTTTAGGAAATCAGTGAGTAATTCTGAAAGTTACTGGGTCTGGGTCACCACGTTCTCTAGGGTAAGGCATGGAATGACAGTTCAGCAAATACATACTGAGTATATATTATTAATACTTGCCACAAACCACTTGTTGGAATAGGTTATTAACTCGCATGGGTCATGTTGGACAGCTCTGGAGGAGAAAGATTGAGTTGGCTCTGACTTTCCTCCACTTGTTGAGCTAAGTGGTAGTGACCTACTGCTTCTAGAGTGAGACTTAACGTGGTTATTGAACTTGAGTCTTGCTGTGTATTCTTTTTAGCATTGATTGATGTCTTCAGTATGATTTAATATTCTCTTCAAGCTTTGCACTGACCTCTCAGAGGGCTGCTGTGCCAGTTACTTCTATTAATGGCAAGGCAGGAAGGAATTTCTTCAAACTGAATACCAGGTGATATTGTGATCTAGAAAAAAGAATTGCTAAACTTCTCTTTGAGATGCCAAGTGCTTTGATGTTTTAGAAGCAACTGCTAAATTTGGACTTGGACACCTGTATTCAGTTCAGTGAACACGTATTGAGTGTACATTATGTGCCAAACTCTTTGTCTGTCTCTCTTTTTCCCGTAAGAGGGTCAACTCCAGTGCATGTATGTGTGCTTGCAAAGTTGCCTCAGTTGTGTCCGACTCTTTGCGACCCTTCGGACTGTAGCCCACCAGCCAAGTTTCTTTGTCCATGGGATTCTCCAGGAATACTGGAGTGGGTTGCCATGCGCTCCTCCAGGGGATCTTCCTGACCCAGGGATTGAACCCTTGTCTCTGGCATCTGCCTGCACTGACAGGCAGGTTCTTTACCACTAGTGCCACCTGGGAAGCCCCAAAGTCCAATAGGGGCCTGCAGGGGCCTGCTTTACTTGTAGCCAAAAGCTCTGGGATAATGCAGCCAGCACTTACAATAACAGACAGATGCACAAGGCATAGATGCTGTGCAGATGATTGTTTTTATTTAGGGTGAGCAAGAGAGTTGGGTGTGTGCCAGTGTTGAAGGGTATTCTGAGGAAGTGGATACTGGGAATGAAATGAAAAAGTAGTGGGTTAGAAAGAAGTCATAGAAACTGAGGGAAGAAAGAATTTCATAGATATAGGTGTCAGTACTGGAAAATCTCATGAATGGAGGAGCCTGATAGGCTACAGTCCATGGGGTCGCTAAGAGTCGGACACGACTAAGCGACTTCACCTTCACTTTTCACTTTCATGCATTGGAGAAGGAAATGGCAGCCCACTCCAGTGTTCTTGCCTGGAGAATCCCAGGGACGGGGGAGCCTGGTGGGCTGCCGTCTATGGGGTCACACAGAGTCAGACACAACTGAAGTGATTTAGCAGCAGCAGCAGCAGCAGCAGCGTCCAAAGCAGGGAGCCACATGTGATCCTGATTGACTTCATAAGTTAGAAAGTCACTTAGGTTTGAGAAGTTTGGGACATAGGAGCATTTCTGTTGCAACAGTAGTTTGCAACCAACCTTTGCTGCTTACTTTGTGACTTGGGAAAGCCATTTTGACTTTGGCTCTTTGTAAAGAGGTGTTTAGACTCTCAGTGGGTTCCAATCTATAATCAGTGGGACTCCATGAGTTCAGAGAAGGCACTTCTGCGTCTGCAAGGAGATCAAGGGTAAGGTCAGATTTTCATTGGGTGAAGAAGTGCAGGTAGTCTATTTCTGATTTAAAACAGCTGGAGCAGCTTGAGTTTTTATTTTATATACTTTGACTTCAGTATAACTTTTATTTGAAAAGACATAGTACAGTATAAGAAATTTGAAAACCGCTGGTCTACAGAAGTCATAGTTGCCTTCAGACATTAAAACCAATATAATTAATAGCTGGTGTTCAAAATTCCTCTACTAGATGAAGATTATAGTAGATGTTAACTTGCTCAGCATATAGATTTTATTCAGAGGGCAACTTAGTATCTGAGTTTCTGTAATAATGATTATTCTCATTAGAAATGAAAACTGAACTTCCAAACAACTGAATTCTACTTTATACTTTGTTAAAAAAATTTTTTTATATGTCTCACCAGGTTCTGACTCAGAAGATCTTTTGGAAGAATTGCTCTGCTGTTTGATGCAGTTAATCACTGATATTCCACTCTTGTAAGTTCTGGCTAAGCCAGGATTACTTTTCTCTTCTTAGTGTATTGAAGATGCTAATTGATCATGTTGAAGAGTTTGTGGGTTGTAGTACTTTCATGTATCGCTTTTATGTATGCCTCCATGTACATCCATGGCCTTCTTGCTGTCTTGCGTGATAATAGTTAGACTTTGGTGACCTGTCATCAACACACGAATTTTATGTTGTTGAGGGGAAAATAAACTCTTCAGCAACATGAAGCATATGATAAGCACAGAATTAATCTGTGTAAATCAGGGTTTGAGAGAAAAGCAGTTTGAATCTGATACATACATGGTAGATATAGCTCTTTGTCCATCCATTATTTATTCTTCCCTTCTTCCTTGCTTCTGGATTTTATATCTGGCCTCTTTTGGAGAGGTTGGATTTCTATTTCTAGCTTCTCTTGAAGCTGGATGTGGTCAGTGAGATGTAGGGGGAAGTCCTCCAGTGAAACTTACAGGCACAGCTCTTTATTGGGACCTGACTCACCTAAGAGACATATTTATATTTTCATCTGTGAGAGCCCACTGTCCTATTCACCAGAGTGTGGGCAAGATCTCCTTAGAGTTGTGTTGGACATCTTGGCACCATGAACTAAGAGACTTACAGCAAAGTCTGCTTTGATGGCATTGAGCTGCTGAACCAAAGTTCAACCACTACCACTACCACTACAAAGATCTACCACTACCCCGCTCCTGCCCCCACCCCTGGAGTTCTCATGTAAGAAAAATAGACCTTGTTTACACTGTTACAACTAGATTTCTGTTACTACAGCTGAATGCAGTTCCTGTATAATTCAAAATGTTTGTTACTTTTAAAACAGTTATTCTCAACCTTATTTGTCTCTCAGAGGAGCCTTTTTAGAATTTTTTTTTTTCTTAATTGCCTCTCCAGAGTCCTAATGAAATTTGAATACTACAGATACACTGAATATGTTTATATGCTATGACTTTCTGGAAGGCCACTTCTGTGAAGTTTTTCACCCCTGGACGAACCAATTTTCACCCACTGGAGGGTGATCTCCCACACCCACTATTGAGAATGCATATTTTATTATTTAAAAAAATTTGTTTATTTTTGACCACACCACATGGCAGGTGGGATCTTAGTTTCCTGACCAGGGATCTAACCCATGCTGCTTGCAGTGGAAGTGCAACATCCTAGCCACTGGACAAATGGGGAATTCTTGAGAATGCACATTTTAGAGGAGTTATTTTTTGAAATGAAAAAGTAGGTTTTAAGATTTATCATCACAAAATCTCAGTCTGTTTGGAGATATTGCTGGAAATAAGCCCCTTGCCTGTGGCCCAAAAGGAAAGATGGGTATTTGTGAGAAAACGGGCCTCTGTTGTGCATGAGCGCAGCACTCAGAATTGTATTGTGACAGTTGCTCAGTTGTGTCCAACTCTTTGCGACCCCATGGACTATACAGTCCATGGAATTCTCCAGTCCATGGAATTCTCCAGGCCGGAATACTGGAGTGGGTAACCTTTCCCTTCTCCAGCGGATCTTCCCACTCAAGGGATTGAACCCAGGTCTCCCACATTGCAGGTGGATTCTTTACTAGCTGAGCCACAAGAGAAACCCTTGTATTATAGGTTTATTGTATTATAGAAAGAATTGTATTATAGGCTTAGAAATGAGAACCACCAAACCCTGTTGTGACCTGGTCTGGTCATGCGCAGCCTGGAAGGTAGGGCTGAGACAGCTGGGTTATCACTGACAGGGAAAGGACATGGAGAAAGTGTCCCAGGTAGTGGAACTCTTTTGACAGACACAGTTCTTTACGTGCCTGGTATCCTTTCTCACCTTCTTCTCCAATATTGTTGGGGTAAGTGTGTGCCCAGCTTAGTTTACAGGCTCTTTGGGAACTAAATGTGGCTCCTTGACAGTTTGGGCCAGTTACACGTAAGCAGAAGTCAGGAGCTTGCAGAGCATGTATCTTCAGCTCATCGCCCTTGGCCCTTCTCTTCCTACCTGGATGTGGAGGCAGTGCTCTGGCCTTCTTGAATCTGGGATGATGGGTGCCACACAGAAAGAACAGTGTCCCAGGAGCGTGGGGTGTTTGTAATGTTGTGGAAGGACTACACAAGCCCTTGATGGCTTATCTTTGATTTTCTTCTTATGTTAAAAGAGCAAACAGTTACTTTGGTTAAGCCACTGTGGTTAACTTTCTGTTACATATGGTCAGGTGTGGGAGGGGAACACACATATTGCTTGTTGTCAGTTGTTTAGTTGCTAAGTCGGGTCTGATTGTTTAGCGACTCCATGGACTGTAACCTGCCAGGCTCCCCTGTCCATGGGATTTCCTAGGCAAGAATACTGGAGTGGGTTGTCATTTCCTTCTCCAGGGCTCTTCCCGACCCAGGGATGGAACCCGCAACTCCTGCGTTGGCAGGCAGATTCTTTACATTTAGCCACCAGGGAAGCCCTGTGTATTGCCTGCCATTTGTTTATTATAGTATGTGTGAGGCTTCTTGTGTTTCTGATGTTAGTTTTAAAAACAGCAGCACCTCTATTACATTTGTTATTACCAAATACCAGCAATTTCATATATATCCTAAATAAGTTCCTTGTTTTTGTTACTGTTGTTGATAAAATGTTGTGGTAAAGTTAAGGGGAATGGAAATGATAAATCCCCTTAGATAGTAAATAAGCCGTGAATACAGTGTAGAAACCAGCCACTTAAACACTTGGAGAGCAAGTAGACAGTGTTGTAATATATCAAACATTTCAGTGTTTTAATGTGTTTATACTTTTTAAATGAACTGAAAATGCACAGACAACCAGATGTCTTGTATTATGTACACTCAGCTTTAACCAGCTGCTGAAACAATTTCTTATGATTTAATGTTCTTGGAACTCCATCCTACAAGAAGGTTTGTCTTGGTAACAGTTTCCATGTGAAACCAAACTCCTCTTCAAATGTTTCATCTATAACCATATGGATCAGCTTATAATTTAAGGAGGAATATTAACCTATGAAAACTGGCGATGCTTTGACACACCTGACTATCATCTGTCTTGCTATAAACGTTGAAGTTTAATGTGCTGCCTTAGTGGCTGAATAGCAAGAGGTATCTAATTTTAATGGCCTTCATGGGTAATTCAAAACTTTTCTAGCTTAAACATTTGAGACTCTGAAATCATTCTGTTAATATTGAATGCAAGTGATTACCAAGAACTAGAGTGATTATAAGAATTTAGAAATCTGTAAATTTAATTTAACTGATTCTTCATCATTAGGAGAACAGGATCAACTATGGTAAACTCCTAGAATTTCTAAGAATTCATCTGTAATGAAAAATTTTTTTAAGTTGTAAGTGGATTCTGCTTCTCAGTTTGGATTTGTTGATAAAATATTAGTTCTATGAGGTGTTAATCTTCAGTGTCAGATTAAAATTGCACACCTTCTGGGAATCCTTCCTTATTAACCCCATACCTCTCAGCTTTTATAAATATATTTAAAAGAAAGATTAAGTCAGACATGATCTTGTGACTTGACATTTTTCAGTGTGTATTGGGTTGATCCACTAGAATTAAAGTGTCTTTCAAAAGTAAAACTTTGTCTTTTTAACTGTTGTATCTTCTTGATCTCAAGGAATTGAATGGGAGAGGAATAAGATATGATAAAGGTATGTCTCAAGACACTAATGGAGAGTGAAATGGAACATGGTTGGCAGGCTAGAGTTGAAAGCACTACACTTAGAATTTGGGACACTGGTTGAGGTCTTCCAGTTTTACCATAGAAGCTGGATGGAGCCCCCACGACAATACCCAGTGATGTTTAGGTGGGGCCCTAGCAGCGTAAGCAGCAGTGTTGGATGGGCCCAGTACTTGATGCTTTGAGGACTGCTTAGGATGCTTTTCTTATTATGAAAGAGAGTTTATTTTGAGAGCTTGAACAGGGTTTCTTTCCTTTAATGTTTGCTGCTGTTTCTGTCAAAGCTCGCTCTCTCAGCTGTTTACAGTGAGGCTGTTGTTGAGAGCAGGCTTTGCTCCTTTTCTCTGGGCCCCAATCTGGACGGTCCTGGGAGGTCTGCTCAAAGCGGGCCTTGCTGTGAGCTCCGGCCCCTTCCTCTGAGATCCATTTATGTGTCTTCTCCTTTATTAACCTATGAACTCAATGAGGAGGAAGGACCAGGGCTCCTTAATTCTCAGCCTGGCCCTGATGGACAGATATTTTAATTCTGTAATCTAAGAAACTTTATCTAGTTTTGTCGTAAGTTATATATTGATAAAGATGTGATATTCATAACCAATTGCCTTCACTGCCTTTTCTGGGGGACTGTGTGTGTGTGTGTATGTGTGTGTATGTATGTGTGAGATGGGACTTAGTCTGCTGCTCAAGTGCAGGAGGTACCTGGTATCATCTACTGGCCTTGTCCGTGTTACTCGTTCTGCTTCAGTCACGCTGGTGTTCTTGCTAATTTGGAACTAACCAACCCACTCCTGTCTTTAAGGCCTGTGACCTTCCTTCTCCTGCCTTGAATATCTTCCCTCAGACATCTGCATGGCTCATGTCCTGTCCTCCTTCAAGCTTCCTTCCTTGTGCTCAGAGTTTGGCTTCTTGGAAACAGTTGCTCTGCCTGCCCTAAAATAGCACCCCTTCATAGTCTGTCGTTTCATCATGCTTTATTTTTTTGTCCATATGCTTATCACTAGTTTTCATATTATTATTTCATGTTATTTTATTTCTCAAATAGAATGAAAGCAATGTGAAAACAAGGGCTCTTCCTGTGCCAGCACTTTGTTTTGCTCACTTCTGTCGCCTTAGTATTGAGGTTAGCCTGGCATGTGGAGGACTCAAAAAATAATTGTTGAATGAGTAAGTCCCGGGGGCACAACCTATTCAGTGTGCTTAAATGTTTTGTTTGTTGCTCATCATGTGGTCTATATGGAAACAGGGTACTGTGCTAAGGGATAGTCTATTGCAGGTAGAGTGGCTCAAAGCCCCTTGCAGTTGGTGAAAAAAGTGAAAGTGTTTGTCACTCAGTCCTGTCTGACTCTGGTACATTGTATTACAAACACTAAATGTCTTACAGACGTTAGCAGTGTGGAGGGACAGCCAGCAACCGAAACACTGAGAAATCACATCTCACAACATTTAAGGAAATGGTAGATTGTTGTTGTTCAGTTGCTAGTGTTGTGTCCGGCTCTGTGACCCCATAGAATGCAGCACGCCTGGCCTCCCTGTCCTTCACTGTCTCCCGGAGTTTGCTCAAACCCATGTCCATTGAGTCAGTGATGCTATCCAACCATCTTGTCCTCTGTCGTCCCTTTCTCCTCTTGCCCTCAATCTTTCCCAGCATCAAGGTCTTTTCTAATGAGTCAGCTCTTTGCATTGGGTGGCCAAAGTATTGGAGCTCAGATAATTAGCTATAAATGCTGACTAGTCTGGGGCCATTTAGTTTAGGGAAAATCAGCATTATATCTCAGTAATACTCTTGCCTGGCAAATCCCATGGACGGAGGAGCCTGGTAGGCTGCTGTCCATGGGGTTGCTAGGAGTCGGACACGGCTGAGCGACTTCACTTTCACTTTTTCCTTTCATGCATTGGAGAAGGAAATGGCAACCCACTCCAGTGTTCCTGCCTGGAGAATCCCAGGGACGGGGGAGCCTGGTAGGCTGCTGTCTATGGGGTCGCACAGAGTCAGACACGACTGAAGCAACTTAGCAGCAGCAGTAGCAGCAGCGGTCCTTAGATTATCCCTTCACAGTGTAATAATTTCTTTTTCATTAGGTTAATCTGCAAAAATATATATATTATGAGTATACTTTGCTATGTCTATTTACTGTGTTAGGCCCTGGGCAAAGAAAGACATGACTTTGGAAGAGCTTAGAGATGGATGGATGCATAGAAAGCCCACTGAGAGGAACAGTTGATACATGCTGCAGTCATTTGGGGCTGTAGTGATGAGCTGTGGCCAGACCTTCAAGGAGGCAGAGTGGAACTGCATAGGGACCTTTGGGGTATATATCATGTGTTTGGGGAATACAAGTGGATTCATTTGATTAGAGCAGAGGGTTTGTGGGAGGCTAGGGCTAGAGAAGCTATGTTGTTTGATGAAGTAAAGACTTGCATGTTAGAAGGACTAAATGTTGATTATGTTTAAGGTTCTCTTTATTAAAATGTATAAGAACATAATACATATATTTTAGAGCTAATTTCTCTGATATCCATTTTGGATGTATTTGGAGAGGAATGGAACTGTTAAGAATCTTATTTATAAAATTAACATTGCTGGATTTATGAAGTGTAATGATATAAAATACATATTTATTTGACTCACAGGTGTTGGTATTGGCTTAGATGTCATACTTTATAAAATTTGAATGTTGAAAACTTTTGGTGCTAATGATAAATAGGTGGTTCAAGAACCTGAAGAGCTGTTCCTTTATGAAGTCTGCAAGTCTTTGAGAGTGAAAGAACTAGAGACCTTGTGTTGGCAATGAAGGGCCTAACTGTTGGGAAAATGTCTTTCTGTAGCTCTGCATGTTGATACCCAAACTCGTGTCAAATCCAGCCTCAACAGAGTGGGTGGCTAAAAGAAGTCAGCGTTTAAATTTTAGGTGCTGTAAATATCTAGTATAAATTTCTGGCTGGATTAGGTATTCAAGACATTATAAGCACTGAATTAAAGGTGATAGCATTTTCAAATACCAAGACATAATTAAGTTCACAGTAGTTTACTAGTTTGAAACTTGATTTCTGGTGCTTCCAGAGGCGGGGTAATCCTAGTTAAAAAAATTTAACGTATAAGTCTTTACTGGGCTTACTGAAGAAATCTGACTGAGATATATCCAGTACCACAAATGTTAGTCTTACATTTGTTCATATTGTTTATAGTCACATAATTGACTATTGTCAAGACATGTAAGAGACATTTTATAGTAGGAAAAAAACCCATTAACTCTGAATCCAGAAGCCAGTGTTTGAATCTTAGCTTTATCACTCATCAGCAGTGTCACTTCAGGCCTCAGTTTTCTCATTTTAAAATTGAGGTGCATAGATCATAGACTGTCACTTGGAAAAGACATTTGAAGGCATCTAGTTCGGTTTAATATTTTAGATGTGGAGATTGAAGTGCATCAGTTTGGAGATCACCTCATGTAGCCATTGAGGGATGAGCTGGCAAGCCAATAGTGTAATACACCACCACCTTGGCTGCCTAGAGGGACCAGCAGTTGGGGGGCGCCTCTCATCCTGGGATGAGGTCTGTCAAGGGCTCTCACTGCCAAGGATCTGTTGCTTAAGATTGTGTTGAAGACCAGAGTAAAGCACTCGAAAATGCTTTTGTAAATTTTAAAATGCTTTATGATTATATAAAAATGTATATAACCACTGGGGGTCCAGTGGTTAAGAATCCACCTTGCAATCCAGGGGATGCGGGTTCAATCCCTGGTCAGGGATCTAAGATTCTACACTGCTGTGGAGTACCTAGGCCCGCATGACACAACTTCTGAAGCCTATGCGCTCTGGAGCCTGCACATCACAGCTGCTGAGCCCGAACACCACAAGTTAGAGTCTGTGTGCAATAACGAAGGCTCCAGCATGACGCAACGAAGATCCCACGTTCCGCAACTAAAACTGACATAGGCCTCCCACACCGCCAAAGTGTATTGCTTTACATATAGTGGGGCTTCTCTGGTGGCTCAGATGGTAAAGAATCCGCCTGTAATGCAGCTGCTGCTGCTGCTAAGTCACTTCAGTCGTGTCCTACTCTGTGTGACCCCATAGACGGCAGCCCGCCAGGCTCCCCCGTCCCTGGGATTTTCCAGGCAAGAATACTGGAGTGGGGTGCCATCGCCTTCTCCAGTAATGCAGGAGACCTGGGTTCAATTCCAGGGTCAGGAAGATCCTCTGGCTCTGGGATAGGCAACTCACTCCAGTATTCTTGCCTGGAGAAGTCCCATGGACAGAGGAGCCTGGTGGGCTACAGTCTATAGTGTTGCATAGAGTTGGATACGATTGAGTGACTAACACACACATTACACATAGTAAGTGTTTAAGGAAAGCATTGGCTATATTTTGTTCTGAGTTAATTTTCCTGTTTTAAACTTCTCAATAGAAACTAATAGCCCTTGGTCATTAACAAGTATAGTGGTCATAGGAAACAGGATGTGTAAGATTCAAAAGAACAAGGCTGAATCCTTTGTGTGAGAACTGAAGTAAGTTTCTGATGTGTCAGGCTGCTTCAAGGAGCTTCTCTGACTGCTTTGGAGGACTGGCTCTAGCCTGGCATTAGGTATGAGAGACTAGCAGCAGCTGGAGCAGAGTCCTGAATCCTGACATTTTGCCTGTGTTCGCATATTTCCTTGCAAGTTATAGATTCTATAGAGGTATATAATCATTGAATTTTTAGAACAGGAATTAAGCTTACGCATGTACTCAGTCATGTCCGACTCTTTGTGGCCCCATGGACTGTAGACCACCAGGCTCCTTTGTCCATGGAATTTTCCAGGCAGGAATACTGGAGGGGGTTGCCATCATCTACTCCAGGGGATCTTTCCGACCCAAGGGTCCAACCTGTGTCTCCTGCATTAGACAAGCGGATTCTTTACCACTAGTGCCACCTAGAAAGCCCTTATCTTATACATTTTCATTTTGTGTATGATGGCACTGAAGTAGAGAGAAAAGAAGTGACTTTCCTAAAGTCATTTTGTAGGATTCTTGTGTATAACTCAGCCCTGAAAATGTTGAATTTCTGCCTTCAAAGAATTTTTACTCTTATACAAGCAAGCCTGGTGACTTCCTTGGTGGTCTAGTGGTTAAGAATCTGCTTTCCAATTCAGGAGACATGGGTTTGATCCATGTTCGGGGAACTAAGATCCCACATGGCTTGGAGGAGCTAAGCCCGTGTGCCACAGCTAGAGAAGCCCACTCACTGCAGCTGCTGAGCTTGAGTGCTCTGGAGCCTGTGCTCTGCCACAGGAGCTGCCTGTGCACCACAGCTACAGAAGCCCCCGCCCGCTGCAGGGAATGCCTGTGGGCTGCAACAGAGACCCGGTGCAGCCAAAGTAAATTAATAAAAGTAAAAAAATAAAAGCAAGATGGGTACAGGATGCTTTCGTTAATTTCTATTCCTGTTATTAGTACAAGTATCGCAAAATATGAATGAGCTGGTTTAACATTAATAACTGAATTTTAATTCTACCAATGAACAGTTGATTTTTTTTCCTTTTAAATTTTTTGTCCTACTTATGCATCAATAAGTTAATTCTTTATAGAGTTGTTTCTTTTGGGGGCATAATCCAGATTACATTACCTTTGGATATTTAAAGCTAGTCTTTGATGCTGATGTACTTGTCTTAGATTATAATGTGTATGTGCATAGGGTTTGGGAAGACAGTTGAGAAGCACAAAGGGGTTATGCTGAGAACCGATTTTGTCTTATATCTCTTTACTCTCCAGAGACAATCTTTTTCATTATTAGCTATTTTGATGGTTTATACATACACCTTAACCCTTATCTTACCTTCATATATTTATCTAAATAATATAACAGTATTTCATTTTTTTAAATTAAAGGCTTTACTTTTCAGAACAATATTAAATTCACAGCAAAACTGAGCAGGAAGTATAGAATATTCCCGTATCCCTCTTCCCACACATAGCCTCCTCTGCTGCCAACATTTCTTACCATAGTGGCACATTTATTATAGTCGATGAACCTACATTGATGTATCACTGTCACCCAACTCACAGTGTGCATTAGGGTTCATTCTTGTTGCGCTGTACGTTCAGTGGGTTTTGACAGGTGTGTGATGACATGTGCCTGGTGTGCTCTTGTCCGTGGATCTCAGTCAGACATGACTTAGCGACTGAAGAACAACAGCTACAACATCCATCATTATAGTTTCATAAGCATACTTTCACTGCCTTAAAATTGCTCGATGTTCTGCCTGTTCATCCCTCACACCCCCTGAAATCTTGGTCACCCCACTGATCCTTTTACTGTTTCCATATTTTCACCTTCTCTAGAGTGTCTTGTGGGCTTTCCAGGTGGCTCAGTGGCCAATAATCCACCTGCCAATGCAGGAGACATTGCTTCAACCTCTGGGTTGGGAAGATCCCCTGGAGAAGAAAATGGCAACCCACTCCAGTATTCTTGGCTGGGAAATCCCATGGACAGAGGAGCCTGGCAGGCTACAGTCCGTAGGGTCACAAAAGAATTCGACATGACTTAGTGATTAAACAACTATAATAATAGAGTGGATAATAATATAGTTGGAACCTACAGTACAAGCTTTTTTAGATTGGCCTTGTTCATTTAGTAATGTGCATTTAAGTTTCCTCTGTGTTCATGGCTTAGTAGCTCATGTCTTTTTAGATCTGAATAATACTTCAGTGGATGCAGTATGTGTACATAAATTCACTTGATACATCTATGCACATATATAAGTCTTAGAATTGGAATTAAGTGTGACCATTTTAAAATTTGATAAAAATATAGTCAATTTGGTAAAAACTTGTTCCCTAAAGGGAGTATGTCATTTATAAGTTCCACCAAAAACATTTAACAGAGCCTTGCCAATATAGTATATTATAGATTTTTTTGTAAGTTAAAAGTGGAAATCAAGACAGCAGAGTAGAAGGACGTGTGCTTATCTCCTCCTGCGAAAGCACCAAAATCACAACTGGCTGTTGATTTTTCAACAGGAGAATGCTGGAACCCACCAAAAAGAGATACGCCATGTCCAGAGACAAAAATGGAAATCATATTAATGATCTTTACATGCATTCTCTCATTGCAAGTGGGGTTGAATATCTCTTCATGTATTTAAAAGCCATTTCTAAGTTTTGATGAAAGTTCAGCAGTCATTTCTAATTTTTGAGAGCTCTTTTTCTCTAATTGTTCCTTGTTTGTGATGGAACTTTTAAGCAGGCGTAATTGCACTTTGGATACCCATCTTACAATTTCAGTATATTTGCTTTATTATTGTGTATCCACCTTATCAGTGCATCTTAATTTTTGATTTTTTAGACTTTTCTAAAAACTCTTCTTGGTTGAGCTTTATTTCAAGAAGATAATATGGCTGTTTCATCCATTTGATGCATCATTACATATACAGCATTAGTTCTTTGAGAAACCGTAAACACTTGGAATGTGTTTAATATATTTGATCCACTCCATTAATATTTTACATATGATGAAGTTGACAGATAAGGTGACTGATAAAGGTAATTGAGTGACATTTCTAATACTAGAATCAGATTTCTTGACTCCTAATGTCCAGGTACTTTCTGCTCCATTGTTAGTACTTTTATAATTGAGGAGTATTACCATGTTTTTGAATTTTTTTAACTTCAAAACTTCTCTATTATTGACAGTATCTGAAATATACCACTTTTTAGTCTTTCCTCATATTTTACTTCTGAAATCTTCATGTTGGCATGACATTGATATTTCTAATGTTTGGTATTAGTTCTTTGAACTTGTCAGTTGTTTTTATTAAACTTATGTTCCATTTACAGTACTGTCAATTTCTTACCCAGTAGTAAGTCAGAGGAGGATGTTTTTTCCTGCACATTCGTTGACTTTGCCCTTAGCCAACACTAACACCCATTTCATGAAGGCTTTTGTCTTTATCCAAGTGTTCCACTCTGCCCAAGCAGAGCAGTGCAAGGTCATGGCGCCTGTCTTTTTTTTTTTTTTCCTTCACATGAAATTAATTACTTGCTCCAACAGTAGTTTGTTCTAGGACATTTCCAGCCCAGATGGTGGAAAGTTCTTGGGATAACATGGCAGCCGAAGTAACATTTTGGCTTTTTAAAGTTGACTTTGTTTTGGCGATTGTGTAATGAAAATCTTCTGAAGATTATACAAGGACATAAAACAAGAAAGATCTGTTGGCTTAAAACATTTTTCATCTTTTAAAAACCACCACACTCAGCATGGTGGAACTTTGGTTTCTTTCAAGTATTGGCCTGTCTTGGCTCTTTTCCCTGATTATTTGGCACCTAAGATAGCCCAATTAATAGATTTAAAATTTTGTTGTTTTGAGTATAATGTTGCCTTGAATTCCATTTTTGAACATTATAGAAAGTTACAGCAAGAATTGACATTAAAGATCATCTTGCCTAATGTACTTACTTACAAATAAGAAAACTGAGACCCAGGGGACTTATTTTTTGAAGTGAACAGAGTAACTTCAATAGAGAACTTAGAAGCAGAGCCTCCGTTTTCTAACTTGGGGACAGTGACTCATTCAGCATACAGCAGTATGTTTTAGGTTTTTGTTTATTCTTATTTCAGTGTCATCAGATTTTAATTAGTAAAAGATTGATTTTATCATTCATGATAATCCTCTATTGTTAGTTCTTTATTAATTTCATTTTCAAGCAGGTGATACTTTTATGTTGTTCAAATACTGATCCCATAAAAGTGCACATGAACCGTCTCCTGCCTGTCCTTGTTGCCCATCTCCAGCCCTCCTGTTTGTCTCCATAGTAACCACTGTTCGTGCTTGGTTTCTTATGTATGCTTCCTGAATTTTTTTATGCATGTATATTCAGTTATGAATTTAGATTCTTATTTCCCCCTGTATTCATGTAAAAGGTAGGAAATTATGCAATGTTTTGAATTTTCTTCTTTTTTCAGTTAGCAGTCTATCTTGGCAGTTTCTGTATACAAGCATTTAGAGAGCTTTCTCATTTTTGTGTTTTAAATTAAAAGTGTATTGAGGTATACTTTAGGTACTCCAGAATTTACCCTTTCAAAGTATCTATTTACATGGTTTTTAGTAAACTCACAAAAGTTGTAAACCTGTCACTGCTATCTAATTGCAGAACTTTATTACCCCAAAAGAACCCCTCTACTTATTAGCAGTCATTCCCCATTTCCCTTGCCCTCCTGCCTGTAGTAACCACTAATCTGCTTCTTGTCTGTATAGATTGTCCCTTTGTAGACATTTCATATAAATGGAATCATACAGTGTGTGGCTTTTTGTATCTGTCTTCATTCATAGTGTAGCATGGTTCATCCATGTTGTAGCATGCCCCAGTACTTCATTTCTTTTTATTGCTGAAAACTATTCCATTGTATGAATATATACCACATTTTGTTTATCCATTTGTCAGTTGATAAATATTCTGGTTGTTTCTACTTTTTGGCCATTATGAATAATACTTATGTGAGTATTCATGTACAAGAGTTTGTGTGGATGTGGTTTTCAGTTCTTTTGGGTATGTGTATAGGAGTAAAGTTACCAGGTCACGTGGTAACTCTGTGTTTGACTTTTTAAGTAAATGCCAAACCTTTCTGTAGTGGCCTCATCGTTTTACATTCCCACTAGCCTTGTATGTGCATTCTGATTTGTCTACATCCTTTTTCATTCGTTTTTAAAAGTTGCGTTGTATTCTGTTGTATGTCAGAATCAGTTTATATTTAATCATTCCCCTATTGACGGGCATTAGGATTGCTAACATCTCTGTGCTAATGTCTTTTGCTCATTCTTATATTCTTATATTGGCACCTTTATTGTATCTATTTCTAGGACCCGTTTTACATTAAAAAGGTTAGTCCTTTGTGACATTGTGTTTTTTCTATGTGCCTTTTGACTCTTTTTGCTATTAGTATATGTGTTTTTGCCATGATAAATTTTTAGAAACTATTTTTAAGAAATGGAATTTATCAGTCTGTTACAGCTCTTAGGCCTTCCAAGCTTCTTCTTACCTTTTTGGCCTCATCTCTTACCACCCTGCTTGCAAACTCCCTTCAAGACGCATTGGCCTCTGCCATTCTTTGAATATTCTAGCCATGTTCCTACCTCGGGGCCTTTGCATGTGCTGGTCTTTCTTTCTAGAAGACTTTTCCCTTATTTCTTTCAAATCTTTGTGCAAATGTCAACTTCTTGTTGAGTGTTCCCACTTAAAATTATAACACACCTGTGGTAGATGTCAAATTTTGAGGTTAATGAAATATGTATTTACTTTTTAAATAACAAATTAGGTGTTAGAATGCTGTTAGTTTCTTATGAAGGAACAAAAATTTCTAGGTGTAAAACCTTTCAAATAGTGCTTAAATGCTTTTAATGACTAAATGGCTTTAATGAGACTGAATCTGTGGCTTTGCTAGTAAGTTTAACTTAGGTCTTTGGCAAGTGTAATGGTTAATTTTTGTGTGACAGTTTGAGCTGTGGGATGCCCAGAGACCAAACGCTAGTTCGTTATTTCTGGGTGTGTCTGTGAGTATGTTTCTGGAAGTGATTAGCATTTGAATTGGTAGAGTTTGTGAAAAAGATCATATGCACTAGTGGTGGTGAGTGTCTTGCAGTCCGTTGAGGACATGAGTAGAATAGTAAGGTGGAGGAGGGGCGAGCTTGCTCCCTGTCTTGAGTTGAGACACCCGTCTCTTTCTGTCTTTGGATGTTGGCACGCCTGTTTCTTGGGCCTTCCCACTCAGGCCGAGGCTTTCCTGCTTCTCAGGCCTTTAGGTTTGGACTGGAACTACACCGCTGGCTTTCCTGGGCCTGCAGATGGCAGATAATGGGACCTTTTAGCCCCCATGATTGCGTGAGCCAATCTTTTATAAATAAATTACTTTCCATATTATATATCCTTATATCCTGTTGGTATATTTAGGAGAGCCCTAAATAATGCAGCAAGTGTGACTAGTTCATTGCTACTGTCTGAATGTTCCTGTCCTCCACAAAATCATATTTTAAAACCTAACCTCTGCAGTTAGAAAAGACCCTGATGCTGGGAAAGATTGAAGGCGGGAGGAGAGGGGGACGACAGAGGATGAGATGGTTGGATGGCATCCCCGACTCAATGGACATGAGTTTGAGTAAACTCTGGGAGTTGGTGATGGACTGGGAGGCCTGGCGTGCTGCAGTCCATGGGGTCACAGAGTCGGACACGACTGAGCAACTGAACTGAACTGAACCTCTGCATTGATAGTGTTAGAAGGTTTGGGGCCTCTGGGAGATGATTAGGTCACGAGGGCCGTGCCCTCATGAATGGGAGTGGTGCCCTTCTAAAAGATACCCACAAAAATGTCCTTGCTGCCTTCCATAATATGATAACACAGCAAAAACACGCTTAATCTTTGGGAACCAGAAAGCCAGCTCTCATCAAGTACTGGATCTGCAGGTATCTTGATGTGGACTCTCTGCTTCCAGAGTTGTGAGGAGTACATTTCCGTTGTTAATTGTATGAGTTTGTTACTGCAGTTCAAAAGGACCGAGATACTAGGTGGTTTTTCCTAGTTGCAAATCTCTAGTACTTTGATTGTTTACAGTGAAGTGAGAGACAGAAATAATTCAGAAAACCTTTGGTCAAAATGAAATTAGAGATGATCCTCAGACCTTCTCTCCTGCTACTTTTTTTTTTTTTTTTCAGGAAATTTCCCAGTGGAGACAGCCAGTTTGAAGCAGTCTTTCTCCCACTCATTTTCCTTTATGTCCTTCCCATTTTTAAATTTTAAATATAGTAAAAAATAGTCACCTGTAATCTCATCTTCCAGGATTGCTGTTTTTGTTCTTCTCATATTAACATTTTAGGTGTATTCATTCATACGGTGCACAGTACTGATCTGCTATCTTTGCTCAGCATCACATCATGAAACAAATATTTAACTGTATTGTTTCAAAAGCAGATGGAATAAGTTGTTTTATAAAGCCAGCATACCTTGATACTGAAACCTAACGATGACATTCCACAAAAAAGATAGTCACAGACTTATATTTCTCATGAATATAGGAGAAAAAGCTTTAAAAAAAATTAGCAAATTGTATCCAGCAACATAAGAATAGGATTATACAGTATAAACAAGTGGGCCTTATTATCTCAGGGATACAATATTGTTAGCACTTGAGAATCAATATGTCACATTAATAAATAGAAAAGCTATTTGATTGTCTCAGTAAATGTGGAAAAAGCGTATGACCAAATTCAACATCTATTCATGGAAAAAAAGACTCTCAGCAAACTAGGAAGAAACATCTTCAACTAGGTTAAGGGCATCCATGAAAACCCTGCAGCTAACATCACACCCAGTTATGAGAAACTAAAGCTTTACCTCCTCTGTGATTAGAAACAAGTCAAGGGTGTTTGCTCTAAGCATTTCTGTTTGCTATTATATGAGGCTCTAGCCAGTTCAAGAAAACAAAACAAAGAATAAAAGGCATAGAGATTGGAAAAGAAAAAGTAAAACTGTCTTTATTTGCTGGCAACATGATTGTTTATGTAGAGGGCCCTGAGGAACATAGAAAAGCTACTTGAGCTGAAAAGTGAGTTTAGCAAGTTTACAGTTTACAAGATAATTATACAGAAATCACATACTAGTAGCAAACAACTGGAAACTAAAACTTTAAAACTTCTATTTTAAAACAATATGAAAACATGAAATAGTAAATTCAACAAATATGTGTACAACTTATATACTGACAACTAAAAAACACTGCTCAGTGAAGTCAAAGAAGACCTAAATGTAGACATATCTTGTGTTCACGAATTGGAAGACTCAACATTGTTAAGATGTCAGTATCACCCAGATTGAGCTACAGAGTCCATTTATCATATTTGTACCAGGCTTTTTGTTTGTTTTTTTCCTAGACACTGACAAGCTGATTCGAAAATGTACTGGGAAGTGCAAAGAACCTAGAATATCTGAGGAGATAATTGAAAAAGAGGAACAAATGGAATACTTACACTCTGTCTCTTCCCACTGTGCTGTAAAGCTACAGTTGTGTTTTTGCTTTTGAGATTGATTTCTTGTTTCGGCTGTGGTGGGTCTTTGTTGCTGTGCGTGGGCTTTCTCTAGTTGTGGAAAGTGGGGACTAGTCTTTGTTTTGGTGCCCAGGCGTATCACTGTGGTGGCTTCTGTTGCTGCAGAGCACAGGCTCCAGGGTGCACAGGCGTCAGGAGTTGTGGTGCATGGGCTTAGTTGTTCCATGGCAGGTGGAATCTTCCCAGGCCAGGGAAAAAACTGGTGTTCCCTTGCATTGCTAGACTGATTCTTAACCATATGGACCTCCAGGGAAGCCCAAAGCTACTGTTTTGAAGGTAATATGGTATTGATCAAATAATAGAAAAATCAATCTGTGGATGAGTTTAGTGAAAAAGTGTTAGTCACTCAGTCGTGTTCGAATCTTTTGTGACCCCATGGACTGTAGGCTGCTAGGCTTCTCTCTCCATGGGATTTCCAAGGCAGGAATACTGGATTGGGTAGCTATTATCTTCTCCAGGGGATCTTCCTGATTCAGGGGTGGAACCTGAGTTTCCTGCCTTGCAGGCAGATTCTTTACTCTCTGAGCCACTAGGGAAGCCCTGGAGGGAGCCAGGAAATAGATTTGCACTTCTGTGGTCTTTTTTTTGTGTGTGTGTGTGTGAGAAAAACAGCAAAACTATTCAATTGGGGAGGGAAATGTTTTTAAACTAGTGGTGCTGGAAAAGGTAATTATTATATAAGAAAACAAAACAAACAAAACTTTAACTCCTACCTTCACATGTAACACAGAATAATATACACAGTCTTGGTTTAGGAAAAGAAAACTTAGAAAGGATACAGAAAGCAATAGCCAGAAAAGGAAAGTCTTGATAAGTTAAACTTCTTCAAAAATAAAAATCTTGCCTCCTCAAGAGAGACTGTTCAAAAAAGAACAGTCAAGCCGCAGATGGGAGAAAATGTCTCTGAAACATAACTAACAAAAGAATTTATTCTTGAATATATAAAGATTTCTTAAAATTTAAAAATAATTAGGCAAATAACCCAATTAAAAATGAACAGAAGATTTAAATGGATACTTCACAAAAAGGATCTGTAAATGGCCAGTAAACACATTGAGTTTTGATGTTATTAACCATTAGAAAATGCAAATTAAAGTTGTAGTAAGATATCACTACACACCACCAAAGTAAGTGTTGTCCAAGGTTTTGGGGGGAGGGAAGAATATAGAACATGGAGTACTTTTAGAGCAATGAAACTGTTCTGTGTGGTACTGTAATCGTGGGCACATGTTATCACATTTGTCAAAATTACTGTGATTGTAGCAGTCACATGGCAATAGTGAACTGTAATATAAATTATGGACTCTGGGTGATGATCACTTGTCAGTGTTGGTTAATCATTTTTAACACATATGCTACTCTGGAGTGGTGGAGGAGGCTACACATCTGTGGGGCAAGGGATATAGGAATTCTCTATCTTCAGTGTTGCTGAGAACCTCAAGCTGTTTTGAAAAATAAAATCTGTATAAAAAACTGCTGTGATATATAAAATGGTACAACCAGTTTGAGAAAAGGTGTAACGGTTTCTCATGAAGTCAAACATCCACCTGTCCTCTCATCTAGCAATTTTATTTTCAGGCATCCACCTACAAGAATGGAAAATAAATGTTTGCAGATGACTTACATGCAAATGTTTATAAGTCTTTTAAAAATACTTTTTCATAATAGCTCTGATATGGAAACAAATGCCTCTTAACATCATCTTGTCTCTCTGTACTTTATCCTGGGTTATTTCTTATGACTTAACGTCCAAGTCATTGAATCTCTCTTCAGCTGAGTCTAAATAATCTTCTGCTATTAAACCCATTTATAGAGGTTATTTCTTTCCCTCCTTCCTTCCTTTCTCCCTCTCTTCCCCCTTCTCTTCCTGCGTCCCTCTTCTCTCCTTTTTTCCTTTCTTCTTATTTATTTTTTTAAAATCAAGTTTTAAAATTTGGCTGTTGTTTTTTTCAGCTCAAGACATTTTTTTCTAGAACTTAAAAAGCCTGCTATATTTATATAGTTTACAGATCCTTGGGAAAATTTTGATTTGATAAATTTGGTTTTTATTCCATAAGTAGAACAGGTGTATTTGTGTTTGGTAATTAATTACTATTGAAAGAGGTTTTTTTGTTTGTTTTGTAGGTGTATTGTGATTCTTGTTCATGTAGTCTTATCTTTTTATGTGCCCATTTTTGATTGTTTGCTAGTTTTTGTGTTTGTAGAGTTGTAAAAATAATTTGATAGGATGATTTTATCTTTCTTCAGAGAGGATGGTCTGTTTCTCTGGGTGCCTTGGATTCTTCTTAATTCTGTTTCAGAATTTTCATGGCCACCCAGGGAACTTAAAAAGCTCAGTTCTAGTCCATGAGACTGTTGATTTCAGGATCCCCTTGAGAATCTCTGCCCTGTATGGGGAGTGGATTTCTGCGGCTTGCTCCTTGGACAGCCTTGGACTCCAGCTTTTGTCCCCTAGACTGTCAACCCTGTCACAAGCACTGCTCAGATTCCCAACCACTGCTTATGAATCAGGAAACATCCCAAGGCCAGAGCAGTTCCAGAAGTTGAGCTGACCTCTCTAGGTTTTCCTAGTGCCTCAGTCTTGGCCTTGTATTAATAATTCTTCATATTTTACTAGCTCTTTGGTCTTTTTAGAACATGTCCTTCCAGACCCTCTGTCAATGATTTTTGTTGACTTCATCAGGAATAGTCTTCTGAATTTTCTGTCCATCACTGCTGGAAATGGAAGTAGTCTTAAATCTTGTGAGCTCTTTAAATATTATGTAGTTCTGTAAGTTAGTGTGTAAGTGGTGTCTTATTACATTTTCATTATTTTCTAATACTAGTTGATTTTTTTTTGGTTCAGCAAATATTTTCTTGTATGATATAGAGTATGAGAAACATTATAGTTGTGGATTTTCTGGAGAAGGTGAAGCTAGTGCAGAGTCTTGAATGACAATATGAGTCAGCCAAGCAGTTTGGGGGTGAGCATAGAGGGAGCTTGAGCCCTCACACAGACTTGGGAGATGTGAGAGAACATGGTAACTAGACAGATAATTGATGGATAGTTACATTATATCCATGTGTGCCTTTAAAATGTGCTTAAGTGACTATTTCAGAGGTTTTCCTGGCTAGATCATTTCCCCCCCGTTGTTGTTCAGTTGCTCAGTTGTGTCCCATTCTTTGCGACCCCATGGACTGAAGCACGCCAGGCTTCCCTGTCCCTTAACATCTCCCGGAGCTTGCTCAAACACATGTCTGTAGAGTCGGTGATGCCATCCAACCATCTCATCCTCTGAAGCACGCCAGGCTTCCCTGTCCCTTAACATCTCCCGGAGCTTGCTCAAACACATGTCTGTAGAGTCAGTGATGCCATCCAACCATCTCATCCTCTGTCGTCCCCTTCTCCTCCTGCCTTCAGTCTTTCCCAGTGTCAGGGTCTTTTCTAATGAGTCACTTCTTTGCATCAGATGCCACAGTATTGGAGCTTTAGCTTCAGCATCAGTCCTTCCGGATGCATTCAGATCCTTCTGAATGAATATTCAGAGTTGATTTCCTTTAGGATTAACTGGTTGGATCTCCTTGCAGTCCAAGGGACTCTCACGAGTCTTCTCCAACACCACAGTTCAAAAGCATCAATTCTTTGGTACTCAACCTTCTTTATGGTCCAACTCTCACATCCATACATGACTACTGGAAAAACCATAGCTCTGAGTATACAGACCTTTGTTGACAAAGTAATATCTCTTGTTTTTAATATGTTGTCTAGGTTTAGCATAGCTTTTCTTCCAAGAAGCCCAAGCATCTTTTCATTTCATGGCTGCAGTCATCTTCTGCAGCAATTTTGGAGCCCAAGAAAATAAAGGCTCTCACTGTTTCCATTGTTTCCCCATCTATTTGCCATGAACTGATGGGACTGGGTGTTAGTTCTAAAAGGTCTTGTAGGTCTTCATAGAACCATTCAACTTCAGCTTCTTCAGCATTACTGGTTGGGGCATAGACTTGGATTACTGTGATATTGAATGGTTTGCCGTGGAAACAAACAGAGATCATTCTGTCGTTTTTGAGATTGCATCCAAGTACTGCATCTCGGACTCTTTTGTTGACCATAATGGCTACTCCATTTCTTCTGAGGGATTCCTGCCCGCAGTAGTAGAGTTTTGCCAAGAAAATGCACTGGTCATAGCAAACACCCTCTTCCAACAACACAAGAGAAGACTCTGCACATGGACATCACCAGATGGTCAACACCGAAATCAGATTGATTATATTCTTTGCAGCCAAAGATGGAGAAGCTCTATATACAGTCAACAAAAACAAGACCAGGAGCTGACTTTGGCTCAGATCATGAACTCCTTATTACCAAATTCAGACTTAAATTGAAGAAACTAGGGAAAACCATTACACCATTCAGGTATGACCTAAATCAAATCCCTTATGATTATACAGTGGAAGTGAGAAATAGATTTAAGGGCCTAGATCTGATAGATAGAGTGCCTGATGAGCTATGGAATGAGGTTCGTGACATTGTACAGGAGACAGGGATCAAGACCATCCTCATGGAAAAGAAATGCAAAAAATCAAAATGGCTGTCTGGGGAGGCCTTACAAATAGCTGTGAAAAGAAGAGAAGTGAAAAGCAAAGGAGAAAAGGAAAGATACAAGCATCTGAATGCAGAGTTCCAAAGAATAGCAAGAAGAGATAAGAAAGCCTTCCTCAGTGATCAGTGCAAAGAAATAGAGGAAAACAACAGAATGGGAAAGAATAGAGATCTCTTCAAGAAAATTAGAGATACCAAGGGAACATTTCATACAAAGATGGGCTCGATAAAGGACAGAAATGGTATGGACCTAACAGAAGCAGAAGATATTAAGAAGAGGTGGCAAGAATACACAGAAGAACGGTACAAAAAAGATCTTCACGATCCAGACAATCACGATGGTGTGATCACTGACCTAGAGCCAGACATCCTGGAATGTGAAGTCAAGTGGGCCTTAGAAAGCATCACTTCGAACAAAGCTAGTGGAGGTGATGGAATTCCAGTTGAGCTCTTTCAAATCCTGAAAGATGATGCACTCAATATGCCAGCAAATTTGGAAAACTCAGCAGTAGCCACAGGACTGGAAAAGGTCAGTTTTCATTCCAATCCCAAAGAAAGGCAATGCCAAAGAATGCTCAAACTACCGCACAATTGCGTTCATCTCACACGCTAGTGAAGTAATGCTCAAAATTCTCCAAGCCAGGCTTTAGCAATACGTGAACCGTGAACTTCCAGATGTTCAAGCTGGTTTTAGAAAAGGCAGAGGAACCAGAGATCAAATTGCCAACATCTGCTGGATCATGGGAAAAGCAAGAGAGTTCCAGAAAAACATCTATTTCTGCTTTCTTGACTATGCCAAAGCCTTTGACTGTGTGGATCACAATAAACTGTGGAAAATTCTGAAAGAGATGGGAATACCAGACCACTTGACCTGCCTCTTGAGAAATCTGTATGCAGGTCAGGAAGCAACAGTTAGAACTGGACATGGAACAACAGACTGGTTCCAAATAGGAAAAGGAGTACGTCAAGGCTGTATATTGTCACCCTGCTTATTTAACTTATATGCAGAGTACATCATGAGAGACGCTGGACTGGAAGAAGCACAAGCTGGAATCAAGATTGCCGGGAGAAATATCAATCACCTCAGATATGCAGATGACACCACCCTTATGGCAGAAAGTGAAGAGGAACTCAAAAGCCTCTTGATGAAAGTGAAAGAGGAGAGTGAAAAAGTTGGCTTAAAGCTCAACATTCAGAAAACGAAGATCATGGCATCTGGTCCCATCACTTCATGGGAAATAGATGGGGAAACAGTGTCAGACTTTATTTTTTGGGGCTCCAAAATCACTGCAGATGGTGACTGCAACCATGAAATTAAAAGACGCTTACTCCTTGGAAGGAAAGTTATGTCCAACCTAGATAGCATATTCAAAAGCAGAAACGTCACTTTGCTAACAAAGGTCCGTCTAGTCAAGGCTATGGTTTTTCCTGTGGTCGTGTATGGATGTGAGAGTTGGACTGTGAAGAAGGCTGAGCGCTGAAGAATTGATGCTTTTGAACTGTGGTGTTGGAGAAGACTCTTGAGAGTCCCTTGGACTGCAAGGAGATCCAACCAGTCCATTCTGAAGGAGATCAGCCCTGGGATTTCTTTGGAAGGAATGATGCTAAAGCTGAAACTCCAGTACTTCTGCCACCTGATGCGAAGAGTTGCCTCATTGGAAAAGACTCTGATGCTGAGAGGGATTGGGGGCAGGAGGAGAAGGGGACGACAGGATGAGATGGCTGGATGGCATCACTGATTCGATGGACGTGAGTCTGGGTGAACTCCAGGAGTTGGTGATGGACAGGGAGGCCTGGCGTGCTGCGATTCACGGGGTCATGAAGAGTCGGACACGACTGAGCGACTGAACTGAACTGATGGGACTGGATGCTATGATTTTCATTTTTTTGAATGTTGAGTTTTAAGCCAGCTTTTTCACTCTCCTCCTTCACCTTCACCTAGACACTCTTTAGTGCCTCTTTGCTTTCTGCCGTAAACGTGGTGTCATCTGCACATCTGAGGTTATTGATAGAACCCAAATCTGTGTTCCTTATTTTGAAGCTGACTTTTAAAATACTAGTTATTTTTAGTACCACTTATGGTAGAAAATGGAGTAAACGAAAATATGTTCAGTAATATTTTTCTGTTGCTACTAGTTCTGTAACTGTGGCCCTAGGAGTCTAGTGAATTATTTGAGAGTGGGGGCATGCCATGTGGCACTTGGGATCTTAGTTCCCCAACTAAGAATCACACCTGCACCAGCTGCACAGTGGAAGTGTGGAGCCCTGTGTACTGCCAGGGGGTTCCTGTGTGTGTGTGTGTGTGTGTGTGAGAATTCTTCTGTATGTGTGTGTGTGAATTTTTGTGCAGAGCACTAAATCATAAAATAGTGTTTGGAAGCTGTGAGTTTCAGGTATTTTTTTGTCACATAAAGATTGTGCATGAAGGAATGTATTTTTCTTGGTTTTGGTAAACCCCAAATTAATTTCTCACTGTGCCCACAAGCACAGAGACTATTCAACAAGTATGTGTGTACTTGTGGTCAGTCAGTGGTACCAGAGATACAGTTGTGAATAAGACATAGATTCTAGTTGTGGGTTGGGTAGGACAGACAATAAACAAATTTATATATAATGTTAGAATGTGACAAGTACAATGGAAAAAAGTAATATGGTATCTTAGCCAAGATTGTACAGGAAGGCTCCTTATGAAGTGAACCTTTTAATAGAAACCCAAAGTCAGGGAATCCTGTCACTCTGTGATGGGAGAGCTTCTAAAGCAGAGGCAACAGCAGAGGAAAGGCCTTAAGGTGGGTACATGAATCAGACATAGATTGTAGTTGTGGGAAGGGTAGGTAAACAAACTAATATATAATGTTAGAATGTGACAAGTACAATAAGAAATGAGACTATTCTATAAGTGTAAGTGTACTTGTGGCCATCCACAAGATGCCAGAGATAACAGTAGTGAATAAGTGAACAGGAACTAAAGAGTCTCTTGTTGAGAATGAAAGATGAGAGTTAAAAAGCTGGCTTAAAACTCAGCATTAAAAAAATGAAGATCATGGCATCCAGTCCCATCACTCCATGGGAAACAGAAGGGGAAAAAGTAGAAACAGTGAGAGGCTTTATTTTCTTGGGCTCCAAAATCACTGTGAACAGTGACTGCAGTGGAAAGGAGCTATGACAAACATAGACAGCATATTAGAAAGCAGAGAGATCACTTTACTGACAAAAGTGTGTATAGTCAAAGCTATGGTTTTTCCAGTAGTCATGTATGGATGAGAGAGTTGGACCATAAAAAAGGTTGAGCACCGAAAAATTGATGCTTTCTAATTGTGGTGCTGGACAAGACTCTTGAGAGTCCCTTGGACACAAGGAGATCAAACCAGTCAATCTTAAAGGAAGTCAACCCTAAATATTCATTGACAGGGCTGATGCTGAAGCTTCAGTACTGTGGCCATCTGATGCGAAGTGACTCATTGGAAAAGACCCTGATGCTGGGAAAGATTGAAGGCAGGAGGAGAAGGGATGACAGAGGACGAGATGGTTGGATGGCATCACTGACTCAATGGACATAAATTTGAGCAAACTCCAGCAGATAGTAAAGAGCAGGGATGGTTGGCGTGCTACAGTCCATGGGGTTGCAAAAAGTTGGGCATGACTTAGTGACTGAACAACAACAGTCATCTGTACAATCTGTTCTCCATTGATTTGTGGATCCATTTTATTATACATTTCCCTAGAAACACAGGTTTGTCCTGTACACTCAGTTCTCAGTTGAATTCCATTGGTTTGTCTTCTTTTTTGCCTGTGTACTGGCAAATACCATACTGTTTTTATTGCTACAGCTGTGTAACATGGCTTGATATCTCGTAGGGGAAGTTCCTCTCTTCTCTTTTCAGTTTCAAGGTTGACTTAGCTATGTGTTTATTCTTTCAAAAATGTTAAGAGTTTCTGAAAGAAGCTCAATGAGAATTTTAGTTGTAATTAATTTGTGTAGAATTATGTTTGTGATATTTTGTCATTCCATTCCATTTAGTCATCCTGTTTGCCCTTTATTAGTGTTTTAATACTAATAAATGAGTGCTGGCCAACAGGATGAATAAGATATTCTCTAACAAGTCAGTTAGCAGTATTCTGGATCCTTTTTTTCATGAAAGTCCCTTTGCATTTTTGTTGGAATGAGTATTCCTTTTGTATTATGATCGTGTATTGTATGACCTCAATATATTTCTTTCTTGATTTTTTTTTTTTTGCTATTCTAAGTTTTGTATGCCTGGCATGCTATTCTGTTGATTATTCAGGAAGTTCCAGTTAGTTCCAATCAAAATCAGAGCAATAGAGATCCCTCTTGTCTCTCTATGCTTTATCCATTGAATGCCTGTTAGGAACTCGAGTTGGGAATACAAACAACTAAAAAACAAAGGAATCTCTAGCTAAAATCTCATATATTCTGGTAAGAAAGATAGACTTGACTGTAAACCATTGCCTCTCATACTTTAGGTCTTAATGTTGCTTTTTCAGAGGAGCTTTTCTTTGATCCTACAATTAAGATTGGAGTACCGTATAATCTTTTCTTCTTGTTACTTGCTCTTTTTTCTTTATGATCCTTTTTGGAGTAATTACTACTTGAGTTCTTTTTTTCCACTGAAGTATAACATCCACAGAGGTTATCTGTTGTTAATGGATGTATCTCCAATGTGTAATATAATGCCTGTTTAGACATAGTAAGAATAAATTCTTTATAAATATTTGTTGAATGATGTATCAACTGGAATACAGTATGATAAACACATTGAATTTTTATCTGTGGATCTATGAAACACACCAGTGGCTCAGATGGTAAAGAATCTACCTGCAGTGTGGGAGACTGCACTTTGTGGTTTGATCCCTGGGTTGGGAAGATCCCTTGAGAGATCCATGGCAACCCACCCCAGTATTCTTGCCTGGAGAATCCCCATGGACAGAGAAGCTTGGTGGGCTACAGTCCATAGGGTCGCAAAGAGTTGGACACGACTGAGCGACTAAGCACAGCACAGCACATGAAGCACACAGGAAGGATTACTTAGTTTCATTCATTTAAGAATTTTGAGGAATGGATTTTCAGCTTGATATGAAAATGTCATTTTGAGTCAGTATTCTTTTATGCTACAAGCTTTCCCTACCTTCCACAATCAAAACCTCTTTGCAAAATTCTGTGGCAAGAGAGGATGGTTCAAGGGTTGAAACTTTTCCTGTTGTCCCATTTGTGAAGTTGTTTGGCCCAATTAATTTCTAAGGAGAACAGCCTTTTGTTCTAAATCTATAGTCTTTCCTTAAGGTTGTTGCATCTAGTATTTATTAATAACCATAGTTTTTAGTTTAAACAAAGGATAACAATTTCTTCCTGGTTCTGGGACCTAGAGTAAGATGTTGAATTGTAAACCACTAGTTTTTTTTTTTTTTTTTAATTATTGATGCAATGACTGAATACATTAACAAATATATTGGAGGTAGTCACCTATCCAGATTACTGTACCCTGTGGCAGAATATTTGTTCTTCAGGATTTGTCTTCAAGCCCTGACCCAACTGAAGAGCCTAGCCAATTGACTATAGAGTATGGATTCCTGATGGACATGGGCTGTATGAATAAATGATTGTTGTGATTCAAAATCCTTTGGGCTTTGCACCCAAATCATCATTAGCAAAGAATTAATGAACCATAATACAACACATCAGGACTGTTTTTGATTCATTTTGAGAAATAAGAGCAAATAAAAGAATTGCCTTTTATGTGGTTAATATTTACAATAATATTTATGGAAATTTCAGGAAAGAGAAGTGTTATACTGTATTACATTTCTGAGCAGAAATGAGATTTATTTATTGCATAATAAGATCATTTGCACAGGTCTTTTGGGTTTTATTTTGTATACTTTACTTCCAAAAGATATTTCTATCCATAAGAACTCCATATATATCTGATAGAATTAGAACTTAAAAATCTGGTGAAAGTGAAAAGTGAAAGTGTTAGTCACTCAATTATGTCTGACTCTTTGCGACCCCATGGACTGTAACCTGCCAGGATCCTCCGTCCACGGAATTCTCCAGGCAATAATACTGGAGTGGGTACGCATTCCCTTCTCCAGGGGATCTTCCCGACCCAGAGATCAAACCTGGATCTCCTGCAGGGAAGTCCAAAGATCTGGTTAGCTTGCCCATTTCTAGAATAAAATCATCTTTAATTTGTTTAATGAGCTTCTTGTAAGTAGGTGTTAAGTGTTTTTCTTTGAACTTTGCATGAATATTTCAGTTCTGTAAAAAATATTTTGATTTTTTTTGGAGCTGTTACTCTTTTTGTTGTGTTGTTGAGATTTTCACTTTCCTGGTCTCAGACGTTACTGTTTTGCCTGATAATTGTGTTTAAAGTTTTGCAATAATTGAAAAAAATTTGATGCATTTGTTCCTGTTTGTGCTCGCTACTCAGCTGAAATTGTTTCCTTTTTATTTGATCTAAGATTTGTTTCTAAAAGGGGTCAATGATTTTTGGAGGACAGTAGTAGTCTTTCATAAAAGAAATGTGTTTAAGAAAACAGGGATAATTTGTTTACTGTTCATATTTTGCTGAACAGGCAGAGTTGGCCTTGAGAACGTACACTCTTAGAGATAGAAAATCTAGAGTTTACCATTGTTCTTATTATAAAGTGAATATCAACTCGGGAAGTCGTTGTCTTCCCTACCCTGTGACTTCTCTTCAGTTTTACAATCTGAATGTTTGTTTCTGTGTTATAACTAAACAGGGATAAAACATAAGGGCTTTAGAGTGGATCTTTGCTGGCAGTTATTCCCATTATACACTAATATGCTTGTCATTCATCAGTAGATGGAACTGGAAAATAAGAAAGTAATAGGATATTTCACCCATTACAAGAACTAATGACAAGGAAAGGTTGCATATTTTTGCTTCACTTAGTTTTTATATTAAGCATATTAGTATTTTTAAAATAATCCAGAAACATTAAATGTTTTATTTTTAAATGGATAGTTTATTTAGAAAAGAGCAATATCTTCCTAAACGATCATTATTCTGCTTTGTTTCTTGTTTTTTTCAGAGATATTACGTATGAAATATCAGTAGAAGCTGTGTCAACAATGGTGGTTTTCCTTTCTTGCCAACTCTTCCACAAGGAAGTTTTGCGACAGAGCATCAGTCACAAGTATTTGATGCGAGGTCGATGGTATGTTTCTCTTTTAAATTTGTCAAGTTCTTTATTGTATTCATCTATAGTTCTTGTCTTGTCCTCTTTTCTTAGTGTTGTTCCGTATCTCCAAACAGACATTTCCTCTGGTTGTTCCATCAGAACTTCAGACCGATCCCACAAGGATGTGCTTTCCTGGCTAAACTAGCCATCCTCCCCACCCCCTTCATCCTCCAGCTTCTTTACCTTCTCTAGTGGTTTCTTTATAGAGTTGAAACTATGAAGTCCTCTTTTTCTTCCTGCTGCGTCATTCTGTGTGTCTTAAGGAGTCATCCAGTCATATTTGTTCACTGAAATTATTTCTAGCTTCCCCTTCCCATTAGCTCCATTGAAACTACTGTACAGTGTGTGCCTCATCACCATGTGTTTGGACTTCCCTGGCAGCTGCTTCACTGACTATCCCTCCTTTAATTTAGGCCACAAACATTTACTGTATGCTAGGCATGTGTTAGGATGTGGCACTGTGCTCCTGAGCACAAGCTTAGAGTCTCCTGGTGAGTGGGGCTAGGAGTAGATAAATATTACACACACACACACACACACACACACACGGACACCTTTGTCTTTCTCACATCCCTCTCGCCACCTTGATTATACCTATGGCACATTCACAGAATCCTTCAGGACTCTTTTGGAACACATTTGAAAATCACTGATAATAGAGATGAAAAGGCCTTAAGCATTGGCTCAAGAGCCTGTTTAAAAGCTTTCTCCAGATTGCAGGAATTGATTCATCACTAATTTATGAACACATTTTCCTTTTAACCTATTTTCTCTCCCTTCTCCTCTCCATCCATTACTGAAAGACAGAGTATTAATATTGAAAAAAAAATGTCTGTATATTATGGACATGTTTTGTATGCATGCATAGATTGAATGATTTCCTATTTTTATTTATTTTTAAAAATGTAAGGTTCAATAATTATTTATATTAGTTATATGTTGAATATTTCGGATATGTTGTGTTAAGTCAAATATTACTGTTCACGTCAGTTTCCGTATTTTTTAACTCTTGCTTTTTCCTACTGATTCTGTTACTACCTCCCTTCAAGTGTCAAGTACTGTATTATATACTGAATTTGTAATATCTCACCTGTTGTACTGACTACAAATAAAGTAACTGAAGCTTAGGAGTTGAAATGATTTGATGAATAACATACAGCATAGTAAGAGGAAAGCCAGAATTCGTTCAACCTGAAGTCTGATCTCAAAGCCCATAATCGTCTCTGTTTTGTGACAGTGCTAGATTTTCTTTGAATTGTGCTAATCCCTTTTATGTCAATAGATTATCACAACACAGTCAGTTGACTCCCCAAAATATGAGTTTATTTTCTTCTTTTTTTTTCTTTTTGTGTAGTCTTCCATACACCAGCAAACTTGTGAAAACCTTACTGTATAACTTCATCAGACAGGAAAAGCCACCTCCTCCAGGAACGCATGTGTTGCCTCAGCAGTCAGATGGGGGAGGACTGCTCTATGGACTGGCATCAGGAGTAGCAAGTAAGTCTTACCAGAATTTGTCAGTTCTGTGGTGTACATAGTAGGTTTTGTCCAATTAGTCATAAGAAATTCTGTTCACTTGGCTGCCAGTACTGTTATATTGCATCTGTGTAGCTGGTTGAATGGGAAATACCGGAAATAGTTTATAGAGTATTTTTTCATTTGGTGAACTGATTTATACAAGGAAATATATGCAAATCATGTATAGATTGTTTACCTATAAGACAGCATTTTTCAAGAAGAATATAAGCATGCATATTGTATGCATTCTAGCTGTGCACTATAAATACAGTTATGCTCTTGGAAACTTTTTATCACGTACGTTTTATGAGGAAATTGTTCTATTTTAGGGGCTTTCTTGAGTAGATTTTATATGACTAATTAGGTGTAGTTTTTTTTTGTTATACACAATGTTTCCTTTGGTGACAAATTAGCACATTTTGAAGAGGCTTGTAATAAATTCTGAAGTGGCACAAGCATGAATTTTGTCAGATTGGAAGCAAATTTCATTAACTGAAGAATCCTTTCCCATCATCTAGTAAAGCCTCATTTCTGCTTCACAGTGTTTTGACTTAAAAGAGACTAGAAATACCAGAGGACCTGGGTCATGTGAGGTTACGTCAGCTGAACTTGTGCTTTGTTCTGAAGGAGAAACAAAAACTAGGCTGGCACTTTGGCAGTTGTAAGGTCTGCGTGGGTGCTCTTACTTAAGAAACTGTATATGGTCCACTTAATTACACAGTGCAGAGTTCAGCTATCTGAAGGAATTATAAATGGAGCTGAGTTCCGCAGCTGAATTAGGCAGTGACATGTTCTCCACACTAGCCAGGGTGTCAGTTTGATAGGAAAATGGAGTACTGTGTGATAATTTATGAGATGATTAGTCTCAGGAACCTCTTTGGATTGAAAGACCTCTGTTCTAGGTCATCTTCTTTTGACTTCTTTTAGTATTATAAGTTGAATTACATTTGTAATCACTCTTGGCTTTGTCTCTGGTGCTGAGCATGCTGCCTTGACCATCAGATCCGCAGAGGTTCATTCTCCGAGTCACCCCTCTTGTGGCCCTCCTTGTTTCAGATAAGGAGGCTTTCGAGGCTTGCTCTTGTGTGGTCTCTAAAGGCAGCACAGGAAGGGCTTTGTGTGTTCTATGGAAAGGCTTGATTAATCTGTTAGTAGTTTTTTTTTTTGGCCACATGGCATGTGGGATTTTTAGTTCTTCAACCAGGAACTGAACCCGGTTGCTTGGCAGTGAAAGTCCAGAATCCTAACCACTGGACCACTGGGGAATTCCCAGTGTTTTCTCTTTTCAGTCATTAAACTAGTGTTAGTGTTCAAAAGCTGAGTATTTTCTAGTACTATGGTTGGAGGAGATAGTATAAATTCATTAACTGCTTTCTTTGAAACAATGACAATACTTTGCAGTTTTTCAAAGATGTGTGTAGTTCTTGATTTTTCTTGCAGTTATATGTCATCATAAAGAAAGAAGTCCAGTATGGTATATGATGTCATCTGTACTGGCTGCCAAAAGACTTTAATTTCAGATATACTCTGCGTATCAGAAGAAAGTTGCCAGTTTGTCTTGCAAATGTCTATCAAAGTTGGAGTAGATAATCTCTTAAGACTATCTTCACATAATTTTAAATGGTTCTCTGATCTTTTCCCCTACCATTAAGAAGTTTAGTGTTCAGCTAAGGGCATTAAAATAGGCTTAGGATTTTTGTGTGCCTGTAGTGATAAAGCATTTTGCATAGCTTCTTAAGTCTTCTTAAAACTATTCATGTAAAAGTATAAGTGATGGAGTAATTTATTATTTTACAGTATGTGGCCCAAAAGATTAAAAAAAAAAACAACCAAAGGATATTTTTCTTCTAAAAAGCACACTTATGTATTTTGTGCAAAAAAGAAACTGTTAATGAGAGGGAGGTTCAAAAGGGAGGGGATATATGTATACCTTTGACTGATTCATGCTGAGGTTTAACAGAAAACAACAACGTTCTGTAAAGGAATTATCCTTCAATAAAAAAATAAATTAAAAAAAGAACAGTCATAGCCATGTAATTTTGAATTAAGCTACATTCCATGAAAGTCAATCAAGTTGACAAAGGAAATATTTTAAAAATTTATTTGTTTTTAATTGAAGGATAATTGCTTTACAATATTGCATTGGTTTCTACCAAACATCAACATGAATCAGCCATTGATTTACCTTTGTCCCCTCCCACCTGAACATCCCTCCCACTTCCCTCCCCAACCCATTGCTCTAGGTTGTTACCAAACCCTAGTTTGAGTTCCCTCAGTCATACAGCAAATTCCCATTGGCTTTCTTTCTTTTTTTTTCCCCTCAATATTTTATTTTATTTTTTTTTCCTTTTCTTAAAAAATTTTTTTTATTATTATTTTTTTTTACTTTACAATATTGTATTGGTTTTGTCATACATCAACATGCATCTGCCACGGGTGTACACATGTTCCCCATCCTGAACCCCCCTCCCACCTCCCTCCCCATACCATCCCTCTGGGTCATCCCAGTGCACCAGCCCCAAGCTTCCTGTATCTTGCATCGAACCTCGACTGGCGATTCATTTCTTATATGATATACATGTTTTAATGCCATTCTCCCAAATCATCCCCCGCTCCCTCTCCCACAGAGTCCAAAAGACTGTTCTGTACATCTATGTCTCTTTTGCTGTCTCGCATACAGGGTTGTCATTACCATCTTTCTAAATTCCATATATATGCGTTAGTATACTGTATTGGTGTTTTTCTTTCTGGCTTACTTCACTCTGTATAATAGGCTCCAGTTTCATCCACCTCATTAGAACTGATTCAAATTTATTCTTTTTAATGGCTGAGTAATACTCCATTGTGTATATGTACCACAGCTTTCTTATCCATTCATCTGCTGATGGACATTTAGGTTGCTTCCACGTCCTGGCTATTATAAACAGTGCTGCGATGAACATTGGGGTACACGTGTCTCTTTCCCTTCTGGTTTCCTCAGTGTGTATGCCCAGCAGTGGGATTGCTGGGTCGTATGGCAGTTCTATTTCCAGTTTTTTAAGGAATCTCCACACTGTTCTCCATAGTGGCTGTACTAGTTTGCATTCCCACCAACAGTGTAAGAGGGTTCCCTTTTCTCCACATCCTCTCCAGCATTTATTGCTTGTAGACTTTTGGATTGCAGCCATTCTGACTGGCATGAAATGGTACCTCATTGTGGTTTTGATTTGCATTTCTCTGATAATGAGTGATGTTGAGCATCTTTTCATGTGTTTGTTAGCCATCTGTATGTCTTCTTTGGAGAAATGTCTATTTAGTTCTTTGGCCCATTTTTTGATTGGGTCGTTTATTTTTCTGGAATTGAGCTGCAGGAGTTGCTTGTATATTTTTGAGATTAATTGTTTGTCAGTTGCTTCATTTGCTGTTATTTTCTATTTTGAAGGCTGTCTTTTCACCTTGCTTATAGTTTCTTTTGTTGTGCAGAAGCTTTTAATTTTAATTAGATCCCATTTGTTTAGTTGTGCTTTTATTTCCAGTATTCTGGGAGGTGGGTCATAGAGGATCCTGCTGTGATGTATGTCAGAGAGTGTTTTGCCTATGTTCTCCTCTAAGAGTTTTATAGTTTCTGGTCTTATGTTTAGATCTTTAATCCATTTTGAGCTTATTTTTGTGTATGGTGTTAGAAAGTGTTCTAGTTTCATTCTTTTACAAGTGGTTGACCAGTTTTCCCAGCACCACTTGTTAAAGAGATTGTCTTTTCTCCATTGTATATTCTTGCCTCCTTTGTCAAAGATAAGGTGTCCATAGGTGCGTGGATTTATCTCTGGGCTTTCTATTTTGTTCCATTGATCTATATTTCTGTTTTTGTGCCAGTACCATACTGTCTTGATGGCTGTGGCTCTGTAGTAGAGCCTGAAGTCAGGCAGGTTGATTCCTCCAGTTCCATTCTCTTTTCTCAAGATTGCTTTTGCTATTCGAGGTTTTTTTGTATTTCCATACAAATTGTGAAATTAACCCTTTGTCAGTTGTTTCATTTGCTATTATTTTTTTCCCATTCTGAGGGTTATTTTTTGTTTATAGTTTCCTGTGCTGTGCAGGATCTTTTAAGTTTAATTAGGCCCCATTTGTTTAGTTTTGTTTTTATTTCCATTGCTCTAGGAGGTGGGTCATGGAGGATCTTGCTGTGGTTTGTGTCACAGAGTGTTTTGTCTATGTTTTCCTCCAAGAGTTGACAAAGGAAATTTGACTTTAGTTGTGTCATCTTTTGGTTTGATGATCTTTTGGTTGGTCGTTAAGGAATTTTCTTTAATATTAGCTTGAGAAAGATACGATTTGGAAGGTCCTCACCAAAAAAAAAAGAGAGAGAGAGAGAGAGAGATTCTAAAGCCAAATATAAATTGTAAACCCTTTTGGATTATATTCATTTTCATTGGGATTAAATTTTTCCTGGATTTAGAAAGCATTTCCTTTCATAGCAGGATATGTATGGTTTGCTTAAATTATTTCCTTTGAATTAGGGTGCCTTATTTCAAAGAACACAACAGTTTTCGACAGTGAGGTTTTTGTTGTAATTGGAAAGGAAGAAGAGACTCTTTTTGTTAGAACTGGGGTCCAGAGGAGTTGTGAGCCATACATCTGGACCTTCAAAGAGTTAGGGAGGGCCCTCTCCAGTTTGTTCTCAATTTTTCCAGATTTATATTTGATTGTTTCCCAGACTTTAACAGAAACTCTGCTGCTTTTTACATGCCCGACTTTCTTCCTTTTTTATACTTTTGCTTGGGTTATCTTTCTAATCTAGAATCCTACTTCTTCCTCTCTCTGCTGTTAAGTTTTCTGACCCTCCATCCTTTAAGATCCATCTCAAGTACCACCTGCTCCACAAAAGACTTCCTTGTCTACCTCGCAGCTAGATGTGGATTTTCCTGAGGCACTTAACACTCTGCTTTGTCTTATGATCACCAGGTTCAAGCCTCATTCTCCCTCCTTTGGTTCTACATACAATAAAACTTCACAGTTTACAGAGCGACTTTTATGTATCTCACTTTATTCTCATAGCAACCTTGTGAAATAAATGGTTTTACTTTTTTAATACAGTTGGTAAAAAGCTGTTCCTAGTTATTAAATTATTTGTCTAAGATCACATAGCAAAGAGATCATGTTGGTTTGCACTTTAGCTCTGTTCCTTTGACTCTTGACCTTTGCTGTCTGGCCTTTTTTTGTTTTTTCATTTTTCCCCATTTAAAAAAAAATTTCAATTGAAGTATAGTTGATTTGGGGCTTCCCTGGTAGCTCAGCTAGTAAAGAATCTGCCTGTAATGCAAGAGACCCTGGTTTGATTTCTGGGTTGGAAAGATACCCTGGAGAAGAGATAGGCTACCCACTGCAGTATTCTTGGGCTTCCTTGTTGGCTCAGATGGTACAGAATCTGCCTGCAGTGTGGGAGACCTGGGTTCAATTCCTGGATTTGGACTATCCCCTGGAGGAGGGCGTGGCAACCCACTCCAGTTTCTTGCCTGGAGAATCCCTTGGACAGAGGAGCCTGGCGGGCTACAGTCCATGGGATGGCAAAGAGTAGGACACAACTGAGCAACTAAGCAGATTCCCACTCTTTTTAAGATACTTTTCCTATATAGGTCCTTACTGTTTTGGTCTTTCATTGTCACCACTTGAGTTCTCAGTGTATAAGCTGCTTCCTGACTTACATGAGGGTGTTCACTGCAGCAGAGCACCTTATATTTGTAGACTGTCAGTAAATACTTGTATGTAATTAAATACCAAAAGCTAATACTTATCTACCTCAGGACCAGGAGCTGACTGTGGCTCAGATCATGAACTCCTTATTGCAAAATTCAGACTTAAATTGAAGAAAGTAGGGAAAACCTTGCCTGGAAAATCCCATGGATGGAGGAGCCTGGTGGGCTGCTGTCCATGGGTTCGCTAAGAGTCGGACACGACTGAGTGACTTCACTTTCACTTTTCACTTCCATGCATTGGAGAAGGAAATGGCAACCCACTCCAGTGTTCTTGCCTGGAGAACCCCAGGGACGGGGGAGCCTGGTGGGCTGCCGTCTATGGGGTCGCATAGAGTCGGACATGACTGAAGTGACTTAGCAGCAGCAGCAGCAGCAAGGAAAACCACTAGACCATTCAGGTGTGACCTAAATCACATCTGTTATGATTATGCAGTGGAAGTGAGAAATAGATTTAAGGGACTAGATCTGATAGATAGAGTGCCTGATGAACTATGGATGGAGATTTGTGACATTGTACAGGAGACAGGGATCAAGACCATCCCCAAGGAAAAGAAATGCAAAAAAGCAAAATGGCTGTCTGAGGAGGCCTTACAAATAGCTATGACAAGAAGAGAAGTGAAAAGCAAAGGAGAAAAGGAAAGATACAAGCATCTTAATGCCGAGTTCCAAAGAGTAGCAAGGAGAGATAAGAAAGCCTTCCTCAGTGATCAGTGCAAAGAAATAGAGGAAAACAATAGAATGGGAAGAACTAGAAATCTCTTCAAGAAAATTAGAGATACCAAGGGAACATTTCATACAAAGATGGGCTCAATAAAGGACAGAAATGGTATGGACCTAACAGAAGCAGAAGATATTAAGAAGAGGTGGCAAGAATACACAGAAGAACTATACAAAAAAAAAGCTTCATGACTCAGATAATCACAATGATGTGATCACTCACCTAGAGCCAAACATCCTGGAATGTGAAGTCAAGTGGGCCTTAGGAAGCATCACTATGAACAAAGCTAGTGGAGGTGATGGAGTTCTAGTTGAGCTATTTCAAATCCTAAAAGATGATGCTGTGAAAGTGCTGCACTCAATATGCCAGCAAATTTGGAAAACTCAGCAGTGGCCCCAGGACTGGAAAAGGTCAGTTTTCATTCCAGTCCCAAAAGAAGGCAATGCCAAAGAATGCTCAAACGACTGCACAATTGCACTCATCTCACATGCTAGTAAAGTAATGCTCAAAATTCTCCAAGCCAGGCTTCAGTAATATGTGAACCGTGAACTTCCTGATGTTCAAGCTGGTTTTAGAAAAGGCAGAGGAACCAGAGATCAAATTGCCAACATCCTCTGGATCATGGAAAAAGCAAGAGATTTCCAGAAAAACATCTATTTCTGCTTTACTGACTATGCCAAAGCCTTTGATTGTGTGGACCACCACAAACAGTAGAAAATTCTGAAAGAGATGGGAATACCAGACCACCTGACCTGCCTCTTGAGAAATCTGTATGCAGGTCAGGAAGCAACAGTTAGAACTGGACATGGAACAACAGACTGGTTCCAAATAGGAAAAGGAGTATGTCCAGGCTGTATATTGTCACTGTGCTTATTTAACTTATATGCAGAGTACATCATGAGAAATGGCTGGGCTGGATGAAGCACAAGCTGGAATCAAGATGACCAGGAGAAATATCAATAACCTCACATATGCAGATGACACCACTCTCATGGCAGAAAGTGAAGAACTAAAGAACCTCTTGATGAAAGTGAAAGTGAAAAAGTTGGCCTACAGCTTAACATTCAGAAAACAAAGATCATGGCATCCAGTCTGATCACTTCATGGCAAACAGATGGGGAAACAGTGGAAACAGTGTCAGACTTAATTTTTGGGGGCTCCAAAATCACTGCAGATAGTGACGGCAACCATGAAATAAAAAGATGCTTACTCCTTGGAAGAAAAGTTATGACCAACCTAGACAGCATATTCAAAAGCAGAGACATTACTTTGCCAACAAAGGTCCCTCTAGTCAAAGCTATGGTTTTTCCAGTGGCCATGTATGGATGTGAGAGTTGGACTATAAAGAAAGCTGAGTGCCGAAGAATTGATGCTTTTGAACTGTGGCGTTGGAGAAGACTCTTAAGAGTCCCTTGGACTGCAAGGAGATCCAACCAGTCCATCCTAAAGGAAATCAGCCCTGAATGTTCATTGGAAGGACTGATGTTGAAGCTGCAACTCCAATACTTTGGCCACCTAATGGGAAGAGCCGACTCGTTTGAAAAGTCCCTGATGCTGGGAAAGATTGAAGGCAAGAGGAGAAGGGGACAACTTAGCATGAGATGGTTGGATGGCATCCCTGACTCAATGGACATGAGTTTGAGTAAACTCTGGGAGTTGGTGATGGACAGGGAGGCCTGGCGTGCTGCAGGCCATGGGGTTGCAAAGAGTTGGACACAACTGAGCAACTCAGCTGAACTGAACACTCAAGGTAAATGTAAACTCAGTTATATAACATGTCTATCATTTATTGAAGACTTATGTTTGCCCATCATTTTAATAGTTAATTTGGTTGTTCAGTTGCTAAGTAGTGTCCAGCTCTTTGTGACAGTGTAGACTACAGCACACCAGGCTTCACTGTCCTTCACTGTCTCCCGGAGTTTACTCAAACTCATGTCCATTGAGTTGGTGATGCAATCCAACCATTGTATCCTCTTTTGTCCTCTTCTCCTCCCGCCTTCTGTCTTTCCCAGCATCAGGGTCTTTTTCAATGAGTAAGTTCTTTGCATCAGGTGGCCAAAGTATTGGAGCTTCAGCTTCAGCATCACTCCTTCCAATGAATATTTGAGATTGATTTTCCTTTAGGATTGGCCGGTTTGATACCCTGCAGTCAAAGGCACTCTCAAGAGTCTTCTCTAGGCACAGTTTGAAAGCATCAAATTTACATACATGATTTTACCTACTTGTTGTTTAGTATTTTCTTTTTTTAACACTTTATTGTGGAAAATTTAAACAGACTATTTATGCATAACCCATCTTCAAGACTTATCAACATTTTGCTTTTTTTTCCCCACTTTTGAAAAGCTTTCTTTGAAAATAAGCTCACACACATATATATAATAATTCCAAAAATAAACTCCCCAAATTATCAGTATATACCTTTAACCAGACTGATTTATTGTTGACATTTTAATCTGATTTATTTTGTATTTGTATTCCTCTCCACCCTCTATTCTACACACACATACTCACACAAGTTTTTTTTTTAACCATTTGAAGATAAATTATATGCATCATGGCCCTTTACTCCTAAATACTTGAATGTGTATTTTTTAAAAGGGGATGTCTCTATTTTTTAAAAAAATTGAAGTATAGTTATTTTATAGTGTTGTTAGTTTCAAATGTACAGCAAAGTGATTCAGTTATTCATATATATACACACATATATATTTCACAATATATTAAAAGATAATTGAGTATAGTTTCCTGTGCTACATAACAGTAGGTTCTTGTTTTTTACCTATTTACATATAGTTTGTATATGTTAATCCTAAACTCCTAATTTATCTCCCCATCCCCTTTGGTAACCATAAGTTTGTTTTCTGTATCTGTGAGTCTCTTTTTGTTTCATAAATAAGTTCATTTGTATCGTTTTTTGTTTGTTTAGATTTCACAAATAAGCTATATAATATGATATTTGTCTTTTTCTGTCTTACTTCACTTAGTATGGTAATCTCTTAGGTCCATCCATGTTGCTAGAAGTGCCATCATTTCATTCGTTTTTTATGGCTGAGTAATATTCTATTTTGTATTTGTGTATGTATATATATATGAAAGTGAAAGTGTTAGTCATTCAGTCATGTCCAACTCTTTGTGACCCCATGGACTGTAGCCTGCTAGGCTCCTCTGTCCGTGGAATTCTCCAGGTAAGAATACTGGAGTGGGTAGGCAATCCCTTCTCCAGGGGATCTTTTCAACCCAGGGATTGAACCCAGGTCTCCTGTATTGCAGGAAGATTATTTATTGTTTGAGCCACCAGGGTAGCCCTACGTGTGTGTGTGTGTGTGTGTGTGTGTGTGTGTGTGTGTGTGTGTAGACCAAATCTTCTTTATCCACTTAGCTGTGGATACTTAGATTGCTTCCATGTCTTGACTTCCGTAAACAGTGCCGCTTTGAACATTGAAGCGCATGTATTGCATGTATCTTATGATACTATGAATTTGAACTTTTGCTTTGATGGATACAAAGCCCAGGAGTGGGATGCAGAATCTTATAGTAGTTCTATTTTTAGTTTTCTATGGAACCTCCATACTATTCACTGTAGTGGCTATACCAATTTACGTTCCCACCAGGAGTGTAGGAGGTTCTTTTTTCTCCCCCTCTCCAGAATCTGTTTGTAGACTTCTTGGTGAAGGCTGTTCTGACTGGTTTGAGTTGATGATTCATTTTAGTTTTGCTTTACATTTCTGTAATAATTAGTGATGTTGAGCATCTTTTCTGCCTGTTGTTCATGTGAATGTCTTCTTTGGAGAAATGTCTGTTAGTTCTTCTGCTTGTTTTTTGATTGGGTTTTTATTGTTTTGTTTTGTTTTTTGAGTTGTATGAGCTGTTTGTATATTGTGGAAGTTAAGTCCTTGTCAGTCACATTGTTTGCAAATATTTTCTCCCAGTCTTTTGTTTGTTTATGTTTTCCTTTGCTATGCAAAAGCTTTTAAGTTTGATTAGATCCCGTTTGTTTATTTTTACTTTTATTTCTTTTGCCTCGGGAGACTGACCAAAGAAAACATTGGTAAGATTTACGTCAGAGAACGTTTTGCCTGTGTTTTCTTCTAGGAGTTTTATGGTGTGTTGGATTATATTTAAGTCTTTAAGCCATTTTGGGTTTATTTTTGTATATGATCTGAGGGAGTGTTCGACTTCCCTGGTGGCTCAGATGGTAAAGCGTCTGCCTACAGTGCGAGAGACCCGGGTTCAATCCCTGGGTCTGGCAGATCTCCTGGAGAAGGGAATGGCAACCCACTCCAGTATTCTTGCCTGGAAAATCCCATTGACAGAGGAGCCTGGTAGGCTATAGTCCATGGGGTCGCAAAGAGTCGGACATGACTGAGCAACTTCACTTACACTTTCTGACTTCATTGATTTACATGTGACTGTCCAGATTTCCAGCATCACTTACTGAAGAGACTGTCTTTTCTCCATTTTATATTCTTGCCTCCTTCATTGAATATTAATTGACTATAGGTGTGTGGATTTATTTCTGGGCTGTCATTCATATTTTTGTTTCTGTGCCAGTACCATGCTTTATTGATTACTGTAGCTTTGTAGTGTTATCTGAAGTCTGAATGTGTTATGCCTCCAGCTTTATGTGTTCTTTTCCTCAGGATTGCTTTGGCAATTCTGGGTCTTTTGTGGTTCCACATAAATTTTAGGATTATTTGCTCCAGTTTGGTGAAAGAAGTCATGGGTAATTTGATAGGGATCACATTAAGTCTGTATATTGCTTTGGTTAATACGTATGCCCTTTTTTCTGTTTAACTATTGGTCCTGAGGTATTGGTCTTGGTAGTGAGTGCTTGGATGATGTTTGATTACCACTAGTAAATTTATTCGGAGAAGGCAGTGGTACCCCACTCCAGTACTCTTGCCTGGAAAATCCCATGGACGGAGGAGCCTGATGGGCTGCAGTCCATGGGGTCGCTACGAGTTGGACATGACTGAGCGACTTCACTTTTTTCTTTTCACTTTCATGCATTGGAGAAGGAAATGGCAACCCACTCCAGTGTTCTTGCCTGGAGAATCCCAGGTATAGAGGAGCCTGGTGGGCTGCCGTCTATGAGGTCGCACAGAGTCGGACACGACTGAAGTGGCTTAGCGGCAGCAGCAGCAGCAGCAGCAGCAGTAAGTTTATTGCAGTGAATGAGAGTAATGAAAATTAGCTTCTATGAATTCTGTTCTTTTTTTCTCTTTTTATTTTTTAAATTATGGAAGTTTGATAACACATTTATAGGAGACTTGGAAAATACAGAACAAAGTTACATATAGTTCCATTCTATATTACAATTATTTTCAGTAGATAAGTTAAGATTTTTAATTGGAGTTTTAATGTCAAACTCCTAAAAGTTAGTAGAATGAATATACAGAAAAGTATAAGAATATAGTAGATCTGAAAAGCACCTAGCTCAGATGGTAAAGAATCTGCTTGTAATGCAGAAGACGTGGGTTTGATCCTGGGTCAGGACAATCCCCTTGAGAAGGGAATGACTACCCACTCCAGTATTCTTTCCTGGAGAATTTTATGGACCGAGGAGCCTTGTAGACTGCAGTCCATGGGGTCGCAAAGAGTCGGACATGACAGAGCGACTAATACACACAAATACAATTTTCACACAGCAGTAGGGTACAAATTCTATTTAAGTTCCCATAGATTATGAACTCGGAGACACTGGATCATATCCAGGGACTTATAAACAAGATGCAAAAATCTCATGGTCTAAAGGTATCAAAATCATACAGAGTCTATTCTCTTATCACTGTGGAATTAAGTTGGAAATCAATATCAAAAGATATTTGAAAGTAACCCACATATTTTTAAGTGCAGTGACATTTACCAGGAGAGATCTTTGACTTAGCCATTGAAAACCTCAATAAGGTTAGAAAACTGAAAAAACAAATTTTGTTCTTTGTTTAAAAAGAATAATTTTTTTTTAATAATGTGATTTATTTATTTTTCTGGAAGTGGTCAGAGTGAATTATATATTAATATGTTACTTTATCTAGTAATATCTATAATACATGCAGACAAACTTTTATTCATAGTTTTGGAGTACAAAATTACACTCTGGTCCCTTTCTAGTGCCTGAATTTGTTCTGCTGGGACCCCATCATGGCAGATAATTGAGTCAATACTATTAACTACTGGGGAATGTGTTGTTTTGAGGCATCTCTAATGGGTTTGACTGGCCCTTTCCTTTTGTATTACCTTGCTTTCTCTTCTTGCTCTCTGTAGTTGATGAGGTCTAGTTTATTAGGATTGGTTGAGTCTGACGGTACGGTACTACAGCATGAAATAAGTTGGAACTCCAAATTCCCTGATTCTGGACACTGTATTTTCTTATTCATCTAGAGTAACTGCCCATTAACTGTTTTGGCAGATAGCATTCAGTTGTTAATGGCTTTATTATTAATTTTATTATCTAAGTATTTTCCATATGTAACTTTTATGTCCTATTCCCCTTCAGGTTTTATATATACAGGTACAGACCTTTCAGTGTATCTATCTCAGATATAATTTCGTTAGTGTAATGTCATCCATAGCTCCAGCCAGTGCATAAGATTTACTCTAATTTGAGCCCTGGATTGTCATTAGACAAATATTAATATTTTGGGGCTTCCAGCTTTATTCAGAGTTAGGTGCTAGACATCATATTGAGAGGATTGATACATTCTAATTCCAGTGTGGAAAGCAGAGTGTTTATGTAGGTGGCATGTGTAAAATAACAGAGAATATTAATATAACTAGGGATTTTGTGGCTGTTCTGTGTAGACGAGATCTCATTTCCTGGGTTCCCAGTGAAAATTTGCTTTGAGGGCAGTAAGTAGTGTGGTTTTCCCAGATAGCAGAGTTTTAAAGTGGATTCCTACAGTTTCCCCTGACTTTTAGAACTGACGCGCAAGGATCTTCAGGAAGCTGGACCTTGTAGTCCCCCAGTGGCAGGAAGTGCTGAGCGAGCCTTTTGTGATTTCAGATGAGGCCCCCTTTTCTCCTATATCTCCTCTGTTTGGATTGTACCACAGGGACCTCTCCGTTGCTCTTTCTCTTCTCTCATTCCTGAAAGTCCTTGTGGATAAGGGTGGATTTCCAGAGTTTGATATGGAGAATTGGGTTATTTGGGATGGAGCCCCAGCTTAGCATGGTCCTTAGACAAGTTCTTTAACTCTTTGTATCTCATTATTCTAGTTATAAAGCTGAAAAATAAGGGGTTTTGTATTAGGTTGTTGTTATTGTGAAGAGTAAGTGAGATACTGTATAGAAAACCAATTTTAAAACTATACAACATCCCTCCTCAGGTAAATGACTCTTGTTATGTGTACTGAAACTCTGCAGTTGCTTGCTAATCAAAATAAAAATAATTTAAAAGAAAATATATTAAACAGGTGACATCAAGTGACTGGAAATTCTCTTAACAAATTTATATAAGACAGTTAAAAAATCTGAGAGACTATTTTATCTTGTCTGCTCAAGCCTTAAAATTTAGGTAAAAAATATTTTGAAATACTGACCAAACTGAATATACCAGTCATATTTTTGCTTATTCTCCAACTCACTTTTCATTTTATGTGGTGCAAAATTTGGCTAATGACAGTCAGAAAGGAACATCTGATTGTTAAATAGATGTTGCCCACAAGAGATTTCTCCTTGCTTCCTAAATGAACTTGCCTTGACAACAGTCACTATGGTACTATTTCTTACTCATTAGTTTTTCATAAGATTATATTTTCTTTTTAATATTTTGTGTATAAACTTAGCCAAAAATTTTAGTAAAGATAAAATGCTGACCCACCCTGAATTGTAATAAATATTTTAAATGTTCAACTAGTCCAAGATATCTTAGTTAGTTGGTAAGACAACTGATTCTTGATGGTTACTTTAATCTGTAAGCAAACCACCTTACACTGTTAGAGATGTTTTACAAAACATATGAATGAAGACTTCTACCTGTGTGACTTGTTATGTGATGGAGCAGGGTATATGGTGGTAACATTTTGTCAGATCACCGACTCAATGGACATAAGTTTGAGCAAGCTCTGGGAGTTGGTGATGGACAAGGAAGCCTGGCGTGCTGCAGTCCATGGGATCGCAAAGAGTTGGGCATGACTGAGTGACTGAACTGAGTGACTGCTGTAACAAAATACCATAGACTGTGTGGCTTGAACAGCAGATATTTATTTCTCAACAGTTTTAGAGGCTGGAAAGTCTAAGATCAAGGTCCTGTCTGATTTGGTTCTTGGGGAAGGCTCTCTTCTTGACTGGTTGCACAGTATCTTCACATGGTGTTTCTTCACTGATGTCTCTTCTTCCTCATACAAGGTCACAAATACAGTCCTGGGGGTTCCACCCTCATGACCTCAGCTAAACCTAATCACTTTCCAAAAGCCCCACCTCCTATTACCACCATATTGGGGTTAGGGCTCAAATTTGGTGGGGAGGACTCAAAACATTCAGTCAGTAGTAGGTATTAAGTAGGTCATAAAGAAATTCTCACTGAAATTCTCAGTTTTGGAGGCTGCTAGTCCCTTATGTTTTTTGATAGCTAAGGTACCTTTTAGCTCCAGTCATTCTTTATTTTAAACCACAAACTGTTTAGTGGTGGTGCTGAGGGTTGTGGCCAAAGTAGATCACCCATAGCCCATTCAAACCTCACTAATATGTTTAAAAAACAAACAAAACAGAAGAAGTGGCATTACAGATTGAAAAAAATTATTTTCTTTTCTGATTTTGGAGGCCACCCCATATTGTTGTCCTTTGGAGGGATTTTGGCTCTAGATTTTGATAATTTGGTATCATGGAAGAAGCACAAGTCTGTCAGTCTGGCTGTTGGTAGTAGACCTAGAACTGAATGCCAGTCTTGCCATTTATTAACTAGATGTTCTTGGGCTATTTAACCTCTCAGTGACTCAAATTCTTCAAGGTAAAATGAGGATAACTCTTTCCTTTGTAGGGCCTCTGAGGTCATCAGATGAGCCAATGTATAGGCAAGAGCCTGTTACCCAGTAGGTACACAATGAACGGTCACTATTAGTAGCAAGTATTATGTAGTTATATTTGAAAGATAAATTCAGTGACGTTTTAATGATTTACTAAGATTTTTAATGTAAATTATGAAAATATCTGTTGTTTGGTATATACATTTATAATAGAGACTTTGGATAGTCACTAAAAGAGTTAGGTTAAAAGTTTATATTGTGAGAAGGAAAAATAAGTTATAACATTTATTGTTTTTCTTTTGATTCTATCCTTTGATCTTGTCTTTTAATATATTTTCAGGCTTCTAAGTAGCCTCTAATACCTAAAAAAAGAATGAAGCAAAGGAAGAGTTGACTTTGAAATTTGTGTATTTTTTCATTATAAGACAAAGCTGTGATGTGATTATAACTGCGTATTTAATGTTTTAAAGAGCCAAGCCTAATTAAATGTGTTCTGCCAAACTGTGCTTTCCATCATAAGTACTGAGGTTTTACACAATAACTTCTGATATATGGCTTTTCCATTTGAATGAGCCATCAAAAATGTTTTTTTTTTCCTTTGCTTGCTGTGCTGGGTGTCCCAGCCAAACTATAATGCCAAAGTAGTGATTATTTGTTTAGGCAAATGCTATACTAGAAATTAATAAAGATTTGAAGATTAAAATTCATTTCCCTCAATGGTTATTGAAAAAAAGTTACTGAATTTATTATGATAGGTATGGTGTGTAGTAGTTGTAATTTATTTTATGTGACGATTGTTTTTCTCTTCAGTTTTGGCTTCTTCTGGGCTGACTCATTGAGAGAAAGAAAAACTACAGTAAGAGAAAAAGTATGTGACACTCAGAAACAGGCATAGTTGTGAAAACATTTCTAATTAAAGCACTTTGAACTTTCAAAAAAGAAAGTGGTTTATAAATAATAATTACATTCTTGATTCATTTTTATTTGGAATGATCTGATAGGTCTTTATATACCAGGTGAAAGAGTGAGTTTTTCTTTCTACTTGTTTGTTTTCAGGACTGAACTCATTTTGTGGCTTATAAAACATAGTTAATTTCAGATTCTGTTTCCTTCTAATGGTTCCTTGCAGGGCTACAATGAGCATTTAGATTAGTATCTGCGACACAAACATCATATTTTGTTGTAGAGTCATAAGTTACTTTACTTTTAATTGCTCTCTGAAAAAAGTATTATTTTAGGGACTTCTTTGGTGGTCCAGTGGTTAAGAATCTGCCTGCCAGTTCAGGGGACACGGGTTCAATCTTTGGTCTGAAAAGATTCCACATGATGTGAGGCAGCTAAGCCCCTGTACCACAACTACTGAGCCTGCACCCTGAAACAAAAAGTAGCCCCCATTTGCCACAACTAAAAAAACCTGTTTTGCAGCAATGAAGACCCAGCACAGCCAATAAATTAATAAGTAAAAAATTTAAAGTGTTATTTCAGGTAAGTATTATTTCAGATTTTAGAGTTTTAGAAAATGTTTATTAAGTGATATTCATTGAAAATGTCAAAATAATAGTATTAACTTGTTATCTTTTATCCTTGTAATTTGCTGGAAATCACTCCTAAACCAGTTTCCAGAAATGGCATTGAAAAGTCAGTATCCCAGCCCTCTGTTCTCATTTTCTTCTTAACTGGTTTAAAGGGAAGACTGAAGCTTCTTTTATGCTACAGATAGTTTGGGAATCAGTTCATTCATATTCACCGGGAAGAAATCAGAATAATGCAGTCAATTTCAAATGAAATCTTAGGAATAAATTTCTAAGACTTGCTGTAAGTGTTACTTATTTGACATCAGTGATTTAATCTTTTTTTGAGAATCTGCTAACATAATTTATTTTATTGTGGAATTTAACATATTAAAGATACTTTAAACATAAGAATACTAAAGTCACAGAATTCTAATTTTGGGGAATGTAAATCTTATTTGAAAAATGAAGCAATTAGAGCAGATTTGCTTTAAAACTGTTAAATTCTATCACAGTCAATGAGTGCAACTTTCATTAAGCAGCTGCTTTAAAATTTACATTGATTTCAGCGTGGACGTTTGGAGTAAATAAAAAGATTAGATTTATTCAAGATTACTTGCTGAGAGAATTTGTGAATGGTAGTAAAAACCCTCATAAATTATAGTTGGTATAGTTTTGAAACCATTTTTACGTGAATAAATAATAATATAAAGTCTAGAGTTAGGATTCAAAGACTTCCCTCTTAAAATATTTCTGCACCTTACTTTGAAATGCATAAGTAATATAATAAATAAGTAAAATAAGCTACATTGATGGGGAAAATGGGGATGCATAGATGGATGGGGTGTTATCTTAAATAAAGCAAAATGTTGATGTAAAATCTAGATGGTTAATATATGGGTTTTTAGTATATATATAATTTTAGTATATATATAATTCTTTTAACTTTTCTGGATGTTTAACCATCTTTATAATAAAATGTTTGGGGAAAAATAGAATCACTGTGATGATGGATTAGTGTTGTAAATTTCAGTTTGTCCATTACAAAGTTATCTCCTAACTTCTAATCCTTCCAGAATTTCTAGCTAAGTTTTTAAAGAATGTGGAGGTCTGGCCAGACCTGGACTCACACCCTTACTGCCAGCTAATTAGCTCTATAACCTTGTGACAGTTTTGTATCTTCTCCAAGTCTTTTCCCATTTGTAAAGATGGAATCATGATTCCTTTTAGGATTATGATAAATGCCTCTTCATTTTTCTCTTGTACTTTGCCAGACTGGGATCCTTGAAGACCCATTAAATCCAATTGGATGCAGTGATGGAGAGAGAGAGGGAGGTACCATTCATTGTGTTGGCCAGCAGCCTCCAGAATCAATTCTGCAAGGCCATGGGGGTCCCATACGTGACAGAGGCCAAACAAAGGAGGGAGAGAGCAGTGGTTAGCCATCCTCACCAGATCGCGGATAGCTTTTGGCATCAGATAGGTCTGATCTGGAAATCGGGCTCTGGTTTTGTTACTTTATTTAACTTCTCTGAATCCTAATTTTCTGGTTTTAAAAGTGGAACTTAGGACTTCGCTGGTGGCTCAGTGGTAAAGAATCTCCCTGCCAGTGCAGGAGACACAGGTTCTATCCCTCATCAGGGAAGATCCCACATGCCGTGAACCAGCTAAACCCACGTGCTGCAGCTGCTGAACCTGTGCTCTGGAGCCCAGGAGCCACAACTACTGAAGCCCCCGCACCCTAGAGCCCGTCCTCCACAACAAGAGAACCACCGTGGTGAGAAGCCCATGCACCGCAACGAAGAGTAGGCCCCTGCTTGCCACAACTAGAGAAAAGTCTGTGCAGCAAGGAAGACCCAGCACAGCCAGAAATAAATAAATAAATAAATATACATCTTTTTAAAAGTAGGACTTAGAATTCTATCTTTACCTGTGGGCTTTTGTTACATATAAATAACATAAGACAAGTAGGGAATATATGTCTAGAACATGATAAATACTGATAATAAATACTAGCTATAGTTTGCCTGCCTCATCTTCCCCAGCCCCACCTGTGTCAATTTCTCTAGTTTTCCAAGCATGTTACATATTTTTATCTTACATGTTTCGTGTCTTTCCGCTTAGAAAATTAAGAAAATTCTCCCCCTCTTTTTTAGGTTATAAAAAGGGAAGAGAATCACAGATCCAGGATCTTAGCATCCTTAACCGTAATTTCAGGTTGAAAACCTTGCTAGTTAGCAGTACCCTTTTTCAGGCCATTTGAGTGGTGCAAAGTGAAAGTGAAAGTCACCCAGTCATGTCTGACTCTTTGCGACCCCATGGACTGTACAGTCCATGGAATTCTCTAGGCCAGAATACTGGAGTGGGTATCCTTTCCCTTCTCCAGGGAATTTTCCCAACCCAGGGATCTAACCCAGATCTCCGCATTGCAGGCAGATTCTTCACCAGCTGAGCTACAAGGGAAGCCCGAGTTGTGCAAAAGCAAGCCAAATTGGAGCTAATTTTGCAATTAAACATGTCACAAGTTGGTAAACCATGTATTTTCATAGTCTGACATGTATTATATTCTCTGTGGCTCCTGATGCTACAGATTAAGGGGTAAATGTTGAAAAATTTTAAACTTGTCTTTTCAAAACTCATTCTAATAATACTTCCTATGTCTCTTTGAAGTTAGTTTCTAACCCTCAGTTTATTCTACAAAGTGTATACAGATGAACAGATATTAGCTTTAAGAAAGATTTTATTTCAGTAGTAATTATTCCAAAGTATAAAGTGTTCCACAAATATTTCTAAAAGTAAAAATAGTTTTGCCAAGAATTGCCTGTTGGTCCAGTGGTTAATACTCCATGCTTTTACTGCTTTGGACTTCTCATCCCTCCTCCCCCCAACCCGGTGTCTTCTATTGTCTGCTCTAACTGAAGCCAGCAGGCAGAGAAGTTTGGAAAATAGAGTTTACAGGTTTCTAGCCCCCTGCATTACAGATCGTAGATGGGAAGAGTGTGTGGAAATGAGAGCAAAAGATATTAGATGTCCAGATCTGTGATATTTATTTTACAGAGGTTATATAATTTTCATCAAGTCACACAGCTCGTAGATATCATGTGTGGCTATCTTTCTCCACACTGTATGCTCTGTGAATGTGAGAAACATATGTGTGTTCATAGTCTTAAACATTATGGCACAGGGGCACTCAAAGTTATGAAAATTTTAAAAAATAAGATTAGCTATAATTCTACCACTCTAATTAATCAGTTATTTCCATTTTAAAAATTCTTTTCCTTGTCCTTGTATATAGGTATATATTTATACATATAACAAACTAGATATTAAAGTAGATATTTAAAATATGCAAGTAATATTGTTTATCTTGTCATTAGCGTTATGAAAATAAAATAGCACATTACTATATACTTGAAAAGTTTGAGTCCTAATAAAGAAAGGTGCAGTTTAAATTCAAGCTGTTACTTTTATTAATTTCATTTCCTGACTTGGTCAAATCAGGAGAGCAGGCAAATTTTTGCTGTAAAGCAGCTAAAATTACTTCCTTCTTTTGGCTGTATGATTAATAGCACATGTTTTGAGGTATCCAGTTGCTGGTATTCAAAGGGAAGATGTCATGGTACCAATACTTCTGCCAGTTGTCATGTTGCTAATGGAGCTCACTGGTTTATCTGGGCACAATTTCCCTGAGTGAGGGTAAAGAAAGGACTCAAAAGACAGGGTACCTAAAGCCAATCATCTGTTGCATCATCTTAAGTAGGAGGATATATTTTGGGGACATTGCAAAGGATATATTCAAATATGGCATGATAATGACTGCTGATTGGTCTTCTCCCATTTTATCTGACCACATGGATGCCAAGAATGGATCATATTTCTCAGTCCTCTTTGAAACCGTGTATGTATGTAGTCTGAAGTTCAGCCAAGGCAATGTAAGGAGCAGTGGTATAGGCAAACTTGCAGATAAGAGTTCTTAAAGGAAGTGGGTGTCACCATCTCTTATCTGTTGACTTGAATGAAAATACAATGGCTGGAGCTAGATTAGCCACACTGTATCATGAGTAAATTTAGAAGTGGAGGTAGTACACGGTGGAACAACAGGAGAAAAGGAACCGGCTCTGGAACGGAGTAGTGTGCAAGTCTGCTACACCTACTTTTGGACTTCTGTTGAGGCCATAATTAATATAGGTCTGTTACTTGTAACTTACCCTAATCCTGACTTATACTTGGTTGACAATGTATGGTGTATGAGACAAGGTAATGTAATAAACTAGCTTTCTAGGACAGATTATTTGTAGGAGTTATCAGAATAGTCTCACAGAGACCAGACAAGTGTGATGAGATAGAACCTAGTACTTCTCCCTCTCTGCGTACCAGTTTTATCCTCAGTTCCCCAGCATTTTTGTTACACTCTTCACAAAACACAGCATTTAAGTTCAGAGTAAAAGAAACAACAAAACAGTGAATTATGTAAGTAATCTTTTTTTGTTGTTGAATTCTGTCAACCATAGTAATTTATGCATTATTGAGAAAACTGTTAGAGCCATTAGCAGTGCTTTCTCAGGCAGTCCATGACAGCTGAGGCAAATGAGGAATAACCTTAAAGATCTAGGAGTTTGTCAGAAACCACTTGACAGTGTTCAGGTTTCATGTTTTATAAATTAATGTACATTTACGTTCTACTTAAGTAATCATATCCACATTTGTTTTATTACTATTAAGATGGGATTACATGACAGTCCAATGACTTTAATTAACTTTCTAAAAATCTTAGTGTAAAGTTAATGGTCCAGGAAAAAATATGTTTGTTTTCTGACCTTGCTTATTTCTGGCACATCATGGATGATCTCCAGAAAGTTTAGCCTACCTGTTGGAGGAATAACATGTGTATGGTTTGGGTCTAGTGAAATTTCTTAGCTGACTGGATTTTTCTTTTTCTCTTCTGTCAGTTATGTGATACATTGTAAAAAAGCCTGAAACTTGGATTTAAGCCTCTAGTTTTGTGACCTTAGGGAGTGATGGAGAACATTGAATTTCTACTTTCTGGTAGCTTTTGTGATCTGCTGTTTTGTTATTCTTCTGTCTCTGCTCTTCTTTTTTGGGGGGGCTGCACTACATGCTTTGTAGGATCTTAGTGCTCTGACCAGGGGTTGAACTTGGGCCCTGGTAGTGCAAGTCCAGAGTACTAACCATGGGACCACTAGGGGATTCCTCTGTTGTTCTTTTTACTTCTGATATTTCTATCATGTCTTTGAAGTCTTCATATCCTTAATCTCTCTTAGAATTTGATTTGTCTTTCTGAATTCCAAGTAATTTCTTCAGATTTATCTTCCAGTTCACTCATTCTGTTTCCAATTGTCTCATCTGTGAGATCCTTTCACTGAAGTTTTCTAATGTTTGAAATATAACATAGGTGCAATAAACTTTATGCATATTTAAGTGAGAGGTTGATTAAGGAGAAGCCTTAGAATTGACTGTTGAAATGTAGTAAGATGGAACTTATTGGTACTTTGTCAAGAATCACTTAGGTGGGAAACTAATTAGGGTGGGTTGAGGGGAGAATGGGAGTCAGAGAATATGAAGAAAAACAAGGCAGCAACTGGAAGGGGACATGGATTTTAGGGAAGTTTTTTTGTTTGTTTATTTTTGGTTGGGAAAATGGCACAACATGTTTATATACTGTGATAGGAATGATCCATTTCCTATAAATATTACTAAATTCTTGCACTTGTAGAACTTACATTTTAGTAGAGATGGAAAAATTCTTATTCCTGAAGATAGGAGAAAGGGGTATTTCACTCCTTTACAACAGGAGTGAAGGCAGAGTATCACGCTGACGCAGATGTGTTTGTGGATTTTAAAATGGACATACAGGGTAGTTCTCTGATAGACTCTATTGAGAGTCAGTTGAGCATGAAGTTTGGGGGTTGGTGTTGGAAGTTTACAAAATGAGAGCTGTAGGAGAGTTAAAGAAATGGACACCAAAGAAATGTAATAGGATTGCTGGACAGAGCTGGCGGCCCACTTGAGATCCATGCGGAGGAACTTAAACGCAGTTGGAATGGTTATATCATTGTTCTTCAGTTGTGTATAGCCGCTTTGGAACGTGGAGTTGGTGGAGAATTGGGTTGAGTCAAGGCAGGGGTTCTGCTCGGCAGATACAATGGAGGGAAGCAGGAGCGTGAGGGAGTTGGGAAGGAGTCTGCCAGGGAGTGATCCTAGTTCTGGTCCCCCGAATCTGAGCTGGGTTAGGAAGGAGTGAGGACATGGGGGTGGTGGTGGACAAAGACAGAGGGGTAGAGAGAGCTGACAGAGGGGTAGGGAGGGTCAGACATTGTTGGAATTGGATATCAGAGGAGATGGTCTGGAAATCTGGGAGGCGGCATTCAGAGTGGAGTATATGAATTCAGAACTGTGGTGGTAGTACATTCATTAGCAAAGAGAACGTGTAACTCGGGCATGACCATGGGAATGGGTAGTTGGGGTAGGTTAGAGAAAGTGAACAAGCAGATCAAGGCCTTGACAACCATATTGGCTTGACAGTGTGTTGGTATTTTTATTAAAGACTTTTTTGTTATGGACCATTTTTAAAGTCTTTTGAATTTGTTACAATATTGCTTCTGTTTTATGTTTTTTTTTTTTTTTTTGGCTGCTGGACATGTGGGATCCTAGCTCCCTGACCAGGGATCAAACCCACACCCCCAGTATTGGAGGGTGAAGTCTTAGCCACTGGACCATGAGGGAATTTTAAAATGAGGACTGGACAGTGTGGAGGGGCAGACAGTGAACCAGGTGCTTAGCTAAGGAAAAAAGCAGGAGTGACAACACTGTCTATAGATGACTAGGAAGAATTGTTGACGGGTTGTGTAGTCTGGTGGGATGTTTCAGGGCACCTGGGATGTCGGGAGAAATGGTTTGGAAGCTGTAATGCTTCTCTGTGGTACATGGGTTGTGGGGAGAGAAAAGCACATCCCCACTACAAAGGCTCCAGATAAGGAGCTGTCCTTGGGGGACACCCAGGTTTCTATTAGATCAGGGACAAAGAGGTTGAACTTGAAAATATTCAAAATTTTTTCTGATGAAATGTGTGAGTTCTGGAGGTGATGGGGAGAGAGCTATGGGAAAGTCTAGAACAGTTTTAGAATTGCATTAAAATTTTTTTTTTTTTTTTGGCCATGCTGCAAGGTTTGTGGAATCTTAGTTCCCTGGGCAGTGAAAGTGCTGAGTCCTAACCACTGGACCACCAGAGAACTCCCTGGTTCCATTATTTTTAAAACAGATTTTTACACGAGTCAGTTTAGTTAAACTAGACATATAATCAAGCAACCTAGATCTCAGTAAGTCTCCTTATGCTGCAAAAACCCCACTCAGGGTATGTGTACTAAGGCTTAGTGTCCTCATATTTCTTAGATGAAACACAAAGTTCTGATATTTTCTCCCCTTACCCACTCTGGAGACTGCTCATGTTAGTGTGTGTTTATGGACTGCTAACTGGATTGTATTGAATGTTCTAGGGATATTTCTTCAGTCTCATGAGTACTTTCAGACCATATCATCTATAGTGTTCACTCTTATTTGTATTTGCTACCTCCAGCTTTCATTTGGGGATCATTTAGGTCTTGGGAACTTTTTGGGTTTATTCATTTGTTTTTCTGTTTTTCAGCTATTTATGAAAGTCCTCTCATTTCATAGATTCTAGTTTCCTAGTCCCTTCTAAGCTTTAAATTAAGGGATTTAAAAATTCATTTTAAAATGGTCAAAATTTTGGAAGAAATACTTCTCATCTTTCCTTGAATGTCACTTTCAACCAAAGAGTAATAGTTACTCACAGACTCTCAGTTTTAATGCCAAGAGGAGTAACAGCTGGAGATCTATATGGAAAAAATGATTGTTACTGAGGTGGGAATGAATCTATTCTACATACTTTATTATAGTCTTTTGATTTATATTTACTCCTTCACAAGTGGAAGTTGGATGCTAATGTAGGCATTCATTCTAAGATTTTACTATTGAGTTCAGTTCAGTCCAGTCACTCAGTTATGTCCGACTCTTTGTGACCCCATAGACTGCAGCACGCCAGGCTTCCCTGTCCATCACCAACTCCCGGAGGATTTTACTGTTAGAAATTTATTTGTGGATTCCAAATTGATTCTTTTTGGTTATTGATACTGTTTAAGTTAGTAAACTTATTAATATAGTTTTTGACAAAATCTCTTGCATAATTCACACTCAATCTTGATTTTTATTTGGAGAAAATAATTTCATACAAATGTTTTTACATTAAAGGTAAATTCAGTCTACGAAAATGAAAAACTAACAATTACTCATTTTCCTATTTGATGTAATATAACAAACTACATTGTCAGGATGCAGAGAAATCAAACCACAGTATAGAAGGGAGACATTCATCTCAAGCATCCCACAGTTGGCAAGGAAGACAGTCATGCCAGCCAAGGGTATGCAGTAGTACAGCCGTGTGTAAGAGACAGAAGACGTTTGTAGTTAACAATGAAATTTATAGCCCTGATAAGGACCTATAATTTTCACATGGGCGACAAACAGTACTGTTGGATGTAGTACATTCAGCTGAAGGAGGAGTGAATGGTTGTATTTGGTTAAAAGGTACTTAGCGTTTCTCTTCCATCACTAACACACGTACCTATATTTTATGTTTTGTTAGGGATGCCTCATTGCCAGTAGATGGAAGGGTGGCCAGGGTGTTGAGGGGTTAAAGACCATGTATCATTGAAAAATATTTTGGGACCAGGGCTTTTTTGGTTGAAAGAGGGGAACTCTTGTGAAACTATACACTGCCAGATGCTTAGAGCTGTAATAAGAGGGCTTGTCCTGTTTTCCTATCGGAATATTTCCCCCAACTTCACCCACATCCATGCAATCACCACGACTTTGTCTTATTTGAGTACAGATTGAATTCCAATTTACTTACTTCACTTTTTCAAAAGTTTAAGCACATTATTTACTCTATCCTTATATTAAATGGTAAAGTCCTTGAAAATTGTGTGATTGATAGCCTAGTTTATATATTTCTAATGTACATAACTCTGAAGATTTTTAAAAAGTTAAAAATCTTAACCATCTCTCACTTCATCAGTATGGGGAAACTCTGCTTTAGAGGCCAACCTTGGGATAGATGGAATGAAGTTACTGGGGAACCAGATACGGGCCTGTTCAAGGAAGGGCTGTCTGTTCTCTGAGCACATAGGCACAATGCCCCTTTCTTATTTTCTGGATCAGAGTTATTTGCATGGGAATATGAGATAGGATTTGTCTCAGAGGACACTAGGCTTCTTATTCATTGTGTTTCCTTTCATACTCTACACTTTAGGATTACACCTGGCTCATCTTAGGTTCTCATATTTATTTATTTAGAGGTGTGATTCTCGAGTTTTACTTAGACAAATGAATTGTTACTTTTTATTGTTTTTCCTTTTTGAAAACAGGTATTATCTTCATAAATACTGAATTATTTCAGCAGTTTTTTTCAACTTTTCTTTAGTAGTTCTATTTTCTACTCTTAAAAGAGTAAGACTTTTAAAGTTTCATATGGCTTATATTATGCTGGATTACAAATCAGAGATTCTGACAGATTTCAAACTACAAAGGTGGATAAAATGTTTTAGTGTGCTATGAGTTTCTAAAACATTTTCCTCTGTTCTTTTATGGTGTGTTTTTTTTCTCTTTTCTGAGATGGTCAAAGCATTCCTTTTGGGAGACAAGCTGGGGGTAGTAATATCATGTTGTTTTGTGTTAGGAAAATTGAATTTGACTCAGAACTGTTTTAGGAACTAACAGTCACCAGATATTTTAAGAATGCTTTAAATGTGAACATATGTAAAAAAGTGAAAATATTAGTGACCTTCTCACCACCCTTTCCCCTTTCCTAGCACTATAGTATGATTGGCTGTAGTTCAAGATTGTATATGTTGCTGTTTTATATTCATTTTAAAATGAAAAAAAAAATTGCTAATGAAAGTTTCCTTAATATAGGCTGATTACGTAGAAAGAGAGATACTTGAGGACTGGGTGGGCCCTTTAATAAATAGGGTATGTTTTCATCAATAAACTAATATTTTAGTATATTTCTTTGAAGAAATACTGTTCTAAAGATATCATGTAAACTTTTTCAAATTTTAGGGTTTCTTTTACTACATTATTTTAGAAATCAAAACATTCTAATCAGAAAAGCAAGTTGTATTTAGTACCAGTAATCAGAGGTAACCACTCTAAGCATTATGGTATATACTTATCATCACCTTACAAAAGGAAATGCCTACTGTGGTTTTTTAGTGGTATGCATTTTAAGTTTAACATATAGAAAAATGTACAATTAGTGTATAGTTCAGTTCATTAGCAAAAATGAATGAACATATATGTAATTACCAGTCAGGACCAGTATTCCCAGCACCCTGGAAACTCCTCTCATGCACTCTCCTAATAGCTCTCCTCTCCCAGCTGCAGGGGAAACCACTGCTGTGACTTGTAGCACCATAGATTAATTTTGAACTTTATATTGATGGAATCATATGCTATGACTATCATATGTATTATTTTCTGTCTTCTTTGATTTGTAAAATTCATTTATGTTTTTTCATGAGGCATAGTTTGATCGTTTTTGTATTAGTCCATCTTAAGACTATCTCATACTGTATTTCTCCTTCATACTGTAATAAACATTTGATTATTTCCAACTTTTGCCTGTTAAAATAATGCTGTGTACATCTTTGTACATGTCTTTGCACATATGTAAGCATTTTATTGAGTATAATAATTAGGCAAATTGCTGGGTCCTAGCTGTGCATCATTCACATATAGTGGGTACAGTTAAACAGTTTTCCAAATTGTTTTCACCTATTACGCTCTCACTAGAGTATATGAGAGTTGGCCTTGTTCCACATCCATGCCCAACATGTTTTTGGAGAAGGAAAGGATGGAGTTGTGTTTTTGAGATATAATTTATGTACAGTAAAATTTACCTTCTATTAGTTTAATGAATACATACAGTCATATACTAACCACCATAACCATAAGATATTGAGCATTTCCATCATCTTAAAAAGTCTCCTTGTGTTCCTTTGCAGTCAAACCATAACAACTGGCTCTCCAAAATAGTTAAGCATTGCAGATATCTACCACTTAATATCAGTAATCGATTCATGAAAATCAGATATTATGCAAAAAAATACTAATCTGGAACGTATCTACCATTATTTTAAATTTTAAAAATTGTTTATATAATAACTCAAAATATTCAACCTGTTTTTTTTTTTTTTCAACCTGTTTTTAAAAGCACACTAAATGCCAATGTTTAACAAACTAGTGTGTTTTTATATAAAATGCTTAAAACATGGCTTCCTGATCAAAGTAATGATTTAAATAATCATTTTTTCCCTTCTGTTCAGTCATTTTTTCCTCTTTCTTGTTTACAACCTTTTCACCTTTTGCCTCTTACTGTATAACACTTAGCAAAATCAAGGGCTCGTTGTGAAAGGTCTTAGAAAACACGTTTAGTATGTGTGCCCAGTGGTGGAGAATGTCTCTCTCAGGGCATGACACTGAGATGCCCTCTTAGTTATCAATAACATCTGAGACATTCATCTTCTTTATTTTTTTTTTTAACACTCAGTTCAGTTTCAAAATGTCAGTGATTCTGTCATACCAATTACCTTTGTAATGAAATTTGATTCCCTCCCCCCCCCAGTACATTATTTTTTTTTAATGTTTTGAGTTTTGGAGGTATAAATATAAAAGATTATTTTATAAACACTAGTTTAAAAGGATTAAACTGAGTGACATGTTCTAGGAAGTTTAGATATTAAAAACTAGGTGACAGTCTACTGGGAAAATGTTAATTTTGTTGACGTTCTGGGTGATATGCCTGGCTTTCTAACCACAGGCTTGGTTTTCTCTTGTGTTGATGAATATGTCACAATTAATTCAGCCAGTTCCTTCTTATTTAATATTTAAGTATATATGTTTTCACTGAGCTTTAAGATGGCTAGCTCTCTCTTTGATCTTTGTATCGTTCTTTTTTTTTTTTTTGGCTGTGTTCAGTCTTCATTGTGGCACACAGGCTTTCTCTAGTTGTGGCATGGGCTTAGCTTGCTGCAGTGCATGCGCTCTAGAGCACTCAGGCTTTTTAATTGTGGTGTGCGGGCTTAGGGGCTCCGCAGCATGTGGGATCTTAGTTCCGCAGCCAGGGATAGAAGCCTTGTCCCACTGATTGGAAGGCGGATTCTTAACCAGTGGACCTCCAGGGAAGTCCCTGTATTCATTCTTTAGAATAAACTGTAGAGTTGGACTTGTTGTTAGGCCAAATAATCTGCACACTGCTAATGCTTGTGGTACACATTACTTGATTTCCCTTCCTAAAAATACAGCCCATTTACAGTCCTGCCTCTGGTGTCTGAAAATACCTGTTTCCTAGTATCCTCCCCACAGTTAAAGTATTATAATTTGAAATGTAGGACTAAAGCCAATTTTTGAGACCTATATTTAGACGTTTAAAAATAGCATGCTTTCCCTTTAAATACCAAATATAAAATCCCTGTTGTTTATATACTTTTAAAATATAAGTTCTGTCTTATACACTGTAAAAATAACCTTTGGTAAGTAACTGAAATACTAAAGAAAGTAAAGTTGAAGTAAAGGAGCAAATTAAATTTATAAGTTGAATATAAAACATTAAAAAGATGTAGCTCTTTTCCATCAAGGAGACAACAGGAAGACTTGTGCGTAAGTTACATAAATTGTTCAGTAATGTTCAGTTGCTAAGTCATGTGCGCATGCCAGGCTCCTGTGTCCTTCACTATCTCCTGGAGTTTGCTCAAATTCATGACTGCTGAGTCAGTGATGCTATCTAACCGTCTCATCCTATGTTGTCCCCTTCTCCTTTGCCTTCAATCTTTCCCAGCATCAGGACCTTTTCCAATGAGTTGTTTCTTTGCATCAGGTGGCCAAGGTATTGGAGTTTCAGCTTCGGTCCTTCCTATGAATAGTCAGGGTTGATTTCCTTTAGGATTGACTGATTTGATCTCCTTACCGTCCAAGGGACTCGGAAAAGTTTTCTCCAGCCTCACAGTTCGAAAGCATTAGTTCTTCTGCACTCAGCCTTTATGGTCCAACTCTCACATCCATACATGACTAGTGGAAAAACCATAGCTTTGACTATATAGACCTATGTGAGCAAAGTGACATCTTTGCTTTTTATATGCTATCTAGGTTTCTCATAGCTTTCCTTCCAGGGAGCAAGCTTCTTTTAATTTCATGGCTGTAGTCACAGTCTGCAATGATTTTGGAGCCCAAGAAAATGAAATCTGTCTCTGTTTCCACTTTTCCCCCTTCTGTTTGCCATGAAGTGATGGGACCGGATGCCATGATCTTAGTTTTTTGAATGTTGAGTATCTAGTCAGCTATTTCACTCTTCTCTTTCACCCTCATCAAGAAGCTCTTTAGTTCCTCTTTACTTTCTGCCATTATAGTGAAACTGATGTGAAGAGCTGCCTCATTGGAAAAGACTGATGCTGGGAAAGATTGAAGGCAAAAGGAGAAGAGAGCAAACTCTTAGAGAGATGTACTCTGCAAAGAAGTTAAATATAGCAGGGTGACAATATACAGCCTTGACATACATAAACTTGTATGCAGGACAAGAAGCAACAGTTAGAACCAGACATGGAACACTGTTATGACTGGTTCAAAATTGGGAAGGGAATACGTCAAGGCCGTATATTGTCATCCAGCTTATTTAACTTATATGCAGAGTACATCATGCAAAATGCTGGGCTGGATGAATCACAAGCTGGAATAAGATTGCTGGGAGAAATATCAACAATCTTAGTTGTGCAGATGATACCACTTCAATGGCAGAAAGTGAAGAGGAACTAAAGAGCCTCTTGATAAAAGTGAAAGAGGAGAATGAAAAAGCTGGCCTGAAACTCAACATTCAGAAAGCTAAGATCATGGCATCTGGTCCTATCACTTCATGGCAAATAGATGGGGAAAATGTGGATACAATGTCAGATTTCATTTACTTGGATTCTAAAATCAATGCTGACGGTGACTGCAGCCATGAAATTAAGACACTTGCTCCTTGGAAGAATAGCTATGACAAACCTAGACAGTGTATTAAAAAGCAGAGGGATCACTTTGCCAACAAAGGTCCATTTAGTCAAAGCTATGGTTTTTCCACTAGTCATGTGTGGATGTGAGAGTTGGACCATAAAGAAGGCTGATCACCAAAGAACTGATGCTTTTGAACTATGGTGCTAGAGGAGATTCTTGGGAGTCCCGTGGACAGCAAGGAGATCAAACCAATCAATCCTAAAGGATATCAACCCTTAATGTCCATTGGAAGGACTGATGCTGAAGCTGAAGCTCCAATACTTTGGCCACCTGATGCAAAGAGCTGACTCATTGGAAGAGACCTTAATGCTGGGAAAGATTGAAGGCGGGAGGAGAAGGGGCAACAGAGGATGAGATGGTTGGATGTCATCACTGGCTCAATGGATTTGACTTTGAGTAAACTCAGGGAGACAGTGAAAGACAGAGAAGTCTGAAGTGTTGCAATTCATGGGGTTGCAAAGAGTCCAAGGCAACTTAGTGACTGAAGAACAACAACATGGTAGTTGGAACATTTTTTGGCATTGATGGTCTTTGGGATTAGTAGGAAAACTGACCTTTTCCAGTTCTGTGTCCTGCTGAGTTTTCTGAATTTGCTACAATTTGCTGCATAAAGTAGCACTTTAACAGAATCATCTTTCAGGATTTTAAATAGCTCAGTTGAAAATCCATCATGTCCACTAGCTTTGTTTGTAGTAATACTCCCTAAGGCCCACTTGACTTCACATTCCAAGATGTCTGGTTCTAGGTGAACAACCACACCATCATGGTTATCCACGTCATTATGACTTTTTTGTTTAGTTTTGTGCATTCTTGCCACCTCTTATTAATCTCTTCTGCTTCTTTTAGGTCCTTACCATTTCTGTCCTTTATCATGACCATTCTTCATGAAATGTTCCTTTGATACCTCCAGTTTTCTTGAAGAGATCTGTGGTCTTTTCCATTGTATTGTTTTCTTCTTTGTCTTTGCCTTGTTCATTTAAAAAGACCTCCTTGTGTCTCCTTGCTATTCTCTGGAACTCTGCATCCAGTTTGGTATATCTTTCCCTTTCTCCCTTGCCTTCTGCTTCTCTTCTTTTCATAGCTGTTTGTAAAGCCTCCTCAGACAATCGTTTTGCCTTCTTGCATTTCTTTTTCTTTGGAATGGCTTTGGTCACTGCTTCCTGTACCATGTTACAAACACCTGTCCATGGTTCCTCAGGCACTCTGTCTACCAGACCTAATCCCTGAATCTATTAGTCACCTCTACTGTATAATCATAAGGGATTTGATTTAGGTCATACCTGAATGGCCTAGTGGTTTTCCCTACTTTTTTGCAGTATTAGCCTGAATGTTGTAATAAGGAGCTCATGACCTGAGCCACAGTCACCTCCAAGTCTTGTTTTTGCTAACTGTATAGACTTTTCCATCTTTGGCTGCAAAGAACATAATTAGTCTGATTTTGTTATTGACCGTCTGGTGATGTCCATGTGTAGAGTCATCTCTTGGGTTGTTGGAAAAGGATGTTTTCTATGACCAGCATTTTCTAATGACAAGACTCTGTTAGCCTTTGCCCTGCTTCATTTTGTACATCAAGGCCAAACTTGCCTGTTAATTCCAGCTATCTCTTGGCTTCCAGTTTTTGCATTCCAGTCCCCTGTGATAAAAACGGCATCTTTTTTTGATATTAGTTCTAGAAGATATTGTAGGTCTTCATAGAACCGGTCAACTTCAGCTTCTTCAACAAAAGTTGTTGGAACATAGATTTGGATTACTCTGATGTTGAATGATTTATCTTACATACATAAGTATGATCAAAACCAGACTTTCCTAAGTACAGTACTGAAGAGAGTTGTAATCAGAGTACTATAAAAGCAGTTATTTTTTGCTTTATTAGAACAGACGAGTCTGATTTGGACCTTGAGGAATTTTTTAAAGCAAAAAAGTATGAGGAAGAAATGAAAGAAAAAATTTTAAAAATGGAAGAAAGTAGAATGCCTTCTTTGGTTATTTGTAAACTTGAAAAAAGTCTATAAACCACTGTCAGTTCTCTTCATTGATTTCTGAATTATTTTTTTTCCAGGGTCATCCTTTGTCTCCCCATAAACTCATGACAGTTTATTTCCTTTTCTTTTCTATATTTGTTTCTCCTTTTGACTATAAACTTCATGGATAGGGCCTCATTGTCTTGGATTCGTTCGTGTCTGATCTAGTTTCTTGCACTTTGATTGATCCATACCAGTACCTTACTAAATGATGAGACGAGTGTATGTAAGTGCCCAAGTGATAAGTACATACTTGGTGACAGTATGTTTCCTCTGTGTCTGGTATGTGACCCTTAAAAGAAATTAACTTCAACGAAGTTAAGTGATCATCAGATACTTTTTCCCATGCAAATGTTTCTCACTGGTGATGCAGTTATTCTGTATTTTGATGGTATCGGTGTCAGATCCTGATTGTGATATTCTATAAATTTTTAAGATGTTACCATTAGAAGAAATTAGTTGAAAGGTTATTTTTTTTTTTAATGAGAACATATGCATCTATAATAATCTCAAAAACTTTAAGGAGATTGATGGCCAAAAAATTTTTAAAAACTGTTGTTTGTTTTTTAAAAAGATCACTAACCAAGTAGTAATGTTTTGGAACTTTATAGCACATAATGAGCTCCTTATTGCAAAATTCAGGCTTAAATAGAAGAAAGTAGGGAAAACCCCTAGTCTACTCAGGTATGATCTAAAGCAAATCCCTTATGATTATACAGTGGAGGTGATAAATAGATTCCAGGGATTAGATCTGATAGAGTGCTTGAAGAACTATGGACAGAGGTTCGTAACATTGTGTAGGAGGTGGTGACCAGAACAATCCCCAAGAAAAAGAAATGCAAAAAGGAAAGGCAAAATGATTGTTTGAGGAGGCCCTACAGATGGCTGAGAAAAGAAGAGAAGCAAAAAGGCAAAGGAGAAAGAAAAAGATAGACCCAACTGAATGCAGAATTCCAGAGAATAGCAAGGAGAGATAAGGAAGCCTTCTTAAGTGAACAACACAAAGAAATAGAGGAAAAGAATAGAATGGGAAAGACTAGAGATCTCTTCAAGAATATTAGAGATACAAGGGAACGTTTCATGCAAAGATGGGCTCAATAAAGGACAGAAATGGCAAGGACCTAACAGAAGCAGAAGAGATTAAGAAGAGGTGGCTCGAATATACAAAAGAACTATACAAAAAAGGTTTTAATGACCCAGATAACCACGGTGGTGTGGTCACGCACCTAGAGCCAGACATCCTGGAGTGTGTAGTCAAGTAGTCCTTAGGAAGTATTACTACCGGCAGAGCTAGTGGAGGTGATAAAATTCCAGCTGAGCTATTTAAAATCCTAAAAGTTGATGCTGTCAAAATGCTGCACTCAATATGTCAGCAAATTCTGAAAACTCAGCAGTGACAACAGGACTGGAAAAGGTCAGTTTTCATTCCAGTCCCAAAGAAGGGCAATGCCAAAGAATGCTCAGACTACCACACAGTTGCACTCATTGCACATGGCTAGCAAGATAATGCTCAAAATCCTTCAAGCTAGGCTTCATCAGTACATGAACTGAGAATTTCCAGAGATACAAGCTGGATTTAGAAAAGGAGAGGAACCAGAGATCAAGTTGCCAACATCTATTAGATAATAGAGAAAGCAAGGGAATTCCAGAAAAAATCTACTTCTGCCTCATTCGCTACCCTAAGGCCTTTGACTGTGTGGATCACAATGAACTGTGGAAAATTCTTAAAAAAATGGGGTTACCAGACTACCTTACCTGTCTCCTGAGAAACTTGTACACAGGACAAGAAGCAACAGTTAGAACCGGACGTGGAACAACAGAATGCTTCAAGATTGGGAAAGGAGTATGTCAAGCCTGTGTATTGTCACCCAGCTTATTTAACTTCTATGCAGATTACATCATTCAAAATGCTGGACTAGATGAATCACAAGCTGGGATCATGATTGCCAGGAGAAATTATGAACAACTTCAGATATGCAGACGACACCACTCTAAAGGCAGAAAACTAAGAGGACCTTAGCCTTTTGATGAGGATGAAAGAGGAAAGTGAGAAATCTCGCTTAAAATTCAACATTCAAAAAACTAAGATCATGGCATCTGGTCCCATCGCTTTATGGCTAAACTTGATGGGGAACGTGGAAACAGTGACAGATTTTATTTTCTTGGACTCCAAAATCACTGTGTATGGTGACTGCAGCCCCAAAATTAAAGGAAGCTTGCTCCTTGGAAGGAAAGGTATGATAAACCTAGACAGTATATTAAAAAGCAGAGACATCATTTTGCCAACAATGGTCTGTGTAGTCCAAGCTATGGTTTTTCAGGTAGTCATGTATGGATGTGAGAGTTGGACTGTAAAGAAAGCTGAGTACTGAAGAATTGATGCTTTTGAACTGTGGTGTTGGAGAAGACTCTTGAGAGTCTCTTGGACTGCAAGATCATCAAACCAGTCAATCCTAAAGGAAATCAACCCTGAATTGGAGCTGTAGCTCCAATACTTGGCCACTTGATGCAAAGAGCTGACTCACTGGAAAAGACCTTGATGCGGGGAATGATTGAGGGCAAGAGGAGAAGGGGGCAACAAAGGATGAGATTGTTGGATGGCATCACCGACTCAATGGACATGAGTTTGAGCAAACTTTGGGATATGGTGATGGACAGGGAAGCCTGGGGGTGCTGCAGTTCATAGAATTGCAATGAATTGGACTTGACAGCACTAAACAACAACAACAACAACACTTAATTGTGTTAGGATACTGGTTTGGCTTTTAATAGAGATCAGGTACCAGTGGCTTAAAAAAAATAGAAGATTTACATTTCTCTCACATGAAAGTCTAAGCTAGTCTAGGGGTATAGGCAGGTTTGCTTCCTGAGGCCATTCAGAGAATAGAGTTCCTTCTCTCTTGTTTTTTCATTCCCTTGGTCGTATCCTCATGCACAAAGCCAAATCTGCCTGCCCAACCCTCTACCTGAGTTCTTGCACATGTGAAGCATGAGGATTGGAAGAGAAAATAAGTTCTTTTTAAGGATATTATCTAAAACTTGCATGTGTTGTTCCTACTCACATCCTGTTGGCTGAAATTTAGTTATGTGGCCATAGTTTTCTGTAAGAAAGATTGGGAAGTATAGTTCTGCCCAGCTAAACGTCAGGGCGTTTTATTAATAAAAGGAAAGAGAGCATGATATTGGGATCAGGTAGTTACTCTGCCCTAATGTCTGCCCTGGAATGTATGTTCAGTGACTTCCTTGGCAAAACTGTCTTCCCTTGTTTCACTACACTTATAGAGGAAAAGTATAGATGCCTTAAGAGTTAGGTATATTTGTTGGATCATTATGGCAATGAAAATTGATATGAATATTTGCTTCCCCTTTCTCTAAACTCCTCAGAGACAAAGTATGATTTTTTCCTTGTTTGTATTTTTTACAGCTGGCATAGGGCCTAACCATAATTAGGTACTCGCTGCCTATTTATTGACCGATTACCCTTTTTTCTGTATTGATTGAAATGTCTCTAGCAGAATTGTCATAAGTATTTATCTGACCTGCTTTCTCCTTAATTTCTTCATGATATCTGTTTTGTTACAGGATTACAGCTCAAATATATGAATGTGACCCTTTTATCAGATTTTTATAGCTATGGAAGACAGTATAGTATGTTATCATGTGTTTTTGGTATAGTTTTGCTTGAATAATTAGTGTTTTATAATATAGATGTTAGATGTAAGAAATCAGTTGTAGTGTGGCAAGTGGCATGTTTAGTAATGTGAAGAAAGTAGTAATTTACCTTAATTCCATTGTCTTAATAGTTTGAGTTCAAAATTTCTTAAAATGAGTTGTTTTTTCTTTGATTATTATTTTACTGATGTTTCAGTTTGTCACACTTTATATTTTTCTCACATTTTTATTCTTAAGAATAAATAATCTTGAGTTACTACTTTTAAAAGGTTGAATCACCAACACTCAGTTTTTTCTTTTAGTTAATTTCAGTATTCTTAGTTAGATGAATTTTATTTTAAGCATTTATTTGGAGGCCTGAGGGATACAATTAAAGAACTTTGGAGATCATTCTTAATTTGGTTTTTAGAACAGAAGGAAATATACTGTAACTTTCCCTTATTTTTCTGGTGGAGAGAAACTTTTTTTTGCCAGCAGGAAAATGCAATTCCACTAAGATTCTTGGGTCAGAGATCAGAGGCTTGGATCAGCAAAAAGAAACTAACTTTTGGAAGAATTTTAGTCCAATTTTATGGGCCAGTTTAAACTACAATGTAGGCAATGGCAGGGTGCCTGCTTTCCCTATAAGGAAGGGAAAGCCACATGGCAGTGATATTTACCAGAGTAAGGAAGGAGGGCTGTGTGTCTGGAGGGGGTAGGGTGGGAGAGCTTCTCAATAAAATGTTCATTTGTCTGACATTATAAGCAGCTTTACAGCCCTCTTGGAAAAACTTGAAGGGGGTTAAAAAAAAAAAAAAAGGAGACTTGAAGTTCTGTTAAAAGAGAATCAGAATTTTGTTTGTTAAATTTGTCCAGGGCTAGTCGACTCTTATTTCTCCTAGTAATGAAGATGTGCAGCTGTGAAGAGAATCCAAAAAAAAAAAAAAAACCACTTATATTTTACCTTGGAGAGCATTTTGTGATTATTTTTATTGCCGATTGAACTTTCTAGTTGTGTTTTTCTTTGCTTGCAATCCTGGAACACACAGTGGTGGATATAGGGGTAGGCAGCTATGGAGCAGACTCTGAGTGGAAGGAAGTGACTGGAAATTTTTTAAAATGTCAAGATAAACAGCAAATCAGTCCCAAAGCAAATAATACTTGGCTACTGGTTGTACTTTCTTATATAATTTTGCTTTTCTTATTAAATGCCTCAAATTTCCCAACTATATTGTGAACATTGTTTTGAATAAATTTAAGTTTGTGTGTAGTGATCACTTATTTTTTTAGTTTGTTTTTAATTGTGTGTGTGTGTGTGTATTTACATACATACTCACATTATTTTTTAAAAATATTTTTTTCCATATGGTTTATCATGGGATGTTGAATATGGTTTTCTGTGCTATACAGTGGGACCTTGTTTATCCTTTCTATATGTAAAAGCTTGTATCTACTAACCCCAGCCTCCCACTCCATTCTTCCCTCACCCATCCCCCACCCCCACCCCACCCCCCCACCCCTGTCCCGGCAACCACCAGTTTCTTCTGTATGTCTGTAATTCTGTTTCTGTTCATAGATAGACTCAGTTGTGTCATATTTTAGACTCCACATATAAGTGACAGTCTTCTTCTTTCTGACTTATTTCACTTGGTTTGGTAATATCTAGTTGTATCCATGTTGTTTCAGATAGCGTTAGTTTATTCTTGTTTATGACTGAATAGTATTCCGTTTTATGTACGTACCACATCTTCTTCATCTGTTGGTCTGTGGATGGACATTCAAGTTATTTCCATGTCTTGCTATCATGAATAGTGCCACTGTGAACACAGCGGTATGTGTGTCTGTCCCTGGAGGCTCACAGGCAAAGAATCTGCCTGCCAGTGCAGGAGATGCAAGTTTGCTCCCTGGGTTGGAAAGATTCCCAGGAGAAGGAAATGGTAACCCACTCCAGTATTCTTGTCTGCAAAATCCCATGGATAGAGCAACCTGGCGTGCTGCAGTCCATGGGGTCGCAAAAAGTTCAGTTTAGTTCAGTTCAGTTCAGTCACTCAGTCGTGTCCGACTCTTCGCAACCCCATGAATCACAGCATGCCAGGCCTCCCTGTCCATCACCAACTCCTGGAGTTCACCCAGACTCACGTCCGTTGAGTCAGTAATGCCATCCAGCCATCTCATCCTCTGTCGTCCCCTTCTCCTCCTGCCCCCAATCCCTCCCAGCATCAGAATCTTCCAGTGAGGCAACTCTTCACATGAGGTGGCCAAAGTACTGGAGTTTCAGCTTCAGCATCATTCCCTCCAAAGAAATCCCAGGGCTGATCTCCTTCAGAATGGACTGGTTGGATCTCCTTGCAATCCAAGGGATGCTTGGGGCTGGTGCACTGGGACAACCCAGAGGGATGGTATGGGGAGGGAGGAGGGAGGAGGGTTCAGGATGGGGAACACATGTATACCTGTGGTGGATTCATTTCAATATTTGGCAAAACCAATACAATATTGTAAAGTTTAAAAATAAAATAAAATTAGATTTTGCATAGTTTTCTTCTCCAACACCACAGTTCAAAAGCATCAATTCTTCGGCACTCAGCCTTCTTCACAGTCCAACTCTCACATCCATACATGACCACAAAACAAACCATAGCCTTGACTAGACGGACCTTCATTGGCAAAGTAAAATGTCTCTGCTTTTCAATATGCTATCTAGGTTGGTCATAACTTTCCTTCCAAGGGGTAAGCGTCTTTTAATTTCATGGCTGCAGTCACCATCTGCAGTGATTTTGGAGCCCCCTCCCCTCAAAAAAAAATAAAGTCTGACACTGTTTCCCCATCTATTTCCCATGAAGGGATGGGACCAGATGCCATGATCTTAGTTGTCTGAATGTTGAGCTTTAAGCCAACTTTTTCACTCTCCACTTTCACTTTCATCAAAAGGCTTTTGAGTTCCTCTTCACTTTCTGTCATAAGGGTGATCTCATCTGCATATCTGAGGTTATTGATATTTCTCCCGGCAGTCTTGATTCCAGCTTGTGTTTCTTCCAGACCAGCGTTTCTCATGATGTACTCTGCATATAAGTTAAATAAGCTGGGTGATAATACACAGCCTTGACGTACTCCTTTTCCCATTTGGAGTTGGACATGACTTAATGACTGAACAAAAACAGCTGGATATATGCAGAGGAGTGGGATTGATCATACACTAATTCTATTCTTAGTTTTCTGAGGAACCTCCAACAAATAGGTCTTTTACCTCTTGTTTAGGTTAGGTTTATTCCTAAGTTTTTTGTTTTTAATGTGATTAAATGCATTTTTTAATCCAGATTCAGTATCAAGGAGATTTTTCTGGCCTTGTCAAGTGAGTATATAGCTATGATTCTTGTTCTGTACTTTGGCACTGCATATATAATATGAGAAATATTATAACACATATATATATAACATTGTGGTTTGGTAGACTTATTTGTAAAATAAAAATTCAGACTTGGTTTGTTTTTAAAGGTTGGCTCTTTGACTCTGGTTTACACTCTTCTAAAGTTATTTATCCATTCAGACTTTCGTCATCTTTTCCAATTTGGGTATTTTGTATTTTCCTAGATATGCATATTTTGCTTAGGTTTTCAAAAATATTGGTATAAAGTTGTACATGAAATTTTCTTATAATTGCATATATGTTTTGATATGTAAAGAAAAACTGAGAAAGGTATGTAAGAAACTTAATAATATCCTGATTATCTTTGGAAAGTGGAAGTGGAATTATGGGAACAGGAAGCAATAGTCTTTAGAAGTCTTATGTCCATGGGCAATATGAGAACTTCCAAATGATGGACCTGTTTTACTTTCATAATCAAAAAAGAGTATTATTTAAAACTTCAGAATATGAGAAATTGTACATAATTTACGTAATGTACACAATATTGTACATAAATAGTTTCATCTTGCTAGCCCCAGCACATTTCAGTTGTGTGTTTTCTTCTCAAGCTGGCCTCTGGACTGTCTTCACACTGGGTGGCGTGGGCAGCAAAGTGGCCGCTGCCTCAGAACTTTCTTCCCCTCTGGCCAACCAGAGTCTTCTGCTCCTGCTGGTGCTGGCCAACCTGACAGATGCTGCGGATGCGCCAAACCCCTACAGGCAGGCCATCATGTCTTTTAAGAACACACAAGGTTTGTGGTATTTTTTTACTCTGAATATTCTTTTCTAATAAGGAAAGAGGGTATTGCTTACTCCAAATTGTTTACTGTTTTTCAGCAGTGGGGATATATTTTCATATTGGTTTAAGATGAGAAAAACTTAAATTTTATGTCCGTATTCTCAGGAAGGTCAAGTAAATTTCAGATGATAACTACATTTCTTTATACCTGTATTTACATTTCTTTCCAAGATAACCAAGCCAGCATGGGCTTAATTTGGATCCACATCTCCTACCTATTGCGACTTCCCTGGTGACACTAATGGTAAAGAATCTGCCTGCAGTGCAATAGATGCAGGAGGTGCAGGTTCAATCCCTGGGTCAGAAAGATCCTCTGGAGGAGGGCATGGCACCCCACTCCAGTATTCTTGCCTGGAGAATCCCATGGACAGAGGAGCCTGGCGGGCTACAGTTCATAGAGTTGCAAAGAGTTGGACACAACTGAAGTGACTTAGCACATAGTCCTTCCTATTAGGTGAAGGAATTAACCAGGAAATGATATGTTGTTTGAAATTTTTTATTTAAATTCTGTGTTCCAGTTAGAGTTTTATAGAACTGAAAATAGTAACTGAGCTTAGCAAACTTTTCCTGCAAAGGGGCAGATGACTTTGCAGGGCCTTCTGGTCTCTGTCACCCCACCTCTTACCTGCCCTTGTAGTATAAAAGCAGCACAGAAAGCTCTTTGCAACCCCATGGACTAAAGAGTCCATGCCATTCTCCAGGCCAGAATACTGGAGTGGGTAGCCTTTCCCTTCTCCAGGGGATCTTCCCAACCTAGGGATCAAACCCAGGTCTTCTGCATTGCAGGTGGATTCTTTACCAGCTGAGCCACCAGGGAAGCCCCAAGAATACTGGAGTGGTTAGCCTATCTCTTCTCCACTGGATCTTCCCAACCCAGGAATTAAACCAGGGTCTCCTGCACTGCAGGTGGATTCTTTACCAGCTGAGCTACTAGGGAAGCACAAAAAAGCAGCACAGGTAATACATAAGCAAATGAGCAAGGCTGGGTGCCAGTAAAAGTTTATTTCCAAAGCAGGTGGTGTCTGTGGGCTGTAATTTGCCAAACCCTGAAGTAGAGCATGAGCAGATATTTCCACATTGAAACAGTAATCACTTATCAAAAGGTTACACTCCTAAAGCAAGATTAATATGGTAGCTAGGTTTTCAAAATACATCCAACACTAGTGTAATTAAGATGGGTTAGAAGCGCACTTTCAAGGCTTCTGGTGTCCTATGCTTTGTTCCTTTCCAGAGCTGTGCTAGAATGTTTCTTACAGACAGCGATGAATGTGCCAGTTTTTGTGCCTTTGTCAATTCTGGCATTATTATTTGCAGGGGATATGTGTGTCTAGGGCTTCCCAGGTGGCACAGTGGTAAAGAATCCACCTGCCAATGCAGGAGATGCAAGAGTTTCAGGTTTGATCCCTGAGTCGGGAAGATCCTGTGGAGTAGGAAATAGTAACCCACTCCAGTTTTCTTGCTTGAAAAATCTCACAGACAGAGGAGCCTGGTGGGCTACAGTCCTTAGGGTTGCAAAGAGTTGGACACGACTGAGCAGGTGCACGTGCGTGCGCGCGAGTCTCTAACAATTTAATAGGTAAGTAATGAAAACCCACACTTCCCTGGCTATTCAGTGGTTAAGACTCTGCACTTCCAATGCAGAGGGTGCAAGTTTAATCCCTGGTTGGGAAACTAAGATCCCATATGCCATGCAGTGCAACCAAAAAGAAAAGAAATGAAAACCCGTGTATCTAATAATATTTTGTATTCTCATTTCTGTACTCTTCTTAGTGACAGTGTGACTTCAGGGTTAAAAAAGGAAGTTTTAGAGGCAAGGTAATCTGAGTTCCTGTCACACTCCTGTTACTTCAGAGCTATCAAGCCTTTCACAATAAACCTTATCAAGCCATATCTCATTATCAGGCCAATATCAGGCCTTATCTCAATAAGCCTCAATGGCTTTTTCAGTAAAATGAAGATAGTTTCACCTAATCAGATTTGTGTAAGTACCACACAAGGTAAGGTTTTAGAATAATTAGCTCGGACTTGGCAGCATAGCAGGTGTTCAGTATATGGTATCTGCTGTTGTTACTTTTGCTGCGCTAGCCAAAGGGTACTGTTCAGGGTTGAACTTTTAAGAGTCATCTTTGGAGAGACTGTGGTATAGTGATTCAGAACATTGGCTTTAGGGTTAGACTGACCCTAAAGGAGTCGTATCCAAGATTTTAAGTATTAGATTCCTTATTAATGAAGCAGGGATTATAATCTCTGGCTCATAAGGTTTTACAAGAATTAAGTGAGCATTTATCATAGGCTAGACTCACTAAATCATTGCTGCTTTTGTAAGAAACAGTATAATGTGGTGGAAACAACAGGAGCCAATCTGTGTTTACTCAGGAATGTTCTTGGAAAAGTTGATGTATGGCAGAGGCCATCACAATATTGTAAAATAATTATCCTCCAATTAAAATAAATAAATTTTTTAACAAGTTGCTTAATCTCTGTAAGCCTCTACTTTGTAAAACTGGTCAGAGTAATGACATGGTTGTCATACGGGTTAAATAAGAGATAATATGGATAAAGCTGTCAGTATAATGGCTGGTTCATAGTACTTACTAGCTAGTAACAGACACACAACATATGTATTCCATTTGTAGTCAGTCTGGTGAACTTTTTATTTTACTTCCATTGTAAGGAGGAGTACTATGTCCAGGACCCTCCTCCACTGCATCTTCTGTAGATTGTGTAATATTTGCATCCTCAATATGTTCAGCCCTTCCTTTTTCCATCCCTTGCAAAAATGTAGGTCAGTCTTAACAAAACAGTTACTTTTGTATGTGTCAAAAATACAAAGTAAGTACTAAACAGGGATTAGGGTTGAAAAAATAATCTGTGTTTTGAATGTGGAAGAAAAGTGAGGGCATTTTGTAATATTGTTAAAGATATTTTTAGGTACATTATTCTCACAAATGTAAAGTTTAGAAAGGAAAATCTGAGAAGCATAGGGCTGTGCTATCCAAGACTTTGCTGGTACACGTTTCTTTTCCATAAGAGCACGGCTTCAGGAAATGTTAGAACAGTGTTGTTGTTGGTTTTTTTGTTTTGTTTTGTTTTGCTAGTGGTTCTGTGTCTTGAAAAAAGAAGTTCTTTGTGCTTACTTGTTAAAACGTTAAAATACTGTTCTTTGTGCTGTCTTGTGCTAGTGTTTTATCTGTTAAAACTATAATTTTCTCTTAAGACAGTTAACCTAACTTTATCTCCTTTTTAACTTCCTAACCTTGCTTGCTTCAGTTTTTAAGCAAATTCAGTAAACTGTAGGAAAGGGACTATGTCAGTTTTGGAATATCAAGAATTTTTCCTGTGTGGGTTGTAATTTATGCTTTTCATCACTTCAATAATTCTACTTAAAAAAAGTTTCTTAGTAGTTGTAGTCAAGTAGTTGTAGTCAATTAGTTTTAAGTTTTCCTTTAAACAAAAATGTTTTATAAGTTTTCTAGTAGTTGTCTTAGATTTGGTGTGTTCTGTCTACTGGAAGACAATGCTGAGCAAACTGATTTTAATATTTTTGTTATTTAAATTCTATATTATCCTAGCCACTTTCTTCATAAATGGATTAATTGCATAGATGAATACTTTAACTGATAATTCATTTGAAAAAAATTAACTTCAAGGCAGTTGTTTTGTTTTTTCTTTTTAACTTCTATTTTACAAGAGGATTTCCTGTTTGTCTCTGGATATTTTTATTTAGGACTGATGGCTGTTTAGTTTTGGTATTAATAACAAAGCATTTCAATGTCATGGTTAAATTATATGTGTTAGAGGTTTTTGTTTTTTTTTTTAACCTACCTCCATAGCTGTATTTATTTAAGTTTATATTTTATTGACAATTTAATTCAGCTGTATTAATGCAAAAATAGTAATGGAGTCAAACTACATGACTTAGTTTAGGTTTTTTTTTAATACTTGGCTTTAAAAAAGCCACTCTGTTGCATGGTGTTTGCTCATATATTTATAATCATTGGAAAGCTGTGGCTTAGATAGTACTGAGAAATAAATTGTCCTAGTTTGGGTTGGATTGGGTTGGGTTTTTGTGTTTCTTTTTGTGGGGGATTTTGTGTGTGTGTGTGAGAACATTTCAATTCTATTCTCTTAGCACATTTCAAATATACTATCAAGTGTAGTCATGTTTTAGTTCTTTTTTAAGTAAAATTTAGAACACCAATTGCAATTTTGAGCCTGAAATGTAGCAACTTATATAAAATTAATTGGAATTGAATTATATACATTAACAGTGCTTTTATTATTTGTATCAGGCAGTCTAGAAAATGTAATATTTTTAAGATTTTGTGTTTTCTGTTTTCCAGATAGCAGTCCTTTCCCCTCGTCAATTCCACATGCTTTCCAGATTAACTTCAACAGTTTGTACATGGCCCTGTGTGAACAGCAGACATCCGACCAAGCTACTCTTCTTTTGTATACATTGCTCCATCAGAACAGCAATATTAGAACATACATGTTGGCTCGCACAGATATGGAAAATCTTGTAAGTATCATATTAAGCATAGTGTTTGTATTTTGTAATATTTTGAAGAGTAATTTCTTTTCCCAGGAGGATATGTATGTTGTTTGCCTGCCTGCAAAGGTGGATGGTCAAGAGTTTGATAGGGAGATGCCACCAGGCAAAGGCCGAAGTCTGAGTTTTACAGTGTAGGAGACAGTGCACATAGTGATGGGGGTCACAGAGCAGAGCTGGAGGGCACACGGCACAGCAGGCTTCCCTGTCCTTAAGGTCCTGAACAGCCAGCCTGCTGCCCGTGATTCAGCCTGGATCAGTCCTTAAGACATACTGGCTACCATTCTCAAGAAGATGTATACCCTCTTGGTTCCTTTCCACTACTAAGTGTCCACCCACCATGTTCAAGTCACAGTTGCTGTGTATTCCGGATAAGTATGGCTAAAAGGAAGGGTGATTTTTTTTCAGCTCAACTCCCAAATGTCCTGTCCCTTCAACCGGCTTAGATGCTAAGGCTGTCTTGAACTCAGTTCCTGGAGTGTTATCGTTATTTTAAGTTACCATTGTCAGGCATCACATAATCGCACTTTATCCTTCACTGTGTGAACGAGATTGGTTCCAAATTTTTGCTCATAGACAGAAACCCCTCTAGGCAATCACTGATTTCCATTGTAACTAATATGTAAATAATAATGTTTCTATGAAAAGTAAACTACCTCACTAAAGTGTTAATGTCGCATTTGAAATACATAATATCTAGGTAACATTGAACTATTCGTGCATTAATAAAATTGTGACCATCTCTGAAATAGCCAGCAGCTTGCTGGTGGCAACAGGAATGTCCCCTCTACGCCAGTTTTTACAGACTGATAGCAGGATTCCCCGGGGATTTGGTGGCCGTTTTTTTTTCAGCATTTAAGATGAAAACAGTAAGCATGGAATATTAGAATTTGTTTGAAGAGTATATTCTATGTCAGAGTGACACTAAGGACAGAAAAATGTGATGAAAGAACCTGTTTGCACACCAGCTGTATGTGGAAAGCATTGGCTTAAATAGCGAAATTGGGTGTAACAAGGTTCTGTTCATGTGAGTAAAAACTTGTAAAGAAAAGGCTTATTTACTAATGGGTGAGTGAATATAAGGAGACGGTTCTGCAGCATGGTGTAACCTAAGGGAAATGATGGCAATAGGCAGAAAGCCCATGACATCGTCTGCTGTAGAAAGTTCCATGGTAAGGATGTTTGTTGGCACATAAGATCTTGCAGGAGAGCAATTGTCTGTATATGATGACTTAACACCAGTGAAGAGTTAAAAGGTTTTGTTTGGGGATTTTTGGGGGGAGGAGTGGGGAGAAGTGAGGCTTGTATTGATATATTTGTTTTCATTTTTAATGTTTTGTATAGATTACTTTTATAGTATTTTAGCTGATGTCCTTCCCTGTCCTTTTTGTTCTGTAATTTGTTGAATCTGATTAGAAAATATGACATTGAAACATGTATAATATCATATATGAAACAAGTCGCCAGTCCAGGTTCCATGCACGATACTGGATGCTTGGGGCTGGTGCACTGGGACGACCCAGAGGGATGGTACGGGGAGGGAGGAGGGAAGAAGGTTCAGGATGGAGAACATGTGTATACCTGTGGCAGATTCATGTTGATAAATGGCAAAACCAATACAATATTGTAAAGTTAAAAAATAAAAGAAAATATGTTACTGGTAGGAAATTCACTGTGCTGGTCTGATTTTGTTGTTAACAATTCTTTTATCCTAGCATCTTTGCTATTAAAAAGGTAATGTTTGACATATTACAGTGTTTCTAAGAACGTCGTTGTTTAGTCATTAAGTGGTGTCTAACTGTTTGTGACCCCAAGGACTGTAGCTTGCCAGATTCCTCTGTCCTTGGGATTTCCCAGGCAAGAATACTGGAGTGGGTTGCCATTTCCTTCTCCACGGGATCGTCCTGACCCAGGGATCAAACCCGAGCCTGCTGCATTACAGGTGGATTCTTTACCGAATGAGCCACCAGGGAACCCCTGTTTCTAAAAGTACCATACTGTTTAAGTTCCTGCTAGGCTGGAGACTTGCCTCTGTTGAGTGTCAGGTGTTGGCCATGAGCCTAAGTGGTCTCTGTAAGCTCAGCCTTTTTTTTGGCTGTGTTGGGTCTTCACTGCTATGCACAAGCTTTCTCTAGTCGCAGTGAGCTGGAGCTGCTCTCTAGTTGCAGTGCACAGGCTTCCCGTTGCCGTGGCTTCTCTTGTTGCAGCACTTAGACTCTACGGCCCAGGCTCAGTAGTTGTGGCACACGGGCTTAGTTGCCTTATGGCATGTGGGATCTTACCGAACCAGGCATCAAGCCTGTGTTCCCTACATTGGCAGGTGGATTCCTAACCACTGGACCACCAGATAAGTCCCTAAACTCAAACTTTATACGGTGGCAGAGCTTTGCAGTAGGGGATGGTTTTCTCTTCTGATACCTTAGCTCTGCAAATGGAAAGTAATTTCGGTCACAGGCTGATTTGTGAAATTAAAGCAAAGGATATGTGATAAAAGTATAGAAGTTGAAAACATTAGTTTTACAATAAAGTAATTGAAATAATAAATTATAATTTTTATTCACTAGGTTTTACCAATTCTCGAGATTCTGTATCATGTGGAAGAAAGAAATTCACACCATGTGTATATGGCTCTTATAATATTGTTGATCCTTACAGAAGATGATGGCTTCAATAGATCCATTCATGAAGTGGTGAGTTATCTTCACGTTAATCAGAGCTACTGAATGGATGTGTCAGTCCATAAAATTTACCACCCTTAGTGTACCCTTCTTCCTTCTTTTCCTTCTAGTAGATGTTTCTGCAAATGCCTGACTTAGTATTTTTCTTCAGATTTATGAAGTGGTCCTTTTTTTTTTTTATCTTCTGAATGCCTATTATTAACTGCTATTAAAAACTCTCCCCAAATGGTTTCTTTAGTTTTTTAGATAGAAATGTTTTAGATGGGAATTTAGATAGAAATGTTTATGCTGTCCTGAAGTCATTTTTCCTCTCCGTTTCCACTTTTTAGTTGTGGTGGAAATGATCAAGTAGATTTTCTCCTTTTATATAGAATGAATGAAAGAATAGGGAAGAAGGAAAGGACTGAAAAATTGTTTTATAAAACAATGTAAAATAGTGTACTATAATTTAACTCCTTAAATAATAGTCCTATCAGTGAGTTCCATTCCGAAACTGGTTTTCTCTTCCTCAGTGGTATTTTGTGTCAAAGTAATTCATGTACATAGTTTTAAAACTTACACAGAAGTACTGGGTTTCAGTGCAAAATAGCAGACCCCATGTCCATCCCATACCTGATTGCCCCTCCCCAAAGACAAATGCCATCAGTCCTGTCCAGGTTTCTAAATATTTCTTGATTTTTCAGATTTATAGATATTAACTGTTACCATCATAAGATAGAATATATGGTATTAGTTCTCCTTACCGTACATCTTGAGTGTGCCCTCTGGGTTCCTAGGCCTGTTTCCAGCACAGAGACTTTTTCTTCCGTCTTTTTACCGTTCTGGGATAACTCAGCTTTTTACATTAATGTGATTTTGTTAACTGTCATCTACTCTCAGATGGACTGTGTGGTAATTGTGTTTCCTTTCTTGTAAAATGGTTTAATTTTTCTGTAGAACACCATTGCTTTATGTTCATGTACCAGTCACTAATGCAACTCCCACTACTTAAACAAAACTGAGAATCCCCTCTCAAGCTATTACAGCATACTGCCTATTTTCTCAGTTTCATTTTTGTTTTTGGCTCCTGTCTTCATCCTCATTAGGGGCTTTCCTAAAATGTGTGGTGATTCTTGCTTGTTTATTTCTCTTTAGGAGCAGGCACTAAAACTTTGTTTGAAAGTTCTTTGTGTGGGCAGGACTTATTCAATATAATGTGCTCTACATAGTCTGTTTCTCTGGATATCCTGCTCTCTGTAAGCCTTTTCTTTTGGGGTGGTCAGTTTCTTAGAAGGTATTCTTACAGTCTACTATGGGGGTCTAGTATGAGACGAGGCTGGGAGCTTCTCTCTTCAGGTATAAACACTTGCTTCTTTAGAAGAGATTTTATGTGATCTTTTCTCTCCTGTTCCCATTGAAATTATTTTTGCCTCTTATGTAGTATGACTGTCATTTCAACTAAGGTTTAAGGAATACTAGTGCTAGAACAGAGACGGCAGTGGCACCCCACTCCAGTGCTCTTGCCTGGAAAATCCCATGGACAGAGGAGCCTGGTGGGCTGCAGTCCGTGGGGTTGCTAAGAGTCGGACACGGCTGAGCAACTTCACTTTCACTTTTCACTTTCATGTACTGGAGAAGGAAATGGCAACCCACTCCAATATTCTTGCCTGGAGAATCCCAGGGACAGGGGAGCCTAGAGGGTTGCTGTCTGTGGCGGTCACATAGAGTTGGACACGACTGAAGCGACTTGGCAGCAGCAGCAGCAGTGCTATAGAAAGAGGATAAAACATATAAAATTTTTGATCCTCATATTTAGTAAAGTACCTCAAGAAAAAAATTTGCATTGCTTTAGTGTTTTTTTTTAAAGAGCATTTATCTTTCTTTTGATAAGGAATAAAAAAGTATGATTTTTAAAAACACTTTTCAATTCAAGTACAAAATAGAAAGTACACAGATTTTAAAGGTACAACTTGCAAGTTTCTACACATGTATGTACCTATGTTCATAACACCCAGATCACGTTATTGAACGTTTCTAGCATAATAGAAAACTCTCTTTTGCATATTGTGGTCAATACCCCACACCACCCAGAGTTAACTACGTTCTAGAAGAATTCCCTCCCAGTAGATTAGCTTTTACCTCTTCTTGAAATACAGTTGTTTCTGGGGAAAAATTGGTACAGGATACATGGACTCTCACAACATTTTTCTTAAAACTACAGTTATTTCAAAATAAAAAATTCATTAAAATTTAATTTTAAATAGTGGGGAGAAATTTGGAAAAATACTTCTCAAGAGAAGATATATAAACACATGGAAAGTATATAAAAATGGTATATAAGTATGTAAAATGTATATAAGTATATAAAGTATATAAAAATGCCTGTCACTGGGCATTAGGAAATGAAATTAGTGTGTTCTCTTTTATTTTGGCTTCTTTCACTCAGCATAGTGTTGCTGAAATTCACACATGTTACTGCATCGTTAGTCTGGTTTTTTGGATTGCCATATACTATTCCATTCTGTGGATATGCCACTGTATATTTATTCATCCCCTTCTTGTGAGTATTTGGCTTTTTTTCCACTTGGGGCCTATTTTTGCTAAAGCAGCTGTGTATATATGATCCAGCAGTCCCACTCCTGGGCATATATCTAAAGAAAACCATAATTCAAGAAGATACATGCACTCCAGTCTTCATTGCAGCACTGTTTACAATAACCAAGACATGGAAGCAATCTAAATATCCACTGGCAGAGGAATGGATAAAGAAGATGTGGTACATATACTCAATGGAATATTACTTAGCCATTACAAAGAATGAAATAATGCCATTTACAGCAACATGGAGATTGGGGAAATATTGTATGATATTGCTCTTAATGGGCTTCCCTTGTGGCTCAGCTGGTAAAGAATTGGCCTGCAATGTGGGAGACCTGGGTTGGGAAGATCCCCTGGAGAGAGGGGAAAGGCTGCCTACTCCAGTATTCTGACCTAGAGAATTCCATGGACTATACAGTCCTTGCGGAGAAGGCAATGGCACCCCACTCCAGTACTCTTGCCTGGAAAATCCCATGGACAGAGGAGCCTGGTAGGCTGCAGTCCATGGGGTTGCTAAGTTGAAGACTGAGCGACTTCACTTTCACTTTTCACTTTCATACATTGGAGAGGGAAATGGCAACCCACTCCAGTGTTCTTGCTTGGAGAATCCCAGGGAAGGTGGAGCCTGACGGGCTGTCGTCTTTGGAGTCGCACAGAGTCGGACACAACTGAAGCGACTTAGCAGCAGCATACAGTCCTTGGGGTCGCAAAGAGTTGAACACGACTAAGCAACTTTCACTTGCTCTTATGGGAAATCGAAAAAGAAATGATTCAAAGGAACTTATTTGCAAAACAGAAGCAAACTCACAGACGTAGAGAATGAACTTATGGTTTTAAGGAGAGATGGGTGAGGGGGAGGGATAGTTAGGGAGTTTGGGATTAACATGTACATACTGCTATATTTAAAATGAATAACCAACAAGGACCTACTGTATAGCAGGAGGAGCTCTGCTCAATATTATGTAACAACCTAAATGGGAAAAGAACTTGAAAAAGAAAAATACATGTATATGTATAACTGAATCACTTTGCTGTACACCTGAAACTATCGCAGCATTGTTAATAAACTGTATAGTAATATGAAGTTGAGAGTTTTTAAAAATTAGTTCTGTTTTCACTGTATATGCTATAATTAAGTTTTATTTCTATTTCTTGATGAAAAAGAAGTATAATCAAAGATTTGTACATTTAAAAGTTTAAGATCACCCTCGTGTGTATTCTGATGATATCATGGATAGAAAACTTCTTTTAATAATTTAAAAATATCTATTTTACTTATTTTTGGCTGCACTGGATCTTCGTTGCTTTGCTTGGGCTTTCTCTATTTGCGGTGAGCAGGGGTTTCTCTTCGCTGTGTTGTGTGGGCTTCTCATTTTGGTGGCTTCTCTTGTTGCAGAGCACAGGCCCCAGACAGGCAGGCTTCGGGAGTTGCAGCACGTGGACTCAGTATTTGGGGCTCATGGGTTTACTTGCTCCGCAGCCTGTGGAATATTCCTAACCAGGGCTGGAACCCATGTCCCCTGCTTTGGCAGATGGATTCTTATCCACTGTGCTACCAGGGAAGTCCCAGCAAACTCTTTATTCATCAACGTTGTCTGTTACCATATTCGTTATCGGTTTTTCAGTCTCTTTCTTGGTTATTGGATGAGCCCCAAGAATAATCTGGGATCTTTTGTTCCTGAAATCAGACATAGCATTGCTAATTTGCTATGCTCTTTAAATCAGGAGCTGAGCATATTATATGCTGATCAGTTTCATTGTCCCATTTGTAAATATGCTTGCTGTGGAAATACTTGTTTGTGGCTCAGAAAAAGAAAAAAATGTGTACTTTAAAGCATAAAAAGTGAGTTGTTTATGAAAAAAGAAGTTTAAAATTAAAGGAAATCTAAATGGCAGTATTTGTAAATGTTATGATTGACTACCCAGAAAATTCAAGACTCTAGTATTAGAAATGTTAAGAAAGTTGAACAAACTTTCTGGATCATAGATCCAGAAACTAAATACAAACTAAATACTGTTTCTGCATACAAATAACAAAAAACTTCAAAATGTGGTATAGAGAGTACTTAACAATAGCAATAAAACTACTGTGAACCTAGGAATCAATCTAAAAGAAGTATACTTTTTTAATGGCATGAATTGTCATTAGTTGTTAAGTTGTATCCAACTCTATTGCAACCCCCCATGGACTGTGGCCTGCCAGGCGCCTCTATCCATGGGATTTCCCAGTCTAAAACAGTGGAGTAGTTGCCATTTCCTTCTCTAGAGGATCTTCTTAACTTAGAGATAGAATCTTCGTCTCCTGCATTGGTAGGTGGATTCTTTATCACTGAGCCACCAGGGAAGCCCAAATGAAAAATACTAAATATGTATTAATAAATAGAGATAGATACTATGTTCACAGATGGGACGACTCAGTGTGGTAAAATTGTTAATTTGCCTTTGAATTAATTACTATGTTCATCTGATGAAAATCTTAGCAGTTTGTGTGTGTGTGTGTGTGTGTGAGCCTTGAAAAGCTAATCCCAGAAATTATAGGCAAAAGCAAAAAGCCTAGAAGTTTTTGAAACATTTCATTGTGGAGTTATTCACCCTACCAGATAGATCAGTTGTAAAACTTTTAGTACTTAAGATTGTGTTTTATTAACAAGGGAATAGAAAATAGACAAATGGAAAGAACTTAGTTCAGAAACTACACACTCAAATCTGGAAATGTGAAGTGTGACAGAAGTTCAGTTCAGTCGCTCAGTCGTGTCCGACTCTTTGTGACCCCATGGACTGCAGCACACCAGGCTTCCCTGTCCATCACCAACTCCCAGAGCTTGTTCACTCTTGTCCATCGAGTTGATGATACCATCCAATCATCTCATCCTCTGTCGTCTCCTTGTCCTCCTGCCTTCAGTCTTTGCTAGCATCAGGGTCTTTTCCAATGAGTCAGTTCATCACATCAGGTGGCCAGAGTATTGGAATTTCAGCTTCAGCATCAGTCCTTCCAGTGAATACTCAGGACTGATTTCCTTTCGGATTGACTGGTTTGATCTCCTTGCTGTCCAAGGGACTCTCAGGAGTCTTCTCCAACACCACAGTTCAAAAGCATCAATTCTAAGTAGTAAGTAAATTTTTTTTCTGAGTTTGAGAACATGGCTCATCCAAATGGAAAAAGTAGAATTAGATTATCTTGTCCCACATACAAAGAGAAATTCCAATTGGATTAATAAAGCTAGCTGTGAAAAACTGCACTTAAAAATCTTCAAAGAGAAGCTAAAGGATAATATTTCTATAAACTTGCTGAGAAAGGGATTTCTTAAGTGTAAAATGTATAAACCATGAATGAAAATAAATAAGTTTGACTACATTAAAATGAAAATTTTCATTGTTCGAATAAGTGAAAAAAAGATACAGAAAGATGGGTTAGCATTTTTAATTTTAAGAACCCTTATAATCAGTTACAAAAACAAAGTGTTGCTAGAATAATGGACAAAGTAATAGAAAAACAGAATAAAAACCTGAATTACTGGTAAGCATTTTTAAAGGATGTTCAACTTGATGATTCATCAGCATCATTCTTATTAAGGTAACTGAAATGTTGTGTGCTCATCAGATTGGCAAAAAGTATGAGATGTCATATGTTAGGTGAGGATATAGAGAAAATGGACTCTCATATATTGGTAGTAGCAGTATAAACTGACAGAACCACTTTTGAGAGGAATTTAGCCCCTCACATTCCTCATATTACCTGCAGAAATAAATACTTTACCTCCTACCAATTCCATTTCCTGATTTGAGCCCTAGGAAAAACTTTATTCACAAGAGCACATTTGAAGGAATGTTCCTTGTAGTACTGTTCATAGTGTTCCAAAAACTGCAAACAGCAATAACATAAATGAAGTACTACAGAGGAACTGTTAATATGACGAATGAAATAGAACTACATGGGCTGATCATAATAAATTCAAAAATATTCATAATAATGAAGTATCACATTTAGGAGAGAGGTTGCCAGAGGTTAGCTGTGGAGCTTTAGGTGCTTCACAAGCGGAAATATTAACATTTGCTAAAACTGGGTGATGGGTACAGTGGTGTTCTCTAACCAGAATATTCAGTCAAGCTTTCTGAGTTGATGGAAATCTTCTGTAACTGCACTGTCCCATATAGCAAGCAGCACTTGAAATGTGGCCAGTGTGACTGACAAATTGAATTTTTAATTTTATTAAATTTTAATCTGTGGCTGGTGCTGCTGTGGTTGATGCTGTGTTGGATACTGGAGCTCTGTACTTTTTAGTTAATAACATTCCCTGATAGCTCAGTTGGTAAAAAATCCGCCTGCAACGCAGGAGACCCCAGTTCAATTCCTGGGTCGGAAAGATCCACTAGAGAAAGGATAGGCTACCCACTCCAGTATCCTTGGGCTTCCCTTGTGGCTCAGCTGCTGAAGAATCTGCCTGCAATGTGGGAGACCTGGGCTCGATCCCTAGGTTGGGAAGATCCCCTGGAGAAGGGATAAGGCTACCCACTGCAGTATTCTGGCCTGGAGAATTCCCTGGGGTCACAAAGAGTTGGACACGACTGAGTGACTTTCACTTATTTAACCAAAACATACATACATATATAATTATTTTTAAAAACATTTATATGTTTGTTTATTTTTGGCTGCAGCGAGGTCTTAGTCGCAGCACGTGGGGGTTTCATTGCGGCGCCCGGGCTTCTCTCTAGTAGTGGTGCACGGGCTTAGAAGCAAAACATACACACGTTTTTAAAAGAAACTGTTCAGTGGCTTTGCAGTTCTGCTTCCTAACAAATTCTTGGTGATGCGCTCATGAAGTCACTAAGTACCACAAACAGAGTAGCTTAAAAGGGATTTTACAGGTATTTTTGTTTTCAAAATGAATGTGATTCCTAACTTGAGGTATTTAATGTCAGAATACAAAGAGTATGGAGAATGAGGACTCCCTGTTTCTGAGTTTACTGTAGTGACATTTTGGATAGTGAGGGCAAGGATCTATGTTGCAGCATTGTTTTTCACAGGGGAAAAACTGGAAGTAACCTAAATTTCCATAATAGAAGAGTGGATAAAACAATGGGGCCTCCTGGCACAGGACTATCCAGTGTTTGAATGGAGTGAAGTAGAAGTGATGTTCAGCTGTTTACCTGGCATGGCACCAGAGAGAGCAGTCATCCAGTAAGAATGGTTCTCAGCTGTTTCGTCCTTGGTTCTCTACTCTGCATTAATTGCCAAACCAGGAGGAGGTCCTGGGGTAGTGGCTGGGGGAAGCAGCTATTTTACTAACTGGTATAGAAGTAGTTCGTTAAAAAAAAATTAGTACTATTAATACTAGGTTGGCAAATGTGATGAATATTCATTCTTCTTATATGTATCCATATAGAAGAGTTTCAAAAATGTATTGAGTGAAAAAATGATGATGCAAGCAGATATTTAAGTATATCAGTTTACTAGTGCTGCCATAGCAAACTGGTGGCTTAAAATGAACAGAAATTGATTGTTACTGTTCTGGAGACTAAAAGTCCAAAAGCATGGTGTCAACAGGGCCATGCTATCTCTGAAGGACCTAAGGGAGGTGATTCCTTGTCTCTTGTTATCCATCCTTGATGTTCTTTGGCTTGCATCTTCATCCAGCCTCTGTCATCACATGGCCTACTCTCATGTGCCTGTCTGTCCTTCCTCCTCTTCTTGTAAGGACACCAGTCATATAGGATTTAGGGCCTGCCCTAATCCAGTATAATCTCTCTTGATTGCATCTACAAAGACCCTATTTCCAAATAAAGTCTCATTGACAGGTTTTGGGTGACACCAGTTTGGAGGACACTATTCAGTGTGATACATTATGATGTTGTTTATGTAAACTAGAAACTATACAAAGGAATGTGTGTGTGTGTGTGTGTGTGTGTGTACATGTGCATCTGTGCATGCACACATGTATCAGTTTGCTGTACACGTAAAGTATTTGAAATGGACTGGAAAGATATATACCAAACTCAAGATAGTTGTTGTTCCTCTTTGGGGGAATAAAATGGAATTTTTATCTTATAAAATAAAACATTAAGTGTTACTGATAGTAAAATGTTACTGTCAATTGTGGGAGTATGTAAGTTAATTATTCTTTGTGCTTTTCTATGTATAAATTTCATTTCTTGAAGATTTGATATTATATATTACTATGTAATATTCTAGCCTATGTAACATATGGAAGAAATGTATTCAATAAAGACAAATCGTATGGGGGAAAAGGCTGAAAAGAAGACATAAACAATTATATATTTTTTGCAAAGATAGGTATTTTCAAATCCTCCAGAGCTTTTCTTCTACATATTAATTGAGTTATTTTAGCATGAAATGATAAATAGGTGTAATGTGTAACCAAGCTGATAAATCTATAGGTATTAAACTATATGAACACTGAATGCAAGAGATGAGGAATTTCTTTTATAGGAACCAAATAGGTCAAGCTCTACAGCTAGGTTACCAAGAAAATTTTCTGTATGCTGCCTATTATATATCAGTGTCCTGTGGAAAGCTGTGTGAGCTCTGTAACTAATTATTTTTAATTTTTCTTAGACACTACCAGAATTTCCAGACAATAATTTACTTTTCACAGTAAAAAAAGATGGGCCTTTATGTAAATACTAAATTGCATTTCTAATTTCCATAGTAATGTCGTAAGTTTACTATGTGGATACTTACTAAATATTTACTGAATGTTGAATGAATAAGACTACTTTTATTCAAAACACTTATTCCATCCAGTTTTCTAGTTGACACACACAGGCAGATGTTAAGAACCAGTGACCTTGGTTTCAAATAAGGGTGGCTTATGGTAATTTATTTGTAAACACAGAAGCCAAAGGAGAAGAGAAACCAAACTATATTCAAGCTTGTGACCTTTTAAAAGACAGAGACTCCTCTCACTAGTTAAGCTGCCTGTTGAGTGTCCTGGGTTAGTATTTCCCTGTAGACTTAGAGCTGTGGTTCTTAACCTTCTTGGTCTTTACACTTAAAAATAGTTGAGGACGGCAAATAACATCTTTATGTGGGTTATTGTTCTCTATGTTAACTGCATTAGGAATTAAAACTAACACTTAAAAAATATTTGATTAGTTAATTTAGAAATAATTATTACAATAAACCCATTACATGTTAGCATCAGTAACAGATTTTTATGTAAGTAACTGTTTTCCACAAACAAAAATTTACTGAGAAGAGCAGCATTGTTTTGCGTTTTTGCAAATCTCTTTAATGAATTGCCTTAACAGAGTCTCAGGTCTCCTTCTGTATTAAATTAATTGTGCTATTAGGCATGTTAGATAGCCTTCAGAAAACTGAACTGTACACTCTCGAGAGAGTAAGAGTGGAAAGAAATGTCTTGATATTTGGATGAAGATAGTTTTGACCTTGACAATGCTCCAGAAATGTCTCAGGGACTCCTAGAGGTCCGGGGACTGCATTTTGAGAACTGCTGCCTTAGACAGTAAGTCAGAGGGACTGAGCATCGTGTCGTTACAAAGATTCCACTGGCAAATGTCATCGTTTTGAATATTTTCAGGTAGTACCATTTGTTTTACACGTAGGTTACCTCTTCTAGTTGATTAAAGCATTATTAGTCATGAATAAATGGAAATGCTTCACGTTTTACACTTTTTACTTCACAGACAACACTCAGTTACCATGTACTGGACATTTCTAAATGCCATCTTTGTGTGGCACGGAGCCTACTGTCCATGGTCAGGGTTGGGTTATTTGTGATGGGGATGCTGGGTGCCATAGGTCTCTTGCTAAAGAGTTGAACTGAGTGTAAAAACTATGGGCACTTACATGAAGGTGAAGATGATATTTCTTTACTTTTTTATTTTTATCTGTTTCCATGCCCTTTTCTCATTTTAAATATTGTTTGGAATTTGGGGAAAGGCAGACTTAGCAGAGAAATGTCTATTTTATTGGTCTTTTAGAAGAATTAATGTCAACCATATTATTTAGATATATTTTTCTGATTTCATGGATTACAGTTATGATGTTTTGGGAGTTGTTACTATTTTGTTGTTGTTGTTGTCTAGTAGTCCGTATTTTCCTTCTCTTGACTTTTTCTGGCTGTTACTGTTTTATTGTTGTCATCACGGTGATGAGGAGGGGCAGGGAAACACGTGTGTGATGGTGTGCTTTTTCCCTGGAAATAATGCATGGGTGGTTCGTGCTGAGTCGCTGCACACTTAAAAGTACTTTTCTATACTTACGTGTTGGTTTCTCTAGATAAGAATTCTAGAATGATCATCTATTCCTCCAAAATTTGTAGACGTTTTTATGTTGTCCTTCAGATGTATACTGTTCAAGATGAGAAATCTAATGTTAGTCAGCTTTTCTTTCTTTTGGTGATAACATGTTTATTCTGTCTAGAAGCCAGTAGGATTTTCTCATAAACTGTGGATTCAGAAATCTTATCAGAATACATTTTGGTTTTTTTTTCCCCAGTATTTTTGCTTAAAGTGTTATAAGTTTCTCTTTCCTTCAAAGGAATTTTCTAATGTTACTAACGTTTCTGTTTTTCTCCTACAGTCCTTCCTCAGTGTCAATGGGGACTGGTTCCAAGACCTGCCGTGGATGTTCAGATCCGCAGATGTTCAGGCCCCATAGTCAGCCCTCTGTATCCATATCTGAGGATGCAACCACCTAATACGGAGGGCTGACTGTTATGCTTATTGAAAAAAATAACCCCATATAAATGGACCCATGCAGTTCAAACCCATGTCATTCAAGAGATTGCAGTTTCTTCTTTTTAGAACTCTTACTAAGTATATTTTGGATCTCCACGTTTCTCTTATATTTTGTCTTTTTGCCTTTTATTGCTGTTGTCTGAGGGGACTTCTGAGTTTGTCTTTCGGATCACAAATTCTCTTTTCCATAGTGCCCATTCTGCTAATTCTTTTCTCTCTCTTAAGTTTCATTCATCATTCTTTTTAGTCTTTTGTGGCTTTTCTTCATTCTGTGATTCTCATTTTTCATAGTGGCCTGTTCTTATTTTGTGGTTAACAGTATTCTGTCAGATCTCATCAAAGATACTGATTAGAATTTTTAAAAAGTTTCCCCAGCCTCTTAAATTATCTTTGTTTAATTGGGGGTCTGTTTGTTCTTCTTGTTTAGTTTCACTTTATTTTTATTTATTTCATGCAATATTATTTATAATACTTACTTCATACAATATTAGCTTTCATATTATTTTTTATTTAGTAAAATTTTAATTATAAACCCAATAAATATAAACATAATTGGAAAAAATAGTATAATGAATTTCTATGGATTCATCAACCGTCTTATGTTCTTATTTCATCTACCCACTCCACCCTCCCTGCCTTTTCTGTTTTGGCTAAAATAGATTTCTTAATCCTATAAATCATATATATGTAAAATTTCATTTGCAAATATTTAAATATTTCATGCCCATAAATGTGAGCATAAAAAATAAATATAGCACCATTATCACATCCAACAATATTGACAATATTTTATTGTGCCTACTAATATTCAGTTTTCTTTAAAATGTCTTTCTTGAGTTCGTTGATTTGAATCAGTTTCCAAAGCCTGCTTAATGCATTTAGTTCTTAACTCTAAATCTGCAACAGTGTTTTCCTCTCTCTCCCTACTACACCATTTATTTTTTTATAGAAACTGGCTTGTTTATTTAGTAGAATTCCATACATTTGACTTTGGCTGATTATATCATTGTGTTATCGTGTTTTTCAGTCCTCTGTATTTCATACTTACTGGCAGTTAGAACAGAGGCTTGATTGGATTCAGCTTCTTTTAGATTACTGAATTTCTCTGCTTTTTCTGTAGCTTCTTATTGTCTGTTCATAGTTGTAAAAGAAAGTCAGACTCACTTGTTTTGAAAGGTGGGGGGTTCCTCATTTCGGAAGATGTGGATGGTAAGAGTCCACTGCAGAGAAAGGGCAGAAATCAGCCAGAAGTCTTGTTCTTTTTCAGGCATAGATGGAAAGAATGTGGCACCTTGGCTCCATGTCAAGGAGAAAAGAAGTGGGGGTGACCTCAGTGGAAGAGGATGTTAGGGGAGTTCTGTGCCAGTTGAGCCTGTTGGGTTTTGTGCATTTTGCCTCCTTTGCTGTGGCCCAGAATTGGCTGCAGTGTTGTGCAGCTTTTCTCTCTCTGTCTCTCTGTGTTGCGTGGCTGTGGAACTACACCAGCTGAAGCTAGACAGTTCTCACGTACCGAGGCCTGGAGGCAAGCCCCAGAGCCGCCTGCTCTGAAGAGCCTGAGCAGAGCATGGGCCCATCTCTTCTTGAAGACCTTGGCTAACTTACACTCTTGGTCTCTCTCCTTGACATAGGGATGCAGATTTTCTGTGGTTGTTGCGACAACTACTTTTCAAGACACTCCTTGGTTTTCTTGTTTTTTGCTTTCAGATGAGGGACCTCTGACAGTTGTGCTGTCAGTCTTATCCTCCATACCGTGCCTTTTTAGATATAGCTCCTTTTTGTCTACTAATGATATTATCGTCTATTTTTCTTTTAATTTGAGAGGGAAGAAGAAGTAAATACATCACAGTTTTGCTATCTTGAACTGAAATTCTCATGATTTATTTTTACATATTTAACTCACCTTCAGAACAAATCCATGGCTTATCAGAAATTGTAGGCATGGATAATCCCTTCTTCCATAAAGCAATCATACTTACTTAAACTTTTCTTCCCCATTACAGATGTTAAAAAATATTACTTGGTATTCAGAGCGGGTTTTAACTGAAATTTCACTGGGAAGTCTCCTGATACTGGTTGTAATAAGAACCATTCAGTACAACATGACAAGGACAAGAGTAAGTATTCCGTAGCTGTTTTTCTACCTTTGTATATACGATGCAATGAAGACTATAGTTTAAAGCAGTCTCAATATTTAGAGTGCTAACATTCTCATGGAATATGGTAGAAAAGTATAGATCAGCATATATTCTCTGTATTATGATCCTAAGGTAATGTTTATAGTGTCTACGTATGAGTATTTCATAGGTTGTATGATCAGAGAGATTTTACATGAATAGTAAATAAGCAGTGTAGCACCTTTAGATAAAAGATATTGTATGCCTTTGCTGAACTGATAAAGCTGACTTAAGTTTAAGAAGTGACAACAACAAACTTTAAGAAGATGCAGACACGAGAAAATATGGATTCAGATGGGACAGAAGCATAGGACAAAAGAGAATAAAGAGTGAGAGGAAATTTCAGCTAGGTTGTATTTGGTATACCTTAGGGCAAATGTCCACTCCAGCCACTAGAGAAGTAGTATACAGAATTCATAGCTCAGGGAAGTGGCTAAGTTTACTGCAGTATTTTCAGTTACTCCCTTCTGGGAGGCTGACATAGATACATGTCTACAATCTTTTATCTGAAACTCTTGGAGCCACATGTGTGTTTTAGAATGGAGAATTTTATTTTAGAAAGATAATTATAGTTCTTATGCTACACAATATGTAATCGTTAGGTTCTGGAGCCACATACTGTAACTAGACATTAATATTTCTGCAGTGAAATATTTCAGTCTTCTCCAGGGTGGGCTTAATGAAGACCATAAATACCATCATCGTCTTTTGTGCCAGATGTTGCTTCCAAATTAGTGGTGAAAAAACTTTCTGCACTTTATGGGTTTTGGAATTAAAGGAAACGGATTGTGGGTCTGAATTTTCTGAAATCAGTGACAGTTGACTTTCCACTTGCTTCTGGTTAACCTTGCTGAAAATGTCTAGAAGACCTGATGTGTGTTTTAAACTTCTCTCTGATGTGTGTTCAAACATCTGCTCTCTGGCAGGATAAGTACCTTCACACAAACTGTCTGGCGGCTCTAGCGAATATGTCTGCACAGTTTCGTTCCCTCCATCAGTATGCTGCCCAGAGGATCGTCAGGTAAACACAGCTAAGAAGGAGATGCTGGTTTTGGCTTTTTGAAAGGAATACTATGGCGGTCCCTTTTTAAATGCTATCTATGAGGAGTATCACATTTTTCTACTTAATTTTTAATCATCTTCTTGTTTGGTTGAAAATACCTTGTTCTGCTTTGTTTTCTAACTCAGACTTTTTAATCAGTCAGTTGTATTTGCTTTCAACCTTTTTATAAAAATCTAGGTTTAAGCTTGTGTGATAGCCTTTTGCAGAGGAGCAGGTCTATTTCTTAGTAATGCAGACTAAATCTTGATTCACGTGTTTGCTGAGCATCACTCTGCCCTTTTAAAAAACTTATCTACTTGTTTTAGAGAATTTTTTTCATAGCAGTTAAGCATTTTGTTATTTCATGTTGCTGGAGAAGGAAATGGTGACCCATTCCAGTATTCTTGCCTGGGAAATCCCATGGACAGAGGAGCCTGGCGGGCTACAGTCCATGGAGTTGCAAAGAGTTGGACACGACTGAAGTGACTAAGCATGCATGCATGCATTGCTGCCATAATGGATTACCACAAGTTAGTGGCTTAACACACATTGCATGGCAAAAACCACTACAATATTATAATTAGCCTCCAATTAAAATAAATTAAAAAAAAACACACATTTGTTATACAATTCTGTAAGTTAGACATTCAACAGGAGTCTCACCAGGCTAGAGTCAAGATATCAGGAGGTCTGCATCTGTTTCTGAAGGCCCTCGAGGAGAGTGTCTTCCCTTGCCTTTTCCAGCTACCAGAAGCTGCCCACATTCCTTGGCTCATGGCCCCTTCATGTGTTTTCAAAGCCAGCAACAGTAGGTTGTTGAGTCCTCCTCACATCTCATCACTCCAATGACCTCTTCTACTTTGAGGATTCCTGTGAATGCCTTGACCCTACCTGAATAATGTAGGATGATCTACCCACCTCAAGGTCCTCAGCTGAATCACAACTAGAGTTCCTTTTTCCTTGTAAGGTCAAATATTCATAGGTTCATGGAGAGTAGATGTGGACATTCTGAGGGAGCTATTATTCTACTTGTCAAAACATCACCAGAAACTCCCATCCCTTCCCTTACTTTGCCAAAGACAATCTTTCAGGTTAGGAAAACTAATTAACAAGTCAATGAATGAATATCATTTGCAAGATTTTACAAATATGGGTACTTTTTCATCTTCAGGCAGGATGCTCAGTATTGTCCTAGCATCTCCCAGGTAGAACATTTGTTATGTATTCAGTGATCCTTTCTTATAATCCTTGATTTTCAGGCAGTACAGCCCTGATGATTAGTTGTGTTCTAGTCATTGGTGATTATCACAACTCCGTATCACTTTTAAACTCAGATCTCACTTTCCATCCTTTAGTTAGAGACAGTTATTGACCTGGGCTCATTTTTAATAATTAGTCATAATTAACTTAGGTTCTTAGTCTATTTGTCTTCAGAATTTAGCACAAGACAATTTTCTTTGACTCACTGCTTTAATGATACATTATTTTGAATTTTATTTTATTTTTTTTGGTTTGTACTTGAGAGATTGTCCATTTGACTGACTTTGGACTCAACTTTGGAACTCAACTTTCTGTGCTGACTAAAGTAGAAAGCCAGTGGTATTTGGAGAAAAAAGAAGTGTCATTAAATTTGTGATTTGGGAATATTTAGATCAAGTTTATTATCATTAAGGAGTAGTGCTTTAATTCATTTTACTGGAGCTTTTTTTTTAGCATTTAGTGCATGACTGTGTTAGGCAGTGCCCAGCATATCAAAATTAGTTATAAGAATTCCTGCCCTTACATAGTTTGTAATTCAGTAGCCAAGATTAGACAAAAAACCAACATATAATAAATTCCAGCAGAATGTAGTAAATATTAGTGAAAAGAAAAATCTCTGCAATGAGGGTGAGGGGTTGGTTTAGAGAATGGTGAGGTCACATCTCATTAAAAAATTGGGAAAAGTAAATAGAGAGGGACAGCTCTAGAGACTGGCCTGATAGGGGAAAGCATCAACCAAACAACCCAAAACAAGAGGTGAGAGAGCATGGTTTACATTTAGAAGATAACCGCTTCATTCATCTGGTATGTTGTGGACCGGTGCAGGGATTATAGGAGAGAAGCTTGGAAGAACCAGCTGGGCCCTTCCTGTGGAAAGGGGTTAAAGCTATTAGATTCACAGTTCAGGATAATGGAAGGAATAGAAAGAAAAGATCTCATTTTCTATACCAACGATAAAAAACAAAACAAAAGAGAAGTCAATGAATGAGTTGTAAATGGATTTGAAAAGAAAGACTTTAAATGTCTAGAGTTACCAGTGTTAGCAGCTGATGTTGGCCTGTTGTTTGTCACACTGAAGGCCGTGCAGTTCTCACAGTTCCCCAGTGTGGTCAGCGCTTCTGGTCCAGGTGCCATAATGGGGTAGCTAGACCAGAGCATCTGTATCATGTTGGAGGGAACTTTAGAAAGGCAGAGTGTTGGCCTGACTTCAGATCTGCCGAATCAGAAAATTCCATTTCTACACAATCCCAGAATGATTTGTTCATGCCTTAAAATTTGGAAAGTACTTTGAGTTTGGGCCTGGAAATAAGATTTAATTCCTTAGAAAACACTTGTCTTGAATTGGAAGTGGGAACAGGCTTTTTTTGTATCTTGAGGAAACTCATTCTCCACTAAATGTTTGTTTTAGGATATAAAATTGTAAAGTATAATAAGGAATGCATAACCCAAAACTGTTTAGATACACAGGAGATTTATTACAGCAGCACAGCTCAAGACTCACCAGATGCTGTACAGCTCCTTCAAGTGAGAAGTCATTAGTTTCCACATTTATGTTTGCTAAATCCCTTTTTAGAAAGGGACTGCACGGTTGTGTATCCATCATTTGCAAACTTAGAGACGTCAGTATTTCATGTGCTCATCGACAAAACGCAAAACAGAGTAACGTGTTTCATTACTGTGAAAGTTAGATGTGAATAAAGCTTTAAAAAGTCTTCAGTTCAGTCGCTCAGTCGTGTCTGACTCTTTGTGACCCCATGAACCGCAGCACGCCTGGCTTCCCTGTCCATCACCAACTCCCGGAGTTCACCCAAACTCATGTGCATCGAGTCAGTGATGCCATCCAGCCATCTCATCCTCTGTCGTCCACTTCTCCTCCTGCCCCCAATCCCTCACAGCATCAGATTCTTTTCCAACAAGTCAACTCTTTGCATGAAGTGGCCAAAGTTTTGGAGTTTCAGCTTTAGCATCAGTCCTTCCAAAGAACAACCAGGACTGATCTCCTTTAGAATGGACTGGTTGGATCTTCTTGCAGTCCAAGGGACTCTCAAGAGTATTCGCCAACACCACAGTTCAAAAGCATCAAGTCTTCAGCACTCAGCTTTCTTTATAGTCCAACTCTCACATCCATACATGACCACTGGAAAAACCATAGCCTTGACTAGACGGACCTCTGTTGGCAGAGTAACGTCTCTGCTTTTTAATATGCTGTCTAGGTTGGTCATAACTTTCCTTCCAAGGAGTAAGTGTCTTTTAATTTCATGGCTGCAATCACCATCTGCAGTGATTTTGGAGCCCTCAAAAATAAAGTCTGACACTGTTTCCACTGTTTCCCCATCTATTTGCCATGAAGTGATGGGACCAGATGCCATGATCTTCGTTTTCTGAATGTTGAGCTTTAAACCAACTTTTTCACTCTCCTCTTTCACTTTCATCAAGAGGCTCTTTAGTTCCTCTTCACTTTCTGCCATAAGGGTGGTGTCATCTGCATATCTGAGGTTATTGATATTTCTCCCGGCAATCTTGATTCCAGCTTGTGCTTCTTCCAGTCCAGCGTTTCTCATGATGTACTCTGCATATATGTTAAATAAGCAGGGTGACAATATAAAAGTCTTCTTAGCCAGACATAAATATATGGAATGATTTCATATGGTATCCAAGGTGTTGTTTCATATTAAATGACACTATGTCTTCCACAAATCTTTGGTATTCTAGAAAAACTGCAAACATACATGGTATGGGTATTGCTCACCTGTGAAATTTTTTGAAAGTACTGTGAGTATGGATATTCGATATGATCATTATTTGGAACTATAGGGTTATTAACTCAGTTAAAATATCGATGTGGGGTAGATTTTATGCAAGAGATTGTTGTGAGTTACAAATACATTATCATGTACTTCTTGCCCTTAAGACTTTCCCTGTTGCCTCTCTCATCCCACCACCTCCTCCCCCACAGCTCCTTCCTCTAGCTCTTCCAGCTTTGGCCCCTGGTTGCGACTTAGCAGCAGCAGCAGCTCAGCTGGTAAAGAATCTGCCTGCAATGCAGGAGACCCCAGTTCAATTCTTGGGTTGGGAAGATCCCTTGGAGAAAGGATAGGCTACCTGTTCCAGTATTCTTGGGCTTCACTAGTGGCTCAGATGATAAAGAATCCACCTGCAATGAGGGAGATCTGGGTTTGATCCCTGGGTTGGGAGGATTTCCTGGAGGAGAGGACATGGCAACCGACTCCAGTTTTCTTGCCTGGAGAATCTGCATGGACAGTGCAGCCTGTTAAGCTACAGTCCATGAGATCGCAGAGTCAGACACAACTGAATGACTAAGCACACACACACTTTTCTCCTGCATTTCATATTAGGTTCTTCTCTCTTTGCTCATTTTCCTTGGAAGTTCACATCTATGCCTGTGACTTTACCTATACTGAAAACCATTCAGATCTACATTTATAATCCCAGTCTTTTCTTTTTTTTCCTGAGGCAGGCAGTACAGTGTAGTGATTAAGAGCACAGACTCTGAGTTTGGGACCTCAGCTTCAAAACTGACTGACTGTGGAATCTTGGACAAGTTACTTAATGGGGTGATATCTTAATCAACTTAATTTGAGTTAAACTTAATTTAACTTAAGTTACTTAATAGTTGGTATCTCAATGAATATTTGTAAAGTGATGCATAGTGTTCACCGTGTAAGTGTTGGTCACCTTAACCCTAACTCGTCTAGCTTTGCTACTTGAATGTTCCACACTTTGTCAGACTTTTATTATGTTTAAAGCAAAACTCATTTTTAAACGTGCTCTTCCTGTTAAATTCCCTATCCTTGATAATGTCCCTCACTGCAGCCATCTTAAATTACCAAGTCAGAAACCTACAAATAATTCTGTAGTGTTTATTCCTTCTCGTCAAATGCTCTATCTGACCGGACTCTGGCATTCTTAACTCTGTCTTTGTAGCTTGCCTTTATGCCCTGCTTTCTGGTTTACCCTGTCTTGGTTCATGTGTTTATCATCTTCATCCAAAACTACATTTTTAGTTGACCTTGTCCTGTTGCTTCCCTCCCTGCTCCTCTACAGTTGATCTCTGTAGTGTTCCATTCATTTGAAAAGCAAATCTGTATTGCTTCCTATGTTTAAAATCCTTAAATGGCTTCCTGTTGCCAGCTGGTAAAAATTCAACTCCTCAAAGTCATGGCCCTCAGACACAGGTAGGTTTTCCCCCAGGGCACATCTGGCAAGGTTGAGAGTCAAGGTGGTTTTGTTGTTGTTTTGTTTTCTTGCTGTTTTGTTTTTTCTTTAGGCACAACTGGGGAAGAGGTTGCTACTGACATCTAGTGGGTAGAGGCCAGGGATATTGCTAAATATCCTGTAATACACTCGACAGCAAAGAACTGTCTGTCCCCAACAGAAGTGCTGGGCAGCCTTGTCCTAGAGTGACATGATCTGCGCCCTGCCCTTTGCTTTTTTAAAAAAAATATTTATTTGGCAGCACTGGGTCTTCCCTGGGCTTTCCTGGTGGCTCAGCTGGCGAAGAGTCTGCCTGCAACGCGGGAGACGTGGGTTTGATCCCTGGGTTGGGAAGATCCCCTGAAGAAGGGAACGGCTGCCCACTCCAGTATTCTGGCCTGGAGAATTTCATGGACTGTATAGTCCACGGGGTTGCAGAGAGTCAGACGCAACCGAGCGACTCTCACTGGGTCTTGGTTGTGACTCGTGCACTCTTAGTTGTTTCGTGTGGGATCTGGTTCCCTGACCAGGGGTCCAACCTAGGCCCCCTGCATTGGGAGCGTGGACTGTTGGCCACTGGACCAGCAGGGAAGCCCCCTGCCCTTTGCTCTTCATCTTCTGTTGCTACTTGACACTCAGCACTCTGTCTTTACCAAATCATTATGGTTCCCTTCTCTCTCATAGTTGCTCTCCTGTGTCTGGATAATTGTAGTCTGATACTAGAAAGAAGTTTGAGGCAGTTCCTGGTGGCACCTCTTCTTTCTGTAGGTTCTTTCCCACCAGCTTCCTTGCCCTCTGTTCTGTTTTATCTTGAACCTGGAGTGGTCAGGTGCCCTCCACCCCCACCACCAGTACAACTTCTAGGCCTTTTTTTTCTTTAGGCCCACCTCTCCAGCTCTGTTTATTTCTTTGTAGCAGTCTAGCGATCACATAGTCAGTTTGTGGTCTGGGAGCTAGTTTCTAAGGTAGAAATGGAGAGGAAAGGGGCCAGGGAAAGGAAAAAGTCACATGTTAGAAAATATGGATTCTCACAAAGGAGACTGTCGAGGAGAGAGAACTTCAGAATCTTGACCTGGCCAGTGTAGGTCCTTGTGACTCACTGACCTGGCCCAAAGTTGTAAGTCTTGTTGCTTAAGCAGAGTAGTAATTACTGGGGGTAAAAGATCTGTCTTGAATTTCTTTGGATCACTTTATGAGACTAGCTGTCAGTATGCACACAAGAGGATTTTAATAAATACCAAGTGACTGATTCTTAGAAGATGGGCTGGCATCCTGAATTTAAAGCTTGGTTCTGGCACTCATCATTTTTGAGACTTCATCTAAATTGATTCATCCCATTTTGCAGATATTTGCTGCTTCTTGAAGTTTTATATTATTTTATTCTCAGATCAGATCTGATCTGAAACTTGTGAAGTTAATGACAAAACCTATTACTGAAAATTTTATGGTCTTTTAAATTTCCTGAGAATAAAATAATATAAAACATAGATTAGATTGTCACTGAAACTATTTGGTTAGAGCAGTACAGTGCTGTTGGGATATTTTTGGTAAAATCTGATCATGTAATTTTAAAAAATTTTAAATTCTTCAATCCGTAATTTATGCCACCTTTTCTTACTGTTAACAGCCATTAGCAGTAAACACATACTCTTCAGATTTTAACCAGGTTCACTGCTTTCCGTCTTTTCTTTGTCTAGCCCAGATTGGTAGTTTATGTAAGGTGGCTTGTTTTGCTCTGCACTTGTGATGATGTATATATGATATATGTATATATAACTCAGCTTTTTCCTGAAGGCTACAAAAAGCACAGGTTGGCTTATTTAACGCTGGGTTGTTAGTTCCTCTGTTTTCAACAAATTTAGATCTTTTAGAATAGCCCGTGGACTCAAAGAAAGTTGGACAATTTGCTTTTAAATACCTTCTAGTGTTAGCTTACCATCTTAGGCTTCCTCACTTTTGTCCTCACTCAATTAAGTCTTCAGGAGTTGTTTTTTTTTTTTTTTTTTTTCTGAACCAGCTAATACTACATTGAACTCGAAACATACAAGAGAACGTTAAGGAGCAAAATGGACTTTTTGTTGTTGGGATATATTTATATTATATAACATAAAATATTCAAATATATAATAACACTGGTTGTTTCTCCCGATTTTGATGTTTCAGGAATACTGTCTTATTTTAAAATATAATATCCATTTGATGGTGAATTCACACCTGTCACCTGTAGTGTCTCATTGCTTGTCTCTCTTTTGTTACATTTAGGACTAGTGAAAGTCTGGAGGCTTATTTAATTTAGGGTGTTGGTGTTGCACAGCTGAAAAGTGCCATCACAAGTTTGTCCAGATTAAAAGCCCATGCTCATTCCCCAGCACTTCATGGACAGACTGGCAGAACATTATTAATGAGAGTAACTCACCTACCATGGGACCATTGATCCAAACCCTCTGGGAGTTCTGAAACAGATGGTTCTCTGTAATCTAGGGTGGACAAGCCCTTGATTATTCCATTTGCTGCTCTCGAACTCTCACTCCAGCTTCCTTATATAGCTAAGTCCTTACAGTTATAGTAGCAAAAACTGGAGGGTCTTTCTTTCCCCTATCCTCCCCTTCCTTTTCTCTGTTTCTTTCTCTCTTTCTTACTTGAACTGGATAATTGAGAAAGGTATGGATGCGTGAGGTCTTGCAATGCATAGTGTATGGATATGTTCCTGGAAAATAAACATGGAAAGGACAAGAACTGTGTATCTTCAGTCTGAAATGTTTAATATTTTTCTTACATCTAATCCTTGATGTTAGATTTTACTTGGAATTTAGTAAGTATGTATTGAGCTTTTGCTACATACATGCCACTGCCAAGGACTTCTTTAGTTTCATATTTGTTTACATTTTAATTTCAAACTAATGCCATTCATTGTATCTAGAAATTAAGTGTTATAGTCATATTGGTTTTATTTTTTAAAACTTAATTCATTTTCAGCCTCATAACCATTATCTGATTTCATTGTAGTCAGGAAATTGTTTCTTTAGGGAAGAATTATCTAATATTAAGAGTTATAAGAAGTAGTTCAGTTTTGTTTCTAAAATCTTGGTAAGTTGTTTAACTTATGTTTTCCGTCTCTTAAGATGATATATGATACCTACTTTGTTGTGTGTTGTCAAAGTTAATAATTGGCTTATAAAGTCTTTTGTAGCTCTACTTTATGATAACATTTTGAAGTCATTTTAGTCTAAAAATAAATCTACATAGCTTTCCTACAAAAAATCTCTTGCTCTCTGTTAATATCCCTAGATTCTGATTCCTTGCCCAAAGGATCATCAAATTGAGGGAAATATTTGGGAAATATAAGCAGTGAAGACCTCATTGAATATATATAGGAAGTTTTTGTTTTGTTTTTTAGATGGGGGTTTTAATGATAGTATTTTATTTTGGATTGGTAGGAGGTGTGAGCAATGGTTTTGCAGTGTATTTCTTTTAAACTTATGTGATTTATTTTTTAAAAGACAGAATTAACTTGTTCTCGCCCAGTGCCTGGGCCATAAAGTAGTTCCAGTTTCTCCATTGCTTTGGTCTTTGCTGATCCTTGTTTGCTCTTGGCAAAGCAGTAGCCAAGAAAGGAAGGAGAGGAATGTTTTGCCTTAAAAATCTGGCTTCCTGCACTTCCTACAGCCAGTGGTACTTTGAAGGTAGCTACGTTTTTTTAAGGAAAGCTGTGACATGGTTTGCTTTTCAGTTTAGCCCTTTCTTTAGAAGTTAACTTGAGAGCATTTAGACAACTCCCAGTTGAAAACGTCTAAGTTTCCCATAGAAAATTTCTTACTGCAGAGATTCCTACCATCATACAGCATAGCATCTTGGTAGATTTGAGGGGACATGTGGAAAGTTTGTAACTGAAAGTTTAAGTTTCAGTTTAGACTGCTGCACATTCAAAATGTCAGTTTTTAAAGAAGCATCTCATACATTTATCTGAATTTTTATTTCTTTTAAGTAAAACTTGACCTTCGTGGACAAGATTGTCACATGAAAAGTTAAACATTAGAGTAATTTGCATAGCGCTTTATAAAATGTTGCAGTCACATTACAGAGGTAATGAATGGGAGAGTTCAGACTTTGTTCTCTTAGCCTAGAATTCTCTACCCCCCATTCCTGTCTACTGCTGTGAAGGATCTGAGATCCTTACCCTACCTTCAGGTTAACAGATGAGCCAGCACAGTTTTATGGGTCCTGGTAGAGACTCAAGATTTCATGGGTGAGTCAGAGACAAAGGACAGTTTATTGCTCACAGTAGTGTGAACCAGCATACCCTGATTTTCTCGTGAGGTTCCCGATGCTTACAGAGCAGCGTGACCAGGGCCAGGTGACATGTGCACATGCAGTGGTTTGCATTACAGTAGAGAACCCTGAGCTTAGGAAGGTGAAAGTCACTCAGTCGTGTCTGACTCTTTGCAACCCCATCGACTATACAGTCTGTGGAATTCTCCAGACCAGAATACTGGAGTGGGTTGCCTTTCCCTGCTCCAGGGGATCTTCCTGACCCAGAAATCCAACTGGGGTCTCCTGCGTTGCAGGCGGATTCTTTACCAACTGAGCTATCAGAGTTTAGGAAACCCCATCTTTTATAATAGGCTGCACAAACTTTGCTTTGGATGGAGACACCTTTAAAATATTTGATAGCAGCAGACTGCCCTCTGTTTTTGAGGGGAGTCATTATTTCTACTTTCTGTGTCTGTTCACTTTACAAAATCCATGAAAAGAAAACCCAGAGCACGAGGCTGGTAAAGCCTCTGCTTACAAGATGTGCAGAAACATCCGAGAACTGCAGGGAACTCTTCCCCTGTAGTCTTAGTACCTAGTTATGCCTTTCTGTTGCCGATTGGAAAAATCTGTCATCAGGTCATTAGGTAGCTTAGTTGATCCTGTTGTAGCTTTTATATCTCACTTGGTAATACATTGGCTTTATGTATCTAAGAAGCAGTAAAGGACTGACTGGGCTCCCTAGCCTCTGGGTTGTCCACGTGTCATAATGAATCTCCAGCTCTGGAGTCAGTGTCATGAATGCAGCCCTTAAAACCTTGTTTCTGAGTGGCTTTGACATTACCCAAATATTTTGGTATTAAATACAAATCATGAAATTTTATATTTGGAAGGACCTTTAAATAACATCTAAGAGAAGTTTGCACATTTTATATGAGGCATATTGACACCTAGATTTATTATGTGACTAGTGTCAGTGAACGCTACTGCAGAAGCAGATGTAGCAGTCAGGCCTCCCAGCTCCTTGCCTAGTGTTCCTCCCAGAACAAAAGAGAAAAAAGGTGTATGTTCATGCACACATATTCCCCTCCTTCCCCATACACACATAGTTGTGATACCTGATATGCTGATAATGCTAAGGTCAGGTTAGAGAAATAAAAATGACTTACTGAAGCCTTTTCCTTCTTGATGAATTGCACATGCTTCATGGACTTTGTTAAAAAGCATTTTCCAAGACAAAGAAAACCAAGGGTTATTCTAAGAGGAGAAATGAGAGTAAACAGAAGGGTAAAGAGATTTAAAATGACTCATGTGTTCAATATAAATACACGGAGAATCGGATATATTATACTTGAGCCAGGGACCCACAAGGGAAGGGAGAATGTGGTTTTAGGACAGATGGGAGGATAGCTGGGAAAAGGCAGATACTGCAGAGGTGGATAAATACTCCTCACCACCAATCCCAGTGAGTGCTCTGAGCATTTAACATTTGTTTATTCACTTAATGGGCCTCAATTTCCTCATTTACAAAATGGGAATATCCTCCTAGGACTGCCATGAGGAATAAATGGGTTATTATGCCTAAAGCACTTAGAATATATTGTCTTTTCAATAGCAGTCATCTAGGAATTGCCAGAAGGAAAAAATTATTTCTTGTTAGAGGACAGACAGCACCATGTCTTGCTTATGGTGGCTCAGTAGGTATTGGAATGAATGATGAAATTCTGACACTGATTGGATTTAAAGAACATAGTTACAATCTTTGGCTCTAGGTGAGGAGAAAACAACATGCCATATAGACTACTGTTGTTGTTTTTGTTTTTATTTATTTATTTTTGTACAGCTGGTAACGGCCATACGCTACACACTGGGCCCTGTACATGTTATTTGTGTTACATGATGGTACATGTGCTGTTATTTTCATTTGACAGTGAAGAAACTTAAGTTTCAGACAAGTAGTTAGTTTATGGCCGCCTTGCTGAACAGTGAGAATACTGGGCCTTTATCTGTCCTCCACCCCAATACTATACTACCTCCCATTGTCAAGTACTTCTTATAAATGAAGCTTTAAACTAAAAGCATGCAAATAATTTGTGTACAAGGTATTTTAATATCACATCCTGTCCTGAGTAAGTTATTTTCCATCTTTCTAAGCATGTGATCCCCTTGTTGACGTATTTTTAAAAAATTGTTGGCTTTTAGTAACTGAGAAGAGTCCAGGGTGAATGAGGGGGATCTCAGACTCTTGGTAATGCTGTAGCAGCTTTCCTCAGTTGGGGTTCCATGAGGGAGTCCAGCCCTGTGGAGAGTGAGATGAGTGACAGTTTGCTCTGTTCTTCCCAGGACGGCACACAGACAGCACCTTCCTAAACATGTAGGAGAGAAGTTGATTGATTAACCAAACTCACACCTTCTTAGGAATTCTGGTTGAAGAGGATCTGAAGGGCTTTTTCGGTTTGAGACCCACAAGTTAAGATAAACTACTATAGGAACCCAATATGACACTCCTGTTAAATTTTTCCATCATAACTACCAGGAGTGCCTGTTTTCTTACCTTCCTTAGCCAAACATAAAGATCATACAGAAGCCCAGGAACATTTGTATATTATTCACTTAATGAACTTTCATGCATTTAGTAGTCCTAGAAATTCAGGAGTGTACATAACCCTGTCATTATTTACTACTTAAGCATAATCATGGGACCTTTGTATATAAGGTAGTCAGAAACCGTCATATCATTACAGATTTCCCATTTAGAGTCACTTAGTCTTAAATAAATTACTGGGATTCTAAATGTACCCTTTGAGAAACTAGAGTAACTGCTTCTAATAATGTTTTCTTCACAGAGTATTTTATGACATGGTTGTGATTTTTTAAAACAAGGGCAGGTATTTAGGAGTCATTTAGTCATTTATCAAATATTTTCTATGTCTGCTTTGTGTTAGACATTGCTGGTCTTGGGAGATTCACGTCATATATTTGTGCTCTGCTTTCAAAGAGTTTCTAGTCTAGCCAAGGCAGTGGGTTAATAACCACAGGGCAGCATAAGAAGTGTGCTGATGATAGGGCGGCAAGGGAGAAAGCAGACAGCTGACCCAACTACCACTGCAGCCTTCCCCAGTCAAGTGATGCTCGAGTTTTCCTTCTGTTATACTGGTGATAAGGGAGGTGGTTCTTTTCTCCAACTGTCTTGCTCTCCTAGGTTAAGATTTCCTTTATATATATATGGTTTCCTTTTAGCTAGTTACAGAAAAACTCACAAAATTTAACTTCAACTAACTTGATTCCTAGAGGAAGCTCATAAAAAATTTTTTAATATGTATTAAAAGCAATTACTGCATAAGCTATCTGGCAAGCTGACCTTATAGCAACGTTATTTTCCTATTCTGAAAACTTTTAAATTTTTGCTATAGTTGTCAGATTATTGAAATACTCATATGACTTTAAAATTTGATGTGACTGAAGATGCAGATTAGATCAGTGCTTCCCAGATAGAATGGTTGGGAAGTGGCAAGGAAAGCATGTGCTGTGTGTTGTTGTGGAAAATGTACTCGTATAGAAAGGGACTCACTGAACCTGTGAATTTGTAGATTATCAAGTTAGCTAGAGTCAGTGGACAAAGTGTTAAGTATTATTTTAAAACTTTTCAGATAAGTGTTCAGGTTTTTCCTTTTTAGCTTGGAACTTCAAAATGTATTTAAAGAGAATACTATAATGAATCTTTAGGTTCCCATTCAACAAACACATTGATTCATGACTGGCATTATTTTGTTTATGTCTCAACCTTTTCCTCCTCTGTATTGAAGCAGTTTCTGACAGTTCACCTAGTAAAACTGCATTGTTTTAGAGGATGAGTTTTTAATGAACATCTATTATGATTTGGTCCCTCCACAAGTGGTAGAGAGAAAAATCATTGTTAACACTGTCATTCAGATATGGACATTAGCCATATTTTTGGTGCTTAGTCATTTAGAATCCTGTTTAGTTTAGGACTTACTCTTTGTCACACACAGTGCTTGTCATTGTTGTTTGGAGACTCTCCAAGTGTGACCATAACCCTGTATGAGGTACATAATTTCTGTCTCATAGGTGAGGAAATAGAGAGAGATGAGGAAACACGTTCAGGATAGATACCTCGGAGGGTAACAGAGCTGAAATCGGAATCCTTGAGTGGCCCCAGCCTAGACATGTAGTTTCTTCTCCTTATGGCAGACCTGACATTGATAAATACTGAAAAGGAGAAACAGATGTCAGTACTTTAAACCCAAGTTCTCCAGTTATGAATGAGTGGAATGTCTACTGTCTAGAGTTCCTACAGTCTTTTTTTTCTTGAATCACACCAGTGTGGAGGTTCTCAAAGTTTCCTTCGCAGACCACAGAGGTGCCATGGATCTAAACCATTCTTTATAATAAGATACCTTATGCCATTTCCACTGTGCTGTCATTTGCACCAATGTTATAAAAACACCGGTGCCTTAGCATAAATCAAGGCAGTGGCACCAGACTATCCTGGGAATCACTGTATTTTCCACAGTCACACATTTGCAGGTGAAAAAGCCACAACAGTAAAAATGATTAGTTGTGATAAATCTTGATGCTTGAGCCCATGTCTTTGTAATATTCTATGTGATGAAATGAAGTTCACATGAAAACATGTCCATTGCATACTGAACTACAGTGATTATGTGTGTGATGGAGTTGTGAGCTAGACCAGCCCTTTTTTTTTTGATAGGATACCATTTTCCCATGAAAGAACAAGTGGCAATCTGTGGTTATTTAAACTTGGCAAACATTTTCTTGTAAATTAATAAAATGAGCCTGTTTCTTCAAGAAGACAACCTCCAGTGTTGGTTGCCAGTGATAAAATTGGAACTTACAAGCAAAAATAGAATTTTAAAAAACTTGTTTTGGCACCACGAGTTTGATAGCTTCCCAATAATTAAAGATGTTTGTGATGACATTGACGATTGTATTGATAAACGTGGGACTTTGGAGAAACTGTATAATGCAGTGTGTCGACATTTGGGAGATCTCTGTAACTCAGTGAAGTGGTATTTTTCAAATGACCAATGCATGAAGTTTCAAAATTATGTATTAGTGAAAAGATTCATTAAAAGTACAAATGTAGGTACAAAAAAATTTAACTAATGGATCTGAATGCAACAGACTCAAAGGTTTTTTTGATATGGTGTCTGATGCAACCTTTGTAACTTGTCTTTAAGAAACTACCACTTGTTTTATTGAAATATCAAAGAATAGTGTCTGCACCTTTCTGTAAAGGGCATTGAAATACTGCTCCCTTTCCCAAGCTGATACCCTTTTGAGACTACATTTTTTTGTGTGTACTTCAATTTAAAAAACATAGAGCAGGAGGTTTGACTTCAGAAGTAGGAAGGAGTATCTGTTTTCTGTTAAGCCAGAGAGTAAAAAGACTTACAGAAATAAAAAATAATGCTCCTCTTCATCACATTTTCTTTTGTATTGGAAAGGAGTTGTTTCTCATTATTTTGTTTATGTTAACATGTAATGTGTTCATGATTATATTTAAATGAATTAACAAGTATTTTAGATTTTTCTGTTTCACTTCTACTATAGTTAATGTTTATAGGTTTATCCCACATATAAAAAGTTATTTGGGGTCCTCAGTAATTTTTCAGGGGTCTAAAGGAGCCCTGAGATAAGTTTATGAATCACTGTTTTAATGCTCTTGTAGAGAAAGGGATGGAGACAGTGAATGTGAGTGTGTTTGTATCACAGGGGTCACTGTATATACTTGTAAAATATCTACTGTTTCTGAATTAATTATACCCCTACTTCCTTCCATCAATATAATCAATAGCTGGCTATGTTTGTATTATTCATGCTTCCATTTAATAAATATTTATTGAGAACAGAGTTATCAGAGTTTAGAAGAGAAAGGGGATATATAGAATATATAAATCCTGTTTATTCCCTGTTAGAGCACATGGTTTCTATCTTTAAAAGTCAGAAGTCGGGGCAGTTACTGTACTAAATTGTCTTCTAAGTTTGTTGCCCATCTTGCCTGGGTGTGGCTATAAAATAAATTTGTCCCGGTTGTCTGTTGCTGTGTAACAAACCACCCCAAAACTTAAAACCACGATGTATAGTCCTCTCCCCCAGTGCTGTGGATTGCTTGTTTAACCGAGTGAGTCTCACTCCAGGTTTTTCACAGACTTGCGTTCAGACATCAGCTGGGCTGAGTGTCCAGTGTGACCCAGTCTCCTGGCTAGCAAGTGATGCCAACTGTCAGCTGGGAGGTCTGTTGAGATGGTGACTGAAGCACCTCATTTTTCTCACATGACCAGTCCACCAAGTTTGGTTTTTTCACAAGTTCCCAAGAAGGATGCTCCCAAGAATGAACATCCCAAGAGTGACAGGAACAGTTTCTGAGACTTCCCCAGCAGTCCAGTGGTTAAGAATCCTCCTTGCAACACAGGGTACCTGGGTTTGATCTCTGGACAGAAAACTGAGATCCCACATGGCCGTGGAGCAACTAAGCCCAAGCAATGCAACTGCGGAGCCTGCAAGCCACAGCTAGAGAGCCCCTGGACTGCAAAAAGTCCTGCGCACCGCAACCAAGACCTGACGTAGGCGAACAAACAAATACATGTTTAAGAAAAAAGAAACTAAGGCTTCTTATGACCTGACTGAGCTGTCCCTCAGCCTCACTTTCAGCACATATTATCAGTCCTGAGCAGGTCAAAGGACCAGAACAAATTCAAGAGGAGGGGACCACACAGAGACATAAACCCTGGGAGGCTTGGTTCATCTGTGGCCGTCTTTGGATACTAGCTGCCACAAGATTAATAAATTATTACCCAGGGTAGCTGGAGAAATGAACTATTGCTTTCATCCTCAAATTCTAGGCTGAAGATAAATGTCTAAATTTTTATTAAGAGAAAATTAAGCTGAATCTGCTCAAATGCTATCTGCATTTTCGCAAAAGGTCTGTGACTTTTGCCTGTGTTCAGTTTCTTTGGTTCAGAAGGAAACGCCCACTTTCCAGTAATGATGTCTTTACTTACACCAAGGTGGGCGGAGTTCCTGTCCTGGAATTGCTCATGGGGCTACACTTGCTGGTCACCCAGTGATTGACAATGGCTAGCTCTTATCTTTGGGTTGAGAGAGCATAGGGCTGTGTGACCTTATGGCAGTGTGACCGGCTAGATGTTCCATCTGACAGGGGCAGCTTCAGGAGTCCTGTTCGAGGGAGGTTGAGGGGCAGCATTAAATATGGAGGGCAGAGCGTAAAGATGGTTTAGAGGGGCATTTGTGCAGCAATCACATGGACTTGGGTTGAATATGTGTTTGTTGTGCCTTTGAGACCTGGCTGAAGAAATTGATGGGGGGTATGCTTCAGCTCAAGTTCCCCTTGGTGGTGCTATTGCGCTGTCAACTTCCAAAGAAAACATCTTTTGTGCCATTTTTTTTTTTGGTCAAACATTTTATTGGACACCTAAGGTGCACCAGACCCTGTGCTAGACTGAGGGGAACTAGTGAAAGTCACTCAGTCGTGTCCAACTCTTTGTGACCCCATAGACTGTAGCCCACCAGGCTCCTCTGTATGGGATTCTCCAGGCAAGAATACTGGAGTGGGTAGCCATTCACTCCTCCAGGGGATCTTCCCAAACCAGAAATCGAACCCAGGTCTCCTGCATCTCAGGCAGATTCTTTACCAGCTGAGCTACCAGGGAAGCCGAGGGGAACTCAGACATTGTTATTGTCTTCATAGTATAATCATTGCTATTCACTTTCTTGACATTTTCTGAAAAGGGAAAAAAAATAACACGTAATTGAACCCAGAACTGCCAGTAGATGTTCTGAAGGTAGACACCAATTTGCCTAAAGACGATGTATGCACACAGTTTAAAAATGTTTTAAAGTTATGTAAAAGGGTATTGAATAGTCCTTAAATATATTTTTAAATGCCTAATGTCACTCTAATAAGAAAAATGCAATTTAAAACTTCACTGAGATGCCATTTCTACCTGTCAGAGTAGAAAAACTTGTTTGCATGGTTATGTGGAAACATTCTTGAACTTTTCTGGTGAGAGTGTAAAAGTGGTACAACTCCTGTGAAGAACAATGGCCATATGTGAACAGATCCTAAATGTATTACCCTGTGACTTAGTAGTCACACCTGCATTACGATGTATACTTTATTTTGGCAGTATTTTTTAATAAAAAGGTTAGAAACAACTGAGGTATCCATCAGTAGAGACATTTCAGTAAGTATGGTACACTGATACATCGGACAGTATGTAGCTACAAAGACTTTAAAGAATAATAGTAAGGGTACTGAGAGAGGACTTTCCAAGATATATTACGTGAAAAAGTAAAGCATGGGCCTGTACATGCACAGTAGTTCCCCCTTACCGGAGATTTCGCTTTTCTTGGTTTCTGTTACCTGTGGTCAACTGTGGGTTGAAATAGTAAATGGAAAGTTCCAGAAGTAAATAATTGATAAGTTTTAAATTGCATGCCATTCTCGGGCTGTCCCACCCGAGAAGTGAATCATCCCTTTGTCCAGTGTATCACTGAGTAGCCACATCGTGTGTTTGTGTGTCCTCTGTGTTGAGGAGGTTCAGTTCTCTAATATGATGGCTTCAAAGATTCCCTGAGTCTATCCAGTAAAATTAATAATGCCATGTATTTGGGCATTTAAGGTGTTTGCACATATGCGTGCACATATGGCTCTGGGAAGCATGTGCATGCATGGGGGACAGTGTAAGACAGTGAACAGTGCACACTGGAGTGAGAACCGCCCCTCCCCTTGTTCGCTGTATGATCTTGGACTAGTTACCTAGCTTTGCCATGTGTACATTTCCTCCTCTATAAAATGTGGGTCATAATAATTCCTATTTTGTAGCATTATTGGGAAGATTAAATCAGTAGCAGTATGAAAACCTTTTAGAACAGTGTTTTAGCACATTTATATGTTAGCCAACCTCTTCTCCAAATATGGGGATAAAATGGCAGACTTGATTCTCAGTGACTGTTACTGTTCATTATTAACGACCCTCAAAACTGTTCACAGATATTTGTTCGTAGCTTGTCTTCTAGGTGTTCTCCCCCAAAGTGATCCCTGGGGTCTCAAGCAGAAGGCCCTTTTGGATAATTTGCATGAAGATACCCAGAATGAGCAGCTGCAGGGGAGTTCGCTTCAAGGAGATAAATCTCATTATATTTCCGAATCTCAGGTGTGTCTTTGTGTCATTATGTATCAGGGAAAGTGTTTCGAGCGTCTTTCTGGGGAGAGCACATTCACCTTGCTGGATGATGTGAGCCAAGAGGGGACTTTTGGACTAATCTGACTGCTGGGTTACATGCTGTGTTCTCCTGCCACCTCAGAGGCTACACAGGGGCCTTTTGGAGTAGCCAGTTCACACTTTTCCATCTCCCTAGATTCTTATTTTTAAAAAGCTTTATGTTCATTTCCTATTTATTGATAATTAGCTTCCATAATTCATCCCTGCCTATTTTCCTCTCTGAGTTGAACTGTTTATGAAGAAATTTCTGCATGTTGATTCTCTTCAAGTGGGCTATGCTTGATCACATTGAAGCACTTTTGAAATACAAATAACATGACTGAGAATGGCTCTTTATATAAATATTTCCATTAACGTATTGGGAGTTGGTAAAGCTCAGTTGGTAAAGAATCCGCCTGCAATGCAGGAGACCCCAGTTCGATTCCTGGGTCAGGAAGATCCCTGGAGAAGGGATAGGCTACCCACTCCAGTATTTTGGGGCTTCCCTTGTGGCTCAGCTGGTAAAGAATCCACCTGCAATGCATAATGGATATTTCACAGACCACCTTCACAGAAAGGAAAAGCTATAAGTTCTTTCTGATAGGTTTAAAAAGAAGGTTTTAATTTTTAGATTATCTAAGAGTGACACCTGAAGTGTGAATAAAGCATTCTATCACCAAAAATATATATATATTAAATTTTCAAGTCTTTTATACAGATTCTGTTTTCCTCATATCCAGATTCAGACAGTTCATGTTTAGATTGAATTAGCTTACATAGATTTTGTTTGCAGAAGTCTTTGCTTCTTTGTGAAGAAAAAAGAATAGTATGAAGGTTTATAGTAGTCTGTTTTTTACTGCAATTATGAAATAGAGTATTTTGTGATAATTAAAAGATTTAAGCTTTTATTTTCAAGCCATAGGTATTTTTTTTCTTTCATGGTGATGTATAGTCCTTAGTTAAACATTGTGCTTTGCTTTTCTACCAGACCATTTGCATCTATTTTGCTCATGTGTATTGTATTTCATGTTGTTGTTCAGTTGCTAAGTCATGTCTGACTCTCTGTGAGCCTATGGACTGCAGCACGCCAGGCTTCCCTGTCCTTTACCATCTCCTGGAGTTTGCTCGAACTCATGTCCATTGAGTTGGTGATGCCATCCAACCATCTCATCCTCTGTTACCCCTTCTCCTCCTGCCCTCAATCTTTCCCAGCATCAGAATCTTTTCCCAGTGAGTTGGCTCTTTGCATCAGGTGGCTAAAGTATTAGAGTTTCAGCATCAGTCCTTCCAATGAATATTCAGTGTTGATTTCTTCTAGGATTGACTGGTTTGATGTCCTTGCTGTCCAAGGGACTCTCAAGAGTCTTCTCCAGTCTTATGGACTCTGTGGGAGAGGGAGAGGGTGGGAAGATTTGGGAGAATGGCATTGAAACATGTAAAATATCATGTATGAAACGAGATGCCAGTCCAGGTTCGATGCACGATGCTGGATGCTTGGGGCTAGTGCACTGGGATGACCCAGAGGGATGGTATGGGGAGGGAAGAGGGAGGAGGGTTCAGGATGGGGAACACATGTATACCTGTGGTGGATTCATTTTGATATTTGGCAAAACTAATACAATTATGTAAAGTTTAAAAATAAAATAAAATTAAAAAAAAAAAAAAAAGAGTCTTCTCCAGCACCACAGTTGGAAAGCGTCAGTTCTTCGACATTCAGCCTTCCTTATGGTCCAAAATAGCTACTGATCCTGACTGGTCCAGACGCTGATACCAAGGTGATCTTATGCCATTTTGTTAGATTTTCTTAAAACTGGATCATGTACCAAGTGTTATGAAGTTGGAAGTAACAATATATCTCCTGCTGGTAAAAAAAAAAAAAAAAAAAGTGAAAATAAACCTTACTGAAGACTGTCTATTATCACTTCCTATATGAAGTGTTCACAGCTTGAAATAGTGGTTTCCTTTAGACTCTTAGTCTTTACAGCAGTTGATTATGGTGCTATGCTATGTTGAAAGGATTTTGTCAAGTACACCAGTCAAATTTAGGTTCAACTATGAGTAACTGAAAACTGACAATCCTAGTAGTTTTTTCTAAGATTTATTTATTAATTTTTGGCTGTGCTGGGTCTTCGTTGCTGTGTGTGGACTTGCTCTAGTTGCAGTGAGTGGGGCTGCTCTTCGCTGTGGTGCCTGGGCTTCTCGTTGCAGCGGCCTCTCTTGTTGTGGAGCACGGGCTCCAGGCGTGCAGGTTTCAGTAGTTGCGGCACGTGGGCTCAGTAGTTGTGGCTCCCGGGCTCTAGAGCATGGGCTGAGTAGGTAGCACACGGGCTTAGTTTGCTCTGCAACATGTGGAATCTTAGTTGCTTCCACGACCAGGGATCAAACCTGGGTGTTGCCAGGTGGATTCTTACCCATAGACCACCAGGAAAGCCCCTGCTGCTGCCACTAAGTCGCTTTAGTCGTGTCTGACTCTGTGCAACCCCATAGATGGCAGCCCACCAGGCTACCCCATCCCTGGGATTCTCCAGGCAAGAACACTGGAGTGGGTTGCCATTTCTTTCTCCAGTGCATGAAAGTGAAAAGTGAAGTTGCTTAGTCGCTCAGTCGTGTCCAACTCTTAGCGACCTCATGGACTGCAGCCTACCAGGCTCCTCCATCCATGGGATTTTCCAGGCAAGAGTACTGGAGTGGGGTGCCATCGCCTTCTCCGAGGAAAGTCCCTAATAGATTAAAAAAGAAAGAGAGTTTTTTTTTTTTTTTCCTCCAGGTAAAGTTTAAGGAGACCTTCACGGGCTGATGAGGAGGCTCTGCTCCAGGAAGTCTGTGTGAGCATCCTTTAACTGCCATAACAAATCACCACAGTCTTAACTCCCCAAAACAACACAAATGCATTATCTCACAATTTTGTAGGTCAGCAGTCTGACTTGACTCACTGGTTGTCTCTGCTCCAGGTTTCACAAGGCCTAAATCAAGCTGCTGGTCTGCTGGGCTCTTCTCAGGAGACTCCAAGGAGAATCTGCTTTTGGTTCCAGGTTGTTGGCAGAACTGGTTCCCTGTGATGATAGAACCAAGGTTCCCAGTTCCTTGCTGATGCTCAACTGGGAGCTACTTCATAGCTCCTAGAAGCCACTCTCTGGTTCTTGTACATCTCAGAGCCTAATGGCAGGAATCTCTTTTTTTGTTTGTTTGTTTTTCTGCCACATCCCCCTGACTCTAGCCAGAGAATGTTCATTGCATTTAAGGGCTCTTATGATTAGATTGTGTATATCTGGATGGTCTCGAATTATCTCCCTATTTTAGGGTCTGTAATCTTAAAATAGGGAGTTATGCATGTGTGCTCAGTCATATCCAACTGTTTGAGCCACTTTGGACTATAGCTTGCCAGGCTCTGTCCATGGGATTTTTCAGGCAAGAATACTGGAGAGGTTTGCCATTTCCTCCTCCAAGGAATCGTCCCATCCCAGGGATCGAACCCGTGTCTCTTCAGCTGCTGCATTGCAGGTGGTTTCTTTACCCGCTGAGCCACCGGGGAAGCCCAAAAGGATGCACTCAACATGGACTTGAACCCAGTGACCCTGAGATTCAGAGTCTCATATACCCAGATCCCAAGGATTAGGGCGTGAGTAAATTTCTTTCATTGTACCTCCACCAGGTCTAGGTTCTGATCTGCCTCTTTATGGGCCCAGTCAGCATCTGAGTTTAAGCCACAGGATAGAGGAAGAGACAAAGAATAAAAATGAGGCAAGGCACCAGGTGACTTTTAAGGAAGGTTTCCAGAAGATGCCTTCATACCTTATAAGCCAGAACTTAGTGACCTGACCACATGGAGCAGTAGTGGAAGCTGAGAAATGTAGTTTTTATTCACTGCAGCCATATGCTCTGCTAGAAGAATCTGTTCCTATAGAAGGGGGAAAATGGGCCACTGGGAAACAACCAACAAGTTAACATTTTTCCAGTTTCTGGAAAACAAGAAACTAGAGGTTGTTGTAATAGCACAACTACCACACTGTAAAGAGGGCAGCAGTGGCTTCCTGGGTGAGCTGGAGGCCCTCAGGGGCAGACTGAAGTGAATCCTTAAATGAGCAGTGTCCCTTGACACCAGAGCACCAAGTTTCTGTACCTAGAAGAGCATCTAGTCTTGATTTATTCACCTATTCTTGTGTAACTGGCGCAGTGCTTTTACAGCGTGGATTTTAGTGAATATTTCTGCAGTGAACAAAAAATGTTATTGCTCACGTGGCACTTGGAGTAAGATTGTTTTATAAAGTTACAGTGGATTTTTTTTAATCCAACTTTCTGTGAAAATACACTCTTGGATATTGCATCCCACCTAGAAATACCCATGGTATATAACCAATTTTTTGCATTATGTGGGTTCTTAATACCTGCAACATTCTACTGGGAAAAAATGTGCAAGTATGATTTAGGAATAAGAAATTCAGTTTCAATCCAGTAAAATTTCTGTAAGACCAACTGTAAAATAAGACAGAAAATAGTAAGTTGTTCAAAGTGCTATAAGAACATGGAAGTGGGGAGTAACTCTTACCTAGGATAAAATGGATGAGTCCATGAAGTCCATGGCAGTCAACTGTGAAAGTATGAATAATATTTCAACAGGTGAAGGCAGGGAAACAGTAGAATCATATATGTAACTAAAAAAAAACATCAATGTGCTGACAAGGAAAACGAATTTTGGCAAGTATTTAGAACTTCCGTTCTTTATCGTCTGGTGGCTCAGGTAAAGAATCTGCTTGCAAGGTGGGAGACCTGGGTTCAGAGCGTCCCTGGGCACCATGAGATCGCAAAGAGTCGGACACGTCTGAGCAACTAACACTAATGCAGCCTATGTTATTATAGAAGAAATACTGTTTTTTTTCCCTCACTTTATATCAATGAATGTTTACTTAAGAGCTTTTCTGATCTGCGGCCTCTATTCCTTTTCCTGTTAGCAAAAGTAAAATCAGATAATGGGACTTCCCTGTCAGTCCAGTAGTTAAGGCTTAATGCTCCCAGTGCAGGGGGCATGAGTTTGATCCTTGGTTAGGGAACTAAGATCCCATATGCCACACAGAGCTGCCAAAAAAGAAAAACAGATTTTCCTAAAAACCAACAATAAAATTAAAAATCAGATACAGATACTGTTTTAGGAGTCATGTTAATGTAGCCCTCTTCAAGACTAGTGAGTACTATATTTGCATTTAGACTTTGACTAAGGTTCTTCTGGTAATTTTTTAGCTTTAGATATGCTGGTACAGTATGAGGCATTTTAATGGCTGTTTAACGTCATAATCTTTGGATCAAGACTGCCATTAATTCAAAGGAACTGGACACAAATAGATCTACTCCACCCTGTTCTGTTTTGCAAAGTGGGCATGCTGACACTAATAGCTAAAAAGGGTGTGGTAGCTTTCGTATATTTCAGTGTTTTTCACAAAGAACAGTGTAACAATGGCCTTCATTTCAGCTTAACCTGGGAAAGGACTAAGGTAATTTAAGCTGTTCAACAGTGGCTGCACACCTTTGAATGCAGCATAGGAGAGATGGATGAAAAGTCAACACAGTAAGGTCCCTCTGAAATCCAAGATGCTGTGGATCTGATTTTGTGTTTTGTTCTCCTGTAGATACCATTTTTCCTTGGTGGTGGCCACATTAGCCAACAGGGCTCTCAAGCCACCTTACTTCTCCGAGAACAGCACTGCTCTACTAGTATCTCTGTTCCTGACTGCACTTTCACATTAGATTTTGTTTGGAGAAAGGGTTTCCATTGCTTTAAATATGTATGTTGCAGAAAGCAGGGGACCCCTTTCAAGGCCCACAGAGTGGCTCTTCTCTAACACCCGGAAATGAATTGTCCAAAGAGACGCATGTGCTGACAAAGCAAGAGACGTTATTGGAAGGGGCGCCCAGGCGGAGAGCAGGAGGGTAAGGGAATCCAGGAGGACTGCTCTGCCATGGGGTTCGCAGGCTCAGGTTTTATGACGGTAGGGTTAGTGTCCGGGTTGTCTTTGGCCAGTTATTCTGACTCAGGGTCCTTCTGGTGGTGCACGCATTGCTCAGCCAAAATGGACGCCAGCGAGAAGGATTCTGGCAGGTGGCAGGATACGTGGCGTTTCCTTTTGACCTTTCCCAGACCCTTCCGGTTGACAGTGGCTTGTTAGTTCTGTGTCCCTTACTAGGACCTCCTGTTATGAAATAACTCATACAAATGATTACTATGGTGCCTGGCCAGGGTGGGCAGTTTCAGTCAGTGTGCTCCCCCTAACACATACATACATACCTCCATGAATAAATGACTAAGGTGAAAATTAGAAAAGACTTCCTTAAGTGATATAGTAATGATGTTGATTAAGTTTCCCCACACTTCTCAGAAGGCAGTATATTATTCTAAGGTACAATAGCCATCTTAAAAGAGCTAAATGAATATCATACTTTAGAATAATAGCATTTTTAAAGTAACATTTGTGAAGTCAATGTTTTTTAAATAAATAATGGGTTTATTTGGCTATTTTAAACTCTGCATTTTCTTATATACGTGTAATTTAGAAACATTTTCATTTGTCTTTTTTTTATGTCTACATATAGGTTATTGAGTTTTTCTACTTGGCTCTTAATCATTTACTCTCTCTTGTTCTCTGCTCTCCATAGAATTTTATCTATTAAAAGATAGAATGTAGGTTCTTGTGGAGAGTCTGTTTTATTAATTATAAGGCATATGTCCCATACTGCCAAACCAAGTATACTGAGTGTTTTGAATTAAATATTTATTGTTTCATTGACTATTTCCTCTGACTTCCATTAAGACCTCCAGAAATAATGCTTCTCTAATAAACCTTTTGTTTGTTTTCGGCCAGTATACAGATTGGTATGGAATGAACCATTGCTCTAGTACTTAGGGTGTGGTTAAGTTTTTCTCAGTAGCATATCTAACTTCAGTATAGTTCATTTCTGGCGAGATGTTCAGTCTCTGTCATGGTAGGAAACACTTGGGTTTTGTTCTCATTAGATAATAGTACTTATTTGGAAATACTGACAACTTTTTGATAATGGCATGGAATAAGAAACTTTAGACGTGTGCAGAGATTAAAAAGGGCTTGATATTACAGGTTTGTCTTTTTTTTTTTTTAACTAAGACAAAGCGTCTGTGCTTATATAGAACTGAGCTTGGGATCTATAACCTAATTTTATTCTTCCCTTGAATACATTTAGTGTGTCTGACTAGCAAAGACTAATATTTCATCATGGGTGATGGTTCTTTTTAATTTTTAGGACAGTTTTAAAAATTGCTTTATTATGTACAGGAAATTTCACCTTTTTGTATATAGCTTTTTGAGTTGACAAACACCTATAGCCATGAATCTACCACCATGATCAAGATAAAGATAATTTTTATTCCCCTGTACAACTCTATAGGCATACCCTTCTGGCCACCCAGGCCTTTTTCTGTTCCTGTATATGTGAAATCACATGATATGTAGTCTTCTGAGTCTGGCGACTCATCCATGTTGTTGTATCATTCCTTATTACTGAGTAGTATTTCATTGTATGGATACTACAGTTTATCCATTTGTCTATTGAAGGACATTTGGATTGTTTTCATTTGGAAGCATTTATGCATGAAACTGCTACGAATATTTGTGTAGTTCGTGGGACTGTAAGTTTTCATTTCTCTTGGGTATATGCCTAAGAATGGTGTCTTTGGGTTACGTGACCAATATATGTTAAAGAAACCGCCAAACTCTTTTCCAACTGACTGTACCATTTTGCATTCCTACTAGCAATGCATGAGTGTACATTTTCACCAATAACTAATAGTAAGTTTTTATAAAAGCCTTTCTAGTAAATATATAATAGTATCTTGTTGTGCTTTTAATTTGCATTTCCCTGAGGATAATAATGTTGAGCAGCTTTATGTTCATATAATTGATTTAGCTTGTTTATGTTCATGTATTCATATAACTCATTATATTCATGTAACTTCTTTGCTGAAATATCTGTTCATACCTTTTTTTCTAATATTGGGTCATTTGGTGTTGTTTTTTTTTTTTTTTTTTTTTTACTTTTGAGAGTTCTTTATATATTTTGGATATAAAACACACAGGTATGTGTTTGCAAAGATACATCGACCAGTAAGTGAGTGTCTCTTTGTTCCATAGCATCTTTCAAAAAGCAGAATTTTTTATTTTGATGAAGTCTAATTTGTCATTTTCTCTTTTATGAGTCATATTTTGATATCCCTTTGATATCCTTTTCCTAACCCAAGGCTACAAAAATATTCTTCAGTGCTTTCTTGTATAGAAGTTTTATAGTTTCAAGTTTTATTTTTCATTTTTTTTGCATCTGGTACAAAGAAGGAGTCAGTGTTTATCTTTTGCTCATGGATATGTAATTATTCCAGAAATAATTGTCAAAAAGGTACCCTTTTTCCAGTGAATTTGGCAATTGTAGCTCCTGGAGGATTTTTAAAGAATTTATGGAGATGAGCCTTTCACCATCAACATCCTTTGTATTTACCACATATAAGAATGAATAATGAATGAAAGAGAAATTTAATAAGTCAAAAGAGCAATGATAAAACTGGCAAACATTTGAACTCCCTGCCCCCGTTTTTCAAGAGACTGACCTGGTTGTTGTATGTACAGGTTCATTGAAATATGCCCCCCTGCAGCTGTACCTCAGAGCTTCTTCCAGCTTGTCACTGAAAGAGCCCGTAAACATCCTTGTCCCTAACCTGTTCCTTTCTCCTCCAGGTTTCACTCTGATGGTGGTCTGTCTTGAGTTGATAATCATCTGAATCACAAACGCCACAACTGCTAATTATTAAAGCCACATTTTTACCTTTATATTGATAAATTGACAATGTTGGAATGATAGATTTATAAACATCAAAGCATTTTTAAAGTAAAGAATTAGGCTGAAAACAACCACACTCACTTGGGTTTAAAATGAGTCAGCACCTGTGCTCTGTTGAAGTGTGAAGGAAAAATTGCTTCCCTTTCTGGACAATACACTGCTTCCCTGGTGGCTCAGATGGTAAAAGCATCTGCTTGCAATGCGGGAGACCTGGGTTCGATCCCTGGGCGGGGAAGATCACCTGGAGAAGGAAATGGCAACCCACTCCAGTACTCTTGCCTGGAATATTCCATGGATGGAGGAGCCTCGTAGGCTGCAGTCCATGGGATCGCAAAGAGCTGGACACGACTGAGCGACTTCACTTTCTTACTTCATTTCTTTTCTGGACAATGACGATTTGTGTAGCAGACTTTGAATATGCTTCATGTACAAGTCTTGCATTTTAGAAAAGATTAAGTTCAGTTCAGTCACTCAGTCGTGTCCGACTCTTTGTGACCCTATGAATCGCAGCACACCAGACCTCCCTGTCCATTACCAACTCCAGGAGTTCACTCAAACTCATGTCCATCGAGTCGGTGATACCATCCAGCCATCTCATCCTCTGTCATCCCCTTCTCTTCCTGCCCGCAATCCCTCCCAGCATCAGGGTCTTTACCAATGAGTCAACTCTTCGCATGAGGTGGCCAAAGTATTGGAGTTTCAGCTTTAGCATCAGTCCTTCCAAAGAAATCCCAGGGCTGATCTCCTTTAGAATGGACTGGTTGGATCTCCTTGCAGTCCAAGGGACTCTCAAGAGTCTTCTCCAACACCACAGTTCAAAAGCATCAATTCTTTGGCACTCAGCTTTCTTCACAGTCTAACTCTCACATCCATACATGACCACAGGAGAAACCATAGCCTTGACTAGATGGACCTTTGTTGGCAAAGTAATGTCTCTGCTTTTGACTGTGCTATCTAGGTTGGTCATAACTTTCCTTCCAAGGAGTAAGCGTCTTTTAATTTCATGGCTGCAGTCACCATCTGCAGTGATTTTGGAGCCCTCAAAAATAAAGTCTGACACTGTTTCCACTGTTTCCCCATCTATTTGCCATGAAGTGGTGGGACCAGATGCCATGATCTTCGTTTTCTGAATGTTAAGCTGTAAGCCAACTTTTTCACTGTCCTCTTTCACTTTCATCAAGAGGCTCTTTAGTTCCTCTTCACTTTCTGCCATAAGGGTGGTGTCATCTGCATATCTGAGGTTATTAATATTTCTCCCGGCAATCTTGATTCCAGCTTGTGCTTCCTCCAGCCCAGTGTTTCTCATGATGTACTCTGCATATAAGTTAAATAAGCAGGGTGGCAATATACAGGCTTGATGTACTCCTTTTCCTATTTGGAACCAGTCTGTTGTTCCATGTCCAGTTCTAACTGTTGCTTCCTGACCTGCATACAGGTTTCTCAAAAGGCAGGTCAGGTGGTCTGGTATTCCCATCTCTTTCAGAATTTTCCACAGTTTATTGTGATCCACACAGTCAAAGGCTTTGGCATATCAGTAAAGCAGAAATAGATGTTTTTCTGGAACTCTCTTGCTTTTTTGATGATCTAACAGATGTTGGCAATTTGATCTCTGGTTCCTCTGCCTTTTCTAAAACCAGCTTGAACATCTGGAAGTTCACGGTTCACGTATTGCTGAAGCCTGGCTTGGAGAATTTTGAGCATTACTTTACTAGCGTGTGAGATGAGTGCAATTGTGCGGTAGTTTGAGCATTCTTTGGCATTGCCTTTCTTTGGGACTGGAATGAAAACTGACCTTTTCCAGTCCTGGGGCCACTGCTGAGTTTTCCAAATTTGCTGGCATATTGAGTGCAGCACTTTCACAGCAATTGGAAATAGAAAAGATTAGAGCTATATTTTCTTTATATCATCCTAAGTTACACCATGTTTTCTTGGAAACTACTAAAGTACTCTAAGTAAAGACATTAAGAATACCTAAAATTCACCATGGTCTGAGTGTGAAGGTAGAATTTGCATAAGTTTTGCATTTTTGCTTCTGATTCTGTTTTGTCGTAATACTGTTCTTAATGAGTAGCAGAAAAGTGCTTGAGGACAGCTAAGTGGTCTTTAAGATTTTTTTCCTGTTTGGAGTCCTCCATTTTAAGTAATGATGAAACTGGAAGAAGCAGAAAGGTCTGCCTGCTGCTGCTGTTCTCACATCCACTGTCAGTCAGGTTCCTCCCCATCGTTTCATCTACTCGCCTCAGCTGGGCGGAGCCCACAGGGGAGGGGTCGTGTTGATGGGATGATGGATCTTCTCTTCATTTCCAATTGAATGGTCGCATCTTGCCCCCTGTACCATTAAATAGTTTCCTAAGGCTGCCATAACACAGTACCAGAAACTGGGAGCTTGAAACAGCAGAAATGTATCATCTCACAGTTTTGGACGCTAAAACACCAAAAGCAAGTTGTCAGCAAGGCCGTTTCCTCAGAAACCTGTAGGGTAGAATACTCCCGTTCCTTTTCTAGCTTCTGGTTCTGCTGGCGTTCCTTGGCATTATTTAGCTAATAGTTACATCACTTGAGTTTCTGCTTCTGTTATCAAAAGGGCATCTTCTCCCTGTCTGTTTCTGTCTCTCTTCTCCTCTTATGCGGAGACCAGTCAGGTTAGATTAAGTGCCCACCCTACTCCAGTATACTACTAAGTACTAAGGATTCGCTCAGTCGTGTCCGACTCTTTGCGACCCTGTGGACTGTAACCCACCAGGCTCCTCCGTCCATGGGATTCTCCAGGCAAGAGTACTGGAGTGCGTTGCCATTTCCTTCTCCAGGGAAACCTCCAGTATAACCTCATCTTAACTAACTGTGTCTGCTGCAACTCCACACCCAAATAAATGACATGGAATTCTTTTTAAATTTTAAAAAATCTAGCAGTTAGGCCCTTTGAGAGAAATTATTGTGTCAGTTCCTGTTGCTAGTGATTTGTAGACCTTTGCTTACTCCTAAGGAAGGAAGTAATTTTATGTTTATGGTTATGACTCTGAATCCCGGCCCAGCCTACAATGTGATTGTCATTGTAGTATAAAATGCACAGATACTCTCATAAACAGGATAACTTGGGATTATTGAATATGGGACATTAATTTCTGTCAATTTTCCTCTAGTGAATCAGTAAATACTGTGCTTTCTTAATGCTAGGCATTGTTCTGGGTGCTAGGAAAGCAAACATGAAAATTCAGCATCTGCCCTCAAAGAGGTTATGGTTGAGTGAGCAGACAGATAGGAAGACGGTACAAGTACATTTTGTTAAGTGGTATATTGGCAGTAAGCACAAGGCAAAATGGGAAACTAGAATGGAAAGCACCAAAATGTGCTTGAAGCCATCAGAGAGGGTCTCATAGGAAAGAAACACTTACTTTTTTTTTTTTTTCAATGTTATTTTATTTTTAAACTTTACAAAATTGTGTTAGTTTTGCCAAATATCAAAATGAATCTGCCACAGGTATACATGTGTTCCCCATCCTGAACCCTCCTCCCTCCTCCCTCCCCATACCATCCCTCTGGGTCGTCCCAGAGCACTAGCCCCAAGCATCCAGTATCCTGCGTTGAACCTGGACTGGCAACTCGAAGAAACCCTTACTGAACGAAGGAAGAGGAATTTGCCAAAATGACAAGAAAATGGGATGAACATCTCCAGATAGTTTTGGCAGCAGGTACAAAGACCCAGAGGCAAAAGAACATACGCCTGTCTTCTCACCCAAGGAACGGTGTCCTGGTGTGTCTGTCAGTTACCGTGGCAGTAAGGCTAATACTCGAGTTTGGTTGGTGAGAGCATTAGGCTGGTGAGACCAAGATCGGGCTTTTCATCTCCACCCACCTCCACCAGGGAGCTTTCTCAATTTCACAATGACCACATTCTTGTAGCAGAAAACTCCCATGATCCTTGCCTGCCAACTCACAGATGTGGGTATAGAGTATGTCACCACGTCCGTGTGGGTGAAAAGTGAAGGAGTGTGGTTCTTTCAGTGTATATCCATGAGCACACTAAAAAAATGACTCCAAAATGGTCTTCTGATGATGAGTTATTAGCATAATTTCTATATATGAAGGCTTGTTCTTATTTTTAATGACCTCAATAGATTTTGTGTAGCATTTTTATCTTGTGTGTATTCTTCTAGCTCTATCTGCCATAGAAAAGATGTGACATAAATATTTAATTAGTCCTAACAGAATTGGCCTTTTCTCCTGGCTCCAGATTATCATACTTCTCTGAGCTGAGACTTGTGCCATGTAGATTGAGAGAATTAAGACTTGGAACTCAGATTTTTCAGAATAATTTTACAATAGCTGTAAATCTTTCTGTGCCTTTTTGTCAAGAGCTGCTGCTGCTAAGTCACTTTAGTCGTGTCAGACTCTGTGCGACCCCATAGACGGCAGCCACCAGACTCCCCTGTCCCTGGGATTCTCCAGGCAAGAATAGTGGAGTGGGTTGCCATTTCCTTCTCCAATGCATGAAAGTGAAGTCACTCAGTCGTGTCCGACTTTTAGCGACCCCATGGACTGGAGCCTACCAGGCTCCTCCATCCATGGGATTTTCCAGGCAGGAGTACTGGAGGGGGTGCCATTGCCTTCTCCGTTTTGTCAAGAGAGAGTTTGTAAAATAAAATGACCATAGAAGTGATCAAGGTTTTTTGATGGCCATAAAATGTGCTGAATATGCTATTTTGTACCTAGTTCATTGTGAACTCAGTCTTTCCATTACATTCTTAGTGTTTATACCCAGACTACTTAGTGTAGACAGATGTTTGTGAACTGAGCAACACTTGAATGTAGCGTATAGTCATCATGAATGTCTCTTGAAGACTAGATTTTTAGAAACAAGTCTCTTAATTTCCCAAGGTGATGTGTAAAGATAAATTTTAAAAAATTCAGGCTAAGTTCTCTGTCTTTAATAGCTATTTCTGTAAAGAGAAGTGCTTTAGGTCTTTCTTTCCTTGAGTTAACTCCACCCCCACTGGAACCAATTTGGCATCTGTGGGTGGCATCGCTTAAATGTGTGCTGTGTCAATCTATCATTTCCCTTGACGTAAAGAGGAACATAATGACATATAAAAATGTTTCTTTTAAAATATAAATTGTAAACAAATCTAATCAAGAAATTGTTTTCAAGTAAATTTTATTTCCTTGAATAAAGGAACTTGAGATGAATGTCTGCATTTGTGGATTTCTTAGACCTTGTTATTAGACTACAAGTAGGATAGACAGCAACACTATTAACACATTGAAATACAGTTTCAGGCCATATAGCATAACTGCATTGCTGGGAACCAAGCCAGCTCCACATTGCTGCGTGGCCTTACTGGGCACTTGGAGAGCAAACTGTGATGGAGAGCCACGGTGACATTCTTTTTAAATAGTTGCCTTGTCTAAAGCCAAAAGACTTTTAAAAATACATATGCCATGTAAAAAGGAACTCTGGTAATAAATCGATTTGTTTATCCACACCTATAAATATAGATTGTAACATCATCTTTAAAACAAGGGGGTGATGTTATACTTAATGAGTGCCATGTAAGTTGCCATCTGCTTAGTCTAATATTTTTAGGTATTTGGTATATATGACACTGTGTATAAAACTTAAAAATATTTTCAAGTGACTTATCGCCTTTGCTTTTGTAGTACATATGTGAAAATCAGTGTCTTTATCTTCTTGGTTTTCTATAAAAAGGAGAGATTCTAAAAACTATGATCAAGTCTCCAAAAGCAAAGTTGAGGTTCTCAAAAACATCCTTGGAAATAAAGTTTGTCCCTAAAAGATTGTATGATTAATCCTATAGATACCATCAAATGTCTATTTTAAAACATGTTTTAAAATTCGTAAGCGAGTACATTTACAGTGGTGTCGTGAAGTTGCTGTGTAACGTATTGGCCTTTTTTCCACTGCTTCCTGCCCTCTTTTTAGTTTTAGTGCACTTGTTGTACAGTGTTCTGTGTTACAGGTATATAATATAGTGATTCAAACTTTTTAAAAGTTATATTCCATTTATAGTGATTATTAAATATTGGCTATATTCCCTAGGTTATACAATATATCCTTGTAGCTTATTTTATACATAATGGTTTTTAACATTGTACAGGAGGCAATGATCAAAGCCATCCCAAAGAAAAAGAAATCCAGTAAGGCAATGGTTGTCTGAGGAGGCTTTACAAAAAGCTCAGGAAAGAAGAGAAGCAAAAGGTGAGAATGGGAGAGATATACCCATCTCAGTGCAGAGTTCCAGAGAATAGCAAGGAGAGATTCAAAGGCCTTCTTAAATGAATAATGCAAAGCAGTTCAGGAAAACAATAGAAGGGAAAGACTAGAGATCTCTTCAAGAAAATTGGAGCTGTCAAAATATTACATGCAAGGATGAGCACAATAAAGGACAGAATGGTGAGGACCTAACAGAAGCAGGAGATATTAAGTTATTAAGATATTAAGAAGAGGTGGCAAGGATACACAGAAGAACTATACCAGAAATATCTTTATGACCTGGATAACCACGATGGTGTGGTCACTCACGTAGAGCTAGACATCCTGGATTGTGAAGTCAAGTGGGCCTTAGGAAGCATTACTACAAACAAAGCTAGTGGAGGTGATGGAATTCCAGTTGAGCTATTTCAAATTCTAAAAGATGCTGCTGTTAGAAGTGCTGTACTCAATACGTCAGCAGATTTGGAAAACTGAGCAGTGGCCACAGGACTGGAAAAGATTAGTTTTCATTCCAATCCCAAAGAAGGACAGTGCCAAAGAATGTTCCAAATACTGTACAATTGCATTCATTTCACATGAGAGTAAGGTTATGCTCAAAATCCTTCAAGCTAGGCTTCCAGCAGTACATGAATCAGGAATTTCCAGACTTACAAGCTGGGCTTAGAAAAGGCAGAGGAACAAGAGATTAAATTGCCAAGATCAGTTGGATCATGGAGAAAGCAAGGGAGTTCAGAAAAACAACTACTTCTGCTTCATTGACTACACTAAAGCTTTTGACTGTGTGGATAACAACAAACTGTGGAAAATCCTTCAAGAGATGACAATACCAGACTACCGTACCTATCTCCTGAGAAACCTGTATTCAGTCAAGAAGCAACAGAACTGGACATGGAACAAGTGACTCAAAGTGGTTCAGTAGTTCAAAATTGGGAAAGGAGTACCTCAAGGCTGTATCTTGTCACCCTGCTTATTTAACTTCTATGTAGAGTACATCATGTGAAATGCTGGGCTGGATGAATCACATGCTGGAATCAAGATTGCTGAGAGAAATATCAACAACCTCAGATATGCAGGTGATACCACTCTAATGGCAGAAAGCAAAGAGGAACTAAAGAGCTTCTTGATGAGAGTAAAAGAGGAGAATGAAAACCTGGCTTAAAACTCAACATTGAAACCTAAGATCATGGCATCTGGTTCCATCACTTCGTGGCAAGTAGAAGAGGGAAAAGTGGAAGCAGTGACAGAAATTCTTTTTTGGGGGGGGTCCTCCAAAATCATTGGAGATGGTGACTGTAGCCATGAAGTTAAAAAATGCTTGCTCCTTGGAAGGAAAGCTGTGACAAACCTAGACAGTGTATTAAAAAGCAGAGACATCACTTTGCTAACGAACAAGGTCTGTATAGTCAAAGCTATGGTTTTTCCAGTGGTCATGTATGGATGTGAGAGTTGGACTGTGAAGAAAGCTGAGCGCCGAAGAATTGATGCTTTTGAACTGTGGTGTTGGAGAAGACTCTTGAGAGTCCCGTGGACTGCAAGGAGATCCAACCAGTCAATCTGAAAGGAAATCAATCCTGAATGTTCATTGGAAGGGCTGATGCTGAAGCTCCAATACTTTGGTCACCTGGTGCAAAGAACTGACTCATTCGATTCAGACCCTGATGCTGGGAAAGATTGAAGGCAGGCGGACAAGGGGACAACAGAGGATGAGGTGGTTGGATGGTGTCACCAGCTCGATGGACATGAGTTTGAGCAATCTTTGGGAGTTGGTGATGGACAGGGAGGCCTGGCATGCTGCAGTCTATAGGGTCGCAAAGAGTCAGACACGACTGAGTGATTGATCTGAATTGATGGTAGTGTTAGTTTTTTGAGAAACCTCCATACTGTTTTCCACAGTGGCTGTATCAATTTACCTTTAAATCATCAGTTTAAGAGGATTCCCTTTTCTCCATGTCCTCACCAACATTGGTAATTTATGCTAGCCATTCTGACTAGTGTGAGGTCATACCTCACTGTGGTTTTGATTTGCATTTCCCTGATGGTTAGTGATGTTGAGCATCTTTTCATGTGCCTGTTGGCCACCTGCATGTCCTCTGTTTTTTTTGGATCTGTTTCCTAAAGTAAAGAAAATAAGAACAAAAATAAACCAATGGGACCTCATGAAACTCAAAAGCTTTTGCACAGCTAAGGAAACCATTAACAAAGCAAATGGACAGCCTACTAAATGGGAGAAAATATTTGCTAATAATATAACCAATAAGAGATTAATACTCAAAATATATAAACAGCTCATATAACTTAACATCAAAAAAACAATTAAAAATGGGTGGAAGACATGAAATATTTGCCTATTTTAAAATTTTCTGATTAAATTCACATTGTAAGTCTGTTGATCTCAAGGAAAGTAATTTAGGATGCAAGTGCTTATTTGAAGATTCTTAAATTAGAGAATTTGATTAATTTTTAGCATCAATGATAGTATAAATTCTGATTAAAATATTTGTTACACTGCAAATCTAGGGGATTTTCTTATTTTGAATTTAACACATGAAATAAATCACAGAGAAGAAGTTTATATCATACTGTTGCATTGTTGTTGAAGAGATCCTTTTTAATTATTATTACAATCTCTATTACTTTCTAGACCTGGCAGTGGCGTATTAAGTCATTTCATCCTTTCTGAGCTAGTACTAGATTGTTCCTTTAAATGTATTTTCCAATGTTTGGGCCAGTCTGTTAATCCTTCATACTAGAGAGTCTCAGGATCTTCATTGCTGGCAATAGATTTTGCTCCAGGAAAAAGGACTTCTGCTGCCAGGGAGTTAAATGATTCAAGGGTTGTGCTTCCACCGCTGCTGTGTAGTTAGTTTCCTGACACTCGTCCCAGATTTTCCTTTGCTTATTTTCTTGGTTATCCTTAGATATCCACATTGTATTGGAAGTTTTATCCTGTGTAAAATTATGTGTATGAGAGAGATTTTATAAATTTTTTGATTTGCAAAAGTCATCCCTGGCAACTTAATGATATTTAATGCATGTTAATGAGCTAATCAATGATATTAAATATGTCTTGTATCCAAGTGTGTGTTTTAATGAATGGTATTTTTTTTATGTTGCTAACAAAATGAAGTGTTACTCACCAGTGACTTTCATATTTCTAAATCTAGGGGACATTTTTTTTCTCTTGTCTCCTCAGTTGCATTTGACCCTTCTAACTACTTTTTCCTTAAACTACTTTTTCCTTAAAACAGTCTCTTCTTGATGTCCTCATCTTCCTTGTGGGTTGATTGGTTTGTTTGTTTCTGTGAAAGTTTGTCTTCCTCTAGTTTAGATTTAACATGATCTTATGAAGCTGTTAAATGTTGGCGTTTCTCAAAGTCACCTCCGCTCCCTCCATAGGTGGTCTCAGCCACTCCCACTTAGGTGTGGATGACTCACAAACACACATCTCTGGGCTAGACCGCCCTTGGACTTCTGAAACCTTTTGTGCAGTCAGATACGTGGTATCATCTTCGAGTTTCTCAGCGTCATCTCAAAGGCACCAAGTCCAAAATGGAAATCTTTTCCTTTCCTAGCACTCCCTGATCCTCTTTCTGTTCCTTGCTTCAGTGAATGACATCACCTTTTATGCAAGCCTGAAAGCTGGAAGTCATTTTTGACTCTTCCTTTCTCTTACATCCCACATCCAATTCAGGCCCCAGTCTTGTAAGTAACTCTGTCAAATTGATTCGCTTCACTTCTTTACCCATTGCCTTAGCACCCTATTCGGCTGCAGTAACTTCCTAACAGGTCTGTTACCAATTCACCTGTCTACAGCCAGACTGATCCTTCCCCAATGCAAATCTTACCCTGTAACTCTTCCACTTAATAGACTTCAGACGCTTGCCATTGTTCTTAGGATAAAGAGAGGCCCCCTCTACCTCTCTTCTCCTGCCAGGTCTGCTCCTGCCACCCTGGCTTTCACTTGCATAGGAGACATTTTCCCTTCGTTCTGAATTTCACTGTTGGTCTTATGTGTGATGGTTTCATCTATTGATGATTGACTGGTTTCATTGCAGGCTGCCAAAAGGAAAAATTTTAATTATAATATTACAAGTGTATTTTTAAGTGGAATTCTTTTTTCCAGTTACATTTAGTTGGAAAGGTAGGATTAATAATTAATTCCTTCCCTTCAAGAGTCCTTATTACCTCCAGTTGTAACTAATGCATTTTTGTTTCTTGTTTATTTTATTTTATTATGACCTCCTTGATCACTCTATTATATAGAGAGAAAAATTTTGTATATCTAATTCTGGATTTCATAACTGGGTAGAAATTCCACTTACTTTAAGGAATAATATTCTAACTGTTGCACTTACTTATCTGTGGGATGGGGCTATTTGTCAAATTAGAGCAGTCTCTTTTGCTTAAAGATGTATGGTAAGAGCAACATGAGCAACTTGCAAGAGTGCTTTGAAAGACATGTGTTGTGGGTAGAAGATTGAATATGATGACTCCTGTTGCCCTCGCAAGCCTATTATCAAGCATCCTTATTTTCCAGTCCCATCCACTGAGAAACCTCACAGTCTTGTTCATGTCTAAGCCCTGTTAAAGTTTATTCATACCTCTTTCAGTTAAAGTAGCAAATGTTTTTATTCAGTTATGGAGTAAAGAATGTAAGATAGTTCATAGTATTTTGAAGTACTTGAGAAGTTGAGGTTGTAGTTCTTCTCAGCATTCATTTCTCAGCTCAAATGTCATTCCATTGGTGAAGCCTTTCCGAACCACCCAAACTAGCCCCTCCAGTCCCTCTCCCACCACCTTTTTCATATTTTATTTTATTAACTGAAATTTTCTTTTTTTTAACTCATGTATTCTCAGTCTTCCTCTGTTCAACTGTATGTTCAGTGAGATCAAATCCCATGTTCATGAAATGTCCATATTCCTGTATTCTTGCCATTCCCATCAGCTTTTTTTTTAAAGACATTTTCCATTTTGATGGCCAAAAATTGGTATTTCTTGAAATTTTGTTTTTTTTTAAATCACTGGTGAGAGTAAACTGTTTTCAAATGTTTATTGCTTATGTATTTTGTGAAACATTAGCATGTGCACTTGGTTTATCAGTTCTGTTTTTCATCATTTATTTATTTTAAAGACCTCTATATAGACACAATGCAAAATTGACTATCTTATAAATATTTGTGTTCTCTTTTAATTTTATTGATTCTTTGACATTCTGAATATTTATAAAGTCATATCAATAACACATTTTCTTATGGCTACATCTCCCATTTCCCTCCTTTATTTTTCTTGTCCTTTGATGGATCTTTCTTTACATTCAGCTCTAGTTGATTTGAATTTTGTTTGACTTGCTGTGTAAGATATATGTCTCCTGGAGGGTTTTTGTTTGTGTGTTCGTTTTCACATATGTTGCTTGGTTTTTCCATATATAAAAAAAAAGTCCCTCTCCCTTCCAAAGTTTAAATGGCAAACTTTATCACATACTGGATTCTGGTTTTTGGTTTTCTTGGCTGTTATATTGATTCATATGTGTCTTTTTCTTTTAGTACCTTTTCCTGATACTGTTATTATTATAGACTTACATATTTGAATAGCATAAGGTTAAATTCCTCCTAATTACTGTTCTTTTTCAGTCTTCTTGGATCTTTTACCTGTTTCTTCTACACAGTTGCTCTATACTTGTGCTTCATGCATCTGGGATGTAGGGGTCATATGAATGGACTTCAGGCATCCTCTGAAGATCTTGAAATTTTATATAAAATACTTTGTGTGACTTGGTACACCTTACTGTAAGGGAATCCATATCTTTTATTGGCTTTTAAGATGAGCACTTAAAAGAAATTTAGGAATCACTGTGAGAGAGTTATATTGTCAAAATCAAATATTCCTATTGAGATTTTGAATCTGTGGAGGATAATGGCCTTCTTTGTACTTCGTTTTCCCATCCAGAAGCATACTGGTGTCTGTTCATTTATTGAAGACTTTTTTTATGCACAATAATAAATTTTTATAATTTTCTTCATACTGGTCCTAAACATTTATTATTAATTTAGTTTTCTTGGTATTTTGAACATACTGGTGAATCTTCTGACAAGCTTTTTTGAAAGAAAGTAAAAGAGGGCAAGAGGAAGGGAAGGAGAATGAAACAAAAACAGAGTTTGGAAAGGAATACACAGAATATTTTTGGTAGTCCATAAAGTTTAACTTGCCCCTGGTAATCTCATTTTTATGTTGTAGTTTTCTTGTCAAAGTATTGTAAAACGCATTATTAGAAAGCTTGACCCTAGGGTCTTTTTAAAGCATCACTCTTTTGCTTAAGGTTTGAGGGTCTTTTACAGACTTAAATGTTGTTCCAGGACAGAACATTTTCATATTTTACTTTGGTGAGGCATGACCATATCAAGTAACATTTCAGAACTATACATTGCATAACCTTGGACATTTTCATATAAGAAGGCACTAAGGGGAATTTATTTTTTTATGAAAGTGCAACTCTTAAGTAACAGTGACTGTTTTTTATGGGATAGCTCCAGACCGCATTTGCTTACTTCCCACGCTCTAGTTTTTCTGACATCCTAAGCTTTAAGTATAGAGGTCAGGGTGACATTTTAGGGCTCTAGATTTTAATTCCATAATCTCAAAATGGATATTATTCACTGTATCAAAAAGGCTAGTTTGATTTTATTTTCTAAATTAGTTTTTTGATGTTTTAATATTCATTTTTGAAAATCTTTGAAATTGCATACTTAAAAACGTAGTATAAAGATTTCTTAACCTTTAACTCAAATTCCCAAAATGTTAAGTTTTCACCATATTAGCTATATTGTGTTCTATTTTTTCCTGAAACTTTGAGAATAAGTTTATAAACAAGATGTACTTTTACCACCAAGAACTTCAGTGTATATTTCTTTAAGTTAGAAAATTAACATTGAGAAAATATTCTTGTCTAATCTACAAGCCCTCAAATTTTGTCATTTGCCCCACTGATTTCCTTTCTAGGGGGAAAAAAATGCTTTTTTATTCCTCTTGTCTGGGATCCAATCCCAGAATCGCATACTATATTTTAGTTGTCCTCTTTATTCTTCTTTAATCCAGAACAGTCCCTTGGTTGGTTTTTCCTTATCTTTCAAAATGTGAGCAAAACAGAGGGTTTTTTGTTTGTTTTTCTTTTTCTTTTTTTTTTTAAAGAATACCCCTCAGTTTGGATTTGCCTGATGATTTTGTGTGGTTAGACTTAAGTTCTGCTGTGATCATATCAGGAGACTCATGAGGTCTGCTTGACTGATGTTAATATTCACTGTGATCACTTGTTAATAGTGATGTGCATTTTTAAAGAGCACAATTTTTACGTTTTCTTTAGTTTTTGCTTTCCTTTGGTGGATTGAGCCCTAGAATCCTTTTGAAGATTCAGTAAAAATACCTATTTAATTGTTCAGTTCAGTTCAGTTCAGTCGCTCAAAGAATGTCTGATTCTTTGTGACCCCATGAATCGCAGAACGCCAGGCCTCCCTGTCCATCATCAACTCCCAGAGTCTACCCAAACCCATGTCCATCTAGTCGGTGATGCCGTCCAGCCATCTCATCCTCTGTCGTCCCCTTCTCCTCCTGCCACCAATCCTTCCCAGCATTAGGGTTGAAGTCGCCAAAGTATTGGAGTTTCAGCTTCAACATCAGTCCTTGTAATGAACACCCAGGACTGATATCCTTTAGGATGGACTGGTTGGATCTTCTTGCAGTCCAAGGGACTCTCAAGAGTCTTCTCCAACACCGCAGTTCAAAAACATCAGTTCTTCGGCGTTCAGCTTTCTTCACCATCCATCTCTCACATCCATACATGACCACTGGGAAAACCATAACCTTGACTAAAGGACCTTTGTTGGCAAAGTAATGTCTCTGCTTTTAAATATGCTATCTAGATTGGTCATAACTTTCCTAAACCTGTTTTAAAAAAAATTTTAACCCCATCTTCTCTTGTACTTTTATTTGGAAGAGGTGAGCAGGAATAGGACTTTGGAGAACTTCCAGAGCAGGTGGGTCCTGGACTTGGTTATTCATTGACACAGTCAGAAGGCCTCTGGGCTTGAGTGTGACAGCACAGTTGGTGGATTCCACTGGGTAGAATTCTTCCATTACTAACTGACAGGTTAGTTAACATATCACTTCTTTATTCTGAAGTTTATTTGTTTTTTTTATAATATTTTATATATATTTTTAAATTTTGTTTTATTTAACTTTACAATATTTTATTGGTTTTGCCTTAACTGGGTATTATAATACCTGGTTTTAATCACCACAGTGGACTATGGGGACAAAAAACATGGTAATTAAAAGTCATTTTTCTGTGCCTTGATTTATTTTTTTTTTTTTTTAGGGTTTTTCTTTTTCTTTTATTTTATTTTATTTTATTTTTAAACTTTACATAATTGTATTAGTTTTGCCAAATATCAAAATGAATCCATCACAGGTATACATGTGCTCCCCATCCTGAACCCTCCTCCCTCCTCCCTCCCCATACCATCCCTCTGGGTCGTCCCAGCGCACTAGCCCCAAGCATCCAGTATCATGCATTGAACCTGGACTGGCATCTCATTTCATACATGGTATTTTACATGTTTCAATGCCATTCTCCCAAATCTCCCCACCCTCTCCCTCTCCCACAGAGTCCATAAGACTGTTCTATACATCAGTGTCTCTTTTGCTGTCTCGTACACAGGGTTATTGTTATCATCTTTCTAAATTCCATATATATGCGTTAGTATACTGTATTGGTGTTTTTCCTTCTGGCTTACTTCACTCTGTATAATAGGCTCCAGTTTCATCCACCTCATTAGAACTGATTCAAATGAATTCTTTTTAATGGCTGAGTAATACTCCATTGTGTATATGTACCACAGCTTTCTTATCCATTCATCTGCTGATGGACATCTAGGTTGGTTCCATGTCCTGGCTATTACAAACAGTGCTGCGATGAACATTGGGGTACACGTGTCTCTTTCCCTTCTGGTTTCCTCAGTGTGTATGCCCAGCAGTGGGATTGCTGGATCATAAGGCAGTTCTATTTCCAGTTTTTTAAGGAATCTCCACACTGTTCTCCATAGTGGCTGTACTAGTTTGCATTCCCACCAACAGTGTAAGAGGGTTCCCTTTTCTCCACACCCTCTCCAGCATTTATTATTTGTAGACTTTTGGATTGCAGCCATTCTGACTGGTGTGAAATTGTACCTCATAGTGGTCTTGATTTGCATTTCTCTGATAATGAGTGATGTTGAGCATCTTTTCATGTGTTTGTTAGCCATCTGTATGTCTTCTTTGGAGAAATGTCTATTTAGTTCTTTGGCCCATTTTTTGATTGGGTCATTTATTTTTCTGGAGTTGAGCTGTAGGAGTTGCTTGTATATTTTTGAGATTAGTTGTTTGTCAGTTGCTTCATTTGCTATTATTTTCTCCCATTCTGAAGGCTGTCTTTTCACCTTGCTGATAGTTTCCTTTGATGTGCAGAAGCTTTTAAGGTTAATTAGGTCCCATTTGTTTATTTTTGCTTTTATTTCTGATATTCTGGGAGGTGGGTCATAGAGGATCCTGCTGTGATGTATGTCAGAGAGTGTTTTGCCTATGTTCTCCTCTAGTAGTTTTATAGTTTCTGGTCTTATGTTTAGATCTGTAATCCATTATGAGTTTATTTTTGTGTATGGTGTTAGAAAGTGTTCTAGTTTCATTCTTTTACAAGTGGTTGACCAGTTTTCCCAGCACCACTTGTTAAAGAGATTGTCTTTAATCCATTGTATATTCTTGCCTCCTTTGTCAAAGATAAGGTGTCCATATGTGCATGGATTTATCTCTGGGCTTTCTATTTTGTTCCATTGATCTATATTTCTGTCTTTGTGCCAGTACCATACTGTCTTGATAACTGTGGCTTTGTAGTAGAGCCTGAAGTCAGGTAGGTTGATTCCTCCAGTTCCATTCTTCTTTCTCAAGATCGCTTTGGCTATTCGAGGTTTTTTGTATTTCCATACAAATTGTGAAATTATTTGTTCTAGCTCTGTGAAGAATACTGTTGGTAGCTTGATAGGGATTGTGCCTTGATTTATATTTAAGGACTATAGACTGAAGGAACTGGATTCAAACAACAATTTCAAAGTCTAGGGGCTTACTGAATTTCTGAATTCATTTTTTACCATTGTTACAATTGCTGTGAAAACATGCAAATAGACTTCATGATAGAATTGTGTGTGTTTAAAAGATAGCTATTAAAAACTAGTTTTATTGTTTTTTTGTTCATTCCTTGTTGTTGTTGTTGTTGTTGTAAGCTTGAAGTATGAAACCAAAGAGTTTTTCACATAATGAGAATACAGCTCTGACATGTCTGATAGTCACCTGGGGTATTTCCATTCAATCTCTATTAAAAAATAAAGAATATTTCAAGAGGATTAAAAGGAATGAACCCTAAATTGAACAGTAGCTCTGTTTATGAAAATATTTTAGCTATTTTAGTCATACAGTTTGAAAAGTTTATTATTTGTTTAGCATAAATGGAAATTGTCTTAAAGGTATATTATTACCAAGACCGTCCTGAAACACTTTTTTTGTTGATTTTTGGCAACACTCTTAGATTTTCTTCCTGTCACCCTAGCTGCCACTCAGTTTTCATTACCAGCTTCTCTCCTCCCTCATCCCTCTCTCCCTTTCTCTAATGTGGAAGCACTGTAATTCCTGGGGCCTGGTTCTGTCTCATCACTTTGACTGTAGATTGTCTCAGACATGCTCTCAGACTTTTGATTTCCATGTATGTGTCAGTGTCTGTATTTATCTGTATCTCTGGGTTATTCCACTCCTCTCCTAGCTTCAGACTTAGACATATAGCAACATTTCCTGACATCTCACAACTATAGTACCTGAAATTGTGTCTGTTCAGAACCAAAGTCATGATCTTTTCCATAAAACCCACCTCTCCTCCAGTTTCTCCTGTCTCAGCGTGTGTAGTTTCATTCAGTTCATAATACCAGAAATCGGAGTTTTTCTTGACATCTTCCTCCACTGACATCACTCCCACTCCAGTCAGGACGCAGGTTTTACTGGTTTTTCTTTGCCCAGCCCATCAGCAGTATTCGCGTAACACTGTTGCAGTAGCTTCTCACTGGTCTTTGCTTTTCTACTCTTGCCCGAGTCTAGTTTTATCTTTCAACTTTTGCCCCCTCCAGTTTTTATCCTTGCATTGCAGAAATGTATCTTTAAAAATGTAAATCAGACCTGGTGGCGCCCCCTACTCAATCCCTTCCTTAATTTTCCATGATAGGATAAACACGGCCCACAAGCCCCTGCATGCACCTGCCTTACCTTTGACTATTTATTCACTGTTACAACCACCATACTGAACTTCTCAGGTCTGTGAACGCGCCTAGATTGCCCTGCTTTAAGATATTCCTTCTGATCAAAAGTATTGCTCCTGTGCCCCTTTAAATTTTAAAAAATTAATTCTTTATTTCCTTGATACATGAAAATGGCAGAAAGCTCACATAGTACAAAAGATGATACAGGGTGAAAACTGATCGTCTCCTCCGTTCATATTTTCCATTTTTTGTGGTCAAATTTATGAGTCTTACTTTTAAATGATTCTCAGGTGTATGGTTTATTTTTGAACTTTTTTGTAGCATTATTTTTCCTTCAAGTCTTTGACCAACTTGAATTTATTTTAAGAGGCAAAGTAGAGAGTCAGCTGTATTTTTTTTTCTAGTTATTTGTACTAGATTCCTGTCCTGTTTCAGTCTGTTCTGGTATTTTGTCTGCTCATGCACTGTACCAAACTTTCTGACAGTGTTGCTTTAGAGTATATTTTAATAGGTGGTAGAGTTGGTTCCATCTTCAGGATTTCCTGGCCCTTCTTAAATGTTTAATTTTCTATATGAACCTTAGTATTATCTAGTTTCTAAAAAATCTTACTGATATTTGTGAGCATATTAATTTTTAGAATAACATGAACATTTAGTAACTTTACAGTCCTAGAGTTTCCTGTATAAAAATATTTTTCTGTTTTATTGAGTCTAAAATTTTTCCTTACTACTATTTTATTTTAAAATTTTCTAAATGTATTATTTTTTGTTGGGGTGTAATTGACATATAATATTATTAGTTTCAGATGTTATTGTTGTTTAGTCACTAAGTCTCATGTCTCAACACTTTGTGACCTCATAGACTGTAGCACACCATGCTCCTCTGTCCATGAGATTTCCTAGTCAAGAATACTGGAGTGGGTAGCCATTTCCTTCCCCAGGGGATCTTCCTGACCCAGGGATTGAACCCGAATTTCCTGCATTGGAAGTCAGATTCTTTATCGCTGAGCCACCAGAGAAAGTTTCAACTGTACAACATAATGATCTGATATTTGTGTGTATTGAAAAATAATAATAAGTCTAAAACCCACAGTAAGTCTAGTTAGCATTTGTCATCATACATAATCACAGATTTTTTTTCTTCTAAGTGAGAACTTTTTAAGATTTACTCTGCATCTGAGTGAAGAGAACAAGTATGCAATACAGTATTACATGCTGTACGTTACATCTTCATGCATGGCATGTATTTTAATAACTAGAAGTTAGTACCTTTGGACCACCTTCACCATTTTACCCCACACCCCCAGCCCTGCCTCTGGCAACCACCAGTCTGTTCTCTCTATCTATGGGCTTGGATTGTTGTTTGTTTGATTTTCACATAGAGGTGAAATCCATTCTTCAGTCAGTCAGTTTAGTCGCTCAGTCATGTCCAACTCTTTGCAACCCAATGGACTGCAGCATGCCAGGCTTCCCTGTCCATCACCAATTCCCAAAGATTGCTCAAACTCATGTCCATCTAGCCAGTGATGCCATCCAACCATCTCATCCTCTGTCATCCCCTTCTCCTCCCACCTTCAATCTTTCCCAGCATCAGGGTCTTTTCGAATGAGTCACTGCTTCCAATCAGAAGCAGTGAATTGGAGTTTCAGCTTCAGTATCAGTCCTTCCAATGAATATTCAGAACTAATTTCCTTTAGGATTGACTGGTTTGATTTCCTTGCAGTCCAAGGGACTCTCAAGAGTCTTCTCCCAACACCACAGTTCAAAAGCATCAATTCTTCAGTGCTCAGCTTTCTTTATAGTCCAACTCTCACATCCATACATGACTGCTGGAAAAACCATAGCTTTGACTAGAAGGACCTTTGTTGGCAAAGTAATATCTCTGCTTTTTAATATGCTGTCTAGGTTGATCAAAGCTTTTCTTCCAAGGAGGAAGAATCTTTTAATTTCATGGCTGTAGTCACCATCTGCAGTGATTTTGGAGCCCAGGAAAATAAAGTCTGACACTGTTTCCACTATTTCCCCATCTACTTCCCATGAAGTGATAGGACCCGGATGCCGTGATCTTAGTTTTCTGAATGTTGAGTTTTAAGCCAACTTTTTCACTCTCCTCTTTCACTTTAATCAAGAGGCTTTTTAGTTCTTCACTTTTTGCCGTAAGGGTGGTGTCATCTGCATATCTGAGGTTATTGATATTTCTCCCAGCAATCTTGATTCCAGCTTGTGCTTCCTCCAGCCCAGCGTTTCTCATGATGTACTTTGCATATAAGTTAAATAAGCAGGGTGACCATATACAGCCTTGAGGTACTCCTTTTCCTATTTGGAACCAGTCTGTTGCTCCATGTCCAGTTCTAACTGTTGCTTCCTGACCTGCATACAGATTTCCCAAGAGGCAGGTCAGGTGGTCTGGTATGCCCATCACTTTCAGAATTTTCCACACTTTGTTGTGATCCACACAGTCAAAGGCTTTGGCGTAGTCAATAAAGCAGAAATAGATGTTTTTCTGGAACTCTCTCGCTTTTTCAGTGATCCAACGGATGTTGGCAATTTGATCTCTGGTTCCTCTGCCTTTTCTAAAACCAGCTTGAACATCTGAAAGTACATGGTTCAGGTCCTGTTGAAGCCTGGCGTTTGAGATGAGTGCAATTGTGCAGTAGTTTGAACATTCTTTGGCATTGCCTTTCTGTGGAATTGGAATGAAAACTGACCTTTTCCAGTCCTGTGGCCACTGCTGAGTTTTCCAAATTTGCTGGCATATTGAGTGCAGCACTTTCATAGCATCATCTTTTAGGATTTGAAATAGCTCAACTGGAATTCCATCACCTTCACTAGCTTTGTTCATAGTGATGCTTCCTAAGGCCCACTTTACTTCGTATTCCAGGATGTCTGGCTCTAGATGGGTGATCATGCCATCATGGTTATCTGGATCATGAAGATCTTTTTTGTATAGTTCTTCTCCTGCCTGGAAAATCCCATGGACAGAGGAGCCTAGTGGGCCACAGTCCATGGGGTCGCTAAGAGTCAGACTCAACTGAGTGACTTCACTTTCACTTTCACTTTCTGTGTTTTCTTACCACCTCCTCTTCATATCCTCTGCATCTGTTAGGTCCATATCATTTCTGTCCTTTATTGAGCCCATCTTTGGATGAAATGTTCCCTTGGTATCTCTAATTTTCTTGAAGAGATCTCTAGTCTTTCCCATTCTATTGTTTTCCTCTATTTCTTTGCTTTGATCACTGAGGAAGGGTTTCTTATCTCTCCTTGCTATTCTTTGGAACTCTGCATTCACATGGGTATATCTTTCCTTTTCTCCTTTGCCTTTCTCTTCTCTTCTCATCTTTTTGTAAGGCCTCCTCAGACAACCATTTTCCATTTTTTCCTTTTCTTTTCCATGGGGATGGTCTTGATCCCTGTCTCCTGTACAATGTCAGGAACCTCCATCCATAGTTCTTCAGGCACTCTGTCTATCAGCTCTAATGCCTGGAATCTTTGTCACTTCCACTGCATAATTGTAAGGGATTTGATTTAGGTCATACCTGAATAGTCTGGTGGTTTCCCCTACTTTCTTCAATTTAAGTCTGAATTTGGCAATAAGGAGTTCACGATGTGAGCCACAGTCAGCTCCCAGTCTTGTTTTTGCTGACTGTATAGAGCTTCTCCATTTTTGGCTGCAAAGAATATAATCAGTCTGATTTCAGTATTGACAATCTGGTGATGTCCATGTGTAGTCTTCACTATCATTTTAAAGATTTCTTCATACATATTTGTGATTAACTTTTTATTTATTTTGAATACTTCATCGATTTTTTCATATCATTGTGATAGAACCATGGTATTTTTTTAAAAACTGATTGTTTTTTTAATAGAGGAAGGCTTTTTAATTTTGAACTCACTTTTTTTTTTACCACAGTCATGTATTGCTTGTAATAGTTTTTAATTGAATCATGTCCCCCTCCCTAGCCCACACTGTTAATTTAGCTAACTTGAATACTTCCTTAAGATGTCTGCTTATAATTCACTTTGTAAAAGCCCTTCCTCATCCTCCAGATCTCAAGATCTCCATTTTATTCCTCTTGAAGCATTCTGTACTTTTCCTTTAGAGTGCTTATTGCACTTTGAAGTTTGAAATTGTACAATTTTTGTAGAATTTTGTTACTGTCTAACATCTTTCTATCTTGTAAGGTGTATATATCGGTAAGACTTGTGTGTATTTTCCTCCTCAACTTCTCTTCAGCGTCCAGCACTGTTCCTACATGCAGTAGATCGTACTCTATAGATACCAGGTGGCTGATTACTTGATTGGTTCATTACTTGGTTGAGTGGGTGATTGGATTGTCCATTTTTGGCAATATTACCTATTTCTAATCTTTACATCTCTTAGTTTTATTTTCAGTTCTATCACACTTTAAAGATTACTTGCTGCCTTCTTAGGAACTTGATATACTTTTGGTATGGTTTTTGATACATGGTTCTCAAAGACAAATAGTCTAGGCATACCAATTGATGTGTTTACTATTTGGTTAATTGACTTTGTCAAATTGATTTGATATTTTTCTCTTTCAAAATTGTTATTTTTAAGTAATCTAAAATGTGACACAAATGAAATTGCTCTGACAATAATAATATTAAATTATTTTATAATATTACTTCAGAGTTTTGGAGTAATTGAAACTTTTAACTTTCATGTTGCGGTTTGTGGAATCGAAGCTTAGATAAGATCAAGTGCCAACTATTATAAAACTGCCAGTGGTTGGGCTGAATCTAGACTTCTAAGTTTTCTGACTCTTAGTTCAGTATTCCTGTACCATGGCATCTTCCACATTGCTGTAGTAGTCTCGCCTGTCTCCCAGGAATTTATTTGTAATACTGCAAAGAGGGAATAGCTCACATTACTTTGCTCTACCAAGACAAATTTTATATAGTTAACGAATGACATCGTATTTTTAGACTTTTCCCTCTGTCAGTATATCTCATTATTTTCCTTTTAAATAAATTTTTTCTTTAAGAACAGTTTTAGGTTCCTAGCACAACTGAACAGGTAGTACAGAGAATTCCCACCATACTTTCTGCCTCCTCTGTCACTTGGCCTTGCCCAGTATCAACACTCTGCCCCAGAGGTGACACATTTGTTACAACTGGTAAACCTACTTGACATGTCATTATCACCCAAACTCCATAGTTGACATGAGGTTTCACCCATGGAGTTTTGCGTTCTGTGGATCTGGACACATGCATAGTATCATGTATCCACCATTATGGTATCACACACAATAGTTTCACTGCCTACCAATCCCTTCCCCCCTACCAACCCCTGGCAACCACTGACTTTTTTTTTTTTAACTGTTGCCATAGTTTTGCTTCTTCCAGAGTATCATAGATTTGAAATCATACATTATATAGCCTTTTCAAATTGGCTTCTTTCACTCAGTAATATGCATGTTAAGCTTTCTTCATATCTTTTCATGACTTGATAGCTCATTTCTTTTTAGTGCTGAGTAACATTCCACTCTCTGATGTACCACCGTTTATTTATCCTTTTACCTACTGGAGGACATCTTAGTGATTTCCAAGTTTTAGCAATGATGAAAAAAGCTGATATGAACATACGTGTGCAGGTTTTTGTGTGAACATATATTTTCAGCTCATTTGGGTAAACAAGCTCATTGGGTAAGCATGGTTGCTGGGTTATATGGTAAGAACGTGTTTAGTTTTGTAAGAAATCTAAAATGGTCTTCCAAAATGACTGTACCATTTTGCATTGCTGTCAGCAATAAGTGGGAATTTCTGTTACTCCACATCCTTGTCAGCATTTGGTGGTGTCAGTATTCTGGATTTTGGCCATTCTGATAGGTGTGTAGCAGTATCTCACTGTTTTAATTTGTATTTCCTTCATAACATATGATGTAGAGCACCATTTCTTATGCTTATTTGCCTTCTGTATATCTTCTCTGGTGAGGTGTCTGCTTAGGTCTTTTGTCCATTTTTAAAAAAAACTCAGGTTGTTTGTTTTCTTTTTAATATTCTCTTTTAAAAGTCGTTTTTTCTTGCGCACCATTTAGTAAAAACACACAGGAAGCTTTGAGGTCATTAAGAATGATTTATTTTTTCAAAGGAAAACTCTCTTTCTGTTTTTCTCCTTTTACCCTTGTCTTTCAGTTATACCTGCCGCCACTTGCGGAGATATGTTTATGTGTTGGACAAACTGTATTTCCCCCACTCTCACTGTTCTACGCTTCAGCATTGCTTCTCGACCCTCAGTGACAATGGAGAGGAACTCTTGTCCTTAACTTGCTCTCACATTCTCAGATCCTATGCTTCCAGGTTGTTAACCTCTGCTGTCAATTTACTGCATGGTGCATGCTGGATGCTGTGTATGACTGACAGTTGCATGCTTTGATGGGATACATGTCAATTAAATGATTAAGGAGGAAATTTATATTTGAAGTGATACTGAATTCTTGAAAAGAATGGCTGAGGTTTTTGTTTTTGTTTTTTTTAAACAAATGTCTTAAGTACTTTGCTATGTTTCATGGGAGAGAGAAACTAGTTGTTATGTAAACTCAACAGAACTTTTCTCTACTTTGCTTCATTTGGAAATCTTTTAACTTATAATAGTTGGGATGCTCTGTCTGGTTTATGTATGAAATAGACTACAATAACTATTACTTACATATGGATTTTGAGTTCTCTTTCTTACTCTGCTTGTAAGCTGAAAGTTGGCTGTGGGGCTTCACTTGTATTTTGATAGACATACGTTCAGCTAAGCAGATTTGATTTTATAAGAAGGTAGAAATTATTCATTGGAATTTTGTATTTCTTACTCATTTTATTTACATATAGAGGAGTTATAAAATCAACAAATTACATGTGTCATAGATGAATCTAGATTAAACATAATGATGGGTGGGAGTAGTAAGAAAGAGACAAACCATCAATCTCACACATCAGAGAAAATCATACCTGCTGTTTAGTAAAGGGGCAGTATGACATGACTGCTTTGTACTTGCACTTGACATTTTTGACACTTTTTGTAAGTCAGAGGTGACGCAGATCAGCACTGTGTACTGTTAGCCAAGTATGATGTGTGAAGGCAGTGTCTTCACTGCTAGTTGATTTGAGGAAGAAAGAAAAAACTCCATGACCATTCTCTAGAAAAGGACAGGCTTTTAAAATTAAAATAGAGTTTTTCAGGTGAAGATGTATAGGAAAGCTTCAAAATATTCAGTATACATATCTAAGTGAAAACACTTTGATTATTAGGAATTGAGGACAGTGTGACATCTAAGGTGACAGCCTTTTCTTGGCAACAGAAACAATTTAGACTCCCATATTCCCAACCCGGGGATCAAATCAGGTCTGCCCTATTGTTGGCGGATTCTTTACCTCGTGGCTCAGCTGGTAAAGAATCCACCTGCAGTGCAGGAGACCTGGGTTCAATCCCTGGGTTGGGAAGACCCCCGGAGAAGGGAAAGGTTACCCAGTCCAGTATTCTGGCCTGGAGAATTCCACGGACTGTATAATCCATGGGGTCGCAAAGAGTCAGACACAACTGAGCCACTTTCACTCACTCACTCAGTGATGTTGGTCAGAGTCTTACTGAATCAATAATGACATTTTTAAGAAATGAAAAAAATCAGGGATCAAAAAGCAAGTGGAAATAATAGTTCAGCTCTTAGATGTATAAGAGAGGAGAGTTTACTAAAGCCAGTGACTTTCAACTGACTTATATAAAGTGAGTGAACATCAGGTAAGTGAATACTCTTTGGCCCTGGAGACAGAACGTATCTGATTTCAAGGAATGGAGAGAGCAGCTACTAATCACCGCACCTCTGAATTGAGCAGCATGATTGACCTTGTCCTTATTTGCTAGTGTCCTAGTCGGGGTTCTCCAGAGAAACAGAACTGATAGGGTGTATGTGAGAATGTGAGTATGTATGTGTGTGTATAGAGGGAGAGATGGAGATATATTTTAGGGAATTGGCTTTGACGATTGTGGGGGTGAGTCTGCAGTAGGACGGGCAGAAATTTGGGTATTGATGTTGCCACCTAAATTGCTAAATCCATAGGGCAGGCCAGCAAGCTGGAAACTCAGGCAGGATTTTTATGTTGTAGTCTTGAGGCAGAATTCCTTCTTCCTCAGGAAGGCTCAGTTTTTGTTGTGAAGGCCTTCACCCAGATTATTGAGGATCATCTGCTTTCCTTAAAGTCAACTGATTATAAATGTTAATCACACACCCAGATACCTTCACAGCAATGTCTAGATATGTGTTTGACCAGACAGCTGGGCACTGTAGCCTAGCCAAGTTGGCACATAAAGTTACCACCATACTATGCTTCTTCTGTTTTTCCTGTGTGTCTTCATGTGCATCACGTTTGTCGTACCAGACTGTGAATTTCCTGGGGGCATAGGCACAGAATCTTAACTCCTTATTATACATCTTACATCGCCCATGCCTGGTGCATTGTTCATTAGTACCAGTTGCAGCAGTAATATCATCTACTCATGCCAAATATCTGCCAAACCATCTGCCACATGTGACAGCATGCCCCAGTACTCTGGAGTCTCCCCCCTCACTTTGCAGGAACAGACGGGAGAGAGAAGTGCATGGTCAACTGGGAAGATAAAAGGAAATGGAAGGAAAAGGACCAGGGAGTCAGAGGAGGCAGGAAGAAAAGAGAACAGTTGAGATGGGGAAAGGTGAAGGTCCCACATGGCTGAAGACAGCAGCGTGTTTTTTCGAGCCCCCTTCACCTAATTCCTGGCCAAGTTGAATCCATGCTCAGTTTCTGAGTCACTGTAGCACTTCTTTCCCATTTTCCTTTTTGCTCAAAGGCACCCCTTCTCCCCCTCCCACCCCCAGCCTGTCACCACTCTAGGTCATTTCTCATCCTCAGGAGGTTGTTCTGAACTCTCAGCAGCGATGTAAGGTATTAACCCTCCGAACGGAGTGTTTTTCAGTCCAACATCCTCATCAGAACTGAAAAGCCTTTAGGACACGTTGGTAAAGAAATGTCAGGCCCTGGTAGGCCTGATTAAGAAAAGATTCTGATGCCAGCAAAATGTAACAGCATTTTGAAATGCTGCCCGCTTGCAGCTCTGACTGCCCTGACATCTTATCTCATAACAGCATTTGCATCAGAAGTGTGTGCATGTCTCTTGGCCTCCATATTCTGCCCGGCCCTGTCCACTTTTCATGAACAGCAGAGAAGAAGTGCAGAAGTTAGGGACATGGGCTCCTCCTCCTTCTCCCCTGCTGGCTTTATCCGACCCTAGCACTTGCAGGCTGAGACAGTGGACAGGAAACACTTCGATTCAGGACGGAGCTCAGAATGGGGGCAGAATTCACATAAAAGGAGATATCTGACTACGTTTGTGGCGTGTTCATCTGCAGGTGTTGAACATCCTGCACAAACAGTGATACATGGTCAGATGGTACAGTGATACATGGTCAGATGGGATCTAGTCCCTGCATTTGAAAGATTTTTCTTTCAGCAGAATTACGTTGTATGGAAGGACAAACCAAGCCCAATGTCTGAAAAAAAGCAATCACAGACTTCCTTCATAACCTCAGCTTTTGGTTATACAGAATGTTTAAAATATAATTCAGTTCCTAGAAAGAAGTATAAGCCAGTTCCTTAAGAAGGAACTTTTTTTGCTGTTGTTCAGTCGCTAAGTCATGCCCAACTCTTTGTAACTCCATGGACTGCAGCATGCCAGGCTCCCCTGTCCTTTACTATCTCCTGGAATTTGCTCAGATTCATACCCATTGAGTCGGTGATGCTAACCATCTCATCCTCTGCCACCCCCTTCTCCTTTTCCCTTCAATCTTTCCCAGCATCAGGGTCTTTTCTAATGAGTCAGCTCTTTGTGTCAGGTGGCCAAAGTATTTGAGCTTCAGCATCAGTCCTTCTGATGAATATTCAGGATTGATTTCCTTCAGGGTTGACTGATTTGATCTCCGTGCAGTCCAAGGGACTCTGAAGAGTCTTCTCCAGCACCACAATTTGAAGGCATCAGTTCTGTGGCACTCAGCCTTTTTTATGGTCCAGGACGCTCTCACATCTGTGCATGATGACTTGAAGCACCATAGGACTATACAGACACTATACATAGGACTATATAGACCTTCTTCAGCAGTGATATCTTTGCTTTTTTAATATGCTGTCTGGGTTTGTCATAGCTTTTCTTTCAAGGAGCAAGCATCTTTTAATTTCATGGCTGCAGTCACTGTCCACAGTGATTTTGGAGCCCAAGAAAATAAAATTTGTCACTGCATCTACTTTTCCTCCTCCTATTTGCCATGAAGTAATATGACTAGATACCATAATCTTAGTTTTTTGAATGTTGAGTTTTAGACCAGCTTTTTCACTCTCCTCATTCACCTTCATCAAGAGGCTCTTTAGTTCCATTTCACTTGCTGCCTTTAGAGTGGTATCATCTGCATATCTGAAGTTGCTAATATTTCTCCCAGCAGTCTTGATTCCAGCTTGTGATTCATCCAGCCCAGCATTTCACTTATGTACTTTGAATAGAAGTTAAATAAGCAGGGTGACAATACACAGCCTTGTTGTACTCCTTTCCCAATTTTGAACCAGTCAATTGTTCCATTTCTGCTTCTTGACCTACACACAGGTTTCTCAGGATACAGGTAAGGTGGTCTGGTATTCCCATCTCTTTAAGAATTTATACGCAGATTGCTGAGATAGAAATTTCAGTCATTCTACTGTAAACGTATTTCCAGTGTATGACTTCTTTTTATAGCATCCTTGAGAGAGAGCTTCTGAATGCTTCCTGTCTCAGAAAGTGGTAGAGTTCTTGCTGTTTTGTTGTTAGAAAGATTGTCATAGATGAAGGCTGCCTGCCAATAACATTCATATATTGGTCTGGCTCTGCTTGAGAGAAATACTTTGCTGCTTATCAGAGCCTCTGGTTTTTAAAAACATCTGTCATGATTCCCCTTAATGTTTTTTCTTTAGCTTAAATATCTTGGTTATGCTAACCATTACTGAGACAAATGATGTTTAGATTATTCAGCTTTCTTTTTCTCTTTCTGGATGATTATACTCATCAGCAACTATCGCAAAAATTGGAGTCCAGTAACCAACAAGGTCCTGTTGTATAGCACAGGGAACTCTGCTCAGCTCTGCTCAGTGTGGCCGCCTGGATGGGAGAGGAGTTTGGGGGAGAATGGATACATGTGTATGTATGGCTGAATCCTTTTGCTGTCCACCTGAAACTATCACAACATTGTTAATTGGCTCTACTCCAATATAAAATTAAAAGCTTTAAAAAAAGTTGGTATCCAGATTTGGATGCAATATTTCAGTTGTACTTCATAATTTTGGCCTTTGTAAATCAAAACTATATAAATTACAGGCTACATTATAGTTATAAATTATACTGTTTATTTGTCCTAAGACAGACTATACTGACTTTTTAAAGCAGGCACACCTAAGCTCATGTGAAATTTCCAGATCTTTCTCACACGAGCACACATCTCCTTAGACTTGTTGCACATTTGATTTTTTTTAACCTAATTGCAGGGCTTTACAATTATTCTTACTTTAGTGTGTTGATTTTGTCCTGTCTTTCTCTGAGTCAAACCTTGTGAAGCTATAAGCTTTTCATACCTGATAGCTTCTGTTTGTCCTCTTAGCACTGAGATCAACCCTCAGTACTGACCTGAGAGTTGACATCTGTAGAAATAAATTTAGAATTCTGAGTTAGCATTTGAGAATTTTAATTAATCGCTAGTAACTACAAGTAAACTCTGTCCTGTCAACCCAGTGGAATATTTTGCAGGATTAAAAATATTATAAGGAAAAATGAGTTAGAAATATGGAAGCGATCTGATATAATGTTTAAAAAGTATATAAAGTTATGTGTTGCTATAAATACAATTGTATAAAATTATATACACATGGACAAAAACTAGATAATGTATAAAAATAGTTGTGGAACATTAGTAAAATATACATGACATTCTTTTAAAACTAAGTTTATTCTTTTAGGCATTTAAAAAAAATACGCAAATTTAAATTGCCTCTCCCTTTTCTGTGCCTCTTTCTACTGCCTCAAGTAAAATCTGTATCTTTGTCTTTTGTCCTCCCTCCCTGCATATATAATATCCTTTTTATTAATTGACAAAGACCTGCAGTGTAATTTATGGGAATAGATAGGAGTTCCTGATCTGATCACAGTAAATTTCTCCTGTGACTTACGTTAGAATTTTCATTAATTCTTTTTGTTTGTTTGCTTCCTTTTTGAGAATGGGTTTATAATTCTAAGCATAATATTAAGTCATTTCTCTAACCTGTAGCATTTCAAATTTAGGAGTGCTTTTCCCCATTCAGTATGTCTTTTATATTGCGGTTTAAAAAATCACATCTGGTGCCTTTTTGTTGCTTTGAAAGGACTCATCTCCAATCTAAATCTAAGATAATATTCTAATGAGTTTCCTCAAAAGAGTTTTTTAAAATCACTGGAACAGTGTTAGCATCATATATGCTGTTCAGTAAGTCTGTAATGAATAAATATTTGAAACCGTAGTCATAATTTTTCATGCATCTGATACTGTCTTAATAATTCTGTTGTGGCTATCTGCTGTATTGATTTTTGTGCTACTTCTGTGGCATGAATGAAATGTATTATCCCACTTAAACCATTACGGTTTCCTTTCGAATTACCTATTCACTACTTGATCTTGTCATCAAGCATATCCCATTTTCTGTATTGCAGTGTTCAGTCTTAAGATTTACTACTTTAATTCTCAGTGCCGTATAAATCAAAATAGAACAGGTAAATTCAGATCAGAAAACTAGAGAGGAATGAGCAATAGTTAAATATTTTTAAAATCACTTTTCTAAATTAGTACTGTTTTCTGATCTGGGGATTTGCGGTTTTCTTTTTTCATCTCAAGATTTATAGGAATGAATCACAGCCGTGTACTATAGAGGAGAAAAGAGGGCACAGTTTGACAAATCCACCAGCCACCTTTGCTCGTTCTCAGAGCTTTGCCCCACACCCTTTTCTTCACGTTGTGACCGCATACTCTGGGCTGTCTTCTCACCATTTTGCTATTTCTTTTCAGGCTCTTTTTGAAAATATTAGAATTCCTTAAAGTTTGACCACTAAAGTCCTCCTCTCTTTTCAACTTAAACTCTTACCTTAGGCATTTTAATCTATTTCTATTAATATGACTTTACATGTCATCCAAGTGCCGATTGATAACGCCTGCTGCAGTGCTGAACTCTGGTCCCGAGCTGTCAGCCGTCATCATCACCGCTCGCACCTCTCACAGGCCCCGTCTCCCAGGTGAACTCTTAGCCTTTCTCCATTAACTTTTTCTTTTAGTCTTTTCCATCTCAGTAAATTGTGTCTTCATCTACCAATTTACTTATGTCCATCCCATGAAAATCTTCGACATTTTCATTCCCTCACTTCCTACATCCGTCCTCTGTTAATTTCATTTCTGTATCCAAAAGGTAAGTAGTATCTGCCTTCTTCTGTGTCCCTGCTGCCACCACTGTAGCTCAAACCATCTTCTCTCTCTGCTAGACTGAGAAAACCCACCTGGTTTCTTCTCTTCCAGGCTCATTGCTCCCACCCCTAATTCCACATCTAGCAAGCATCTTCAGATCCTCTAAATCCAGTTTGTGCTCTTCCCTGGTCAAAACCCTTCTCTGGGTCCCTTTGCCCTTAGGGTGGTACATCCTCCAGCCACACTAATACTTTGCTTTTCTAGGATTCATGGACCCCATTTCCATATTTAGGCTATTTGCATGCTCTTCCCTGTCTAGAATGTTCTTTCCCCAATTCTGTATTTATGTTTTTACTTCCCCAGACATTTCCCCTTATCCCCAAAACCATTGTTATATGTAATACTGCATTTTCTCTTACACACACGTTCATTCTCTGTCTCAGAGTGGACTGTACACTCCATGAGGGCAGAAAATATATGCTTTTTTAAAATTTATTTTTCCATAAGTGGATTTCATTGGTAAAGAAGGCATTCAAGTCTTAGTTAACATACCTGTGGTGCATAGGTATAACCAGAGTTCCTGAAGATGAGTACTCTAAACAACACAATTTAAATGTCTCATATAGTTTAGACTATGTAGGATTTGGAATGGATACAGAATTCCCCAAGTTGGATGCTCTTTCCCTGGGGCTCCGTTTGCAGGGAATTTCATGTACATATTCAGACATGCAGACTTGCATAACTGCTTATTATAGAAGTATTCTTGGTTACTAAATGTCTAACAGACTTAAACATACAGGGCTTCCTGTATATGGAAGAAAAGTGATTTCACCCTTTCTCCATGCCTTGGCATGTAATGATGCCAGCCTTGCATTCACTTGACTTCCAGAATTTAAATAGGTGGTGATGTAAATCAGAAGTTAATGTTTCACCTACTGACACAAAGTAACTAAATCATCATACTCACTATGAGAGAGGTAAATCCTTCTCAATTTGGCCACAGACTGGGAATGACATTTACTCTAATCCCATCCCTCTAAGTTAGATGGACAACAGAATGATTTATTTCCATCATGCAAAAGATGAGGAATTAGAGGAGAAGGTGGAGAAATTAAACTGTTTGACAAAGATCATACAACAAGCTGGAAGTCTCTGGAGATCAAAGTTTCATCTTACTGAATGACACTGCATTATCAAATGAGATAAATGCATCTCACTATACATGTGGTTAATGAAGTATGCTCAGTAGATAGTGCCTCTAATTTTTTTTTAAAAATTGGGTTGAGATTTTATAATTTCAGCTCAATCCTGTTATATTTTGTATCTGTTACATTTTAAATCTCCATCTTAAAGATTTGATCTAGAATGGGAATTGAAGAGTTACTACTTTTCTTAGGCATCTTTCCACATGCAGTCTTATATTGATCTTAAAGTAGAATCAGATATGTTCCAAGAGTTTGCTCGTTTTGCACAACAGTTGTACAAACTGTCTGTAAGAGGCAGTCATTAAAAATTAATTTTTAAATGAACTTTAGATGTACTGTATAGATTTTCCAAAGGCTGTATATTAAGAGCATGCGTACAAACTATTTTCTTTGCCCAGTAGTGATAATAATAGCTGATATTTATTGAACTCTCTTACTCTGTAATGGACACTGTTGTAATTATTAACTATTTTTATTTTTATGCTCAAAGCAACCCTGTGAGGTAGTTAATATTATGCTCTCTATTTTATAAATGAGGAAAGTGATGCACAGAGTGCATTAATCCTTGCCTGAAGATGGTAAAGCCAGTAGTGGAACTGAAATTATTCTAGCTATAAAAACTCCACTTGTTACCTTATACTGCCTCCTAAGAAGCCTTTTAATAATAGTATGATTTTAATAAGTAACTTTGCCCTTGTTGAAATCATTTCAAACCATCTCAGAGCCCAATACAAATCTGATATTATTTGATGATTACACATTTTAAACTGTGTTTTGTGTTTACATTTTTGAACTTTGCTGCCCACCTAAAATTTCACTTGGAGATAGTTTGTAAAACTGGCTAAAACTCAAAATTGAACTGTGGACTGTAAAAACAGAAGAGACTCAAAACTGTATTTCTTGGTCCTCTAAATTCTATAGGTACCATTTAGTCTGGTTGCTACTCTCTAAACATGCAGTGTCCCCTGTTTTTCAAAGCTATTAATCCTTATAAAAGTTTCATAATGTTGTATCCCAAATGTCTAAGTTTGATTTTAATTTTTGCTATAGTTTTGATGTAGTTTTTTCCTTCTCACAGTAAAAAAAAAAAATACAAGCTATTCTCAAAAGACTTTTAACCAGATTTCACAGAGTGAGCATTCATAGGCTGATTTTCAGGGTAACCCAAGGATATGTTTTACATTTTACTTACCATTGGGAAAAGAAAAAAGAAGAGCAATTAGCAACTGAATATAATTTCTAGTAGTGACTAAAAGTCTTATAGCTTCCTCTGTTTAGGGACTAACAATTGGGTAATCCTAACTTTGATGAACAAATAAACAGCCGCTTTCCTGGGGATTTAGGAATATAGTTACTATCTATATATGTACATTTTTTAACAGGTAACATTTACATAAACTTAAAAATATTTGTTAAAGTTTATTCTTGGTGTACTTCATGTTAGTACCAGTGATTCCTTTTCCTATGTGCACTGATTCTCAGGTAGCACATACTAGAAGCTAATAGAAAGGTCAAGTCCCTGTTATTCATGATTGTAGAGGTTTTACTCCATGGACTGTATGTACATCCTGGCATGCGGCGGTTGTGGCAACAGTGGAAACCTAGGCAAAGAGCAGTTTGTGTCTTGTTGGGGTGAGTCTACCTTTTAGGACTTATGTAATATCCTTCAGTCCTAAACTTCCAAAGTCATGTTTGAAGATAGGAATGCGACTACATGTACTAAAATATGGTCATATTTCTAACATTTCTGTAAAATGTTAGAAAATAAAGGAAAGTTTAACAAATTAGTCTGAAACTAGTAAATAGCTACAGGTAAATTTATTTCTGCATGTGCAGTGAAAAAAGTTCATTTGAGGAATATTATTCGTAGTATAGCTGGTTGTACTGTAGCCTCTGGTTTCTTCTTAGTATCCTTAAATGGTCAGGAAGGGAACATCATAGTGGATTAAATGCAGATCTGTAAAACACAATGGGCAGTCATCTGTTCTGTGGGCTTTTTAATTCTTGCTGTTTTCTTGTCTTGCGTAACAGTGTTTTACTTAGCGGGTGTGTGGTGATAAGGAAGGAAAGAAAAGAGCTTTAATTTTCATACTTTTAAAAATACTTGTTTTCAAGAACACAACTGGCTTGATTTCTATTGCTGACACTAAGTATCAAATGCAAGAGGTATCCAGGTAACTGTATTTTGCATGACTCTTGGTAAGAGTTTGTGGTATTTCCTGTTAGAGAATCTTATTTCTCTCATTGTCTGGTTTTCTAGTCCCTCCCATCCCTATATTTTGTGAATATGATAATGATAATATTCACTGGTTTATACAGTGAATCCATATACATTAATAACTTGCAATTCCACAGAACAATGATCCACTTGAGCTAGAATTGTAATATAAACTAAGAGCTATCAGTTGCAAACTTGTAAATATAAGCTACATATGCATCTTTCCTTTAAGTGAGACCAAAGTCAATTGGCTTTAATTTGCATTACTTTTTATAGCCAAAATGGTGGTGGTTTTGTTCTCTATCTTGGAAATATTACCCCAAACAGTAAAATGAACACTTAAAATGACTGCTTTGTTTGCTTACTCAGTGTATTTATATTCTTGGGTTTGAATTTGTTGGCACATGGCTTGAAATTACATACTTAAAATGAGTCAGTGTTCATTAACTTCAAGAATTTAAAATTAAAAAGTAGTCATCTCAAAGGGTAATATGGCCTTGTTTGTTTACAGCATGTAGAAATTTGACATGCCTCCCCATAATCAAAACCATAGAACTTACTTTCCCAATACATGTTGCATTCTTTAGCCTAATGAAGCTATATGTATTATCATGGTATTCCTAATCTGATTTTGGGGGTGTATTCTCTGATCTTTTGTGTTTACAGAAGCTCGTTTTCCCTCTTATATAATCAAATGACATTTCTTCTGATGACCTATACTTGTATAAATGCAGTAGTTAGATCTTTGCCTACTAATATTTATTATCAGATATTTTTCTGAGTAGAGTTTAGTTTTCATTTTATTACTTTTAGATATGTTACCTCATTAAAAATAACTTTTTGGTGGTGTTATTTCAGCTTTGAATTTTAATGCCTGGTTATTTCAAACAAACCATGGTGTTCAAAAATTACAGTATTACCTAGAATTACTTATCTTCCTCCTTGAATGTAAAATACCACTGAAAAGAATAATATGCAAATGAGATGTATTATACGTTAGTTTGGGCCTCCTGTTGGCTCAGCAGTGAAGAATCTGCCTGCAGAAAAAAAAAAGAATATGCCTGCAGTGCAGGAGATGCAGGTTCGATCCCTGGGTCAGGAAGATCCCCTGGAGGAAGAAATGGCAACCCACTCCAGTATGCTTGCTGGGAAAATCCCATTGTCAGGGGGAGCCTGGCAGGCTACAGTCTGTGGGGTTACAAAGAGTCAGACATGATTGAGCAACTGAGCATGCATGCCATACATTAATTCATTAGACTGATTCTTTAAAAATCACTGATCTTTAGCCTAAAAGAGATGATTTTCCATGGATATTTTGTTTTTCTAATTTTTCTCTGTAGCAGATACCTCTGTCCTTATAGTCAAGGTGGACAAACAGAGCTCTGGTGTTTAGAATCAGACAAGATGTAGGTGATAAAATCAGGGTACGACCAGTGTTCCACTTCACTCATTTTACCCACGAGACTTAGAGTAATTTTTTATTGTATATTACCAATGAATGTGGTCATCTTTTTGACAATCAAATTTTCACTTATGACTGTGTGTTCCTGTATCCTCTAAAAGCAGTGGTTTATCTACTGATATGGTTTTTAGCAAGATCCATCTGGATTGCGCGTTCTCTTTGGTTAATATAGATATATCTAAACGCCCTATTTTTAAGTTGTGTTGTTTGTCAGGATTCATATTCTCTGTGGTGTCATTGAATATGGTGAACCTCACAGTAGTGTAATACTAAAAGCAATTCAAATTTGAACCTGGTGGATTCAGTTCAGAAGTAGGACAGGTGGGTGGATGGGTGATCTCAGGTAGGCTTCACTGACTAAAGTGACTTTTAAAAAGTGATTTGGGGGCAGATACTTGGTGGACTAGTAGGTTGTTCCAAGCATAGTGGGGTGGCATGAAAGAAGATACAGGCAAGAGTAGGCGAGAAAGACAAAGGGTTCATTTAGGAGAAAAGAATGGCGACTGGGATAGGGTGTGGGAGGAGATGAGATCAGACGTATAAATTGGGAAGGAGTTGTGGAACCATTTGGAGACAAGAAAAACATTGTACTTTAAATGTTGAGAAAGCCAACACTCTGGTTAGAGGAGAAGGTATGATGAGGGACTTCTCCCATGGTCCAGTGGTTAAGATTCCACACTTCCAACCCAGGGGGTGCGGATTCAATCCCTGATTGGAAAACTGAGATCCCACTTGCCATGAGGTGCAGCCAAAAAAAAAAAGTGTGGTGAACTTACACTCCAGAAGAGAATGATGGCAGTTCACTGTTTAATATGGAAGGCAATGATTGGGCAGAGCAAAAAAATTGAAGTGATTATTAAGTGGGAGACCATTAATATATCTTTCAAACTAGGACCTTAATAGAGTGAAAGGGAATTCTGTGTAATAGTTTTCCTGGGACAAAGTGTGTAAAGTGGGACTTGTCCTGGGCAAATCGGGGCATATTGTTCTCACGTTATTTATTATTCAGTGCTTACTTGGAGCTCATTCATAGATTACAAAAATAGGAAATATTAAAATCCTGAGTTTTGAAAGTGCTATACCATAATATTCCTTAACAAAATAAACTGTAAATAGTTGTATCAGACTCTAGCCAAGACTAGCAGGACCCATCACTGAGGTTGATTTATAGATGCTGGCGTTTCCATGACAGTGTGGCAGGATGCTTATGTGTTGAGACAGGCTGCCTAGACTTGAGAGCTACTTCTGCTGCTGGGTAGCGGGGAATCTTGAGCAAGTAAGATGGAGATAATCGGGAAACCTCCTCTCCAGATTAAAGTCAAATTTAAATGAGGTGACATACACAAAACACTTAGCACAATGCTGATGTCACATACTAAGCAACCACATTCTGTTCTTATTGTTTTTCCTATGATTAGTGCAGTCACTACTCCTGTTTATATATTGGTGGTTAGCATGTTTTCAATTTAAGCTAATTTAAAGTAACAAATACTGATGTTGCTGGTAGCGTTCCACCTTTTATTTGTAATGATAATTCCGTAATTAAATGTTTGGAAAACTGTCATTCCAGCTTCCATAGAACACAGCTCACATTTCACCTTCTATCTATCTATGCCAGTTCTTATTTTACAGATGTAGACAGACAAATTGTCACAGTCATATTACTGAATTATTGAATACAGCAACTCTCATTTTGCTTTCAACTAAGTCTCAAAGATGTTTTCAGTAGCATTGTGTTTTTCAGATCCACTTCCTGTTGTGCAGCAGACTGCTGGCTAAAGAGTAATCATTAAATTTTCTGTTTTAGTTTTTTTTTTTTTAAGGATAAGTTTAGTTTTGCTAGGGGGTGGGGTATGTCTTGGCAATTAAAAATAATAATGTGTTTTAGATCTTTTCCTTGGTGGTTCAGGAAGTAGAGAGTTCGCCTGTAATTCAGGAGACCCAGGTTTGATCCCCTGGAGAAGGGAATGGCTCTCCACTCCAGTATTCTTGCTTGGAGAATTCCATGAACAGAGGAGCCTGGCGAGCTACAGTCCATGGTGGAGGTAGGGGTGGGGGATTGCGTCACAAAGAGTCAGACATGACTGAGTGACTTTTGCTTTAGATCTTTTATGCTTTATGGAGAAGGCAATGGCACCCCACTCCAGTACTGTTGCCTAGACGATCCCATGGACGGAGGAGCCTGGTGGGCTGCAGTCCATGGGGTTGCTAAGAGTCTGACACGACCGAGCAACTTCACTTTCACTTTTCACTTTCATGCATTGGAGAAGGAAATGGCAACCCACTTGAGTGTTCTTGCCTGGAGAATCCCAGGGATGAGGGAGCCTGGTAGGCTGGCGTCTGTGGGGTCGCATAGAGTCGGACACAACTGAAGCAACTTAGCAGCAGCAGCATGTTTATAAATTCTTTAGAGAGATTCTTGAGATTGTTATCAGTAATGAAGCCTGAATATGCCCTTCTTTGGTCCACTTGAATTTTTTTGAATTGAGATCTACTTTCTCTACAATGTTGTGTTAGTTTCTGCTGTTCGGTGAAGCGAATTAGCTCTGTGTATAGTCCACTTGCGTTTATTATTCCTTTTTCCTAGAATGTTCTTTCCTCAGATATCTACTCAACTCATGCCCCCACTTTCTTTAAGTCTTAATATCATTTCTTCAGTGAAACCTTCTCTGACTACCCAATCAAAAACCAGAGCCTCTCTCCACTCTTCTTTCTTTAGATTCATTTTAATAAATGACAGTTATTTCAGAAGCATTGTGATCATCCCCATACTTATGAGATATATGTATATTGCTGGAATAATTATAAACTCTAACTCTGTGATGCAATAAAACTTGTACTTCTGTAATATCTCACTAACCTAGTCCTTAGGGAATTGAGCTTTCTTTCTGAATTGAAATTGCTTGTAAACAAGGTTATAGAATGTCTGATCTTTTTGATTTGGGGTAAGTTGCAGTATCAGTGGCTAAGGGTAAAATAGCAGCACTGTTTCAAGTATAGCCCTCTGGAGGAAAAGCAGAAATGAATTTCTCTTTAAACTGAAGAGAACATTCCTAGTGCTGGTCTTTGAAACTCAGGAACCTTGGAAGAGAGGAGCTACCTCAGCTTAACAAACCTTTCTCTGTGTGTTAGTCCGCTCAGGCCACCAAAACAAAATATCATAGACTGGCTGACTTACTTAACAGAAATTTGTTTTCTCACATTTCTGGAAACTGAAAGTCCAATATCAAGGTATTACTAACAGAATTGATGTCTGGTAGAGGCTCTGCTCTTGACTTGCACATGGCTGCCTTCTGGCTGTTAGCTCTTCTTTATACCCATGTAGAGGGAGCTCATGTCTCTTCTTGTAAGGACAGTAATTCTGTCGGATTAGGGCCACATCCTTATGACCCCATTTAGCCTCAGTTACTTCCTTACTCCAAATTCAGCCACACTGGTGGCCTGGACTTCACTGTAGGAATTTTGGAAGGAAACATACATTCAGTGCATGACATGCTGCATCCCAAACTATTTCTGTTTCTGAGTTTAGTTAATTAAACTTTTTGAGAATCTTTCCATAGGCACTATGCTAGGTACCAGGGAGACCAAAGTGAATTATTCCATGCTCAAGAATGTAATAATTTAGTGAGGGAAATAAATGTGGATACAACTAACTAATATGATCAATGTTTTTTCTAAGTTTGAAGGTGAGTAGAAATTTGCTAGGCAGATTTATGTAGAAAGGGATGTAAAAGAGGGTAGCATGAGCAAAGGGTAGTGTATTCGGGAAATGATGAGCAGATCAATGTGGACATTGTGTGGAGTGAAGTAGGGGGCGATGGACTCGAACTTAAAATATGAAACTCCTGTGTAGTGTTTGTCTTCCCTAACGGTGTCACAGCATTATCTGAAAAAGTAGAAAAACAGTGAAGAATAATGAAGAGACTAGGAATGATTGCCACTTATAACCTACAGAGGAGACTGATAATACAAATAAAGTACACTAGAACAAAGCATGTAATTAGTGAGATTATTTTAAGGGAACAGAATTTCCATACACATTGAACTAAGTATATATGCTTAGTGTCATATTTGAGAATCAGGGTGAAATTTTAAAATCTGTGATTATATTAGAGGTGGGAAAAATGTTGCAATCACAACTTCAAATAAGGAAAGATATTAGATTAAAAATCTTTGGTTTTCTCCATTGTTTCTATGTAAAATTTGTGAAACTGTGCATTTTTTTCATGTAAATATTTGAAAGTCACTGTTCACTTCCCATCAATATAGAGGAACAGAGAGTGGATTTACCCTTTTGCCTGAAACAACAACAAAAACAGACAAAATATATGAAACAGTGGTTTGCAAGATACTGAGCATGAGGCATTCAAAGAAACTAATGCCTGATAGATGAGAAACAAAAGGAAATGATCCCAACGAATACTGCAGATTACTATTATAAGAGAATTTCTGGATCACTGCACAGAATTACAGCTAATCAGTCAACAAGTGGACTCACACACACACAAACCCTCAATTAATCCAAAAGAAGACAGAAAAAAAGGAAAAGGGAAAGAAAAAAGAATAGATGGGACAAATAGAAAACTGACAGCAATATGAACGACATAAACTTAATTCCATGAGTAGCACCGATCAAAAGAAAGAGGGGGTGACTTCAGAGCATATGCTCTCCAGGAATTAAAAAAAGCCATTTCTCAATGGTAAAGGAGTCAATTCATCAAGAGGACTGTCAGAATCCTAACTGTATGTACCAAAGACACAGCAACTTCAAGATATATGAAGCAAAACACAGGTAAAATTGGAAGGAGAAATAGGCAAATCCACATATACGGTTGGAGATTTGAATACTTCGTTCTCAATAGTTGATAGAAGGAATAGACTGAAAATGAGCATGAATATTGAACACCAAGCAACACTATCAGTCAGTTTGATCTAATTGATTATGGAGTATTCCAACCAATAACATTCTAATACACTTCCTTCTCATTTGTATACAGGAACATTTACCAGGAAAGACCATATTCTGTGCCGTCAAAACAAGTCTCAATAATTATTTTAAAAGGGTTCCAGTCATGGAAAGTATGTCCTTTCACTATAATGGAATTATGATAGAAATCAATAATAGAAAACTTCCTGGAGAATCCCCCAATATTTGGAAATTTAAAAATACATGTCTGAACAAGCCATGGATCAAAGAAGAAATCAAAAGGGATTTAAAAAGTAATTTAGAGAAAATGAAAATACAACAGTTCAGAATGTGTAGGATGCCACTAAAGTAGTATTTAAGGGGAAATTTATAACCTTAAATGCCTATACTGAAAAAGAAGAGAGATCTCAAATCAGTGACCTCAACTTTCACCTTAAGAAACTAGAAAAAGAAGAGCAAATTAAACCAAAATAAGGAAATGAAAGATAGTAATAAAGAGCAGAGAGCAATGATATAGAAAATAGAAACACAGTAGAGAAACTCAGAATTCATTGCTTGAGAAGATCAATGATATTGATACATCTCTACCCAGGATTATGTGTTGAGTAATTTTGTACTGTATACTGGACATAGGAATGTTATGGCATAGAGAATTTGGATTCTATTATAAACCAAATGATCTGTCTCTGATAGATCATACTCTCTTTACTGGAGAATTGGGGATTAAATGGAAATACATTTATACAAACATCAAAGATTTTAAATTGGAATGTAAGTATAGTACTAAGCTATCTCAAAACTATGGTTTTCCGGGAAAAAAATGCCCTTTTGCTTTGAGTCTTTCTCATGAAATCCTCCTAACCTGTGCCCTTGGCTTTTCCTGGTGAAACACATCCCTTTCTTTGAGAACAACCATCTAACCCAGCACAACCTTGACTCTAGATGCTTTGCTCAGTTTCGGGACATGTGGCATTTCCAGGGATTCTCCAAAACAGAAACTGCCTACTGACCACCTGTGGTCTAGACTCAGTCCAGAGAGGTGCTGTGCTTGGTTTTGCACAGTATGTTTTAAAAATTAGCATTTGTTGCTAATATATAACAGATGAATGGTAACCCAGGGCCGCATTTCTCCTTAGGCTTTTTACTTAGGCTCCCCATGGAGTGTTTTTACACAAATTGCCTCATTTAATCTTCACAGCAATTCTTATTCAGTAGCTTTCACCATCATCACCAGCACGTGTAAGGAGAATGAGTCTCTGAAAAGTTAAGTAATCAAGTTCCTGTAGCTAGTAAGTGGAGGACTGGTGTTTAAACAGAAATATATCGAGATTATTCTAAACTCTGTCTTTATAACATCAAAGCAAGGTTATTTTTATCTTTCATTTCAGTTGAAAAATCAACATCCTATAATATTATATAATGATAGCTACAGAGCTCCAGGTGACAAATTTATCACATTATTTAAATTGAGCAGGGTTAAAATTTTCATTCATCTGTCAATTTTCCCTAAAGTCCTTAAGGCTGGATTTAACACAGACTGCTTTCTCATTTCTAAAATGTTGACATTTGCTGTTTGTACTGTCCAAATAAGTTACTAATTAGTAATTGAGAAATCTATTCATTTTAACACTCTTTTCTTATTTATTTAAATACTTTAACATGTTTCCCTTCCATGAAAACAACAGCTGATCACTGCCATAAAACAAGGATAGGCATTGATGTCTTTATGTTTTCTAAAGGAACACAGAACTTAAACTTTACTTTGAATAAAAATTGTTCATAATTTAGATAACAATTTATATCTTTCATCAAGAAACAAATGTCTCTTCCCTGCAAAGATAGACTTGTATATTCTAGCTTAATAAATATTTACTTTTTGTCTGAATAGATTAGATTCTTTAATCCCAGACTGTTTGTGTCTATCTAAATAGTATTGTTATCAGACTAGAGCTAGTATTTCCAGTTTTCCACACATAGACTATTTGACGAATCATTAAATACATCTCTTACACGAAAGTCACCTGGAATTAAATGCTAACTTATTCTTTGGGAACATTTATGGTATAGGTCATATACCTTACTCAACCAAAAGCAAAGTATTAACCTCCCCCACTTTAGCTTAAATTTTAAAAGAAATTAAACAGGTTCATTTTTTAAAATAAAGTATCTTTTCCCCAAAGCTTTCATTTTTAACTGGGCACTGTCCAAGAAAATTAGAATCAGAGACACTCTTTGTATGTCTGCAGTGAATATTGGTCAGATGCCCTTATCAGTTGTAGTTACAGTTCAGTGAAAAATCCTGTGTGGCCCAAAGATACCAAGCTTCAGATTTTAGATACTTGTAGCAAAGTATAGTTTTGTACATGAATACATTGACATTGTTATGAAAGAGAAGGAGCTCTGGAGTAGGAACCAGAGACCAGAATTATTCTCTCTCTCAGAATCCTGTGTGACCTTTGTCAAGTTAATGTATCTCTTCTTTTATTTTTCCTCAAAGCCCAAAGGAGGGAGCTGGATTGTATCTTTGTGATCTAATCTAATGTTCCATTGCCTTTCACTGTGCTGTAACAAGATTGCATTGTACAAAATATCTCCCAAGAATGGGTTTTAACTATAGCTACAGGACCAGCAGAGGGAGCACAAAGCATGAATTTATGTCTGGATCTTAGGAAAATTGGAGGGGGGGGTGGGGGGCGGAGGGTATATGGTTAAACATTAACCACAGTTCTTAAAGCAGAAGATTGTGTTTTATCAGGTTATGTTCAGCTTGATTTGAGCTATAATTTTGTCTTGAAATGGTGGCATTTTTATAACAATGGACAGAATTCTACCTCTGTAATTACTGGTAGTTATAATAAAGAGCTATGTTCTAAAACAACATTTAATAATGGTTACTTGTGAGGATTACTATGGTTTATGTTCTGTATTGTTAAATATATTTTAATTTAAAAAAATCAGAATTTTTATCATATCAAATATTCTGGTTGATACTGTAATAACTCTGCTGTTTGAAATTAACCCAGAACTAAAAGAGACTGTGACTACAAGTATTACAGGCTTTTAAAAGTTCTGTGTATGTGGTACCACATTTATCCCTGGAACTATGGATTTCCCCTTATTTTCCAGATAACAAAAGCATGTTTCACAAAAGTACTACCTTAAAATGGTTTAAAAGCATTTCAGATAAGAGATGTTGCTATTGTAGGGTTTCTCAAGTTTTTAGCTACAGGGCATGTGCACATTTGAGTCTTTTTCTTGATATTTTCATTGCTGTGAGCATAGACTGTTGTGCTGAAGAGTAATGGAATTCTAAGAGTGCGCCTACTTTGGTGTCAAAACTCTGTTTTATAATTACACTGTTAAACATTTTGGGAAACCATCTTGGCTTTCTCTTCTTCGTTCATTTTATTATTTGGAAGTTTTAGCTGAGGAAGCCAGTAGTTTATCTTGTTGATAATTGTGTTAAATCAGACTAATGAGACTTTTGAGTTTAATTCACAGCTTTCCTTTGGCCATCAATAAACCATTTCTTGCATGGAAATCTTTCTACATTTGTGATTTGAGTCTGTCTCTAAAGGTGGGAATGGGGCCTCCCCCTCTCCTAGAGGAGGGTTTCTTTTAAGTTCCTGTGAATTTATATTTGATTTCTTGGTGATTTCTAAAAAAGTTTTCCTAAACTTTAACTCAAAGTATATTTTATCCGCCACCAATCAGTCAATATTTTTGACTAAAAGGATATTTTTCCTAAAAGGAAAGTGGAGTAAGGAATAACTAAGTCTCTTTGTAATTAAAGGAGGCATTGAAAAGGAGTTGGAAAAAAAAGAGGAATGGAATGGACATCTCTGTCCTTGAAACTGTGCTCAGGGAAGAAATGGAATAAATATACAAGCAAAAGATAAAGAAAGATGTGTGTTACAATGTGTAGAACAAGTATAAATTAGTAACTAAATACACAAGGACTGAAAGGAAGTAAAATAAGAGGATAGAGTTTTTACAAGTCTTAAGATTTTTAATAGTAATGAGGCTGACAGATGTTGAAAAAAGGCATTTACCAGTAAAGACCTATAATTCCAATTAAGACTTCCTGTTCCTATAGCCCTCCCAAAGACTAATTGTATTTGCTAAATTGAGATGAAGGGCTAACCAGAAAGAAATCCTGAAGTTCTAGTTGAGATCCTTGAATTAAGGGTCTACCAACCATCTTCCTGATAAATGGGTTGCAAGAGGAGGTATTCTGCATCATTTTCTAAATAGAGTTATTAGTGTCATGTTTCCTTTGCCTATCTTTGTAAAATCTGACATAGAGTAAACATACTTTATTTGGTTGGTTTCCCCTGAGAGGAAATTTCTTTACACTTAGGAAGTGCCTTACGATTTGTGATAATAACTTATAAACTGTTCATCCTGGCTCCTCTTGTGTTCACTATGAGATAATCTCTCTTTTCAAGTGAATGTTCTCATTAGCTATCATTTCAATCCTAATTGTTGCCATAAATTAGTGACATTATGCTACAAAACTCTTATTTTTAAGTGGATCTGCTTAGTGTGCAGTTTTTCAAGGGACTAAGAAAGGGTGGCAGAGAAAGACAGTCTGATTTGTGTCAAGTCAGAAGATGCATTTCTATTCTTTGTAGAATATTTTTGTATTTTTTAACAGAGAAGAGAAAATACCACAGAACTTCTAATAAAACTTGATATCTTTAGAATTATTAGGGTGGTACAAAAGTAACTGGTTTCAGACCTTGAATTTTAAAAAATTATAACTAGGTTCAAACGCATCTTTATTAATCAAAATAGTAACCATTACAATCAATACACTTTTGCCAACAAGAAATAGTTTGTTTATTCCTGTAGCATAAAAATCTGTGCTTCAGGATTGGACAAACTCTTGGAAAGCGTTTTCTCCCTCCTGCTGGTTGTGGAAGCATTTTCCCCACAAAAAGTTGTCAAGATGCTTGAAGAAGTAGTAGTTGGTTGTCGAGAGGTTGGGTGAATATGGCAGATGAGGCAAAACTTTGTAGTCCAATTCATTCAGCTTTTGAAGAGTTGGTTGTGCGATGTATGGTTGGGGGCTGTCGTGGAGAAGAGTTGGGCCCTTTCTGTTGACCAGTGCCGGCTGCAGGATGCAGTTTTCAATGCATCTCATTGATTTGCTGAGCATCTTCTCATATGTACTGGTTTCACCAGGATTCAGAAAGCTGTAGTGGATCAGATGGGCAGTAGGCCACCAAACAGTGACCATGACCTTTTTGGTGCAAGTTTGGCTTTGGAAAGTGCTTTGAAGCTGCTTCTCAGTCCAGCTGAGCTGGTTATTGCCGGTTGTTGTATAAAATCCACTTTTCATCCCACGTCACAACCTGATTAAGAAATGGTTCGTTGTTGTTGCGTAGAATAAGAGATGACTCTTCGAAATGACAATTTTGATTTCCAGTCAGCTCATGAGGCACCCACTTACCAAGCTTTTTCAGCTTTCCAATTTGCTTCAAATTCCATAAGACCATAGAACGGTCAACGTTGAGTCCTTTGGCAACTTGTGTAGTTTGTAAGAGGATCAACTTCGAGGACTGCTCCCAGTTGGTTGTCGTCGCTTCTGACGGCTGGCCACTGCTCTCCTCGTCTTCAAGGCTCCTGTCTCCTTTGCAAAAGCTTTTTGAGCCACCACTGCACTATACATTCATAGTAGTTCCTGGGCCAAATATGTTGTTGATGCTGCGATGTGATAAATTTATGTAATAAATTTGTCACCTGGAGCTCTGTAGCTATCATTATATAATATTATAGGATGTTGATTTTTCAACTGAAATGAAAGATAAAAATAACCTTGCTTTGATGTTATAAAGACAGAGTTTAGAATAATCTCGATATATTTCTGTTTAAACACCAGTCCTCCACTTACTAGCTACAGGAACTTGATTACTGCTTTATGACCCATTTTGAACTCAAATTTAAAAAACCACCTGAATTTGCTTTTTGTCTAACATCATTTCTATAGTCTAAAATTAATACAAAAAGCAAGTAATGAGTCATTAGCAAAAAAAAACATAAAGCAAGAAATGCACGTTAAAATGATGTATAATATAACCATATTTACTTCAGAATGTATTGCAGTATCACGTGGCAAAGTTCAAGAGTGTAAAACCTCAATTACTTTTTCTCCAACCTAATACATACTAATTACAAAATACCTTGTGTCTTGCATCGTGCTTGGGTTTATATAAGGATACACATTTTTAAGTATGTTATCCGTGAAAGAAGTATAAGCAAGTAAGTGAAGACTAGGGATAAAGTTTTTCTTTTCAGATAAATCAAATTACCAGTTTTTAAATTTAGTTAGATCATTCTTACTCATAAGCATTTCTGACCAAATTTAGTCACAACTGGGAAAATCTGCTTAAGAAAACAACGCTTCTGCATTATGTCCCCTTATTATATGTCTTCCACTGAATTACTTTAAAGGTTAAAAACATAAAAGAAGTTTTGCATGCTTGTCTTTGTGAAAAATAAAATTGTTTTTAAGCTAATGATAGGTTCTCTTATTTCATGCCTTATTTTATTTTTTACTGTAGTTATCAGGTCATGTATTTTATCCATTATTTTAAAAATATTTTTACTTATAATAACTCATGTAACATTATTTTAAAAGTTGTTAGTTATCTCTCCATTTTCTTTCTGTTTCCTCCCTGTGTTGTCTCTGTAATCAGGAAAATTCAGTTCCTGAGTGTCAAGCATTTTTTGAAAAAAGTATTGTTTAGTTGAATACTTGGTTGTGTTGCCTGACATGCACACAGTGCCAGTTATACTGGACATTGTAACCATAATTTCAAGTTCTTTCCAAGATACCTGGTGTGTTTTTATGGCAAAGAGATCGGATTCTCTAGTTGCAATTCAGGATGTGCCCTTGCTTTTTAGATTTTTATACATGAGTGTCTTTGTATCTTTTGCTTTCACTTCAGAGTGTTAGCAGATGAGTTATTGCATTTTCTTTAGAGTGTTGAACCGGGGAGCAGTATACACTTGATGGCATTTCAGTGTGGACCAACACGTCTGTTCTGCTAGTCCACTAAACATTTGCATTTTCACAAGCCTTAGTTGACAGTCAGCAAGCTGGTGATACTGAGGTTTCTTATTTTGTATTCTACCTTCTTCTTCTTTTTCTAAATGTGGCTGAGCCAGTTCCTAGCTGTGGCATGCAGGCTCTAGTTCCCCAACCAGGGATCGAACCCAGCTCCCTCTTTCCCCGCCCCCCCGCCTCTTGCGTCTTAACCCCCTTCTTAACCACTGGACCATCAGGGAAGTCCCTGTATTCTCCCTTCTGTACCATAAAAATCAATGCCACTTTAGCACTTGTCCAAGATGAAAGAATTTTAAGCTAGTTACTCTATACCTAAAATAATGCTAATGGTTATTAAGTCACGTATGTGTGAATGAGTGGGCAGTTTGCTCTAACCTTGCTTCTTTTTGTAAATGTCAGTGTTTTTAGCAAACATAATTGTGTAGTTAGTTGTTTTCTTCATCTTAATTTTAAGTCCTTAAAAATAAGATTTTTATGTTCTAAAAATAAACAAAGACCTCTTGTTTCCAATTTTGTAAGGCAGGATTATGGATGTCTTTGCAGTTTCTTTTAATGGAGTAAGAAAGATAGAAGAGAAATAGAAAGACATTATTAGTAGCAAACATATTTGGACCCTGTTTTATGCAAAACACTGTAAAAAGATCTTCAATCAAAGCTGTATATGAACTTAGCATTTGGGAGAAAAACCATATTTACAGTACATGTATGTATTTTACATACGTGTGTAGGTGCATGGCAATTTAATAGCATAAAGCAGCATATTAAAATAAGTAAGCAGGAGTACATAATTTGATAAAGAGGAAAAGCCTGTCTGCTAAGGTTGTTTTTAAAATACCATTTCTATTATATTTTGCAAGTATCAATACAAAGGGACACATTTTATGAAATGAATTTATTCTAGTCTTCAAAGACTTTGGGTCTTTAATCACTCATAGGTGTTTAATGCTCGGATTTCCTCCATATTTATTAGAACCATTTGTCCCTCAGCCTTTCCCCCAACCTCTGACTTGGTCTGACTGTCTTTGGCAAAGGCTACTGAATCTTGTCTTTGGCAATCATTGCTCTGCTCAACTTTCTCCGGATAGACGGAGGGATTTTTCATGAGAAGCAGAAAAGTGGAATGAAGAAGAAAAACATTGTGTGAACAGGCCAATATTTCAAAAGCAATAGTTACCATCTTTCACTCCCCTACAGATAGGTTCATCTGCATGCACAACCTCCAAGGTCCTCTACCCCACACTCCCAATACAGGTCAGCAGTCATTTCACACTGCATCAGTTGTCAATCTTTGCATGATTATAACCAGATATTTTTTCATGGATGATCCATATAGTATAATATGGTAATAATTACTTCCTTAGGAAAATGTCTTTAATCTTTAGAATAAAATTTTGGCAGGGTTTAAAATTCTGTGTTTGGTGTCGTTTTCACTCTGCGTGTAGAAGGCATGGCTCATTGCTTTGTAGTTGTTAAGACGTCTAATGCCATACTAATTCTTGACAGTTTGTACATGGTCCTCTCTCCCTTTCTCTCTCTCAGTTTTTATGAATTTTTTTGTCTTCAGTGTTTTAAAATTCCAGTCGTACACTTCTATGCTTCCTCTTTACCTGTTTTCTGGATTCATGGTAAGCTCTTTCAGTTTGGAAATTCATGTTTCTCAGTTTTGAGAACTTTCCTTGGAATAATTATTTAGTAATTTCCTACTTTTCCTTTTCCATTTTCTCTGCTCTTTCAGAACATCCTATGTTAAACTTTGTGGACCAGATCTCTGCCATTTTTCCACTATTTACCATCTCTGTCTTTTCTGTTCCACTTCCTGGGAAAGTTCTTCAAATTTATTTTTCAACTCTTTTTTTTTGGTGATTTTTTTTTTAATTTTATTTTATTTTTAAACTTTACATAATTGTATTAGTTTTGCCAAATGTCAAAATGAATCCGCCACAGGTATACATGTGTTCCCCATCCTGAACCCTCCTTCCTCCTCCCTCCCCACACCATCCCTCTGGGTCGTCCCAGTGCACTAGCCCCAAGCATCCAGTATTGTGCATCGAACCTGGACTGGCAACTCGTTTCTTACATGATATTTTACATATTTCAATGTCATTCTCCCAAATCTCCCCACCCTCTCCCTCTCCCACAGAGTCCATAAGACTGTTCTGTACATCAGTGTCTCTTTTGCTGTCTCGTACACCGGGTTATTGTTACCATCTTTCTAAATTACATATATATGCGTTAGTATACTGTATTTATGTTTTTCCTTCTGGCTTACTTCACTCTGTATAATAGGCTCCAGTTTCATCCACCTCATTAGAACTGATTCAAATGTATTCTTTTTAATGGCTGAGTAATACTCCATTGTGTATATGTACCATAGCTTTCTTATCCATTCATCTGCTGATGGACATCTAGGTTGCTTCCATGTCCTGGCTATTATAATCAGTGCTGCGATGAACACTGGGGTACACGTGTCTCTTTCCCTTCTGGTTTCCTCAGTGTGTATGCCCAGCAGTGGGATTGCTGGATCATAAGGCAGTTCTATTTCCAGTTTTTGAGGAATCTCCACACTGTTCTCCATAGTGGCTGTACTAGTTTGCATTCCCACCAACAGTGTAAGAGGGTTCCCTTTTCTCCACACCCTCTCCAGCATTTATTATTTGTAGACTTTTGGATCGCAGTCATTCTGAAATCTGGTCAACCACTTGTAAAAGAATGAAACTAGACCACTTTCTAACACCATACACAAAAATAAACTCAAAATGGATTAAAGATCTAAACGTAAGACCAGAAACTATAAAACTCCTAGAGGAGAACATAGGCAAAACACTCTCTGACATACATCACAGCAGGATCCTCTATGACCCACCTCCCAGAATATTGGAAATAAAATCAAAAATAAACAAATGGGACCTAATTAACCTTAAAAGCTTCTGCACATCAAAGGAAACTATTAGCAAGGTGAAAAGACAGCCTTCAGAATGGGAGAAAATAATAGCAAATGAAGCAACTGACAAAGAACTAATCTCAAAAATATACAAGCAACTCCCACAGCTCAACTCCAGAAAAATAAACGACCCAATCAAAAAATGGGCCAAAGAACTAAATAGACATTTCTCCAAAGAAGACATACAGATGGCTAACAAACACATGAAAAGATGCTCAACATCACTCATTATCAGAGAAATGCAAATCAAAACCACTATGAGGTACCATTTTTCAACTCTTCTATTGGTTTTTTTCATGTCTACTGTTATGTTTACCTTTTCCAAGAGCTCTTTTTTGTTCTTTGATATTCCTTTTTATATGACTTCCTTCTTGCTTCATGGCTGCAATAGATCTCTTCCTTTAGCTTAGTAATTATAATAATTTGGGGATTTTCATTTGTCCCTGCCTTTTCTCTGTTTCATCCAGAGAAACTTGTCATTTTAGTGGCTTTTTCTGGTTATCATGGCAGAGTTGATATTTAAAAAGTGAGCCACTAAAGAACATATTGGAAGTTCTGTATGTTGGGCTTTGATGGCTGGTGACTTCATTTCAGAGTCCTTCAGCTGAGCTAGGTTTCTGGAGAATCTCCAAGTGTCAGTATCTTCAGGTTCTTCTGTCTTTCACTTCTCATTTTCTTTTGTCTTTTTTTTTGGGGGGGGGGGCTATACTGTACAACTTGTTGTTGTTACTCAGTCGCTCAGTGGTGTCTGACCCTTTGTGACCCCATAGACTGCAGCACGCCAGGCGTCCCTGTTGTTCACCATCTCCCAGAGCTTGTTCAAACTCCTGTCTGTTGAGTCTGTGATGCCATCCAACCATCTCATCCTATGTCATCCCCTTCTCCTCCTGCCTTCAGTCTTTCCCAGCATCAGGGTCTTTTCCAATGAGTAGGCTCTTTGAGTCAGCTGGACAAAGTATTGGAGCCTCAGCTTCAGCATCAGTTCTTCCAATGAATATTCAGAGTTGATTTCCTTGAGGATTAACTGGTTTGATCTCCTTGCAGTCCAAGGGACTGTCAAGAGTCTTCTCCAACACCATAGTTTAAAAGCATCAATTCTTCAGCACTCAGCCTTGCTTATGGTTCAACTTGTTGCATCCATTCATGACTACTGGAAAAACCATAGCTTTGGCTCGATGGACCTTTGTGGGCAAAGTAATATCTGTGCTTTTTAATACTGTGTCTAGGTTTGTCATAGCTTTTCTTCCAGGGAGCAAGCATCTTTTAATTTCATGGCTGCAGTCACCACCTGCAGTGATTTTGGAGCCCAAGAAAATAAAATCTGGCACCGTTTCCATTGTATCCCCATCTGTTTGCCATGAAGTGATGGGACTGGATGCCATGATCTTAGTTTTTTGAATGTTGAGTTTTAAGCTAACTTTTTCACTCTCTTCTTTCACCTTCATCAAGAGGCTCTTCAGTTCCTCTCTGCTTTCTGCCATAAGGGTGGTATCATCTGCATATCTGAGGTTATTGATATTTCTGCAGTCTTGAGTCCAGCTTGTGCTTCATCCAACCTGGCATTTCTCATGATGTACTCTGCATATAAGTTAAATAAAGTAGGGTGACAATATACAGCGTTGATGTACTCCTATCTGTGTACAGGTTTTACAGGAGACAGGTAATATGGTTTGATATTCCCATCTCTTTAAGAAGTTCCCCCAGTTTGTCATGATCCACACTGTCAAAGGCTTTAGCATAGTCAGTGAAGCAGAAGTAGATGTTTTTCTGGAATTCCCTTACTTGTTCTAGGATCCAGTGGATGTTGGCAGTTTGATCTCTGGTTCCTCTGCTTTTTCTAAATCCAGAGCTTGTACATCTGGACGTTCTCGCTTCACGTATGGTTGAAGCCTAGCTTGAAGGATTTTGAGCACAGCTTGTGGGATCTTAGTTCCCTAAAAAGGTAGTGAACCCAGGCCAACGGCAGTGCAAGTGCTGAGTCTCAAACAGTGGACTGCGGGGAAAATTTCCCACTTTTTACTTTTTCTTAAGTAATTTGTCAGTAATTTTCCTGAGTTTATAAACCACACTTGATAGCATTTTCTGAGCTGATTGGGGGATGAAGCCGAAGGTTTCAGTGTTCAGCATCTAGGTTTTTACCTAATTACTTTCAATATAGTACTCCCATTGTCACTTGGGCCTTATATCCCTAAGTCCACAGTCTGCCTGCTTCATCCTTTGGAGAGTGAACACCGCCATTCTTTTGCCAGGATGGAGGTAGGCACTTATTGAACTAAATGGGGAAGGAGAGGGAACGCAAAGTCGGGTCTTCATTGCTGAATGGGGGCTATTCTGTAGTTGCGGTGCACAGGCTTCTCAATGCAGTGGCTTCTTATGGCAGAGCACGGCTGTAGATGCACGGGCTTCAGTAGTTCCAGCATATGGGCTCAGTAGTTGTGGCTCATGGGAAGTCTGACTGTTTAATCCAGACTTTCAGTCACCTGTGTTGGGCCTCATCTGCATCCTCCTTTAAGCTTAATATCATTTGGTCTTCCTTCACTTCTAGCTTAGGTTTCAGCTTTTTCTAGTCCCTCTTCCACACTCTATGTATACTAGTCCCTGAGTTTTCTCATCCATTGCCATGGCTTTAGTTTTTGATTGTATGTTTATTGTTCTCAGATGCATATCTCTACCTTCATCTCTTTCCTGAAGCAGACTCATCTTGCAAATGTGTACTTGAAACTTTCACTTGGATAATGAATAGGCATCACAGACTTAGCAGATCTAAAAAGGAATGCCCAAAGGTCCCCCTGGAACTATCCCCCACCCCAGCGGACAGTCTCCCATCTCAGACAGTGATACACCTACCTTTCCATTTGCTTCTGCTAAAAACTTGGCTCATATCCTTGACTCTTCACTTTCACCTCAAGTCCAGTCTGGCAACAAATCCTGTTGGCTTTGGCTTCAGCTCGGTGTGTATACCAAGGAGAGATATTGGAGGATTACTCTTAGGAGAAACTGAAGAGTGCTAAGACAACTGTGTTTCTAAGCAAATGGCAGAGAATGCTTGTTTTTTTTTTTTTTAGTGCAGTAAAAATATGGAAAGGAGATATTTGCCTAACCATAAAAATACGAGATATTTCTGTAAAGAATCAGAAGCCAGATAAACTTTGACATTTTAAGCTTAGCAGAACTACTTTTCAGGGAACTTCTACTTCGTATTTTATTCAGTGAACTAATATTGAATATCTGCTATGCACCAGGCATTGTTCTAGGTACTGGGAATATGTGTGCTCAGTCATGTCCAACTCTCTGTGACCCCATCAGCTGTAGCCTGCCAAGAACCTCTCTTCATGGAATTTTCCAGGCAAGAATACTGGAGTGGGTTGCCATTTGCTCCTCCAAGGGATCTTAAGCAAAACAGGTGAAAATCCTGGCCATGGTGGAGTTTACCTACTAGTGCCGGATCAGAAAACTTTTTCTGTAAAGGACTAAGTAAATATTTTAGGCTCAGCACATTGAATTGTATCTGTCATTGTAGCATGAAAACAGCCATAGACAGTATGAATGGATGTGACTGTGAGCCAGTAAAATTCTCTTTACAAAAGTAGGTAGTCGAGGAATTCCCTAGCAGTCCAGTGGTTAGGCCTCTGCACTCTCAACTGCCAAGGGCCCAGATTCAATACCTGGTCAGAGAACCAAAATCCCACAAGCTGCACGCACGAAAAACCAAAAAAACAAACAAAAAGAAACAGATGGTGGGCTGGATTTGATTTGTGAGCTCTAGTTGGCCAGCCTCTGTTCTAATGGATGGAAACAGTAACAACATATAAGTAAAGCATATAGTATTTTATAAATTGAGGAATAGTATAGGAAAACATGGAGCAGTAGAAGGAAACTAGGGCATGCCAGGTGTGGGTTATGATAGACCTCAAATAAGAGATGACATTTGAGCAAAGACTTTAAGATAAGGGAGGAAGCCATTCCAGACTCCAGCACGTGTGAAAAAGGAAACCCTTTGTTTTCAGGATACTTCGTGGAGAATAGCTCACAGAAGAAATTCAGGGAGTGTTGGGAACCTCGGAGACTTGAACTGAGGAGTCAGCACCTCCAGAGCACAGTCTCGGCCTCCCTCCCCTTCTCCCTTTCTCCTGTGACTTTCTGTGTCTGTATGTCTGTGTTGGTGTGTCGTGTCTGTGGTGTCTATTCTCTTTCACTCTATCAGCTTAGGTTCATTTTCTCCTCTTGCATGTGGATTTTCTCCATGAAGTGAAACCATGATCTTAGGCACCTTACATCTTTACAGTCTTCTAACCAGAGAGGAGCAGCAGTCTTTCTCACCATTCCTAGTTGGGAAAATCTTAGGGAAAGTTTTCAACTGGCTCATCTTAAAGCATGTATCCATTGACCTTTCTTTGTGACCCAGGGGATGGGGTATTACAATTGACTCAGCATGTACCATGGACTCAACTTTTTTCAGGAGAGGCAGTTCTTTTCCTAAAAGAAGTAAGTAGAAGTGAATCATGCTGGTCAGGGAAAAAAAGCCCACCCTAGGTAAGATGATAAAATAGAGTGGTTATGAGTATAGACTCTAAATCAGGTTACTGAGGTATAAATTCTGTCTCTTCCACGTATAAGCAGTATAATCCTTGGCAAGCTAGTTTGCCCCTCTAATGCCCTAGTTTCCTCTTGTATATTGTGATGATAACATTGATACCTTCTTCATTAAGCATGTTGTATATTAATTTAGTTAAAAATGTGAAAGATTAAAAAGGTACGTGGCATAGAGTACATCTTAAGCAAGTGACAACTTACTGTCATTATTTATCCTCAGCACATAAAAGGATAACCAGTGGGATCTGCCCTAGGAATGTAAGGTTGCATTAGCCTAACACGATCATTCAGTACAGTCTGCTGTATTAGTAGACTTAAACTGTACGGTCATCTTAATAGGTATACGAAAAGCATTTAGTGAAATTCAACACCTATGCGTGATGATAAGAAAATTCAGTTAGCAAGGAATAGAGGGGAGTTTCCTCATAGCTAAAGTCATAATTAATGGTAAAAGACTAAACGCATCTTCCCATGGATCAGGAACATGGCAAGGATATTTGCTTTCATATTTACTGATTATTGTGCTAGAGATCCTAGCCAGTGCAATGACTTGAGAAGAAGAAATGTTAATAATCTAGGTTAGATAAGAAGATCTAAAGCTGTATTTATTCCCATAAAACATGGTCAGATGTTTAAAAATCCTAATGAATCTATAAAAAATCTACTAGAATTAATAAATGAGTTTAGCATGAGTATAAGATAAAAAGTCAGTATAAAATAATAAGTTTACTTTAATAATTTTTGTAATAAACAACCAGAAATTGAGATTTTAGAACAGTGCTATTTACAATAGCATAAAAATATGACATAACTTAAGAATGAACATAGCAAAATCTAGGCAAGATCTATACAATGAAAACTGAAATACTGCTGAAAGAAAGAAGACCAAAATAAACAGTGATCTCATGCTTATGGATCAGAGACTTAGTATTAGGATCCTGAAACTGAACTGTATGCTCAAATAATCCTTATCAAAACCCCACCATACTTTTTGGTAGAAGTTGACAAAGTTGATTCTAAAATATGTATGAATGTACAAAGGACCAAGAATACCCAAAGCAATTTTGACAAAACTTAAGTTGGAGGATCAAACTCCCTGATTGCAGGATTTACTCCAAATTATAGCTAGAGTAACCAAGACAGTATGTGGTAGACCAGTGGAATAGAATCCAGAAATACATCTGTGCATATATAGTCAGTGAAATTTTGACAGGACTGCCAGGGTAATTCACGGGGTGAAAGGGATAGTCCTGTCAACAAATGGTTCTAGAACAATTAAATATTTATATCCCCCAAGCCCCAATAACAACAAAATGAAACTTGACTCTTACTGCATCCGTACATACATATTAAAGTTCAGAGTTAAAATTATAAAACTTCTAGAAGAAATCATAGGAGAAAATCTTTGGAATCTTGGGTTAGGCACAGATTTATAATACAAAAAGTACATGTAATTTTTTTTAATTTCATGTATTGGACTTCATCAAATTCTAAAACTTGACTCCACTTCCCCTACCTCTCTCCAGAATGGGAGAAGTTGTTTACAAAAATAAATAACACCCAATAATGAGATTCAAAATAAGGAAATATAGATTCTTTTCTCAGTATATTTAAGGTCACTGTTTAATCTTCATTAGTGTCAAATTCTTTTTTTAGTTTTATATCACACACCCTACTCTTGTGTTGTACTTAGGGTATATTTGCATGTTTATAACTTACAGGTCATGAGAGACAGCTGCCTCTGAATAGACTATAATTTTATCTCAATGACAGTACCCAAATGTTTAAAAAATGATACTACAACCAGTTTGATGTTCAACTGATAGCAGGTTGGTCAAGAGGATGAGGTGGTTAGACGGCATCACTGACTCAACAGACGTGAAACTGAGCAAACCCCGGGAGAAGGGGAGGGCAGGGAAGCCTGGCATGCTGCAGCCCACGGAAGAGTCAGACATGACTTAGGGACTGAACAGCAACAGCACAGTTGGTCCAAGAGGACAATTTCCAGTGTTTTTTTTTAATTGGTAGAAAGTTGCTTTACAGTTTTGTATTGGTTTCAGCCATATGACAGCGTGAATCAGTCATAATATCCCTTTCTTCCTAAGTGAATCAGTCATAATATCCCTTTCTTGCTAAGTCTCCCTTCCCAAACTTCCAGTTTTAAGTTCTGGATATCTGATGTACAGCATGGTAATCACACGACTGAGTGACTAAACTGAACTGAACCAAACTGATATACTTGAAAGTAGCTCAGAAAGTAGATCTTGAATGTTCCCACCACAAGAAAGAAATGGTAGTTATGGGATGGGATGGAGATGTGAGCTAAAACTGTGGTAATCATCATTTTGCAGTGTGTCTGTAGCAAATCAACATGCTGCACACCTTCCACAATGTCATATATCATTTATTATCTCAGTAAGGCTGGGAGAGAATATTTTAAAACTGACAAAAAAGCAAAATCTGATAAAGGACTTGTGTCTGGAATATATGAAGAACTCTCACAACTCAAGAAGAACAAAAACACTTTTTAAAAAAAATGGACCAAAGATATGAATAGACTCTTCAGCAGAGAAAACGTTGAGCCCAAGAAAATTCCTTAGGGGAAGGCAAACTGAAACTACAGTGAGATCTGCTTCACATCCACTAAAATAGCTAAATGTGAAGTCTGAAATATCAAGGCTTCCCTGCCCTCCACTTCCCTGCTACCAAAAATGTAGAACAAAAGTTTGATGGTTTCTTATAGAGTTAAAACAATTGGCATACAATGCCACAGACCCACTTCTAAGTAGAGAAATGAAAACATATGTTCACATAAAAACTTGTACCAGAGCATTTATAGCCGCTTTATTCATAATAGCTCAAAACTGAAAACAACCCAATCCCCCCAAATTGAGATTCATGCATACAGTGGAGACTACTCAGCAGCACGAAGGAGTGGACTGCTGGCACACAGAGCAGTGCGGGTCAGTGTGAAGAGTGTTACGCAAGGGAACGGAAGCCAGACAGAAAAGAGTGCTCTGCACGTGAAATCCAGACGGGGCAGAACCATTGTGATGGAAAACAGGCCCCTGGTTACCTGGGGTAGGGTCTGGTGAGGTGCATATTGGACGAGGGACTTGACTTCAGAGGGGCACAAGGGAACTTCCTGGGGTGAGGGAATCGTCTCTATCATGATTATGGTGATGAGTCACATGGATGTTTGTATTTTTCAAAACTCTTTGAATTGTCTGCTTAAAATTGGTCCGTTTTATAATACGGAGGTCATTCCTCAATAAAGCTGATTAAAACTATCCAGCAGCCTGAGACTACGTTTAGTCATGAACTGAGTGGTGAAGTGAGTGTGGCTCAGAGGCAGGATGAGCACAGCCTCTCACAGAGGGTGTGGAGTTGTGCCTCCAAGAAGAGGCAGCATTGAGACCGGCCGAAAGGAGGAGGGGCTCGCTGCCCGGAGGAGGAGTCCATGTCTGCAGCGGAGACAGCAGGAAGCTAGGCATGGGGAGACTGTTTCTAGCTATAACTCTGCTTTAATAAATAACTTTAATAAACTTTGTATTTCTTTGCATTTTGAAAAGCTCTGGAGGGTTTATAAAGGACTTTTGTATTCGCTACTCTGTGTCACTTTGACCTTGGCTGAACCACCAGCTCTGTTTCCTCATCTGTGGAGTTGAGGTCCATCTCATGTCTCTGGTGGCACCCCTTGTGAGTGTGTCAGAGGCAGGACTGGGCCATGGAGAGGCCGTGACCACATGTTGTAAGCAGTGGCAAGGTTCTTGTGGGCATGTCTGCGGTGGTCAAGGAGGGGCCCCCACTGCCCCTCCTAGTCACTGACCTCTGTCTGCCTTGCCTCCTCCACAGGCTTATACGCTCACTCTCCTCGCCCCAGCACCACCTGTTTCCCCACGTCCTGCTTCTCTCCCAGCCGCCGGGGGCCAGCTTCTGCCTCCTCCTCCCCACTGAAAAACGTTTCTTTTACCATCACCGTTGATTCCTTGCCTTGTGTCAAATCCGGTGACTATTTTTTTCAGTCCTTCTTTACTTTTTAACAGTGGCGAGTGCTCCCCCCTTAAGATGGTTCTCCTGACTTCCAGAAAAATGTCTTCTCTTCCCCTCCTTCTACTCTGAGCTTTCATCAAATACTCTTTACTGGCTTTACCCAGAATTCTGTCCTTATTTTATAGTAGTAATGTGTTATCCTTGGGTGATCACCTGTACTTTTGTGATTTCAACTGATGCTGCTAAGTTGCTTCAGTCGTGTCCAACTCTGTGCGACCCCATAGACGTCAGCCCACTAGGCTACTCTGTCCCTGGGATTCTCCAAGCAAGAACACTGGAGTGGGTTGCCATTTCCTTCTCCAATGTATGAAAGTGAAAAGTGAAAGTGAAGTCGCTCAGTTGTGCCCGACTCTTAGTGACCCCATGGACTGCAGCCCACCAGGCTCCTCCATCCCTGGGATTTTCCAGGCAAGAGTACTGGAGTGGGTCAACTGATGCTAACAGCCCTTAAATTTCTTAACGTCTCTCCTGAGCACGGTGTTTTTGGAATCTGGACATTTCTAACCGTGGGCATCTGGGTATTCTGGAGCACCTCTGAGTTTCATGGCAGAACTGTTAAGAACACCACTATGAGAGCCCATCTGCCTGAATTTGACTCCTGACTCCACTTAGTAGCTATGAGCCTTAACCACTCCCCGCCTCAATTTCATCATCCCTTCAAAATAAAAAAAGGCTGGAGAATAATAGCACACACCTCAGATGGTATCTGATGGTGAACAGTGTCTGATGCGCAGGAAGCTCCGTCAGTCTGTCTGCTGCTGCGCTTGTTGTCTTTGAGACACAGCTCTTTGTTTCCCAGGTCTTCTCCCTGCTCTTTGGCTCTTCTTCATATATCCCTGACATGTTCAGTCACATTCTCAGCCAGCCACTAGATTTCCCAGACCTGAGAATCATCCAGGATTCCTATTTTTCCCCAAATAGCTCATACCTGCTTCAATTCAAGCCCTCCTCACCTCTCACTTTTAGCAGTGTGAAAGTTATGCCAAATTATCTATATCCACTCCTGTTCTCTTGCCCACCCTGTCCAACCTTCCCATCCTGTCTAGGGGCCGAGAATCTTTCTCAAACAAGTGTAATTGTTATGTAGCTGTACCTCCTTGCACAGGTGTTGGGTATTTGGGTTCTGTGACAGGGCCTCTGCAGCCACCTCGAGATGAGAGAGCATCAGGGAGAGACGGAGGACAGAGAAGAACAAGGGGGCTTGGTCACCCTTCCTGCCCACTTCCCACCTGGACACCAAACATAGCAGCTTTGTATTTTTCTCTTACTTACCTTTGTAGTCCTGCTGTCAGAAAACACCTCTGGCTTTCAGGATGAAGTCCAAGGTCTCACTAAGACATGAGAGGCTCTTTATGAACTATTCCTGTTCCTGCCCTGACCATACCGTGGTGTGCCAGTGTTCACACTTTATGAGCATGTGTGCTTTACTGTTGACTGTACCCGTAATGCTCGGATTTCCCTGCTTCCTCTCATACTCTGCTCTCTGCCCATGTTACCTTTCCTGTTGCCTGATTTGCTTGGCTAACTTCAGATTGATCCTTAAGATTCAGCTCAGGCATCATCTCCAGAAATGATTTCCTGTCCCCAATTCAGGTGTGGTCAGACACCCTCATCTTTGTCCCCATTTCTGCCCACGCATCTGTCCATCACCAGTGACAGGAGCACTTGTATACAAGCATATCCTCCTTGACCTGACCGTGCCCTCCAAGAGGGCAAGGTAGAGGTCTTGTGGCTTTTGCTAGTAGCTGTATCCAGAGCAGACAACTTGCTCATCCCTGACACGTAGTCAGTTCTTGGTAAATGATTGAGTTACTGTCTGTCTCAGTAACTTGACAGTGCAAACCTCTTGGCATTTTTTTAAACAGATCCTGCCAGTCTTGCTGGATTCATCTCTTGGCCTGTCTAACACTCCCCTCTCTGTGGACTTTTACTAGCTTTGCCTCATAAGCTCTGGGTACTTCCCTGACGGCTCTGTGCCTTTCTGTACGCTTCTCCACCTTTCAGAATGGCTCTCCCTTCCCCTTTACGTTTCCCCATAGGCAAACCCCTGAAACTTCAAGGCCACTATCAAGATAGATTTCCTCTGGGAGACGTACCTAGCCTTCAGCTTTACTTCCACAGCACTCTCTCAGATCCGTGGCGTTCTCTGATTCCAATATCGTAGACATTTTTCCCCTTATTCCATTAGACTTGAGGTCCTTGGGGGCAAGGAACCACATCTCTTTACTCATTTTCTAAGACTGATTAGCTTCCATTAGCTTCTCACTCCATATAGAAAGGTCCAGGACTTTTGATGTGCCATAAGCGGCCCTCCACAGTCTGTCTTTAAACTGTCTTATCTCCTGCCACCAACTGGGCACCTAAATGACAGCCCTTTGCAGCAGCCAGTGGTTTTCTGAGCACATTCCAGGTTGGACTCATCATGCATGTTTATATGTTTCTTTCTTTTATGAAATGCTGACTGTTGGCAGGGGCTCTGTTTTCTTCAGGATAGTGTGTTCTTTTTTATTAGTTTTTAAAATGTGTAACATTTCAGGCATACACCAAAAAAATAGAGTAACGAAGTCCCCTCGATACGTTTTGTTGTTTAGTCACTAAGCTGTGCCCAACTCTTTGTGACCTCATGGACTGTCGTGCACCAGGCTTCCCTGTCCTTCTTCACTGTCTCCCCGAGTTTGCTCAAACTCATGTCTAGTGAGTCGGTGATGTTATCCAACCATCTTATCCTTCGTGGCCCTCTTCTCCTCCTGCCCTCAATCTTTCCCAGCATCAGGGTCTTTTCCAATAAATTGATTCTTTGCATCAGGTGGCCAAAGTGTTGTATGTATTGTATGTATATATCTAGTATAACCAAAAAAAATATATATAGTATGTATATATCTAGTATAACTGAAAGGATATTTGAGAGTGTGCTGAACCTCTCATTTCTTCCTCCCTGATCTCATTTCCATCCTTTCTCAGAGAATGATGACTATCCTAAATGTCATGTTTATCATTTCCATGTGTGTTTTATTCAAAAGTTTTATCTGTAGAAGATATATAATGTTGGTTTGTATGCTAAAGACACTGAATAAATAATATTGCCTTGTTCACATTGTCTACCAGGGTCCTTGCTCATTGAACAACATTGTTTTTTTGAGATTTATCCTGTTTAGATACCCTTTAATAATATAATGTCATATAATTATATATGAAGAAATACTATATTATTATATTTATATGTAATATATAATATAATATTATATACTATATAAAATAATATATATTATATAATGTATAATATATAATGGCACATAGTGTGCCATTATATGACTATCCCACAGTTTATTTACCCATTGTATTCTTGACCAGAATTTTTATTGCTTTTAGTTTTTCACCATTAAACGAATTTATAATGAACATGCTTGTACAACAAGGAAAATCCAGCCTTTTTCTAATTTAAATTCACTATCATGACAGCTATATTCTGAGTATCAGTGCACTTGGAAGTCAGTTTCACTTATTTCCAGAATCAGAATTACCCCTTCCATACAAATATCATGTATGTTGCTTACTTTCACTAGCATTTAACTGGGGCTGGTATTTTGAATGCAAAAGCTTTAAGCAAAAGTTACTTTTCTCAGCAATTTGCAAATCATATCTCATATAAATTTAGGTCATTGTGCCCTAAAAGGAGAAGGCAGTGGCACCCTACTCCAGTACTCTTGCTTGGAAAATCCCATGGACAGAGGAGCCTGGTGGGCTGCAGTCCATGGGGTCGCTAAGAGTCGGACATGACTGAGCAACTTCACTTTCACTTTTCACTTTCATACATTGGAGAAGGAAATGGCAACCCACTCCAGTGTTCTTGCCTGGAGGATCCCAGGGACAGGGGAGCCTGGTGGGCTGTCATCTCTGGGGTCGCACAGAGTCGGACATGACTGAAGCGACTTAGTAGCAGCAGTGCCCTAAAAATGCTAAATGGAAGACAAAATTAGAATTTTTTTAAAAAATTTAGGAAAACTTTGAGAGCTCTAGCTAACAGAACTGAGAAAAAAGCCTATTAGATGGCGGAAGAATAATAGCCTGAGTAAATTTGAATTCTGTTTCTCATTCGCGATAGAAAACTGGAAGTGACCTCAGATCATCTGTTCCTACACCGACCTTAAAAACAGCTAGGAGCAGTAGCTACAGGTTCTTGAGGTGGACCATATCAACACTGCAGGCCCGAAGCAGTCAAATTTTCCGTTGTGTCCAACTGAAAGAGCTTATGTTTGAATTGCAGTTCCCTTCCTTGTTTTGTCTTCTGCTAACAAGGAAAGCAGATTGTTAGTATTCTCTTTTAAAATAAACAAACTAGCCTTTCTTCTCTGAAGAAAACATTATCAAACCCTCTTTGCTTTGATTCCCAGGACTTGTTTCGTAAATGTCTTCAATTGATGATAAAAGCTACCACAGATTACCTCTTTTGTCCTTCTCTAAAGGGTACATTCTTAGAACACTGACTGAGAAAATCCCAGGTTTGTGAACCCATGAAATAGTTCTGATATTATGTAAACATGAAATGCGCTGCTCTGCATTTGCTTTCCATTTGCCCCCTTTCCTCTTACTAATACCAAAAAGCTCACTTCTTCCAGGTACGTTTACTGCTTTAGCTTTCTGTTTAGGCACCCCGTTGATGCCTGTTTGAGTCTTGCCATGCCATATACTAGAATCAACCACCAAAGACCATTCCATCTCAAAAAACTTCTGAAACTCCATTTATTTCAGAAAATTCGCTAAGTAGTATGACTTCACTTTCACTTTTCACTTTCATACATTGGAGAAGGAAATGGCAACCCACTCCAGTGTTCTTGCCTGGAGAATCCCAGGGATGGGGGAGCCTGGTGGGCTGCCGTCTATGGGGTCGCACAGAGTCAGACACGACTGAAGCGACTTAGCAGCAGCAGCAGCAGTATATTTAGTTATGTAATATAATGGCCTTGAAGGCCTTAGAATGTGGCCTTGAAGCCGTGTGCAGAGCTGGTGTGCCTGGCTGTATGTCTGCTTCTGTAGCCAAAAGTGTCCTGAGCAGAAGCCTGCTTTTGTAGATAGTTCTGTGATTTCAGAGGGGTGCCAAGGTGGCACTAGTGGTAAAGAGCCCGCCTGCCAATGCAGGAGACATAAGAGACATGGGTTTGATCCCTGGGTCAAGAAAATCCCCTGGAGGGGGAAATGCCAACCCATTCCAGTATTCTTGTGTAGAGAATCCTGTGGTTAGAGGAAGCTGGCAAGCTATAGTCCATAGGGTTGGAAAGAGTCAGACACAACTGAAGTGAGTTAACATAACAACATACTAACTAATTAGATGAATCTTACTAATTTCCCCCTTTTATGCATTTCCTTGTGAATGTGCTTTATACACTATTTCAACATATTTTTATCTCTTAATTTTCATTGCCTGAAAAATAATTTGTATTTTTAAGAATATATACACCTTGCAGTTCAGTAATATGTTCAATTATTCTTTTACTCAGCAGTTTGACTTTATCCTATAGTCAGTCTCATCTCAGGTATGCCAAAAATTATGTACAGGAGTGTTCACTGCAGTGCTGTTTATGATACAAAAAATTGTAAACTTTGCAATGATACTTTTCTAATGGATTAGTCAAAATGTGGTTTATACATATGCTTGGATATCAGTTAACTAACAGTCAATATATGTTTTATTGAATGAATCAAAGATTGTATTATTAAGTGGAAAAAGTACAAGATACAGAGCAATACCTATTTTGTGAATTAAAAAGCATGGATGTATATGTACAGTATTCATTCCTATACATCCTTTGATGAATATAACATTTCTGGAATCATAGACAATAAACTGCTAACATTTGTTACCAGTGGGTCATGGGAGTGAATGTGAGGAAAAAGCATGATGTTTACTTTTAATCTGGAAAAAGAAAAAACAAGGCAAAGCTAAAACTCAAATAAAGAAGACCCATAAAAATAAAATGACAGAAACAATGCACAGACCCTTACAGATTGAGTCTTTTTCCTACTTCTTTACACACTTCCTCTTCACTCTTCTCACTGTCCCCTGTTTTGCCTCTGTGCTTTGCCTTCTGTTTGGAAATGCCTTCTCTGTCTTATTGCATTGATGTTTTTTCCTCATCAAGACTTTATGTAAAGTCTAACCCCTTCATGAAACTTTTACAGGACTATTCCATTTCACAGAAATCTCTCTTCATCAACATGTGCTTGATCAGTGTTACATGATTTCACACTTATTCACCCAGTAATTGTTTCACAGATTTTCTGGCAGTATTTGAATATGAATCTAGAGAATATTCTTGGCTTTGTTACATTTTCTTTGTGCACATCCAGCATTACCCATAAGTGTTAAGAAACTTTTTCATTTTTTAACATTTTAATGTTAGTTAATAATCTGGAAAGAATACTTAGTAGTCTTGTTTTTAGTAATTATCCCATTTAAACCATCTGAAATAGTTAGGTATTTTCCTAAATTGATATTCAGATCAATATTCTATTTAGAAAGATACCACTAAGAAATACTAGAATGTTTCAGGCCTTAAAAAAGATACTACAAGCCATACTTATATGGAAAAGTACATGGAATCAGAAGTGTCTTTATTTTTAACCCATTGTCTAGCCCAAAGAGGAATTCTTTTTTCATTAGATATAGTAGATGTAATATTAGGATCATATACTTATATATATTTGAAACTGTTATTTGGTATATACACATTTATGGCTGTTACAGCTTCTTGGTAAATTCATCACTATAAAATTTCTCTCTTTATCTCTAGTAATAATCTTATCCTTAAACCTACTTTGTCTAGTATTAATATAGCCATTCCACCTTTCTTATGATTATTGTTTGTATTAAACAATATCTCTTTTGAACCATTTTACTGTTCACTTATCTGTATCTTCAAATTTACAAGTGTGGCTCTTATAAACAGCATGTTTTTGCGTTTAGTTTTTTACCTAATCTGACAATCTCTTGTCATTTAACCAAGAGGTTTAATCCATTTATATTTAATGTAAGTTTGTTTTATACTTTGAACATAGCTCACTTAGTTCTGTTAGGATCCATCTTAGAATAATCTTTACTTTTGGTTAGAATACTACTCCTAAAACATCATCTTTCCAAGAGTTCACCTGAGTGTTATCTCCACTCTGACAGGTTGGAACTTCAGCATACTTCCAGTCTTTGGTGATTTCCAAAGTCTCCGTTTGGTTTGTGCCTCCTGAATGGTGGTTCACTGTCATGTGAGGTCTGTCTTTGCACAGCACAGCATAGTATTTAGCCAAACACTCAAGAATTGACATTGAAGCAGGTTTTGGACCTCCCTCTTGCAGTTCCCTCCAGTCTAACAATCTACTCTGCAAATTCCAGCTGCCACAGAAGCCCCAGATTCATATCTGTCTTCTCAGTGCAATACTCTTGGGCACTGCTTGGGTCCCAGCTTTCTGAGCCACAGTCTAAAATGTTCCTCTGAATAGAAACTCACTTTCTAGGTAATGAATCACATGGGCCCCCCAAAAGGCTCCCCTAGTGGCTCAGATGGTAAAGAACTACCTGCAGTGCAGAGACCTGGGTTCAGTCCGTGTGTCAGTAAGATCCCCTGGAGAATGGAATGGCTACCCTCTGCAGTATTCTTGCCTAGAGAATTCCATAGGCAGAGGAGCCAGGTGGGCTACAGTCCATGGGGTCCTAAAGAGTCAGACACAACTGAGCGACTAACACAACACTGTGGATCTCTCTTATTTTAGGGATCATAATCCTGTATTCAGTTGTTGTTGAGCATCTGAAAGCAGTTATTTCGTATATTTTGTTCAGTTTTTAGTTGTTTACACAGGCAAGTTATTCAGTACCAGTTAATCCATCATGGCCAGAAGCAAAATCTTATAATACAATATTGAAAGTCAGTCTTTTTGAAAAATAAGAATATAAAGCCATAATATAGAATCGTGGACTCTATATTATGCTAGAGAAATAATCTAATACACTTATTTGAAAGATGAGAAAATTGAGATACAGCAAGCTCAAGTGATTTGTAACAGAGTATGCACTCTGAGTTACTCCTAAAGTCAGTTCATGTCCCAGATTTTCTAAATTTCTGTCCACTGTTCTTTCCATGATAGTAATCTTCTGAAAGTTTCTCTTGTGCTTGAAATACGGTCTTAAACTGGAAAACTTTTATTTTTTAGAGCCCTTAGAATTTAAACATTCTTTTCACTTTATCATTTATTGTATCAATAGTATTGTTAATCTTGCTGTTCACACAGGCATAAAAAATAATCAATTACAAGTATATTTTGAAATAATTGACATTCTGTGTAATTATATAATTCCATATAAAACCTATGAAAGGAGACACTTAGTTCTTTTAATATAATTGGGCTTTTGTTTGTTTTTTCAGCTTGTTTTCCTTGCTGTCGAAAAAACACAACAAAGTTCTGGAACAAGCCACACAGTCCTTGAGAGGTTCGCTGAGTTCCAATGATGTTCCTCTACCAGATTATGTAAGTAGTTACCTTGTCAATAAAAAATTTTTCCTTTCATTGCTAAATTAAAAAATAACAATTCCCCCTCTTCCCAAGTTCTGACTGTTCTTGACCACTAAGAAACCTGTAATAGAAAATAAAGAAGAAACATTTCAAATCAAGGGAAAAAGTTTTTTCAAAGATTATTAACACGTGGTTGAAGAAAGTCAAACCTAAATCAATGATTGTTAATAATTAGGAATCTTATTACCTTAGTCAGGAAGGCCACCCAAACTAATTACAGAGAAACGAAAGGAGGAATTTTGTAAGAAGTATGCAGTGGTTTCTCACTAAACTCAAGGGGAAGATACACACCTGGATTTCAGAGAACAAGAACCTAAAATTGAAAAGCCATTGGATTCTTCAAAATAGCCTGTCTTTCTGGACATTTAGTTTTGTTATCTGCTTCTTTTTGCTTCAGATTTATTCTGCTGCTGCGTCCCGTAGGCCCCTTTTCTATAGTTGCTGTCTGAAATAGCAACCTTCACCCCTCCTCCCACCCCACTTCCCTCCCAACCCTTAATGTGTTTTAGTGAGAGTCATGCCTTTTGCTGACTGTTCAGAGTCCTCTAATTCTCAAGTCCTGGGAGAGAGAGAATCTAACTGGCTCTGCGGGGGTTCTCGTCCAGGGTGTCTGCCCTGGTCTCGTCAGTCGTGGTCAGCAGAGAACAGCAGTAACATGTGGCATTTGTTCCCCCTGCTTTTAAAGATGAAGAGGTTATTACCACCTGACCGCAGAGGATGATGATAGAATAGAATAGACGCAGCCCAGGGAAGAGCACTGTGGAGTGAGAAGGCGAACCTGTCGTGTGGGTTCCTTTAGGACAGCAGCATTGTCCATGACACTTCTTATATTGTGGAGCATGCTTAGATGAGAATACGAAAAACTTTCATGTCACGAGTCACAGAGATAGTTCATCCAGTTCTAATAAGAACCTCCCTATTTGTTTATCTGGGGACAACTTAAAGTCGATATTCAGAAACTTGAGCAGAAAATCTTTGTATTCTGAGTTTGAAGTGGTGATGTGTACCAGACAGCCAGAGAGTTGTTGTGCTTGTTTCCTGCTGTGGTTTGTTTCATTTCTAAATGGTTGTGCTGATACGAGACTGTGGGAACAGCACCCAGTCCGGATATCAGACACTGATAAACAGAGATAGCTATGTGCAGCCACAACCTGACTGGCGCTGTTTTTCTTCTCTTATATTTATTTATTTAGTGTGTGTGTGAGAAAGATGTTATGATCTGTCATCCCATTAAGGTATTAAGTTTGAAATTCCAAAGTACTTCTCTCTTAAAAAAAAAAACACTATCTTTTAAAATTTTCCTGCTAGCTGAATATTCTCATCTTTTTGAAAAAAATGAGCATTATGGCTAATTTAATTATTCTCTTGTCATAACTTGTTATAAGAAAAGTAATTCTTTATACTTACTCCTTAGAATCCACATTTGGGGCCAGAGTGGCAATAGGGTTATGTTTATTAAGAATATGAATTTTGTTCATCTGTGAATGTTTTGTCATTTTTATACATGTATAATTTGATTTATATAGTATTCCTGTTGTTTCATTCCACACAAAATGTGTTGAATGTGTATGCTGAGGTTGCCCTAATAGTATTCTCCTTTAATCAGAGGCCTGAAAATTGATATTTTCTTTGAGAAAATGGGTCATATTTAATAGCATTTGCCAGTTATGGAGGTGATTATGCAGTGAACGCACAAGCAGAACTCGTAATGGATATATGAAGTCTGCTATTGAACTGTACAGTTTTTAGAGTCCTTGTTTTCCTCTTGCATGAAATTTTCACTAAGTGTTAATAAAAAGGAACTTCTTGAAGCATCTGCTTTCTAGAAATACAAGGAAAATTCCATATGAAACTGTCATTGACAGTCTTATTTTAACATTTATATGTATGAGACTGCAAATCACAGTGTTTTTCAGATAGGTTTATGAACTTGAATTTTGCTGCCTTTGCTTAGAGCTAAGTGAAGAGGGTGGGTAACACTGATTCAGTTGTAGTACAGATGATTGTGAATCACTCCCCCTGCCACTAGACTGAAAGATGACTAAAGAAAACAGTAGCAACCTCAAAAGTAAGTGCTGTGGTAGTTCTTCTTAGTGACAACTCATGTTTTATTGGTCATTCTCATTGCTCAAAACACTATGTATGAGAGCATGAACTTTTGAAATCATGTTCTCATTATCGTTCTCTTTTAACTTGGCCATTAATTGGACGAATAAATTATGTTCCCTTTTTCTTCCCCAGAAATTTCACTTGTTAAGTGTCTTTGCCAACAACCACATAAAATTCTGTGTCCTCAATGAATGCATTAGAACACTTGTTTGTAAAAGACGGAAAAGGAAAATGAAAGGGCCTTAATGCAGCAGTGAATTCCCAGATGTATACTTTCTACACCAGGACCAAGAGAACTATATTAGCAGAGAGTTTGAATACGTGCATAAAAATAAGGATTTGTTTTTCTTCTCACTGGAGTACATAGAGTACTTTCAGACTACCTAGAGATTTCTGAGTTTATTAAGAAAAGTTTATTGTCATTATACTGTATAATTCACCAGTCAATTGAGTAACAGCATAGAAAACAAATAGCATGTTATGAAAACATTAACATGAGTACTTTAGTACAGCCATTTTGTCTGAACCTCTCAGGGGAAACCTGAAACCTTCAGCCAGCTTCTAGATAATGAGGAAATGCCCTGACTGCTTAAGGGAAAATAAAACAAAAATTGCAGTTGAGCTCTCCGTGGGGAGAGAGAATGCTCACTGCAGTGATAGCTGGGCAGAGAGTGATTGAGGCATTTGGGAAGGCTGGTGACATTCAGTTGGCTTGGCTGACTCTGGGTGTCTTTATGTCAGAGTTTCATAAAATGTAATTCAGCGACTAAAAAGACATGAGAGAATTGTTAGAGAAGAATCTTTCAACACTATTTTCATAAGAATTAACCCCTAGGGACTTCTCTGGCAGTCCAGTGGTTAAGACTCTGCACTTCCACTGCTGGGGGTACAGGTCCATCCCCAGTCAGGGAACTAAGATCCAACTTGCTTCAACACTCAGCCAAAAAAGAAAAAAAGAAAAGAATAAACCTCTAAAATAACTTTGGTCGTATAAAACACAACCTGAATATAGGCAGTGAAACAAAAATAATAAATGAATTGTAGCTGCTTTTTAAATGTAACTGTAGCTTTTAATTAGGACTGTTGTCACAATTACATGTAAACATTGTTTCCCTAATTTCTAACGATTATCTTGGCAACTAGTTGAGATGACTAGTTTATTCTAGGTGGAATCTTAAGGAAACAAATTATATTGCCATGTGATCATCAAAGAAATTTTTAACCTTTTCATAGGATCCACTTTCCCACCTCATTCCAAACATAAATGCAAAGGCACAAGCCAAAAAGACCCTGGCCAAAAATAGTAAGGAGCCAGGTCAGAAAAATCCCCAGATGTAGAAATAGTAACTAAGGGTTTATCATCAACTTGCTAAGCAAGTACAGTCATCCCCCTCTTAGCCCCAATTTTGCTTTCCAAGGTTTCATTTACCCACAGTCAACTGCAGTCCAAAAATATTAAATGGAGAATTCCAGAAATAAGCAGTTGATAGTTTTACGTTTCACACCATTCTGAGAAGCATGATGACATCTCTCGATGTCCAGCTCCATCCTGCCTGGGACATGAATCATCCCTTTGTCCAGCATATCCCGACCATTAGTCACATAGTAGCCATCCAGATTATCAGCTGCCTGTTGCAGGAGAGCAGTGCGTGTGTTTAAATAACCCTTCTTTTGCTTAATGACCCTAAAGTACAAGAGTAGTGATGCTAGCAATTTGGATGTTCTCTTCTAGTACCTAATTCATGAGTCAAACTTTATCATAAGCTGCACATATAGGAAGAAACGTAGTAAATGTTGTCTCTCAATGTCTGGGGGGGATTGGTTTTAAGAGCCCTCACATATACCAAGATCCAAGGATGCTCATGTCCCTTATATAAAGTGGTATAGTACAGTCAGCCCTCCATATATATCCTCAGATTTACCCAACCACGGATAGAAATTTCTATCCAAGGCTGGTTAAATCCACAGAAGTAAAACCTGAGACTGTGGAGAGCCGACTATATTTATTGGAAAAAATCCATGATCTGATGCAGGATGGCCAGTGACTGCTGATGGTTCAGGGTTTCTTTCAGGGATGATAAAAATGTTTGAAAATTAGATTGTGGTGATGGTTGCACAATTCTGAATGTACTAACAACTGTTAAATTGTACATTTAAATTAACAAAGTACATGGTTGTGAAGGCTTCACAGGTGGCTCGGTGGTAAAGAATCTGCCTGCTGATACAGGAGACACGGGTTCGATCCCTGGGTTGGGAAGATCCCCCAGAGGAGGAAATGGCAACCCACTCCAGTATTCTTGCCTGGGAAATCCCATGGACAGAGGAGCCTGGCGGGCTGCTACCCATGGGGTCACAGAGAGGTGGGCATGACTGCACGCCCGTGCACTCGTACGTGCGCATGGTTTGTGGGTGTTATCTCAATGAAGCCGTTTAAAAAAAGTAGTACTTGGAGCACCGTGGAAAGAAAATAACTGTTTGCTGAGTGTAATAACATATAGATAGCAGCTTGGCTGGCATTGTGGCATGAGAGTGGATTTAGAAAATTAATTTTATACTCTGAAAAAGTTAATATTTACACAAGTGTGTTCAGTCGGTCATGTGTCTTTGCAACCCCATGGACTGCCAGGTTCCTCTATTCATGGAATTTTCCAGTTAAGAATATTGCAGTGGGTTGCCATTTCCTCCTCCAGAGAATCTTCCTGGGATTGAACCTGCATCTTTTATGTCTTCTGCATTGCAGGTGGATTCTTTACTGTTAGTGCCATATTTTTCGTCCTGGTTTAAGATCAAAAATATGGAAATAAGGGGAAAAAATCTATCTTTAGGGAACTGATTAAAGTTTAAGTTTATCCAATGCAGTATTTTTCAGACATTTTTTAAAACAAATTCAATCCATATAGATTTATATGAAAAGATATCCATAACACTTTATTTGGTAGAAAAAAACAGAAAACCATACTTTGTAGTATATAGGTTACATGTACATGTATGATTGAAAGTATGCATTTAATTTTTATGGAATAATGCATAAGAAAATATTAAATAGTGGTTACCTATGGGGAGTTAGACTGAAAAGAAGGAAAAATAGAACTTAATACCTTATACTTTTCTTTTTAGATAAAGATCTTTACGTTTTTGTCATGTTTATGACTTATTTGCCCCTCCCTTCTCTCCTTTTTCCCTCCCTCAGTCCTTTCTTTCTTTATTATTTTCATATAATTTTAGACTTACAAAGGATTTTACTTTTTTTATTTTAATTGGAGGCTAATTACTTTATAATATTGTGGTTTTTGCCGTACATTCATGTGAATCGGCCATGGGTGTATATGTGTTCCCCATTTCCATATAGCCTTCACCAGCTTTCCCCTTTGTAAATATCTTACGTAACCATAGAACATTTTTCAAAACTAAGAAATTAACCTTGGTACAATACTGTTAACTAAAACACATACCTCATTTGAATTTTACCAGTTTTAACACTATTGCCCTTATTCTTTTCTGGTATCTAGTCCAGGATCCTACATTGCATTTTGTTGTCATGTTTCCTTAGTCTTTCCTTGGATATCATGACCGTTGACACTTTCAGTTCAGTTCAGTCACTCAGTCGTGTCTGACTCTTTGCGACCCCATGAATTACAGCACACCAGGCCTCCCTGTCCATCACCAACTCCCAGAGTTCACTCAAACTCATGTGCATCGAGTTGGTGATGCCATCCAGCCATCTCATCCTTTGTCGTCCAGTTCTCCTCCTGCCCCCAATCCCTCCCAGCATCAGAGTCTTTTCCAATGAGTCAGCTCTTCGCATGAGGTGGCCAAAGTACTGGAGTTTCAGCTTTAGCATCATTCCCTCCACAGAAATCCCAGGGCTGATCTCCTTCAGAATGGACTGGTTGGATCTCCTGGCAGTCCAAGGGACTCTCAAGAGTCTTCTCCAACACCACAGTTCAAAAGCATCAATTCTTTGGCACTCAGCCTTCTTCACAGTCCAACTCTCAAATCTATACATGACCACTGGAAAAACCATAGCCTTGACTAGACGGACCTTTGTTGGCAAAGTCATGTCTCTGCTTTTGAATATGCTATCTAGGTTGGTCATAACTTTTCTTCCAAGGAGTAAGCGTCTTTTAATCTCATGGCTGCAGTCACCATCTGCAGTGATTTTGGAGCCCCAAAAAATAACGTCTGACACTGTTCCCACTGTTTCCCCATCTATTTGCCATGAAGTGATGGGACCAGATGCCGTGATCTTCGTTTTCTGAATGTTGAGCTTTAAGCCAACTTTTTCACTCTCCTCTTTCACTTTCATCAAGAGGCTTTTTAGTTCCTCTTCACTTTCTGCCATAAGGGTGGTGTCATACACTTTAGAAGAGTACTAATCATTTATTTTGCAGAATGTCCCTCAATTTGGGTTTGTCTGGCATTTTCTCATGATTAGATTGATGTTATGCATTGTTGGAAAAGATAACTACAGAAGTGATATGCCCTTCTCAGAGCATCATTCCAGAGAATACATGGGGTTGGTCTATATTACTGGTGATGTTTGGGTTTCCCAGGTGGCACTAGTGGTAAAGAACTCACCTGCCAATGCAGGGGATGTAAGAGCGGTGACTTCATTCTCTGGGTTGAAAAGATCCCCTGGAGAAGGAAACGGCACCTATTCCAATATTCTTGCCCGGAGAATCCCATGGACAGAGGAGCCTGACAAGCTACGGTCTGTAGGGTCGCAGAGAGTCAGACATGACTGAAGTGACTTAGCACACACGCACTGGTGATGTTTTCACTTGATCACATCACTAGGATGATGTCTGCCAATATTCTCTGCTATAAACTTGCTAATTTTCCCTTTGTAATTCCTGTATGCTTTTATATAGTAGTTATTTTCACTATACTGGAAATATTTTATTAGATTATTACATATTTCTACTATATTGGAAGAGTATATGGGGAAGATACTTAGAGACAATGCCAGTATTCAGTTTTTTCCTAAACATTTTCCCACAAATCCTAGCATCCATTGATCAATCTTGTCTGCATCATTATTTTACTGAGTTTGGAATGATTTTCTATTTGTCTCATTCCCTCTACATTTATAAATGGAATTCTGCAAGGAAGAGTTGTCACCTCTCCCCAAAGTTCTTGCCTGTGCAGTTATTTATTTCTATCAGTATAAGCTCCTGGATACTTATTTTCTTATCATCCAGGACTGTTGTTATTTTGTTATTCAGGTTATTCCAACTTTAGCCATTTCAGGTTTTGTCCACTACCCTTTGAATATGCATCAACCTTTTTTTTTTGCAACCTTCACAGTGCTCCAACTCATCTCATATCTCCTCTGCTTCAGCCCTAAAATCAATCAGTTCTCCAAGGAGGATCATGAAATTTTAATCAAGATCTTAATCGTTACTTTCATAATGTCAATACCAATGTAAAAAACAAGAATCAAACATTGTGAATAAGGTTACAAATCTTACTACCTTCCCTACAACTGCTCTGAACGTAAGTAAATTCCAAGCCCCACACGGATTAAGTCCCAAAAAGTTTCTTCTTTAGAACAATTGATTTTAAAAATCAAATAAATGAGGCCTCTAGCAAATGAGCAAGCTCCACACCCACCCCTGCCACTTTTTCTTCCTAATTAAAAACCAGGACTTTAACATAATCAGACTGATTTTCTTGGTTGTGTTATAATTTGGTTTTGATGCATTTCTGAACTGGGAGTTTCAGAAATGTTCTGAGAATGCTTCTAAAGACAATTTGAGTTGGAGAAATCCCCTCTTGCTTAAAAGAGAAAAATAAATTCCTTCACTCTTAAGCACACCTGAATTGAAATAAAGACTACTGCCCTTTATTCCTAGAGAGGAAATTTGTCCTGTCCCTTCGTATAGAATATGGTAAAATATCCTTTTTAAGGATTTTTTTAAATTATCATGAAAAGTACTTAAATAACTTTTATGTTCCCTCTACTGCCTTATAAACGGATGTTTTCATTGAAATCTGGCAATGATTAATTAACTTTCTAAGAGAAGTTTAAAGAATACAGAAAAAATAACCCATGCATATTAAATTCAGTAGCAATGTGTGATAAATTTGTGAAAACCAGTGAGCACAGTTTCCTTCTTCCCCCTCCTACTGGAGTGAAAATATTCTTACCTGCTGCTGTACAGAGCTAATATAAAATCATCTTTTCCTAAGATTCTTCAAACTTTCTTTGTTAGAAATTATTATTTTAATTTTCTCTTTGCTCAACTATTTATTGTTTTTCCCTTTCTTTTCTCCCTTTCTGCCCGAGTTCATAGTTCCTAATAGGAAGAAAAGAAGTCTACTATTTGGAATTTTCTTTGATATATCCTTGATTTACATGGCAAATAGAAAGCAGCTGTCTATTTAAGCATCTAATTCTTGAAACCATAGTCCCCTCAAGCGTCATCTGGAAATAATGTAGCCTGTAAAACAAAGCTAAGAAGAAAAGGCAATGTTTGTTTTATGTGGGATGAATGATTTCTGTTGGGGTCCTTTAATTCAGCTATTATGAGGGTTATTAAAAAGCAGTATTACAAAAGAGGTTTAAATGAAAAGAATTTTTGAGCTGGTATCTTATTATTACAGTTGATTATAGTCAAAGCTGCAAATATTTTATAAATGGCACTTTATTATAGTTTCTCCAAATAAGACCCCCAAAAACTAGTAATCTTACTCATTGTATGAGTGGAAACTCAACTCTTTCCTTAGTGGATTTAATTTCTGAGAAAAAAAAAATTGTATTGAGAATTTAGCTCTGCTTGTTTTGTTGGAAATTTCATGGCTTTCTGAGGAATTCTTAAGAAATCTTTACAAGAATATATGAGTATTACCTTATAAATCCAAAAATGAACATGAAATCATCAGAATTTATCTAAGCTTCAGGTATTATTAGAAGATTCAGTGAACACTAGAGAAAGTTAAGCCTAAATTGTTTCTCAGCTTATTCATAAATTATTTGAGTTTCCAAGATGTGAGTTTGAAGATCTCAGTCATGAGAAGTGATATGCTTTGGGAAGCAGAAGACAAGTTAATTTGCGCTTTGACAATTGTTAGAGGCTATTCCATGCTTGGAGTATATTGGTTTTCTTGATTTGCTAATACAACAAAGTAGTTGTTTTTGGAAAATGAACTTATAAGAACTAAGTTTCAGTCCTCAAAACTGAAGTTATTTATCATGTTTGTTTAATAATAAACGGGGCAGGCATGCATGGTTATTTATTTTTATGCATTTGGGTCTAACTCTCACTTGGAATTGGATAATGAGCTAAAGCTTTGCTAGTAATGAAACAAGTTATTCTTACTTGAATTTCAATTCAATGACCAGTATGATACATCTTCATAAGAAAGTCAAAACTGATTAAAAATTTAGTACGTTTTTAGGCTTAGAAAAGAAAGAAAGTGAAGTCGCTCAGTCATGTCCAACTCTGTGACCCCATGGACTGTAGCCTACCAGGCTTCTCCATCCGTGGGATTTTCCAGGCGAGAGTACCGGAGTGGGTTGCCATCCTTTTCCAGGGGATCTTCCCAACCCAGGGATCGAACCCAGGTCTCCCACATTGCAGGCAGACGCTTTACCCTCTGAGCCACCAGGGAAGAAAACAAAGTAAGAAAGTGAAAATGAAAGGAAGAAAGTGAAAGTGATGCTTACATGGTTGTCTTTTAATAATGTCATTAGCCTTTTCAACTTTTTCTGGAGATTGGGGTCTTCAGGAACAGTATGATATTCTATTCCTAGAGCTTTCAACACCCCTTGAGTTATAGCAGCTTTAAAGATGGAGCCATTGTCATTCTAAACTTTAAAGATCCCACTGACATCATGAGAAGTCAGTACAGTAAGATTTTGTCCATTCATTAACCTTGGGGTTTAATGAATACTGTTTTTGATGTGAAAATAGGTGAGGGTCATTGAGCTCTTTTTAATGGAACAAACTGTAAATCCTGGAGTGTGGGCTGATGGAAAAACTGTAGGTTGAGCACAAAATGCTGTTAGGCTTAGAACATGACCCTAAAAAAGTTTGTCATTAATTCAGTCACAAAGTTGATCAGTAAGCATTGTACATTAAAGAAAAATATATATTTTAGAGCAACACAATAGTCTGCTTGTGACCTCAGTCAAAATACAAATTTGAGATCATATAAGATACCAAGTAAGAGATTAGACTCAAATGCCTAAGTCCTAAATTCCCCATACCTGTTGTGAATGCTCCACTGTTGCTGTTGTTCAGTCACTAAGTTGTGTCTGACTCTTTGTGATCCCTTGAACTGCAGCACGCCAGGCTTCCCTGTCCTTCACTATCTTCCAGAGTTCGTCCAAACTTAATTTCCATTGAGTCGGTGATGCTATCCAATCATCTCATTCTCTGTCACTCTTTCTCCTCCTGTCCTCAATTTTTCCCATCTTCAGGGTCTTTGCCAGTGTGTCAGCTCTTTTTATCAGGTGGCCAGAGTGTTGGAGTTTCAGCATCAGTCCTTCCAAAAAATATTCAGGGTTGATTTCCTTTAGGATTGACTGGTATAATCTCCTTGTTGTGAGAGTCTTCTCCAATACCACAATTTGAAAGCATCAATTCTTCAGCGCTCAGCCTTCTTTATGGTCCAGCGCTCACATCCATACATGACTACTGGAAAAACCATAGCTTTGTCTATACAGACCTTTGTCAGCAAAGTCTGTATATCTCTACTTTTTAATATGCTTTCTAGGTTTGTCATTGCTTTCCTTCCAAGGAGCAAGCGTCTTTTAATTTTATGGCTGCAGTCACCATCCGCAGTGATTTTGGAGCCCAAGAAAATAAAATCTGTCACTGTTCCATTTTTTCCCCATCTATTTGCCATGAAATGATGGGACTGAATGCTATAATCTTCGTTTTTTGAATGTTGAATTTTAAGCCAACTTTTTCACCCTCATCAAGAGGTTCTTTAATTCGTCTTTGCTTTCTGCCATTAGAGTAGTATCATCATATCTGAGGTTGTTGATATTTCTCCCGACAGTCTTAATTCCAGCTTGTGATTCATTCAGCCCAGCATTTCACATGATGTACTCTGCATATAAGTTAAATAGCAGGATGACAATATACAGCCTTGATATATTCCTTTCCCAATTTGGAACCAGTCCATTTTTCCATGTCCAGTTCTAACTGTTGCTTCTTGACCTGCATACAGGTTTCTCTGGAGACAGGTAAGGTAGTCTGGTATTCCCACCTCTTTAAGAATTTTCCACAGTTTGTTGGGATCCATACAGTCAAAGACTTTAGCATAGTCAGTGAAGCTGAAGTAGACGTTTTTCTGGAATTCCCTTTTTCTATGATCCAATGGATGTGGGCAATTTGAAATTTGATCTCCATATAATTAATAATATTATCTTGGTTAACAGTAATACTGCTTACAAAAGAGTAGTACATGCATAAAAAAACTCCATGTGGTATTTGAAATTCCTTATTCTTTCATCCAAAAAGTAGTGAGCAACTGGTATCTTCTCAGCCACTTTTTTCTCTGTTCTGTGAAGACATCAGTGAAAAAAATTTCTGCCACCATGAAGCCTGCATTCTAATGAGGAGAGATGTAATGATTGTACGCACAGGTGACAAATGAACAAGTGAATGGAATGTAAGAAGTTCCCCTGGGAAAGTAAAGCAGCGCAAAGGGATTGGGAGCGCAGGCCAAAGGAAGGCAGCAGTGTAGTAATGGGTGGTCAGTGGAGGGTTTGCCTCATTGGGAAAGTGATGTTTGCGCACAGCCCAAGGAAGGAGCAGCAGTGAGTCATGTAGAGGCAGTGTGTTCCAGGAAGATGGAGCAGTGAATGTAGAGGGCTTGAGACAAGAGCCTCTGTGAGCCTGGCAGGGTTTAGTAGCTGGAAAGGGGATTATCAGGACCATATTTAGAATCATTTTGAACAAATGCATATTGATGAGTGATCTAGAAAAGTTTTGGATAGAGTAACAGCCTGAAAATTAGAAGTGTGTGTGTGTGTGTATCAGGCTCTTTGGGACCCATGGACTGTAGTCTTCCAGGCTTCTTTGTCCATGGAATTTTCCAAGCAAGAGTACTGGAGTGGGTTCCCATTTCTTTCAAAGTTAGAAGACCTGTGTTCTGGTTTTTTATCTTTAATTTGCTGTGGTCTTGGGCAAAATTGCCCAAGTATTATGCCTTAAAGTAGATTTTTTATGTGTGACTTCTTTAACATTGGTATTCTCTGGTTCCATTAGTTCTGTGGAGATACACTGGGTAATAGGAGGAGATGTGCTTTCCTGCAATGCACAGGAATTACAGGGAACTCCACTCTCTTTGTATTCTGTGTGAACCATGTCCCCGGAACATGTCCCTGGAAACCTCAGATACAGTGTGCTTGGTGTACCCTGGAGTTACACGACAGTAGTAGGCCTGAGTGTGTGACAAGGCTTGTTAGGAAATACAAAATGATGATGCTGATCCTTCTTTAATGATTTGAGATAAACATTTGTAGATATCACAGTGATGTACATGTTTATAGATAGGATAAGTATCAGCTTATATTTTATAGAATGCTACAGATAAAAGGCTGCTCTGAGAAGACATCATAAAAGGTTTTAGTGGTTTTCATCTGAGTCTTACAGAGTGGAAGGGCTTTTAATTAAGAGTATATACAGTGCTTAGGCATATAAGCTGTGTGAGCAGAATTCCTGGGAATGTGGATCCAGCTGCAAAGTTTTTTCATTTTTTTGAAATTTCCCCATGAAAACAACAAATAGAATGCATCAACAAACACAACATTTACAACAAAACTAGGTGACAGTGTAGCCACATGAAACCCAAAATACTGGAGGGTGGGTAAAAACTTCCTAGAGCTACAAGATCCATGCAGTATCAGTGTGAGAGGAGCTAGAAGGATGAGACAGCCAAGGGGCCAGCTGAGAAGGAGACAGAGGGATTCACTGGGAAGTTCACGGGCCAGCACCTGAAACTGGAAGGGGTTTGCACACTGTAACCCAGAGTTCAGTGTTAGGGGTCTGCTATAAGAGCTGAAGGGGTTCCAGCCTCTGGGCCCTGTCAGCTCATAAAACTAAATGGCTGAAGCTCTCTTCTAGGACCAAGCCCCACAGTGAGGCGAAGCTACCAGAAATGGAGCCCCCAGAGGAGATCAGGGATTATAAGCAAAGGAAAAAGAAAAAGTTCAGATAAATATAGGATTGGGAAAGAGAGCCAGGAGATTCTAGAAGGTGCATGGCCATGTTTATGGATACTTCACAGAAAGGTGAAGAGAGACAGGAAAACTAACTTTATTACAAATGAGCAAAAGAGAGAAGTCACAGTCAAATCCAGTGTAAAGAAAGAAGAGAATAAGAAGAATAACTCCTGTATCGACAATATGATCATGAGATATACCCACAAAATAGATTAAAACTGTTAAATAACTTTTCAGAACAACTTAAAAGAAACTAAGAAAATGATAGAACAGAACAACATAAATCAGGATTATAAAAACTCAAATGGACAAATTTTATTTCTAAATAAAATTAGAAATAAAAATTTTCAGAAGTATAGACTGTCCACAAAGATGGGCTTCCCTCGTGGCTCAGAGGTTAAAGCGTCTGCCTGCAATGCGGGAAACCTGGGTTCAAACCCTGGGTTGGGAAGATCCCCTGGAGAAGGAAATGGCAACCCACTCAGTATTCTTGCCTGGAGAATCCCATGGACAGAGGAGCCTGGTGGTCTACAGTCCACAGGGTTGCAAAGAGTCAGACATGACTAAGCTACTTCACTTCATCCACAAAGATAAAATATTTAGTAAATAAACAGATATAATTCCTTAAGAAAAACAGAAAGTGAAAAGGAAGAAAAGCTTGAAAGCAAAAAGAAATAAAAGAAAAAAGGTTCACTAGAAAGTGACTATATAGTGTGTGTAGGCAGAAATCCAACATAATCCATTCCTAATATATAAATTAGGAATCCCCCCAAAGAAGAAAGATGCTAAAAGCTGTGCTTCAAAGAAACTTTCCTAAATTATGAAGGAAAAGATTTGAAACTACATGTTGAAAGAGCATATGTTGTATGCCTTTGAAAACTCAACCCAGGACAACAAGTACCAACACAAACTCCAGTGAAATTGCAGAGTTACAAACTAGAGAAAAAAAGACTTGAAGGGTACTCAGGCAAAAAGACCAGGTCACTTTTAAGTAAAGAAAATAAAATTGTCAACAGGCTTTTTGGCAGTGTTTTATGCCACAGTAAAGTGAAATAACATTTTTAAGATACTCTAGGAAAGCAAATGTGAGGCAAGAATTTTCAGTCAGTTCAGTTCAGTCACTCAGTCGTGTCCGAATCTTTGTGACCCCATGGACTGCAGCACACCAGACTTCCCTGTCTATCACCGACTCCATCACCAAGGATTTTATATCCCACCAAACTGCCTTGAGGGCTTCCCTCCTAGCTCAGTGGTAAAGAATCTGCCTGCCAGTGCCAGAGACACAAGTTCTATCCCTGGATCGGGAAGATCCCCTGGAGTAGGAAATGGCAACCCATTCCAGTCTTCTTGCCTGGAAAATTCAGTGGACAGAGAGGAGCCTGGCGGGCTACAGTCCATGGGGTCGCAAAGAGTCAAACACGACTGAGTGACTGAGTGCACATGCAGACTGACTTGCAAATATAAGAAACACAATCTTACGAAATATAAAAACTCTGAGAATATTGTTCCCTTCCCTAGGGCTTTACAAGAGTAGTACTCATCAAAGGTTTTCTATTGCTGTCTTTGTCATCTGTCTTTGGGGTATTTTGTTTACAACCCTTTCCTTTCAAAATGCAAAAACCATTCTTAGTTCAAAGGCCACATTAGAACAGGCCACTAATCTCATTTGGCCCATGGTTTGTAGTTTGCCAGTCCCTATACTAGGTAAAGAACTTTAGAGAACCACAATGACTGGGGAGATACAAATATGAAGACTGGTGATGAGCATTATGTATATTTTTAACTCGTAAAACTAACACGAAAAAATATTCATGAAGGAGAGAGTGAAGATAGTATGTAAAGGCTGTGTATCTTACCATGCACATTCATCACAACTATTAAAATATGGAGGAAGGAGATGGGGAGAACATGTAAACAGAATAAACTGCTGACGGCCTGATGGTTAACTCGGAGTTAAAGGATATTATTTCAGATCCGGGGAGAGAAGAAGATGAAGTAATGAGTTAATTTGATATTGCTTACAGTAGCTAACCAATAGAAAATGACAAAAAATAAGAAACAGGGATTACATAAAGTTCTTCACATAGAGGTAACCATTAAAACAAAAGTACAAATTTCCTGAATGCCAAAAAATAAAATATAAAAAGAAAGCAAATAAAATATAAAAAGAAAGCAAATAAAATATACCACATATGAAAGGCTTTCCTCATAACTCAGATGGCAGAGGATCCACCTGCAAGGCAGGAGACATGAGTTCATTCCCTGGGTCTGGAAGATCCCTTGGAGAAGAGAATGGCTACCCACTCCAGTATTCTTGCATGGAGAATCCCACAGAGGGCTACAGTCTGTAGGGTTGCAAAGAGTCAGACATGACTAAGTGACTAACACTTAGGTAAAAAACCTGGGTATATATGAATGTAACATAAAATTATATGTGAGAGCATTGAAACCAAACAAGTTGATCTTCAGTCTAAAACTATTGAAAAGAACTGGTTGAATAAATTTTGGCACATTCACATGATAGAGTACTATCCATCTATAAAAATAAATGAAAAATATTGCTTTATGAAGTTCTGTATATTGCCACATAATCATCCTCAGGATAGGTTGGTGATACCCATTTATATCTGAATCTATTTATATTTATTTATCCATTTTGGATCTATTTGTATTTGAAAAACATGAAAAGACAAACTATAAAAAAAAATTTTTTGACAGTTACCTGTAAGGAGAGTGAAGGACTAGGATGCAGTGAATAGGAATATGAATAGACTCTGTAATTCCTGTTGCTTTAGTTTTAACTTACATTAAACCTATATAAAGAGTTCCTAAGTTAAGAAAAAGTTCCTTCAGTAGAGCTGGTTTGAATATTACTGATTATACGTATAACATGATCATAAAACAGTTTGAAAGAGTAGTCTCTAAAATTTAAATAAATTTAAATAAACCGAAATATATATCCAGTCAGTGGTATAACCAAACATCCTAGTGACTCTTCTTCCCTAGTAGGCTGTACCTTAAAGACACAACTGAAAAAAAATAGTTGTGTAACAACCTTGGTATTGTTATTTCAAGACCTGTGCTTGTAACGCAAGATAAAGCAAAGGTGCAATTGTACAATATTCTAATTTTGTTTTCCCCATTGCCTTGGGAACCTGGAAGCAGTGTATGTATATATAAAATAGAAGAGATTGAATAAAAACTCTTTGATCTTAGTTTAAATAGGAAGTCTTTGTATGGACTCAGGTTTTTGTTTTTTAATATCTGTAGGTATGTTTAGTCATTCTGTTTCTGTCCTTTGAACTCACAGAAATAGTGACCAGCCTAGTAGCACAGCATTGAACATCACTAGCAACAAGACTTCTACTAAAAGAAACAAAGGATTTATCCCGCCTTTCATATAAGATGGTAGCAAAACAATAGATATGAGAAAACACCGCTTTAGGGGAATGTTACTGCTGACCACTGAAAAGGGAATGATACAATTAGAATATCACCATTTAACGAACCTTAAGAAATGAATGGAGCCAAGCAATGAACATGAGTAACTGCTGATTTAGACAAAAAATAGAACCAGACATGATGTGTCTCCTGATACAGAACACACCATCATTCATGAAGTAGTCTTGCTTTAAAAAAAAAAAAAAAAGACAAGAAGCGCCTAATGTGATCAGGCCTCTAGATCATCTACCAGTTTATTGGAAGTATCTAGAACAGAGAAACATGAAACACCTTCATCAAAATCCATATTGCAAGAAACTAGGGGACAAATAACCTAATTTAATCAACTAATACATTACAATGAAAAAGAGAGAAACATCCTCTAATAAAGTCAAGTTATACTATAAAGACTTTATTTTGATCCTCCTACTACATAACATACTCTTATTAAAAACAACAACAACAAAAACCATTTTTTTTGCCAAATAAAAAAGTTGAAGACTGGATATTTGATAATTTTCAGAGATTACTATTAACACTTTATAGCTGAGGATGGAATTATAGTTTTAAAAGAAGAATCTTTATCTTTTGGAGGTACATATCAGTATATTAATGGCTGAAAGATATGTCAGGAGTTTGCTTCAAAATGACACTTGAGGGAAGAAAATGGGTGAGTATAAAGAAACTAGATTGGCCATAAGTTGAATCATGGTTGGAGTTGGATAATAAGTAAATGGAGGTTCATTATTTTATCCTATCTTTGTATATATTTGAAATTTTCCAATTAAAAAGTTAAAGAGGTTGCAAGCCATGTGAGTGTACTTAACACTGCTGATGTGGTAGAAAATGGTTAGATGGTAAATTTTATGTTACGTGTCTTTACCACAATTTTTTTTTTAAGTTAAAGAATATGAGCATACGAATCTGAAAAATCTAGGTTTAGCCTTCATGTGACCTTGACTTTAACCCTGCTGATCTTTGGTTCCCTCATTTGTTAAAGAAAAACAATAATATCTTGCCCATGGGATTGTTGTACAAATGAAATGCGATAATGCATAGAAAGTACTTAGCACAATGTCTGACATATAACTTTATAAATATGTGATATAAAATCCTCTTGCCTGGGAAATCCCATGGACAGAGGAGCCTGGCAAGCTATAGGTGTTTATGAGGTTGCAAAAGAATCGGACACAACTCAGTGACTAAACAACAACGTATAAATATGTACTGTGTAAACATCAGTGCCAAGTATTACTACCACTACAGCTTCTACCACCTACAGTAGGAAAATATGTCCTTCATCCTCCCATCACTAAAAACTAAAGCTTATTATGAAATAAGCTTACTCTGCAAGTTAAACAGACTTGAGTTAACTCTTAAGTTTTAGCACTTACTTGATACGCTACTTTGGTTAGTAAATATTTAGTGACCTCAGAGGAGTTATTGTAGCTCCCTAAGCTTCCAGATGTTCAAGCTGGTTTTAGAAAAGGCAGAGGAACCAGAGATCAAATTGCCAACATCCGCTGGATCATCGAAAAAAGCAAGCAAGTTCCAGAAAAACATCTATTTCTGCTTTATTGACTATGCCAAAGCCTTTGACTGTGTGGATCACAGTAAACTGTGGAAAATTCTGAAAGAGAGGGAATACCAGACCACCTGACCTGCCTCTTGAGAAACCTGTATGCAGGTCAGGAAGCAACAGTTAGAACTGGACATGGAACAACAGACTGGTTCCAAATAGGAAAAGGAGTATGTCAAGGCTGTATATTATCACCCTGCTTATTTAACTTATATGCAAAGTACATCATGAGAAACGCTGGGCTGGAAGAAGCACAAGCTGGAATCAAGATTGCCGGGAGAAATATCAATAACCTCAGATATGCAGATGACACCACCCTTATGGCAGAAAGTGAAGAGGAACTAGAAAGCCTCTTGATGAAAGTGAAAGAAGAGAGTGAAAAAGTTGGCTTAAAGCTCAACATTCAGAAAAGTAAGATCATGGCATTTGGGCCCATCCCTTCGTGGGAAATAGATGGGGAAACAGTCGAAACAGTGTCAGACTTTATTTTTTTGGACTCCAAAATCACTGCAGATGGTGATTGCAGCCATGAAATTAAAAGACGCTTACTCCTTGGAAGGAAAGTGATGACCAACCTAGATAGCATATTCAAAAGCAGAGACATTACTTTCCCAACAAGGGTCAGTCTAGTCAAGGCTATGGTTTTTCCAGTGGTCATGTATGGATGTGAGAGTTGGACCATGAAGAAAGCTGAGCGCCGAAGAATTGATGCTTTTGAACTGTGGTGTTGGGGAAGACTCTTAAGAGTCCCTTGGACTGCAAGGAGATCCAACCAGTCCATCCTAAAGATCAGTCCTGGGTGTTCATTGGAAGGACTGATGCTGAAGCTGAAACTCCAATACTTTGGCCACCTGATGCGAAGAGTTGACTCATTGGAAAAGACTCTGATGCTGAGAGGGATTGGGGGCAGGAGGAGAAGGGAACGATAGAGGATGAAATGGCTGGATGGCATCACCGACTTGATGGACATGAGTTCGAGTGAACTCCGGGAGTTGGTGATGGACAGGGAGGCCTGGCGTGCTGCGAGTTATGGGATCGCAAAGAATCGGACACGACTGAGCAACTGAACTGGACTGAGAGCCTTATCTTCCTTGTAGCTCAGACAGTAAAGAATCCACTTGCAATGCAGGAGACCTGGGTTTGATCCCTGTGTTGGGAAGATCCCCTGGAGACGGGAATGGCAATCCACTCCAGTATTCTTGCCTGGAGAATCCCATGGATAGAGAAGCTTGGCAGGCTGCAGTTTGTGGGGTCTCAAAAGGGTCGGACATGACTGAGCGACTAACACTAACTGACTCAGAGCCTTATCACCTTTCTATTTAGAGTGCTGTGGTCACAGTTTAAAGATAACTGGAATAGTGATGCCCATTGTTAACCTTCTTTTTTTCTAGTTAAAAAACCCTACACCAAAAAGGACTTATTAGGTACCATATGTAAATAGAAAAGCCGTCTTTCCCACTCGCGATTCAAGTACAACAAAGATGAGGTCTGCACCTAACAGAAATGCTCCAGAACGGATTCCAGAAATACAGTGTGCGTGACTACTCAGATCTCTTTCTAACTCTGTATTCTGTGAATTTTTTTTGGTCTCTATTTATGCTATCCTCACTGCATTATTTCTTCTCATCGAATAACTCAGCATGACATTTCTCTCGTTATAGCATCATCATTACTACTTACAGAGCATTCACAAGAGATAAAGCATTACAGAAAGCTTCATGGAACTTGCATGATGCTAGGAGGCCTGGCCATTGTCTTTAAGGAACCTATCAAGTCACTAACATCACAGGGGGCAGCCACAGAAATTTTTTTAAATGAATTGATTGTGTTTATATCCTCAATATGTAAGTAATACATATCTACTTATTTTCCCAGAAGAACGAGAGAAAGCTTTCAAGTTCTTATTACATAAGTCATTGATAAATCATATGTCTGAGCTTCCGTTTTGCCATCCAAGAACAAAGACTCTAGAATCAGACATACCTGAGTCTGAATCCTGCTTCCCTCTCTTAGTAGCTGTTTAATAGTAAGGAAATGACTTAATCTTTTGAATTTCAGCTTCCACTTCTGAAAATAATCACAACAGTCTTACTATTAGTTACTTGTTAGCTTTTAAATAGGATTAAATACAGTAAATACAAAAGTAAAACAAAGTATAAATTCAAGGAGGGAATCATCCATTCAAAACATATGATTTTATTAATGTCATATTTTGCCCCAGGTTAGGAAGATCCCCTGGAGAAGGAATACTCCAGTATTCTGGCCTAGAGACTTGCATGAACTGTATAGTCCATGGGGTCACAAAGAGTTGGACACGACTGAGCGACTTTAACTTTCACTTGAGCATATAGTGATGATTGAACAGACATGGACCCTGCCCCCTGCCCCCACCTCAGGGAGTTAGTGGAGGGAAGAGCAATTAGCAAGCAGATAAATACAAAATTATAAATAGGGTAGGCAAAATAACTGTAGCATAATGCAGGAGAATCGTGAGAATCTTAATTTAGATTGAGGGATGTGGGTGAGCTCGACTGCTTGCTCTGTGAGAAAGTGGTATTTAGCTGAGACCTGATAGATGAGTAATAGTCAGTGGAGAAAGAGTGGGAGTACTATGTTTACGAGCATATGCAAGGCACTGAAGTAGGACAGGGCTGTTGATTCAGGAAGCTCTAAGCAGACCAGAATGTCTTGCAGTGTGGATGTGCTGAGTAGGGAAAGTATTAAGTGGGATTAGAAGTATAGGTCAGTACAGTCAGCCTGACAGGCTCCTCCTCGTAAGGAGTTTAGATGTTATCCATAATTTGGAATAAGTCATTCCAGGGTTTTTTTGTTTGTTTGTTTGGTTCGTTGTTGTTGTTTGGCAGCACTGGGTCTTTGTTGCAGCCCACAGGCTCTCTCTAGTTGCGGTACATGGGTGTAATTGCTCCACAGTGTGTGGGATCTTAGTTCCCTGACTAGGGACCAGACCCACATCCCCTGCATTGGAAGGCAGATTCTTAACCATGGACCATCAGGGAAGTCCTTGTTAAAGCGTTCTGAACAATAGAGCATCTGGCCTAACGTGCCTTTGAAAAGAATATTGTGGCGAAGTGACTTAAAGAAGTGAAAGTTAAGACTCAGAGTCCAGTTGAATCAACCCAGCGAGAGATGATAGTGGCTTGGAACTCAGAGAATTCTAGGCTGGAGATGGAAATGCAAAATGAGATACTCAAAGTCACAAGGGAGATGAGAGTACGATGAGAGAGAAAGTGGCATGAGAAGGAAAGAAGGACCCCTGGGGGGCTGCCAGCCTTCAGATGTTGGATAGATGAGGAAGTGTGTGCTGTCAGGTAGGCATGTCTTAAAAGGAAGAAAGAGTGAACCCACTATAGGTTGAAGATTGAGGATGAGATGACGATTAAAACATAGCCACTGGATTTGGCAAAACAGAGATGATATCTGGGCATGTAGAAATGGGAATTATTTTGAATAGTATAAACTGACAGGTAGCTAGATTAATCATGAGAAGATTCTTTTAGGGATTAGATTTTTTTAAAATGAAGTCTAATAAAGAAAGAGTATGACATTGCTTATTCTCAGTCTCCTGGTTAGGACTTCCCTGGTGTCCCAGTGGTTAAGAATCTGCCTGCCAGTGCAGGGGACACAGGTTCAATCCCTGGTCTGGGAAGATTACACATGCCCTGGAGCAGCTAGGCCTGTGCGTTGCAACAAGAGAAACCATATCAATGAGAAACCCTTGCACCCCATCTGGAGAGTAGGTCCCACTTGCTACAAGTAGGAGAAGCCCATGTGTGGCAGTGAAGACCCAGCCCTTCCTACATACCCTTCCTAGCATACCCGACTTTTATGAAGTTTTTTTGTGGACGAATGGTAATAGTTACGCATGCATGCTCAGTCGCTTAGTTGTGTCCGACTCATTGTGACCCCATGGACTATAGGGGTCCTCTGTCCATTGAATTGTCCAGGCAAGAGTACTGGAGTGGGGTGCCATTGCCCTCTCCACTTTACCATTGCACCACCCAGGAAAGCCGATTAAATAGTATAATGCACTAAACAACATCTGCTGTCTTGCCTAGCAGATGGAAAGTGCTCATTACATGGTAGTTACATGGCAGATACCTGTGCAAGTTGGTGGGAGAGGTGGAAAGGCAGGAGGATCTGCATGTCCGAAAGGCCCCGGGGTGAAGTGGACCGTGGGATGGTCAGGACACAGGGACATCCAGTTTGGCTAGAACATCAAATATAGGAAAGGAATGAACGAAGTGGAACTACATCAAGCAGGCCTCACAGATAACGCAGGTGAGTTCAAACTTTCCTTAGTACAAAGGGGACCTTTAGAGCTCCTTCCAGCTGAGAAGTACCCAGAAAGAGAAGGAAAACAAAAACACTTCTAGCTAAAAAAAAAAAAAAATAGCCCTGGAGAACTTCAAGTAGCTGTAGGAGATGAAATGGTGAAACAAATAAAAATAAAAAACCCAGAGAGGTCCAGGGAGCACATTTTGAAAACCTACTGAGGTAAAGATTCAGGCATGTTACTTGCCATTCATAGCACCAAGGGCATAAAAAATGGAAAAGCAGAGCAGAGACTAAAAGTTAAGGGTGAACTTTGGAACTGCTATCTAAAATTTTGAAAAACAGCAAAGGGAAGACATTCTTCTAACAGGATACACAAAGTTTTACTAATTAGTACATTAGAAATGATACCATAGAAATAGAGTTGTTCCTTTTAACATAGGGTGCTTCCCTGGTGGTCCAGTGGTTAAGACTTTGTCTTGCAACTCAGGGGACACCAGTTCGACCCCTGGTCTGAGAAGATCCCATATGCCACCAAGTAACAGCCCATGAGCCGCAGCTACTGAACACATGTGCAGCAACTACTGAAGCCCGGGTTCCCTAGAGCCCAGGCTCCACTTCAGGAGAAGCCACGGCAATGAGAAGCCCACACTCGCAACTAGAAAGCAGCTTCCACTCTCAGCAACTAGAGGAAGCCCGCACACAACAGTGAAGACCCAGCACAGCCAAAAATATGTACTTTTAAAAAGTAAATAAATAAGAACACTGGAAAAAAAAAAATCCAAAAACATATCCAAGTATACATGGTAATTCAGTTAAATTATCCAGAATTTCACATCAGAGGGGATAAATAATTGAATCATTGTTATACTGGGTTAGCTGAGTGATAATTAAATAGAAAAAAATGATAATAGTTAAACTTGTTTAAAACACAAGTTAGGAAATTTCCTGGCGGTCCATTGGTTAGGACTTGGCACTTTCACTGCTGTTTCCAGGTTCGATCCCCTGGTCAGGGAACTAAGATCCTACAAGCCACATGGTACAGCCACAAAAGGAAAAAAAAAAAAGGTTGTAAGTCAGGTTATACATCAGGACTGTAATTAATAACTCATGGTAATAAACTTATAATAGCTAAATATGCTGGTTACTTTTCTATAAACCTGTGCATCTGTCAAATTTTAAATTAAGTTGTGCTTACCAAACAAAGTGAAAAGTACTAAAGTCAAAATGTACAGTATGCCCACAACTCAGGTTATAGGAAGCTCCAAATGGTTTCCTCATAACACTAATATTATTTCCATGAGATTGCAGGATCTGTATAAGTATCGCTTACCTTATATAATATTGGATAATATTACATAATATAATAATGGAGAAGGAAATGGCAATCCATTCCAGTGTTCTTGCCTGGAGAATCCCAGGGACGGGGGAGCCTCGTGGGCTGCCGTCCATGGGGTCGCACAGAGTCGGACACGACTGAAGCGACTTAGCAGCAGCAGCAGCTTATATAATAAGCCTTGCATTCACCATCCCATCCATGGTTCAAAGGAAATACTCTTTGAAAGCACGTATAAATGTATTTTTGCTTTACAAATGTTTGTCATCTTCCTCTCAAAAAAGTACAGAGGAAGAGGTTTTGAAAACCAAGTACAAATGAGGGAAATGAGTGCCATGTAACAGAGAATGACAGTTAGGGAGAGGGAGAGTGTGTGTCTGAAAAGGCTTTAGATGATTATTCTTCTCAATCTTTCATCCTAGTGTCCTTACTATTATATTACTTCTGTACATTGAGTTCAAAGCGCTTACAATCATCAAGTCATTTACTTCTTGGATTTATTGAATGGGTGCCCATTGTTCAAAAGCCCGTGGGCGTAAGTACAAAGTTATAAAAGCACACAAATTAAATGTAATAGCACAGGAGCAAGAGAGAATGCCAGCAGGATCGCTACTGTGCCTATTGAGAATGCCAGACTCTTGTAAAGAAAGAAAAGAAGAGAAAAAGAAAAGAAATAAAACAGCCACCTAGGATTCATCATATTCTGAGAGTTACAAAATAAATTTGTCAGTCAAAAGTAGTGACCATAGGGTACAGTTAACAGGTCTAATTGAATTTAAAGAGTGCTCTGGAAAATGGTCCAACTCTTCAGACTCTGATTCTACTCCAGTAACAAGGCAAGAGAAATGATCGTTCTCTCACCCTCATTTTACAGAGATGATATTCAGGTACAAAGGGATTTGGTGAACTACCGTTGTCTCAAAGTCATAGAATTTGGAGCATGATCTTACACTTAGTTCAGTTCAGTCACTCAGTTGTGTCCGACTCTGCGACCCCATAGACTGCAATGTGCCAGGCCTCCCTGTCTATTGCCAACTGCCAGAGCCTACCCAAACCCATGTCCATTGAGTTGGTGATGCCATCCCCATCTCATCCTCTGTCGTCCCCTTCTCCTCCCGCCCTCAATTTTACCCAGCATCAGGGTCTTTTCAAGTGAGTCAGCTCTTGGCATCAGGTGGCCAAAATATTGGAGTTTCAGCTTCAACATCAGTCCTTCCAATGAACACCCAGGACTGATCTGTTTTAGGGTGGACTGGTTGGACCTCATTGCAGTCCAAGGGACTCTGAAGAGTCTTCTCCAATACCACAATTCAAAATCATCAATTCTTCGCTGCTCAGCTTTCTTTATAGTCTAACTCTCACATCCATACATGACTACTGGAAAAACCATAGCCTTGACTAGACGGACCTTTGTTGACAAAGTAATGTGTCTGCTTTTTAATATGCTGTCTAGTTGGTCATAACTTTCCTTCCAAGAAGTAAGCGTCTTTTTATTTCATGGCTGCAAACACCATCTGCAGTGATTTTGGAGCCCCAAAAAATAAAGTCAGCCACTGTTTCCCCATCTACTTGCCATCAAGTGATGGGACTGGATGCCATGATCTTAGTTTTCTGAATGTTGAGCTTTAAGCCAACTTTTTCACTCTCCTCTTTCACTTTCATCAAGAGGCTCTTTAGTTCCTCTTCACTTTCTGCCATAAGGGTGGTGTCATCTGCATATCTGAGATTGTTGATATTGTTCCCGGCAATCTTGATTCCAGCTTGTGCTTCCTCCAGCCCAGCATTTCTCATGATGTACTCTGCATATAAGTTAAATAAGCAGGGTGACAATATACAGCCTTGGCGTATTCCTTATCCTATTTGGAACCAGTCTGTTGTTCCATGTCCAGTTCTAACTGTTGCTTCCTGACTTGCATACAGACTTCTCAAGAGGCAGGTCTGGTATTCCCTCTCTTTCAGAATTTTCCACAGTTTACTGTGATCCACACAGTCAAAGGCTTTGATGTAGTCAGTAAAGCAGAAATAGATGTTTTTCTGAAACTCTCTTGCTTTTTTGATGATCTAACAGATGTTGGCAATTTGATCTCTGGTTCCTCTGCCTTTTCTAAAACCAGCTTGAACATCTGGAAGTTCACGGTTCATGTATTGCTGAAGCCTGGCTTGGAGAATTTTGAGCATTACTTTACTAGCATGTGAGATGAGTGCTATTGTGCAGTAGTTTGAGCATTATTTGGCATTGCCTTACTTTGGGATTGGTATGAAAACTGACCTTTTCCAGTCCTGTGGCCACTGCTGAGTTTTCCAGATTTGCTGACATATTGAGTACAGCGCTTTCACAGCATCATCTTTTAGGATTTGAAATAGCTCAACTGGAATTCCATCACCTCCACTAGCTTTGTTCATAGTGTGCTTCCTAAGGCCCACTTGAGTTCACATTCCAGGATGTCTGGCTTTAGGTGAGTGTGAGTGATCACACCATTGTGATTATCTGGGTCATGAAGATCTTTTTTGTACAGTTCTTCTGTGTATTCTTGCCACCTCTTAATATCTTCTGCTGCTGTTAGGTCCATACAATTTCTGTTCTTTATTGAGCCCATCTTTGCATGAAATGTTCCCTTGGTAGCTCTAATTTTCTTGAAGAGCTCTCTAGTCTTTCCCATTCTATTGTTTTCCTCTGTTTCTTTTCATTGATCACTGAGGAAGGCTTTCTTATCTCTTCTTGCTAGTCTTTGGAACTCTGCATTCAAATGAGTATATCTTTCCTTTTCTTCTTTGCTTTTCTCTTCTCTTCTTTTCACAGCAATTTGTAAGGCCTCGTCAGACAGCCATTTTGCTTTTTTGCATTTCTTTTTCTTGGGGATGGTCTTGATCCCTGTCTCCTTTACAGTGTCATAAACTTCCGTCCATAGTTCATCAGGCACTCTGTCTATCAAATCTAGTCCCTTAAATCTATTTCTCACTTCCACTGTATTGTCATAAGGGATTTGATTTAGGTCATACCTGAATGGTCTAGTGGTTTTCCCCACTTTCTTCAATTTAAGTCTGAATTTGGCTATAAGGAGTACGTATCTGTGCCACAGTCAGCTCCCAGTCTTGTTTTTGCTGACTGTATAGAGCTTTTCCATCTTTGGCTGCAAAGAATATAATCAATCTGATTTCGGTGTTGACCATCTGGTGATGTCCATGTATAGAGTCTTCTCTTGTGTTGTTGGAAGAGGGTGTTTGCTATGACCAGTGCATTCTCTTGGCAGAACTCTATTAGCCTTTGCCCTGCTTCATTCTGTATTCCAAGGCCAAATTTGCCTATTACTCCAGGTGTTTCTTGACTTCCTACTTTTGCATTCCAGTCCCCTATAATGAAAAGGACATCTCTTTTGGGTGTTAGTTCTAGAACGTCTTGTAGGTCTTCATAGGAATCAGAGAACTAAAATGGACTGGAATGGGTGAATTTAACTCAGATGACCATTATATCTACTACTATGGGCAGGAATCCCTTAGAAGAAATGGAGTAGCCATCATAGTCAACAAAAGAGTCCGAAATGCAGTACTTACACTGAGATTCCCAGTTAAATCTTGTTGCATTTCTTTCAGCATTTTAGCTTGTGTTCTTAGGGGCTAGCTCAGCTGATAAAGAATCTGCCTGCAATGCAGGAGACCCCAGTTTGATTCCTGGGTTGGGAAGATCAGCTGGAGAAGGGATAGGCTACCCAGTCCAGTATTCTTGGGCTTCCCTTGTGGCTCAGCTGGTAAAGAATCTGCCTGCAATGCGGGAGATCTGGGTTCATCCAGATCCTGGGTTGGGCAGATCCTCTAGCTATACATGTTTCTTTTTCGTTGTCTCCTTCATATGATGATTTTAAAATGGATATCTTCAGGGATTCACCTGACAGTCGGGTGGTTAAGGGGCTTCCTTGGTGGCTCAGCTGGTTAAGAATCTGCCTGCAGTGTGGGAGACCTGGGTTCAATCCCTGGGTTGGGAAGATCCCCTAGAGAAGGGAACGGCTACCCACTCCAGAATTCAGGCCTGGAGAATTCCATGGACTCTGCAGTCCATGGGGTTGCAAAGAGCCCATCACGACTGAGTGACTTTCAGTTCCAGTGGTTAAGACTCTGTGCTTCCAATGCAGAGGCTGCAGGTTTGATCCCTGGTCAGGGAACTAAGGTTCCACATGCTGTGTGTGGTGTGGCAAATAAAAAAAGTTTTTTTTTTCTTTTCAGTTAAGTAAATCAGAAAAACTTAAGCTAATTCTAAAATGAATTTAGAAGAGGAAATGCCTCATTTTTCAAGAAGTCAAAAGATAATTAAACATTCTAAAATGAAGAAATAACAGTATACACGTATTGTTTCAGAATAAGAAGACAGATGTTGGAGGAAATAGCTACAGTGGCTCAAACTACTCACCTCTGGGGAGTGGGCGTTAGCAGAAGGAAAAGAAGGATGGATCCAGGGACTGACTGCACTTATTTTTTTTCAAATCTGGTAGTCATCCCAACTTTCACACTATTTGTTACTTTGATAAAAATTAAGACAGAAGTTTAGGGGAAAATAAATAAGGAACAGGAAACTATACAAATGTAACAATAAATATTTGGGCTTATTTTCAAAACTGAATTTAATATATTATCTCTAAGGCTTAGCCTATAAAATAGCAAGCCTGTCAGCACCCTCACTTTATACAGCAGAGTCTGATTTTTGGTAATTCAAGAGAGATGGGCTAAAACTGCTAATAAATTATGCATTCCACAGTTAGGCATTTTCTGCTACTTCTGGTATTTTTCTTTATTTAATTGCAAATCTAATGACATTGAAACACTTGAAAGCATTATAATGTGAAGTCTTAAATAGGATACTTCCTGTGCTTCTTTATTCAAGTCTCAGTCTAAATTGCATCTTTTGATCCTCCCGTTTCTCCCTTTTCTGTGCCTTGAAGGATTTCCCACAATTCACAGTTCTTTCCCACTGGACTGTAGGCTCCGTCTAGGGAAGGACTACATTCATTGGTCACTGCTTGAATCCTGAGCCTCATCCAGTGCCTTTTCACAGTGCCGGTCTTTCAGTGTTTGTTAAGTAAATGATAGATTTCATCTGGGAATGTTGTGTTAACTAATAAATAGCCATTGGAAGAATTGATTAAATTGCACCAATTAGCCAGGTCACCTTAAAGAGTTAATAAGATTTCCCCAGCTGCCTGGGGTACCTTGAACCAGATCTTCCAGGGCCAGTAAATTACAGGGGAGCATGGAATACTGGGCAGGTGTTCAATATCCTTCCTGTTACCAGAGCTCTTTGGAAGTATAAGGAATTTTCACATAGCAGCTGTTTTTGAGGTCTTCTGTAAAAGGCAGTTTGTAACTGTTTTTTTGTGTGTGCAGTTAATGAGATTTTAATTTCTCCCTCTGTCTTTATATGTCTTCCAGTTTTTGAATTCTTTTTACCCAACACGACCAGTTCTTCACCCCATTTACTCAGATTTTGAATGGCATAGAGTTGAAGCCATTAAGAAGGTTCTAATCATTCTTTTATTTGGTTTGTTGGCACACCAAAGAGTTAGAGTTAGCAGTCACTGTTGAATAATAACCAGTAAATTAGTTCAAATAATGTCACAACATGTTTTCTTAAACATAAATCAAACACACATACAAGGAGAAAAACTGCTTCCTAAACATTTTGGTTGGAGAGGCATTTTTATTAAGAAAGCAACTAAATTGCTAAAATTGATTTTATACTGCTATTTTCTTATTCTTTGGATATTTGAGAATTGTTGTTCACCTAGCTCTCAGTATGATCTTTTGGTAAAATCCAAGTGATTTTCAGGAAGGTTCAAATTGATCGTTGGCTTTATTGATGCAGTGAGGCGGAGGTGTCTCTGTAATCGCAGCTGTGCACGTTTAGGTCCTTGCCAAAGCTAAGTGAATGGCGCCCAACACAGAAGACTTTCTCTTGCACTTATGGTTGTGACTGCTGCATACGTACTACAACATGTTCAGTCTGTTCCACTCAAGCCTGTGCGCATCTAATAACCTCTCTGACTTTGGACCTTAAGGAAACCATGGTTTTCCTTTAACTAAAGAAAAACTAAAACTGCCTGTCTTTATTTACAAACCTATAAGACAGTGGACCAAAGAGAATTACCTTTAAATTGCAACTTAATGGTCTGCACATTGTAGAAAAAGCTGCATCTTCATTGTATTCATTGTACTATCAGTGTGCTTTTTTTTTTTTATGAGAAATGCTAATTTTAGCTTTATTGTCAATGATACTAGCATTGATACTTAAAAGTTTTCTTGTTACAATGTACTCATTACCCTAAAATGTCTTTTACTTGCACTTCCTATCTTCCTCCTAACAAAATTTTTTTCCTATTCCCAAATTGATACAAGTAGACTTAAATATATGCAAAGAGGAAAGGAAAGGGAAAATATACTCCTTGTTGTCAAATAAATTTTAACTGGAGAGACTCCTTTAATAGCTTTCTCCCACATTTTTATGTTAATATCACCTTTCCTTTTCCGCTAAAAGAGGTATTTGTTTCATGCTACCTTAGCCCTCCCCCATTTTTATTTTATATTTTACATATTGATAGTTGTTTCTACAAACTTTTGTCCAGGAAAAATTTTCAGAAAATAAAATTAAGCATCTCTCTTTTCCCAAGAAATCAGCACCAAATAGCAAAATGGTAGGCAACCCCAACTCATGACTTAACTGCTAAACTATGTTCCTAAGGTGGAGGATTTAAAGTCCCCCAAATTAATTTATGTTATAGAAACATTAAAATAGATGTCAGTGAATGAAAAATTTGTAGTTTATAACTCTATATTCACAAACAACAGCATGTTAAAAATTGTTTTGGGTGCCTTTGAGGCTTTTGAAAATATAAATCCAATGAAATTTCAACTGAAGACATCTTGTTTTAGTAACTCTTCCTGTAGTAAGCATTCTTCATTACTCTAAGGACCTTCAAACTGCTTTTAAAATTAGTTTCTGCCACAAGAAATAAATTGCAAATTTAATACAGGATTGCCTCCCAAAGTTTTTGAATGGTAATTGCTGGGCAATAGGCAGTTGCCATGGCAACTTCTTCAGTGATCCCTCACTCTAATTGTAGCAGCAGACTGAGTCACCCTCATTGCCATTGACCTTGACTGAATCGTGAGCATTGGCAGTTGTTTGGACGAAGCATAGGCATTGGTCCCAGGCATTAAGCAACCATAAATACAACCTTTGGTTATTATGTAGAATATAGTTATAATGTAGTGGATTTCAAATCAAGCTGTCTTCAATCAGGAGTCACTTATATTTCAGCGGTAGACTTGGAATATTTTTGAACACAGTATTTCCTAAAAGGATTAACCATTTAGTATAGCAAGGGCGTAAGATCTCAGATTCACCGTTAGCTCAGAGCATTTCATTGAAATGCACACAAATGTTTGAAAACGCATTTAAAATTTCAGTATCATGGAAGCACTTCTCTGTGTAAGCCAGAGAACAGTGCACTTGTTTAATTGACTTAGTGCCTAATAGTTAACATACATCCCAATTACATACATCTAAATCTGATACGAAACTTTGGTTTACTATTACTATTGCTAGTAAAAGTAACGATTTCTCGAGCTCCTTTTGCAGACAGGCATTGGTATTTTACATACACATTATCTTGTTTCCACTCTAATAGCTTTGCTGATAAAGAAATCAAGGTTTAGATCTTGCCTGTGATCACATGAGCAGTGGTAGAACAGGGATTCAAAGGCCAGTCAGGTTGACCACAGAGCCTTGCCTGTTAACTACTGTGCCATACTACTCCTCTTCCATATTCTGGCCAATTTCCCATAAAATTGGGGAATCATAAGAGTAATTGCTGCTGATTTGAATCCATAAGAATCTTTTTTGGTGTCTAGATTGAGGTGTAGCATACCTCAGTTATATTTGCAGTATTTCCAAATGAAAATAGCAAGTTAGCTTTTTGTTCCCTTTTGTAGATGTTAAATTCCTTACATATCTTGAAAATAGTGTCTTTGAGATGTTTCTATTTTATAAAACTAGACAGGATTCTGAACTCCAAGGTGTAAAGGACAAGGACTCCATTTTATTTTATAGCCTCAGAATCTGTTCCCAGTGCTTAATACTATGCTATTATGTCATGACATTGGCCTTCAGTTACTGTTTGTGAAGTCATTGTCTTCTGTGGTTATGTTCATTACTCTATTTCAATCAGTTGGGAGTCTGTTCTGTCAAATTTTGTTCAATTGTAGGATAGATTTGTTTATTCCCATCTAAAAATAATTGATAGAGATAGCATTAATTTTATGTTAGAGGGAACTTCTGTTTTAAAAATGCCTCAAGCATAAAATATAGTTTGGTTCTTAACATTAACAATTCAAAAAATTCATCCTATATTACTGCTATTTATTTTGATTTGCTAATTATAATTATCTGAAAAATAAAGTGGAGTGCTATTTAATGCTACTTGAGACAGTCTCTGTAAAGACCTTTTGCAAAAGCTTATTTGCCAGTGCTTTGCTAGAAATCTCACAGACAGCTAGATTTTCATGGCGTGAAGTTTGAAGACCATTAGTTGAGTTGGGGAGGGGGGCTTGTAAGATCACTGAGCTAATTGTTTTTTCAAATCTAAACAAGTAGAAAAATTTTACAATGACATTCCATAAACCAACACCTAAATTCTGCAGTGGATATTTTACTAAACTTGTTTTGTTACCTACCTATTTATCGCTAATGAAGAAGGAAACAGCAGCCTACTCCAGTATTCTTGCCTGGGAAATCCCATGGACAGAGGAGCCTGATGGGCTACAGCCCATGGCGTCGCAAGAGTTGGACGCGACTGAGCAACTGAACCACCACCATCATTCATCTCTGAGCTTCTATCAGTCCGTTACTGTCTTTTATACATTTCATAGTGAGTTGCCCAGGACCCATTATTTTAATAACAAACATGGTATTCCATTGTCCAGATGTACTATAATTTATTTAACCAGTCATCTACTGTTGTACATTTGCTTTTATGGCAGGCATAATGACCCTGAAGAAATTGTGTAAAGTGTCCATGCCCTAATCCCCAGAACCCATGGATTTGTTAAGTTACTTAAAAGGAACACCACCAAAGATGTAAGTTTATGAAGATAGGGAGATTAGTTTGGCTTATTCAGGTGGACCCAGTCGAAACATGTGAGCCCTAAAAAGCAGAGAACTTTATCCATCTGGAGCAGAAGACAGACTTTTAAAGGGGAAGTCCAAGAGATGCAAAGCTGAGAGGAATTTGACACAGCATTGCTGGTGTGAGATGGAAGGGGCAATGTGATTTGGGCAGTAGGAAGTTCCTAACAGAAATTCCTGGCTGATAGCCAGCAAGAAAATAGGAAACCCAGCTCTGCAGTCTTGAGGAACTGAATTTTGCCCACACCCTGAATGAGCTTGGAAGGGGATTCTCCTTCAGGGCCTCCAGATAAGTGCCTCATGCAGCTGATGCCTTGATTTTGGGCTCCTGAGACCAGAGCAGAGGAACCAACCAAACCTACATGAATCTCTGTAGAACAGCAAGATAAATCAGCATTGTTTTAAACTGTTAAATTTGTGATAGATTTATATGGCAGTAATAGAAAATGAATTCAGGGATAGTGAGGATTTTTTACTTTAATATAAACATTCACAAGGCTGAATCCTTTAGTACAGCCTTACTTATTTCCTTAGGATAAATTTCTAACATTAGAATTGCCGGGACCATGTTGTTTAGTCCGTAAGTCTGACTCTTTGTGACCCCATGGACTACAGCACCCCATGGGCTTCCATGGTGGCTCAAGTCGGTAAAGAATATATCTGCAATGCAGGAGACCCAGGTTCAGTCCCTCGGTCAGGAAGATACCTAGAGAAGGAAATGGCAACCTGCTCCAATATTCTTGCATAGGAAATCCTATGAACAGAGGAGCCAGGCAGGCTACAGTCCATGGGGTCACAGAGTCAGACACACCTTAGTGACTAAATCACCACAGGTCTCCCTGTCTTTCGCCATCTCCCAGAGTTTGCTCAAACTCACGTCCATTGAGTCAGTGGATCCCATCCAACCATCTCATCCTGTCACCTGCTTCTCCTCCTGCCTTCAGTCTTTCCCAGCATCAGGGTCTTTTTCAGTGAGTCAGCTCTTCCAATCAGGTGGCCAGAATACTGGAGATTCAGCTTCAGCATCAGTCCTTCCAATAAATATTCAGGGTTGATTTCTTTTAGGATTGACTGGTTTGATCTCCTTGTAGTCCAAGGGACTCTCAAGAGTCTTCTCCAACACCACAGTTCAAAAGCATCAATTCTTCAGCTCTCAGCCTTCTTTATGGTCCAACTCTCACATCCATACATGACTACTGGAAAAACCAAAGCTTTGACTATACGGACCTTTGTTGGCAAGGTGATGTCTCTGCTTTTTAATATGATGTCTGGGTTTGTCATGGCTTTTCTTCCAAGGAGCAAGCGTCTTTTAATTTTGTGGCTACAGTCATCATCCACAGTGATTTTGGAGCCCAAGAAAATAAAGTCTGTCACTGTTCCAGTATTTCCCCATCTGTCTGCCATGAAGTGATGGGACTGGATGCCATGATCTTATTTTGTGAATGTTGAATTTTAAGGCAACTTTTTCACTTCCTTTCACCTTCATCAAGAGGCTCTTTAGTTCCTCTTCACTTTCTGCCTTTAGGGTGATGTCATCTGCGTATGTGAGGTTACTGATATTTTTCCTGGCACTCTTGATTCCATCTTGTGATTCATCCAGTCTGACTTTTTGCATGATATACTGTGCATATAAGTTAAATAAGCAGGGTGACAATATACAGCCTTGACGTACTCCTTTCCCAATTTTCAACCAGTCTGTTGTTCCATGTCCGGTCTAACTGTTGCTTCTTGACCTGCATACACAGGTTTCACAGGAGGCAGGTAAGATAGTCTGGTATTCCTATCTCTTGAAGAATTTTCCACAGTTTGTTGTGATCGACACAAAGGCTTAATCATAGTGAAGCAAAAGTAGAAGTTTTTCTGGAATTCTCTAGCTTTTTCTTTGATCCAACGGATACTGGCAATTTAATCTCTGGTTCCTCTGCCTTTTCTAACTCAGCTTGTACATCTGGAAGTTCTCGGTTCACATAATGTTGAAGCCTGTCCTATGTATGTGCTCAGTCACTGCTGTTGCTGCTGCTGCTAAGTCGCTTCAGTCGTGTCCGACTCTGTGCGACCCCATAGACGGCAGCCCACCAGGCTCCCCTGTCCCTGGGATTCTCCTAGTCATGTCCAGTTCTTTGCAGCCCCATGGGCTATGGCCCACCAAGCTCCTCTGTCCATGGAATTCTCCAGGCAAGAATACTGAAGTGAATTTCCTCCTCCAGGACATCTTCCTGGCCCAGGGATTGAACCCATGTCTCCTGCAGCTCCTGCATTAACGGCCAGATTCTTTTAACACTGAGCCACCTGGAAAGCCCATGTTGAAGCAAGCCTAGCTTGAATGATTTTGAACATTATCTTGCTAGCATGTGAAATAAGTGCAATTGTGGGGTAGTTTTAACATTCTTGGTGTGGCCCTTCTTTGGGCTTGGAATAAAAACATACCTTTTCCAGTCCTGTGACCACTGCTGAGTTTTCCAAATTTGCTGGCATATTGAGTGCAGCACTATCACAGCATCATCTTTGAGGATTTGAAATAGCTCAGCTGAAATTCCATCACCTCCACTAACTTTTTTCGGAGTGATGCCTCCTAAGACCCACTTGACTTCATACACCAGGATGTCTGATTCTAGGTGAGTGACCACACCTTTGTGGTTATCTGGGTCATTAAGAACTTTTTTTGTACAGTTCTGTGTATTCTTGCCACTTCTTCTTAATATCTTCTGCTTCCGTTAGGACCATACCATTTCTGTCCTTTCTTGTGCCCATTTTTGCATGAAATGTTCCCTTGGTATCTGATTTTCTTGAAGAAATGTCTAGTCTTTCCCATGCTATTGTTTCTCTTTATTTCTTTGCATTGTTCACTTAAGAAGGCTTTCTTATCTCTCCTTGCTATTCTTTGGAACTCTGCATTTAGATGGATATGTCTTTCCCTTTCTCCTTTGCCTTTCACTTCTCAGCTATTTGTGAAGCCACCTCAGAAGACAGCCATTTTGCCGTTTGCATTTCTTTTTCTTGGGTATGGTTTTGATTACTGCCTCCCATACAGTGTTACAAACCTCCATCCATAGTTCTTCAGGTGCTCTATCAGAGCTAATCCCTTGAATCTATTATTTGTCAGTTCCACTGTATAATTGTAAGAAATTTGATTTAGGTCATACCTAAATTCTCTATTTTCTTCAGTATGAGTCTGAATTTTGCAATAAGTGGCTCATGATCTGACCCACAGTCAGCTCCCAGTTTTGTTTTTGCTGACTGTATAGAGCTTCTCCATCTTGGACTGCAAAGAACATAATCAGTCTGATTTTGGTATTGACCATCTGGTGATGTCCATGTGTAGAGACATCTCTTGTGTTCTTGAAAGAGGGTGTTTGCTGTAACCAGTGGGTTCTCCTGGCAAAACTCTGTTAGCTTTTGCCCTGCTTCAGTTTGTACTCCAAGGCCAGACTTGCCTGTTACTTTTGCATTCCAATCCCCTATGATGTAAAAGACATCTTTTTTGGTGTTAGTTCTAGAAGGTCTTGTAGGTTTTATAGAACCATTCAACTTAAGCTTTTTTGACAGTAATTGGGGCATAGACTTGGGTTATTATGATGTTGAATGGTTTGCCTTGGAAACATACGGAGATCATTCTGTCATTTTTGAGGTTGCACCCAAGTACTACATTTCAGATTCTTTTGTTGACCATGAGGGCTGCTCCTTTTCTTCTCAGGGATTCTTGCCCATAGTACAGATACAGTGGTCATCTGAACTATATTCAACTATTCCTGTCCATTTTAGTTCACTGATTGCTAAAATGTTGATGTTCACTCTTGCCATCTCCTGGTTAACCACTTCCAATTTACCTTGATTCATGGACCTAACATTCCAGGTTCCTATGCAATATTGTTGTTTACAACATTAGACTTTACTTTTACCACCAGACACATCTACAACTGGGTGTCGTTTCCACTTGGCTCAGAGTCTTTATTCCTTCTGGAGCTATTTCTTGGCTCTTTACCAGTAACATATTGTACACCTGCCAAACTGGGGGCTCATCTTTCAGTGTCATATCTTTTTGCCTTTTCATACTGTTCATGGGGTTCTCAAGGCAAAAATGCTGACGTGGTTTGCCATTGCCTTCTCCAGTGGACCACGTTTTGTCAGAATTCTCCACCATGACTGGTCGATCTTGGGTGGCCCTGTACAACGTGGCTCATAGTTTCATTGAGTTTCACAGAGCTGTGATCCATGTGATCATTTTGGTTAGTTTTCTGTGATTGTGATTTTCATTCTGTCTTCCCTTTGATAGATGAGGATAAGAGACTTGTGTAGGCTTCCTGATGGAAGGGATTGGCTGTAGGAAAAACTTGCTCTGGTGGGTAGGACAATGCTCAGTAAATCTTTAGTCCAGTTTTATGCTAATGGGTGGGACTGCACTCCCTGCCTGTACTTTGGCTTGAGTCTGCAGTCTCTATTAGGGCTGCCATACTCTATGGTGGGCTAATGGCACCCTCCTCCAAGAGGACTTATGCCAACATGCTATGCTTCCCAGGACTGCTGCTGCCGTCGTCCCTGACCCTTTGGCAGGCTGCTGTCGACCCACACCTCTGCCAGAGACTACCAAACACAGGCAAATCTGGCTCAATCTCTTGTGGGGTTGCTGCGCCTTTCACCTGGGTCCTGGTGTGCACAGGGTTTTGTTTGTGCCCTCCAGGAGTCTCTGTTTCCCCAGTCCTGTGAAAATTCTGTAATCAGATCCTGCTGACCTTCATAGTCAGATTCCGTGGAGATTTCCAGTCCCTTTGTTGGATCTCCAAATTGGGAAGTCTCTTCTGTGGCCTAGGACCTTCGCAACAGCGTGAGAACTCTTTGGTGTATTCGTTCTTCAGTTTGTGGATCACCCACCAGGTGGCTATATGATAAGGCTAATGGCGAACTCCTCCAAGAGGACTCAGGCCACACATTGCGCCTCCCAGGACTGCTGCTGCCTGTGCCCTTGTCCCTGTAGCAGGCTACTGCTGACCCACACCTCCGCAGAAGACCTTTAAACACTCGCAGGCAGGCCTGGCTCAGTCTCTTATGGGGGGTCACTGGTCCTTTCCCTGGGTCTTAGTGCACACAGTTCTGCTTGTGCCCTCCAACAGTCTCTGGCGGGCATGAGGTTTGATTTTAACATGATTGCACCCCTCTTACTGGCTCATTGAAGCTTCTCTTTTGTCCTTGGACAAGGGGTATCTTCTTTTGGTGGGTTCCAACATCCTCCTGTCGATGGTTGTTCAGCAGCGAGATGCGATTTTGGTGTTCCCACAGGAGACGATGAGCACACGTCATTCTACTCTGTCTTGGGGCTTAGTCCCCAGCATCTACCAGATCATATGTTCTGTTTTACTTATGGGTCATATCACTTATTTTGTGTATCTTATAATTTTGTATTCAATGCCAAACATTGTGTCTGGCATTGAATAGAAACAGAATCTGAAGCAAAAATTATGACTGTAAAAGGGCACACCTCTGCTGCTAGGCTGCCAATATGGAGTTGGATCCTTCCGGTTAGGACCCGAGTTGAGTTTGGGTTTTGTATCTTCATTGTACCACCAACTTCAACTTCCCGCAGCAGTTGTTACCTGTGTTTAAAGAATGGGTCTGCGTTTTGTGGGTTTTTTCCAGTATTCCTTTACCATACTCTGCTTTCAGCAGTCCATGTAGTGGAGTTAGAGAAGAGAAGGAGTATTTTCTATTGTCCTGGTCCAGCCTTAATCTTGGGGAGTCCTTAGTTGCACCTGGGTCTTGGAGGTAGGGCTTTCTCAGCATCTCTGCCTCTCCTCCCCTTGGCAATCAAATTGCCTAATATCTGTGGTGGGCCTTGAGTGGGAGTTGAGTGCCCCTTTCCCAGTGATAGTAGACATCCTCTTGGTATTGGTAGAGGCATGAGATCCTGGTCCCAACCTCCAGTGTTAGGTTTTTGTTTCTGTCCCTTCGGCCAGAATGGATCTTTGCCTACGTCCTCGGGATAAGAGGGTTATTGTTTCTCATTCAGGAGCAGTTGGGTTTTGTTCCTACTTCTCCCCTAGAAACAGTGAAAATTTGCGTGTGCTCTAGGCTAAAAGGGTTTGCTCCTCCAATAGCTTAAGGCTTTTGCTTAGCATGTGAAGAAAGTCTGGGAAGGTGCAAAGTCTTGGTGCCTGCCTGCAGCTGCAACTGGTCACCTTCTGTAAGCCTGAGCCAAATGGAGGAGCTCCTGAGCGCCTGGTCGAGGCCGGTGGAAGAGAACTTTTGGGTGAGTGCAGACTTCACTGGATCTGAGGCTGTCTCTCGCTTTGCAGACTGACACACTAGACCACACTGAGCGGTTAAGAATTCATTAAAATTGTAGCTGATTTCTTCTTACCCGCTTCTGTGGAGACCACCTGTTCTGCCTGTGCTTGGCCAAAAGCGAGGGAGTGCTTGTCTTCCTTCCTTCCTTAGAGGGGCTTGTCCCTCTTGGGAATTCATTTCTCTTGATTGCCTTGCAGAATCATTTTCTGATGGCCTTAAGAAGATTATTTGACTATTAAATTATCTGGCTATTCCTCCTTGTTACGGTAGGAGATGGCATTCTTTGCCGCTTTCCACATCCTAAGCAGAAGTCAATCTGGGTCTCTTAGTGCTTCCGTGCATTGCCCAAAGTGCCCATTTGTTTTATATTTGAGACCCAGAAAGGGACTTGTCCAGTTGATAGCAAAACTGAGACAAGAACCCACGTTAGAGCTTCTCTCTGTTAACTTGTAGCTACCTCTTTTTTTCCTTTTTCCCTTTTTTTAAACATCAGAGCTACAGCTCTCTTATGTGTGATGCTTTACTGCCTTTCTTAGCACTACCCATCCTTCTCCCCAAGAAAGAATGAAAAAAGAACACCAAGCATCTGAGGTCTCTGATGTTTGTGTGAAATCCCTAACCTAGAGTTTAGCGATTATTTCCCTTCTATGTATTAACAATATCAAAGATAATTAACAAATACTACAAAAAAGTGAGTTATAGAAGAATCAGTAGATTCCCTGGTTTAGACACTGACTGTTTTCGAACTTAGCCCTATGCATTTTTATTCTCAAAGTTTGTTTTGTTTTGTCTTTTCCCTTTCTAAGTGAACAGTGACACTTAGGTGCCACAGTAATCTAAAGTAAATTCTAAATTTTACTGAAGTTTGAGGTCACTGTAAAGATTTTTCTACTATGAGTTAACATTTTTGGTTAGTCTAATAAAATTTGCTTTCTGAATTCAGTATTTTCTGCATTCTTTATGGAAATTAAGACTTAAGACTAGGAAGGGATTTTTAAAATCTCACAAGCACTTATTTTCGCAAATAAAAAACTGCAACTCAGGTTAAGTGGCTCCTTAAACTCACATAGCTAGTTACTGGCAGAATTCGGATGGAGCTGGGACTCTCATATCTCAAAGTGGGGTGATAGGAAGCACTCAGTAAACTGTCAAAGTCATTTTAAAAAAAGCAGTACATCTTCCTAGAGAATTATTTTACTTAGATGTTACTTTTATAGGATCTGGAAGGCCATTGGTTTGATAATAAACAATGTATTTTGGAGAAGAGCAGACGTGAATACTAATCCTTAATATAAAATATTTCTGTTTCAAAAAAAATTACTGATTTGGCTGTGTCAGGTCTTAGTTGCGGCACCCCGAATCTTCACTGTATCGTGAGGGATCTTTTGTCGTGGCACTCAGGTTCTCCAGTTGTGGCGTACGGGCTCCAGAGCACGCCGACTCAATAGATGTAGCCCTCTGCCTTGGTTGCTCTGCGGTATGTGGGATTTTAGTGACCCAACCAGGGATAGAACCCGTGTCCCCTGCGTTGCAAAGTGGATTCTTAACTACTGGAGCACCAGGGAAGTCCCAAAACACTGCATTTTTAAGAACAAAATGGAAAACTCCAAGCTCAGGGGGCTTCTTTGGTGGTCCAGTGGTTAAGACTCTGCACTCCCAGTGCAGGGGGCCTGGGTTCGATCCCTGGTCAGGGAACTAAGATCCTGCATGCTACATGGCATGGCCTAAATGAATTAATTAATATTTCCTTGTTTTAAAAAAAGCTCCATGTGTGTTTCCTCTCTTCTGCCAACGGGAGGGCCGGGGGAGGGGTGAGAAGCACAGTTCCACACCCCAGTGCTGCCCAGTGTGAGTAGCCGGCTAAGGTAGACACTTGTTGGGGGGCTGCAGCCTAGCTGGATTTCAATCAGCACATTCCTTTTTTGGAGTTCTTTGGCTGTTTTCCAGGTGTGCAAAAACATGTAAAGTTAACCCATGTCCCCGGGCAGTCACCATTATCTTGCTTTCCCGCCACCAGTAAGCATGCTGTAAATAACAGGCTTCCCAGGATTCTAGTTTAGGCTCATGGGCCACATTCAGACCCGGCCCAAGGGATGAAGAAAACGACCACTTCATTTTACCCAAGACAGTGGTGCCAGACCTCAGCCTTCAGCCTTCTTCAGCCTCAGCCTTCTCCCCCCCTGCCCCCCACGTTATTAATGGTTCACATCATTTCCTCTGATCGCAGGATTATTCTTCAGCTGTAATTCTGTATGTAGTAGAAAGCTAGTTCTTGCTGTCAGAATCTCTATATTCTGGGACAATTCCAGTTCTGGCTGGAAATAGCATGGTCACAAAGCTTTTCAGCAGTGTGCCAGTGAATTTTAACAACAGAGAGATAGCAAGATTCCATCACTGAATGACTAGCTTTGAAGGCCATTTGCACGTTAACTTTAAAAAAAAAGAGTCTTTCCTGTAGCTTCCGCCCCACTCTCCCCCACTTTGGCCAAGTCCCATTAATTTTGTTGAAGGTTTTTATTTTCTGCTGAAAATGCAGGAAATTTAGACAACTCTTTTGGAATCCCCCCAAAACTAATACAAACAAGATACATATGCTTCTCTTAAGGAAACTAAAAATAAATGATTTGGAACTATTTAACTGTATAAATTCCCTCTTAAAAGAAAAAGGAAGTTTATATAATGAAGCAGCCCTGACTGCTGCTGACAGGGTAAGGTGCTCCCACAGCTGCCAGCTTGTCCATTTGACATGAACTTACTACTTAGCACAGATCGTGCTCACCGTTCATTACCAGCATGTACAAAACCATCAGAACATCTGAAAAGGGCCGTTTTCTCAAGGCCCTTGTATTTACATTTGAGATTTTCTGCAATAAAATAAGCCTGGCCTTTTTTTTTTTTTTTGAGAAGAAAGTCTGTTTGACGTGGGATCCATTCCTGGCATGGAAGTTGTATGTACTAAAAAGAAAATACCATGAATGAAAAAGACACAATATTCTCCACGTATTTTGCTGCTCTACCAATGAACCATCTGATTTTATCTCTGACAAAGCTAATTTTGGTTAGTTTTTGGAAATGTGTCTTTTAAAAAAAAGAAAACATGTCTTTTTAAAAAACTTTATTTTATTCCATAAATGTTAACTATATAAATGTAATTTATACACTTCCCTAAAGGACTAGTTTTGTAAATTAATAAAAATGGGATTTAGCACATATCTAAAGCTAAGAGATGTGATTCTTTGCACTTACAACATTTGCATTAATTTATCCACTTTGGAAAGGCAGTTATCTTTATGTTCTTTCTGTAATAGTATTTAAAATTTAAATGATTTATAGAGTTACATGTTAAAATAGGTATTATCAGAAAATTTATAATCAACCACTCCCTAATTTAAGCTTATTTTTAATTTCTGAATTACATTCAATTTCTCATTTTTGTTTTGTAATTGCTTTGCAACATTAAAATATACAGTATGCTTTCTAGCGTGAGTGACAATATGGCAAAATATGATATTGTATAAAATGTCTTTGCTCTAGTTCCTTTAATTATATTTTCAGTCAATTTTAGTAATGTCAGAAAAACTTTGTTCTTGACATTTAATTTATAAATCTGCAGCTGAAAACAATCTTTGAAAGATAGCATTAGAATTAGAACTTGTCACAGAAACAGTTAAAAAAGGAAGTAAAATACCTAGTAATTCCTTTAAGTATAAGAGAATTAGTATAACTTCTAAGGAGCCTCAGTCAGACTGATGAATGTAAATTGAAACCTAATGTGGAGTATACTTATTGAGGTAGTTTCCAGTTTATTCTATACCTGACTTGGGGATAAAATAAATGATCAGTAGTTTGGTTTGGGTTTAAATGAGCAGGTACCTGTTTGGGGGTTGAGTATATTATCCTGTTTGTTGTAGCAAATTATTTAATAAAACATCGAGAATAAATTATCAATATGTTTGAAAGCAGAAAGTGTAAGCTATCAATAGGTAATTCGTTTTTTATATTTAAGTTTATTATATTAGGACTTAAGGGTCCTAATGTTATATGTAACATAAATGGGTACAGAATACTTAGGAACATGAAATTCTGCAGAAAGCTAATGTTTTGACTTGTATTACTATGATAGTCATACTGTCTCACTGGGTTGCTCTTAGATGAGAGAAACTTGAGAGAAAATTCTGAACTCAGAGTTCCTTTCTCCTCTTCTAATTCAAGTAGCAATGTAAGATGAAAATACAATCAAGAGAACTATAATCACAATTATGTTGTCAGTTCCCAATATGAAGGCTAATCCCTTTTCTTTGCTCCAAACACATAAAAGTAATAGATGAACCATAACTAGAAAAAAAAAAACCTTGAAACCATATAGCCTCACCCTAAAATGAGAGAGGGAACTTCTTGATCAACGAGAAATAGAAAAAGCACTCGAAGCAGATAGCAGGGTCTGAAGCTGTGAGGCTGCCAAGCTTCTTGTCTGGAAGGAGGCAGGAGTGGCTGGGAGCTCAGCTGCTGCAAGGCAGGCACAGCACTCAGGGGCCCTTGGGAGGCAGCACGGTAGTGCCGGGTTCCCTGCTAGAAACTAAGAGGTAGAATAGACCCCTTACTGAAAAGAGCCTGAGTAGAGGCACTAATGATGACCCTTAAGTTCTGTGTCTAGGAAGGTAGGAAAACCCAGAACCAGCCTCACTCTGGAACCTTGAGCCTATTGTGAGGGGATGTGGCTTGGTGACAGACCTTGCTTATCCTGCCTTTAATGTGATTGCATGGCAGCAGCCCTGATAAACCAATGATGAGACCTCATTTCAGACTGGGAGCTCTAGAAAGCTACTGCATGACCTGTAGGCGTGGGGGGATTAAGCCATACTAAGTGAGCCTACATAACCAAAATTCCAAAATATATGCTAAAATCTAACTTAATACTAAGAAAGACAGCCAACATAGTCATGATCATGTTTAAGGTAAGTTTATCCAAAAAGAAGCAAAAATTAATAGGATAATGTTGAAAGTACTCAAGTATTTTTAATATCCTCAAAGATAAATGAAGGATATAGTATTTGTTAAGAATAAATAAATATAAAAATGATGAAATGAAACAAGAACATGACTCAGAACTATTTCATTAGAAAGCTTAGAATGAAAAATATAGTCATTAGATTTGAAAGCTCAGTAGACAAATTCTAAACTGGGCAGTATCAAAGACGGTTAGTAAACTGTAAGATAATGAGAAAAAATTATCCAAATTATCTTTGTGGAAGAGACTAGGTTGTCAGATGGAAAGAACACTCTGAATACTAAGCAGGATAAATAAAGATAAATCAACACTGAAACACATGGTTGTGAAACTCAAGAGTGTTAAAGAATGAAAAATAAATCTTAAAGGCTATCAAAATGCTTTTCCACAGGGCAGCAGTAGTTAGGTTTGTATAATAAACTGCTCAAAGCCAAAAACAGATGCCAGAATCAAGTGAACACGTATCTTTTAAGTTTGTAAAGAAGTAACTAATTCTATACCCAGATGAGATACAAGAGTGAATGTAAAATAAAGACATATTTCAACCACGCTAGGACTGAAAGAGTTTATTATCCATGGACTTCACTGAAAGCACTATTAAAGGATGTACTTCAAATAGAAGAAAAGTTTACCTGTAGAGAAGCGGAATGCAAGAACTAGTGGTGTGCACTGAAATCCATATGTCAACTTAGTTAACCGCTGACTTTTTGTTCAGATGCTCAGTCCTATCCGACTCTTTGTGACCCAGTGGACTGCAGCATGCCAAGCTTCCCTGTCCTTCACCATCTCCCGGAGTTTGTTCAAACTCATGTTCATCGAGTCAGTGATGCCATCCAACCATCTCATCCTCTGTTATCCCCTTCTCCTCCTGCCTTCAATCTTCTCCAGCATCAGGGTCTTTTCCAGTGAGTTGGCTCTTCACATCAAATGGCCAAAGTATTGGAGTTTCAGCTTCAGCATCAGTCCTTCCAGTGAATATTCAGGATCAATTTCCTTTAGGATTGACTGGTTTGATCTCCTTGCTTTCCAAGAGACTCTTAAGAATCTTCTCCAGCTCCACAGTTCTAAAGAATCAGTTCTTTGGTGCTCAGACTTTTTTATTGTCCAGCTCTCACATCTGTACAGGACTACCAGAAAAACCATAGCTTTGACTATATGGACCTTTGTAGGCAAAGTAATGTCTCTGTTTCTAAATATGTTGTCTAGGTTTGTCATAGCTTGTCTTCCAAAGAGCAAGCGTATTTTAATTTCACAGCTGCAGTCACTGTCCACAGTGAATTTGGATCCCAAGAAAATAAAGTCTATCACTGTTTCCATTTTTTCCCCAACTATTTGCCATGAAGTGATGAGACTGGATGCCATGATCTTCGTTTTCCAAATGTTGAGTTTTAAGCCAGGTTTTTCACTCTTCTCTTTCACTTTCATCAAGAGGCTCTTTAGTTTCTCTTCACTTTCTGCCATAAGGATGGTATCATCTACACATCTCAGGTTATCGATATTTCTCCCTGCAATCTCGAGTCCAGCTTCTGCTTCATCCAGCCCAGCATTTCTCATGATGTACTCTGCATATAAGTTAAATAAGCAGGGTGACAGTATACAGCCTTGACATACTCCTTTCCCAATTTTGAACCAGTTCGTTGTTTCATGTCTGGTTCTAACTGTTGCTTCTTAAGCTGCATGCAGATTTCTCAGGAGACAAGTAAGGTGGCCTGGTATTCCCATCTCTGAAGAATTTTCCAGTTTGTTGTGATCTCTACAGTCAAAGGCTTCAGTGTAGTCAATGAAGCAGAAGTAGATGTTTTTCTGGAATGATCTTGCTTTTTCTGTGATCCAGTGGATGTTGGCAATTTGATCCCTCGTTCCTCTGCCTTTTCTAAATCCAGCGTGTACATCTGGAAGTTCTCAGTTTACATGCTGTTGAAGCTAGCTTGAAGGATTTTTAGCATTACATTGCTAGCATGTGAAATGAGTGCAGTTGTGTGGTAGTTTGAACATTATTTGGCATTTTCCCTTCTTTGAGATTGGAATGAAAACTGGCCTGAGTACTGATTTTTTTAAAACCAATTTATGGGTTTTTTTTAAAAACATGAAATTAAAAACCTAAGCAACTGTAACAAAACAAGGAAGAATGGGGTCAGCACTTTTCTGTTCAAGGAGAAGTTAAAGTGTATTAACCTCCTTTGATCTTGTTCAGGAGGTAAATAGCAATATTTTATCTTTTTTTTTAATTTATTTATTGGTTACAGTGGTCTTCGTTATTGCGTACAGGTTTTCTCTAGTTGCGGTGAGCAGAGGCTGTTCTCTACCTGCAGCATGTGGGCTTCTCATTGCAGTGGCTCCTCTCGTTACGGAGCAGGACTTTAGAGCACGTGGGCTTCAGTAGTTGCAGCTCGCGGGCTCCAAGGTGCAGGCTCAGGAGTTGTGGCACACAGGCTTAGCTGCCTCTCCGCAGCATGTGGGGTCTCCCACATGCTAGAACCCATGTCTCCTGTATTGGCAGGTGTTTCTTATCCACTGGGCCACTTTATCCCTTGCACATTGATTTTGCTTTCCTTTTTTTCTGTCCCATAAATGTTGATTTGTTGCTGGATGTTCTTAAAACAATACTGCTGCTGCTACTGCTAAGTCGCTTCAGTCGTGTCCAACTCTGTGCGACCCCATAGATGGCAGCCCACCAGGCTTCCCCGTCCCTGGGATTCTCCAGGCAAGAACACTGGAGTGGGTTGCCATTTCCTTCTCCAATGCAGGAAAGTGAAAAGTGAAAGTGAAGTCGCTCAGTCGTGTCTGACTCTAGTGACCCCATGGACTGCAGCCTACCAGGCTCCTCTGTCCATGGGGTTTTCTAGGCAAAAGTACTGGAGTGGGGTGCCATAAAACAATACAGGTGGAGGTAAATTGTATGGAAATAAGTATACCTTTTTGTGTGCTAGATCGGGGTGGTAAACTTTTCCACCAGAGTCCAGATAGTAAATATTTTTTATTTTGTAAGCCATGCAGTCTTAGATGCGAAGTGTATTTTACCTCATAATAAGTCATTCCTACTTTATTTTGATTAATAGTTCATGTTATATCTTTTTCCATTTTTTTACCTTCAATCTAACTTTATTTAAAGTGAGTTACATTTGAAGTTTCTTGTAGATAGCGTGTAGTTGCATCATGTATTTTTAATCCACTCTGTTGTTGTTCAGATCTTAATTGTTGTAATCTCTTTGCATGGATTTGCTCTAGACCCTTTACATACATAACTTACATAACTTGCTGCATCTAGTAGTGTTGACATTTTCCCAATTCAAATGAGAGGTAGAAAGTATCCTCTCTTTAAATTCCTTTGCTCTCCTTGGTTTATAATATAGTTGTCTTAGGTGTTCCTTTGCATCCATTGAGAGCCACATCAGTGTTACAATTTTTGCCCCAACTGTCAAACATAATTTAGAAAACTCAGAAGAAGGAAAGTGTCATATTCACCTATGTTTTTGCCTTCCATTGTTCTTTCTTTCAAGAGATGTGTTGATTACTTACCTTGAATTTTGCTCTATGTACTATTTCACATTCAGATTCCCAAAGACTATTACCTCTCAGGAAACAGAAACAAAACATTAGGCTGTTTATCTGTAAATATGAACATTGAATGACAGTGTAGAAAAGTGAGGTCATATTCCGAATTAGAAATTCTTCTTGGAATTGATAAGACTCTACTATCACTTTATATTGAGCAAGTTTAGTGATTTAAGGTGGTACACTGATAAGAGTACAGATGAGGATCTATTAATCAAAGCTCCAAATTTTCTTTTAGATTAGAAAGTCTAAAATTTATTAATGTGAAATTTATGATTATCACCATATTTAGTTCAAAAGTTATAACTCAAATCCTTTAGTAACTGATAAACTTAACTCTAAAAATTCTTGACAAAAATAATCTTGAAGAGTTCTTGTACATGATCTTTCCAATGCTGTTATAATTGTAAAGCAGTTGCCCTCATTCTAATTAATTCTATGTCAAGGAGGAAAATACTGACTCTTATGGGGATTTTCTTTCTTTATCAGGCACAAGACCTAAATGTCATTGAAGAAGTGATTCGAATGATGTTAGAGATCATCAACTCCTGCCTGACAAATTCTCTTCATCACAATCCAAACTTGGTATATGCGCTTCTTTACAAACGAGATCTCTTTGAACAATTTCGAACTCATCCTTCATTTCAGGATATCATGCAAAATATTGATCTGGTAAGTGTAAATGGAGATATTTACTGTTATTCTTTTTTAAACAGAGAAAGTTTAACAAAACTTGAAAAAAAAAAACCTACAATAGTCTCTTGAATTTTAACTGTATTTGCCATCTATTCCAACAATTGTCACCTTCCACATGTGTATATGTATTATATACAGACACATATATATATATACATGCACATATATGTCTTTAGGAGAATTGAGATCATATTTTATATCTTAATAGTTCTGGATTCTGCTATTTTTACTTAACACATTTTCCTGTGATATTAATTCTTTGAAAATCTCACATTCTAATAATATATAACCTCTATTTCATGGATCACAGCCTTGTCATGGCATGTCAAAGGGGCTTGAAGCTATGAGCCACTCTGTGCCAGGCCACCCAAGAGGAACAGGTCATAGTGCAGAGTTCTGACAAAACGTGGTCCACTGGAGGAGGAAATGGCAACCCACTCCAGTATTCTTGCTGGAGAAACCCACGGACATATGAAAGGGGAAGAAGATTTGACACCAGAAGCTGAGCCCTGCAGGTCGGAAGGTGTCCCGTATGCTACTGGGGTAGAATGGAGGGCAGTTACCAACAGCTTCAGAAAGAAGGAAGCAGCTGGGCCAAAGTGGAAACGACCCTCAGTTGTAGATGTGTCTGATGGGGAAAGTAAAGTCCAGTGCTATAAAGAATATATTTCTTAGGAACCTGAAATGTTAGGTCCATGAATCAAGGTAAACTGGACGTGATCGAGCAGGAGATGGCGAGAATGGACACTGACATCTTAGGAGTCAGTGAACTAAAATGGACGGGAATGCGGATTTAATTCAAACGACTGTTATATCTACTACCGTGGGCAAGAATTCCTTAGGAGAAATGGAATAGCCCTCATAGTCAACAAAAAAGTGAAACGCAGTACTAGGGTGCAACCTCAAAAGCGATAGAATGATCTCAGTTCATTTCCAAGGCAAACCATTCAACATTACAGTAATCCAAGTCTATGCCCCAACCACTGATGCTGAAGAAGCTGAAACTAACTGGTTCTGTGAAGACCTACAATAATTTTAGAAGTAACACCAAAAAAAGATGTCCTTTTCATCATAGGGGATCGCAGTGCAAAAGTAGGAAGTCAAGAGATGCCTGATATACAGGCAAGTTTGGCCTTGGGGTAACATTGTACGGGAACCAGTGACCTAAACCGTCCCAAAGGAAAAGAAATGCAAGAAGGCAAAGTGGTTGTCTGAGGAAGTTTTACAAATAGTTTAGGAAAAAAGATAAGCAAAAGGCAAAAGAGAAAGGAAAAGATAATACCAACTGAATGCAGAGTTCCAGAGAATAAAAAGAAGAGATAAGAAAGCCTTGTTAGGTGAACAGTGCAAAGAAATAGAGGAAAACAATAAAATGGGAAACACTAGAAATCTCTTCAAGAAAATTGGAGATATCAAGGGATATTTCATGCAAAGATGGACATGACAAAGGACAGAAATGGTAAGGACCTAACAGAAACAGAAGAGATTAAGAAGAAGTGGCAGGAATACGCATTGCTGCTGCTGCTGCTAAGTCGCTTCAGTTGTGTCTGACTCTGTGCAACCCCACAGACAGCAGCCCACCAGGTTCCACCATCCCCAAGACTCTCCAGGCAAGAACACACATTAGAACCATACAAAAAACATCTTACAGACCTGATTAACCACACTGGTGTGGTCACTCACCTGGAGCTGGACATCCTGGAATATGAAGTCAAGTGGGCCTTAAGTGGCAAAATTCCAGCTGAGCTATTTCAAATCCTAAAAGATGATGCCATTAAAGTCAATATGTCAGCAAGTTAGGAAAACTCAGCAGTGGCCACAAGATTGGAAAAGATCAGTTTTCATTCCAGTCCCAAAGAAGGGCAATGCCAAAGAATGTTCAAACTCCCATGCACTTGTGCTCATTTCACATGCAAATAAGGTAATGCTCAAAATCCTTCAGTTAGCTTCAGCAGTATGTGAACCGGGAACTTCCAGATGTACAAAATGGATTTAGAGAAGACAGAGGAACTAGAGATCAAATTGCCAACATTCATTGGATCATGGAGAAAGCAAGGGAGTTCCAGAAAAACATCTACTACTGCTTCATTGACTACCCTGAAGCCTCTGTGTGGATCACAGCAAACTGTGGAAAATTCTTAAAGAGTTGAAAATACCAGACCACCTTACCTGTCTCCTGAGAAACTTGTATGTGGATCAAGAAGCAAAAGTTAGAACCAGACATGGACGAATTGAATGGTTCAGAATTGGGAAAAGAGTATGACAAGACCGTATATTGTCATCCTGCTTATTTAACTTCTATGCTGAGTACATCATGCAAAATGTACACAAGCTGGAATCAAGGTCTCCAGGAGAAATATCAGCAACTTCAGATATGCAGTTGATACCACTCTAATGGCAGAAAGCAAAGAGGAACCAAAGAGCCTCTTGATGAGGGTGAAAGAGGAGAGTGAAAAACCTGGCTTAAAACTCAGCATTCAAAAAACTAAGATCATGGCACCTGGTCCCATCACTTCATGGCAAATAGATGGGGGGAAAGTGGAAATAGTGACAGATTTAATTTTCTTGGGCTCCAAAATCACTCCAGAGAGACAGTGTCCGCAGTCATGAAGTTAAAAGACGCTTGCTCTTCGGAAGGAAAGCTATGACAAACCTAGACAGTGTATCAGTTTGCTGACAGAGATCCTTGTAGTCAAAGCTGTGGTTTTTCTGGTAGTCATGTACAGATGTGGGAGTTGGAGCATAAATAAGTCTGAGTGCAGAATTGATGCTTTCAAATTGTGATGCTGGAGAAAACTTGAGAGTCCTTTGGACTGCAAGGAGATCAAACCAGTCTATCCTAAAGGAGATGAACCCTGGATATTCGTTGGAAGAACTGTTACTGAAGCTGAAGTTACGATACTTTGGCCACCTGATGCGAAGAGACGACTCTTTGGAAAAGACACTGATGCCAGAAAGATTGAGGGCAGGAGGAGAAGGGGGCAGTTGAGAGAGAGATAGTTGGATAGTATCAACACTCAGTGGACATAAATATGAGCAAACTCTGGGAGACGGTGGAGGACAGAGGAGCATGCCACAGTTCATGAGGCCACAAAAAGTCAGACACAATTTAGTGACTGAACAACATTAACCTGGATTATGGAGGTCCTAAAATATGTTAACCCTTACCCCATTATTGCTTATTTGATTGTTTGTAATATTTTGTAATTAATTCATAATTAACAGCTTCTAAATAAATTATAGCTCACCTTTTTTAGTTCTGTTGTTGGTGTAGTCTTAAACTGAAATTGTACTAGTTCTTACTGTCAGAGTTGTCTGTATCTTCGAGATTCACCCCATGTCAAATTGCTGTCTAGATGTATTGTACAACTCATGTGTCTGTGCATCATCTCTTACTTCTGTAAGTGACCTATGAGAGGATCTACCTCACTACTTTTACAGCTTTGAGTATTATATTTATTTCAGGATTTGCTATTTTGTATTAAAAATGGTATTTCATTATTGTTTTTAATTTTTATTTCTTTCATAATTAGTGTGATTGAACATTTTTCACAGTTCTGTGAACCTTCACTTCCTGTTCTTTTTAAAAAGATTTTTCTGCTAAGCCTTCTATTGCTATATTAATGTTTCCCAGTTCGATTTGATTCCACAGATATTTGTTGTATAGCTCATCAGGTTCACAGTTGCTGTGCACAAGAGGAAGCTGAAGAACTACCATCCCTGTCCTTGTTTTACTTAAATTTGCTGTTGTTCAGTCACCCAGTCGTGTCCGACTCTTTGCCACCCCATGAACAGCAGCATGCGAGGCCTCCCTGTCCCTCACCATCTCCCGAAGTTTGCCCAAGTTCATGTTTATTGCATTGGTGATGTCATCCAGCCATCTCATTCTCTGACGCCCTCTTCTCCTTCTGCCCTCAATCTTTCCCAGCACTGGGGACTTTCCCAGTGAGTCAGCTATTTGCATATCATTTACTTAAATTTAGGAAGATTTTAAATAATTATTGCATGAGTATAAATATGTACAGTTATTTCCATCATGACTGAGCACAGGTGCATACCTTCCTCCAGGGTGTGCACCTCATAGTGAAATTGCTGCATAACATGGACCATTTCCTTTGTTATGTATGTGCTCTGCTAAGTTGCTTCAGTCATATCCAACTTTATGCGAACCTATGGACTGTAGCCCACCCAGGCTCCTCTGTCCTTGGAATTCTGCAGGCAAGAATACTGGAGTGGATTGCCATTCCCCTCTGGAGGGGATCTTCCCAACTCAGAGATCAAACCACATCTGTTAACATCTAAGCTGCATTAGCAGATGATTTCTTTACCACTAGTGCTACCTGGGATGCTGCCATTTTACTCTCTGACCGGTGGTGTGTAGAATTCCTGTTGCTTCACATCCTCGTGGACCTTAGTTTTGTCATTTTTGTAACAGCACCTCACTGTGGTTTTCATTTGGGTTTCCTCGTGTGATGCCTAGGCAAGTCTTTTGCCAGTTTTTCTGCTGAATTATTTATCTTTATGTAGATTCTTTGTTCTAGTTATGTTCTAGTTATGTTCTCGTTATGTTGTTAGACCTGTCTTCATTATGTTTTGCAAATATCCAGTCACTAACACAAATACAAACTTTCTGACATAACTTTAAAACTCCTCTCAGAATAGTCAGACATCAGTTCTCAGTCCTACTCCTTTCTTGGAGAACTGCTTCCAGCCCCAGCCAGCTTGGACTCTGGTTCTCCTGCCCAACTGCAGAACCTTCTCAGAATTTCCCTCAGCTGTCCCCTTGGTTGATCTTGGCTCCTGTGAAGTCCTCTTTCTTGGTTTACTGCTTCAGATTGGTAGAGCTTACACTACTGTAGCTTTCTGGGAAAAGGATATATGTGAGATAGGTTTTTTAATTTTTTTAGTTTCTAATGTCTGAAAATGTTTTTCTTCTTTTTTAATATATGACTGTTGTCTTGGGAAGCTTTGGGGATCTCTCTATTACTGTGTCCTGAAACTTCATGATTTGCTGTGCCTTGGTCAGTTGTATTTGGTGCTTAGAGGGTCCTTTTAGTCTAGAAACTCATGCTCAGAGCTTTCATTTAATTATTTCTTCCTGGTTGTTTCTCTGTCTCCTGCTGTTTCCTCTCTGAAACTTTTATAAGAAAGATGGCCATTTCTTTTCAAGCCCCTTCATGTTGGTATCACTAAGTGTTACTTCTTAGACCCAGTTTCCTCATAGTAAGTGTCCTCCAAGCTCCTGCCTGGGGTCTGTGCATCCATCTGTGAGGGTTTTAAAAGCTGAGGTAGAAAGAGACTGCATAATATTGAGGATGGGGAAAAGAGGGTGAGAGTGACCTCTAAGGTGTAAACTTCCTGGCTTCTTCCAGGATAACAGCAATACATAGATGGATGCATGGACTCTGATCACATTTAAGATATTTAAGAACAGTTCTATCCATTCTCATAAGCCAAGTAGATTAATTTTTGCTCATCCCAGTAGAGTCTTGTGTACTTGTTAGGTACTTAATTGAAACCAGCTTTGAACTATAACCAAGCTCCCATTCCAGACTCTTAACACATAAGTTCTATGAGTTGCTAAATACTCTGGAATCCACACAATTACACTGAGTTTAGTTAAATACCACTATGTATACTCTTGCAGATCTGTTCATTGATTTGCTCCCTATCACTGCCGTGTAATGATTGCTGGTAAACAGAAATAAAAACTAAAACTCTTCACTGTCAGTTTAGTTAGTGTTTTCATGGACTTTCCTTAAGCTGCCTCAGCTATATACCTGACAGTTGCAGCTACAGCAGGTTATTTTGCCATTCACATGCTTGTCATTTTCCTGAACTACTATCAGTATTATTTAGATTTCATTAACAAAATTGGGGCAGCTGAGAACCATTGTCATCTTTGCAGTTAGAATAAAGCTGAAACATCATTTCAAATGAGCATGGTTATATCTTAAAGTTAAACTTGACATATAAGATTTGTAATTAAATTCTCACCATTATGAACAGGTATGTAGATATATTGATACTTAGGATGTGTGATAGCATCCTCAGGCCACTTCTCAAATATTTCTTCTCTGGCCCCATGTCCTGCTTGTTAAGTCTGGGTTTAACCAGAAGAGCATCTCCTTTTAAAATTGACAAGTATTGTTAATAGGATCATGAAACAAACGGTTGTCCGAGAGACATCCATCACAGCTTATTCCTACCTTTTTCTGTTGGCTAGATTCTTTTTAACAACTCGGTAGTCTAGTTTATGGTCCAAGAATGCATGTTAGAGTCTGTGCTTCGATGAGAAAACCCAGGCACCAAGAGATCTTTACCTCCATGGAAAAAGTAGAGTCTACTTTTTCCCAGGGAGAGTCTCCAGGAAGTGCAGTCCCTTCTCTAATCCCAATTCTCAAAAAAACTATCCAGAAAGAGTTTCTGAATAGGAAAGGCAGAGCCCTTCTTACTCCTCTTAATAGTGTATTGCTCATAGCAGTCTTAACAATCACAGTGTTAAGAGGAAATCAATTTTCTCTATGAAGACAAACTTTACAGGCTAGCTTATAGCTAAAAAGCACTTCTGGAGATTTCCTGGCAGTTCAGAGGTTAGAACTTCACACTTCCGTTGCAGGAGGCACAGGTTTGATCTATAGTCGGAGAACTAAGATGCTCCAAGCCACATGGTGCAGCCAAAATAAAGTAAAAAGCCAGTTCTAGCCAGCCTATTGATGCATTTGTCCAAATTCATTTATAGTTCTTGCTAGTACCATTTTGGGGAGTAAAATACTGAGATTACGATTCATTGTGCATACGAGTAAAGGTTCAACAAAACCCTTTTCTCTATTACGTGGAAAATTGGCCTGGGTTAATCTGTTTTTAGCTCTGTTCCTTGGAAATCTGGTGAAGGTAGAATGTCAGCTGTGTTAATTCAGTAATACTCCTGTGACAAAATGCTGCTGCTGCTGCTAAGTCACTTCAGTCGTGTCCGACTCTGTGCGACCCCATAGACGGCAGCCCACCAGGCTCCCCCATCCCTGGGATTCTCCAGGCAAGAACACTGGAGTGGATTGCCATTTCCTTCTCCAATGCATGAAAGTGAAAAGTGAAAGGGAAGTCGCTCAGTCGTATCTGACTCTTAGCGACCCCATGGACTGCAGCCTACCAGGCTCCTCCATCCCTGGGATTTTCCAGGCAAGAGTACTGGAGTGGGGTGCCATTGCCTTCTCCGTGACAAAATGAGAATATAATAAAATGACATTTGGTTGGTAAGTTGAGTCTGGGCTAGAAGGACTATAGCTTTGGGCGTCCCTGAGTGAAAAAAAAAAAAAAAAAACTCACAGCCAGGCGTGTCCTTTTCAGGGACCTAGAAGCTGAGAGTGTCACAAAGGGTATTGGTTTCTGTTTGGTATCTGGCTTCCCTGCTTGGGTGGCTGTTGGATCTGCCCGCTGTAGTCTCTTTCTCTCACATCAGCACTAGCATTTGAGGGTCAGAGAGTAGCCCTGAGACTACTGTGAGCATTCCCAGTGAAAACAAAAGCCTGTGACTATGCTGTTCACATTCTCTTTTTCTTGATCTTGTATCCTTTTAATCTTATGTGAACTGTAGCCTATTATACTTTTTTTTTTTTAATTTTAAAAACATTTTATTATAAAAGATTTCAAGTGTATACAAAGTAAACAGAATGGCTGTTGCACTCTTGGGTCTCTTGATGTCTAACTGGGTCTACGAATTCCACTTAGGAGAGGGCAATGCAGTACTAAAGTAATATCTTCTTAGAGTACTTATAAATGTATCTCTTTCACGTTCCAGGGTGGAGAATATCCTGCTTTTTCCAAGATTTATCCAGATCTTTGAATTATAGAACTGTCCAATATATCCTTTTTTAACTTCCATATTTCTAACCTGTGTCACCCTAATTGTTTTCAGTCTGCCCTATGGCAAACTCCTCCCCTTTCTATCATAACTTTTGCCTTTCTCTGGACCTCTCTGACTTCAGTTTCTTTCTTCTTTCCTTCTTGTCTTTTTTCTCCTTTTATCCTTTGCTTCCTTCCATCCTCCCTCCCTCTCCCCGCTTTCCACTCTTGTTTTCTTCCTCTGGATAGTCACTTGAATTGTGTACAACATATGTCAGATAAACTGTATCTGTGGTGTATTGGAAGGAAATGTTTTCCCTTTAATTACCAATACCTCTTTTCATAATAACCCATTTTTTTCTCTTTCTTTCTGCTAAAAGACTAACTCAAAATTTATTTTTTCCTATGTTCGTAACTGTAATCAGTGATGGATGATCATGTTTCAACACATTGTTTGGATTATTTAGTGTTAAATGTTTAAACCACATCAAAAACCATTTGTTCCTTTTCTATTAATCATTAGCACTGCTAGCTTTATAGCATGCTTGCTGAGCATTTACATGTATTATGTCTCTTAATTTTCATTAAAAAACAAACTTGTGAGGTATATTTCATTTTAATTTTCAATTGCAGATAAAGAAGCCAGCTTAGAAAGATTTTAAGTTGCTCATGATCACACATTCAGAAAGTGATAAAGCCAGAACTCAAACCAAGGCAGTTTGATTAAAAAAAAAACCCTTGTTTGTAATCATCTTGCCTGATTACTATCACCATTCACTAAATGTTCCTCCAGTTTCTCATTGATTTGCCTATTCACTACCTGAAAAGGTCTGAAAACAAACCTGGAAATTTACTTTCTCCTTCTAACTTCCAGTGATGTCAAATCAGTCTTTACTCCATAAGTAAAGTAACCAGCTATTGACACTTTAAAAATAACCCTGAAGGACCATGTTTTTCTTGAAAGGACATACAAGAACCATGCAAAGGACTTAAACTACATCCATCTGAAACTTAGTCTCCTTTGGAAGAAGCAAAAAGCAGAGTCAAGGTGAAGAAATAGAAGGGCCCTCACTGTTTTTCTCACAGTATATAAGCCAGTAGAAATAAAAGCGAGTGTTAAACTAGATTTATATCCTGCCCTTGTCACTAGAATAGACTGCTTATTGACACTGCAACTGTATTCAGTGAAAAATGCAACCTCAGGGTAAACATTTGGCTATGTGCTGTTGTGCACTTCTTAAAACTAGATAAATTATGCCTAAACATTTTTTGAGTCTCTGTTAAGTGCTGGGAATAAGACTTAAGTACCTTTACATATTTTACCCTTTTATTCCTCTTAAATCAGTAAACTAGTTACTATTATCTCACTTTACAGATAAGGAAACCAACAGGCTGCGAGAAGGCTTCCTAGGTGATTTTTAACACAGATCTCCATGTAAGAATTATCCTCTTAGGGAATTCCCTGGCCAGTGGTTGGGACTCAGCACTTTCACTGCCAGGCCTCAGGTTCAGTCCCGAGTTGGGGAATTAAGATTCTGCAAGCCACACAGCACAGCCAATAAATAAATAAATAATAGAGTCATCCTCTTAAATAATGATCACATGTTTGCTTTATCACTGAGGGTTATTTGCATATGCCTATCTCACTTGACCTGTAAATTATCCCCATGAGGGAGGCAGAGCAAGGCTTCGAGGTGAAATTGTTGGTTCAAGGTCACTTAGCTAGTAAATCACTCAGCCTTTAATCCAGGTCTTCTCATTATAAACTCCATATTTTCAGTGTTCACTTGGATAAACGTAAATAAGATTCTAAATGAGCAGATTTTCCAACAACTTTTTGTTGAATACTGTCATCCAAAATAGTGTTGGACACGCTGGAAATTCATTCAAAATCATTTTAAACTCTTTTTACATATTTTGAAAAGAATGCCATGATAAAGATATAAATAACATTCCCACTTTTTGCCTCTTTCAGCACTTTACCTTCTCCTACCCTCGCCTAAATGCTCCTGAAATCTTGGCTTAAGCAAACCTTTGCTGTTTCTTCTTTCATGGAGTTAACCTTGAAAAGTATTGGTAGAGGAGACTATGAATCTACTGTTATTTTTAGCTGACAGGGAGTTGAGAGTTGATATTTTTTATTAAGACATTAAGCAATAGTGAATGTCTGAGACAGGAGTGACTAACTTTGGAGTACTTTCAACTTCTGCAGAAGGAGCTATACATGTGCGTTTCAGGTAGCCAAATTATCATTAGCCACTAGCACATAGCCTCTGCATCTAACTCATAAGATGATACGATCTGGCTGAATTGAAGCAACAGGACAAAATAGAAATACCACACCAAACAGGAGAGGGCATGAAAGAAATGTCATGGCTGACTATTAGTAGAGGACAGAGACAGTGAACAACAATAGTTTTGTGGTATGGTAAAGGCAAGAACTGTTTTTGTCTCTGGACAGTGTAAAATTTATACTATGTTTTCTATATTTCCAGACCTGGAAATATAGAAAACCTAGTTGCCTTAGCACATTCAGTTGCCTATATAACAGTTCCACAAATGTTAAACAAGGTTAAATGAGAATTCATGATTTTCTTCCCCCAAAAAAGTCAAACACAAAATGAATCAACTTTTTTTCTGCAGTCTTCCTTAGCTCTGTAAATGACATCAATATCTACGAGTTGCTATGTCAAAAAAAAAAAAAAGGAGGAATAATGAGTACTATTTGGAATAGGGTTGTGAAATTACAGATCTAAAGAGTGAAAGTCAGAGAGGACCTCTCTGAGAAGCTACATTTGAGCTCAGACTTGAAAGAAGTAGAGAGCAAGTTGTACAGATACTTGGTATCAGTTAGGGGAAAGGTTGGGGGCATGTCTGTGTTTCCCTCTAGAACAAAAGGGAGACCTGCATACTGACCATTATAAGAGTTTGTGTTCCCCAAGCTCAGAGTTCTTTTCCTATAATACAACCCACTGCATTTGCAGGGGTCATCTTTTCATCTTGAAATCACCTTGTGCAGCCCCACTAACACCAATGGACAGATCATTCAGACAGAAAATCAGTAAGGAAACATTGGCCTTAGATGGCATTTCAGACCAAGTGGACTTAATAGATTATATAGAGAATATTTTCTTCCAAAAGCAGCAGAATATTCTTTTCTAGAGCATATTGTACAGTCTCCAGGATACATAGCATGCTAGCTCACAAAACAACTCTAAGTAAATTTAAGAAAACTGAAACCATGTCAAGCATCTTCTCCAACCAGAGTACTATGAGACTGCAAATCAACCAGAAGGAAAAAATTCCAATAAACATGTGAAGACTAAACAATATGCTGCTAAACAACCAAAGAGTCACTGAAGAAATCAAAGAGGAAATTTTTTTAAATCCTGGAAACAAATGAAAATGGAAATGATCCTATGACCTATGCAAATTTTATGGGATACAGCAAAAACAATTCTAAGAGGGTAGTTTCTAACAATACAAGACTATTTCAGGAAACAGGAAAATTCTCAAATAAGTAACTGAAATAGAGACAGAAAAAAAAATAGTAAAGATTAGTGGAACTGAGAGTTGATTCATTGAAAAGATAAACAAAATTGGTGAACCTTTACCCAGATTTAGCCAGAAAAAAAGAGGGCCCATATCAGTAAAATAAGAATCAAAAAAGAAGTTTCAACTGATACCACAGAAATAAAGGATCATAAGAGATTGCTGTAAACAAACTGTATGCTAGTAAAAGGTACAACTTAGAAATAGACGAATTCCTAGAAACACACACTCTCCCAAAACTGAACCATGAAGAAATAGAAAATATGACCAGACCAGTTACAAGTAATGAAATTGAATCAGTGATTTTAAAACCCTCAACAAGCAAAAATCCAAACCAAATGATTTCATGGGTGAAATCTACTAAACATTTAGAGAAGAATTAATATCTATTTTTCTCAAACTATTTCAAAAATTACAGAGTAAGCACTCCTGCACTCACTCTGTGAGGCAGCATCATCCTGGTACCAAAACCAAACAAAAACATCACAAAAAAAATTACAGGCCAACATCACTGATGAACATAGATGCAAAAATCCTCAACAAAATATTACCAGGCTGAACATAACAAAACATTAAAAGGGTCATGTACCACGGTCACATAGGATTTATCCCAGGGATGCAAGGATAGTTCAAAAATCTGCAAATCAGTATGATACGCAACTTTAAAAACAAATTGAAGAATAAAAATCACATGATTATCTCAATAGATGCCGAAAACTCTTGACAAATTCACCATCTGCTTTTGATTAAAAACTCTCCACACAGTAGGTTTGGAAGGAACATACCTCACATAGTAAAGGCAGTATATGACAGGTCCATACCTGATATTTATAGATCAAGAAACTCAGATATGGAGATGTTAAATAACTTGCCTTAGTTTATAAGGAAAGCTGAGATTTAAGTCCAAGCTATCTGACACCTGATAGGTGCTCCCAACCACTCCACAGTTCTACATCTGGAAGAAGTTGGGTGTCACATTGTTAGTAAGTATCACAGGCAGGACCCAAACTAGGCCTCTGACTTTTTGAGAAATTTGTAGTGTACACTACCATGATGTCTAAGTCCATTTCCTTGTACATGTTTGATCTGTGTCTAGTCCCCCAGTTACATTGCATCTTTGTCTTTTTTACACACTGCATCTTTTTTAAAGACACAAAATATCATCTGTTTCCTTATAAATTCTCTGAATATCTCTTCCACTGAATAAGTTGTCAAGGGTATCATCAGTGTATTGATTAAAACACAAAAACTTGAGGTACAACCAAAAATCAAAAAAACGTTTTCTCTGAATTTACTTATTTTACACATACAAAATGCCCATTTAAAAATAAAGACAATTATGATTTATAAAAATCAGTTTCAGTACCTGCTGTGACTATGTGAACAAAATTTTATCCCAGAATTCCCCTAAAGAGCTTAAAATCTGACTTGGAAAAAACAACAGCCATAGGCACATGTTGAAAAGCAACCTGTCATGGACAAAATAAGCAACTTGCAAAGGAGCTGGTGCCAGCAAACTGCCTGGGATAAAGAGACGATTTATTTGGAATCAACAGCAGTGTAGCCAGGCATTGGCTGCCTTTGTTTTCACTCACTGCACCGTCCCTCAAGGCACAAGCTTGTTAAGGTTCTGGCTCTAGCTGGATCTCTGCTTTCCAGAATAAATCCATTTCAGTGGCTTTTATGTCATATCATGCACCTTCCCCACCAGAATGGTTAGGAGAAAACTGATTGTGCATTTGAACAATTAATATTTAGGAGAATAATCCTGAAAGAAAATTTAGAAAAAAAATTGGAAATAATTCTTAATAACTTAAAGTATCTTACCTATAAAATAGAAAGCATGTAAATGGAAATACTCAACTTTGTAAACAACATAAATGTTTATATTTTGCAGGTATCTCTTGTCTATAGTGTATAGTATAGCTCTTAAATAAAAAGTGACCCATGGTCATCTTGATTTATTAACATTGTTTGTAAGTGATTTCCTAAAAAATGATGATATTCTTTTAGTTTTTAATGACAACTGTTAGGAGACAGTGTTATTTCCAGAATGTTACTATCTTAGCCTCTTGCTACATAGTTCATTCAGGCTGTTTTGTGACATGAAACCAAAAAAAGAAAAAAAAAATTATAGCTTGCTATTGATTTTCCCTGGTGATCAGCAATAAGAGTATTGTGGATAAATTAAATTGATAAATAATCCCCAAAACATCATTTTAGCCATTAGTTTCAAATTCCTTTCTTCCTAAGACTTGTTTTTACAGTTACTGTTAAGCCTCAATATTAACAGATTTTAAGCTTTGGCTTTTTCTTCCTGCCTTCTGATGAGTGCTTCTCTCTAAATGAAATATAAATGCAAGGTGGGTTAGCACAAGAAAGCTCAGAATTGAGGAACCTACTTAATTCACAGAATGGATAATCAACCCTGAATATTAAGGGGATTGGCTCTGATTCAGCCATCAAAGCCTTTATAGAGAGGACTGATTAGGAGAGCGGGTGAGTTAAAAGCCAGGTCACTCTAAGAAGTGGAACAATGATCATTTGACTACCATGTGAGAAAGGTATCTACTGAAAATATATCTCATGTATCTACTTGTTTAAAAAAATAACACTTTGCATTCCAGGTGATCACCTTCTTTAGCTCAAGGTTGCTACAAGCTGGAGCTGAGCTGTCAGTGGAACGAGTCCTGGAAATCATCAAGCAAGGGGTTGTCGCGCTGCCCAAGGACAGGCTGAAGGTAGGACTGGGAGAAGAAACATACTGTTGTCTCTATTGATGTAAATGTTATTGTCTGAGTAGGCTCTATTCAGAATCATACTACTTACCCAGCACTTGTGCTGGGAAAAGCTCTAAATATTGCCTACTCTCCTGTACACTGACATGCAGAGCTGTGATGAAAGATTCTGATAGTTTTCCAAAAGAAGTCCCAAAAGGACTGTCTTCAGCACTGCATACATATCCTATGAGTAACCGCTGCATAATACTATGAGTAATTCAAATACTATGAATAAAGGAGCACCTTATTTTTTAACCCACTGAAATAAATTCAGTCTTGTGTGTATCATCAAGGGTTGATCGATAGGTGGTGTGGTGGTGATATAATGATGATCTGTTAGCTGCAGTGGTAGCTAGTACTTACACAGTGTTTACTCAGTGCTTTTGGGGGCTCTAAGTGTCTTATATATTAACTAATCAATCCTCACAACAGCCCTTTGAGGGTAAGTAGTGTTAATCATCCTAATTTTCAGATGAGGAATCTGGTACAAAGATAGGTTAAGTAATTTACCCCAAGTCATACAGTTAGGGAATTAATGAACTAGGAGATCCATTCCCCGGTCTTCAGCTCCCAAGTCCATACTCGTAATCACCACATTATTCACCGTGTACCTGGGTGTAGCTACAAAAAGAGGAGTATTTTATGGAAGAGGTAGGGGAAATACAGTGTTTAGAGGAAACATTTAAATCTGTGCACTAAATGTGAACCTGAGGCAATCTCATGATACAAAACTCATATTTCAAGACTAATTTTCCCACAAGAAAAGATGTAAAGGGGATATTTAGGGAGAAATGCGTGAATGTACGGCATTGTCGCCTATTTTTACCTTAATACTTCTTTTAATTTTTTCTTTCATTACCTCCTTTTTTTTTTAGAGTGCTCATTCCTAAATGAACAACACACAGGGTATCATAGTGAATGTTTGGCCTTCTTCATAGTGTTTGGTCACAACTGACTTCTTTCCAAAGTTACTGTTTGGGGGTTGTGCTTTGCAGCAGTATCACTGGAACTGCTGCTTAATGAACATTGTAGGATATGAAAGTATTTTCAGTTACAACAACAGAGTTTGTCAAGCAGCAGCACATTAGTCATGATCACTTGCGGAAGTCCCACTGTCCGCAGACAGCCTTGCGGCTCTCACAGTGCTGAGCAGAGGGCGGGGTGGGGGGGTTTGCTCCTCAACTAAAATGGACCAGCATGTGGCAGCGACATAAAACCTGATCACAGTTCACCAGACCCTCCAGCTCTGACTTGACTCTCTTTCCAGACAAGTCCGTAAGTGTAGAAAATTCATGTTATTTCCTCTCTTACCTAAAGTAAGATATCTGAGGTCTCTCAGGTTTTTCCTTACCTTTTTGAATTTATTTGAACTATGCCATTTTACAGGGCATGATGATTAGAGTGGCAACTCACAGGAAGTGATGGATCCTGGTGTTTAGGAAAGTCAAGAAAGAAGTGTTGCAATCAAAAGACTGTAAGGAAAGGATAATGCAGAGGAGTGAAGGGAAGGGGGATTTGAATGAGATCAAAGAACCAGTGAAGTAGAAGTCATGGAAATTGTGATTAGAGAGCAGTATAGTTAGACTGCAGATGTTCACAAGGAGCAGATCTCCATGACAACATGGCCTGGGTTCAGCCGTGAGCAGGGGACTGAAATGATATGGATGTAAACGGAAGTCAGTGTAATGGAGCCAGTTAATGGATTTGAAGTCAACCATGGGCCATACATGTGGGCATCATAGTCAACCCAGGATGATAAGTCGTGGGGGGAAAGAAAGACTGAGCCAAACACTACAGTAAATAGAGTGGCCTAGGAATCAGCATGCGGCAGGTAAAAGGAAGAGAAGAAGCTGATATTGGCCTCACATGAACAGAGCTTTGTATTTAAGAGTAGAGGAACAACAGCCAAGGAACAGCAGTGAAAACAAAGAAGACACCAGCTGCACCTCCAGGCCCTGAAGACTAGGGAGTGTGAAGAACCATCAGCTTCTACTTTCAAAGGCTCCAGGGATTTGGGAGTCCTGAGGGGCGAACCAGGTTCTTGTTAAAGAGGTGAGAAGGAGAGACGGAAGATCCAGTGCAGGGACTGAGAATTTCGCAGGACATAATAACCATGAAGTCAGGGTTTGAAAAGGCAGTGTGGGGCACGGGAGGTTGGATCACGGGAGAGAAAGTCCAGAGCAGGATGGGAATGAGAGTTCAGGAGAAGGGGGCGATGATAAGTGATGATGAGTGTGACATTAGGTTAAAGCTTGCCACAGCTTCCACCAACCCTGAGCAAGCCTTTATCAAGCATCTGCTCTGTGACAGCTGTCGCTCTTAAGTGCCTGGGCACAGAGTGAGCAAAGATCCCTGCCCTTTCAGGGCTTGTAGTTTAGCAGGTGGAAAGAGACAACAAATAATCAGCATGATGTAATAAATAACAAAATGATCTAGAGTGGTAGATGCTCTGAAAAATAAAGAAATGATCAAGCAGACTTAAGAGGGTTTGGGAGTGCCAGTGAGGATGTGGTGGGAGAAAGTTGTAGAATTAACAGAGAATGGTATAGCCAACCTTTAACCAAAAAAAAAGGTGGTGAGCAAATTAGATGTGCTGCTTCAAAGTAGAATCCTAAGCAGTTCCTGAAAAGGCCCAAAGCCAGGAGGATGCCAAGCATGTTGAAGAAATAATGAGAACAAAGCAGCTAGAACTGTGTGGACAAGGGGAGAGGAGCAGAAGGTAAACAGAGATGATAAGGGGTGGGGCAGGGCAGTGGAATGGGGAGCCAGGGCAAGATTGTAAGAAGAGGAGAGGCATGGTGGGGTTTTGATTCTGGTCGGATCACTCTGGTTGATGTGTTGAGAGTAGATTGTAATGTGACTGTGAGAGCAGAAGGATCAGTTAAATTATTACTTGACTTGGACTGTGGTGGAAAGGTGGAAGTGCTAACAGTTTGTCCAAGGAATTGTCATCTGCAGTGATTTTGGAGCCCCAAAAAATAAAGTCTGACACTGTTTCCACTGTTTACCCATCTATTTGCCATGAAGTGATGGGACCAGATGCCATGATCTTAGTATTCTGAATGTTGAGCTTTAAGCCAACTTTTTCACTCTCTTCTTTCACTTTCATCAAGGGGCTTTTTAGTTCCTCTTCACTTTCTGCCATAAGGGTGGTGTCATCTGCATATCTGAGGTTATTGGTATTTCTCCCGGCAGTCTTGATTCCAGCTTGTGCTTCTTCCAGCCCAGCGTTTCTCAAGATGTACTCTGCATATAAATTAAATAAGCAGGGTGACAATAGACAGCCTTGGCATACTCCTTTTCCTATTTGGAACCGGTCTGTTGTTCCATGTCCAGTTCTAACTGTTGCTTCCTGACCTGCATATAGGTTTCTCAAGAGGCAGGTCAGGTGGTCTGGTATTCCCATCTCTTTAAGAATTTTCCACAGTTTATTGTGATCCACACAGTCAAAGGCTTTGGCATAGTCAATAAAGCAGAAATAAATGTTTTTCTGTAACTCTCTTGCTTTTTCGATGATCCAGTGGATGTTGGCAATCTGATCTCTGGTTCCTCTGCCTTTTCTAAAACCAGCTTGAACATCTGGAAGTTCACGGTTCATGTATTGCTGAAGCCTGGCTTGGAGAATTTTGAGCATTACTTTACTAGATGTGTGAGATGAGTGCAATTGTGCAGTAGTTTGAGCATTCTTTGGCATTGCCTTTCTTTGCAATTGGAATGAAAACTGACCTTTTCCAGTCCTGTGGCCACTGCTGAGTTTTCCAAATTTGCTGACCTTTTAGGAAATAGTTACAGTCTGCGTCAGACTTTCCAGGTAGTGCTAGTGGTAAAGAACCCGCCTGCCAGTGCAGGAGACACAAGAGACATGGGTTCAATCCCTGAGTCGGGAAGATCCCCTGGAATAGGAAATGGCAACCCGCTCCAATATTCTTGCCTGGAAAATTCCATGGACAGAGGAACCTGACAGGCTTCAGTGCATGGGGTCATGAGTCAAACACAACTGAGCATTATCTGTATTATTTACAAAAGCTCCAGGGAATGGTGGCTGAACATCAGTTCTGATAGACTGGTAGCAGAACTGGCCTGCAAGTATTGGAAGAATTATTTATGAAAGTGAACTTGGACTTGGACTAGGCGGTGTCAAGGACAATTTTCAGACATTGGCTAGCTTCACCTTTCATAGATGCCTGGCTCCACTTCGCTAAATGTGTGACTCATCAGTGTACGTAGGTCAATGTACGTGTATATAGCTAGTAGTATCTAGAGGCTGTCTGTACTAGAAAATTCAGAGAAAATTTTGGAGGCAACACCTTAAGACAATTTGGAAAACTTTCAGAGAATCACCAATACTGTGGAAGAACAGAGGGCATACTTACAGGAATTCACAGGATCCAAGCAGAAGAGACTTACTGTCTTCAAGGACTGGAAGAATTGTTTACTAAAGCAGAGTTGGCCTTACTATGTTGATCTCAGGAACAGGAACAAGGGGGTAGACGCTTTATACAGAAAAGTTGTATTTCAGTCCCATTTAAGGAAGAGTTTTCTGCGAAATGGAACTACAGTTGACCCTTGAACAATGCAGGGATTAAGGGCACAGACCCTTCACACAGTCAAAAACCCAGATGGAATTTAGCTGCCTTCTGTATTCCCATGTAGCTCAGTTGGTAAAGTATCTGCCTGCAATGCGGGAGACCTGGGTTCAGTTCCTGGGTCGGGAAGTTCCCCTGGAGAAGGGAATGGCAACCCACTCCAGTATTCTTGCCTGGAGAATCCCATGGACAGAGGAGCCTGGCGAGCTATGGTTCATGGAAACGCAAGAGTTGGACATGACTTAGTGTTATCTTTCTTTTCTTTCTTTCTTTTCTGTGTTCATAGTTCTTCTGAACTCATGGGTTCAACCCACCGTGGAGGGTGCAGTACTGCGGTATTTACTGTTAGGAAAAAAAAAAACCTATGCATTAAGTGGATCCATGCAGTTTAAATCCTTATTGTTCAAGAGTCAACTAGAGAAAAAAAAAAGAAGAGTCAACTAGACTTAGAGACGGAATAGGCAACTTCTGGGCAGTGATGCAGTCACTCTCACAGGAGATGGTAGCATCGGAGAATGATGGCCACTTGACAGGGAGGCAGACAGGTTCCATGCTGGGTGAGGCTCTTATCTGTTGGCATGAGCTGGCCAGCACAGAGAAGGGAGGAGTCTCAGGCTGTGTGCAGGTCCAGCAGAGAGAGTGCTGAGATCCATTCCCAGAGCCTGCCATTGGCAGCAGGAACAGACAGTAAGGTGTACATGTGCAATTATTTGCTGTTCCAACTGCAAGGACTCAAATATTGGTTGGCAAATCCAACTACGTGACTCTTAAGAACCTTCCATCCCTAAGAGTATTATTTTGTCTGTGTATACCAACATTTGACTCATTGGAAAAGACTCTGATGCTGGGAGGGATTGGGGGCAAGAGGAGAAGGGGACGACAGAGGATGAGATGGCTGGATGGCATCACTGACTCAATGGATGTGAGTCTCAGTGAACTCCGGGAGCTGGTGATGGACAGGGAGGCCTGGCGTGCTGCGATTTATGGGGTCGCAAAGAGTCGGACACGACTGAGCGACTGATCTGATACCAACATTATCATTCTCCTCAAAGCAGGAAATTGCATACATTTTTGATAACAGTTTTACTCTCAGATGATGCAAGAAACAGTAAGGCTATATTATTAATCTGGGGCTTTTTTTTTTTTTAATGACAAAGAGCTCACATTTCAGTTCATCATAGCAAAGGAAGAAGTAGTCCCATTTGTATGCCAGAAGTACAGAAATTGCTAAAAGTTGAATATGGCTCATAACAAAACATATAGTACAAGAGGGATGGAAAACAAAATAAAAAAATATTAACTGTACAATCACCGATTGTCCTGTGCAAACGAACATGAGAACTGCGTTTGGACTGAAGTATGTTTTCAACTCTGCCTCGCAGTCACTGCCTTCTCCAGTCTCCTCCGCATCACAGAAAAGCGCCAGGATGCATTTCCCAGAATCCTCCCTTCTTGTAGTTCTGAGTTGAAGTCGCCAAGGAGAGGCACACTTGCATAAACGGAAAGCAGAAGAGTTATTGTTGTTCAGTCGTTCAGTTGTGTCCAACTCTCTGCGCCCCCACAGACTGCATCACGCCAGGCCTCCCTGTCCCTCACCATCTCCCAAAGTTCGCCCAAGTTGATGTCCATTGAATCAGTGACACCATCCAACCATCTCATCCTCTGCTGCCCTCTTCTCCATTTGCTTTCAGTTTCCCTCCGCATCATCTCTTCATCAGGCAGATGAGAAGGAGCCATTATTCTCCAGAGGCAGCTCCTGCTTGGCTTCATGCTGTGTAGGCAGTAAGGGTCGTTGATGGCTCCCACAATACTGAGGTTTGCTGCAGCTGCTTGCTGTGAGCTCTTGAGAACCACCCACCCCAGTGCTGTGGACAGTCTTCTGTCACAGTTTCTCTGATTTTGCCTTTCTAACAGTTGCATAAATTTGTTTTCCCTACAAAATCCTTTATACTTAAGTTATAGAGAGTAGCTTCTGTTCTCCCTACCAAACCTGTCAGAGAAATAAAACCCCTGATTGCAAACAGAAAGCCATTTAATATAGGAAATTTAGCAGTCATTGAAAGGACCAGGGAAGCCAACTTCAGCGAAAGCCAGTGCTGGCTTTCAGGAAATCAGAAGTGGTAAGAGTGTCGTCACCAACAGTCTGGCCTGCCTGCAGCATCTTTATGGGGGTCTGCAGGGAGATTGCTGGAAACCACTGGCAAAACGCTTGCTGAAGCTCACAGCCTGCCCACCGCTGTTACCAGAGCACCAGTGGCCTCTGTGTCTCTTCTGCCTTCTGAAATACAAGTTCATCTCATCGCCACAGTCTAACCCAAAGCCCTTCTGGGGAGATGCTGGGGGCGTAGTTTCCAGGCTTTCACCATGAAAGGGGAAGTAAGGTGCTTGAGTCACCAACAGTGTGGCATACCACCGAAAGAAACAAGAAGCAAAATGAGAAGCTTCTTGATGAGCGCGGAGTTTTTAAAGGATGTGTACAGAAGATGGAAAGAATGTTATGTATAGAGAACAAATGTAATGGAGTGGCATGAGCTTAAATAAATGTTGTCAGAAGGCTCGAATTGGAAGGGGACTTTGACCCTCTGAGAGAAGAAAGCAACAGAATAAGTCGTGGGCCTTCAGCATAGGAACAGTGGAGAAAATGACATAATTGATTGATGCATTCTCCCATTTTCAAATGCTCGTTTATCTCCTTCATTTGAGAATAATCTCAAACTGGAAAAGAATATATCTTTTAAGCAAAATCAAACTCCAAGGTAAGTATAAGAATGGTACAAGAGCTGCCAGCCTTCTTTCATCTTAAGCCTCAGATACACGGTTTCTCACAATGCTGGCAGATACAGCCTGTGTGCAAAATTTGAGAACTCAGTCTCCACATTAATACTAATAGTGCTATAAGACACTCTTGTAAGCACTTTATAGCACCATGAGTTAGTGCTGTTGTCCTGATTCTAGGCAAGGCAGCTAAGCCCCAGAGAAGTTACTGTCGGCAAAACTGAGGTTCAAGCCGAGGCGTCTTTTTCCGGAGTCTGTCTCATTCACCCTGCCCTATACCTACCTTATTCCTTGCTGGTGCGACCACACTGTGGTGGTTCGGTTCCATCTGAGCAACTCATCAGTAAAATAAACTGTGTTCACAAGCAGGTGACGTTACAGTAAAGACCCTGTTAAGTCACATGAGGTTAGGAGCAGAGAATATGTGACTTGGAAAAAAAAAGGAAAATATAAGAACTGTTCAACTACTTTAAGGATTATACTCTAAAAGAGGAATTAAGCCTTTTATTTTATACCACAGGGCAATGAATGGGTAGTGACTGAATACAGACAGGTATTAGTTCCACCTAAGGAAATGTTTTCTGATGGGTCAGGTTCTTTAGTAGTCCATATGGAGCTTCATGAAGTAGTGAAGTGTTGTATTCACAATAAAGTCTGGATGATAAATGTGAAAATTGAGCCAGATGACAAAGGGGCTCAAATCTATAAGACAGGGGAAAGATGGAAAGAGTTCTTGTTGATAAAAAAGTTGTACAGGATGATCCCAAAGATTTCAGGCAGTTCTTTTTTTTTTAATACTTATTTATTTGGCTGAACCAAGTATTAGTTGTGGCATGCAAGATCTTTAGTGGCAGCATGTGGAATCTAGTTCCCTAACCAAGAATCAAACCCAGGCCCCTGTATTGGGAGCGCAGAGTCTTAGCCGCGGGACCACCAGGGAAGTCCTTCTTGTAATTCTCGTGCTGTATTCTGTGCTTAGTCACTCAGTTGTGTCTGACTCTGCAACCCCATGGACCGTAGCCTGCCAGGGTCCTCTGTCCATGGGGATTCTCCAGGCAAGAATACCGGAGTGGGTTGCTGTGCCCTCCTCCAGGGGATCTTCCCAACCCAGCGATTGAACCTAGGTCTCAGACTCTGCAGATTCTTTACCTTCTGAACCAACAATTCTTATGAGTAAGAATTCTTATAATTCTTATGAGTCTAGAATTCTGTCTTCTAAAATTCCATGAAGAATTTTTGTAGGGCAGCACCCTAATAACATCCTTCAGCTGTTCAGAGGTGAGGCTCTGTTGAGCCTGATAAGGTCTGGGATCCTTAGGCTGGACTTCTAGACCATCCACCATCTAGCCCAGCCTGCCCTTCCACGCCTTTGTCTCCCTATTACCATACCCCAGCCCCACCCGGTGCTCCAGCCAAGCAGAACTAGCTCTGTGCCTTCTTCCTTCCCGCATGTTTGGATTCGCTCATACAACTTTCTTTTCCCAATATACCATTCTCCATCCCCTCCACCTTTGCTTTTTGTTTATTCAAATTCTAAGCATTCACCAAAGCCCTTGATAAATCTAACAACTTTATGAAGCCTTTCATTTCTCAACCTATCTGTGCCTCCTCCTCTAAATACCCACTGTATTTTATATGTACATTTTTGGGAACTCCTCTCCTGTTCTACCTTTATGCAGTTATTTAAATGTTTTCTCTCTCCCACTCACCTATAACTTCCTTGAGAATACGGGTCATGTCTTAGTCACCTGCATCCTCTTGATACCTACCTAGTTCAGTGTCTGGTACATAGTAGTTACTTAGTAAATGTAGTAACTAGATAAATGAAAAGCTCATTTTATATATTCTAAAGAGGAAATGGGGATTTGTTATAGAATTCAAGAGTTCTGGAGTGAAATATCCTATCTCCAGACCTGCTTTTCTAATTTTTAATTTACCACCCTCTTTACAATTTTAATTAACTTAATTGTCTCTCCCTATATGTGTCAGGCACTGTTCTAAACTCTGGACATAACAGTGGGCAAAATAGACAAAAATCCCTGCCTCATAAAGCTTTATTTGTGTGTGTGTGAAGGAGATAGTAAGATAAATAATTTACAAGTGTGCAATATAGTGACTCACCATTTTTAAAGTTTATTCCATTTATAATTATTATGAAATATTGGCTCTATTCCCTGTGTTGTACAATAAATCCTTATAGCTTACTTTGTAGTATTTGCTATCTTCGGTTCAGTTCAGTCGCTCAGTCATATCAGACTCTTTGCAACCCCATGGACTGCAGCACGCCAGGCCTCCTTCTCCATCACCAACTCCCACAGTTTACTCAAACTCATGTCCATTGAGTCAGTGATGCCATCCAGCCATCTCATCCTCTGTCGTCCCCTTCTCCTCTCGCCTTCAATCTCCCAGCATCAGGGTCTTTTCCAATGAGTCAGCTCTTCTCATTAGGTGGCCAAAGTATTGGAGTTTCCACTTCAACATCAGACCTTTCAATGAAGACCCAGGACTGATCTCCTTTAGGATGGACCGGTTAGATCTCCTTGCAGTCCAAGGGACTCTCGAGTCTTCCCCAACACCACAGTTCAAAAGCATCAATTCTTCAGCGCTCAGCTTTCTTTATGATCCAACTCTCATATCCATACGTGACCACTGGAAAAACCATAGCCTTGATTAGACGGACCTTTGTTGGCAAAGTAATGTCTCTGCTTTTTAATATGCTGTCTAGGTTGGTCATAACTTTCCTTCCAAGGAGTAAGCGTCTTTTAATTTTATGGCTGCAGTCACCATCTGCAGTGATTTTGGAGCCCCAAAAAATAAAGTTTCCAGTGTTTGCTATCTTAGGTAATGGTAAATAAGAAAAATGGGGGCTCCTCTGGTGGTTTAGTAGTAAAGAATCCACTGCCAATATAGGAGACATGGGTTCAGTCCCTAGGTTGGGATTATCTCCTGAAGAAGGAAATGGCAACCCATTCTAGTATTCTTGCCTGGGAAATCCCATAGACAGAGGAGCCTGGTGGGCGGGCTACAGTTCATGAGGTCACAGAAAGAGTCAGACATGACTTAGCAACTAAACAACAACAAATAAGAAAATTAGAGGAATGTAGACAATATTGGGGAGGGAGCAGTCTTATTAATAGATAGTAAAGAGCAGTCTTAGTAATAGGTAGTAATAGATAGGGTATTGAGAAGAGAAGATATTTGATCGTCCTTTACATTTTATTTTAAAATAATTTTAGACTTACAGATAAGTTGCAAAAGTAATAGAGACAGTTCATGTAAACCCTTCATCTAGGATCCTCTGATGTTAACAACACATATAACTATAGTACAATTATCAAAACCAGAAAATTAACATAAGTACAATACTGTTAACTAAATTACAGACCTCATTTGAATTATGCCAGTTGTTTTTTTCTCCCAGTGTTCTTATTTTGTTTCAGAATTTTTTCAAGACCCACATTGTATTTAGTTCTTAAATCTCCTTAATCTCCTCTAACCTGAGACTGTTCCTCAGTCTTTCCTTATCGTTCATGACCTTGATGCTATGGATGTTGGCTGGTCAGTTATTTTATAGGATGTCACTCAACTTGGGTTTTTCTTATGTTTCCTCATGATTATATTGAAGTTATATAAGCATTTGGCCAAAATACCATGAAAGTACCATTTTGTCCCTCTCAGTTCATTATCTCAGGAGATACCTGGTGTCAGCCTATCTCACTACTCTTGATGTTACGCTTGATCAGTCAGTCACTGTGATGTCTACCAGATTGCTCCAGTGAAAAGTGACTATTTCTGCCTTCGTTTTCAATTACTGTCTTAGGAGTGAGACTTTGCTAACATCCTGTTTCTCCAGACACTTTTGCCTTGATTTTATCATTCATCAGTGGAGCGTCCCTACACAGTTATTACTGTGGTGTTTACCTAACGATAATTTTGTATTTTATCCTATAGATTATAATCCAATACTGTCATTTATTTTGATGCTCAAATTGTTCCAGCTCTGGCCAGCGGGAGCTCCTCCAGATTAACTCCTGTATCCTCCCCAGCCCTGGAATCAACCACTTCTTCAGTGACCCTGATTCCCCCCCCCTCCCCTTTTTTTTAATGGTATTTAGGAAACAAGACCTGGGCGCTAGCCGCCATCTTCTAAGAACTTTCTGTACTCTTCCACTCGCCTGTCCTTTCCCACCTCCTTTCTCTTCAGATAGTTAGCACTTCCTCACTCTGCTATGATCCCCAGGTACTCTTTTGTATCTGTCCCTCCCCTATGATAAATCTCAGCTCCTCTCTTTTGGGTTGTCTCTCACTAGTTCTGTTTTTAGTCCATTTTTTTCTACTTATTCTGATCGCAAATTTTATTTTCTAATTTCTTTAGTGAACACCTCTGGCTCAAGAACCCCTCCATGGGCCATCGCAGATACTGAAAGTTAATTTTATAGTTCACTGTAATACTTACCTTAAAGCAAAATGAATTACACTGTAGAGGCTATATGTTTGAATGTTACTTTGTTGTTCATTTATTATACTATATATTCAGAAAGGAAATATCCTTTATATTTGAGACAGTAAAATATAAGTGAGAAATATAACTCTTGTTTTTTTTTATTTATGACTGAATAAATACAGAGATTTATTGATCTGTGGAAGGTCTCAGGCCAGTTAACTCTAACTTAGAGGAAGATCCCATTGAAGCCAAGGTCATGGATAAATTCCTTAAGCGGGACGGTTAATTTTTTTCTGGAACATAGCCAAAAACTGTATTCTTGACAGCAGCTTACCATCTCACTATGTGGTTGCAAGAGGGACAGATAGATGGAGGATGGATGATTCAGCTTAAAAAGAGAGAGAGAAATCCATTCCTAGTACTAGAAAAGAAACCAAAATTACATTTACTCACAGATGGTGAGTCACCCTCAGTTGGTTTAAATGATAGCACATTATTACCACAGATGTTTCCAGAAAAAAAGACTGTTTATAATCAAGCCTTATCTCAATTATTTTAATCATCTTTTTGGGTTGTTTATAATAAAGTGAATCACTTAAAACCTCTAGAGTTTAATTCACAGGATTGTGCTGTATCTAAAGTTGATTGAAAATTCAAGCTGTGTGTTGAATAATATTTGTACTATGCCACATGACAGCACATTATAGTCTTTTGGGTGGTTCACTAATATATACTGATAAAATAATTGTTGGGTATGTAATAATAGCTTTGTACATGAGATTGATGTAAAAGAGGTTATTTCACATTGGAAATGCTGTTATAGTGAGCTCTTTGTGAAAGTGCGCAACAGTATGTACTTACTGATTTGTTCTTTCTTAAAATATAAATTAAACATTTAGATAATTTAGAACCGCCTTTTGGGTTGTTAAGAGAAGCACAGTGCCTCTTACTCATGAGACATTGGCCAGCTAATGTCAACTGAAGAAGATGAGCCAAAAGTTTTTGAAGTTTTCCTTGCGTTGCAGAACTGAAGCCAAATTTGTTGAAGAATTATTCTTCCAATTTTGGGCAAGTAAACATTAAGATCTGGAAGCCCATGGCATAGTAATTGACTTCCAACCAAATAAAATATTTTTCAATCAAATGTTATTTGACATAGCCTTGTAAAATATTTGTATAATATCCTGTGTGGGAATATATACTCTTTGGATAAATCTGTCTATATAGTTAAACAACTTGGCTGTTCAGAGTAAATAGTATTAATATCATTCTAAACATCCTCTTCTTACTGGTATTGCGTGAAGTCTGGGAAAGGCAATACCAGGTAATTAGTTTTTTGGGACCCTCCTGCATAAACAGAGACATAAAGAACAGGCTCTGAAATCCTATGATGCTTATTTCTCCTTTCGAGTTTGGAAGCAAATAAATAAAGCTAGTGTGTCCTCCAGGAGCTCAGTCAGAAGCCACAGCTCAAAGTTTCTCACTGTCTGCATCTACAGCAGGGCCCGCCCGCTGGCTCCCATTTCACCGACTAGTGAGCATTGGAGATGTCACGATGATCGGTCAGAATTCATCCAGGGATTTCCCTGGCATTGCAATGCATAAGAATCCGCCTGCCCGTGCGGGAGATACCGGTTTGATCCACGGTCCGGGAAGATGCCACGTGCTGTACAGCAACTAAGCCCACGCGCCACAACTGCTGAGCCTGCGTGCTGCAGCTGTTGAAACTCACACGCCTGGGGCCTGTGCTGCACAACTAGAGAAGCCTGTGCACAGCAACGAAGACCCAGCACAGCCACTCAAGTTAATTAATTTTTTAAAAATTCATCCAGATCTGTGCAGGTTCTCAGCCACCACCACACCACCTCATACTTCATTATGTAAAGTTTCCCGGTCCCCTCTTCGCTTCGGTTTAGTGAATTACCCATGTCATTTGAGGATTAAGAATTCTGCCATATCTAGTGTTTGAAAGTTAGGTCATGCTTTTCAGGGGGAATGAACCAGAATACAGCTCCTCTTTTACGGTAAGTAGGAAACTATGCAGGAGTAGAAGTTACTGGCACTAAGGGAACTTTTCATTTCATTCCCTTAGACACCTGATAAATTACAGAAATTAAGAGTGGCCAGACAGTAAATGAATTTTAAAGTCTTCATTTTATATCTACCTCTTAGAATCCTTACACTACTATTATTAGTTTCAAGACATACAGAAAGTTGACTGAAATTTTTAGTTTTTTCAGAGCATCTTAATACTGACTGGGCTTCCCTTGTGGCTCAGCTGGTAAAGAATCTGCCTGCAATGCAGGAGACTGGCTTCAAATCTTCCCACCTCCCATTAGGAGTCTGTCCCTGTTCCCACCCTTCTCTTGTTTCCCTGTCAATTCTGTCTCCAGGGCCGAATACTGAATGTCACTGTAGCGTGCCCACTTCTTCCTGGATGCCCCACCTCCAAGTCCACAGGAACCAACACTCATTGTATCCACAGACACAATCTTCTGCATCCTTACACATCTGCTCTCTCACGTTTCCACCCATGGGAATACGACCAGCCCGGCTCCTCCTCTGGGGCTGGGACCCAGCAGTGGCCCTCTGAGTAACTCCTGATGTTGTCTTTAACTCTTGAGCTTAAGAAGCACAGCAGTAGATAATCCCCCAGACACGCCAGCCTTTGGGCCTCTGCTTGGGCTTCCTCTTGCCCCCCTTGTTCTCCCCCAGGTCCCTGCACATCTCTCTCCTACATCTCCTTCAGGTCTTTACTCACATGAGCAAATGCAGCCTCTGGCTCAGGGAGGCCTGCTCTGACCTCCCTGCTTAAATTTCAGCACTCTCCCCCTAATTCCACCATAGTTCTTCCTTTTCCACAGCATTTATTACCTAGCCTACTATGATATGGGCTTCCCTGGTGGCTCAGCTGGTAAAGAATCTACCCGCAATGCAGGAGACCTGGGTTCGATCCCTGGGTTTGGAAAATCCCCTGGAGAAGGAAAAAGCTACCCACTACAGGCCAGTATTCTGGCCTGGAGAATTCCACGGACTAGTCCATGGGGTTGCAAAGAGTCGGACACGACTGAGCAACTTTCTCTTTCATACAACAATATGGGGATTTCCCTGGTGGCTCAGACAGTAAAGAATCTGCCTGTGATGCGGGAGACCCGAGTTCTGTCCCTGGGTTGGGAAGATCCCCTTGAGAAAGAAATGGCTTCCCACTCCAGTATTCTTGCCTGGAGAAGCCCATGAACAGAGGAAACTAGCAGGCTACAGTCCACAGGGTCACAATGAATCGGACACAACTGAGCGACTAATGTTTCATCACTTCTTATTCATACTGTGTTGTTCTTCTTCTTCTTTCAAATAACAAAAGCTCCAGGAAGGCACAGATCTGCACATTTTCACTGATGTATCTGCAGTCGTATCTGGCACATAGTGGGTGCTTTAGTATCAATATTTGCTGAATGGAAGAGAGAGACAGACAGGAAGGGGGACTGTTGACCACTGAGTGATGGTCCCAGATGCTAGTTCAAATAAAGATTGTTTTTTAGAGAACAGCTCTTTATAGACTTTTGCGAGGTCAGCTTTCTCACCCAAATATTATAGAGAAGCTAGTAAGTTCACAGTGGAGGTCCTGGTCACTGTGCTGAAATAGTTACATTTTTTACGTGTGTAATAACTGTGCCCCATTCTATAAATTCTTATAACTGCAACACACTGATCTGAAGACCTCCACTTTAGTACTCCTCATCAGTAAGTTAATTACTATGTAAATTGGCCTCACTAAATTTTTAATAGTTTCTCAGGGGTTCTCTTCTTGACTCTGACCTGCCGTGATTTCATTATAGTTCAAGCAGAGTAAAATATTCTGATTTATGTTATTAGAATAAAGTTTCTTAGGTGATCTTATTCTATTGCCAAGTCTTTCTTGAAGGGTGAAGAACATGTGGGAACTATCAGGCTTATTTGAAGCCATTTTTGTTTCCTGTATTTTTTTAAATCATTTTGGACCTTTTTTCCCTTACCATTTTCTCTTTTTGAAATATTATCTTCATTACCTTTTACTTGCAGGTGATGATTAAGAAGCACTAAGTGTAAAAGGGACAGCTCTGTGCTGGGCTTCTCTCCTTCAAAGGGGAGACAAGCTACATTCCTGCCATTTCCTTCAAGCCCCAGGGATCTCTGCAGAAGGTTAGCCAGCAGAGTGGCTCTTCCTCCCATTTTAACCCTCCTTGAGTTTCTCGTCCAGTAAAGACAGAGATCGAGTCCTATTTATGAGTTACTTCTGCCTCTCTTAGAACAGTAAACATGATCATAAATGGTTTTGGAAACTGCTGGGATAATGCTGGCTTTAGGTCCATTCAGTCCCCATGTGAGGAGTATCGTGTATAATATGTGATCTCAGATGCTCATGTGCACACCTCTCACCACACACGCAGAATGCCATTCTAGCTTTCCAAGTCACCAATTTTATATGTTATGAAGGAAGCAAATGGTAAAGCCTAACCAAGGACATTCAGACCCTCAGTTGAATCCCTCAGGGCACTTTTTTTAAGATAAGGACTATAGGAAATTTAGAAAGTGTTAGTCACTCAGTTGTGTCAGACTTTTTGCGACCCCATGGACTGTAGTCCACCAGGCTCCTCTGTCCATGAGGTTTGCCAGTCAAGAATACTGGAGTGGATTGCCATTTCCTTCTGCAGGGAATCTTCCAGACCCAGGGATTGAACCTGGGTCTCCTGCATTGCAGGCAGAGTCTTTACTGTCTGAGCCACGAGGAAAGATCCAAGGACTAAGGAAGCACAGTAGAAATTTTTAAATGTTGATATTAAAATTTCTTCTGTATAGTCTTAAGTAAGAACAAATCTGCTTACACTGAATCTCCTTCCATCAAGGTGAGGATTCCAAAAGCATGGACATAGTTGCCTGGAGCATTGTTTTCAGACGCAGGTCTCTGGATCCCATCTCAGGTTCTGATTGAGTGGTCTGATGATGAACTTCAGAATCTGGCTTTTTAAACAGTTTTCTGAGTAATCTCAATAATCTGCCAGATTGGAGAACCACTGTTGTATGGCCCAGTTTTCTCCAGTTCCTTGCCCTTGTAAAAGCCAAAGAAATGATGGCCAGCATTAACTGGCCAATCTAGTGTCTTGATAGGATTGGAATGATCTTATCTTCTTTCCTACAAATGGCAGAGAACTTTCACTTCATGAACCTTAAAATAGAAATCTTCTAATTTCTTTTAAATAGATTTCTTTTACATGTAACCCAGATATAAGAATAATACAATTATTTTGTAAAGTAAACATCAGATCAGATCAGATCAGTCGCTCAGTCGTGTCCGACTCTTTGCGACCCCATGAATCGCAGCACGCCAGGCCTCCCTGTCCATCACCAACTCCCGGAGTTCACTGAGACTCACATCCATCGAGTCAGTGATGCCATCCAGCCATCTCATCCTCTGTCGTCCCCTTCTCCTCCTGCCCCCAATCCCTCCCAGCATCAGAGTCTTTTCCAATGAGTCAACTCTTCGCATGAGGTGGCCAAAGGACTGGAGTTTCAGCTTTAGCATCATTCCTTCCAAAGAAATCCCAGGGCTGATCTTCAGAATGGACTGGTTGGATCTCCTTGCAGTCCAAGGGACTCTCAAGAGTCTTCTCCAACACCACAGTTCAAAAGCATCAATTCCTCTGAAGTACCTAGATAACAGTATTTGATGCACATTTCCTGAGTTGTGTGGCAGATATGAAAACCCCCCACTGCATGGAAGATGTTGACTACTTGACTATCATGAGCACACAGCCCCAGGCTTCCTGGAGCCTAAGGACGGATAAGGTTAACCTTGTGACCCCACTGTGTTCCTTCATCATCAGTCCGTCAGACACGTGCACAGAGTTTGAGAGAGATTTGACAGAATGTGGTCCACTGGAGAAGGGAATGGCAAACCACTTCAGTATTCTTGCCTTGAGAACCCCATGAACAGTATGAAAAGGCAAAATGATAGGATACTGAAAGAGAAACTCCCCAGGTCAGTAGGTACCCAATATGCTACTGGAGATCAGTGGAGAAATAACTCCAGAAAGAATGAAGGGATGGAGCCAAAGCAAAAACAATACCCAGCTGTGGATGTGACTGGTGATAGAAGCAAGGTCCGATGCTGTAAAGAGCAATATTGCATAGGAACTTGGAATGTCAGGTCCATGAATCAAGGCAAATTGAAAGTGGTCAAACAAGGGATGGCAAGAGTGAATGTCGACATTCTAGGAATCAGCGAACTGAAATGGACTGGAATGGGTGAATTTAACTCAGATGACCATTATATCTACTACTGCGGGCAGGAATCCCTCAGAAGAAATGGAGTGGCCATCATGGTCAACAAAAGAGTCTGAAATGCAGTACTTGGATGCAATCTCAAAAACGACAGAATGATCTCTGTTCGTTTCCAAGGCAAACCATTCAGTATCACAGTAATCCAAGTCTATGCCCCAACCAGTAACGCTGAAGAAGCTGAAGTTGAACAGTTCTATGAAGACCTACAAGACCTTTTAGAACTAACACCCAAAAAAGATGTCCTTTTCATTATAGGGGACTGGAATGCAAAAGTAGGAAGTCAAGAAACACCTGGAGTAACAGGCAAATTTGGCCTTGGAACATGGAATGAAGCAGGGCAAAGGCTCATAGAGTTTTGCCAAGATAATGCACTGGTCATAGCAAACACCCTCTTCCAACAACACAAGAGAAGACTCTACACATGGACATCACCAGATGGTCAACACTGAAATCAGATTGATTATATTCTTTGCAGCCAAAGATGGAGAAGCTCTATACAGTCAGCAAAAACAAGGCCAGGAGCTGACTGTGGCTCAGATCATGAACTCCTTATTGCCAAAAGTAAACATAGTAGCAAAAAAATTAAAGGCTATGGTCTTTTAAAATGGCGCAGCTGCTCTTTAGTCTGATTTACGTATCCTTCTTTTGACTCAGCTCCTTTTTCTTTGTTGTTTATCATCGAGTTACGTTTATTGAGCATTTGCTCCATGCCAAGTCCTCTGGTAGGAATGTTTTCTTTTTTTACAAGTGTTCTCATTTCGTCTTCCCAACGACTATCTGAACTGTAAGGAAAATTTACATTTTGCCAGTGAGAAAACAGGCAAAAGAGATTTTAGAGATAAGAGAATGGCTTGTCCAAGATGGTTTCAGTCCATCTTAGCTTTGAGCCATAAAAAAGCTATTCCTTCTTTGAAATCATAAAAATTTGTCTCCTCCTAACTCACAAAGCCATTTGCCTATTAGATCAATTTGTTTAACCTAAAACATTCATAATACACATAATTAAGTTCTTGGTTTTGACAGTATCTATATACAGTGTTGTAATCTTTGGAATGTTTGAACAGTTGTACCCATAGCTACTTGAAGGAGTATTAAAACACTCTTGAGGTTTTCTCATATGTAATGATGGAATTGTACTACACATGCAGTCGCTTCATGTTGTATTTCCTTTTAAGATAGGTATTCTTGATAAACAAACTGACTCATATTTATTATAATGTCTTACGTTATTTTTGTTTAATTAAACATCGTAGATTTGTAAGCAGTTTATAGGCTATTTTGTCTTCCTTTCAGTGGATAAAAATTAAGCTTAATTTTTATTTTTTTACTTTATGATCTCAAAGATTATAAAAATTTGGTCTTTATTATCATTACATCTTACATATAGTTATGAAAACTAGAAGTCTTAATTGAAAAATGATAGATACCTGATTTTTCTATACAAAAAGAGATCTTTGCCCGGTTCTCCAAATCGTAGTTTCCAGTGACAAAGAGACACAGTTCATTATGCAAGGGCAGCTCTAAAAAATGTTGATCCCCTTCCTTTGAAAAGGGGATCAGATTAATTTGTTACTTTATCCTTGCTGCTAAGCTGCTAAGTCGCTTCAGTCGTGTCCAACTCTGTGCGACCCCATAGACGGCAGCCCACCAGGCTCTGCCGTCCCTGGGATTCTCCAGGCAAGAACACTGGAGTGGGTTGCCATTTCCTTCTCCAATGCGTGAAAGTGAAAAGTGAAAGGGAAGTCGCTCAGTCGTGTCCAACTCTTAGCAACCCCATGGACTACAGCCTACCAGGCTCCTCCGTCCATGGGATTTTCCAGGCAAGAGTACTGGAGTGGGGTGCCATTGCCTTCTCCGACTTTATCCTTACATCTCTGCTATTAGTTTTAATATACTTATTTTCTTTGGTATGATCAGAAATTTATGATTCATAAACTAAAATTTCCTAAAAAGAGAATATACTGTGTTGGTTAAAAAACAGAACCAGTTATCATTCTTTATTTGTCCCAATCTTGACTTTTCTATCAGGTTGACTATATGAAAGTTACTGATATTGTTTCATTGCCTCTACAGTTACTGCTCAAGTCATTTATTACAATCCTTGCAGAATATTTTGTAATCTAATATATGGAATAATGCCAAGAAATAATAAAACCAAGAAATAATGGCTCCCAGATAGTTACAGAACTATATATTTTTAATGGATGATAAGTGAAGACTGAATTAGTTCTGATAAAAAGGGTGACTAACAAATTATATATAACAGTTTCTTTTCTGAGTTCTGTATATTTTTTTAATATTCTCAATACAGCTTTTCTGCATAGGTTTTTTTAAGTAAAAGAATAAGAAAACTAAATAATTGTATTTGGTTCTTATGATTTTTGAAGGGCTGTTCTTAAATTAAGCATGTAGCCCAAAAGTTTGGAAAAAAAAATTTTTTTTTTTGTTTGAAAATTTTTAAGGTGATATAAGACTTTAAAGAAACCAAAGTCCACTGTCTTATTAAACACTAATATGATTCATTACACATAGCAAAATGGTCCTTTGAAGGAACAAAACTGCTTTCATTATGGTGGCTTTCATTTCTGGGGCAAGTTGGAAGGGGCAGTGATTGGCATATAACTAATTACACCGAGGTAACTGCTAAGTATCTGGCCATACAGTTAGTTTTTTATACAGCATTTGTTGGTTTTAGAAGATTTGAGGACCTAAAACCCTAACACAGTTCTATGAAGACTGTGAATACAACTGATACTTAACAGTGAATCTGAGACAATTCATTTATTAACAGTTTTTGTTTTCTTGTCAATTCAGCACACCAGGTTCTTTATAGAATTCTTGCCTGGGAGGTTTGAGAACAGTAAGAAATACCTTAGACACTGAACACAACTGTTAGAAATCTAATCCATTTTGAAACTTGGGAATAGTGATAAGTCTTTAACCCAAGCATAGCTTAAAATATGAAATTTGGACAAATAGTTGAGGGGATTTCTCACATGATCTTTCAAATGAAACTGATTCTGTTACATTTAAATAGGAAAGAGTTTTTTTTAAAGCACTTAGTCAACTTTTCTCTGGTACTAGCTAAGTTAAACCGCAAATTTTTGCTCAGTGAGATTGGAAGAAATATATTTGATACCCATTTTCAGAAGTAGGTTGAGTCTCAAGAATAATAACTTGTTCATAGTTGTACATCATACCTAGAATGAAGTCAAGGTGCTGGCCACTGATAATCCACCCTCTTTTTTTTTTAATTTTTAAAATTGTGAGACAATGAATATCCATGTAATCACTATTCAGAATAAGAAATGGAACTTTGCCAACAGCCCAGAAGTCCCAGTGTATGTGCCCTGTCCCTCTATGAATACACACTGTCTTGACTTTGGAGAGGATTATCTTCTTTTTCTTTATAACTTTACCATCTGTATGTATAGTGCCAAACAGTATGGTTTCCTGTTTTCAAACATTTTGTAAAAGGAATCATGCAGTTTATTTTCTTTTACACCTTTCTTTGTTCACTTAATGTAGTTTATGGGAGATGTTTATATTGTTACACAAAGTTTACTCCTTTCCACTGATGTATTAGTATCACATTGTGTAAATAGTCCATGATTTATGCATTTTACTAACAGTAAACATTTAGATTATTTCCAATTTTATGCTGCTAAAAGTTCTCATGCTGTCTTATATATCAGTATGTATGTATATATTTTAATCTCATTTGATTTTAAGCTTCTTGGTGTATTTTCTATATTTATATTCCTTCCATAGTGTTTAACATAATACACTGCCTTGCACAGAATACCTCCTTATTAAATATTATTGAATTAATTTGTTAGTTCATTAAGCATGGTTGAAAATTAGCTTAAGAATACTTTTTAAAATTTGTTTATTTTAATTGGAGGGAGGCTAATTACTTTACAGTATTGTGGTGGTTTTTGCCATACATTGACATGAGTCAGACTGATACCCTACTAGATAATACCCACTGCAGAAAACAACTATAAAGCTCAGACGGATAATACAAAATAACTGTAAAACTCAGACAAATAGTACAAAACACAACTACCTATAGGTACTGAAGAGTGAATAGAAGCAAAGAGACTCTGGCGGGGAGTTCATGCTCATTTAGAAGAGGGAAACAGAAAGCTATATAAGTAAAGCCATGTGCATGACTTTAGCCTGGGACTAAGCACAGTCCATGGAGTTTATTGTGTGGTGGCAAGGGACTCACATGGAAAAACTCTTAGACCTGGAGAACCTCAAAAGTGAGGCTGGCAAAGTGTGAGTGCTGAAGAGAGTAACAGAATCCCAGAAAGGGAAGAACCAGAAGAGAAGCCCCCAGATTGTATCTGTCTACACCTCTGAGTGATGCCTGAACCGCATGTGAGAAACAGACTCAGAGCAGCTCAGCCAGTGACCAAAATTCTGAACTCAGACCAGACTTGCCACCAAAAGATGCAGAAACATAAACAACTGCAAGAAAACTGGTAGAGAGTGCGCTTTCACTTGGAGGATGGAAAATAGCACATTTCCCGTCTCTGAGATCTTTTAGCTTGAGGCCAATTTCAGTCCTAGGCATACACAGCAGAGATGGGACATATGGGGAAAGATGTAGCCTTCCTGGCCTGAAGAACCAAAAAAAGAAGCTGAGAATCCATGAACTCTGAAAATAGTGGAGGTGTCCCAGAAGAGGAGGAATCAGAGAAGAGGGTCCCTAAAGTCTGTCTACCTATACCTTGAACTAAACATTGAACTACACATCTGTAGACTTTAAGCAGCCTAGCTAAAAACAGAAGATCTGAACAGAGATACAGAGTTTGCAGTTCAAAAGCAGACAAGAATCTCCACAACTTTATGTTATTCAGGATGCAATCCAAAGTTTCCCAACATCCAAGGAACCAAGAAAATGGAACATGTTCTCTGCACAAAAGAAAATCAATTGGGATCAACCTGAAAACGAACCAGATGTTGAAACTAACAGACAAGGATTTAAAAGCAGTTACCGTAACTCTCCTCAATGTTTTCGTTGCATGAAACATGTTTTTAACACATGAAAATCTCAGCAGAGACATGAGAAGGCTCAACTGAGAAATAATGACAATAAAAAAGTCAGTAGTTTGCAGATATGAAATACTAACACCAAACAGAATAAATATAAATAATCCCACATCAAGGCACATTATTGTCAAAACTGTTGAAAGCCAATAATAAAGACCAAGAGAAAAAATGGCATGGTACATACCGGGGGACAACAATCCAATTAACATCCCTTCTTATTAGAAACTCTAGAGTGTTGAAGAGAATGGAACAAAGTCTTTAAAGTGCAAAAGAAAAACAATTAGTCAACCCAGAATTCTGTATCCAGTGAAAAGACCTTTCATGAATGAAACCAAAATAAGACATCAAGTAAAAGAAAATCAAGAAACCTTGTTGGCAGCACACTTGCATTATAAAAAAATGCTAAGAAAGTCCTTTGAGCTGAATGAAAATGGTATCAGATGGAAACTCAGATTTTCAGATGCAGAAAGAAGGCCTGTTTACCAGAAGTGGCAAATATCTAGATAAATGAAAAATATTCATATCTATTCTGTCTCTATTTTTCTTCCTTTCACTCCCCCTTTTTTGCTTAGTTTTTTTTCCTCTTTATTTTTAAATAAGCTATATAGTTATTTTTACTGTATTATAGTATAGTTGATTTGAAGTATTGTGTTTCTGCTGTACAGCAAGGTGAATCAGTTATACATATACATATATCCACTCACTTTTAGATTGTTTTCTCATAAAGGTTATTACAGAGTTCTGAGTAGAGTTCCCTGTGCTATACAGTAGGTCCTCATTAGTTATCTTAAAACCAAAGTTATCACATTGTCTTATCGGATTTATAATGTATGTAGATGTACGATACACACACATACACTCACACCCACAGAGCTGTAGCATAAAGGATAAGAGACAATGAATATGATCCTGTGTGATGTGGTCCTGTATGACATCCTGCATTTTCCCTGAAGTGATCGATTATTATCTGTTATTTGACTATGAAAGGTTAAGGGTATACATTGTAACCCTAGGGTAGCCACAATTTTAAAACATAAGAAAATCAACAGCTAAAAATCTAACAGAAGAATTAAAATAGAAATCTAAAAAATATTCAAATAATTACCCGCCCCTCTTCCCGGGTAGGAAGGGTGGAACAAAGGAACAAGACAGGATTCACACAGAAGCAAAAACTAAGATGATAGAGACTTCTCTGGTGATCCAGTGATTAAGAATACTCCTGCCAGTTCAGGGGACACAGGTTCAACCTCTGGTCCAAGAACTAAGACCACACAATGAGAAGCTTACACGCCGCAGCTAGAAAGTGGCCCCCACTTGCCACAGCAAGAGGAAGCCTGCGCACAGCAACAAAGACCCTGCAGAGCCAAAAATAAATAGTTTTTAAAAATAAAGTGAGAGACCAAGCTAAACATATCAATAATTAAATTAAGTGTTAATGCACTGAATACTCACTAAAAGACAGGGATCATCAGAATGGATAAAATAAGACCCAACTATACACTGTCTGCAAAGGATGTGCTTTAAATATAAAAGTATAGGTGGGTTGAAAGCAAATGATGGAAAGAAAATCAAGTAGCTTACAGACAGTAAGCATAAGAAGATTAAAATGGCTGTATCAGCGTCAGCTGTGCTCTGCTTAGTCACTCAGTCATATCCAACTCTTTGCAACCCCATGGACTATAGCCCTCCAGGCTCCTCTGTCCATGGGGATTCTCCAGGCAAGAATACTGTAATTGGTTGCCATGCCCTCCTCCAGGGGATCTTCCCAACCCAGGGATCAAACCCAGGTCTCCCACGTTGCAAGTGGATTCTTTACTGTCTGAGCCACCAGCGAAGCCCAAGAATACTGGAGTGTGTAGCCTATCCCTTCTCCAGGGAATCTGCCCAACCCAAGAATCGAACTGGGGTCTCCTGCATTGCAAGCAGATCCTTTACCAGCTGAGCTACCAGGGAAGCTCCCTAACATCATCTATTATAAAACCTAAGATGAAGGGGATACTTCAAAATCATCAAAACATCAGAACACAACATAATAATTATAAATCTATATGCACCAATGACAGAGCTTCAAAATCATGAAGCAAAAAAATAGACAATTCCACCATTATTTTAAAAATTTTAACAGCCTCCTCTCAGCAATTGGTAGAACAACTAGACAAAAAAAGAATCAGCAAAGGCATAGGACATTACTTTGACTTGATTGATATTCAGAGACCACCTTACCCAGTGATGGGAAATTCATCATTTTGAATGCATATGGCACATTTACCAAGATAGACCAGAATACTGAGCCATAGAGCAAGGCTCAATAATTTTTAAATCATTGAAGCTGAATTAGATAATTAGAAATCAGTATAACACTAGAAAAGGCAAAATTGTGACCGAAAAACAGATCCGTGGCTGCCTTGAACCAAGGGGGACAGGGCCGGGATCAAGTACAAAGGGCCAGGAGGGGCCTCTCCCCTGTATCGTGATGGTTGCATGATTATATACAAACAGCAAAATTCATCAAATTGAACATTGAAATTAGTGACTTTTAATTGTATGGTGCTTGTTGCTGTGTGCAAGCTTTCTCTAGTTGTGGCAAGTGGGGGCTACTCTCAAGCAAAAAAAGAAGCAAACAGTCAGTTTGATCATTTTCACCTCATAAAGGCTTCCCATTGCCTTGGCTTTTCGTACTGCAGGTGGTGTAGGCACACGGGCTCAGTGGCACAGGGGCTTAATTGCTCCACAACATGTGGGATCTTCCCAGACCAGGAATCGAACCTGTGTTCCCTGCATTGGCAGACGAATTCTTAACCACTCGGCCACCAGGGAAGCCTCCCCTGCCCCAAGGGGTTTTTAAAACAACGTGAACAACTCACTCCTTCCCAGGTGTCTTTAGGAAATGAACATTCTGCACTTTATATTGTTATTTCATTTTCATGTAAATCTTCATATACGAGTCAAATGACCAGAAAAATCATTTTGTGCGGCTGCAGGCTCAAAACCTAGACAACATAGCACTTGCTATTACATTGGAGTTGTGAATTACTTGAACAATTACAATAGTACATTTTACCGAAACATCTTTCAGTGGCTTACTTCTGGCATAATCTCTGTCGCATGGAGAGCACGCGACAAGTATGAAATAACTTACAGGGTCATCTAGAAGTAGGCAGGCATTGGCAGTTTTTCTTAATGTTTCTCCCAGACTCCCAAAACATCATAATACTTTTCATATGGTTGCAGCTATGGTCATATTTGTATTTATACATACACACTTACTGCTGGTATGTGTGTGTGTGTGTGTGTGTGTATCACCCATCCGAATGTAGGCTCACATACACAAACAGAAAGATTATTCCCCAAAATGAAAGTATTTACTTACTTTGAGTAGTAAGATTAAGGGTGGGCTGGGTTGGTTTGGTTGCTTGCTTGCTTTGCTTTCTGAAGATTCCCTTAAATGTTGTTCTGCTGCAGTAACAGGGTGCTCCTGCTAACACATTTCTGACATTGCTCTGTCTAAATGGAGGATAAACATGACCGCAGCCTCTACAGGAAAATATGTGCTAGCAAGCTTTTAAGTGTGTAGGGTTTAAACTCTTCCCATGTTATATCAGATCCTTACTGTAAATTAGCCAGACTCTTTCCCAGCAGAAAATAATAATTATGTCTTCCACTGGAAAGAGCACTTCATAAAACATTTTTTTTCTAGTAAACAGAGTAAACATTCTTTTGATCCCTCTGCTTCCCTACCTCAAAACTTAAACTACCATTCCTTGTTTCCAAGACTCAGAGCAGAAAATGTTTTGAATTCTCGGTGTTGGAAAAATTCTGATATTTTCTAGCCTTTCCCACTACCCCCATCATCAAAATGTGGATAAAATTGCGAGTCTGTAGTTTAGCTTATTGTGCCTGTTGCCAGTTTCCCAAGGAAGGATCCCGAAATGTGTGTTTTTCTCTTGATCCTGTCATTGCCTCCCTGTTCATCCTTCACTGAGCCTCCTGGTACCTACATCTGCTCAGCTGTGTGTTGGTCCTGTTTGTTGTTGGTGACGCCGATCCTTGGAGGGAAGTTCAAGGAGAGGTGTGAGGAGTAGTGGGCATAGGGGAGCACCCCCCATTCAGACCTGCACCCAGCCAGCAGGACCTCTGTCCTCAGGAGCCACATACTCAGCTCTCAGACAGGAAAGTATGGTGACTCATGTTGACAGAAAAGGACCTTGAAGGAAGGAAAAGCATCCTGAAACAGGGAGTTTCCCTGGCTCCTTCTCAGAATAAGGACCTCATCCCCGGGGTCACCAGTCCTCATCCATTGTCTGGCTGTAAAGGCCGTGCTATCCGTCCTTCTCCAGCACGGAGGCAGCGCTGAAGCTGGGTCCCTGACCTGGACTCTGAGTTGATGGTCATCTGGAGAAACCCTGCCCTGCCCGCCTCCCCCCGGCTCATCGACGACCTCTCTTATCAGGACTCTGTGAGTCTAGTCACGTCAGGCCTTTTCCACGGCAGTTTTGACGTTATCGCTCTCTAAGCCTTCCGCTCCTCTCTCCCTGACTTACATGCCATCCAGCTCCTGAACTTGAGTCTGACGGAAAGCAGCCACATCCAGAAGAAAATGGAAAAATGTTTCAGTTCTCTTGGAACTTACCATATAAGAAACTCATGTGCTTTGCAGAATATTTACAAGAAACAGTTCTTGAGATTAATTAAAGGCCTCAGATGTGCTTTTTGGCCGTTAAACTCAAGTCATTTGTGGCTCTGTCCACAAAGCACTTTAAATAACTCAGTTTTCATGTTAGGAACCAGGCTCATTCTCCTACCACAGGTAATGAGCCCTATTTTTAAATTAAACCTTTCAGTTGTGCTGGTTTTCTCAATTTAAAAGTACCATGCACCGTTACTATATATGTAGATCATTGACATTTGACGTGGTTCGTAAACATAATATTGAAAATTTTATTTTTGCCCTTGATTTATAAACTGTCACGTGACTGATCAGAGTCACAACTCAGATGGTTTTAAAAGAACCTAGGAAACGTCTTTCCTTTCTGTTACCAGATGATTTGACCTTTGGTATAAATAAACCTTTACTGACTCCCTGAAAGTGAATGCATAGACTTCTTCCGCTCGTCTGGTCCCGGAGACAGCTCACCTCAGTGTCACCAAGAATCTAAGAGTGGAGTCCAAGAAAGAATACATCTTGTGGTCCTAAAACCATGAAGAAAAGAAAAAAAGACGAATCGAATGCTTAAGGAAGCTAGAGGGCTCGTTGGCTTTTCCTCTGTCTGGGTTTTCTGCGTTATTCTTGCTGGATGAAATTAGCATTCTCCCTCTCCGTAAGCCTCGACCGTGTCCTCATTGCTGCTGTGACGTGCTTTTGCGAGAGTGAGGCTAATCAGGTCCAGGTTCCTTACTGCTAGTTCAAGCCTGCGAGCCTCTTGAACGCTCACTAGTTTCAATTTTGTTTTCTTTATTTTTTATAATTAAGGGCCTGAAGCCATTATTTAGAACTTTTTCTCTTCTCCCGCCTTCAAGTGTTCACTTGACTATTTTATGTTAGGGTAATTGTGTGTGTTTTCTAAGCAAGCCTAAATTAGAGATGTTAAATCTGTCAAGCTAACCTTTGATGAAAATTTACTTGAAGTGAGCACACACATTTTTAAGCATATGCTTTGACCAATTCTGAATTAATGTGAAAAAATATTCTATAAGATTTATTTTTTGCATTTTAAGCATAAATACAGCATCTGTGGTTGTATTTATGAGAATTGCTTTTTCATTTACTTAAACATATAGATATTTGTTTCTTTTCAAGCTTAAAATGTAAATGATCTTGCAATTAATTACACTATTTACTTTTCCAGTGAAGTTGTTTCCGTACTTTGAGGTACTTTCTATGTAACTCCCCTCAGACTGACTTCCTGTATTTTTCTCTTATTTATCTGAGTATTTTTTGGTTTTAGGTATTGCATTTCCCCAGTTCTAAAGCTAAACTCATTGGTTTTGGTCGGCCGGGGGGAATAAGTTTAAATGATGAAGACCATTGAATCTGCTGTTCTAATTTTAATAGGCATATGTTTGTAGCCATGCAGGTTAAAAGGCCCAGTAAAATAGAAGGGAATCTAGCACGGGGGTGTCATTTCTTAAAGGGATACCACATGTTTGTGAAGCCCTCGTAGTCGCACTTGAGCGAGCTGTGAATGGAGTCTGGCAGCTGCCCTGTTTGCTCGGGGCTGGCTGGCCCAGCAGTGATAAGCAATAGACAGGCTGGCTCCTTCAAGGAGTCTCGCAGTAAAGTCAGAGCTCTCAACAGTTCTGAAACTCACTGGCCGACTTTCCCCTGTGGGCCATTTATTTATCAGGAAATGAAATTGGTTACAGGGTTTCTCACATTGCCAAACCTCACTGACGAAATCTGGTTTCTTCCAAAGTTCAGGAGGAGCCTTAACTCTTTACTGTTGCCCAGCATTTCATGCCTTGATGACGGGTACCTCTGTCCATACTAGGATTTGAGGAACCTCACACGGAAAGGGCTGGAGTGAGGAGCAGGCCGTGGAGTGGGCCTGGGGGCTGCTTCCATAGGTATAAAAGATGACCCTTTGGGATAGGATTTTCTTTTTCAAGGGGCTTTTGCCAGTGGCTCAGATGGTAAAGAATCTGCCTGCAATGTGGGAGACCCAGGTTCTATCCCTGGATCAGGAATATCCCCTGGAGAAGGGAATGGCTACCCTCTCCAGTATTCTTGCCTGAAGAATTCCATGGACAAAGAACCCTGAGGGACTACGGTCCATGGGATCACAGAGTCAGACACAGCTGAGCAACTTTCACTTTCAGTTTCTTTTCTTTTTCAGTGTTGATACCTTCATCTTTCAAAGTGAAGTGTCAGTTTCATAGAACTGATTTTTTTTTCATTAAAAAAAAAAAAAAAGGCCTTTAAACATGACACGAACCACCTTATTGGCAGCATATCCTTGTAACTTAGACCAAAGATCATTGTTTAAATTTTGTGAAACTGCAAGGAATAAAAATAGACTCTTGGAGTTGTGCACAGAGCTGTACGGCATAGAGAATGTTTGGGTAAGTGAAGGTTAAATTATTACAAAGTATATAATCTAGTTCATATGTTTAAGGAGCGGAACTAGGCTAAATTATCTAAAATATTCTGACGTACTGAATCATTTCATTTTGTAAAACAGAATCTGACTAGCAGGGCATTTGGCTGTGTGCTGGTCTGTGGAGTGCAGTCTACAGTCTCGACCTCCTGTGTTTGGAATTAGCAGGCCCAGAGGTAATACGCAGCAGGCATGTGGCAGTTATTACGGCTGTGGAAGTGGCTGCTAGCTAATTGATAGCAGTAGCAGCTAGGAACAGCCTTATTTAATTTTCAATAGTTCCTATGAAAAGATGCTATAAATGAGAACCTTTGTCTTACCATTATTGTCCTTTCTCTGACATTAAGCATCTAATATTTAATGTATGCACTTGGTAATATTTAGGAGTGAATTCTTTAGATTCTTTCTTTTCCCCCTCTTTGGAGAGACTTTTCTTTCAACTTTTAGCCCTGATTATTTTAGGCCCCCAAGTTAGTAAAGAATTACTGTCAGTAAACACTAGTTCCCTTGATTGGCATAGCTCCTGTTTGCTAAAAATATATAAAGTCACAAAACCAACCCTTAGCCCATGCAGGCCAGTGACTTTGCTCATAATCTGAACCCCAAAGAGACACACTGGTTGCATAAAAGGTCAATGAATGAATCATTTTCTCTCTTCATCACTAGAGCTAAGCTTTTGTGAACTTGAATTGCACGTAGAGCATTGTGTCCATGGTTTCCTTTGTATCCCGGAGTGTTACACAGACTGAAGTGGGTGGTTCCTTGTAGTCAAGAGGGATCTTAGTTTTCTCTATTCAGTTTCAGTATGTTTGTAGCAAAAGACCATATTTGGGGCATTGAAAGCACAGCCTTTCTTTTAAAATGTATGTTAGAGGAATTTCACAAGGAAAGTAGTCAGATAATATGTCTAGCTCTTTTTCTTGTTTCTCACAACCTCTGCCATTAAATAAGTAGCAGTCTTATTAAATTTGTGCATTCAGCCTTCTTCCTGTTGATACAGAGATGAGAAATAATAGCAAGTAAGGTGCTATAAAAGATTTGCCTTCCTCTCTGACCATCTTTATCTCCGCCCTAAACTGCAGGATCTGAAAATGAAAAATCAGGGAGTATTTTAGTCCTTTGTACTTGTTCTCCATATTCTCTCACAGAGCTTCTTGTCATTAACAGTCCCTGTTAAAGAAAAACACCGAGCCGTATTGAGGGGTTTTCAGATCAGGATATAATGGGGTACAAGGAACCGTGTGGGCTCTGGGTCATTACATTGATTTATGTTGTTCCCACAAATCCTCAGACCTCTGAGTCCTTGAATAAATATCTCCAACATCCGGTGACTACCATTCCTATTCTTACAAAACTATTAATTGCAATTAGGATTTGCTTGCTTTTCATTTATTTGTTCAACTAGCATTGATTGAGCAGCAGCTTCGGTCTGCAAAGCACTCTGCTAGAGGTTGTCCCTGAAAGAGCCTTCTCGTTAGGAGGGCGCAGCTCACAGAGCCGCAGTCCAAGACTCTTTTTCAAATGAGAACTCAAGTTAGATTAGGGGATGCAGATGGCAAAGGAGGGCACAGCTCACACAACCGCAGTCCAAGACCCCTCTGTTTCAAATGAGGACTCTTAAGTTAGATTAGGGGATGCAGATGACAAAGGAAAGAGACCGCTCCAACCCTGCAGGTCTTTGAGGGGCCTTGATTTCTCTGACTAGAAATAAGTGACAATGGATAGAACATGGACCCCACCCCAGTGCCCCGAAGCGTGCAAATGGAGAGGCAGGCAGGATGCTGTCAGTCTTAAGAGTGAATCGTGTGTCCACTGCTGTGGAGTTTGGGGCAAGTTACTTAACCCTCACGGCACGTCAGTTTCTCACCTCCAGGGCAGATCTGTCTCATAGCTTTGCTTCCCTCCTGAGGTGGCTGGGGAAATGTAAGAACCAATAATGCAAAGTTCCTGGCACAGAGTAAGCCCTCAGTAATTGTTAGCCAACGTCATTTTCCCATTATCTGCCAACCTCACTCTTCAGCAGCAAAACCAAGAACAAAAGCTGTAAGTTCTAAACAATCAAATTCTGCACATTTGATTCCTGGAGGAGGGCTATGAGCCCTTTGTTTACAGCCTGATATATGATCTTAACAAGCTTGGCCATCTGGTTCTCAAGACTATAAGAGATCAGAAGCCACAACTTAAAAGAACTTCCACATAGTAGGTCAACAGTAGTGAAAATCAGGGGCCACTTGTCCTGGTATAACAAGGGAAAGAATGTAAAACCAACACATGTGAATCTTACTTTACGTTATCTTCTAGGAACTTTTGCACATAATTCATCAAGAGAAGTTGCAGGTCTATAGAGGCTTTGACCCTGGGGAAAGGGTGGGGCAATTATAGGATCTCCAGTTGAGGTCATCTCTGTCTTAGAGAAACATAAGGCCTCATCTTTCAGAACAGCACATCACTGACCCAAGCCCAAAGAAGGCTCAAAGCACTAATCTGAACGCTCAAAACAGAGAAGTTCCTGTTGTTGTTGCTCAGTTGCCAAGGCGTGTCGGACTCTCTGCAGCCCAGGGACAGCAGCACACCAGGCTTTCCCGTCCTTTGCTGTCTCCTGGAGTTTGCTCAGATTCATGTCCGTTGAGTCAGTGATGCTGCATGATTTTATTTAACTGGTTGGTGGGTCTGATATTTCAGTTTGAAAGGAATCATAGTCAGATCCTCATAAACAGTAACTTTAAAATTCTTTTTAAGTAGGAACTGGTTTGATTTATAGTAATTTACCCACTCCAGTATTCTTGCCTGGAGAATCCCATGGACGGAGAAGCCTCGTAGGCTACAGTCCATGGGGTCGCAAAGAGTCGGACACAACTGAGCAACTTCATACACACAGGTTAGGCACCATTTTTCATGATCACATCAGTAGCTCTGTCAGGACTCGGTTGTCTCATTTAACTCACACATCACTCCATCTAGAAAGTTCCATGTTGTGAAGTGAGGCTGAGCCAGCGGATCTGACACTGAAGCTCTGCTCTGTCTGTAACCAGCCTATTGTGCTACTGCTTTTGTTTTGTTCATGCTTCCTCAGTATACATGCTATTCTCAATATTAAAAGAAAAACTAAAAACTTGGTATTACAGATTTTTATCCTGATTCCAGTGTTTTTAAAAGACACTTTAGGGACTTTACTGGTGTTCCATTGGTTAAGACTGCATTTCACTACAGGGGGTGCTGGTTTGATCCCTAGTCTGGGAACTAAGATTCTTTATGCTGCATGGCATGACCAAAAAAAAAAAAAAAAAAAGACACTTTAGTGTATGTATTTATGAAAAGAACTGTCAATTCCATGTTTACTGTTTACAGTTCACATTTACAATTCACATTTACTGTTAGAGTTGGCCCTGCCTGTATCTCACAACTGTACCACTCTCCAGTTGAAGAAACAGGCAGTTTGGAATGTAGTCACTCCTGAAGAAAAAATAGGAGAAGCCATGTCCTTGTTTTAAATGTCCACTCTTATCCTCAGCATATGAGAGCTGCACATGGTATTGAAGTTGTAACAAAAGCAGCCAAGTGCCAGGGTTCACTTTGCGGGTTGTTTTTTTTTTTTTTTTTTTAATTTTATTTTATTTTTAAACTTTACATAATTGTATTAGCTTTGCCAAATATCAAAATGAATCCGCCACAGGTATACATGTGTTCCCCATCCTGAACCCTCCTCCCTCCTCCCTCCCCATACCATCCCTCTGGGTCGTTTCAGTGCACTAGCCCCAAGCATCCAGTATCGTGCATCGAACCTGGACTGGCATCTCGTTTCATACATGATATTTTACATGTTTCAATGCCATTCTCCCATATCTTCCCACCCTCTCCCTCTCCCATAGAGTCCATAAGACTGTTTTGATTTGTCTTACACTTCTCACTTCCAGCAGCCCAGACTAACAAAAAACTCTTCAAATAATTTAAGAAACCGTATTCTCTGCAGTTCCCTTCGTTTCTCAGGAACAGCATCGGAGTGTACCCGTTCGCTCCTATAAGCCTCAGGGTTTGTGGGAAAGATACAGAGGAGCCAGACAGGGTTTTTCTCACTCTTAAGGAAGTGGACAAAAATATGCCTTCCGTCAGCATTCATTGTTATAACAGGGAGATAAGAGATAATTTAGAAACCCTGTTTCAACCCCTTTATTTCATGAATAGAGAAATGAAGAGAATCGACTCATGGCCCAAGGTCACAGACTGCAGGGGCAGATACATCCCCAGAGCCAGGTTTCCTGATCCATTTGTACTGTGTGACACTTCTCAACATTCAAGGCGTACTGGACCTCCTAATGTCAGGCTAAATCATCCATCAAAGCAGCCTCAAAATTTTTGAAAGTCCAACTATTACTAGTAATTGGCTCTTGGCTGTTCTTTATATAGAAAAATGATACCATGAGTTTGTGCTTGCTGTTGATGACGTGTTTGTGTTCATTCCAGTACTCTTTCCCTGACCTGTCTTCTTTATAACCAACCCTAAAGGACCACTTTTGGAGCATTGCATGGCCTGTCCCAGTAACATCGCAGGTCTGGACATTCTCAGGCTAGGCCTCAGGGGCTCCGTGTTCTAGTACCGTGTTTTTAGAGCTGCATTTCGGGGTTGTATTTGAATGTACATGAGCACAGTAGACAATGGGTCAGTCTCATAATCTGAAGGGCCTAAATTCAAACCTCAGAGAGGGCAGTGCAAAGCTTTTCGAGTTCCCTGGTGGCTCATGATAAAGAACCTGCCTGCCAATGCAGGAGACACGGTTCAGTCCCTGGGTCAGGAAGATCCCCTGGAGGAGGTCATGGCAACCCACTCCAGTATTCTTGCCAGGAGGATTCCATGGGCAGAGGAGCCTGGTGGGCTACAGTCCATGGGGTCGCAAAGAGTCGGACATGACTGACTAACACTTTCAGTTGTACTTTCAATAAAAGTTTGGCCTGTGTGCTAAAGTTGAACAAATGTACACTCCTTGGTGTACTCCTAACATGAATTCATGCCCTTGCGTGCCAGGAGACACGTATGAGAATAGCTATACCATCATGGTTCATAGTAGTCAAACCTAGACACAACCCAGTGTCCATTAGTAGTAGAATTAATTTAAAAACTGTGAGGTGTGTTTAAACAATAGAGTACTGGATAGCAGTGCAAACGAGTGAACCATAGCAAGCCCACTGTGTGTGAACCTCACATGTGTAACGCTTAATGAAACACTCCAATGAAAGGGTATATATGCTGTGTGATTTCATTAATATGAAGTTCAAGGAGAGGCAGGCCTCAAAGATGGTGCTAAAGAATGCAAATGTAGGTGGTAGAGGTACAAGATAGAATAAGAAAGTGATGCCGTCAAGGTCAAGACGGTGGTAATGAGGAATGCTGTGGGAGTATTCTTTGTCCAACCCAAGCGGTGGTAACAGGAGTGCTTGCCTTGTACCAGCTTAGTTGTCCTGTACTTGTGTTTGTGGACTTTTGTGTCTGTGTGTTATATTTCATAACAGAAAAGGCTACAAACGGTGAGGCAGTCCTTGAAGACTCCTTTATTTCAAAAATGAGTTAAATATAGTAAGTCATTGAAATGTTAAACAAGGAGATTTCAGTGAAGGCAAAAATATTTTTATCAGTATGTAAGATTCTTCTCCCTGTTTTTGTTTGCATTTAGAAATCAAATTATTTCTCTCTCCTAAAATATAATCTGGCTTCCCTGGTGGCTCAGTGATAAAGAATCTGCCTGCCAATGCAAAAGGCTCAGGTTCAATCCCTGGGTGGGAAAGATCCCTTGGAGGAGGGCATAGCAACCCACTCCAGTATTCTTGCCTGGAAAATCCCATGGACAACAAGCCTGGTGGGCTACAGTCCACGGGGTCGCACAGAGTCGGACACAACTGAGCATGCACACGGGCTCAGAGGAATATGTATCGAAATGTTTAATAGTTGTTGTATTTGGACTGTGGAGCTGATGATAATTTTTTAAATCCTTGTTTTAAAATTTTTTCTTAAGTGAATAATGTATTTTACTATGAGACATGAGGTAGACATTTTGTTAAAATTTCAATTAAAAAACACATTCATTCTGATTGCCATTATTTTAAAAAATAGCAAACGTTGGTGAGGGGGATATAGAGAAATTGGAACCTTTGTGCACTATTGGTAGGACTGTAAAATGGTGCAAGGACTATGGAAAACAGTTTGGAGGTTCCTCAGAAAATTGAAAATAGAGCTACCAGTGGTCCAGCAAACCCACTCCTGGGTATATATCCCAGAGAACTGAAGGTAGGGTCTCAGTTGTTCCTGCTCCTTGTTCCCAGCAGCACTCACTGTTTCATCATAGCCAAAAGGTGGACAAATGAATAAACAAAATCTGGTCTGTACATACAGTAGAATACTATTCCGCCTTTAAAAGGAGGGAAATCCTGTCACATGCTACAATACGGATGAACCTTGAAGTCATTATTCTAATTGAAATAAACCAGTCACAGAAAGACAAATGATTCCATTTATATGAAGTAGGTAAGATAGACTCATAGAAACAGAGAATGGCAATTGCCATAAGGGAAGAGAAAAAGTTGTTTAATGGTCTGGAGTTTCAGTTTTGCACAGTGAAAAATTTTTTGAGATCTTTTTCACAACAGTGTGTATATACATAACAATATTGTACACTTAAAATTGGTTAACATGGTAAATTTTATGTTGTTTACCACAAAAAAAGAAGATAGCCTTGTCAGTATGAATTAGAGGAGTTATTATGATGAATATATGGACTTGGGAGTTAAGGGAATAAGAAAACAGATTATATCCCTGCTTTCTCTAAAACAAAGGCCACATCTTCTGTGGGTATTTCAGTGATGTGATGTGATGTGATGTGATGTGCATAGAAGCCCAAGCCAAAGCTTGTGATTGGCCTGTAAGCACTTTTTAGACAATTTGTGTTTCTGAGTTATTCTCTTGGATCTGGCTGATTTAAACTAATAACTTTAATTTCATAGCTACAGTCACTGTCAACAGTGATTTTGAAACCCAAGAAAATAAAATCTGCCACTACTTCTACTTTTTCCCCTCCTATTTGCCATGAAGTGATGGGACCAGGCACCATGATCTTAGTCTTTTGAATGTTGAGCTTTAAGCCAGCGTTTTCACTCCCCTCTCACCCGCATCAAGAGGCTCTTTAGTTCCTCTTCACTTCCTGCCACTAGTGTAGTACCATCTGCATATCTGATGTTGATATTTCTCCCAGCAATCTGATTCTAGCTTGTGATTCATGCAGCCTGGCATTTCACATGATGTACTCTGCATATACATTAAATAAACAGGTGGACAATATACAGTCTTGTCGTACTCCTTTCCCAATCTTGAACCAGTCAATTGTTCCATGACCAGTTCTAAGTGTTGCTTCTTGACCCATATACAGGTGTCTCAGGAGACAAGTAAGGTGGTCTGGTATTCCCATCTCTTCAAGGATTTTCACAGTTTGTTGTGATCCACAGAGTCAAAGGCTTTAGGCATAATCAATGAAGCAGAAGTAGATATTTTCCTGGCATTCCTTCGCTTTCTCTATGATACAGTGGCTATTGGCAATTTTATCTCTGTTTCCTCTGCCTTTTCTAAACCCAACTTGTACATCTGGAAGTTCTCGGTTCACATACTGCTAAAGCCTAGCTTGAAGATTTTTGAACAAAACTTTACTAGCATGTGAGATGAGTGCAGTTGTACAGTAGCTTGAACATTCTTTGGCATTGCCCCTCTTTGGAATTGGAACGATTTTATCAGGTGGTTAATAAATACTTGGAGGCGTGAAAAAGAAAAAAAATTAATGTATAGACATTGTTTGGCTCTTAAGCCAACTGCAGACAGGCCTTTCTGACATTTGGGAAACTATATACACTGATAAGTATTCAGTTCAGTTCAGTCTCTCAGTCGTGTCCGACTCTTTGCGACCCCATGAATCACAGCATGCCAGGCCTCCCTGTCCATCACCAACTCCTGGAGTTCACTAAGTATATATAATAGTAATTATTTTAACTGTTTCAACTCTGATATGTTACTGTGGATTATATTTTTTAAATACAGTGGATAAGAATTTGGGCAGACTGGATAATTTTGAAGCTAGCCAGTAGGTACATTGGGTTTCTTATGCTATACCCTCTACTTTTGTGTGTCTCAGTGTGTGAAATTTTCCATAATAAAAATTTTGTTTTTTTTTTTTAAGTAAAGCAAAACTACAGTTTTGAACGTGGAAAAAAATTAAAATCTATTTCAATTGGAGATCTAGATGTCTAAAAAGGAAAAATGTATCTTTGGAACATGGTATCCCAGAAGCTTTATTAAGAGAATTTAATATACTCTTGCCGGACATCTCAAATACACGTTAGCCTCTCTGCATATGAGTACAAAGCTTAAAAATTCCCTTGCATCAGTTTATTGTAGTTGTTTTTATTATTTTTAACTTTCAAGTAAGATTTAATCAAATATATCAGAGCTGAAAATTCAGAGTGGACCTCAAAACCTGAATGTAAAAGTTCTGTTAACAGTTTCTTTAGGGAATGTGAAATCATAGAGCTCATTATGAAAGACTAAACAGAAACTAATCTGTTTTCAAAATACTGTGTTTGATATAAGTTTTTGCATATTTATTTCAAAGACATTTTCTTTGTAAATGATAGATGACTTTTTGGAGAATAGATAAAAAGAGTAGTTTAAGATCACTGAAATCTCAGAAGTTCATTTTTATTAACCAGTGACTAAGTTTGTGAGACATCCCATTTTGAAATCAAAGAATGTATGTATTTCCAAGCTAGAATCTGCCTTAAAAGGTTGCTTTGCTAGGCATTACAGTTGTTCTGATAAAAATTTTTGTAATGTATGCAGTTTTATGATAAAGAATCTATAGAAAGTTTATAAATTATAAACTATCAATTTATATGAAGTAGAAAGCATGGGACTTCCCTGGCGGTCCAGCATTTCCTCTGCTCTTTCACTACAGGAGGCTCAGGTTCAATCCCTGGTTGGGGAACTAAGATCCTCTGTGACCAAAAAAAATGTATAAAACCAAAATTTTTTTTTAAAAACCTCATTCTTTGGGAAGTGACTGGTTTTACTATCTCCTTAATGTTTTTGCATACATGACCCTATTCACGTTTTTTTCCCAGTGTTCTAAGTGCTTCTTCCATGTCAGAACTCACCCCTTTCTCTCTAGATTTAGAAATTACCTCCTCCTCAGCAAAGCCTTGCCCCCACCACTCTGCTGGTGTAGCCTTTAGAGTCCTTCCCAGGGAAGCTGCCGGGCTGCAGCCCATAGGGTCGCAAAGAGTCAGGCACAGCTGAGCACACACACACGGCTGTCCCCTAAACAGGAAGTTCCTCTGGGTCAGGGACTGTCCTAAACCACACTCAGCTTCTTGACTCTGTGATACAGTATCATTCAGTATAACAAATTAATATTTCTTTAGTTCTGTCTATATATTCATTTATTTATAAACTACACCTTCAGTACAACTTACACCCTAAAGCTTTTTATAGTTCAGAGGGAAATTCTTTAGGCATAGATGAGAAACATGTTGCTTTTTATCTCGTGAATAATCCAGAATCTGACTGTGTTTCCATCCGCTTTCTAATGTGAGCTTTCCATGTACAGGCGTGTGTAAAGTGTGAGCAACTGTGCAGAGTAGGTCATTATCTTAGTGGGAGGGGCCCTTGGAGGTATATTATATTGAATATGTGCTTGTTCTCCTGTGTCTTTGTCCTGAAAATAATTGTGTTTTCATGAAAGTTCCAGTTAGTAGGGGTCTAGTTTCTAACTGGAGAAAGGGAAAGTGAGAGTTGAGTAACAATTAATGGTGACAGAATATTCCAGATGCAGAAAGCGCCAGTGTGAGAATTTGGTTGCCTCTTACCCTTAGATGAAGTCAGGTTGCCTTAGTGGCTTTCCAAGTTTATCCTAATCGCCTCCTTTCTGTCACCCACTCCATTCCCATTTTTGATTTCCAGAAGTGAGAAGGAAATGCCATGGGACAGAACCCCAGGAATGAAATTTGCTTGCACATTTCTGAGTGGGAGCATATTGCCTCAACTTTGTATAGAGCCTGAACTCCCTCTTCTTTTCCATGGGGAGGAACCTCCGTCCATAGTTCATCAGGCACTCTATCTATCAGATCTAGGCCCTTAAATCTATTTCTCACTTCCACTGTATAATCATAAGGGATTTGATTTAGGTCATACCTGAATGGTCTAGTGGTTTTCCCTACTTTCTTCAGTTTAAGTCTGAATTTGGCAATAAGGAGCTCATGATCTGAGCCACAGTCAGCTCCTGGTCTTGTTTTTGCTGACTGTATAGAGCTTCCCCATCTTTGGCTGCAAAGAATATAATCAGTCTGATTTCAGTGTTGACCATCTGGTAATGTCCATGTGTAGACATCTGAGTAGAGTCTTCTCTTGTGTTGTTGGAAGAGGGTGTTTGCTATGACCAGTGCATTCTCTTGGCAAAATTCTATTAGTCTTTGCCCTGCTACATTCCATATTCCAAGGCCAAATTTGCCTGTTACTCCAGGTTTTATTGACTTCCTACTTTTGCATTCCAGTCCCCTATAATGAAAAGGACATCTTTTTTGGGTGTTAGTTCTAAAAGGTCTTGTAGGTCTTCATAGAACTGTTCAACTTCAGCTTCTTCAGCGTTACTGGTTGGGGCATAGTCTTGGATTACTGTGATGTTAAATGGTTTGCCTTGGAAACAAACAGAGATCATTCTGTCATTTTTTAGATTGTATCCAAGTACTGCATTTCGGACTCTTTTGTTGACCATGATGGCCACTCCATTTCTTCTGAGGGATTCCTGCCCGCAGTAGTAGATATAATGGTCATCTGAGTTAAATTCACCCATTCCAGTCCATTTTGTTCGCTGATTCCTAGAATGTCGACATTCACTCTTGCCATCTCTTATTTGACCACTTCCAATTTGCCTTGATTCATGGACCTAACATTCCAGGTTCCTATGCAGAATACATCATGAGAAACGCTGGGCTGGAAGAAGCACAAGCTGGAATCAAGATTGCCGGGAGAAAAATCAATAACCTCAGATATGCAGATGACACCACCCTTATGGCAGAAAGTGAAGAGGAACTAAAAAGCCTCTTGATGAAAGTGAAAGAGGAGAGTGAAAAAGTTGGCTTAAAGCTCAACATTCAAAAAACGAAGATCATGGCATCTGGTCCCATCACTTCATGGCAAATAGATGGGGAAACAGTGTCAGACTTTATTTTGGGGGGCTTCAAAATCGCTGCAGATGGTGATTGCAGCCATGAGATTAAAAGACGCTTAGTCCTTGGAAGAAAAGTTATGATCAACCTAGATAGCATATTCAAAAGCAGAGACATGAGTTTGCCAACAAAGGTCCGTCTAGTCAAGGCTATGGTTTTTCCAGTGGTCATGTATGGATGTGAGAGTTGGACTGTGAAGAAGGCTAAGCGCCAAAGAATTGATGCTTTTGAACTGTGGTGTTGGAGAAGACTCTTGAGAGTCCCTTGGACTGCAAGGAGATCCAACCAGTCCATTCTGAAGGAGATCAGCCCTGGGATTTCTTTGGAAGGAATGATGCTAAAGCTGAAACTCCAGTACTTTGGCCACCTCATGCGAAGAGTTGACTCATTGGAAAAGACTCTGATGCTGGGAGGGATTGGGGGCAGGAGGAGAAGGGGATGGCAGAGGATGAGATGGCTGGATGGCATCACTGACTCGATGGACTTGAGTCTCAGTGAACTCTGGGAGTTGGTGATGGACAGGGAGGCCTGGCATGCTGCGATTCGTGGGGTCACAAAGAGTCAGATGCGACTGAGTGACTGAACTGAACTGAACTCCCTTATTGGAATCAGTTTTGTTAAGCTGGAACCCTTAACCCTAATGTGTCCTAAGGACTACTGTTTTCTTCCCAAATAATTCAAAGGGCAAGGTTGGGAGGTGGGGGCGGGGGACACACGGCAAGCAGTATGACCTGGGAACCACATGCATTCCAGGCCTGGGAAACAGGGTCCTGTGAAGAACCTTGAGTTCAGTCCAGTTTAACTCTTGTCCCAGGAACCTTAGGGCTTGCTGTTGTCCCCTGAACATGTGAGAGTACTTTCCTGGCTCAGACTTCTGGCAGGAGGACTGTCCATTAGTCAGTGTGCATCTGCAGGCCCTGGAGATACTAGAGTCAAGGCCCGGGGACTGACCAGGGCACTGGTCAGCAGGTCCTGAACCTGAACTAGATGTGGGTACATTTCCTGGACTGGAATCAGAAACTTAGTCATTGACAGCCTCTCCTTGTTCCTACGCTATCATTACTGCTCTCTATATCCACAGGCTGATGATCAAAAGCTGAAATTGACAAAATTAAGGAAAGCATCTCCCTTTAGAAATAGGTATTAGGACTTCTTCCAGGCTCTGTTTCCCATTTCCAGCTTTCGAAGATAGAGACCAGAGAACCAGCACTGTGATAAACCCTTCCAGACAGCACACTCAGTCTGTGAGACTGGCGGAACTGCGGGCTGTTGTCAGCAGCTACCACTGACCTAAATATACAGGCTGTGTGACGTCAGCCGCACTGAGACCCCTTCCCAGAGGCAAACGGGCTCAAGGAAACCATATCACAAAGATAAAGACTCATTAGAATGGAGCCATACGGAGGATGGAACTGGATTTTTTTGTCTGCTCCTTTGTTTCTAGTGAAAAACAAAAGTAACAAAGGTCATTGGACTCAACATATGACCATCAGCAGAGGAGACTCGGGTTTATTTCTGGATCTGTCTCTTCTGAGCCCTCATCTCCCTTTTGGGGAGGGGCAGCGGTGAAAAGCAGCCAAGCCTCTCTCCCTCCGTGTCCCCCCGCTCCCTCCCTCGCCCGGGTGGCTCTCACCCTCTCTTCTGTTCACCCCTCTGCTGTTCCACGGTCATCTCAGGTTCAGGCCCTCGCCCTTTCACCTGGACCCCTGCTCTAGTCGCCCAGCTCCTTCTCTTCTGGGGCTTTCTTCCCGCCCTCAATCAAATGGATCCCATTGCTTCCTAAGTAATCCTTCATAGCAGCATTCCAGTCTGACCACTGCTCTGCTCACACACACGTAGTGGCTTTTGCACAGACCAGAGTCTAGAGTCAGGCTCAGTAGGATCTGTAAACCAGCCCTTCAGCTCTGTTTCACATCACTCCCCCTTTTAGTCCCCATTTTCTCAACAACTTGAACTTGGGCTGGTCCTTGGTCACCCTTGTGCTTTTCTGCCTCCGTGTCTTTTCTTATGTCTCCCCCTCTGTCCATAATGCCTTTCTTCCTATCTTCACATGCCCGACTTCTACCCATCGTTTACAGACCACTCAATTGCCACCTCCTCCTTGAAGCGTTCTTTGATGCCTCAATTTAAAGTGATGCCTCCCTTCCGTGAACTTCCTTACGTTATGCTTGTTTGTACACCTACACGATACTTATCACTTCTGCCTTGTCTTATACTTATTTTTATAAATGTTTTATCTGCAGATGTAGGTTGTAAACACCTTGGTGCAGGCTCTGTCTTTTCTTTTTGGTGTTTTCTATGACAGTAGTTCTCACTGGTAAGTCATCAAAGGTTTTTTCTTTAAACCACAGAGAACCAGGACCAGTTTTGGGGGTGGGGGAGAGGTGGGCACAAGGTTTGCAGGATCCTAGTTCGCCGACCAGGGTTCAAACTCACACCCCCTGCAGTGGACATGACGGGTCCTAACTACTGGACTGCCAAGGACGTCCCCCTTGATCAGAACTCACCCTTGCTCCTGTGGCCCGCTTATGCATCCAGGAGCTCTTCAGAGGGCTGAGACCTTTTTCTTGTTTGGCCAGGCCTCCAAATAATTCCCTGTGTTGAAATGCTGCCCCTCCTCGCCGCCTCCTTCAGGACCACTCAGGTCCACCATCACATCCCAACCTCCCCGCCTGCTCTCATCTGCAGGGTCTGCATCTTTCCTAAGCCACCGTAGCTCCTGACGGGAGGGCATGTTCCTCACTCAGCAAAGTCTGCATTCAAAACATAAGCCATATGCAAACCTGTGTCCAGTCCAGGCGTCTTGTGGGAAGTGTACAGACGGATGCCTGTGGGTGGGCCAGCAGGCACCCAGCACTGGAGGGGCCTTGAAGGACGTTCAGGAGGGTGGGAAGCATTTGAGCCTGCCGTGTTGGAAGCGATAATGTGGTGGGCAGGACATCTAAGCTCTGAAGAGCAGTCTCAGAAACAGAGCAGCAAGGAGCAGGGAATCGCCTGGGGTTTGCAGAGGACCTCAGAGAGTTCGTTTTGGCAGAGGCTGATGGTTTGTATAAAGGAGAGGAAGCAGACGGAGCTAGGAGGTCACTTGGATTGTTCGCACACATCCTAGAATCCATCTAAATCAGGACTGGTAATTAGTACATTGCTTCTTCTAAACAATAGATTACACTGGAGAATTGCTTTTTGATGACTCCTTTTTTTTTTTTTTTTTTTTCATTTGCACTCATCTTAACTCTCCAAGTAACTGTTAAGATTACTTAGAGGCCATATGACATATTTTTTGTCAAATACTTTTATGGTACAAAGGATCACTCTGTAACTTAATTTTAATGAGTTATCTTAAAAGTAAAGCAAGAAATTTTTACCTGTTTGATAATATATAGGTTAATATTTGGGGATAAAATTGTAGGATTGATGCCAAAATAATTCAGAGGAAGTTAGAAATAGCTGAAACAAAAATGACCATCAGTTGACCATGATGCCCATGGTCGAAGGGCATTCTCTTCTCTCCACTTTTGTGCATATTGTTGTTCATTGTTCACTGCTAAGTCATGCCCAGTTCTCCGAGACCCCATGGACTGGCCAGCTTCTTTATCCTCCGCTGTCTCCTGAAGTTTGCTCAAACTCATGTCCATTGAGTTGGTGATGCGATCCAACCATCTCATCCTCTGTCACCCCCTTCTACTCCTACCCTCAGTCTTTGACAGCATCAGGGTCTTTTCCAATGAGTTGGCTCTTCGCATCAGGTGGCCAAAGTATTGAAGCTTCAGCTTGAGCACTGGCCCTTCCAATGAATTTTCAGGGTTGACTTCCTTTAGGATTGACTGATTTGATCTCTCTTCTGTCGAAGGGACTCTCAAGAGTCTTCTCCAGCACCACATTTTGAAAGTATCTGTTCTTCTATGCTCAGCCTTCTTTATGGTCCAACTCTCGCACCTGTCCATGACTACTGGAAAAACCATAGCTTTGACTAGATGGACCTTTGTCAGCAAAGTGATATCTTTGCTTTTAAATACACTGTCTAGGTTTGTCATAGCTTTTCTTCCAAGGAGCAGGCATCTTTTAATTTCATGGCTGCATGTGGGCATGCCTAATAAAATGCTGGGGGAGATGTTGGGCCTTCGATGGTACCGAGTAAGCCTTCAGCTTGAGCTGCTGGCCCGGCCCTCACAGCAGCTCTGGAGCCGCCGTCTGTGCCTCGCTTTGCACTGCTGCAACCCTGACCACTAGAACAGCCAGAAAAACAGCCAGGAGTCAGCCAGTTGGTTGGGCTCTTGGTATAGTCACAACAAACGATGAAGACCCATCAGCCAGATGGCAGAGGAGACCATTATTGTCGTATCTGCCATTGTGTTAAAATACCATATTTGTTAAATCATCGGTGGTTATAATTAAAATGTAAATATTAATACAAAGGAAGGAAGGATGCATGGGTTAACAGGTCACCTTACAAGAGGGATTTAATCAGAAGTTTTATCTTAACATCCTTCTTCATCAGAAAGTGTTTTGTATGTTCACTAGGATGGAGAAACTGTGGAAGATGTATCAACAGTGTAAATTACTCTTGGAGCAAGCGCAACATTCTCTCTTCCTTAAGAAAGTAAAGCAGTATTTTAAAAGCCCCAGAACTGAGATGTCATCCCTTTCATGCTAAATATACAATAGTTCTCTTTAGGGGAAATTTATAGTTTCAACTTATTTTCCCAAATTTTTATTTTTTTAAAAATGAAGCAAATGTTCAATAGTCTTTTCTGTAAATAAACTATGTTCTTTTCTCTAAGTATAAAAAAGTATTTTATCATTTAAGTATTCCTATAAAATATAATATGTTGATTGTTTAAATTTAGAATTTCTCTTAGAAAATATCCTTCAAAACGTTTCTGAATACTTTCAAGGTAAATTCCAATGTTAGTTAACATGCTTGCGGTGTATAGCAAACTGAGTTATCAGTGGTTAGTCCCTGAAAGTAAATTCAGAGATAAGCAATGCATGTTCCTTTATTGAAATAGGTAAATTTGGATGAATCAGAGCCTGTATTGTAAAACATAAGACTGCTTCCTGTTAAACTACTGTCGGGCTTTGGAAATGACCATAGATCTTCAAATACTTCACCTGCAAATGTTTTACTTGCCTCCTGTGGCATTGCTTTGAAAAATAAATAAATAGACCAACCAACCAAAACAGAGAAGGCAGGGGTCCCGCTATTCCCAGTTTTCCTTTGACTGTACCTGTCCCAGGGCAGGAGATGGGCTCATTTAGGGCCCTTCTGGGGCACTGCTTCCGTGGACAAGGCCGGGGTCGGCCAGCAGCCCTGCCCAGCCCTCGCTGTGCCCCCAGCCCTGCATGAGTCACTTAAACCTCACAGCCAGCCTTCCGCGTCGGCCCCTCACCGCTGGCAGAGCGGGCCTCATCAGCAGTAATGGTTTACAGATGAGGTCACTAAGTGTCAAAGGGGTGACGTTATTTGTCCAAGTTTATTAGTGTCAGAACCAAGTCTAAAATTCAGATATCCTGAATTTTCACTCTATTATGCCATTCAGAGCCTAGATGGGAGAGATACATATTAGTCTTCAAAGTTTATGCCTCCTTATCATGTTTATTTCAGTCTCACGTAATTGGTACATATGACCATTGCCATGAGGAGCATAAAAGTACCAACTGCCTGCCTTTTACAACCTCCAGCCTGTCTAAGCTGGGGAATTAAAAGGGACAGGAGTCCAGTGCCCTGCCTGGTCCAGCCTCGGCTTCCAGGCTGTGAATGACAGAGGGCACAGGGCTCCAGCCCTTCAGTTGATACTTGCATTTGTCCCACCCCAGCCCATCCCCACCACACATGGAGTCACTGCTGCCCAGAACACAGGCACCAGCACCTCCCAGCCTCCTTGCTTTGCTCTTTCTGACCACTGTTCCCCAGGTCTGTGGCCCTCTGGATGTATATCCTCCTATTTAAGACTTGCAGATCATTTAGCTGTTTTTCTCCTCAATTTTAGAATTTCCATTCAGCTGAGCACATTCGAATCTTTTATTCGGGTTGCTTTGTGCCTATTACTACTACTACTAAGTCGCTTCAGTCATGTCCGATGCTGTGCAGCCCCATAGACGGCAGCCCACCAGGCTCCCCCGTCCCTGGGATTCTCCAGGCAAGAACACTGAAGTGGGTTGCCATTTCCTTCTCTAATGCATGAAAGTGAAAAGTGAAAGTGAAGTCGCTCAGTCGTGTCTGACTCTTAGCGACACTGTGGACTGTAACCCATCAGGCTCCTCCGTCCATGGGATTTTCCAGGCAAGAGTACTGGAGTGGGGTGCTCAAACTTCAAGTTAAGACCCTCAGGCAAGCAGTCCTGAGACATCGAATTGTGTGCTCGGGATGGTCGCTACACAGTTCTCGGCAACAGTGGCTAGAATCCCAATCCAGGACTGCAAGGAAACAGTGGAATTCCACTATTGTAAGGCTGTCATAATTACTAAGCTTCTCAAAAACATGGTTCTGGAGGTTGAGAAAAAGAGGCACTCAGGAAAAAAGCAGGAAAGAAAACTTAGCCCCCCACCCCCTGCAACGCACGTCGCACTGCAAACCCCATCATGCAGTGCAAGGAGGACACTGGGGCTCTACGGCCCCAACAGACTACGGCTCCAGCCCCTCAGTTGATACTTGCATTTGTCCCACCCCAGCCTGTCCCCACCGCTTTGTACCTAATGGGGCTTAAAATAGGGCTGCAGCATCTTTAGCAAAGTTTTGGACTAATAAGTGATTTATGATTTGTCTTTTGTCCTGAGTTTCAGGAATACCTGCCTCTCAGGAACTGCCCTCAGTCTCAAGAACTTGAGAGTGAGACTTGGAAATCAGAGGTGTTCCAGAAAAGGCTGCATCCTTATGAGGTTAAAAAAAAAAAGTGTCATTCAGTGGTGAACAGAAGTGTGAATGCCCAGGCAAGGGCAGAAGTTCCAGCTTCTTTGAAGTGTGCAGGAAAGGATCTGGTGTTGATTGCTGATAAAGCTGTGGGTTAGAATGTTTCACGAGGGTCACTAATCACCACCTGGTCTACCTCGCTGTTCTGGAGCCACAAGCCAGTAAGAATTCAAAGCCGGTCCCTTTCGAATCCTACACCCACGTCCCTGAGAGGAATCAGTCAGGTGCAAGTTTGTGGCCGAATCAGAGAAGAACGCACATATAAAAGGATCTGCATTAATGAGTCTGAGGGGCTGGGATTCCTAACTCCGTGTACAAAGGACAGTCCTTTTTTTTTTTTGGCTGCACCGGGTCGTCTTGTGCTCGGGCTTCTCATTGCGGTGACCTCTTCTGTTGCCGAGTGCGGGCTCTGGGGCACTCCAGCTTCAGTCGTTGTGGCACACGGGCTCCAGAGCACAGGCTCAGTAGTGGTGGCCCACAGGCTTAGTTGCTCCACAGTGTGTGGGATCTTTCTGGATCAGGGATCAAACCCATGTCTCCTGCATGGGCAGATGGATTCTTATCCACCATACCGCCAGGGAAGTCCAAGGGCAGTCCTTTTTATGTGATGTTTCCAGTTTATGAAATACCCCTTTTTAAGATCGTACGAAGGTAGTAGGGTAGGTATGAGGCTTTGACCCAGGATGTGAGCTGGGTCAGTGCCAGGCCTGGGCTCCGTGATGAGCCCTCTTCAGAGCATGTAGAGTCACTCTTTTCTGGGCCTCCCAGTCCAGTTGGCTAGTACCACCGCTTTGCCACCTCTGAGCATATGTTTTACAAAATGTGCCTGCAGTGGTATTGCTTATTCATAAAATGGTAAAATATTCCTTTCTTAAGAAAATTATGGGAAAAAATTAAACTCATGTGAACTTAGCTGGTATACAGTGCAGTTAAATTTCCAGCCTGCCCTGAAGCCTGCACCATAGTCCATTTTAAATATGGAGGGCCAGTTTTTAAACTTCTAACACACTAAGACAAGAAACTTAAACTTAGGTTTTTTGGTATAGGAAAGGGTAAAAGCAGGCTCCATGAATGGCAAAGAACAGGCTTTTGTCAATGGAAGATTAGATCATCTTGAAGCACAATTTTTTTTTCCATCCTTTCCCTTTTTTTCTCTCTTATTACCTTCACTTTGTTTTCAGACTCCACAGAGATGGTTCCCAGCTTCTGTCTGTGTCTTAGGGCCAGCCTACCCGGTGACCCCAAATGCTTATTTCTTGTTGTCTCTGCCACATTGTAGCCTTGCCATCTGAAATTGTTGTTGTTCAGTCGCTAAGTCATGTCCAACTCTTTGTGACCCCATGGACTGCAATATGCCAGGCTTCCCTGTCCTTCACTATCTCCCGAAGTTTGTTCATATTCATGTCCAGTAGGTTGATGACGCCATCCAGTCATCTCATCCTCTGTTGTCCCCTTGTCCTCTTGCCCTCAATCATTCCCAGCATCAGGGTCTGTTCCAGTGAGTCGGCTCTTCACATCAGGTGGCCAAAGTATTGGAGCTTCAACTTCAGCATTAGTCCTTCCAATTCAGGATTGATTTCCTTTAGGAGTGACTGGTTTGATCTCCTTGCTGTTCAAGGGACTCTCAAAAGTCATCTCTAGCACCACAATTTGAAAGCATCAGTTCTTTGGTGCTCAGCCTTCTTTATGGTCCAACTGTCACATCTTTACATGACTACTGGAAAAACCATAGCTTCCACCGTGTGGACTTTTGTTGTATAATGAAATAAATGGTTGTTATTAAAGGCCTCAGTATCCCCATGTGCCAGTTGAGGGAGCCATACATGGTTGTCCTTCTAACTCCCCTGTGGGAGGGTGCCCTTTGCCATTCTGCACTATCCTTCTTCCTGATTCTTGAGAACCTGTGCTCCTTCATATGGCTCCTCCAGAATGGAAATTCTTTCTCTCTCAGGTCATTCTTTCCCTTCTGCCTTCCTGAATCACAGAATTTCTGGGACCCAAGAATTTGATTTTCTAAGAGGTGATACCGATGCTGCTGGTCAGTAGATCTCATTTCTCTAACTTGGGTGGGGAGAAGAAATGGATGTAGTTTGTTGGGGGAAACGTCTCTCACTCACACACACACACACAGTCACACACATGTAAGTGTCACTGTTAGCACCACCATCTGTAGCACCCAGTTGTCTGAATAAACTTCACCCCTCACCTGCTTTATAGCCCTCTCCCTGATGCCTGAAGAGTCCAGGAAAAATGAGAACCATTCAGACTCTGAGCCCAGGCCCCATGTTCTCTGCCCACCAGCCCCTGAGCCCACTCTTCATTGCTGCCTTGCCTGTCCCTGCCTGAAGTGGTGGTCTCCTCACCTCTTGTCTACCTTAACAGCCCAGGTCCCCCTGCCTCCACGGGGACTGTCCCAGACACAGATGTATTCATCTCTTCCTGCTGGAAACTTCACAGCAGTTCACGGCCTGTATCACTACTCTTGGTATTTAACAATGAGATGGATATTTACATGTTTAGTTCGTGCATTTACAGTTTGTCTCCGTACTAGATTTTCAGCTCTGTGAGCATCTGAACTTTGCTTTATACTTGCCATACTCCATAAAGTTTTCCACCTGACAGACTGATCAGTTGATCAGGATGGAAAGAGAAGAGGAACAAGGCTGGTAAGTTAGGGGCCTCTGGTCCTTTCGTGGAGTTGTGCGCATTTTGAAGTGTATACATCTTTAACTTGCAAAACTTTCGGAAATTTAAATCTCAAGCACATTTTTTTCACTGTAAAATGAAATGTAGCCTGTATTCCCTAGATGCGTAGGGATGTATTCCCTAGATACATAAAATACCCATTTTATACAGCTTTTTGGTTAATTCTTCTGTAATTATAACATAGCAGGTATAAGTGCTAAATCATATACATCTGTGGTGGTCCAAATTAGAGGGAGGATAGTACGCCAGTCAGTTATTTCAGCTTTATAGTTTAATGTACAGTAGGACAGGTTCCCCGTCTTATTTTTGGTCCTAGTGGTCAAATCACATAGCTCTCCTGTGTGTTTCTCTCATTCCACCACCACCACCCACCACCCTGCACAGACATACCCCACCACCCACTTCGCTCTGTCTTTGCTTCTTCCTGTTCATGTTTTCCTTGGGAAAAATTAAGCAAACTGCTTCGGTTAGTTCATTCTGATGCATTCATTGCTTATCTCCTGTCTTGGGGTTTTCAACGAATTGCGTGTCTCACAACTAATAGCTGTTTTACGTAGTGAGACTGTATCTTAAGTGTGGTTTGTGTGTCCTTAGTTGCTCAGTCGTGTCTGACTCTTTGCGACCCCGTGGACTGTAGCCTGCCAGACTTGTCTGACCACGCGATTCTCCAGGCAAGGATACTGAAGAGGGTTGCCATTCCCGTCTCCGGGGGATCTTCCCAACTCAGAGATTGAACCTGCATCTCCTATGTTGCAGGCAGATTCTTTACTATCTGAGCCACCAGGGAAACCCCTTACAATGTGATGCATCATACCAAATCAAACTTTTCAATCATTTGATAATATGTTTACTGGCTTCAGGGGGATAAAAACACAACTATTTTATCAATAGCATTTTTTTTTTAATTTTGAGGCAGTGTCAATGGCTTCCCCAAAGGGAACAAGCCCAAGTCTAAGGGAGTTTTGGACTAAGATGATGAATATGTTCCCTATATTAGCACAGTTTCTTGAGGAAATCAATGTATAGTCATTTAATATGAATTTCAGTTAACTTGGTGGACCTTATAACTGTTAAGGATTTTTGTGGGGATTTTGTACCTTCTTTTTAAAATTGAGAGTCTCTTCTAGTGCTAACATTGTGTGATTCTAGGATCCCATAGTGTCAATGAGGTCCAGGAAAGTAATACAGATTTTTCTAGGTGACCTAGGCCTGTCTAATTGAAGCTGGGAGTGCCCATTTTCTAGATAGCTCTGTCTCACAGTGGCATAACCGTCACTGAGTGGAATCTAAGGCAGACTCACTTCCTAACAACAAACAGGATTATTAGGAATTTTCTGGAGCATTCTGCTTCGGTTCCCTTTCCTCTCAGTTTCCTCATTCCCTTTATTAGTCCTCATGATTGTGGAGAAGGAAACGAACCTCATTTTGTGCTTTTAATTCATTGATCACGAATGTTGGAGTAACCACAGGTCCAGGACTTAGCATCTGACAGGAAGTCACAGATGTGGTTCATCCATTGATGGATCATACTTGCGTCACTGGGAAAGATAGCCATGGGAAGCACTGAGACTGAACTTTAGGTTGTGAAATGCTGGCCTTTAGAATCATGGGATTTAAGTGGAATTTTCTCCAAGTAGATTGAAGAAAGCATAATTGGTTTAGCAACCACAGGCTTTTCATAGAACACTGGGAATAGATTATTCTTTCCATAAGCAGAGGGGAAAAATTCTCCTATATAGTGGATACATAGGGATATTGATTATCAGAGACTTGTTTTAACTTCCTGCTAAGAAATAATTCAGGCAAGACTTTTTAAGAAGGCTTTGAAAAACTGTCACATTTGCTTATAACTTAAATCCTAAGAATGTTCAAAGGAGATAACTCTTAAGAAATTAAAGACAACTTCTTACCTCTGCGTTCATCTTAGTTGGAATTCTCTTTCCAGATCTCTCTGACATACTGTGGTAAAGAGTGTCTTCTCGCCTAACATAATCACAGAGACTCTCTCTCACTCAGAGGCACCTCAGTCTGTCTGGGGAATGCCAGCAAAGCCTCTTCTGTGTCTTTGTCCCCACAGCCACCACGTGTCACCCACATGTGACATTTCAGACATGGCGAAGATCCTTGCTTTGCCAGAATTTGTCTAAACAGGATTCAGAATCTTTCTCCAAAATCTCTATCTCCCACTCCCTCTTAATTCACATATTAATCTGAAAAAAAAAAAAAAAGTATAAAGAAATATTATCACAGACACACTAACTAGGACTTACTGTTTACATTTTAAGGCCTTATCCTCCCCCGTTTTAAAAACCATACTATAGTGTTGACAAAAGGAAAAAGTAAAGGACTCATTAAAAATGAACTTTTTTCCAGTCACATATTATGTGTCGGTTCATGACTAGCGCATGTTTATGAACTCGTTTATTTTCCATAATTAGGTATATATTGAAATATAAAATATGACCGTGACTATCTATATTAATGTCATCCATTATCCAGGATCCAGTTTCCTAGGTAAGCCAGATTATGATGGTGGTAGGATGGTGGTGAGCAAGGAGAACAGGTAGTTTGAGAAGTAAGTTAATCTATTGAGTTTGTTAAGTATTGCCCCCAAATCCCAGTAAGTCAGTTCATTTGCATCTCAAATTAATCTGGCTCATTTTGTCCCAAATAAATTGAGCAGTTATTCCCCTGACTCATCCAGTGTACAGGACTCAATTTTTCCCTCTTGTCCCCCACCTCCCCAAAATGCTTAGCCGCTTTGTCATACTGGACTCTTGGCAATCTCACGGACTGCAGCCCACCAGGCTCCTCTGTCCATGGGAATTCTCCAGCCAAGGATACTGGAGTGGGTTGCCATGCCCTCCTCCAGGGGATCTTCCGAACCCAGGGATCGAACTCATGTCTCTTATATTGCAGGCGAATTCTTTACCATCTGAGCCAACAGGGAAGCCGAAGAATACTGGAATCGGTAGCCTATCCCTTCTCCAGGGGAACTTCCCAACCCAGGGATCAAACCAGGTTCTTCTGCATGGCAGGTGGATCCTTTCCCAGATGAGCTACCAGGGGAATCTGCCACCCACCCACCTCACCCCACCCCCACCCAGCCAATAACTCTGAGTTTTTTACAAACAGCAATTTTTACCTCTTCATTCATTCGTTTATTCATTCACTCCGCAAATCTCTCTCAAGTCCGTGGCAATCTTCACACTGGTGGATGCATCAGTAGGGGGAAAAAAAATCCCTGCCCTCATGGAGCTTTTATTCTACTTGGACTTTTATTTCCTAGTAATGCATTTTTTTCCCCTGGGGTCTCACTCTCTTAACCAGGTATCTGAAAGTGAAAGTCACTCAGTTGTGTCTGACTCTTTGCGACCCCCATGGACTATTACAGTCCATGGAATTCTCCAGGCCAGAATACTGGGGTGGGTAGCCGTTCCCTTCTCCAGGGGATCTTCCCAACCCAGGGATTGAACCCAGGTCTTCCTCATTGCAGATGGATTTTTTCCAGCTGAGCCACAAGGGAAGCCCAAGAATACTGGAGTGGGTAGCCTATCCCTTCTCCAGTGGATTTTCCCAACCCAGGAATCAGACCAGGGTTTCCTGTATTGCAGGCAGATTCTTTACCAACTGAGCTATGAGGGAAGCCCTAGGTATCTGAGTCCTGTCCAAAATAAGGAGCCCACTGCAGGAAGAATACACTTTTCCAGTCATCTGTGGCTCCCCTCTGGGCTGGCTTTCAGCCAAGAAGTTCTGCCAGTGAATTCTTAACTTTTACCCTTCATCTCCTACCATGGAATCAAAACATTCTTCTCCCGGTCTTCTGTATTCAAATTGATTTGCCTTTAGAACAGGGTTTTGAATACTACAATACTCAATCAATACTCAGTCAGTACTCAGTACTGCAGCTCAGTCTTCTTGAGTTTACACACTTGGCAACTTCAACTGCCATCTCAGAGTTAATGATGTTTACATTAGAAATATCTATCCCCAGCGTGCCTCTTCTCTCAATTCTAGGCACACTGAATGAATCGATGTGTTGTCCCAGCCCTCGAGGCCCCTCTTGTCTTCATCCCTCCTTTCCAGCAGCATCCCCAGCTGCTGGCCTTGGAGCCTGTGTCCAGGCCCTACAACTTGCCAGGCCTGCAAGTGTGTCGTCAGCCTCAGTGTTTGCTCACAACGTCTCGCCACGAGCAATGCCAGCTTCCTCCCTGCGCCCCCCCCCAGCCCCTACAGGTCAGTACCCACTTGTCAAGGCCTGTCTCAAACTCTCCCTGTAGCAGGAGAGCCTGTTCTTCCTTCCTGCTCCTGCAGGCTGCCCTACCAGTGCCCCTTCTCCCGAAAAAAGAGAGAAATTTCAAACGGAAGACATCCCCATTTCATGACCCCCTTTAACCTGGACCTCTGAGAGAGAGTCTGACTTCAGACTCCAGCAGGCTTCAGATTCTGGCTGATGGTGCGATGGTGGAGAATTCTTCGCAAGTATAGGCTCAATCTTATATTGTATCTTTCTGTTTTTCCTAAGAGTTTGTTTTGTTTTGTTTTGCCACCAGTCACAGAGCCATTAGTGTCCCTTGTAATCTCAGAGGTGGTCTTCTGGCCGGAGCTTTCAAAATATTCATAGGTGTCCACTCACCCTGGGTCTCCCAGGTGGCGCTAGTGGTAAAGAACCTGCCTGCCAATGCAGGAGACAGATGCAGGTTTGATCCCTGGATTGCGAAGATCAGCTGGAGGAGGGAAACAGCAACCCACTCCAGTATTCTTGCCTAGAGAATGCCATGGACAGAGGAGCCTGGCAGGCTACAGTCCATGGAGTTGCAGAGTCAGACACTGAGCGACTTAGCATGCCTGCTCACCTTGTAGCTCTCTTCTTCCCAGGAAGATTCCAAAAGTGCCCACTGCGTAGCCAGCCATCGTGCGCTTAGACATGCAAGGTATCATGACTGTATTCTGAGCCACCTCATGACAGACATGTCAGCTTTGTACCTCTTAATTTATAATTTTTAATAAATGGCCCTTTAGGGAATTCCCTGGCAGTCCAGTGGTAGGACTTCACGCTTGCACTACAGGGAATGTGGATTCGATCCTGCACCCCACACGGTGCAGGCGGAAGTGAAAGTCACTCAGTCGTGTTTGACTCTCTGTGACCCTGTGGACTATACAGTCCATGGAATTCTCCAGGCCAGAATATGGGAGTGGGTAGCCTTTCCCTTCTCCAGGGAATCTTCCAAACCCAGGGATCCAACCCAGGTCTCCTTCATTGCAAGTGGGTTCTTTACCACCTGAGCCACCAGGGAAGCCCAGGAATACTGAAGAGGGTTGCCTATCCCTTCTCCAGCGGAACTTCCCAACCCAGGAATTGAACCCCAGTCTTGCGTTGCAGATGGATTCTTTACCAACTGAGCTATCGGGGAAGTCCCCAAAAATAAAATTAGATTAAAGTAAAAACACATGACCCCTTCTAATTTTCTATACTTTGAATTTAGTTTTTCATTCACTTTGAAACTAATTTGCACAAAATAGGACTGCTCCACATCCAGTGTTGCTGTTTTTCACAGGCCAGTGCTTATCTCCTTTATGTCAGTTAACAATAATATTTGATCCATTTACGGTGGATTCCATCACACAAAGAAGAGCCTGAAGTTCAGGTTGTTCAGATTGTAATTTAGCTGAATTGATCATATGGATGCTTCTCGTAGAGCTTGCCATTCAAGCCCACCCACGGTCGTCTGACCCCAGTGTTAGCCAGTCTGCCTGGGGCACGTCCCTTGCATCTTATGTCATGCTCCCACCATTCTTATTCCTCCTGCTAACTTATCCCCCTGTTAGAGGAGCAGCAATTATTCCTTTTCCTTTCCTCCTTTCCTCCAAGTGTAATGCTTTATATAGAGTTGGCGCTCACCTCCTGTGTTTAGTTTAAGGACCCATTCCTGAGGGACCCAACATTAGACAGTGAGATTAAATCAGGGAAGGCATAGTAGGGAAACTGGTTCTTCATCCCCAGTTCACCGCTCGATGAAATAATTGTGTGTAAATGCCTACCGGGATATCTTACGACGAGGATCTTGAAATCAGTTTGCTTTCCATGTGCACAGAACCTGACCACCACCGCCCCGGGGCATGCCACTGGCAGCGACTCACCTCTCCCACCCCGTGCCACACCATCTCCCAGTAGTGACGGGCTGCCTTGTTGCCAGCCATCACCCATCACTTGTCTATTCAGAGGCTTGATACCGTCTTTGAAAGAATTTTCTGTAATGTGCTGTCTAGCTGTTTGATTTTAAATCGCACTAAACTTTCTGGAGCCACGCCAGGGACTTGCTAGAGTTTCTGATGCTATCTATATAAATGGTGGAAGGGGGAAAACTCCATTGAACTTTTGCGGTAATAAAATTATTGCAGTTGAGCCCTACATCTGTTCACTGAACTTCCTGTGGGTTTCCACCAGATCACATGGCTGACAGCAGAGACAGTCTTTAAAGCGTTTGGTCTGCTTATTACACCCGAGTCTCAACCACCAAATCAGACCTTTGCTTTGTCTCTGGGCTGGGCGTCCGGATGTCCCACTGCGGTGGGTTGATTCACTGGAGCTGATAAAAAACATTCCGGCCAAACTCGAGAGAGTCTAGCATTACCTCTGGCTCCAAAAGTCAAAACAACAAGATTGTTGTAAGTAGCTTTGGATTGAGACCAAGCCCTGAGCTTGAGAGATGGGTTTTCCCTCCTTGTTGAGCTGAGTCACAACTGTCTCAGAAGGAGATGGGTGAACGCCTGGGCCTGCGGTGACCAGCTCCCCACCCTCTCCTCACCCCTTCTTGCCATAACTGTCACACCAAAGCCCCCATCCCCCCCAGAGCCCCCTCCTCTGCTTTCCCGGATCTTCAGTGGGTTCTCAAGCCCATCTACCCAGGAGTCCCTCACTGAGGCCCAAAGAGGGGCCTTAGAAGGCAAAAAAGGAGATGAGGTAGACAGGGGGAGGACGGCTTCAGAGTAGGGAAGAGCCCGGTGGCCTGGGCCCTGCTGACCGGGTCAGGAGTGAAGATGCTCTCAAGTGAGGAACCTGGGCCTCCCTGAGCCCGCGCAGGATGGCATTAGCGTTCTTCACAGGCGAGAAAAGAGCAGAGGAAAAAGTGACTTTTTCTAGGTTGTTGATCTGACATTCAGACTATGACATTTCTTGGGCTGAATCTTAACAAAATGTGTCCCCAGTGTCTTTAGTGTGAATAGAGCTTTTTGTCTTTCTTTTCCTTAGCTCTCAGAGTTCTAAGAGTATTGTTGTTGTTGCTGTTCAACTGTGAAGTCGTATCTGACTTTCTGCGATCCCGTGGACTGCGTGCAGCACACCAGGCTTCCCTGTCCTTCACTCTTTCTCCCGGAATTTGCTCAAACTCATGTCCGTTGAGTCAGTGATGCCATCCAACTGTCTCATTCTCTGTACCCTCTTCTCCTATTGCCTTTAATCTTTCCCAGCATCTCTTTTAGTTCAGTTCAGTTGCTCAGTCGTGTCCGACTCTTTGTGACCCCATGAATTGCAGCATGTCAAGCCTTCCTGTCCATCACCAACTCCTGGAGTTCACTCAAACTCGTGTCCATCGAGTCAGTGATGCCATCCAGCCATCTCATCCTCTTTCGTCCCCTTCTCCTCCTGCCCTCAATCCCTCCCAGCATCAGAGTCTTTTCCAATGAGTCAACTCTTCGCATGAGGTGGCCAAAGTACTGGAGTTTCAGCTTTAGCATCAGTCCTTCCAAAGAACACCCAGGGCTGATCTCCTTCAGAATGGACTGGTTGGATCTCCTTGCAGTCCAAGGGACTCTCAAGAGTCTTCTCCAACACCACAGTTCAAAAGCATCAATTCTTCGGCACTCAGCCTTCTTCACAGTCCAACTCTCACATCCATACATGACCACTGGAAAAACCATAGCCTTGACTAGACGGACCTTTGTTGGCAAAGTAATGTCTCTGCTTTTGAATATGCTATCTAGGTTGGTCATAACTTTCCTTCCAAGGAGTAAGCGTCTTTTGATTTCATGGCTGCAATCACCATCTACAGATCTCTTTTAGAGGAGCACATTTTTTTAAGAATGTCTGTTTCAGTCTCAACCCAGGTGGGCTCGCTCTCCGACTCGATAGACAGGGAGACGTTGGGAAGGGTGTCAAATTCGGTGCTCCTTGGACAGGGTTCGTTATGCAGAGGCTATGCTCCCATTCAGTCAGACTGACTGAATGGTGTTTTCCAAACTCTTATGATTTATGCCTATTATTCGCCCTTTTAAAATCTTCCCAGTACACTGTCTTAAAAACAACTCATTGCAGGAAAGAGAAAGCTTTTTACCTTGTGCTTTGTTACGTTTGTTTTGTTATAGCCAATCCTGGAGAAAATGCTCTGTTTTTCTTACTGTTTATGCTTTATCCCCCTTTTCTGAACCTTTTAAGTGCTGGTGAAAAATTTCAAGCAAATAACCCTCAGCCCACTTGTTCCCTTGAGGAGGGAAGAGCTGGTACTAGAACTCGAGGGCCGTGAGCGTGTACTGTCTGCAGTGTTTGGGTTTTGCTAGTAACAGAAATGTGTCCGTGCCCCTCTGTCTCTGCTTGCTCTCTAGGTTGCCCTGTGTCCAGTGGCACACACTCCATGGAAGCAGCCACGCCTGGGACCTCAGCCCACTTAGCCACGAGCTCTCAGACCTCAGCAGGCCAACCACAGCCTCATGTGTGTCTTGATTGTTAAGCATTTGAGGAGTCTTAGCCTTTAAAACCCAACTGTTGTCAGCCCCCAGGACAGCTCAGGAACCTTCAGATATTGACCCTCTCCGCTGAGACTGCCCCCAGGTGATGCCTGGCTGAGTGGCAGCCTGCAAGTGCTTGACTTGAGGGCTGTCCCTCAACCCAACTCATCCAGCCCTTTTCTCCAGGTGGACCCAGCAGAGCCTGGGGGGCATGCAGAGAATCCCAAAGTGGAGCCCTTACTGGGGTCATCTCATAAAGTCACACCTAGGAGACTCAGAAGAAGCCCAGGGCCCTTCATTTTCTACAAGGCGAGAGAACTGAGTCCTGCAGAAACGCTGTGACTTGCCCCATGCAGCTCAGCCTGCCAGTGGCCGAGCCAGGAGAGGGCCGACGCCTCCTGACCCCCAGCCCCGGGCCACCTGGGCTCCAGAGCTGGGGAGCAGTCCCGTCCACTCCCGTGAGGATGCTCAAGCACAGAGGGCTAGTGACTTAGCGGCTGGAAACGCGAAAGAAATGCTTGAGGTTCTTTATCATTACTAGAGAGACGTGAAAACCCCCCGTCCGTGTGGGATGTAGACATTTTAAACAAACACACAGCTGGGTCCCTATCGACTCTGAGGGGCGCGCAGGGGAGAGGTGTAGTTTTGTTTGGCCTCCAGCTCCTCCACTTCCTAGCTCTGTCCTCTTTGGCGTCTTATTTGTCCTTTTGAGCCTTGGTTGTCTTATCCATTCAACATAGTTAATAGTCGTATGTCACAGGGTTATGTGTAGAGTTGAAGGCATGCACTCGTTCATTTAATTCGTTGTTCAGCAAACGTGTCCTCATTGTCCGTGGCGTGCTAGATGCTGTCGTCTTAGCGAGGGCCCTGCCTCCCTGCGGCCTGCGTTCTGGAGGGGAACAGATGGCACCCAAGTGAACGAACACATATGCAAGCTCAACCCCGATGGCTGTGAAGGAGACCAGCCAACGAGCTGAGAGGTGCTGCTGGTTAGTGGGTAGTCATGGGTGAAGTGACCCACGACCCTGGGCCCTGGGCACCCTCGGTGTGTCCCTTCCTCAGAGCGCCCCTGCTGGGTGGGCTCTGTGAGCTAACAGGAGGCCTGGCGTCCCCACTCCTGGCCACCGCAGCCTCTCCAGCCGTGTCCTCTCGGAGCTAGACGCCACACCCCTGTTGGAGGTTGTTGCATTTGCCACAGAATTATCCAGGGAGACTGATGTCAAATATAGCTTCGAGGTGACCCCTCTCTTCTCATCAGGATGGCTCTAAACTCCCCTCAGAGCCAAGCCCCACCTCCCTTCCGGCTAACTAGCTGCAGCACAGGGACATGCACAGACAGGAAGGCATGCATTTGTTTATACAGCTCTCGATTCAACAAGTGAGGATCCAGACAGACAGAAGGCCATTCTTCAGAACCTACCTTTGCTGTGACCAAACTTTGTTCTTTAAAAACGTTAATGAAGAGAAGTCTGTCGCTTTTAAGCCATTTGTCAGTGCATTTCCCAGGTTTTTATGTGGGAAGGCTCAGGTTCTTTATGTTTCTATTAGTATTAACAGTCAGGAAATGGGGTTGCCAGGCTAGAAATGTCCACGTGGGTAAAATATGAGAAATGGGCTTAGGACAAGGCCAAAGGTGGTATTTCTAGACTTTGAATTTTCTTACTAAAAGTTCTAAAATAAAAGCATTTTAAATACCTTACATTTGCATGTCACTTTAATGTCAGTAATAATAGCCAACATTTATTGAGTGCTTCATCTGTATTAGGCACTTAATCTCATTTATGTGAAGTAAACAGAATGGTTAAATTCAAAATCTCAGAGTAGAGTAAACTCTTATCTTTTAAGAGCCTAAGTCGGAATGAGGATACAAGACTTTTCCCAAGTCACCTGGCTAATCATGAGTGGACTCTTAGCTCTTAAATGCTGAAATTATACACATCTTATTTACAGCTATGTTATTAGTACTGTGCTTGCTACACAGTAGGCTCTCAGGAAGTTTTGCTGAATAAATGAATGGATGGATGGATGGATGGATGGGAAAAGCTGGGGCTAGAACTCAGATCATGTGCCTGTTTTTCAGATGCTTTTTCTAGTTACTTCAAAGATTAAATGAGTAACTATATGTCATGTGTTTGAACATGCCTGCCATGTAATAGGTAATCAGTTACGGTAGCTATAAATGTTATCCATAATCTCAGAATTGATTAAGCTTTGATGGAGAACTTGTATAATCATTGATCAGCTTGAAAAACTTTGTAATGAAATACATGTCTGCTGTTGTCAAGTAAGCTTTATAGTATTTCATATTACTTTTATGTACTATTATCTATGGATATTCACCTGGGTATTATCCTACATGCAGGTTTTGTATACTACTCTCTCCAGAGTGAGATGGATTATTTTGAAGTAAACTCGCGCAAAAATAAAAACAAGGCATTTTCAGCTTCGTTTCTACCAGGTGTTAGAAAGGGAAGCTGTGGGGGGTGCCAGGCGCTTCTCCTGATGGCCTTTTCCTGGATCTGGCCCAGCTGCGTGTGACCTAAAGGCAACGTTTGACTCATGACTCGTCCTAACGCAAGAGTCGTCAGAGTTTCCCCAAAACCATGAGGGCAAGTAGACTTGGTGCCAGCACATGAATGCAGTGCCATCCCACTGAGCAGCTCTTGCCTAAGTTTCTTTTATTTAATTGGAGGGAATTCTTGAGAAAGCAGTTTGCTCATTTTATTTCCATCCCACCCTCCCTGGAGGGACAGAAAGCGGTCTCGGGTAAGCTGCCTCATGTCCTTTCCTGAGGCCTGCCTTCATAGGAAAACCCCTGAATAGTCACTTGATGGAGAAAAGGCTTCACGTCTTTTAGTCATTTTTGTCACTAACAACCAGAAATGCATCGTATTGGTGACATTCCCACTTGAAAATGTGGGATGCTATTATTCCAGCTGAAAGAGACATTGCTGTGTTGGGGGGCAGGTTTCAAGCCGCCACCTCTGAGCCCCCGGCCCACTCCCTCCCCTCCAAGACAGTGTTAAAGGTTTTCTAGAGCTGAGGCCACTCCGAGAGCTAGGACTTGCATCCTCATTATTAGAGGGTGAAGCTTATTTCTTCTTCACACACACAGTCCACCATACTTTCTTGGTTCTTTTTTTTTTTTTTTTTTTGGCTGTGCTAGGTCTTCACTGCTGTGTGGGGGCTTTCTCTAGTTTCAGAGAGCGGGGGCTGTCTTCCTGTTGAGGCCTGTGGGCCTCTCATCGCGGCGGCTTCTCTAGGTGTGCAGGCTGCAGTGGGGGCTGCACTTGGACTCAGTAGTTGTAGCTCTCGAACTTACGTGCTCCAAGGCATGGGGAGCTTCCCGGACCAGGGACTGAACCGGTGTCCCCTGCATTGCAAGGTGGATTCTTAACCACTGGACCACCAGGGAAGCCCCACTTTTTTGATGCCTGACATCACTGTGGGGTTGGTCATGTCTTTCAGGACCAGCAGTGTGTGTGCTAGGCTCTATCCATACAGTGAAAGGGCCCCTGGAGCCTTGGAGAACTGGATCTGGGACAGAGCAGTTGGCTGACTGTGGGATCTCTTGTCAGACTTTCCCACCAAGTCAGACCCAGACTCCAGTCCTGACTCCTCCCCACATGCTGTGTAACCTGAAACGGGCCAATCAGCTGCTCCAGGCCCCACCTCACCTTTCGTCTGTGGAGTTGGCCACATGGGCCTCGCCAGGACACCGTGGTGACTGACCACGACACGTCAGGGGAGCTTCTAGACCGGCCTGGTGCTCAGGGAGTGCTCGGTTGGTGGCAGCCGCTCAGTGCACCCTGTTGCTACAGATGCAGGTTTTTCATGGAAAAGAAGATCATTGTGCTGCTACCTATAAAACACCCGGTTCCATGACAAAGACCTTTTGCCACCTCCACGAACCCTGTCCCCATACCTGAGAACTCCGTGCCAGGCCAGAAGCAACGCAGAGCACGTGAGGAGGCTCATCAAGGATGCCCGGTCCCCAGAGACCACCCAGCTGCTGAGCATCTGTGGCACGCCCAAAGACTGTGGGCCCAGGGCGGGAGGAATCCCGCAGGATGGAAAGCCGGGGGACTGACTGAATTCCAGTCAGACCAGTAAGTGCCAGAAGTAGTGCCGCGTCCCCCGCTGCTCGTGCTTTGTCTACCAGACTGGCCCCCTGAGCCCAGCGGAAGAAGTTGTCCCCGTGCACCAGAACCAACACGGCCCTCAGTGCACACCGAGACCGTTAGCCTGCACTGAGGAGAGGAGAGAACTGATTCGGAAACACTGGTGCCCTGAAAGGCCTGGGTTTGCATTAAACCTGAATCATTTTGCACAGTATGGGATAAAATGTATGAGGGCGGATATAGCGGTAGGTAGGGCTGAAGTCTGGGCCGCTTATAAATCCCATTTGTGTATAGACTGTATTTACTGATGCCCTGGGAGCCGTAGAATAAAGTTGGTTTCCATTAAAGCTATAACAGATGGGGACTGTGCCATCGTGGTATGCTGAGGTAACAGCCATTACCAGAGGACCCTCGTTTCCATGATTTCCTATACATTTTACTAAAATTTAACTCAAAACTCTACTTGCCACAAAGCATTTCCTGCTTAACCCCCCCCCCCCCCCACAGTCATCATTCTGGAACTCTGAGGATCCAGTATTTAGATGTTTAGTCTTAATCACTGCACAGGTTATCTGAAAAATCTCTAACTCCGTGTGAAAGTGAAAAAGTGAAAATGTTAGTCGTTCAGTCGTGTCCAATTCTTTGTGACCCCATGGACTTTAGCCCAACAGGCTCCTCTGTCCTTGGGGTTCTCCAGGCAAGAATACTGGAGTGGGTAGCCATCAGGGGCTTTTCCCAACCCAGGGATCAAACCCAAGTCTCCAACATTGCAGGCAGATTCTTTGCTGTCTGAGCCACCAGGGAACTCCGTGTGTGTCACTCCCTTACTCCCTCCCCCCTCTTAGCCCCTAACCCACCACCTACCACCACCACCCCTCCCCCGACACCCTCACTTTTTGTTTACAAATTTTTAACTCATTTTAGTTCAGGCTCATTTGCCCTTCACCTGGACCAGGCCTTGTCCCCTCCAGTGCCCTCTAGTTCTCCACTCTGTGATCAAGTGGTCCCCGCACAAAGTCTCCCCCATCAAGCCCCCTTCTGAGACCCTTCAAAGGTTTTGAAGGACCTTTGAGTGGAGGCCAGGACTCTTCATGCGACTCCATCCTCCCCTCTGGGCCTGCTCCCCAGGGCTGGCTCCCCCACTGTCCCTCTTCTTGCTTCCAGCAAAAAGCGCCTCATGCCTTCCTTGCCTGCTGTCCCTCAGCAGGCGCTCGCTTCCCTCTTCACCTGGCTGCCGCTCCACCTCCCGAAGGCCTCTGTAGCCACTAGTCCTTCCGTAGTGGAACTCCCTTCTTACGACAGTAAGTTCCCTACATACAAACCTTCAAGTTTCAAACTTTCAGAGATGCATTCGATCAACATCAGGCAGAAGTGAAATTGCAGCTCGCCCTCCATCTCCTGTTGCTGACGATCCTTCAGCTCGGCCATCTCCCACCTCCTCTCCCTCCTGCAGCCAGTAATTCTTGCTGGTCACTCGGTGCCAGCCCCTGTGTGCCAGCTGCACTATACGACTGTGTTTTTCAAAGCACTGAACTGTAAGATTAAAAATCTTTCCTTTGTGTTGGGGGTTTGTCCTATATCGTTTGTCTGAGAAGTATCATGAATCTATTACATCACAGCACTAGGTAGCCAGTCGTGGCAGGTGTGTACCTAGGCTAACTTGGTTGGACTTACAAACGTGTTCTCGAAACAGAGCTCATTCATATGTAGGGGACTTACTGTACTCTGTTATCATTGTTCTGTGGCTGCCGCTTCTTTGTCCCTCTGCTCCATGAGAAGGACCCTTCTGTGAGGACAGGGACTGTGCATCCTGAGGCCCTGATGCACACACTGCCTGGTGTGCAGAGGAGCAGACATTCAAGCAATAGCGTAATGAATGAGTGACTCACTAAGGGAGATTGACCACCATAATACACGTGAAGCATTCACCATTGTGTCTGGGACGTAGCTGGTCCTTATGTGGTTGATTGCTTCTTTGAGTCATACATCAAATCATTTGTTAAGTGTCTGACCACTCTCTAAGGGGACACAGCCGCAAACACGGTGAATTCCGAATCCCTGCTCTCGTGGGCCATGCGTTCTGTGTGTGCATCTCCCTTCTCTCTCTCAGCCCTCCCCTCGACCTTCTGGGACACTTGCCCCTTGTCCCCGCCCCACCTGGGACACAGGTCACCAAACTGCAGCCACTCCTGCTGATATCATCTTGGCCTGGAAAGCAGCCCCACCAGGGACCTTTGGGGACCCCAGGCTCCTTGGCTGCCAAAGAGGTGGGAGGACATCACTTCCCCTGCCCTGGCTAGAATAATAGACCAGGAGTAAGATTAGAAAATGAGAAGCCCAATCCTGGTGAAACACTGCGGTGAAAGTGCCACTTCCAGGAATCTGCACGTGTTCTTCCTTCTCACCCGGCACTGCAGAGTGCAGCCAGGCCGCCCGGAAGCATGGCAGAGCCAGGCTCCCCTCTGCTGCCCGCTCCGCAGGGCTGGAGTGCCCCCACCCGCCACGTCCGCCCGGGTCCATGGTGCTGCCAGCCCGCATAGTCAAGGCCAAGGAGCTGTGGAGGGGGACGTCCTTGCCTCCAAGGTGACTCAGCCCTGAGAGGGGAGGCGTCTCAAGGAGACGCAGCCAACGGGACTCCAGCCACGCAACAGTCTCTGCTTGAACACTGTCTGCCTTGGGCAGGGCCTGCTTTCCCGCCTGATGTCTCTCGCTTCGCCTCGTGACCTGTCCGGGCCCTGCTGCTCTCAGCACGCTGATGTCCCTGACCAGGGCCGGTGGACTTGTGTGCCCTTCCCGCGGGGGATTCACCCGGCCTCCAGGGGATCATCAGGAGGCTGGTTCTGTGGCCCAGGGCTCCCAGGCCCCCTGCCCTGTCAGGGGAGATGGGCCCCCTGCGCCCCCCACACACCGTGTACAAACTCCTGCTGCTCTCACACAGGCCTCTGAGATTGATCGCCTCATCTTGTTTTTGTTGCAGAAATTTCCAGAACTGAAATTCAAATATGTGGAAGAGGAGCAGCCTGAGGAGTTTTTTATCCCCTACGTCTGGTCCCTGGTGTACAACTCGGCAGTAGGCGTCTACTGGAACCCACAGGACATCCAGCTGTTCACGATGGATTCCGACTGAGAGCGGCCCGTTCCCCGCCCCCTACCCGACCCGGCCTCCACCCGCCTCCAGCCGCAGCCCTTCTGCTTATGTTCTTTCTGGGGAACGGAGGTAGACAGATTCCCTGGTGCGTCTTCTATTAAAGAGGATCACACAGGCGTGTTTCCCTTGCGCACGTGGGTTTGGAGAATCGGTGCCAGTTGGCAGTAGATCACTCGGTTTAGATTATAGTGCAAAAAGTGGGAGGGGGTACGCAACCGTAATAAATGTAAAAACCAGCTATTTCACATGCAATCTTATTTCTAAACCAAAAATCTACAGCTTTTCCAGGAAACCTGATGCCTTAGGCACACAACACTTTACCAGTGCATACTTCTTTTTCTTTTCTTTTTTGCATGCTCAGGATTTTTGTTCTGAGAGTGTGTGTGTGTGGTGTGTTTGTGTTTCAACATTGAGAAATATCAATCTGAAAAGATGAAAGGACAGGAATTAATAAGGAAACGAAGCCGTGTATGTGTGTAGTGGCCTTTCAGAGGACCCGTGATGGAAGCCTGGGCAGTTGGATACAAGCCTCTAGATCCTCCACATCTTTTCCTCAAAGAAAGAAATGGCTCCTCCTCATGAAGCCTGGATTAGCTTTTCTGTGGATTTGGCCTCTGAGCTATAGCTGAATTAAATTGGAGTCTAGCACAAATTAAGTTAATCTTCTCTGTATTAATCATTAGGAAAAGAAAAGCTTCATTTTGAAAGCAGTCTTTTTTCCTTCAACCAGACCAGTAGAAAAAGGAGACCAATTTGATTAATACAGTGTTCCACACGAGATGAAAGACATGTTTTCCTGTCCATCTCTGACTTTGTTTAAACTCTTCTGGGGCCTGTGTGAGCCTGAGCCACAGCTGGCTTCCTGAGCTCCTCTGAGGGACGAGGCCGCCAGGATTGCCCCGAGCAGAGCCACGGGCACCGAGGACAGAAGGGACGGGCCTTTAGGGCCCCGCTCTGGGCCCCCAGCCACCCCTTTGGGCCTGGTTTCAGTCTCAAAGACACAAAAGTTGCGTGCTTTTCTGCATGGGAGGCGCCCATTCCAACCTGCTGTTGCCTAATCTGTATCGGAAGAAGCTTCTCTCCTGTCCCCGGGCTGGCGACCAGAGTCCCTTTGACCATCTTCTCTCACGCGGAGCCCTGGGAAGGTGAAACGTGAGGCACCAGCGCGCCTTTGTGTGGTTCCCCCGAGAAGCCCTGCTGCCCGTCCTCTCGGCAGTATCCGAGGCCGGCCGGTATCATCATCGGCAGGACGGGGGTGAGACCAGAGCTCCCTGAGGCTGGCTGGCTGAGGCGCTGGATGGATGTGCGGTCTGGCTGCTGCCTCCTCAGCCTCAGGCCCCTGAGAGTCTCCACCAGTGGCTGGGACCCTGGGGTTTCCCTGAAGGTCACAGACAGGGCCTCAGACCAGCAGGTGAGGCCTGTGAAGGGCTTCTGCTTAATCTGGCCTGTGGGGGAGGCAGTGTGAAGGTGGAAGGCGGAGTCCTCCAATCAAAAAGGGGAAAATACTGGATGCCCATTTCAGGCCGCAGTTATTTATATTTCCTCTATGGAAGCGTGATACGTAGCTTTAATTTGTTTCCCAAGCGTTCTGATCTGCTTCCTTTCCTTTAAACCAAAACACAGCTATTTGAAAGGGTCACGTGGCACAGAGGAGCCCCTGGTAGGACCCCAGCACTGTCCTAAGAGGCTGAGGAGCGTGCAGTGGCGTGGGACAGTCACTGGGCTGCAGGCCTGTCAGTTCTGCCCACAGGAGGCCTGGAGTCCCCAGCACTCGGCCACAGGGCAAACCCAAGAGAGCCTTGACAGGGGAGCGACGCAGTCTCTTCCCCGGGCGCCCCCACAGCTCCACTCTCCAACAGTGTCCTCCCCCGCCCCCAGCTCTTAATCAACCACACAGTAGAGGTCCTCACGGGCCTAAAAGTTCAGCTGGGGCTGCGGCCCCAGAGGCAGCATGCGAGCACACGCTCCAGACACCACCGCATCACTGCCTCAGCTCTGCAAACCCTCCAGAGGCTTTTCTTTATTTTTGTGAAAGATTTATTACATGACAATAAATTTAAAATGATAAACTTGAATTATGCTTGCATTAATTTGCTTTAGAAAGTTTTTCGATTTTCCACAAAGTAAAAACATGTAGAATGAGGCAACACAGGATCATTCACTGTGTGTTTGCATGTAAACTCACATCTGATTTTGCCCAAGATACAGAGCTGTTTTTGCAGTGTGTCGTCTATCATGTTGTTTGTTTTTAAAGAATGTGCTCCTCGCAGTAGCGCCTTTCCTTAAGAGTTCAAGGCACTGTGCAAACAAGCTTCAGAACTGTAGCTCTGGTCCCATCGCCCATTGAGGCTGGTGTCGCAGGATCTGTGCACAACAGCCTTGCAAGGTCGGCATCACAGAATGGCCACCATTCAGCAGTGCAGATGGAAGCGGGGCTGTGGAGGAGCTCAAGGACAAAGAGAAAGGAAAGAAGGTCCCTGAAGCACAGAAAGTACACGGTACACACAGTCCTCTCCTTCGGAAGGAAATGACAGGAGCTGGAGAGGACAGACAGGACCAGCGTCAGTGGGAGCACTCGGCTGTGAGTGTTCCTCCAGCTTGTTAGAACATCCCCCCCCCCCCCCCCCCCCCCGCCGCAAGAGGAATGTGGCAGGGGGTGCTTTTAGGCCCTAAGTTTCTTAATATATCATTCTTTAGGCAACATACTGTCCTTTAGGTTCTGTGCCGCTGGGGTCTTGCCTCAGGCATTTCAGTTCTCTACATAACTGAGTCACTGCTTTCCAAGAGCCATAAATTAGAGCTGTGGTACTTGCTGATACTTAATAGACTGAGTTTGCAAGGTCAACCCTTTGGTCTCTTAATTTCCTCCTAAGCACGGTGCGTGTAATTTCAGTAGCTGCCACTTGATATTAGAGACTGATCCCCAGGCTTTCTGACACCAAATTCAGGGCTATTCCAGTGTCTTAACATCACCTCCAGGAGTCAAGAGGTTCAGGGCTTCTCGTCTCTGACGAGCCAAGCTTCCTATGACACAGCTGAGGAGTGAATTCACACAATAACACAATCCACAGCAAATAATGCATTTTTATTTTAAGAATTCAAAAGCATAAAATTTAATCTCATTAGGGATCTCTCACCCAAAATAAGATTCATCAGGAACTTCCCACCCCCTTGGTCAGCTCATGTATGGCAACCCCTACCCTTCTGACTTCACCAGGCTATCAAAAGTGCCAGCTACTCAGACACAGCCTCTGGAAAGAGGAAAGCTGGCCCACGTGACTTTAACCAGGTAGTGCTTCATCATTTTGTTGGCTCTGGGATGACTCCAACAAAGTTTTACAGTATTTTGGCAGGTTTCCAAGCCACCATTAGAGCATTGGTTTAGGTTACCTGGCACTCCATTACTATCAGTAAACTATCCTTTGTGGATACTGTGATCCAGCTTCTCAATCACTTCATTCAGTCCCTGAAAGTGGATTGAGGTGGAACTGCTGGTGGCCCCAGTGCTTAGCAAGTGTGCCTTCCCCCTGGAGAACGTGAACTGTTACGACTGAACGTATCCTCTGACCTCAGCTGCACATACTGTGCCCTAATCCCAGGGTGATGGTATTAGTGGGCTGGGCTTTAAGGGAGTAATTAGGTTTAGATGAGGTCACGATGGTGGAGCCCCATGATGAGATTAGTGCCCTTACAAGAAGGAAGATGAGAGATCTCTCACCATCAAAGGGGACACAGCAAAGAGACCACTGTTTGTAAGCCAGGAAGAAAGCCCTCACTGGGAATGGAATCATTCAGCACCTTAATCTTGGACTTTTCAGAAATGAGAAATCAATGTCTCTTATTTAAGCCACCCAGTCTATGGTATTTTGTTAGAATAGCCCAAACTGACCTAATATAGGAGCATAACCCAAGGCCTCAAATTATCTGTTACAATCAGAAATATCCAGGTATATGAGAAGACCAAATAATATGTTATATGAATTAAAACCATCAGAGGGGGCTTCCCTGGTGGTCCAGTGGTTAAGGGTCTGCCTTGCAATGCAGGGGATGCAGGCTCCGTCCCTAGTCAGGGGGATCCCACGTGCCACGGGGCCCTGTGCACCACAACTCCTGAGTCTGCACTCTCGAGTCCTTGAGCCACAACTCCTGAAGTCCACATGCCCTGGAGCCTGTGCCCCGCACAGAGAAGCCACTGTGATTAGAAGCCTGCGTACTGCAAATAAAGAGTAGCCCCCACCTTGCCACAGCTAGAGAAAGCCCCACACAGAGAAGCCACTGAGATGAGCCTGCGTACTGCAAATAAGGAGTAGCCCCCACCTTGCCACAACTAGAGAAAGCCCCGCACAGAGAAGCCACTGCGATGAGGAGCCTGCGTACTGCAAATAAGGAGTAGCCCCCGCCTTGCCACAGCTCGAAAAAGCCCTCAAAGCAACAAGACCTAGTGCCGCCAAAAGTAAACATTTTTTTTATTTTTAAAACATTTCTAAAAATCAGAGGGAAAAGATGCCCACAGTCTCTCCAGGTGTCTCAGTCACAGAATTCGAACCACCTATGCTTTCTGTGTTTAAAAGCAAACGGTGTTCCCAAGAATTTCAGAGAATTAGAAACAAAAGGGACCAAATGGAAATTCTAGAACTGAAAAATACTATAGCAAGAATTAATAATTTGTTGATGGGTTTAAGAGCAGATTAGTCACAACTGAGAAAAGAATGAGTAAGGTGAAAAATTCAGAGCAAAAGCAGAGTCAGAAAGCGAATCGAGGGTAAGAGACAAAGGATGCAGTGAGATCTGACCTCAGTGTAGTTCAGATCTCAAAAAAGTAGGAGAGCAAAAGAAATATTGGCTGAGAACTTTGACAAAACTCAAGAAAGATATCAAACCAAAGATTCAGTAAGCCCCAAATCTCAAATGGGATAAATAAAAAGTCCACAGCTAGACACATCATAGTAAAAATGTAGAAAACCAAAGAAAAGATGGTAAAGCTACTGGGGGGTGGGGCATGGGTAAGAGACGGGTTACCATCAAAGGAGCAACAATTAAACTGACAACTACCTTCTCAGCAGGCATGGTGAAATACAGTGACTTTGAAGTGCTGAAAGAAAATGACACCCCACCTCAAAATTTCTAACTGGGGAAAATATCCTGCAAGAATGAAAAATAGACATTTATATCCAAATAGCTGGGAGAATTCATTAGCACACATACCCTAAAGGAAAATTAAAAGTATCCTAAAGGCAGAAGGAAAATAATCCCAAATACAAGGAAAGAGCTTTAGGAAAAACTGAATAGCAATGAAAATGAGAAATACACAGGTCAGCATAAATACTACATAAAACAATAATTGTGTCTTATGAAGTTTATATATGTGTTAAAGGCATATAGATGGGGAGGGCTTAAATAGGGTTTAAGTGTTCTAGGCTCCGTGCATCATACTGGAAGAGAGTTTTTTAAATCTCATTTACTATTAGATTTTTGGTAAGTCTAGGGTGTATATTGTGATTAATGTTAGTAAGACTGTACAACTTTCAAACTAATGACAGCTGCTGCTGCTGCTGCTAAGTCGCTTCAGTCGTGTCCGACTCTGTGTGACCCCATAGACGGCAGCCCACCAGGCTCCGCCTTCCCTGGGATTCTCCAGGCAAGAACACTGGAGTGGGTTGCCATTTCCTTCTCCAATGCATGAAAGTGAAAAGTGAAAGTGAAGTGCTCAGTCGTGTCCGACTCTTAGCGACCCCATGGACTGCAGCCCACCAGGCTCCTCCGTCCATGGGATTTTCCAGGCAAGAGTACTGGAGTGGGTTGTCATTGCCTTCTCAAAACTAATGACGGAAGAGGGAATAATTCCTGGACAGGATTAAGAGCTTCACAAGGAGGGTAGAAAAAAAGAATAGGTGAGTCAAATAGAAAGCAGGTTGTAAGATATACACGATAAATCCATTAATACATTAAATGTAAATGGACCAACAGAGACTGTCAGGCTTGATTTTAGAAGAACTACCATAGTACAACTGGAGAAGAGAATGGCAACCTACTCCCGCATTCTTGCCTGGAGAATCCCGTGGACAGAGGATCCTGGTGGGCTACAGTCCATGGGGTCACAAAGATTCAGACATGACTGAGCGACTAACACACACACCATAGTACATTCAAGCTTCCAGTTATAAGCTCCAGGGATATGAAGTAAAACATGATAAATATAATTTAACACTGCTGTAAGTTATATATGAACATTATTAAAAGAATACTTCGTAAGAGTTCTCATCACAAGGGAAAACTTTTTTCTACTTAATTTTTTATATGAGAAGATGACTGTTCACTAAACTTACTGTGGTAATCATTTCATAATATATTAAAGTCAAATCATTATGCCATACACCTTAAACTTCCAAAATGCTGTATGTCAACTGCATCTCAATAAAACCGAAAGAATTTAACAGTTAGAAACAAAAACAATTATATGCTATTTACAAGAAACACTTTTAAAACGTGAATTTTGAAGGAAAGGATAGAGAAATATATACTCAGCAAACAGCAACCCAGGAAACTATTGTAGATACATTAACATTACAGCAAACTTTAAGGTAAAAACATTATTAGAAATAAAAGCAGTCATTTCAATTCCCAGAAGGAGGTAGTAATTCTAAATTTTTTGCACTTCATGATACAATCTTAAAAAGTTGATAGAATAGGAAATTTTGGCAAATATGCGAGTATAGTGAGATTTTAACATCTATTTCAGTATAAAGCATACAAAAATCAAGTTACAGAAAATGTAAACAATGCAATTAGAAAACTTGGCCAAATAAATGCATGTAGAACACTACGTTCAACAGCTTCCTTTTCAAACACAAACAGCACACATGCCAAAATTTGTGTGCTGAGCTATAAAAACAAGTCTGAACAAACTTTAAGGGAGTTAACGCCAATGAAATATGTTCTCTGACCACAATGCAATTAAGCTGGAAATCAATTACAAAAAGATAATGTAATAATCCTCATTTATTTGGAAGTTAGTCAAAGCTACGTTTTTTCCAGTAGTCATGTATGGATGTGAGGGTTGGACCATAAAGAAAGCTGAGCACCGAAGAATTGATGGTTTCGAACTGTGGTGCTGGAGAGGACAGCATCTTGGACTGCAAGGAGATCAAATCAGTCCATCCTAAAGGAAATCAACCCTGAATGTTCATTAGAAGGACTGATGCTGAAGCTGAAGTTCCAACACTTTGACTACCTGATGTGAAGAGCCAACTCATTGGAAAAGACTCTGATGCTGGGAAAGACTGAAGGCAGGAGGAGAAGATGGTGACAGAGGATGAGATGGTTGGATGGTATCACTGACTCAATGGACATGAGTTTGAACAAACTCAGGGAGATAGTGAAGGACAGGGAAGCCTGGTGTGCTGCAGTTCATGGAGTTGGCAAAGAGTTGGACAGGACTTAACGACTAAACAACAACAAATTTGGAAGTTAAACAGTTAAACGCATTTCTAAATAACCCATCTGTCAAAGAATAAATCATAAAGGTAATTTGAAATATTTCAAACCAAATAATGAAAATACTACATATTCAAACTTAAGAAAACTTGTGAGTTGCAACTAAAACTATGCTTATAAATTTATATCTTTAATTGTATATGTTGAATAGAAGACTTCCCTGGTGGCTCAGATGGTAAAGAATCTACCTGCAATCCTGGAGACCTGGGTTCAGTCCCTGGGTTGGGAGGATCCCCTGAAGAAGGAAATGGCAACCCACTCCAGTATTCTTGCCTGGAAAATTCCATGGACAGAGGAGCCTGGTGGAGTCATGGGGTTGCAAAGAGTCAGACATGACTGAGTGACTAACACATACACACAAAATAGAAGAAAGGCTGAAAATCAATTATCTAAGCAACCACCTGATGCTGGGGAAGATTGAAGGCAAGAGAAGGGGACGACAGAGGATGAGGTGTTTGGATGGCATCACCGACTTGATGGACATGAGTCTGAGTAAGCTCCAGGAGTTGGTGATGGACAGGGAGTCCTGGCATCCTGCAGTCCATGGGGTGGCAAAGAGTTGGACACGACTGAGTGACTGAACTGAACTGAACTGAAGCAACCACCTAGAAATTTTTTTATAAAGCTAATGAAACCCAGAAATAAAAGCCAAAATGTAGAACACAAATAAATGATAAAGGGAATCAAGAAAGTGAAAAGTTCTGTCTTTAAAAGGATTGACAACCCTGTAACAAGATTGATGAGGAAGGAAGGAGAATAGGTGGAAGGGTGGGGGAGGGACAGGAAAATAGTCTCAGAAGTGAAAAACGGGTGAATTCGTTCAGCTTAGGCACACATTAAAACATGTAAGAGGATATTATAGATACTCATCAATTTTAAATATAGATGGAGTGATGTTTCAGGACTGCAGTCAGTTCAATTCAGTTCAGTTGCTCAGTCGTGTCCGACTCTTTGCCATCCCATGGACTGCAGGACGCCAGGCCTCTCTGTCCATCACCAACTCTCGAAGTTTACTCACACTCATGTCCATTGAGTTGGTCATGCCATCCAACCATCTCATCCTCTGTCATCCCCTTCTCCTCCTGCCCTCAATCTTTCCCAGCATCAGGGTCTTTTCAAATGAGTCAGCTCTTCGCATCAGGTGGCCAAAGTACTGGAGTTTCAGCTTCAACATCAGTCCTTCCAATGAACACCCAGGACTGATCTCCTTTATGATGGACTGGTTGGATCTCCTTGCAGTCCAAGGGACTCTCAAGAGTCTCCTCCAACACCACAGTTCAAAAGCATCAATTCTTCTGCGCTCAGCTTTCTTTATAGTGCAACTCTCACATCCATACATGACCACTGGAAAAACCATAGCCTTGACTGGACGGACCTTTGTTGACAAAGTAATGTCTCTGCTTTTTAACATGCATATGTATATGAAAACTAATCAAATCATGCACTTAACACGTGCAGTTTTTGTATGTCAATTATGCCTCAATAAAGCTGTTTTTAAACTTTGGATTAAATGAACAAATTTCTTTTTTTGAAAAGAAAAAAAAAAGCTCTCTAAAACTGACATCAGTGTGGGATGAATTGGAAGACTGGGTTAACATATATACACAATTGATAATATGCATAGAATAGATAATTAATGAAAACCTACTGAGTAACACAGGGAATTCTATTCAGTGCTCTGTGGTGACCTAAATGGGAAGGAAGTCTAAGAAAAAGGAGGTATATGTATACATATGGCTGATTTCCTGTGCTGTACAGTAGAAACACTGTACAGCAACTATACTCTAATAAAAATTTATTTTAAAAAAGATAAAACTGACATCAGAAGATCTTGAAAACTGGAATCATCCTTTATCTCTTGCCTAAATTGAAACCATAATTTAAAATCGCTTCACAAGGAAATCTGCAGGTCCAGATGGCTTCACTAGTGAATTCAATTAAACATCTAAGAGAGAAATAAATGCCAATCTTGCACAAACTCTTCCAGAAAATAGAAAACCTCCAAATTGATTTTATGAGACAAGCATAACCTTCAGTTCAGTTCAGTTCAGTCGCTCAGTCGTGTCCGACTCTTTGCGACCCCATGAATCGCAGCACGCCAGGCCTCCCTGTCCATCACCAACTCCCGGAGTTCACTCAGACTCACGTCCATCGAGTCAGTGATGCCATCCAGCCATCTCATCCTCTGTCGTCCCCTTCTCCTCCTGCCCCCAATCCTTCCCAGCATCAGAGTCTTTTCTTCACATGAGGTGGCCAAAGTACTGGAGTTTCAGCTTTAGCATCATTCCTTCCAAAGAAATCCCAGGGCTGATCTCCTTCAGAATGGACTGGTTGGATCTCCTTGCAGTCCAAGGGACTCTCAAGAGTCTTCTCCAACACCACAGTTCAAAAGCATCAATTCTTCAGTGCTCAGCCTTCTTCACAGTCCAACTCTCACATCCATACATGACCACTGGGAAAACCATAGCCTTGACTAGATGAACCTTTGTTGGCAAAGTAATGTCTCTGCTTTTGAATATGCTATCTAGGTTGGTCATAACTTTCCTTCCAAGGAGTAAGCGTCTTTTAATTTCATGGCTGCAGTCACCATCTACAGTGATTTTGGAGCCCCAAAAAATTAAGTCTGACACTGTTTCCACTGTTTCCCCATTTCCCATGAAGTGATGGGACCAGATGCTATGATCTTCATTTTCTGAATGTTGAAAACATTATGCCAAAATGTTTATCTAAGCGTAACCTTAGATATCAAAAATATGATTAACAGTATAAGAAACTAAAATTATAGGTCAATCTTTCTCATCATCATAGCTAAAAAAGGTCTATTCATTAGCAAATAGAAACTAGCACTATATAAAAATGCATCACGATCGGGACTTACTTGGTGGTCCAGTGGATAAGACCACCTGGTCCTCCTCCCAATACAGGAGGCCCAGGTTCAATCCCTGGTCAGGGAACTGAGATCCCACATACCACAACTAAGCCTGTGCATTGCAGCAAAGACCCAGCCCAGCCAAAATAAATAACAGAAAATATTTTTAAATACATCATGATTAAATTGGGCTTATCATTCAAAAACCAAAGTCATTCACATTAACAGAATAAAAAGAAAAGTAAATAATAACAGATGTGGACAACATTTTTTTTGATAAAATTCAACAATCATTGAGTGATATGTTTAGCAAGCTAGAAAAATAAGGAAATGTCCATCTGATAAAGTTATCTACAAAAACCCTACAGCAAACACATCATACTTAAAGTATCAAAATTTTCCTTCTAAGATCGGGAGCTAGAAAACTATGTTCCATTTAACACTTCCATTCAAAATGATACTAGATATCATTCAAATTATAGTACCATTCAAAAGATACTAGATGCTGATATGCACGCCACAGTACATGGGGAAATTATACTGGTTTGTGCTGCTACTTTGAAATGCATCCCCAAAAGGAAAAAAGAATGTATTCGTGGAAGAATAGAAGGATGAAAGATGTGTAGTAAAGCTAGTATGGTAACCTTGGTGAAATCTAGAATGGTAGGATCTAGATGGTGGGTGTACAGTGTCCACTGTAACCTTCTTTCAGTTTCCCTGTGGGACTTCCCTAGTCGTCCAGTGGTTGAGAATCCGCCTGCCGGTGCAGGGGACACGAGTTCAATCCCTGGTCTGGGAAGATCTCACATGCCATGGGGCAACGAAGCCCGTGCACTGCAACTGCTGAAGCCCACACATCCGAGAGCCCGTGCTCCGCCACAAGAGAAGCTGCTACACTGAGAAGCCCATGCACCATAGCTAAAGAGTAGCCTCTGCTCGATGCCACTAGAGAAAGCCCGTGCATAGCAACAAAGACACAGTGCAGCCCAAAATAAATAAATTTAATTTAGTTAATTAAAGGATTAAATTTTTTGTAATTTATTTTAAAAAATTTCACTGTGTACTAGGGGCCAGTAGTACCTGAAGTCTTAGCCCAGTGCAATATTTTTTTTAAAGATCGGATCAGATGGCAAGAAACTAGCATCTTGTGCAGATGACATGATTATTGTAAATAAAAGGATCTACCAATAAATGGGCAGAACAAGCAAGGCTTCTGGGTGCCAGGTCATGTGCAAAAATCCTTCATGTTTCTATACACCAAGAACAATGAGAAAATGAACATTTTTAAGTGTACCATTTACAGTAGCCTTTTAAAACTCCATTAAGTACCCAGAGATCAATCTTAAAAGAAAAATGAGTGAAATTAAAACCCTAGGTAAGTGGAGGCATATTAGATCCGTGAGCTAGAAGGCTCACCATTGCTATTGCAGCTGCAAAGGGAGTGAAGGAGGATTCTCCTGCGGGTCTCCATCATCCAAGAACAGTCTTGTTTCCCTGCAAAGAGCATCATACACACCCCTCAAAGAAAACAAGCCCACATCCAGCCGGCCCCTGCGCCCAGCCCAATGAATGTCTGGCCATGGCCTTCCTTCCTAAGTCCTGGAGGAAGCCGCTTGATCTAGTACTTTCCCACTGCCCAACAAGAGACTCTGGTTTCTCACCCCCTGTGAGTGTATTCTTATCATCTACCACCCAACCACCTCCTCAAGCTCAAAGGTACATTTTAGGTGATGTCATTTACAGCCATTATGTAGCATACCCAAACTAATTTAGGCAGAAAAGGATTTATTTCTGGGTATTGGGCTGGGGAACTAACGTACACAGCCAGGAGAAATAGCCAGTTGCTCCCCAGGATTGAGAGGCAGCCTGACTGCTACCCCACCCAGCACTCAGCACCCCTCCACGCAGCTTAGAGACCAGTCACTAAACTCTTCCCACAGCTGCCCCAGAGGAACCCGTGCCACCACTTTGCCCGAATGCCTGTACCTGCCACCTCCCCATGCTCTCTCCCACCCACGTCTCAGCCGGCGCACTTGGGGAAAGCCAGGTGCTTGCAGAACCCTGGCTGCAGGGGAGCCTAGAAAATGAAGCCCCTTGCTCTCCAGCCCCTGTCAGGAAAGCCCAGTCCACAGAGGTGGGCATGTGCTTGAACCAAACTGTGGCATCTGTCACTTTACCTCATGCAGGTGTTTGAATCTTAAGTGAGATAATACTTAAAGCATAGAGAATCTAAATTCTCTGAGTCAGGGATTTATGTCTGATTTCTGCATGTCTGTATCCCATACCTTTAACAAGAACCTGACCTCAAGAAACACTTGTCGAATATGCCAGCATTTAGCACAGCTTCTAGAACATTATAAGCACTCAATAAATAATAGCTAGTATTATTTCACATGATATGAAGTCTCAGAGAGGGCTCATGCAGCAGCCCAATGCCATCTAAAGGACCCAGACTCTGCCCATCTGTACCTTTGACACCCTCTGCCTGGTTTACCGCATAGTCACAAGAGGGCTGCCACAGTTCCTGATGTTGCATCAAGGCATGATCTCATCTAGGACACAGCTTGGGTCTTCTCTTCCAGAGGTCCCCTCACATTTCCAGCCCAGGCCTCCTTCCCACGCCTTTTCCTATAGCATCATTGGCAAGGAGAGGTTTTCACCATCATATCAAACTAATCAGGATCTGGAACCTGGATGGATCAGCTGTATAAGGGGGAGTGAATACCGGAATGTAAATCAGTCTCTTTTAGGAAGAAGGAAATAGGAGCCGGGGGTGGAAGGGTACCCAACAGTAGACTATGATCAGGGACAGAGAGGAAAGACAGAACCCCCATCCAGAGGTCTCCTGAGTCCCAGCTCTCAAACCTTTCATTTGAATGAAATTGCCAGGGAGCCGTTCTCAGGACCGTTCTCAGGACAAGGGCCTGTTCAAGGTCAGGATGTGTGCGAGGTGGACGGACCCACAGCCACTTCCTCACCAGGGCTCCTACATACAACCTACATGGGCAAATGGCGGCTCCTTCATCTCCCAGAGTCAGCTTAATAGAAAACAGGGTTTGGTGGGGAACAAACAATTTATGACAACCGAGCCCTCAAACTGGAAACATCTGTCCTCGCCGTAGCACAACACCTCCCACCCAGCCCAGCCTGGCTCCTGAAGGGGCCCACCCGGCCAGGCTGGGGAACTCAAGAACCTTCTGGAGATTAACATAGAGGAGCCCCCAGCCTGGGAGGGGTCCCCGGGCACCCAACCTGAACCCCTGAGCCTTACCGGTTCCCAGCCTCCTCATGCTGACCTCCAGGCTGCTCCCACCCCAAAGCCCCCACCCCTAAATCCCCTAAAGCCGTGGGGGTGGGGGTTAGGGCTGGTGGTCCCAGAGGAAACCTGGCTTTATCTTGTGAACCCTGGGGACCAGGGCTGGACAGGAGAGGTTCTAACATCAACCCCATTGCCTCGGCCCAGGCTCTCCCTGGATCCCCCTTTCTCTCCTTGTCTCTCTGTCCCCCCTTTAAGACCAGGCTCAGAGTTGTCTTTGCCAGGCAGCCCAGCCCAGACTGGTTGGACGAACCCACGCCCCTTGCCCAGGAGTCCCTGTCGGGGCCCTTTACTGTGAAACTCTTCACGGCAGCAGCGTTGGCACGCCCATCACCCTGCTGGCATCTGTGAGGCAGATCTGGGGCAGGAGAAGTGTTGAAATGCACCTGGGACGTAAGGGGGCACTGCAGGGGTGGGGCCCACCAGCTCCCAAACGCGAAGCTGACTCCTGCACATACAGCCCCGCCTGGGGCATCCGTGCGGTCCTCCTGGCCCCACCAGAAGGAACCCGGCTTCAGAGCAGCTGGCCTGGCTACTCGGTGGGCGTCTGTGCAGCTGGGTCGTCCTGTCTGCCACAGGGATGACAAGTGTGTCACGGGTGGGGCTGCAGGAACGCTAGAGATGCGAAGCCTGGGCAGCGGGGGCTCAGCGGGTGGCAGGGGGCTTCTCAGTGGCAGCTGCCACGGGCAGGCTGCCAACAGTGTTGGTTCTGAACTGAAGTCACCTGGGTGACAGCCTCAGAGGAGGCACTGCCCCGCGTGCTGTGGAAGAGATGGGGTGCAGAGGGACCAGCGCTTTGGCCACAGAAAGCTGCGAGACAGCAGGCCTCGGGGGGAGCGGGGCTGGGGTGGTGGAGGGGCAGAAGGAGCCCTGCCCAGGCCAGGGCAGAGCGCATGTCCTGGCTGCCTCTGAGGAGGCCTCACCCTGCTGTGTGTGTGTGCTTAGTCCTTAGTCGCGTCTGATTCTTTGCAACCCCATGCGCTGGAGCCCGCCAGGCTCCTCTGTCCATGGGATTCTCCAGGCAAGAATCCTGGAGTGACTGCCATTTCCTTCTCCAGGGGATCTTCCCAACTCAGGGATCAAACCCGCGTCTCCTGTGTTTACTGCATGGCAAGCGGATTCTTTGCCTGCTGAGCCACTGGGGGAAGCCCCCTCAGCCTGTGGCTCTTCCTATTGGTCCAGTTTCAATCCAGCCTCCTCCAGGAAGCCACTGCGGACTAGCCCAACATGTGTCTGCCCTGCCCGGGGTCCCATAGCTCAACTGCAGGCCTGCCACTCTGGGAGGTGTTCAAGGCGGGGCGGGGGGTGGCGCAGTGCCCCTGCCAGGTGGCAGCTTCCCCGCAGACTTGGTGGGCCCCCCCAGTAGCCCCCTGGTCCCTCCTCAGAGCATCCCTCCTGAGCTTGTCCTCAGTAGACAGAGAGAGGCTGGGGCACAGGGAACAAGCAGAACCCCTGTTCCCTTGTCCAGGACTGCGCTTCCGTGTCCATTCCCTGCCCCTCGTCTGCCCAATGAATCATGGGGAGAACTGGCCTCAGAGGCTGGGCAGGGCTGGAGGAGGCCGAAGGGGCTGCTCTCTAGGGGTAAAGTGTTTGTCTGCCAAGGCAGGCCAACCGGCAGGGCTCCCGAGTGTGTGGAGCAGGGACGCCCAGAGAAGGAGAGTCCTGTGCGGTGACACTTCACCCTGCCCCCGGCTGCCCCGTCCGCCTGCCCCCAAGGGCCCCTCCCAGGCCCCCTCCCTCTCAGGCCTGAGCCTCAGTACCTGCTGCCCCCTGCCAGCCCCAGGCCAGAGCAAGCCCCCACCCAGGGCACGTACTGGCAGAGGAGGGGGTGTCCAGGCGATGAACACACCCCAAAACCAGCCCACCACCCCCCAACCAGAGCGTAGGAAGCCCAGAGTCAGCCCCCCCACCCCCGCTCAGTCCAGAGACCCGAAAACCAGATGTGGGCTGAGACCGCCCTTCCAACATACACACATCTTCAAAGCAGGGCTATTTTCCATGTCCTTTGGGCAATTTTAAAGCAAGTCTGTAAAACTGGAATTTTAATAGATGACATATTGGCATGAGTGTAAGCACATGGGCACGCGTGTGTGTGTGTGTGTGTGTGTGTCGCGCACACATGTCTGGGCACCTTTGGAGGCGACTGCGGCTGCAGCATCCTGGGAGATGCGTGGGGTGGGTGTTTCCTAAAGGACCTCCAGGTTCACATCCACACTCACTGTGTTTCATAGGAGCTGAGTCTTTGAGAACTGAGAGAGGCAGCGTGCTCAGCGGCCCCGAGGATCTGTCTCTGCTTCAGCGGTGCTCAGACGGAACAGATCCGGGGACGCCCCTCGCTGCAGGCTCTAACCACCCTCCATCCTTCTTTGCAGACGCAAGCTTCAGAATCAGCCGCTCAGTTTTCCACCATCACCAGGGCCAGCCAACACCATTTTTTGAGCTTAACTCCTATCACCAACTCAATGGACGTGAGTTTGAGCAAGCTCCAGGAGATGGTGAAGGAGAGAAGCCTGGCGTACTGCAGTGCATGGGGTTGCAAAGAGTCAGACACCACCGAACGACTGAACGACAACCACCACCCTATTACCAGGGCTTCCCAGGTGGCTCTAGTGGTGAAGAACCCGCCTGCCAACGCAGGAGACATAAGAGATGCAGGTTCGATCCCTGGATCGGGAAGATCCCCTGGAGGAGGGCATGGAAACCCACTCCAGTATTCTTGCCTGGGAAATCCCATGGACAGAGGAGCCTGGTTGGCTACGGTCCATGGGGTCACAAAGAGTCAGACACAATTGCAGCAACTTAGCATGTACACATGCCCATTACCAATCAACCAGGAGTTCTCAGATTCGTCAGAATTATTCCACTGAGGTGGAGGCCACTGTCAACCACCCAGTCAACACACCTCTGCCGGTCTTCTACACCGACCTCTCTCTGGGCTTCTCTTCTGACCACAACGACGTGGCTCTGGAGGGCATGGGCCACTTTTTCTACGAATGGGTTAAGGAGAAGTGCAAGGGCACCCAGCATCTCTTGAAAATGCAAAACCAGCGCTGCAGCCGCTCCCTCTTCCAGGATGCGCAGAAGCGTCTCAAGACGAGTCGGGTAAAACCCCGGACGCTCTGGAAGCCGCCCTTTTCATGGAGAAGCACCAGAACCAGCCCTTTTGGATCTGCATGGCCTGGGTTCTGCTTGCACAGAGCCCCACCTCTGTGACTTCCTGGAGGGACACGTCCTAGAAGATGGGGACCACCTGACCAACCTCCACAGGCTGGCTGGTCCCTTATCTCCTCCAAAGACTCACCCTCAAGCATGACTAGGAGCCTCTGAAGCCCAGCAGCCTTTGAGGAAACCGCCCCCACCGCCTCTGCCAGAAGCCCCTCTCTGCAGCCACTAGGCAGACTTTTAACACCCTGGAGCCTCTCCCAAGCCTTTAACCAAATGGAAACCATAAAGCTTTTTGCAGCAAAAAAAAAAGAAGTGGGGAGAGAAGGATGGTGCCTCAGAGCCAAAAGATGGGTGTGAGGGAGCCCCGGAGGCCTCCTGTGTAGGGTAGGGGCGGAGAAGCACAGCCTCATCTGAAATCACTGCTGTGCCCCCCAACACTCATGCACCCCTTCTCCTGTCTCAGCTGGAACCTAGATGTCTGTCTGCTGTCAGGCTGCTTAATAAGTTCCCTGGACAGGGGGCTTAAAGCACAGGCATTTATTTCTCCCAATTTTGGAGGCTGGACGAGCAGGATGGGGGTGTTGCTGGGGTTGGGTCCTCCTGAGGCCCCTCCCCGACCTGGGGATGCAGCCTCCCCGCCCTGGGAATGCGGCCTCCCCGCCGTGTCCTCTCACCGTCTTCCCTCGGTGTGTCTGTGGCTTAATCTCTTCCTTTTAGGACCCCAGTCATATTGGATGAGGGCCCAGACTCATGACCTCCTTTTACCTCAACTCTTAGTCGCTCAGTCATGTCCGACTGGTCGAGACTCCATGGACTGTAGCCCGCCAGGCTCCTCTATCCATGGGGCTCTAAGGGCAAGAATACTGGAGTGGGTTGCCGTGCCCCTAACCACCCCTTTAAAGATCTTATCTCCAAACACAGCCACATTCTAAGATTCAGGGCTTCGGCATATGAATTGGGAAGGTGCGGCGTTGGAGGAGGGGAGCAGGGGTGTGCAATCCAGCCCATAACCCCAGACGCCATCCCTAAGTTTGCTCCCACCAGCAGCCCTCTGTTTTCAATCCCGCTTCTTGCTTCCTTCTTCGACTGGGCACGCAGGACAGTTGCCTCTCCCTACTTCGCACCCATAACACACACGCACAGGGCAGGGCCTCACCATGCTCTCTCTCTGGCTTGGAAAGCTGGACCCGCCTCTGGCTGAAACCATCCTCAGCCACACTGGCCTCCCCACGCTTCTTCCACCTGCCAAGGCCACTGCCCACCAAGTCACACCAAGTCCCCCGAGGGTCTCTCCTGATGGGTCTTCCGACAAGTCCGCAGCCTCAGAGGAATCCACGCCCACCCGCCCTCGGGGCCCTCCAGCTCAGCCTCCACTGCATGACCCTCATCCTCCCTGCTTATACGGTGGCTTCCCGCACCCTGTGTGCAGCTGGTTCACTGGCTGCTGGCCTTGGCCTGTCTGCCCATCCACGGGGGCACTCGGGGAGGGCAGCACAGCCCTCAGACCTGTGCTCAGGGACAGTTTCAGCTCCACCCCACTGTCCGCACGCTCGGGCCGAATCAGAGCTGATATGGGAGAGGGCAGAGGGAATAACTGGAAGCAGCAGGCTGTTTTTACACTTTGGGGTGAACCGATTTGCGGATGGTGAGCAAAGAACATCCATCTGGGCTGTGCGTCCTTAACTAGGCTGGTGGGCATCAGAGGAAAAACTGCAGTTGTGCTCTAATTCTCCCGAAAGCCATGAGCTGGTTACTGGGGAACGCTGACACGGCCCCCCAGTGGGTCAAATCTGAATACCTTCCCATCACCTCTGTCCCCAGCCCGACGGGCACCATTTCCCTCACTGCTGCCATCCCAAAGGTTGGCTCCACACCTGTGAACCACGCTGCTCAGACCACACCTGGAGAACCACCACAGGGACCAGGATGGGTGGGTGGGATGGGGTGGGGGGCCTCCCCTGGGGTGGGGGTGGGATGACAGGCGATGGGGGCTCTGGGATGTGGTCTGCACCCAAGGCGTGGATTTGGAGTCCTGTGTGCCAGGAGAGAAGCAGGAAACTCAGGCGGATTCCTGAGAACACCCACATTCAAGGGGTGACTGACGGAGGGAACCCCATGAGGGGAGCCCCAGCAACAGGAGAAAAGGAGGAAACCGGGAAGGAGGGGGGCATCAGAAGCCAAGGGTCAGGGTGTTTCCTAGAAGCTGAAATGGTGGCCGAGAGGTGAAGAAAGGTCAGGCAGAAACCAGCCCATTAACTTTAGCCACTGAGAGATTCTGGGGTGGTGACAGGGGTTTCCGTGCAAGCGTGGGAGCGGGAAGCAGACGGCAGCTGTCTCAATTATCTACTGCTGTGGAACAAATAACCCCAAATTTAGTAGCTAAAAGCAACTGATGCCGGAAACTCAGCCTCTCTGTGTGTGGATGATGCCAAATCAAATCTCGGAGACAGAGTTTTGGATGAAGTAGAAAAGCATGAACTTCCCCGGTGGCTTAGACAGTAAAGCGTCTGCCTACAATGCGGGAGACCTGGGTTCGAACCCTGGGTGGGGGAGATCCTCTGGAGAAGGAAATGGCAACCCATTCTAGTACTCTTGCCTGGAAAATCCCATGGATGGAGGAGCCTGGTAGGCTACAGTCCATGGGGTCATAAAGAGTTGGACACAACTGAGCGACTTCACCTTACCTTACTGCTGAGCCAGGCAAACGGGGACACAGCTGGCTAATGCTCTCAAATCCGTGTGTCTGTCCCCTATTTGGGAAAGATAGTGAGAAATTTTGTATTATTTGTCCAAAGAGAGTGTGATCAGCTCATGGACATTCTTCTGATTGTTTGGTGGTGAGGTAAATGGGAGTCGGCATCATCGACCTTCAGGTCCCCCTGGTCTAGGGTCTACACGCTTGTGGGCAGCATACCATGATTAATTGTTAACTTCTCCTACCTGGAGGGGGTTTCAGTATCTCTAAAATAGCTCAAAGATATTGTATGTATCCTGTGATGGGGAAACAGGACCTTGCCCACGGCTGCTCTTGACTGTTTCTCCTTGGTCTTCCGTTCCCTCCAGTCCTTATTAACAACTGCTGGAATCTGCCCACTGGAACCCAGGGGAGGTCATGGAGGATGAATGCAAGCTGTTTCCTATAATCAAAGAAAAGGGGGTGCAGGGGGTACTTCCCTGGTGGTACAGTGGATAGAAATCCACCAGCCAATGGAGAGGACATAGTTTTGATCCCTGGTCTGGGAAGATCCCATGTGCCGTGGATCAACTAAGCCCTGGCACCGCCGTCACTGAGCCCACACTCCAGAGCCCTGCTCTGCAACAAGAGAAGCCCCCACAGTGAGAAGCCCTCACACGGCAACGAGAGAGCAGCCCCCTCTCTCCGCAACTTGAGAAAAAGCCCTCGTAGCAACGAAGACCGGGCACAACCAAAAAATATATAATTAATTAATTTTAAGAAAAAAGAAATGGGAGACACAGAAAGGCCTTGTGCTCAGGAACCCCCTGGGCCCCGCTTGGCGTCACAACTGTGTCATCATGCTCACAGCTTCTGTGGGTCAGCAGTTTGGACAGAGCACAGAGGAGACAGCTTGTTTCTACCCTGTGATGTCTGAAGCTCAGCTGGTAAGATTCTACAGCTGGAGGACACTCAGCAGCTGGGGGCCAAAGTGACCTCACGGCATCTTCATTCACGCTGGTGGCCAGTGCCGACTCTTGGCCAGGACCTCAGCTGGAGCTGGCAACTAGAAAATCTGCCCATGGCCATCCTGTGGCCTGGACTTCCTCACAGCATGGCAGCCTTAGGGAGCTGAGCTTGGACATGGCGGTCAGGGTGCCAAGTAGGCTTCCAGCAAAGAAAGAAGAGCATCACCTATTCAGGCCTAAGGTCACACAGCCTCACTCTGACCCCATTCTACTGGTCACGGGCCCACCTGGATTGAACAGCGTCATGATCATGGGGTGGAAGGGGATATGGGATCAGAAAGGCCGTGGCCAGCATCTTTGAGGATATAGCCTTCTGTGTCAGTGAGCTGAGCAGGGAATAGAGGAGGCGGAAATTGTGTAGCAGGGGGTTTCAGCGGACAAAGACACGGGTCTGTTTTAGGCTGAGGGGAAGGAGTCAGCAAAGAGAGAGATGGGAGCCTCAGAAGCGGGAGGGCTGGCGTGAGGGCTTTCAGGGCTCAGGGGAGCCTCCAGGACAAGGTCACATTTCAGCTGGGCCTCAGAGTCTGCATGGGGGACAACATGAGGAAGGGCCCAGCCCACACGAGAGCAAGAGGCGGGTCCTGAGAAGGGGAAAGTGACTCCTCTCCACCAAGGCCTGGTCCCCATGGGGTCCGAGTTAGGGTCTTGATGGTAATTCTGACTTTGAGGAACATGGAGCAGGCTTAGGAAAGGGGTTTTAGAAGAAAGGCAATTCAGATTTTCCATTCTAAACCCGTTCCTCTTGTTCCTGGAACCCTAGGCCACAATCCCCATTACTTTGTGGCTTCTTTAAACAGGACAGAAGAAATGTGCACACATCAGGACATTGATGTAAAAATCACTCAACCAAGCGTGCGCCTGTGTGTGTATGTATGAGAGGGAGAGGGAGAGAGGGAGAAAGAGAGCAGGAAGGAGGATGGAGCCATCACATCTCACATCCACCAGCCATCGCACCAAAACCTGTGGAGGGGTCGCCTCCTAGGGTTAAGCAGTGCACAGCCCATGCCACCGTACTTGGCTGCCCGAGTGTAACCTCTCATCTGCTAAGGAACGTCTTTCAGGCCCAGGCCCAGGCCCCAGGCCCCTAGTCCTGCCTGCAACAGCTGCTCCCTAGGCTCCCCACCCAACAGGCTTAGCCAGGTAGGAGCTTGCAGTTTGCAACTCCCTGGCCCCCCAGATCATCAAGACTCCCCTCCAGGCCCCACAGGCCTCCCCTCACTACCCCCTGGGGAGGCTGGTCCCTTGGCTGAGCAGGAATGGCAGTGCCTTCCAGTCCTGGCCGTGCACCTCTACAGAAACGGCAGAGACAGGGTGGCAGCAGGGCCGAGTGACCTTGGCTCTGAGACTTTGACAAGGCCCCACCCCTCTTACCTGAGTCATGGAATTCTCCAGAAGTGGGCGGGGCTGCTGCCTGGAGCCAGGAGAGGTGAGGTCATGGGTCTTGTCCAGCAGGGTCCCGCCCCTCCCTGGGGCAGGGCCGCTGAGCTCATGCTTCTGGAAGCTCACTTACCCAACCTGGAGACTCACCCCAACCTGGAGACACAGCAGTTGGGAGGCTCCCTGTTAGTGCTGTGTCTCCTTCTGGACTTGAAAGCCCTCCGCCTTTCCATCCCCTCCATCTAGGAGAGAAGACGGGGGCCTGGGGACCCCCATGAGAGGATGGGGAGGAAATAGGGGCCTTTGGGCAACAAGGATGGAGTGCAGCATGACAAGGCATGGGGGCAACAGGGGCTGACCCCTGGCGGAGTCGGACGGCGTGGGGAGAAGCTGGGTGGGGGTACAAGGGCATCAGATGTGGAGGCACTGGATTCTGGGGTACAGACCTCAGTCCTCCAGGGCGCGGCCTGGCAAAGTTCAGGGCTGCTCTGCCAGAGGCGGCTTGGGAGGGTGAAGGGTGGGGCCCTCGGGAAGGCCGTGAGACCCCACGCGGATGGCCACAGGGATGCGAAAGGACCACGGACGGTGGATGGTGGCGCAGGACGCCCGGCCTCTCAGCACCATGACTTCTCCGCACCGCGCCATCTCATCATCCATCCTCCCACCCACCCGACCCAGGCCCAGCTCACGGCCGCGAAGCCGAGGTTCCACGAGGGAGCCGTGGACTCTGGGTCACAGGGGGCCCCAGCAGCCTGACCCAGCCCTCCTCCCCAGAGCAGGGCTCCCCTTGCCCCCCCAGCCCCCTGCCAGCCACACTCCCCTTTTCCCAGAAGTGGGGGGCTTTGGCCCAGGTGACCAGGCCAGAAAAGGGGAGCAGCCACGAGTGGAAGGATGTGAGTCTCCCACAGGGCAAGCAGAGATGGCCCGCCAGACCTGCGAGCCCCTGGCGGGGATGATGCCTCCACGGACAGGTGTAGACACTCCCGGAAACACAGGTCTGGAATGTACAGAGGCCAGGACTGGGGCTTCTGACGCCACCCACCCAGAGGCAGGAAGGATGACCCCAGACCACCTGAGCCCTCAGAAGTGTGGGGGGGTTTGGAGAGCAGAGCTGCCCTGGGCCAGACAGCCGGAGGGCGAGGTGTCACCCTGGGGAGCCTGGGGGTCAGTAGACTTCAGGGCTAAACCACAGCGAGTCACCCCAGAGCCCTGACTCTGGAGCTGGGACGATCTACGGCCCTAGGTAAGGAGGCTGCAGGGGGTGGGGGCAGGGGGAGCCAAGACCACCCCAGCCCTGGGCGTGGACGGGACTCCCCCTCCCCCTAGTTGTTTAGGGGGCTGGAAAGGACCTGCAGGGAAGGATTTAGAGCCAACTCTGCCCTTTCCCCCATTGGCCAGGCCCCCCAGGGGTCCCGCTGGTCACTCTCTGGTGCAGCCTGGGGACTTCCAGCAGCTGCAGGACGTAGGGAGGTGGGCTGGGGCACCCGGGCTGCTTGGTTTGGAGAACATTCCAGACACCTGTCTTAACTCACTTCAGAGCTGCACAGGCATACTCCCGACACAAACACACACAGTCACACATTCACACCCAGACACATTACACATGCTCACACTCACGTGCATACCTGCAGCCAAGACCTGGTCCTCTCCTAGAACCAGGGGGTATCCCAGGAGGGCAGGTGGGAGGGGACCCTGGTGGGTCACACTTCCCAGCCATGGACTGCAGCCCTGAAGAGGGCAGGCTGAGCCAAGGTCACCCCACCCGTGGGGATCACACCAGGGCTGGGTGCAGACACCGCAGCATGTGCCAGGACTCCCGGCAAACCTCCCGTGCTGGCCTCCAGGTGCCCACTCCTCCCCAGGCTGGGGCCTCCGCAGGCGCGCACCTAATGCCCAGGGCCCCACCCTAGGGCTGGCTTCCCCAGCTTTCACCCTGAACACCAGATCCCTCCTACACACACACATGGCCTGAGTGAGGAGGAGATGGATCAGACAGTGAGGCCACAACAGGCGTACCAGCTCCCACTGCAGAAGACCCCAGACTGAACACTCACCCGCAGCCCACGGCCCCGTGAGTTCCCCCCCGAGTTGGGCCCAGGGATGGGGGGTGGGCGGTGCTGGTGGGGCTCAGGAACACTGCAAGCAGGCGGTGAGGGAACAGTTCCTCTCTGTCATTTACCATGTGTGTGACCTCTGTGACCTCCGGTAAGGAAGTCCCACTCTCTCATCGGGACACGGATTTAATGAAACTGCCCATCTCATAAGGCTCCCATGGGGCTTAAATGTGATGACGCATGAAGACGGCAGTGGAGGCTCAGTAGACAAAACCATTTTTCCAAGGCCTGGGGGCTGGTAGCCGGCCCCGAAGCCCCCAACCCCTGTCCCCGAGCTCAAGTGGAAAGCAAGGACGAGCCAGGTCAGGACCACGGGTAGAGAGAAGCCTCGGCCAGCCAACATGTACCTGGGCCCCCAGCTGTTAGGGTGCCCAGGATTTGAGGAGCAGAGTCTGCCCAGGATGCTCAGAGGCCCGGAGAGCCTCAGGGGCCAGCCAGGGAGATGCAGAGGACTCCCACAGGCTGCTGGGCCCCAAGCGCAAAGCCATCCCAGAGCTGGGTGGACGGAGGCCCTGGACGTAAGGGGGAAACTGTCTGTGTCTGCCACCTTCACCCTGAACAGGGCCATAGGCGGGGGCGCAGAATAGCAGCACCCGGGCAGGGCCCTTCCCCCATCGAGGCCGGCAGCGAGGGCACCATGAGCCCGGGGCAGCGGGGAAGGGTCCACTCCTCCTTAGGGGATCTGTTGAGCTGCTCCCAGCAGCGCTGTGCATGGCCCCCTGTCCCCGTCCACACTCGTGGCCTAGCTGTTTCGCCCCACCCCCGAGACTCCCAAGAAAGTGAAAGTGTTAGTCACTCGGTCCTGTCCGACTCTTTGCAACCCCGGGGACTGTATGCAGCCCGCCAGGCTCCTCTGCCCATAGGATTCTCCAGGCAAGAATACTCTGGTGGGCTGCCATTCCCTTCTCCAGGGGATCTTCCTGACCCAGGGACTGAACCCAGGTCTACTGCTTTGCGGGCAGACTCTTTACCCAACTGAGCCACTAGGGAAGCCCCAGGCCTCGGCCTCAGTTTCCCCAGTAGAGTCTGGTGTGCAGCAGCGGCTTTGCCCTGTGAACCCTCTCCAGAGGGCAGCTGCCAGCACAGGCCTGAAGACGGGGAGGGCGATACCAGCCAGGAGGGTAGAGACCTGAGCGGGCCTGCACCCAGACGCCCTCTAGGAGCAGACGACCTCTGTATGCAAATTGCCCTTATTCCCGTCGGTTTGGTGAAAGAGGAAGGAGACTGCTCTTGCCCTAAACGCTCTGGCCCTCAGGGAGGCGTCTCTTGATGAACTGTCTCCCTCCCAGGCCTCAGTTTTCCCCTCTGCGAGCTGGAACCCGCCTGGTGCACCCGTGAGCGCTGAGGTCACGGCTGGGAGGCCACGCGTCTCCTCTGGGCGGATGTGCCATAAATACCTCCTCTATCTCGTATCTTCATCAGGGCCTGGAGCCCAGGCGGGCTGGGAGTCGCCCCAGAAGAATGGGGCCTCTATCCAGGGGCCAGGGATGTGGGAGAACGGGGTCAGACTCTGGAGGGGCCTTCCCCAGCCCGATGCTGGCTTCCTGCCCGGCCACCCCTCTCACCCATCCTGCGTCTCCCAAACACACACATGCCTCTGACTGCATATCCGGGAGGGTCAACCCGACGATGCTGCACACCGGGGCTAAAGGGCCAAGGGGGGGCTCTAAAGGGCAGGAGGGGCCGCCCCGTTAGAGTGGAGTCCTGAGGAAGAACTAGGAGCGAGAAGGAGGGAGGTAAGAATGCAGGAAGCAGTGGGCCCTGTAACTGAAGAGGGGAAGCCGGCTGGGGGAGAGAGGGCAGGCGGAGATGCCCCCAGGCCAGGGATGGGCCCAGAGCCTCAGTCTCCTCTGAGGGCAGAGCAGGGGAGTGTGCACGTGTGTGTCCCCTGGCCCTGGGTGAAGATCAGCAAGATGCTGCTCCTTGTCTGGGGGTGGGGTGGGGAGCAGGGCCCACCAGCACTGGGGGAGCTGGTGACAGGAGACCCATAGTCCCCCTAACATCTTCCCCTGCCAGCCCTACTTCCATCCTCTGGTTTAAGTCACCCCAGAGCAGGCCGGGCGTCCGAGAGCCCTGAGCTGATTGTTGTTAGAACTGGTGAACAAGTTCAGCAGGTTGGCAGGCCACAACACCACAGTGCAAAACCGGCTTTATTCTTGTACATCAGCAGTGAACAATCCAGAATGAAATTAAAGGGGGAAATTCCACTCATAATAACAATCCAAAGTAAAATACTTAGCAATAAGTTTAACTGAAGAAATGTAGAGCTTATGTTCTGAAAACTACAAACATTTAAAGACATTTTAAAAGACTGAACTGAATGAAAAGACGTCCCGCGCTCATGGATTGGAAGGCATAGTGTTGTTAGGGTGACAGTACTCCCCAAAATGATCTGGAGAGTCAGCGCAGTCCCAGTCTCTTAAGGCTCTGAACCTATTTCTGGGAAGCAGGAATTTTTGAGAATAAAAGATATCACCTTAGTCATTCCCTCAGGACAACACCAGAAGGCTGGCTGCCCACCTTAAGGCAGTAAGTTAGTTGTAGAAGGAAAGTTCGGACTCTGGAGCCAGATAGACCTGGAATAAATGCCAATGCTGAGTCACCTTGGGCATGTTACTTAACCTCTCTGAGCCTCTTTTTTTTTTTTCTTTTCACAAAACGGGGTTTGATACCACCTATCTCACAGAGTGGTAAATACAAATGAAATCGATGTTTGTAAAACACCTCGCATGTGGTCCAGAACACACCAAGATGACTTTCCAACGCATTCCTTCTTTCCTCTCTCTGCTCCTGAGTCAGCGAGGTGCACCTTTCTTGAGATGAACCCAGGCCTAGGGAAGGCTTGGCATCCAGGGGGATGTATACTCACGGATGTTGTCCAGTGGCCCGACATTCTCTAGAAGAACTGGGACCCACTGGGGTCTCCCAGAGCCCTCAGGATCCTTGGCCATTGGTTTAAGGGTAAGCACCCCACTGCACACACACAAACACAAACCCCTACAGTGCTGAGCATGTACAAACTCCTTAATCCCTCCATTAATAACAACTCTATGAGGCAAGGGACTTCCCTCGTGACTCAGACAGTAAAGCGTCTGCCTACGATGCAGGAGACCCGGGTTCAATCCCTGGGTCGGGAAGACCTCCTGGAGAAGGAAATGGCAACCCACTCCAGTATTCTTGCCTGAAAAATCCCATGGATGGAGGAGCCTGGTAGACTACAGTCCATAGGGTCACAAAGAGTCGGACGTGACTGAGCGACTTCACATTCACATGAGGCAAGTAGCATCTTTAATCACAATTCTGTAGAGGTGGTAAGTACAATCTTTCATCACAATTTTACAGATAAGAAAGCTGAAGCATAGAGAAGTAGCTTGCTCAAGGTAGCACAAGCAGAGGGTGACTGAGCTGGACTTGAATCCAGACTGTCTGACTCTGGGGCCTTTGGCCACTTCTTTACACAGTCCCTCAGGGTCAAGAGGGTGACGGTTGCTGCCTCTAAATTGGCCACAACTACCACAAAGCTATGGCCAACCTAGACAGCATATGAAAAAGCAGAGACATTACTGTGCCAACAAAGGTCCGTCTAGTCAAGGCTATGGTTTTTCCAGTAGTCATGTACGATGTGAGAATTGGACTATAAAGAAAGCTGAGCGCTGAAGAATTGATGCTTTTGAACTGTGGTGTTGGAGAAGACTCTTGAGAGTCCCTTGGCCTGCAAGGAGATCAAACCAGTCCATCCTAAAGGAAATCAGTCCTGAATGTTCATTGGAAGGACTGATGCTGAAAGCTGAAGCTCCAATTCTTTGGCCACCTGATGCAAAAAACTGACTCATTAGAAAAGATCCTAATGCTGGGAAAGATTGAAGGCGGGAGGAGGAGGGGACAACAGAGGATGAAATGGTTGGATGGGCTCATTGACTAGATGGACATTAGTTTGAGCAAACTCCGGGAGTTGGTGACGGGCAGGGAAGCCTGGCATTCTGCAATCTATGGGATCGCAGAGTCAGACATGACTGAGTGACTGAACTGAACCACAAACTGGGGCTTCCCAGGTGGCACTAGTGGTGAAAGAATCCATCTGCCAATGCAGGAAACAGACGTGTTTTTGATCCCTGGGTTGGGAAGATCCCCTGGAGGAGGTCATGGCAACCCATTCCAGTATTCTTGCCTGGAGAATCCCCATAGACAGAGGAACTTGACGGGCTACAGTCCATAGGGTCATTTAGAGTTGGACACAAATGAAGCAACTGAGCATGTGCATACAAAGCATTAACTGAGTAATAAGACCTCCAGGGTCGTACCTATGCTAAAGTTCAGAAGATATGTAAGGTTCATAGAAGGTTCTGGGCCTTCCCAGGTAGATTCCGGGGCCTCTGAGCAGGCATCCCGCAGGGGCCTTCCCATTTCCCCAGGCACGGTCAGACCCGCTCTGGCGCCTGGGGCACCTGCCATTCCTATGGATCCCTCCTGTCCGTGGCTCACCCAAGTTTGCCAGTGGCTCAGCGGGTCTCATCTTCCGCCTGGATGCCATCTGTACGACTTTCACCCCTTTGAGGGCTACGTGTGCCCCAAGGAAAAGCTGCCTCGGCAAACATGTCCTAAGACTGCCCAGGCTGGTGGTGGCCCTGGATGAGTTCTGCCATCCTGGATTTGACTCCCAGACTCCTCACTTAGTGACTCTGTAACCTTGGGCAAATTCCCTTAACCTCTGTGAGCCTCAATTTGCTCATCTATAAAACAGAGCTGTAATCGACTTTTCCTGGTTGATGCCAGAATGACAGATGACGTGTAGAAAGAGCTTGCATGCAATAGTTGCCCAACAAATGACAGAGATTTTTATTAGGCTTTTAGAAGGTAGGAATGCAGGGTGAGAAAGAAATGCCGGAGGAGCAAGTCACTGCCTGGAGGCTGTCATAAAAGCTTGAGGCATTTGGATTGGGCCCTGATGAAGAAGCAAGAGAGTCCCATGCAAAGAGAAGGGAAAACGATACCCAGCCTTGGGACTAGGACTAGCCTCAGTAAGGAGGTGGGAAGTTTCAAGAGTAAGAGCCAGCGTTAGTATGCTGCTTACTAACTGGGCCAGATGCTTTTCAGGTATGACACATCCATTGCTCCCAATGTCTCGCTTTATAGAGAAGACACTGAAGCTTATAGCATTTAATTACCTGCCTGAGGTTGTGCAGTGGTGACGGGAGAAGGAACTCTCACCTGTGGACGGTGAGCCTGGAGGCCAGGGCAGCCCTCTCCACAGGTGATGCTAAGAGAGGTGCGGATGCAGGCTGGGGGTCTGGAGCTGACCCAGGAGACCACCCTTGGGAACACAAGACCATTGACCTCGCCCATTCTTTACCATCTGAGCCGTCAGGAACTGTGTGTGTGATAGTCGCTTATTCGTGTCCGACTCTTTGGCTCCTCTGTCCATGAAATTCTCCAGGCAAGAGTACTGGAGTGAGTTTCCATTTCCTTCTCCAGGGGATCTTCCTGACCCATGGATCACATCCCGGTCTCCTGCATTGCAGAGAGATTCTTCACCATCTGAGCTTTCGGGAAGTCCCTGAGCCATCAGGGAAGCCACTAAGAAATAGAGACACAAACAGGCAAAGCCAAACTACATGGGGCGGATACACAGGAAAAGAGAGGAAGCGATGAGGCGCAGTCAGGATGGGAGACCAGAAGGACGCCGTGGCTGCAAGGGCCCCCGGAGTGCGGGGTGGCTTCTGAGCTGTGGAACGTTCCCAGGATCTGTGTGGTGGGTGTGGGCATTTCTTTACAATCCTTTAGTCATCCTTACATTTGTCTTAAATACACTTTTATCTATGCTTGTTTCATGATAAGAAAGGTTTTTAAAAAGAGGAGAGGAGGAAAAAAAAAACAGCACAACACTAAGACCAGGGAAAAGGAACCCGAGCTCAGATAAGCGTGAGACTTTTAGATCATTAGGAAGTATTGTGTGTAACATTCTGAAGTCAAGATCACATTGTGCACGCGTTTTTGGAATGGCTGGGAAAAGAGGCTCAAGAAGGGAGAGAAACTCGAATCAGCCCTGGACAGACTCCAGGCCTGGTGGGGGGAGGTAGGGGGCCCAAGTGACTGGTACATTCCACATGGCTCATTTCTGGGATGGCTGTGATTTTTGCATGTAGTTTATAGTATCTTTGGGCTTCCCTGGTGGTTCAGCTGGTAAAGAATCCGCCTGCAATGCGGGAGATCCTGGTTCGATCTCTGGGTCAGGAAGATGCCCTGGAGAAGGGACAGGCTACCCACTCCAGTATTCATGGGCTTCCCTGGTGGCTCAGATGGTAAAGAATTTGCCTGCAATGCGGGAAACCTGGGTTCGATCCCTGGATTGGGAAGACCCCCTAGAGGAGGAAATAGTAGCCCACTCCAGTATTCTTTCCTGGAAAACCCCATGGACAGGGGGACCTGGCAGGCCACAGTTCATGGGGTCGCAAAGAGTCTGCCACGACAGAGGGACTAAAGCACAGCACAGCACGTAGTAGCTCTGTAACAGGGAAAACCCCAAATGTTTACAAACTAAAGGGCAGCCATGGTCATTGCTACTGAATGGGAGTCTTGGGGGGTGGAGGGTGGGGTGGGGGTAGGGAGAGCTCGGGGTCTGCTCCAGAGGCCGCCTCCGCTGACCCATTTTCCGGAGGCGCCCTGCAGAGGCCCCAGAGATAAGACTGGCGTCTCTGCTGGACTTGAGCTGTGGTCAGTTGGTCTGCCCACCGGAGCCCGAGCCCCAGTCTTTCCGGAAGAGGCCATTAGCATATCTCTCCTATCTGGGCCATGGAGCCAACGCTCCCCCAACGTCCGCTCTCCCAGCAGGATGGCGTCTGGAGACGGCTGGGGGAGAAGCAAATCCTGTCTCCTGCTCTCCTTCTCTCCCGCCTCCCTGGCCAGTGGAGGCCAAGGAGGGAGTCTGCAGGCTCCTGAGGGCATGAGGGATTGTCCCAAGGGCAGCCAGAGGCCGCAGGCCCAGGCTTCTGCCAGGAAAAATACCTCTCTGGGGGTAATGCCTATGGGCTGGGCTTTTGTGCCAACAAAGTCTGAGTTCCATGTCAAGCCCTCCTCCCACCGTGCCATCATTTTTACCTTGAAGGGTAGTATTTACGAGATGTGGGGACACCCAGAAAGCAGAAAGGAATCCTTTGGCTACTTAGAAACTGAAAGAGGAGCAAAACAAAGCATAAAGCAAAGCATAAACAAAGTTCAAAGACAAATGGCAGACCACGAGAACATCCCTATTTGTTTGCATCAGACGTAAAATATAAAGGACTTGTAGCCTGAGTCTATGGTGTGTTGTGTTGAGCTCAGTCACTCAGTCGTGTCTGACTCTTTGCAATGCCATGGACTGTGGCCTGCCAGGCTCCTTTGTCCATGGAATTTTCCAGGCAAGAATACTGGATCGCGCTGCCATTTCCTCCTCCGGGGGATCTTCCCCATCTAGTGATCAAACACGCGTCTCTTGCATCTCCTGCATTGGCAAGTGGGTTCTTTATCACTGCACCGCCTACACACAAGCAAAAGAACTCAACAGGCAAAAGTTGGAGGGAAGAAATTCCCAAAAGAAAATAAAATTTTTCATAAATGTATAAAAAGATACATTTTTCTTTCCAGTAATCAGTTCAGTTCAGTTCAGTTGCTCAGTCATGTCTGACTCTTTGCGTCTCCATGGACTGCAGCACGCCAGGCCTTCCTGTCCATCAACAACTCCCGGAGTTTACTCAAACTCATGTCCATTGAGTCAGTGATGCCATCCAACCATCTCATCCTCTGTCGTCCCCTTCTCCTCCCACCTTCAATTTTTCTCAACATCAAGGTCTTTTCCAGTGAGTCAGCTCTTTGCATCAGGTGGCCAAAGTATTGGAGTTTCATCTTCAGCATCAGTCCTTCCAATGAACATTCAGGACTGATCTCCTTTAGAATGGACTGGTTGGATCTCCTTGCAGGCCAAGGGACTCTCAAGAGTCTTCTCCAACACCACAGTTCAAAAGCATCAATTCTTTGGCGCTCAGCTTTCTTCACAGTCCAACTCTCACATCCATACATGACCACTGGAAAAGCCGTAGCTTTGACAAGATGGACCTTTGTTGGCAAAGTAATGTCTCTGGCTTTTGAATATGCTGTCTAGGTTGGTCATAACTTTTCTTCCAGGGAGCAAGCACCTTTTAATTTCATGGCTGCAGTCACCATCTGCAATGATTCTGGAGCCAAAAAAATAGTCTGTCACTGTTTCCCCATCTATTCGCCATGAAGTGATGGGACCAGATGCCATGATCTTCGTTTTCTGAACGTTGAGCTTTAAGCCAACTTTTTCACTCCCCTCTTTCACTTTCATCAAGAGGCTTTTTAGTTCCTCTTCACTTTCTGCCACAAGGGTGGTGTCATCTGTATATCTGAGGTTATTGATATTTCTCCTGGCAATCTTGATTCCAGCTTGTGCCTCATCCAGCCTGGCATTTCTCATGATGTACTCTGCATAGAAGTTAAATAAGTAGGGTGACAGTACACAGCCTTGACATACTCCTTTCCCAATTTGGAACCAGTCTGTTATTCCATGTCCAGTTATAACTGTTGCTTCCTGACCTGTATACAGATTTCTCAGGAGGCAGGTCAGATAGTCCGGTATTCCCATCTCTTGAAGAATTCTCCATAGTTTGTTGTGATCCACACAGTTGAATGCTTTGGCGTAGTCAATAAAGCAGAAGTAGATATTTTTCTGGAACTCTCTTGCTTTTTCGATGATCCAACGGATGTTGGCACGTTGATCTGTGGTTCCTCTGCCTTTCCTAAATCCAACTTGAACATCTGAAAGTTCATGATCCACGTATTGTTGAAACCTGGCTTGTAGAATTTTGAGCATTACTTTGCTAGTGTGCGGGATGAGTGCAATTGTGTGGTAGTTTAAGCATTCTTTGGCAATGCCTTTCTTTGCAATCAGAGGAAATACAAAATGACACCATTGAGGTATTATTTTTCTTCTATTAATGTGGGGAAAAGCTTAAAAAATTAATAACATGCAATGTTGGGAGGGATGTGAGAACAGTTATCAGGCAGTATCAGTTGAAAGCAAATTGGGCCTCCTCTTGTGGGGTTAGTTTAGTAACAGCAATCAGGTGCTTACACATATACCTCACTTATTGTTTTTAATCTTTATTGAATTTGTTGCAACGTTGTTTCTGGTTTGTGTTTTGGCTTGGGGCCACAAGGCATGTGGGAACTTAGCTCCTCTACCAGGGATTGAACTCACACCCTCTGTATTGGAAGGCAAAGTATTCACCACTGGACTGCCAGGGACGTCCCTAAACCTCACTTTCGACCCAGCAGTTCCACATGTGGGAAAATATTGTACAAGTCCACGAGGATGGTTTTCGAAAGATGTTCATGCAGCTTTGTCTGAATTAGCAAAACGTTAGAGACAACCGGAATGCCCATCAATACGGATTGTTCCAGGAAAGTGCAGCCTCATACCATGCACCTCAGGCATTACATTCATTCCAAGGGGTTTCCATGATACTGTGCTATTGAATGAAAAAGCAAGTTATAGAGGAATACGCAAAAGGTTGGCCCAAATTTATGGAAACGAAACAAATCAAAGCTGAACAATAATACAGAATAAAAATATTACGAGTGCGTGAGAGAGAGAGGAGAGAGAAGGAAAGAGAAGAAACTGGTAGCTGCAGGGACTGGGACTGAAAGAAGGAAGCGGCTGGACCAAGGCTGGGGCAGACTGGCATTTCTTATTTCCTTACGTTTGTGTTGTATTATAATGCTCAGCCAACACATATTTGATATTCTAAAAATTAATGAAGAAAAGGACTTCCCAGGTGGCTTAGTTGGTAAAGAACCCACCTGCCAATGCAGGAGACATAAGAGATGCAGGTTCGATCCCTGGGTTGGGAAGATCTCCTAGAGGAGGACGTGGCCACCCACTCCAGTATTCTTGCCTGGAGAATCCCCTTGGAGCCTGGTGGGCTACAGTCCACGGGGTCACAAAGGGTCAGACACAACTGAGTGACTGACACACACACAAAAAACAAGGAAAAATTAAAAAGATATGATCTTGGGCCTTCCCCAGTGGCCCAGTGGTAAGGATCTCACCTTGCAATGCAGAAGATGCAGGTTTGACCCTGGTCCAGGAAGATTCCACATTCTACAGCTTGCCCACCACAACTAGGACTCAATGCAGCTAAATAAATAAATTACTCAATTTTTCTAAAAAAGATATGCTCTTGAAAAGTAAAGAAAGTGAAAGTGTTAGTCGTTCAGTCATGTCCGACTCTTTGTGACCCCATGGACTGTAGCTTTCAAACTCTTCTGTCCATGGAATTCTCCAGGCAAGAATACTGGAGTGGGTTGCCATTCCCTTCTCTAGGGGATCTTCCTGACCCAGGAATCAAACCTGGGTCTTCTGCACTCCAGACAGATTCTTTACTGTCTGAGCACTTGAGAGAGCTGGAAAAAGCAGTCAGCTGTGGGTGATTTTGTTGCTGGCAAAGGGTGGGAATGGGGGTGAGGTGGCAGGTCACTAGCAGGAATGGGGCAGCGCCTCAATCTTTCTGTCCCTTTGAGCCCCTTCTCGTCCCTTCTGCAGAACAGTGGCACAGCTGCCCCCCTCTACCCTTCCACAGGCCCCAGGGTGTGGTCCTCGGGCCTCTTGCCCTCCTCTGCAGGCCTCCTCCAGCTGGCATCTTTCTGAAATGCCCCAGAGCTGTCTGGATGAAGCCCCGAGAGGGTCCTGCAGCCAGCCTTCCCCACCCAGCCTAAACCTCTTGTCAAACCCGCTGCTTGAGCAGGGCTTGGCGCTGATCTCTGTGTTCCCCTTTCCAGAATAGTTCTGCCCTCTCTGCCCGGTGACCCCCACTCACCTGGGAGGTGTCCCACCCTTGGCTCTGCCTCTGACAGTGAATCAGCCCATCATATTGGAAGGCTCAAAGCAAGCCTTATTTACAAGGAAAGAAGATGCTTGTGCCGGCAAGACTACAAGACCCTCTGCAGTCCCAACTGGAGCCCCAAAGTCAATGATGAGTGGTTCTCTCTCCCTAGGTAAGGAGTTCAGCTATGGTGACCAGGCGGTGCAGGGACAGGGAGAGCCGTCATCCTCTGCTCCCCGTGTGGCCGTCAGCCGTCCTCAGGAGTGACTGGACCCTGGGCGGTCCAGAGCGCACTCTTCCTGTCCACCAGGCCCCACAGCCTGTTGTAGTGCAGGAGGCAGGGGGTGTCTGACTCTTTCCCCAGGACAATTAAGGCTGACCTCCCCACCAGCTTCCCTGGTGGCTTCCGTGATGCTTCCAATGGTTAAGAATCTGCCTGCGATGCAGCAGACCCAGGTTCAATCCCTGGGTTGGGAAGATCCCCTGGAGAAGGAAATGGCAACCCACTCCAGTGTTCTTGCCTGGAGAATCCCATGGCAGGCTACAGTCCATGAGGTCGCAAAGAGTCAGACACGGCTGAGCGACTAACATTCACTTTTCGTTCCCCACCAACTACCCTGCAAGGACCAATGTGTCTCCTCGGTCCCCTGCTCCAGTAGTTCCAAACTTTCTTCCAATCTGTTGACTTTAAAAAAAAAAAAAATTGCAAAATGACTTGTTCCTTTAAAATTTAAACAACAGCAAAATATAAAAAGTAAATGTTGGCAAACCCTCATTCTCCCACTCTCCAGAGATTACCCCTCTTAACAATTCAGACTTTCCTCCTGGAAGAAAGGTAAAGAGAAGCGTTTTTCATACACGTACCCGCTGCAACCCAAATGCACCCCACTTGCCACGGCCTCCAGAGTCAGCTCCTGGGCCTCTGGGATCCTGGGTGGTGGGTCTGGCCTGGCATATCATCTTTTTTCCTTTCTTGGTTGTTTCGTTCCATAACCATCTACGACTCTAGGCAGGTGGTGGGAAGACAGGGAAACCAGACAGGCAGATTCCAATCCACGGGAACCTGAATTCTGGTGAGAGAGGAGTCAGGTCAGTGAAGGGGATCCGCTTGCACATTGCTCAGTGTTTCTCTCTCCCTCCAGTCAGACCCACCCGCGCTGCCTCTCTGACTGTCCCTCTGACTCTGCAAACCCTCCCCATCCTTCTAGGCCGGCTCTTCCTAATCATCTGGGGGTCCCCGGATCTCTATCTTCTTCCAAACTTCCTCCCTGCTTACTGGGTGCTCTGTATTTTATGTCTCACCGTTAAGTCACATTGGCCCTAAGAGAGTCACGCATCTCTGTGAAACCCTGACGACGGGCCATGTTCCAGGACAGAGTAAGGCCCACTGGTTAAAGGTCATTTAATTACCACAACCCTACAAACTCGTCATGACCACTTGATGTGTGAGGAAATTGAGGCTCAGAGAGGTCAAATGCCTGGCTCAAGGTCACGCAGGGGCTGAAGCCCGGGTCTGCCAGAGCCCTAAGGCCCCGATAACTCTGCAAATCCCACTGCGGGAGTTGGGATAGGGGCCAGCAGCTACAGTGACATCCATCCCGGGCTCCTGGGGCAGCCCTGATTCCAAACCTTCTGTGAGCCTGAGGTCCGTCCTCTGAGGCTTGTGACAGCTGAACAGCGTGGTTTATGAAAGCGAAGGGGTGTGGGTTTTGTGGGTGCCCCCCACTTTGCCAGTCTCAGGAAGAGGGGGAAGGGGGTCTACAGGCAGAAGACATACCACGTTGAGGAGAGCGAGTGGGAGGAAGGGGCTGGAGGGAAGGGGCTGGCCTCCGGGCTCTGCCTGTGCTGACGACCCTGCGTGTTTTGACACGTCGCTCAGAGGAGGGTGTAATTATTTTCAGTAAGGGTTTCCTAACGTATCATTAATGGATCGTTTCCCGCCTGCTGCAGAAGGCGGTTGCTTAGAGACTGGGTGAAGGCGTACACCCTCTAAGGGGCTGCATGAGAATCGAAGGAAGGCTGGATGGCAGCCCGACCATCACACCGGCCCACCCGCTCCCCAGCCCCCTCCTCGCCACCAGCGGACTCAGAGGAGCCTGGGTTCTCTTCTTTGTGCTCTGACCCACAGATGGACGGGTCCCGGTTGTCCAGGACTTGCCTTACCTTTTACGGTGTGTCTCCCAGACACAGTGGGTTTACCCAAGCCGCAGCGTTGAGACTACGTCACCTCCTTTTGGGGGGCTGCAGCCGCCTTTGGGGGGCACAGGTAGAAGGCTTTCGGAAATGGTTACCTGGTATCAGGGAAAGAGCAGAGGCTTCCAAATCAGAAAGACACCAAACTCCAGCCCCTTCTTGCTGGGCAACTTTTGGCACACTGCCTAACCTCTCTGAGTCAAGTTCTCAATCCAGGAAATGAAGATTGTGCTATGTACCTTGCAGGAATTTTGAGAGAATTAGAGCAGATGTTTGAACAAAAGATTGGAACAAAATATATGCTCAATAAACTGTAGCTTTTGCTCTTCGGGTTCATGTGGATTTTCATTCATTCATTTGTCCATTCGTTCATTCACTCAACAAACACACCCTGAAGCAGGAACCATTATTGGCACTTAGGATGCATCAGTGAACAAAGAGGAAGTCCCTTCCAAGGGGAATTGACATTCTAGTGGGAGGCATTAGCCTCTAAGCAGGAAGCATCAGAAATAAGTGATATAAAACATCAAAAGGTAAGCAACACTATAACGGAAAACAGAGTTGAAGTTTTTAAAATGGGGGGAAGGAAGGCCCAGTCGAGAAAGTGACACAGAGCCAAGACTTGAAGGAGGCGAGGAGCAGAGTGGGCAGCCAGGACAAAGGTCCCGGGGCAGGGGTTTGTCTGGGGGTCGACAAGGCGGCTTGTTCAGCTGGAATGAAGTAACTGCTGGGGGTGGGGAGGCAATGAGGCCAGGGAGGCGGTAGGACCAGATGAAGTAGGTCGTTCTTAGACCAGTACTTCTCAAGCATGAGTGTACATCTGAGTCACCTGCTCTGAGAAATGCTGCAACAGATGACTGTCAGCTATTTGGTTTTACTCCAGGCCGAGCAAGGAGCCACTGGAGGGTTGGGGGTTTTGAGCAGAGGTGGGATATGGCTTGCTTTCTGAAAGGCTACTCTGTTTGCTGTGTTGAGATCAGACTGCAGGGACACCAGGGTGGCCCAGGGACACCAGAGCATAATGAACACTTTCAGATGAGACTACCGTGGTTATAGAGGGGACAAGAAGGGGCTGCATTCTAACTATGCTTTGAAGGCAGAGTCCGTGACAGATTGGACGTGAGGTCTGAGAAAGGAGCGCTCATGGATGACTGCAGGGTTTAGGGAGTCACAGAAGGATGGGGTTGCCACTGACCAAGAGAGGGAACCCTCTCAGGGAGCGGTCTTCAGGGAGTTTAGGAGTCTGAGGTTCATCCTGTTGAGTCTAACAAGGTAACTAGATGTCCACGTGGAGAGGTCAGAGAAGCTGGTGGGTGGATGAGCCTGGAGTTGAGGAGATTGGGTGAGGCCACCAGCAGCTCCTCCTTGAAGCCGACAGCGCAACTCAAGGACCACGTTCTGAGCATGTGACTGAAGCGGGCAGAGAGAAGACGTGGAAGCAGCCTGGGCAGAAGGACGAGGAGGAGGACGAGGACGAGGAGGAGGATGAGGACGAGGAGGAGGACGAGGACCAGGAGGAGGACGAGGACGAGGAGGAAGAGGAGGAGGAGGCCTGGAAGGGATCTGTGTTTGCTGTGCCTGAGCCAAGGGGGAGGGGCTGATCCTCCTGAATTCTGCAGACAGATGACGCAAGGTGACGGTTGAGAGCCGACCTCTGGGCCCAATAGCATGGAGGTTGCTTGGGTTCATGCCATCCTTCTGGTTCGTAATCAACCCGGTGGTCATGCATTCAATCAGCCTCCATTGAGCACTAGCTCTGTGGTGGGCTGCGTCCCAGGCACTGTCTGGGCCACGGAGAAACGACAGCCCTCTTCCCCTCTTTACCCCAAAGTGTAGACAGCTCTTGAGCCACTGCAAATTGTTCCTGCAGATATGTTTCATTTTCATTCTTCACTGCACAGGAGGAAGAGAAAGTACTGTCAGCCACCTTCTGTAGCGGAAGGCTCTGCTCACATACCTCACTAACATAACTTATTAACTAGTCACTTACGACAAAACTGCTTGCTGGGCTTCAGGAGCGTGGGAAACATGCCAGCTTTGGTGGAGATGAAGCCAGGAGTGTACTGGGCAGGGCCCATGGACGTCTCCCCCTACTTACCCCACAGACCACCTGATGAATCCCCACACACACCCCGCTTTCTCCTTTCCATCTTTTCCTGCCTCCCTCTTAGGCCCACCTCCAGCCTCCTTACCCTGCCAGGGAGGAGCTGCCCCAGAGGCCGGGGGTGAGGGGCAGGGGGTAAGCAGACTCAGGTCTCAGTTGGGACAGACTCAGAGTCAAGCAAAATGGACACATTTCAGGCCCTTGAGGTGAGACAGCCCAGAGCTCCTGTCCACCCTGGAGTGCAGGTCCTAAGAAAGCTCAGCCCTGAGTGCTTTCTCCCACGTACCCCTGAGGCCTGTGCCCTGTCCAGGAAGGGACCACTGTCCAGGCCTGGCTGAAGCCTAGCATTATGCCAGGGCATAATGCATTATGCCAGGGCATGATGCCACTGGCCTCACTAGAGGGATCAGAGGCCCTGTGCCCAGGGAATAAAAATCTCTAGGCTAGAACCCAGGGCTTCCCTGGTAGCTCAGATGGTAAAGGATCTGCCTGCAATGCGGCAGACCTGGGAAGATCCCTGGGTTGGGAAGATCCCCTGGAGGAGCGCATGGCAACCCACTCCGGTGGTCTTGCCTGGAAAATCCCCATGGACAGAGGAGCCTGGTGGGCTACAGTTCATGAGGTCACAAAGAGTCAGACATGCCTGAGCGACTAAGCACAGCACAGAGCCCAGGTCTGGGGACTCCAGTGGCCATGGAAACCAGCCACAGGGACTGCTTGCTACATTGGGTCTCCACCGTTGCATCCCACCAGCCCAATTCATCAACCCATTCAGACGATGAAGATTTTAATATCTGTGACACAGGGGACCTCCCCGGTGGTCCAGTGGTTAAGAATCTGGCTTGCTATGCAGGGGCCGCAGGTTCAATCCCTGGTCTGGGAAATAAGATCTCACATGTTGCAGGGCAATGAAGCCTGTGAGCCACAACTGCTGAAGCCCAAGCACTCTAGAGCCTGTGCTCCACAGCAAGAAAAGCCACTGCAACGGGGAAGCCCACACACCACAATTAGAGAGCAGACCCTGCTCGTCACACCGAGAGAAAGCCTGAGCAGAGCGGCAGAGAGGCAGCGCACCGCAGTGAAGACCCATCGCAGCCAAAAATAGAATAAATATGAGTAAATACATAAATACACACACGAAACAGGGATTTGGGTGCAAAGACACCTGCAAAGGCAAGGAAGCGGTGCTCACTGCCAGCCCTGGAAAAGGAGAGGACAGCGTATCAGCGTCGAAACTTTTAGAGCCAGCATTTACCGTATATAGGTGAGTGATTTTTTTCCCTCAGTATAATTGATTTATAACGTTTCAGGTGTACAGAAAAGTGAATCTGTTATGTATAAGTAATGTATTGTTTTATAGATATGTGTGTGTGTGTATAAGTTAAAAAAAGTGAAACGTGAAGTGAAAATGTTAGTTTCTCAGTCAAGTCTGACTCTGTGTGACCCCATGGACTGTAGTCCATCTGGCTTCTCTGTCCATGGAATTGTCCAGACAAAAATACTGGAGTGGGTGTAGCCATTCCCTTCTCTAGGGAATCTTCCTGACCCAGGGATCAAACTCAGATCTCTTGCATTGCAGGCAGATTCTTTACCATCTCTGCCACCAGGTAAGCCTTATGCACATATAATGTGTACCTACACACACATATACGTTATTTTTCAGATTCTTTTCTGTTATAGGATATTATATACTGAATATAGTTCCCTGTGTCGTACAGTAAGCCCTTGTTATTTATCTATTTTACATGTAGCAGTGTGTATCTGTTAATCCCAATATGTGAGTACTTTTTAAATAGACCAAAGAAACTTGTATATTTCTTTGTAGTGGTGAGTTAGATGAAAGGAGTATCATTATTCCCACTTTGTAGATGAGGAAAACTGAGGCCTGGGCCAGTTGAGTGACTGACCAAGGAACAAAAAGGGAATTTGATGATCAGGGAGGGCTGGACCGAGGTCTCCAGGCCCTCTTCCCAGAGCACCTTTCCTGAGCTGGACTTTAGGATCACACCTGCGGCTTTGGTTCATCCAAGCCTTGTGTGAACAGTTACGGAACTGAGGGTTGGCCTGTGTCCGCCATCACCTACACACCTGGCTCAGGACTCCCCCTCAGCCTTTGACACTCGGCACGGCGGAGACATCACTCCTACTCTACAGAAGAGGAAACTGAGGCCTGGAGAGGTCGCATGACTTGCTGAGGTCTTGGACTCTTTGTCTGGTGCTCACACCTTCAATGTATCCACTCAGGAGAAAACTGCGACCCCCAAGGCACTATGACTGAAGCCGGCCCAATGGACTGGGCCCAGACGCCTCGAGGATGTGAGGTGAAGGTTCTAAGGAAAAAGACTAGGCGAGCCCACTGGGAACCTGAGGCAGTTCACGCGTGACTTCAGGCAGACTGAAGAACGGGGGCTGGGGGAGGAGAGGAGGGCCCCCAGTGGGCAGAGGCTTGTGGAGGGGGACCCAGGGGCGTCCAGGAGGGGTGAGCCCAGCCCTGGAGTGAGGTCCGGCATGCCCTGAGAACATAGTCGCTCAGTCGTGTCCGACTCTTTGTGACCTCATGAACTGTAGCCCAGTAGGCTCCTCTGTCCATAGGGATTCTCCAGGCAATAAAACTGGAGTGGGTTGCCATGCCCTCCTCCAGGGATCTTCCCAACCCAGGGAAGATGCAGTCAGGGAGCCCCCAGCACTTTCATCCTCCCAGAACCCGTGATCTAGATACTTCTTCTCTAGAATATAGACCCTTAGCTGGAGGCTTGCTACTCTACATGGCAGGGAGTCCATGGCACTCTGTGAGGTGCAGGAGGAGAGTCTTAGAGTAGAGCTCCAACAAACATCTTTTCTAAAAATTTTACTACACTTCTTGCTAGAATTAATTGGTAGGTGTAATGTTGCTTTGATTTTTATCTCAATCTTGAGATCTAAATTTTATTATATGAAATGCAATTAATTGATTCTTTTGTGTTCTAAAATTATTTGGTCAGCTCCCTATTGTATTTAAAAACTGACCAAGGATCTGCACATTAAAGACAGCAGCAATCAAAAGAGAAGGCAACCTACAAAATGGGAGAGAAGAATTGCAAATTGTATATCAGATAAAGGATTACCATCCAGAATATGTAATATGTGAAAGAAATATTACATATTACATATGTAATATGTAAAAGAACTCCTACAACTCAACAACTAAAAACAAATAAAAAAATGGGCAAAGGACCTGAATAGACATTTCTCTGAAGAAGATAATGAATGGCCAACAAGCATATGATAAGATGCTCAATCATTAGAGAAATGTAAATCAAAACCACAATGAGATATCACTTCACACCCATTAGGATGGCCACAGTTAAAAGGAAAAAAAAGTGTAGCATGGAAACATATACACTACCATATGTAAAGTGGATAGCCGATGGGAATTTGCTGTTTGGCTCAAGGAACTCAAGCCGGGGCTCTGTGACAACCTAGACGTGTAGCATGGGGTGGGATGCGGAAGGGAGGTTCAAGGGGAGAGGACATACATATACCTATGGCTGATTCATGCTGATGTATGGCAGAAACCAGCACAGTACTGTAAAGTGATTATCTTTCAATTTAAAATAAATAAAAATTTTTTAAAATAGGAAAAAAACACAGCAGGGAAGAGGGACAGAAAGAAAATAACAAGAGGATGAGAATGTGGGGAAACCGGCAGCACTGCTGGTGAGAGTGTGAAACGGCACAGCCACTACGGAAAACAGTGCAGTGGTTCCTCAAAATACTAGAAATAAAACACCATCTGATCCAACAACCTCACTACTAGGTATATATCCAAAAGAACCGAAAGCAAGGCCTCGAGATATTCGCACACCTGTGTTCATTGCATCGTGATTCACGATAGCCAAGAGGTGAAGCAGCCCCAGGGTCCACTGACAGGTGAATGAGTAGAGAAAACATGGTAAACATGTGGGATGGAGTGCTGTTCAGCTTTTTAAAAGAAGGCAATTATGTGACACATGACAACATGGATAAACCTGGGTCCATGGGTAACCTGGAATATGCTATGCTGAGTAGAACAAGCTAGTCCAATTCCATTTACATGAAATACCCGGAGTGGTCAAAATCATGGCGACAGAAAGTAGAATGGTGACTGCAGAGGCCGGGGAGGAGGAGCGACTGTAGAGTTTCTATTCGGCAAGAAGCAAGTGACCCGGAGATCTGAGACACAGCAATGTGAACCAGGGGTGTGCTGTACAGTCGTACAGTATGATCAGATCAGATCAGATCAGTCGCTCAGTCGTGTCCGACTCTTTGCGACCCCATGAATCACAGCACGCCAGGCCTCCCTGTCCATCACCAACTCCCAGAGTTCACTCAGACTCACGTCCATCGAGTCAGTGATGCCATCCAGCCATCTCATCCTCTGTCGTCCCCTTCTCCTCCTGCCCCCAATCCCTCCCAGCATCAGAGTCTTTTCTGATGAGTCAGCTCTTCGCATGAGGTGGCCAAAGTACTGGAGTTTCAGCTTTAGCATCATTCCTTCCAAAGAAATCCCAGGGCTGATCTCCTTCAGAATGGACTGGTTGGATCTCCTTGCAGTCCAAGGGACTCTCAAGAGTCTTCTCCAACACCACAGTTCAAAAGCATCAATTCTTCAGCGCTCAGCCTTCTTCACAGTCCAACTCTCACATCCATACATGACCACAGGAAAAACCATAGCCTTGACTAGACGAATCTTTGTTGGCAAAGTAATGTCTCTGCTTTTGAACATGCCATCTAGGTTGGTCATAACTTTCCTTCCAAGGAGTAAGCGTCTTTTAATTTCATGGATACTGTACGGTTAAAAATGGACAAGAGGGTGAATTTTTTTGTTTTTTGGTTGCACATTATATGGGATCTTAGTTCCTCCATCAGGGACCAAACCTGTGTGCCCTGCAGTGGAAGCTCCAAGTTTTAACCACTGGACCGCCAGAGAAGTCCCTATGGTGATTTTTATATTGTCTTTTTTTTTTTAACAACAATTAAAAAATAAAGTGACCAATGAACAGATGGACTCATTGGAAAAGACCCTGATGCTGGGAAAGATTAAAGGCAAGAGGAGAAGGGGATGACAGAGGATGAAATGGTTGGATGGCATCACCGACTCAATGGACATGAGTTTGAGTAGGCTCCAGGAGTTGGTGATGGACAGGGAACCCTGGCATGCTGCAGTCCATGGGGTCACAAAGAGTCGGACATGACTGAGCAATTGAACTGAACTGATGCTTGCTTGTTTGGGAGCTCTACTTTACTAATACTCACACTGCCTTATATTATTATGTATATGATGTAGAATATAACATGATAATAAAATATATATTACAATATATTCTCAAAGCCCAGCAGCCAGCTCCTACCTTCACTCGTTACCCACCACCCCGTGCAGGCCCCACCTTCTCCCTACTCAGTCCTAGCCCAGCACCTTTCAAGGAGTCTTAACTTTTCCCCAGCACCCTCGAGGGCCAGGGTTACCCATCCAGGGGAGTCTAGCCCTGATCCGGACATAGTAGGCTGGCAGTCAAGACCTGATGCCTGGCTGAGGGCCTAGGAGCCTGGGGAGCGTGAGAGAGGGCCCTGGGTTGTCAGAGCTTAGGGGTGCCCGGGACTCCAGACACACCCGCCAAAAGGGAAGAAAACGCTAACTGGTCAGAGAGGTAACACTACGCCTGGTGATGTTAGAATCTCACTATTGCGTCAGATCCGTGTTTTATGACTCCCCAGATGACTGCAGTGCAGGGTCAAGGTTGAGAAGGAGTACTCGAGAGAATGAACTGATGTGCGGTCCTTTCTGGCCAAGACCTGAGCTCATCCTCAGTAAGAGCTCTGACCCAGAGGCCGGGACACCCTCCCTAGCCACCCCCAGGAGGCTCAAGAGCCCAGCTCTCAGCTGAACCTGACCTTGGTCAAGAACTGGCCAGCAGGCACCAAGGGTCCTGCCTGGAATTCCAAAGCTGTCACACACGTTCCCCATCACCCCGCCCGGGAGCCAGAGGTGTTACATCATGTTCAAGGCCCTGAGTCACTGTGTCTCTGGCGGTGTCCGTGGAGCAGCAAGCAGCCGGCGGGGGGGAGGAAGCCGTGAGCACAGCCAGGCCCCTGCGTCCCCTCTCTCACGGCGGCCCCATAAACAGGAACAAGCTATTTTAGGGGAATAAGATCAAATGCGGGTATCAGTTCCCTCAGCTACTTTGGACTGAGTTCTTGGGGTTATTTCTGTGAGGGCATAGGCTGGTGACATCCCACGTCACCGAGCACTCCGGGTCTGAAATTAAATGTGCGTCTGCCTGGAAGGGCGAGTGTGAATTCCTATAGGATAGACAGTTGCCAGGCAACCGCAGTGTCAAGACCAAAACACAGGCCAGGACGGGATGGGCGTGGGAGACACTCAGGTTTGCAACGTGCCGATTCAAGGCCGATTCAAGCGTGTGACGACGGTCTCGAGGGTCTCCACTACTCTGGACCCCGGTGTCTGTCCAGGACAACAGAGGGCCTTTAATCACCTGGAGAGGGGATCCCGTGGAGCTAAGAAGCTTGAACCTCAGGGTCCCTCACAGCCCAGGCCCCTTCCTAATTTAGTCTAGGAATTCTGATGATATTTTTCTTAGGGAGATGCCCTCACAAATTGTGGAAGCTTCAGGGCTCTGGAGCAGCCTCTGACCCCTTATCATAACAAAAAAAATTTTTTCTTATATATATCAAGGTAGCATTCACTTACAACAAACACCACTACAGTGAACAATGGAGTTTGGTTAAACACCCAGTTTTAATTAGTTCTATGTGTCTAACTGGGGACGGGCAGGGACCTTAACAGCCGCCTAGCTCAGCCCATTTTTAAGATGAGGAAACTGAGGCTCTGGTGGGGAAGGTGGAGAGATGTCCGCAGAGCTGCCTGTCTGTCGGTGGTCGCCCCTTCCTTGCTTCCACCCCCAGCCACCAGAGCTGGTCCTAAGGAGCACTGACCTGTGGTTATTTTGAAGAGTATGCCTCAGAGGTGAAGGACACAGACTGCAAAGTAGCATTTTTTTTTTATTATTCTTGCGATGTCATCACCTTGAGATGCTTATCTGTATACACATCTCGCCACCCCAACAACAAAGTCAGCTTCAAAAAAGAAAGCCCTGAAGCAAGCTGTTTGTTTCACAAGTTGCTTAGCAAGGAGAGGCATCTGCTCTTCAGATTCTAAAACCGTAGGTGTCGTGGGCAGCAGCGGCTCCCAGGTCTTGCTGGCCCCAGCCATGCAGCAGCCGTGTCTGGGACCTGGGGGAGGGAGCCGCCCCGGAGGAGACTGCTGAAGCCACGAGACAAGCTGGGGAGGCCAAGGGAGACCCGACGTCTCCTCTTCTCCACTATCGGCCCAACCCCAGGGTTTCCAGAACCTTCTGCCCTGCCTCCCCATCCTTGCTCACTTCCCCCTCTCTTGCCAGTTCATCCATCCTCTAGAAAACAAGACCTAGGAAGGATCTTGGAGCTCATCCAGTCCAGAATAAATCTTGAGACTCTGATATGCTGAGGGCCAGAGGGCCCCGTGCTGCCGGCTCCTGTCACCCTTTTGTTTTTCTGAACTACCAGTCTTTTAAAAGTCTCAAAATTCATTGCCCTGGGGAGTTTCCTGATCTCCGAGTAGTTAGAATTAGGCACTGTCACTGGTCTGAGTTCAATCCCTGGTCCAGGGACTGAAATCCCACAAGCCTCGTGGTACGGCCAAAAAAAAAATTTTTTTTAAAGGCAAAAATAAACAAAAGGGGGGGAAAAATCAACAAGCCAAAAAAAAAAAAAAATCACTGCCCTGGGTCCTGATTCTTTGCGGATCTGCTAGACCCGTGGTTTTCAGAGTGTGGTCCTTGGACCAGCCACAGCAGCATCACCTGGGAACTTTCTAGATCAGCAAATTCTCAGGTTCCATGTCCGACACGTAGTGAATCTGGAACTCTAGGGTTGGTGTCCAACATTGGGCTTTAACAACTCCCCGCGGTGATTCTCATGCACCCAAACCTTGGGAATCCCTCTGCTAGACGGTAAACTCTATGAAAGCAGTGGCCCGCGTGCTGTGTTTACTGATCGTAAGTAGAGCTCTGGGAAATCCCAGCAGAGGAGCCTGGCAAGCTACAGCCCATGGGGCTGCAGAAGAGTGGGACGTGACTTAGAGATTAAACAACAAAAGCAAGCGGAGCTCCTGGAAGCAAGCGGTGCTCAGTCAATGTTTGTTGCTGCTGCTGCTAAGTCGCTTCAGTCGTGTCCGACTCTGTGCGATCCCATAGACGGCAGCCCACCAGGCTCCCCCGTCCCTGGGATTCTCCAGGCAAGAACACTGGAGTGGGTTGCCATTTCCTTCTCCAATGCATGAAAGTGAAAAGTGAAAGTGAAGTCGCTCAGTCATCTCCAACTCTTAGCGATCCTATGGACTGCAGCCTACCAGGCTCTTCCATCCATGGGATTTTCCAGGCAAGAGTACTGGAGTGGGGTGCCATTGCCTTCTCCAGAGAAGGCAATGTTTGTTGAAATTATGTTAATTCAAGCTAGGATCAACTACTGGAAAGGGTTTGGTGGATCTATTAGCCTTTGCGTTGTAGCCGACCTTTCAGGAAAGCGGGTGATGAAGGGGCTGTGAACACGGTGGGGTGACAGGCCCCCAGCTGGCTGGGGCGGTCGGTGGGCTGGGCAGGCTGTCCCAGGGGCTGTGGAGCGCACTTGGGGAGCCCTGTAGGTTGTGTTGAGGAGGTCTTGGCTTCTAACTCTATCTTTATTTGTCTAATCTCTTTTACAGAAATGGGAGTTCCCTGGTGGCCTAGTGGTTAGGATTCTGGGCTTTTAGTGACACGGCAGGGGTTCAGTCCCTGGTCAGAGAACTTAGATGCCCCAAGCCACTTGGCAGGGCCACCAAAAAAGAAGAAATGGTCCTCTTGATTTTCTGGGGAGCAAGGTCACTGAAAGAACGGGAAGTAAAGGAAAGATCATCACCAACTGAAGACTCGGCTGGGGCTCGGGACACCCTGTCAACCCTTTCTGGGACAAAGGAGCAATGGAGGATGACATCACAGAGGCCCAGGGCTCTTTCAGGCAGGCTGGCCAGATTTTGAGGCAAAGCTATGGCAGATCCAGAAAGGGAGGCCCACTGGCCTAGGCCTGGGCCCGGCGGAAAGGAGGCTACGAGGACCAAGACGTCTGGTCAACAGCACGCATCTCTCGGCTCCTGCACTGCGCTATGTAAGGCCACAAACACGTGCTATCCCCACCGACTCCGTGGTCCCCACTCTGTGTGCCCGGTGATACGAGGACGTGGCACGGTTCCGGGCACGGCCCGAACCCCTCTAAGGGGCTCTTGCTGCAGAGGCACAGGCAGCCCCACAAAGGTCTCTGCAAAGCACGCAGGGAAAGGCGGGCAGAGGAGAGCTCAGGAGGCTGCCCTGGTCCCCAGGGGTCAGCTCAAGGCTGCTGGAGGGGAGCGTAGGACAGGGATGGGAGACGGGGCGTGGACACAGGATGTGGCCCAAGAAGGGAGACTCGGAGGACTGCTGGTGGGACGGTGCCAAGAGGAGCTCTTGAGAAGTAGGGAGGGGTGGGCGGCTGCGCTGGGTTAGGTTGGTCTGGTCACGTTTGGGAGGTGTGACAATTGTCCCCGCTGCCTGCACGCTTTCAAACTCATTGGGATTCACTGGAGAAGACACAGTGCCCTATCAGTTCCCCCAATCCCCCTCGCGATTGCCAACCGTCTCTGAGCCCAGCTCCTGGCCAGAGTTTCACGAATGAGGGAATTCCCTGGTGGGCCAGAGGTTAGAACTCCGTGGTGGCCCCAGGTTCAATCCCTGGTCATGGAACTAAGATCCCGAAAGCCACACAGCGTGACCAGGGGGCAAAAAAAAACCCCACAGTTTCACGAATGATATTCAGCATACCTTTCCCTTTGGATTGTTAGAGCAGGAAGGTCATTGCATGGGCGGTGGCGTGGAAGCGGGGTGAGGGAGAAGACAGCGGAGTGCCTAGGGAATCATTTCTATATAAATAACTTACTATTTTAGTTCCACTACTGGGCTAAAAGCCAAATATCAATTAGATTTTTTTTGAAGAAAAAAATAGATGTATTAATCCCTGCTTCAATCCATTGTTGGCGTGCCTGCCCTTTGCTGTCTGTGAGGCTGTGTGTGGGTGTGAATGTCTGTGTGCACACGAGAAGGGTTTACAGCGTGTGTACTGAGCACACGCTGTGTACACATACATATTCATGTCCAGATGATATGGGGGGGTGCCTTTCACAAATTACAAAACTGCTTCATTAATCCAACATCAGAATGACGGGCTTTAGCGTTTCGTGGGATGAGATGGTGAGGCACCTCCTCTCCACATGCCATCTCCCACGAGGACAGAAAAGAACATCATACTTTATTTTATGACCAGCGGGTCATTCGTCTATATCTGCTCTTTAAAGCCACTGAGGACATTTTGCCAATCACTAGGAGAAACTAAATAAACAGAGCCAAACAGTGTCAGCTCTCTGCGGCTGAGTAATTATGAGGAATTCCTCTTTAAATAGAAGTTTAAGTAAATATAGCAAGATCACTTTACAGAAGGCAGCTCGGAAAGAGACGGGGGAGCGAGCCAATGTGAGACCCCTTCAGGGTCAAGGAGGAGAGGGAGGTGAGGCTCTGGAGAAAGGAGAGCTGGAGAGTCTCGACTCTTACCATCCCCACCTCTCTGTCCGGGCACCATCGCTCCTGTCTTCACGTTGCCAGGTTTCAATTTCAGACGCTTCATTCATAAAAAAAAAAATGGCTTCTGTTCTGGTCCTGGGACTGAAAACCACCCCTGAAGATTCACTCTCAGTCAACCAGCTCACTGGGGTGCCTTCTGTCCCTCTCAGGCATGATGCTAAACACTCTGGGGCATGGTGCTAAGCCCTAGGGGAGAGCTAGGGTGTGGATAACAGGTAGACCTCGGGAGCTCAGCCAGACACAAGGAAAGAAATCATTGGGCATGCCACATAAGTAATTAATTAATAACACTGTTTGATTGGTGCTAGGCCAGCAGAAAGGCCGGTGGGCAATGGACAAGTTAAAGGAAACAGTCACTGCTCCTGCCTGGGGAGACCGAGGCCTGGGGAGCCTGGCGCAGTCAGATGGGAGGGAGAGAGGGAGAAGGCAGTCCAGGCCGGGGACACCGGGTGAGCAGCGGCGCGAAGGTAGAGCTGAGTGTCTGGGCAAGTGGAGCTTGCTGGGAGCTGCAGGAATCACCCGAGAGGCGAGGGCAAGCTCTGGATCGCTCAGTGCCAGACTGGGTAGCTCCATCCTGACCTACAACAGAGGGACTCTGAGCTCTAACCATGCCCCTCCGCCCACCTGGCAAGCAACTTCAGGGCGTCTCCGTTGGCAGCTGTTGGCAGATGGCCTCACCTTTAGCTTCACGCACCGTCAGAGCACCCAGGCTGCCCGAATCCAGTGGGCGACATGAAATAGTCGAGAGCGTTTGCTCACCCAGCAAACATTTCCAAGCCTCACCGCATGCCAGCGCTGTGCCAAGCGTGGGGGAGGCAAAGAAAAATCAGCCGTGGCCCCTGCCCCTGGGGGCTCACCGTGCAGCAGGGGGACTCAAGGACACGGCGAATCCTGCTAGGTAACTGTCACCCCAGGAGCAGAAAGAAGCCTCATTAAAAAAGACTCTACTGGGTGCTGGGGGTGACGTGGGGTCCGTCATTTACCTGGACCTGATTGCATTGTCAGGTAGAGTCCCTGCCCAGGACTTCCTATGGGAGTTTATGGGTACCCCTGAGGGATCTGTTGAGAGTGGCGGGGCTCACATGCCAGGATAAAGCATACCCACTTTAGGCCGCTAGTGTGAATGCAAACTATAAACCCCAAAAGCCTCCGGTCCCTCCCGGAGGACCTGGGATGCTCAGCTGGGAGCCTGGGCTGCCTTATTCAGAAGCAGGCAGAGCATCCCCTCCCGCCTGCTACTGAAACGTCATACCTGCTCTGGAATGCCCTTCCCCCTTCTTCTGTCAAACTCCTATTCAGTCCTCAAAACCTCACTTGAGTGCCACTTCCCCTGGAAAGACCTCCAGTGTCCCATCTCCCGCCCCGGACCTCCGCTTTCTTGCACCAACATTTTATTGGAAGTTGTTTTTAAATTGTCAAACATACTGCAAAGTGGCAAGGATTTTACAGGGAATACCTGTTTACCCACCACCGGCACTCTACCGCGAACGCAGTACTGAACTCACTGACGCCCTCTCTTCATCCCCTGTGATCTCCCGACACGTTGTAAAGTAAATTGCAGGCATCAGTCACTTCAGCGTGCACACGGTTCACAGGATTTCAGCATTTGTTTAAAGCGTGTTTTTTTAATAGATAAAAATATATGTATGTGGCAAAACGCACAAAATCATGAGTGTACCATGGCTGAGTTTAGACAAACAAACACACTGTGTAACCAAAACCCCAGCAAGATACAGAGCACGTGCATCACTCTGGAAAGCTCCTTGTTAGGTGGGCCTTTGCTTTTCACTTGAGAAGACCCCTTACTGACTTCTCGCTTGAGACATGCGGGCGAAGCTCACTGCAGTCTCTGCCAGCTGTGTCCCATAAAAGTCTGACAAGTCCTCATGGGTAAGCCCCACAGTGCAGGCTGCCTCCCACAAGCGCTGCGTGATATCTCTCTCCCCTCACCTGAACACTCTGTGGTTCCCTCTCAGGACTCCAAATTCCCCGTGGGTGGTAGCAACAAGAAGAGTTGCCACCTTGGAAGTCAGAGCAGATTTGCTTCATCACAGGCCAAGTCACTCTTGCATGCAGACCAAGAGGTCCTGGGAGACTTGCCAGGGGAAGCAGCACTCAAGTGAGGTTTTGAGGACTGAATAGGAGTTTGCCAGGTGACGTGGGGAAGGGCATTCTAGAGCAGGTTGATGTTTCAGTAGTGTCATTCACAGTCAATTGGAGAACTCTAAGGAGACAGAATGACTGGAATGTTCCCCCTCCACTGCAGAGGGCATGAGTTTGATCCCTGGTTGGGGAAATAAGATCCCACAAGCTGCCCAGCACAGCCAAAATTTTAGAAAGAGTGATAATGGTGGGAGAAGCCAAAGCAGAAGCCAGAGGAGGGGATGGTGACTGAGAGGTCCTCAATGGGAGGTCCTAAAAAGTGGATCATGTCATGATGAGGCTGGATGCCCATCCAGGAAGTAACTGGACACCCAGGCTGGCCTGGCTGCACAGCTGGCCTGCCTAGCAGCTGCCACCAATCACCACTCACACTTCCAGTGGCTGTCGGGATACTGGAGGGCTGGGGTACTGTCCAGCCAGTGCTGGATGGGGGAGCAGAGGAGGCACAGATCCGTGACTCCCCAGTGCATCTGACTTGAACCTGAGGCTGAGGGACAGATATATGATGAGACTTTACTCCCACCTGAGCAGAAAATGCCACTCCACTTACCTGGCCAGGGTGGCCGGGGTGGCCAGGTAAGGTGGCTAAGCCTCACTGGCGGGAAAGACAGGTGTGCCAACAGTCACCCCGGGTGAGCAAGGTGTCCTCCTGGCAGGAGCTGGGGGGAGGAAGAACCTTCAGGTACCGGGGGAGGGGAGGTGTGATGGAGAGGGTACCCTTCACCTGGAGCCAGGTAAGGCAGGGGTTCACAATGGAGGAAATCAGAGTCCCTGCTGTGAGTCTGTGCACCTGTGTTTGTTAAAGCTGTCCAGGGGATTCAAACCCTCCAGGGTTGAAATCTTCCCTGGTGGCTAAGATGGTAAGGAATCTGCCTGCAATGCAGGAGACCCGGGTTCAATCCCTGGGTCGGGAAGATCCCCTGGAGAAGGAAATGAAAACCCACTCCAGTATTCTCACCTGGAAAAATCCCATGGACAGAGGAGCCTCGTTGGCTACTGTCCATGGGGTCAAAAAGAGTCAGACATGACTGAGTGACTTCTTCCAGTATTCTTGCCTGGAGAGTTCCATGGACCGAGGTGCCGGGAGGGCTGGGCTGTAGCACAAGATCGGCCTTTCCTTCTCCCTCTAACCCTCAGAAGACCACGTGTTGTCTGGTCCAGGAAGGGTGCTCATCCTACCCCCAGTCCCAGCCTTGATCTACTCAGGCCCCTTCCTCCCTTGCCACTGGGAGACCTCCAGGCAATCCCACACTTCTAAAAAACCCCCTCGAAGGGTCTTTGTATGGGCCAAGTTCACTGCCATGGCTGTCCCACACGTAACCCTAACACTCTTCTTCAGTGTCAGGTAGGTAGAAGATAATCTGAAGGTTTCTCAGCCTGCATCTGTCCTTGGGTTAGATCAGAGCACAGCAAGGGGGTGGGAAGCCAGCATGGTGGGCAGGGGAGCGCTCAAGAGAAAGAGGGGAAGGGTCCAAGTTGAGGTAGCCGCCCTCCTTCCTGGAGGTCAGGAAAGCTTCTGGGAGGTCAAAAGACACGCTGGAATCCAGAGAGTGCAGAGAACCAGGATCCCATCCTGCCTTGAGGCAGGGCGGCCCTAGCACTCCTCCCCTCCCCAGAGGAATCTGGGCATGACTTAACCCAGCTATAACCTGTGACCTCCTCCTGGCCTCATTCTTAACAGGTTCTGCAGAGAGAGACTAATGGAATCTCCTCCTGGAATAGGAAATGAGAATGCCACAGAGAGGTTAGGTGACTTTGTCTAGGTCACACAGCACAAGGCGGCCACGTGGGTTCTAGAATCCAGGTTCATGACCCGTGTTCCCAGGGAACTTAAAATGAACCACAAGAATCTTCACAGTCAAGAAACACGGAGCCCTGCCTTCCGCCTAGAGGCTCACTGAGGGGAAGGGCGTGTGTGTGTGTGTGTGTGTGTGTGTGTGTGTGTGTGTGTGTGTGTGCAGCCCAGGAGCCAGTAGCTCTTGCATACACACAAATCAGCCTGAAACCTAAAGCCATGAAGTCAGGCCCTCATGGCCTAAAGTGTGTGCTCTGCTGTTTGGCCCTGCATGAGCTCGTGGGGCGGGGGTGGAGGTGGGGTTTGCACAGACCAGGTGAGCAGTGAAGCAGGCAGAGGGTGGATGAGGGCTGACTGGTGATAGGGGCCCGCTACAGGTATGGACAGGCCAGCCCTGAGGCCGGCCCATCACAGCAGAGCAAGAGCCGCTGTCAAGACGTGGGATCAGAGGACAGGACCCAGCATCCAGGCCAGGTGGGACTCCTCAGACTGTGTGCAGGCCTGACTTTCCCGCCCCTTTCTCCTTCCTGCCCACTGGTGGACAGGCAACCGGGCATCCACTTTCAGAATTGTCTTCAGGATTGTGATTCTATGGAGAGTAATAGGGGCCTCGAAGCCGGGAGAGGGGTGAAAGCTCTGCAGAGCAGTACCAAGGATTCGGGACTCGAGCCGCCTCTGAGGTTCTCCTCTGCCTGACTGGCCTCTCTCTGGGGACTCTGAGCTCCCAGCCCTTGCAGACCAGCTCTGTCTCCACCCAAGTTAAGGAAGGCTGGAGCTGGATAAGAATTTGAGGCCTGGGCCTTTGGGAAGTAGAAACTGCTAATCTTATCCACTGGGCTCTGAGGAATTTGGCAGGGCAGGAGGGAAGGGGCTCCAGGGACAGGGTTGGCTGGCCCCGAGCTGTCTCCCCCAGCCTGGAGCAGGGATATGCTCATTATTAATAGCCCCACAATAAACCCCGGTGATAACCAGCTTCTCCTCCCACGACACAGATAGTCCTTTGTCCGTGGAACAAGGAACCAGATGAACAAGCTGCCAGACCCAACATGGCTGTGTTTTGTCCATGTAACAAATCTTTGGCTTGATGCCAAATCTTTGGCCAGCCTGTGTCCAAAGAGGTCTTATGTTCACTGGTCCACCCAACACACCAGGAGAGTCTCTGCTGATCTACAGATGCAGGGTCTGTCCAGCCTCTGTGCCTTCTCCAGGGATGCTGTTCTGCCTCTCTGCTGGCAGAGCGCTAACCTGGGTCTGGTCGGAGGCCTGCCTTTGGGTGGCGGTCTTGTTACCAAATCCAAGCTTGCTCTGCTCGCCACACGACAGGCCAATGAGTCCGAGAGACGAGGTGTTGATACAAGGAATACGACATTATTTGGAAAGCTGGCAGATGGAGAAGATGGCCGACTAATGTCTTAAAGTAACCATCTTTCCGGGGTCTGGATGCCGGGTTCTCTTATAGAACCAGAGAGAGAAGCAGTGAGGAACTAAAGTCAAAAAGCAGAACAGAGAGAGAGGCAGTGAGGAAGTGAAGTAAAAAGGGCCATCAGTCTTGTAAAACATCTCCATGAATGGTCAGCCTTTGGGAACATTGAAAGTGAAGTTGCTCAGTTGAGTCCGACTCTTCGTGACCCCATGGACTGTAGCCTACCAGGCTCCTATGTCCATGGGATTCTTCAGGCAAGAATACTAGAGTGGGTTGCCATTTCCTTCTCCAGGGGAATCTTCCCAACCCAGGGATCGAACCTGGGTCTCCCGCATTTCAAACCTTTGGAAAGCATGTGTTCATCTCTTCTTTTCACAGGTGGGCAGGATCAGATTATTTCCCTTGCAAGCTGAACAAAGGCATTTTAACAGGCAGAGGGGCAGCGTCCGCTGAGGCAGGCCATTAAATATGATTATAATAACAACAGCAAGGAAAAGAAGTCAAAGAAACAGTTCCAACATGGAGTCAGAATTGGTTCTTCTCTGCAACAGTCTGTGGCTTTTCTCTGAGTACCTCTCGTCTGCAGCATGCAACATCCCCGAGGGAACAGCAGCCAGGCTGCTCCCGTCTAGGGCCTAAAGCACTACCTTCTCAGAGTTATTTCATTTCTTTGTTGAATGAATGAATAAATGAAGGAGTCACAGGAGTTAATACACCTGGTTGCTAGATGGCGCCTTAAGAGTGATCACATCGCAGGCAGAGAAGTTTGTGAAAGAAGAGAGAATGGGAAGGGAGCACAGTGGGGAAGGGGGGCAGGGAGTTAGGGGGTACTAGCGGGTCACCTTCCCTAGCACCTCAGGGCCTCGATCAGGATGGCAGAGGTTTCTAGATGGAATTCATCCCCTTTCACAGACCCTGAGTGGCTCCAGAGGGGCCGTGTGAGACCTCCTCAGGAACTGAGATCTGGGCCAGGCCCAAGTCTCAGGGCACAGCCAGAGAGCCTGTCTCAGACGGGCAGATCATGAGCCCCCTGAAGCACTAAGTAGCCTACTTTCTAGGGTCTCACAGGCATGCCCAGAACCCCTACTGGGGAGCTCTGCTCTGCCTGATTCTGGCCTTGGCGTTGCCAGGCAAGGGCCTGGGACCTCGGGAAGGTCTGCCACCTGCACAGGGCCCTTCGCATCCTCCCTTACCTGCCACCTCAAGGGAGGCTGCCTGTGTCGTGAGTGAGACTCCCTGGAGGCCTGGGGCCTGCTCTGAGCCCTGAGCTGCAGGGGGAAGGCCTGGGAGGGCATCTGCGTCTCTTCACCTCCCTCCACCCGCCTAGTCCAGGCCACCAGCATTTCTCACCTAGACCCTGCAATCGTCTCTTAATTGTCTTTCCTGCTTCCTTTCTGGTCCCCCTGCAAACCTTTCTCCGCAAGGCACCAGTGGCAAGTCTGAAGCACAGGAATCTGGATCCACTCTCCTCTGCCTGACACCTCCCCAGGGCTCCCCAGTGCCCTGAAACAAAGTCCTCTTTAAGGAGGCTGACCCTCCCTTCATCTCTGCCCCATCTTCTCCCGAGACTGACGCCAGCCACAGGTCCAGAGGAGTCGTCCTGGGCTTTCAGAAAAACATGACTCTCTTCCTTAGTATGAGCAAATTTTGGAAAACTTTTAAACAAAGAAACCACGTGGGGAGAGTGGAAAAGGGAAAGAAGGAGAGGGCAGGAGAGGGCAGCCTTTTTTTTTTTTTTTGAGAACACTTACTTCTCTCTGAGTAGCCAAGCAAGGCCTAATCCCAGCAGTTTTGGGGCCAGATTCAATAAAAACTCTGTCTGCAGAGGCCTGAGCAAAGCCACAGAAAATAAATACTTCGTGGCTTGTCCGGTCTCCTGCCGCCTGGAGCCCCGAGGGCCGTTCTATTGACTCTCGGCCCAGTGGGATATGGACGTTGTGGAATTCTCTCCCCAGCCAATCAACTTCCTCTCCCCAGTTAAGACCATTTAAAAATCATAAGTAGAGTTTCCGGTGTGGAGAGGGAAAAACAGAGGAGAGCATATTTTGGTTGAAGGAAGAAAAAAGAGAACTGCAGAAAGACCAATTTATTTTCAATCAGAGCCCAAAGCCGTTGGATGGTCTTGTTTGTGTAAAATACTGGGGCAAGGGCCTTCCCTCAGCTCTCACACTTCCACCTCTGTGTCTCCTTGAACAAATTCTCCTCTCTGCAGGGCGGGGGTGGGGACGGACATGGACTGAGAAGCCAGTGCCCTGGGGCTCCAGCCAGGGCCAGGGGGCTTTGCAGGCTTCACGCCCTTCTGGCTGACCACTGAGAAAGTCAGGGGCAAAAAGAGCCAGGGAAAACCAAGAGAGAAAAAGACTCAAGACCACAAACAGTGACGAGCTGAACCAACCCCGCTGGTCAAAATGGAACAGGCTTTTATAAACAGGGGATGTACAGGATTTGATGTCACAGGGAGGCTTTTCCAGGAAGGGTAAGAGGTGCCTGATGGTTGGGTGGATGGCCCAAACCAACGGGAGGATGGCAGGAGAGTGTGGTTAAATCCCACCCCGGAGCCTCGGGACAAACATCCCCCAACTCTTTCCTGGATTACAGGCTGAAGGGTCTGGACAGTCATCTTGGGGTGTGAAAAGTCCTAACTAACCCCAAAGTAAGGCCGAGAGAACGCAACCTCTTTCCACTTCCTGCATTTCCTAGACCTTCCCTCAAACTGGGGTGCCTCATAGGCTCCAGAGGGGATGGTGGGGTGGGGGGTGAATTCACACGGCTCCCTCCCCGTTTCTCCTCCTCCTCACCGCCTGTACCCTTGTTCCACCTCCAGGATAAAAACAGTGACGGTTCTCCTCTTCCAAGGGAAGGACAAGGCAGAGGGCGGGAGGGGTCTGGGCCTGGGTTCTGTGGGGGGCGACCTGAGCCGGGGAAGCCGGGTCCCCCTCCTTTAGTGCTGCCACCTCTGAAGTTCCGACGGGGCTGCTGGAGGGCCCTGGACCCAGTCAATAAGTGTGTCTCCTGACATGACCCAAGCCCTCAGGGGTTTTGGGTTAGCTGTTCCCCAAAGCTCTCCCAGGTAGAACTCAAAGTCAGGATTTGGGGGCTCATTGTACAGAAGGAGACTCTCAAAGTCTGATTTGCAGGGGAAAGGAAAGAAGAAAAGGCTGAGTAGAAGGTGCTGAGGACAGTCTAGGGCCTGTTCCCCATTTCCAGGGAGTAGTCACGGGGAGCTGAAGATAAGCTTTGGAAACAGGAGCAGCTTCCCTCTTTAGTATCTGTGTTTATGATCAGTGGTAACCTCAACTAGTTAATATTTAAAATACCCCCGGTATGTATGCATGCATGCTCAGTCGTGTCTGACTGTTTGTGACCCCATGGAGTGTAGCCTGCCAGGCTCCTCTGTCCATGGGATTCTCCAGGCAAGAGTACTGGAGTAGGTTGCCGTTTGCTTCTCCAGGGGATCTTCCTGGCCCAGGGATGGAACCCGTGTCTTCTGTGTCTCCTGCATTGCAGGGGGATTTGTAAAGAACTTGAGCCATCAGGGACGCCTACGGGAGCAGGATTTAAATAGAAAAGACTTCTGAGCAGCCAAACAGATGTCAAAAAGCCTTGCTCCAAAACAGAAGCTCTTCACTGGTTAGTGAGACCTTAGTCAAAATCTTTGAACCCTTATGTTCAATTGTAACTGCTTGCATGAACTAGTGTCCAGACCCAAAGATGAGTAAAAGGTAAAAGGAGGGGAAAATGCTGTCAGAAGAAAAAAGTGATCCAGACTCAGCCATGTGAACTGTTTGGAGTAAGATGAGGGGCTTGCCTACATATATGCTCTGAAGTTATAGCCCAAAGAAATAACGAGATTCACAGAGGGGACCTCAGTCACCAAGAAAGAAAGCGTTCCATTCTGCTCAGTGGAGGATGTGATAGATTTCAGAAAGATTTCTATTAAAAATTGAACATAGAGTTTTACAATGAATATAGTTAGCCTTTGAAGGGAAAAACACTCACTGAGCATCAGGTTTCTTCTCCTCCAGCTGAGCTGGGAGTAGTGATTTAACTGCATGGAGCTCTGATTCCATTAAGCTCCCCGGAAGCACCCCTGAAAGCAAGAAGAGAACGGGGGTCCTGCCCCTCAGCCTGCATCAGTGACCCGTCGGCACTCAGACCCCCAGGACTCTAGAGGGCTTGAGCGCTCCACTGCGGCAGGGCGCAACTGTGGAGGTTCATCTTTCATTTAAATTTAAATAATAGCCACGAGAAGCTGGTGGCTACCATTTCTGAAAGCACAGTGACCCTTAAGGAATCCTTAGGGTCCCCTCAGGCTGCAAGGAGAAGTCGCTCTTGGCCTTGTCGGCCCGGACTACCACAAGCGCTCACTCATTGCACATGCCACAGTTATTAAGCGCCTATTGTGTACCCAACAGAAAAAGATTATCTGGTGAAATATTTGAGTGAGCTGTCAGCTCCTCCCTTCTTCTTTATTATTCCTCCCTTTCATTAGCAAATCCTGAAAGTCTTAGAAGATCAGTCATGTCTGACTCTTTGCAATTCCATGGACTGTAGCCCGCCAGGCTCCTCTGTCCATGGAATTCTCCAGGCAAGAATAAACTGGAGTGGGTAGACATTCCCTTCTCCAGGGGATCTTCCTGACCCAGGGATCAAACCCAGGTCTCCTGTGTTGTGTACGACTCCCTCTGAGCAAATGGTGCTGCATAAAAATTGTTCTAAAACTCTGGTGAGCATCAGAATCACAAGGAGACTCGTTAAAAATGCAAAACTCCCCCACCCCCGAACTTTAGGCCTACTGAATCCAAACCTTCAGGCGAGTCCTACATCCGAAGCTCCTCACTAAGAATGCAAAACAATGACAGGTACTTTTCTGCCAAGAGTTTAGAACTTAGAAGGTGCAATTTAAAAAACCCCAAAAAACAGGCCCGTAAATAGTGAGCTCTTCATACAAACAACTCTTTCCCAGGGACTGTCTGCAAATACCCTAGAGAGGACCAATACCAGAAGCCTTTTTATGGTGACATCTTAAGGGAATTTGTTGGGCAGATGTTTTTCCTCCCCAGGAGGTAAATAGCTTCCAGGGAAGATCCAGCCTTCGGTCCTGCCTGTGTGACCTTGAGAGAAGCCTTACCCTCTCCCCTTCTGTCCCCTATCTCTCATCAAGCTTCATGGAACCTTGAGCTGGGGGGTTCTCACCTGCAGAGGGTAGAGACTTTCTGCACACTGGGGGAATTTCAGCTTAGAAAACATTGTTCTTACTGTATTTCAGTTCAACTGGAAGGCATTCAGAAAATGCATAGATGTACTTCCAACTCAAGTTCATTGGGTACTTTCTGTGTTTTTTTTAAAAATGGATTTTGTAAAGCAATTATCTTTCAATTAAAAATTAATACTCTCCTTATTCTTAGATATGTATTATTCTGATTGTTTTCACTAAGCTCAAAGGTACAACCCTGGGAGCAGATGTATTTTACTAATGTATGGATCATGTATGTACACATACTGTGTTAACAGACACATTCAAGACACAATCATGCTTTATTCTGTATGTGCTTTTATTATACTTTTATTTTCTAAGTTTTAGATTAAAAAGTCAAAATAAATTATAAATGTTTTAAAATTATGTAACTTTCAAAAAATGAATTTTAGTAATGAGTCAGTAAAAAAAAAAATCTGAGTAAAGGGTTGAACATTTCAGGTGGAAGCCTTTGATTCACTGGCTCACCTCAAGTCCCTTGTTGTTCAGATCAACTCAAGACCATTTATTTAGCACCTGGTTTCTTCCAGGAATGGGTGTGGGACAGTCTCAAGGAAACTCTGCTCAGCCAGGGAAGGAGACAAGTAAACAATCTCACTCCCTCGGAGCATAACACCCAGGAGCCCTGACAGGGAGTGACAAGTTCAGGGAGAGGCTGGTCGTGGAGGGGTGATGCGGGTTTGGGCACTGAACAGTCAGTGAGGAGGGGTTTCCCAGGCTGTGGTGTGAGAAGAGGAAGCAGGAAGGTCACGAAGCTGTGGGGTGCATGCAGCCCCAGAAGAGGGGCAGGGGGCACTTTGGTCTGTGGGTGCCACGGGCTTGGAGAGGTGCTGGAAGGACACCACGGGGACTCCACGCAGGGCCTCTGCACGCGACCCTGACCCCCTCCAAGGTGTGGGAGCTGTGTCAGGACCATAAATCCCCCAAGAGGAAACAGCGCTGCACTTATCCAATTACTTATTTCACAGCTTCATTGAGAGATAATAGACATACTGTACAATCCATTCATTCAAAGTGTGCCATGAAATGGGTCACAGAGTATTCACAGAGAAGTATAACCATCCCACTGTCAATATTAGGATATTTTCATCACCTCAAGGCCTTTCATATCTAGCTATTACTCTCCAATTCCCCAACCACAGACCCCCATTCCAACCTAGCCCTAAGCAACCGAAACTGTTGTCATTCAGTCGCTAAGTCGTGTCCGACTCTTTGTGACCCCATGGACTGCAGCACACCACGCTTCCCTGTCCTTCACTATCTCCAGGAGCTTGCTCAAACTCATGTCCATTGAGTCGTTGATGCCATCTAACCATCTCATCCTCTGTCGTCCCCTTCTCCTCCTGCCTTCAATCTTTCCCAGCATCAGGGTCTTTTCCAGTGAGTCGGCTCTTCACATCAGGTGGCCAAAGTATTGGAGCTTCAGCTTCAGCGTCAGTCCTTCCAATGAATATTCAGGACTGATTTCCTTTAGGATGGACTGGCTGGATCTCCTTGCAGTCCAAGGGACTCTCAAAAGTCTTCTTCAACACCACAGTTCAAAAGCATCAATTCTTTGGCACTTAGCCTTCTTTATTGAGACAGAGTCCCCTCCTAAAACCAGGTTCCTCTGCCAAGTTTATGATTAACCTTTCTATCCAAAATGTTATTCGTTTTCTTACCCAATACCTGTTCCCCTCAAGATTAAGAAGTATCAAAGAAGAGGGGGATTGAAACCAAGCAGAATGCTGTGGGACCCTATTATGCACAAAAGCTTTTCCATGTCCCCCATTTCTTGTTTGGAGGGGAAATGTTTCAGCCTCCTAGACCTTCCCTGAGGGCCAAAGGGAAGTCTCAAGCACTTACTAATTAAGAGAGCGAGGGAATGTGCAGAAAGGATAGTGCAGGACAGGGAGGGCCTGGTTCCTTTGGGGTGGGGGTGGGGGGCATGAAAAACAGTCTGATACAGATCTCTGAGTTCTTCCCCAGGAACTAAGGCCCCCACCCAGGTAGAGGATGGTATCTTCAGGTTGAACACAAGAACATGGACCCCTTCTGGTGGGAACTAGAAGGCTGATGATTGAGATTCCTAGAACAATGGCCCTGTTAACCTCATCACCAACCAACCATAGGAAGGTCACACACCCTGCAGACCTCTCCCAAAATCTTGTCTATAAAAACTCTTCCCCAAAATTCATCAGGCAGCTTGGGTCCTTGGAGCATGAGGCACCCCGTTCTCCTTGCTTGGTCCTTGTCATTTAGTCAATAAGTCATGTCTAACTCTTGCGATTCCATAGTCTGTAGCCTGCCAGGTTCCTCTGTCCATCGGATTCTCCAGGCGAGAATACTGGAGTGGGTTGCTATTTCCTTCTCCAGGGGATCTTCCTGACCCAGGAATCAAACCCAGGTCTCCTGCATTGCAGGCAGATTCTTTACCAACTGAGTCATGAGGGAAGCCCCTCATGCTTGGTCCTTGTAATACACCTTTCTCCACTCCAAACTCCTACACTGCCATTCCTTTGGCCTCACTACGAGTTGGGCAGATGAATTTGGGTTCAATGACACAGCCACTAACCTACTGTCTTTTTTTATACACTTCCTTACTTGGAACATTCCAAATAAATGGAGTCATATAATAGGTGACTTTTTGCATCTGGCTTCTTTCATTTACGGTCTTCATCATGTATGGATGTGAGAGTTGGACCATAAAGAAAACAGCGCGGAAGGATTGATGCTTTTGGACTGTGGTGTTCAAACAAAGAGTCTTCCTGGAGAAGAAGACTGCAGGGAGGACAGCAAGGAGATCCAACCAGTCCATCCTAAAGGAAATCAGTCCTGAATATTCATTGGAAGGACTGATGCTGAAGCTGAAACTCCAATTCTTTGGCCAGCTTATGTGAAGACTGACTCACTGGAAAAGACCCTGATGCTGGGAAAGACTGAAGGGAGGAGGAGAAAGGGACGACAGAGGATGAGATGGTTGGATGGCATGACCGACTCAATGGACATGAGTTTGAGCAAGCTCCGGGAGATGGTGAAGGACAGGGAAGACTGGTGTGCTGCAGTCCATGGGGTCGTAAAGATTCGGACACAACTGAGCAACTGAACAACAACAGATGGTGCAGTGGTAAAGAATCCTCCTGCCAGTGCAGGAGACCCAGGTTCGATCTCTGGGTCAGGAAGATCCCCTGGAGAAGGAAGTGGCAACACATTCCAGTATTCTTGCCTGGAGAATTCCATGGGCAGAGGAGCCTGGCGGACCCCAGTCCACAGGTTTGCAGAGTCAGACATGATAAGTGTTCACACAAACACTTTCATTTAATGTTTTCAAGATCCATCCACGCTTTAGCATATATGAGTACTTTATTCCTTTTTATGGCTAAGTAATACTCCGGTTGTATGGCTATACCATATATTACTTATTCTTTGGTCCTCTCATGGACTTTCCGGTTGTTTCCACCCCTTTGGCTATTGTGAATAATCCTGCTGTAAATATTCCCATGTAAGTTTCCATACAAGTCCTTCCTGTTATGACTCCCATGTTACAGATGAGGACATATGTTTTCATTTCTCTTGGGTATGTACCTAGGAGTGGTACTGCTGGGTCCTCATGTAGTTCTAGGTGTTTGAGGAATGGGCAGATGTTTGATATTTACATATTTATTTTGAGGAGAAAGAAGCAGACGAGGGAATGGCAGTGATCATGGAAATCTGCTCAAAGCCAAGGTGAGCCCATGTTTGGAGAAGGGAGAGGTTAGGAAAGCAATCAGATCACTGTGAGCGCCACTGCCACTCTCCCAGCGACAGTGCCAACTGGGAGGAGACTGGCACCAGGCCAGCACCTGTGGCTATCCACCTAGTGACCGAAGGAACCTCCTTGCCACCGCCCCACCCTCCACTAACCAAGGCCCAGCCTGTGTCTCGAAGGAACACAGTAAACACCTCTGCGTCCAGCCCGGCATCTCTCCCTTCAGACACAGTTAAAGGTCCAGCAGGATGAAGACACTGGTTTGAGGGCATGTCTGCGCTGGTACGTGGGCTGAACTCCTCCTATGTACCAGGGCCTGCTAACCATGTATATATACTCTCTACACACAGGGCTCACCAGGTGCCAGGCACTGTTCGGAACCCTTGCCTGACTGAAACACTTTAAATCCTCCCAACACCCCTGTGAGGACTTGCTGTTCTGACCCCCATGTTTCACACAAGGACACTGACTCAGGAGTGAGCTAGCTTGCCCAAGGCTGAACAGGACAGCTTGCAGTGACGAGGCCAGGATTTGAAGGCAGGCTGTGCGGCGTCCATACCCGCCTCACCACATCGCCTCAGCAAGGACAAGGTTGACATTCTTACTTCGCAAGGACAAGGACACTGAAGCTGAGTCGGACACCCTTTCCCAAGGCTGGGGACTGAAGCCAAGGCCTCCCTTTACAGTGACGGAGGACACAGCTCAGCATGCCGTGAGTCACAGTAAGAGGAGTTTAGGGCGTGCACCTCCTCCAAGAAGTTCTCCATGACTGCTCCCCTAGTCAGGGTTCCAGGTGCCCCCTCTGGGCTCCTGCAGCTCCCACGGATGCTTCGACCATGACCCAGCTCACTGTGGGTGACCGCTGGCCTGCAGGGGGCTGATGTCCACTGACTCTGAACTTGACCTCGTCCACTCTGCATCTCCAGCACCGAGCCCAGGGCCTGGCTCAAGCAGGCGCTGAACAAGCTTGTGGGGGCTAAACAGGTGAACCCTGACGGTGAGATCCAGGTGACAAGTGACAGAGGGGCACAGGGAGGGAAAAGCTGAGCTGTGCCTTAAGCCAGGTCCTGGAGGAGGGGCATGCAGAGCAGTGGAGGGGTCCCCGCACGGGACAAGGACTTCCAGTGGGGAGGCCGGGGTGCCCCCAGGGCCCTGAGGTCTAACCGTGCAGAGAGGGCTGCAGGTGGGCGCACTGCTGTGCCGTGGGGGAAAGGCCAGAGGCCCGGGGAGCACGGACCCAGCCTCTGTGCAAATGAGAAAGAGCCCTTCCCCCTCAGGGGCACCCAGCCCTGCCCAGGACCCTGGGAGCTGCTCGGACCCCTAGGCCCATAGGGGAGGCCGCAGCTGTGCACTGCTTGAGAGATTCTCTGGGGTATGTGAGGTGTATGTGTGTGTGTGTGTGTGAGTGTGTGCACGTGAGGTTCTCTGGGGTGTGTGAGGTACATGCACGGAGTGAGTGTGTGTGTGTGTGTGTGTGTGTGTGTGTGTGTGTGTGAGATGTGTTTCTGATGTGTCTGAATCTGCTCTGCAGTTTCTAAATCTCCCTGGCTGGTTGGTCTCTGAGCAAGGAGAGGTGGGAAGCAGAGATGTGGGGGTCCTGCCTCCCAGAACCAGAGACATGGGGTGTCTTTCAGAGGAGGTCGCCGTGGCTTTCACCCCGCTTTCTGGGAACAGGGCTGACACAGATCCTGAAAGATGCCAAGAACAGGCTCTGTCGGTCCCCCGTGGGCACACACACTGGCCTTCCTCCCCTCAGTTTATTCCTTAGTTGTTGAGGGGAAAGGGTCTGGGCAGAGGAAAGAGGAAACCAAGGGGGAAAGGAGGAAAATTTTCCCCAGGGGGTCACGGGGCCTGGTCACCAAAGCTGGTCAGAGAGAGAGGCCGGGAGGACAGACTGGGGATCCACGTGAGGAAGAACGCTTCGGAAACCAGAGATGCCCAGTAGTGGAGGAGGCTGCCTCGTGAGGGACGGAGCCCCCACCCCAGGACACACACCAGCAGAAGCTGGGGTCCACACTCACAGGCGTGTCGGAGGATGCTCCCCTTTGCAGGGCAGGGCATGGATTAGGAAAAACACTAAGAGATCCCTCCCACTCTGAGGCTCTGAGAGAGCAGCAGGGCCTCTCGGGATGCCTCCCTTCCAGGAACTGCACGTGCTTTCAGCACTGGACATTATTTAGTCCTTTTCTCCCCAGCTAACCCTCCAAACCCTCCAGGCTATCAGGGAATGGAAGGGCACCTAGAGCCCACCTTCCCATGTGACAGGTGAGGAAACCGAGGCCCTTACAGAAAAGGGGCTTGCTCAAGGTCACGGTGGTGCCAATATTCATGGGCACCCGTTGAACCAGGCACCCAGCTGAGCACTTCCCAGCTTCTCACTACAACTCCTGAGGGTCTGGTCTCCAATTTACCCAGACCCAGGGAGGGTCATTTGCCCCAGGTCCTACCACTAGAAAGAGGAGGGCAGGGTTCTAACAGGTCCCCTCTGCTTCCAAAGCCCTTGCTGGTGACCTGAACCTCATACCTCAGTGTTCCACACACAGCGATAAAATCAGGTAGGTCCACTGAGAAATGCAGACAGTCCTTCTCAGTGATGACAGCCAGGATAAGTCTAGGGAGGCTGGTGAGTCATTTTATCTCTTTGAGTTTGCTTCCTTCATTGTACAATGGGGGTAGTAACAGCAATATTTGGGACTTGTACTATTTCAGTAAATAACATGTGCAACGACTTCTCTTTGGAGCTTTCAACAAATAACATTGCTCCTTCCTCAATCCCTTCTCTCGCCAGTTTTATAGTATTATAAGTTATGTCTCTCAATGCATTCTCAATGTTCAGAATGATGCCGAAGGCTGACAAAGTTCTCAGACTCCTGAAACTAATGGCCTCGGTGAGTGTATTGAGATATAATTTACATGCAATAAAATGCACCCATTTTAGAGTTTGGTGAGTTTTAACAGCTATATACATACACCCATATAACCACCTTGATCAAGACCATTTCCATCATCCCTGAATTGCTCTGTCCTCATCACAGTCCCCTCCCTCCCCGCCCCCAACCAATGGTGGTCCATGGATCAGGTTTGTCGTTTTACGAGGGGTGGGGGTGTGGGGGGGGGTCCACACAGTATGTACTCTTTTGTGTCTGGCCTAGATTCATCAGCTGTTGCTCGCATCATAATTTGATCCATTTCATTCCTACACAAGGATCTAACAAGTGAACCCTCTGCTTCAAGGTGGCTCCTCTGACAGGCCGGGCTTAAGAACTGGCTAGTCTCATCTTTAACACTCACCACGCAGGGCCTGGCCCTCGGTAGGCGCTGAAGTTTATAGCGAGGAGATTAATTAAAACATGCAATATTTGTGAAAAGTCTAAACCGCCAGGGCCTAGGCGGTGAGTCACTTCGTGGCTTTTCAAGCAGCTCCACCAGAGTGGAGAAAAAGGGGTAAAATGAGAACAGGATGAAGTGCGGAAAGAAAGGTTTAAAATAAAAAGCTGAAGCCGACCTGGGAATAATCCCTGAGTTCAATTACCCAGCCCGGCTCGGCCTTCCCCGCCACTCCCCCACCCCGACCCCACTAGGGAGATAATTAAAAGTTCGTCGCCTCGGTCGCTTCCCAGGGGAGGCGGGCGATGCTCCGGGAGTGAATGGGCTCTCAGGAATGAATAGCGACACAGTGGCCTCACTGTTCGGCGGCCGGGGAAACTGAGGCCAGAGCGAGGCCGCCGGGTGACTGGAGGCTGGGTCACCGAGTGAGTCAGCGGCGCAGACAGGCGAGATTGCTGTCATTAAGGTTTACGGGTCCGCCGCCGCCGCCACCGCGGCTGTGCGGCCCGCGCCCCGCCCGGGTCCCCGCCGCGGGCGCGCCTCCCCGCGCCCCGCTCGGGCCGCCACGCCTCGGCGCCCGGTGGGGGCGCCCCCACGGCCCCCAGCGACGCCCAGAGCGCAGCCGCGGGAGCTCGGCCGCCCGCGGGCAGCGGGGCGGGGTGCTGCTGGTGGGGGGCCCGCCCCGCGCCGGCCCCGCCCCGCTGCGCCTCCGACTCCCCCAGGGCCCGCCCGCTGGCAGCGCACGGCTGCGGGCCGAGCCAGGCGGCTGGAACCTGAGCCCCGGGGTGGCCCCCGCCCCCGCCCCGGCTTCTACCTGTGCCACACGCGCGGCGCCCCGGGAGGCGGCGCGGGCACTCGGATCGCGGCGCCGGGCTGACGGCGCACGGCCGGGCCCCGGTCTCCGCCCGGCGCCTCCGCTGCGCGCGCGCTCTCGCCGCCCCACTCGCCGCTCCACCCCCCCGCCCCGCCGCCCTACAACCCGGAGTTTTCGGGCGCGCGCCGAGCGAGTCCTCAGGGCTCCCCGGGCCTCCCCGCCGCCAGCACCGGCTGAGTCATGGGTGACTCGAGCCTTCGACCCCCGCAGCCCGGAATGGGGCTGGAAGTTCCCGGGGATGTCCCCGTGCAGCTCTTTCAGAGGCGCACCGAGCATCTCCTCCCCGTCCCACGGGAGAATCCCCCGCGCCCCGGCGGCTCCGCCTCCTCTGAACCCCGCTGGGAATGATGTACCCCCTCTTTGCGTTCTCTCCTCCTCCTCTGGATCCCGTCTTTTAACCCGGTCTCCTCGCCAGGTGGGACCCCGGCGGCACCGACCTGGCCCTTTACTCCTTCCCCGATGCCTGGCCTCGGGTGGGACTCGGGGGAGGCGGGGAGAGGAAAGAATGCAGTTGGTGAGGGGACCAGGCCCCGGGCTGTGTCTAGGAGTGTGTGTGTGTGTGTGTGTGTGTTTCTAGCTTGAGTGTGTGTGTTCCTGTGTCTAGCTGGGGTGTGTTGTGTGTGTGTGTGTCTGTGTGTGTGCGCGCGCGCTTGTGTCTAGCTGGGGTGTGTGTGTGTTTCTGTGTCTAGCTGGGGTGTGTGTGTGTGTCTAGCTGGGTTGTGTGTGTATCTAGCTGGGGTGTGTGTGTGTGTGTGTGTGTCTAGCTGGGGTGTGTGTGTGTGTGTGTATGTCTAGCTGGGGTGTGTCTGTGTGTATGTGTGGACCGCGAGGACGGTGGCGCCGGGTCAGGCGGAACCGGTGCCCTGCTTAACCTGAGGGGTGTGGGCCTGAATGCGTCCTTAACTGGTTAAAAATAGTCTGGCTGTATAGAGAAGAACACTGGAACCTTTAAGTCCTCGTCCTCTCGCCTAGGTGCAGAGAGAAACTCCAAACATACTTATTAAGAAACTGTTGCTTTATTTTGACTGGTTTACATAAATTTTCCGTATGGGGTGGGGGTGGGGCGGTGGGGAGATGATGGTGGGCTTGTGGAATCCCGAAAATAACTTTTAATGGAGCGAAGGCTTCCATTATGGGAAGCGCCTAGACGCGAGAGGCGTCTCCATGCCTCGTTTCCCGTCACAGCCTTGCCACCAACTGGCTGAGTGACTGGGTCACTTCACCACCCCACCCAGCCAGTGTTAGGAAAGTGGACTCGGTGGGGAAAGCCAACACCCCTCACCCGGACTAGAGTGATTGGAGGTCTTGACCGTTCAGAGACAGAGCACGTGGGTTTTCCTTCCTTAAAATGCACTGATACTGTAGAGAGGCAAAACAGAAATGAGATTTAAGATAAAAAAAAAAAGGTGAGAGCAGTTTGCTTTTCTGAATGCTGTGCTCTGTGTCTAACTCCAGTTATATTTATCACTCAGTCAAGGTCAAGGTAACCTTCACAGGTCTGTGCAGTTCCATTATTTATTACCCTACTTCCATGGGGAAACCTTCCCCTGAGAACTTTGCTTACCACATGGCTTCAGAGCCTTCGGACATTTGTACAATCCTCCCCTAAAGGGACGTGCTGGGAGGGCCACCAAGGGCCTGAAAAGAGGGACTTTGGCTAGAGGGAGAGAAGAGTGAAGGTGGACAGGTGATGCCACCCTGATGGATCTCATTTCCTGGAGCCGCAAAAGGTTTATGGCCCTGTCCAGGGGAGGCCCTGCCCACTGCACCACCATGGCCGGGTGATGTTAGTGGACATCCTGGGCAGCACTGCCAGGAAGCTTCACTACCTGGCCATGTGCTCCGGGAACCTGTCTGACTCTCCCCGGCCCCTCCCCCACATCCTCTCTGCTCTGTGGGAGGGGTGGGGGCGGTGATGAGAGCTGGATAGAGTCCTTGTTCATTCTGTGCTAAGCAAAGCTAGCCTCACAGCCCCCCAGCTTCAAACACAGGTAGTGTCACTTCCCGCATGGGCCACAGCAGCACTGGGAGAGAAGCAAAGGGTTTAATTTTAAGTGATGGAATGGTGGGGAAGAGTGAAAGAGAAGACGATTAGTGCTCCACTTTGAAAGAAGGCAGGGGAACAATTACTTTAAAAGGTTTTAATTGGTCCTGTTCAGAAGAACTCACTCCTCTTGTGCTAAAACCCCAGGCCAGCTCAGACCTGCATGCTGGATTGCCCAAGCGCCTCCCTGTTCTTTCCCTTTGAACACCAGCTCTCTGAGCAAAGGCCTCTATTGCCCTCCCTGTGGTGCCTTCCCCCTTCTTGGGTGGGTGGGTAGGTATGTGTGTGTCTGTGTGTGTGTGTGTTTGTGTGTGTGTGTGTGTGTGTGTGTGTGTGTGTGGAGGCCTGGCAGGAGGAAGACCTCTCTAATTTATTCTCTCAGCTCTGCATCCTGACTCACTTGGGGCGGGTCTACATCACAGTCTCAGTCAAGTGAGAGAGGAAAGTAGCTTCAAGCAAATTGGAAACCATTTGGGAGAAGAGCTGGTAGGCAAAGAGGTTGAACACATACCCGGACTGTGGCAACAAACCGAAATCAGAGGAATACCCCACAAAACATCAAACTAAGTTTCAAATTATTTGCCAACGGCTAGTTTGTGCCACATAATAAAGCTGGGCTATTTCCAAGCATCTTGAGGGGAAAGGGGGTCAAAACTGGCCGATCTTCTCTTTGAACAAATGGCTGATTCTAAGGCCTGGGCAGGAAATGCTCAGAATAAGTCTAGAGAACTTTGTAGTGCCAGAAAGCAGGAAAGTGCTCAAAGATCAAAAGGATGGGGCATGTGAAAGGGGCGCAGGAGCCACCTGAAAACGCTCCTGACCAATGCTCCTGACGGCCGAGGCTGAAACAATTCGAGCAAAAGAGCAAGCAACGTCACAGAGGATTTTAATACAAAGTGTAAAATAGATATCCGTGAATGAATCCATACTGATACAAAGAAATGATTGGTTTAAGGAATGAATGAATGAAGGAGGAGTCAAATCTCCCACACAGATAACTCCAAATAATTTATGTAGACATTCCCCCCTCAAAGAAGTGGAGCCTCAAACCCTTCCCCATGAATGTGAGCTGCGCTTCGTGACTCGCTTCCGAGGGTACAGTGAGGGCAGGACAGTAGGAGAGAGGTACTGCAGTGCAGAAACCTGGCAGACACAACCTCAGTGAGGTGATCAAGATCAAGGGCACCAGGGGGAAGTTATGCCAATATCGTGGCCTCCTGATTTGCTGTGGTGAGAACACGTCATCTCTGCCATCTTCCGCCCCAAAACCCATCGCCATGAGGAAGACATCGGATAAACCCAGTTGAGTTGCAGTCTACAAAATACCTGACCAATATTTCTCAAAACTGTCAAGGACATCAAAAACAAGGAAAGTTTTGAGAAATTGTCACAGTTCAGAGAGCCTAGGGAGACATGAGGATTAAATGTAATGTATGCCCCATCCTTTTGATCTTTGAGCACTTTCCTGCTCTCTGGCACTACACGGTTCTCTAGGCTTATTTTGAGCATTTCCTGCCCACACCTTAGAATCTGCCATTTGTTCGAAATAAATAAAAAGGACGTTAGGGGAAAACTGTGGAATTAGAATCAAGTATGAGGTTGAATTAATTGTAATATACCAATCCAGTGTCTGAGTTGTGACAGAATGGTGTCATAGTAACGTGAGATGTTAACAATAGGGGAAATTGAGTGCAGGGTGTATGGGAACGGGCAGCTGTATTGTAACTGCACTTAATGTAAAACCATCCTGAAAGGAAGAGGTTTTTGTTCTGTTTTTTAAGTTAGCCTGACTTGGGTCTTAGAATCACAGGATTTGGTGATTCTGAACAGGGGAAAGGACACTAACAAAGGAACCCCAGGGGCCTCCAGAGAGACTGCTGAGACTCATTTGGTGAGTTGATCAGGCAGAGTAAAATACTTTGGTTTTCAAATCTCTTCATGGTCCATATAGAGTGAATTTAAAGCAGCTTGCGGGTTGCCCAAATGAAAAACAATGGCATCCCCAAATTCCTTGTCGCGTCAATTTTTAGTTGCTTCGAAAGAAAATGCATTTAAAAACGTGGTGATCCCTTTTACAGAAAATTCAAAAGCAGACCAAAGTAATCCCAGGTGTGAGGAGTCAGGAAAATGGTTAGTGACCATGACTGGGGGTGACTGGGAGGGAAAGAGGAAGGGAGTTTCTAAGTACCAGTGATGTTCTCGTGTTTGACCTGGGAGCTGGGTGTGTTCAGCTGGTGATAGTTGATCAAGATGTATGCTTATGATCCATGCACTTTTCTGTACATAGGTTATATGTCAAGAAAAGGTTTATAAATCAGAAAGTAAGTTGATTTTAAGCATTAAATTTAAAAAAAAATCATTACTATTTTATTTCTTTATTTTTGACTGTGCCGAGTCCTCGTCGCTGTGAGGGCTTGTCTCTGGTTGTGGAGAGCAGGGGCTCCTCTCCAGTTGCAGCGTGTGGGCTCAGTAGTCGTGGCTCCCGGGCTCTAGAGCACAAACAGTTCTGGTGCACAGGCTCAGTTGCTCCACGGCAGGTGGGATGGTCCCGACCAGGGATCGAACCCGTGTCTCCTGCGTTGGCAGGGGGATTCTTAACCACTGAGCCACCAGGGAAGCCCCAAACTTTAATGCTGGGAGAGACCAACACCCCTCTCGCCACCCTCCAGGAAGCACAATCTAGAAAGTCAAATAGTTTGCTGAAGGGCTGACGCAGCATGCCCTCCCGGAGCCCAGCTGTGTGGATGCCTGCTAACCAGGGCTTTCCTGCTGGACTGCTCTGCGAGGCAGCACGACCCCTTTAACCAGAGCACAGGGCTGGGCACAAGCACATCTGTAGGGAGGGCACTGCAAGGAAGGGCAGCCCCAGCACCGACCCTGGGTGACCTTGACCAAACTTTTGTTCTTCTGTGCCTCAGCTTACCTACTGTACAAGAGGATCTCCCACTGCTGCATCTGTAGATGAGTCAAAAATGTTGCCCTGTCGGAATTCTCTGACCATCCAGGCGTAGGACTCTGCTCTTCCACTGCAGGGGGCACAGGTTCCATCCCCAGGTGGGAAGCTAGGATCCCTCATGCCCTGCAGTGTGGCAAAAAAAAAAAAAAATGTTGCCCTGTCACTAAGTTAGACTAGTCTTGTTCCATCAGCTCCCTCAGATCCCACTGTGTGCTTAGATCCCTGGAAATTTTGTGCCTGGAAAATAGGGGCATGGTAGAAATGCTGGTGACCGTAGCTGTGTCTCAGGGTGACGACGGAGAGAGATGCTGGACCTGAGCTGAATGCTCTGCTTGGAAAAGCTAATATAATCTGAGGTTGTGATGATAAACCTCTGAGCTTCCCTTGTGGCTCAGACGGTAAGGAATCCACCTGCAGTATGGGAGACCTGGGTTCAATTCCTGGGTTGGGAAAATCCCCTGTAGAAGAAAATGGCAACCCACTCCAGTATTCTTGCCTGGAGAATCCCATGAACGGAGGAGCCTGGCAGGCTACAGTCCACAAAGAGTCAGACACGACTGAGCGACTAACACTTTCACTTTTGTGATGATAAAAGCGAGATGATAGTTCTGGTATATTATGGTGCTAGTTGGAGAATTTTGTCCATTCATTCATTCACTCAGCATTCATGTGTGGGACTTTGCAGACCCAAAATGCTGTGATCTGGGTACCAACTTTCAATAGGAACGTTAACCAACTGAGAGCCTCCAGAGCAGTGCTTCAGGACGGTGAGGGATCAGAAATGCTGTTCTGGGTCAATAGCCCAAAAGAACAGGGCATGTTTAGTTACTAGGAGAGAAGGTGAAGGAAGACATGGTAAAATCATCAAGAAGAGCTGGCATGTAGCGGGAGGTTACATTTGTTACATGACTGCTAAAGCTAGGAGTTGCATGGATGAGGGGAAGTTATAAGAAGGCAAACCAGTTCAGTTTGGTGTCAGCCTTTTAACTAGAAAGTTCACCAAGAGAAGAGCAGGTTTCCTTGAAAACAGGAAATTCACAGTCTCGAACGCCTTCAAACAGGCCAGATGATCTGATCTCCTACCGATCATTTCTAATGTTCTTCCTAATCCTGAGCCTATAATTCCTGAGGAATTATAGGAAAGAGATTTTCCAGCATCTCTTATTTCAGGATGTAAAATTCCGTCTTTAACTACAAACGAAGTCATCTACCTCTTAGTATAGGAGGTTTTTTTTAATCTATGAGTCAACTTAAATAACAATAACACTGATGATTGTTATTTTACAGCTAACACGGAGCTACGTGTCAGAGAATTTCTAAATGTTTTGCTACATATACTAATAAAAGTATTAATTTATTTAATTCAGAATGATCCTTGATGAAGGTGCCATGATCATCCTCCCTATTTTACAGATGTGAACACTGAGGCACATTGCTAGCAAGGGGCAAAGCCAAGATTTGAACCCAGGTAATCTGATTCCAGAGTTTGTGCTTCTAATTTATTTATTTATTTGACTGCACACTCAGGATCTTCGAACTTTGTTGTTGCATATGGGATCTAGTTCCCTGACCAGGGACAGAACCCCCCGCCCCCTGCATTGGGAGCACAGAGTCTTGGCCACTGGACCACCAGGGGAGTCCCGAGTTCGTGCTTCTAACCGCTACTTCTCATGCCATACGTTTTTTGTATTTTAATTGAAGGATAATTGCTTTACAGAATTGTGTTGGTTTCTGACAAACATCAGGCTTCCCTTGTGGCTCAGCCTGCAATGCAAGAGGCCTGGTTTGATCCCTGGGTTGGGAAGATCCCCTGGAGAAGGGAAAGGCTACCCACTCCAGTATTCCGGCCTGGAGAATTCCATGGACTGTATAGTCCATGGAGTCACAAAGAGTGGGACATGACTGAGGGGCTTTCACTTTTCTGCCAAACACCAGCATGAATCAGCCATAGATGTGTACATGTATGCTGTCCGTTTTGACAGCTGAGGAGATGGTACCCAGTGGGATTTAGTGATGTGCTCATGGTCACAGGGCTACGTGGTGGATCTGGATGGAACCCCAGAGTGCTCAGTGTGGAAGGTTTTTATCACCTATGACCCGCACATCTGATTAGAGTCCTGGACAAAGTATTGCACTGAATGAGAGGAGTCCGCCTTGAAGACCGAAGCAAATGCTTTGCTAACATGGTGAAGTGCTTGCCTGTCCTTACTTCCCAGGATCTGAAATACTTGCCCCACTTCCTATCCATCGAAATCCTACCATTCAAGACCTAGCTATTGGCCATGAAACTTGCCGAGTCCTAAACTCTACCAGTACTTAACTTCTGCTCATATTCCTCCCAGAATATACCCTCTCATCTGTAAGAGCGAGTTTCATGGTAGTTTCAGCCAGCAAAGATTTGAGTATTTTTATGTTCAGTAAATTTATCAATCTTTTAAGGTTAGATTTAGAAGATTTTCCTTACTCTGAAATTTTTAAAGAGTTTCCTCTTATATTTTTCTAATATTATGGCTTTAGTTTTTATGTTGAAATCTTTGATCCATCTGGAATTTCCTTTATTATGTGAAGTGAATAACTGGTGTTTTTGTTTTCCATGTCCCCATTGAGTTGTCCTAATGTTATTTATTGGATATTCATTTTCTTTCAAGTGATTTGAAGTACTATCTTTATGTTTAACTAAATTCCATATATATATTTGAAATAATTCAGAGAATGTTCTCTGACTGCTATGAAATTAAGTTGCAAATAGGGAGCTAGAAAGTCCCCCAAATGTTTGGAAACTAGGCAACACGCTTCTAAAATAAACTATGGGTCAAATGGAAAGTAGAAAATATTTTTAACTAAATGACAATGAAAATACATCAAAGCTTATAGGCTGTAGCTAAAATTATACTGAAAGAAATGTATAGTTTTTATGCATGTGTTATAAAAGAAGGAAGGCTAAAAAATCAATGGTCTAAGTATCTAATTCAGTTAGGGGGAAAGAAACACATCTGAAGTCCAAAGGAAAAAGGACAACAGAACTCAGAACCCAGAAATTAGCAAAATAGAAAACAAACATAAAATATAAAAACTTATCAAAGCCATAAGTAGATTCTTTGAAAAAAAATATATTTAGACTGCTTTCTGACCTCTCTATTCTGTTGCATGGATCTGTTTATGCATGTGTCAGTAAAAACCTGTTTTAATTACTAAAGCTTTATAGTATCTTTTTAATATTTAGTTGGGCCAGTCCCGATCCCTCTTCTTTTTCAAATTTTACCTAGCATTTGCTTTTCATTTGAACTTCAGTCTTAGTTTTATTAGCTTGGCCAGTTCCCCTGCACATCTTTATCTTAAACCCTATTGACATTTCTATTGGGATTAAGTTAAATTATACATTAATCTGAAAAGGATTGACATCTTTGTAACACTGCCTTCCTATCCAAGAACAGGGTGTACATTTTCATTCATGCAGGTCTTCTTTAGTGTTTGAAAAATGCCTTCCTTTAGATCATGCGTTATTTGTGGAATGCTTTCCCTAAGTATTTTTTGTTTGTTTATTTGGTTGGTTTGTTTGCACTGAAAATGGGAGCTTTTCTTCCATTATATTTTCTCCTTTGTGTTATCAACTTCTAATACTTCTATTTAACATATAATGAAGATTATATTTTGGACATTTTAGCTAAACCCATGTGAATCATACTTGTCAACAACATCCTTCTCAAACATGGAATATACATTTGACCTTATGTTTCATATTTCTGACATATCTTTAGGCAACTGCTTTGTATAATCCCCCAAATTTCAACAAAACTGCTACTGATTCTCCGAAGCAATAAAGTATTTTTGACCACAGTTACATAATCACAGATATTTATCACAAGTATCTCCACTGTGCCATGAGTATTTTGTAGACAATGTACGTTACAGACCTGATTCACCTTCCAGGAGAGCTTTTTGGAAGTCCACCCTATGAAACATTGCTCTCTGCCTGAGCGTACCCAGATCCATAAGGGATCTAGAGACACGTCTGCAAGCTCTATAGTCCTTTTAATATTGAATTACCATTTTTCTGAAATATAAAAGTAATTAATGCGTACTCACCAAAGAACATTAGGAAACACGAAGAAGAACATAAAAATGTGCCTATAATCCCTACCACCCAGAGGTAACCAACGGTTAGTTTCCTTATGACCTTTTTCCTTTTTCATATAGTGGTATTGTATTCCAAGATTGCGATCACTTTGGGCAGATGGTTTTGAGTCCTGTGTCTCATGAATATTTTGCCATGTCATTATATATTCTTCAAAAGCAAGCTTTTTATTGGCGGCCTGGTGTTTCCTAACACAGATATTTTATAATCTGTTTGCTCATTCTTGCTATTATTTCGCCTTTGGACTGTCTCCAGTTGTTCCAAAATAAGACTTAAGTCAACACCCTTATACAAACATCTTTGCCCTCTTCTCTTATTATGTCCTTTGAATACATTCCTAGATGGATTACTGGGTCAGAAATGGAAACACGTTTTAAAACTTGTGGTAAAACATACGTTACATAAAGTTTACCATTTACACTATTTTCACATGTACTGTTTAGTGGCATTAAGTATGTTCACATTGTTGCGCGACCATCACCACCATCCACCTCCAGAATTTTCTTCATCTTGCAGAATTGAAACTCCATACCCATTCAGCACTAACTCCTCATCCCCACTGCCCCCTGAGCCTGTTGTAGCCTCTGCTCTTTCTGTCTCTATGAATGTGACTACTCTAGGCACCTCATGTAAGTGAAATCATACAGTATTTGTCCTTTTATGACAGTTTATCTCACTTAGCATGTCCTCAAGTTTCATCCATGTTGTAGTATATGTCAGAATTTCCTTCCTTTTCAAGGCTGAATAATATTCCATTGTATTTCATTATGGTGTTCCATACCACATTTTGTTTATCCACAGAAATATTTTTTAAGGCTCTTGGTCAAACTCTCTACTGCTGGCCAGAAAGATCACACCAATTTATGCCAGGAATGCATAAAATTAAATTTCTGAAGTTTGCACAGGTGACAGTGTATTATAGTTTAAAAAAAAAAAAGGTAAATGTAAAGGTGCATGCTCAGACATGTCCGGCTCTTTGCAGTCCCATAGACTGCAGCCCACTGGGCTCCTCTGTCCATGGGATTTTCCAGGCAAGAATATTGGAGTGGGTTGCCATTTCCTACTCCAGGGGATCTTCCCAACCCAGGGATTAAACCTGCGTCTCTCACGTCTCCTGCACTGGCAGGCAGATTCTCTACCACTGTGCCCCCTGGGAAGCCAAATCATAGCCGTGAAGTGAAATAGTGAAAGTCACTTAGTTGTGTCCGACTCTTTGTGACCCCATGGACTATACAGTCCATGGAATTTTCCAGGCCACCATAATCTAATTATTCATATCAGGTTTGCATAAGGCTTTCTGTATTTGCAGATATATAGCCACCAGTTATTGCAAAAGGACCCTCAAAGTGTGGTCCTTCCTTCACACCTTCCTAGTGTATCTGTGTGTCATACACATATACATACATATAGCTGAAGATGAATGTATTTAGTATTTATCAAAGGGTAGAGGAGCTTGTCAACAGTTTGGATCACAGCCTCAAAATCTAAACTCATGCCCTATGGCACTTGTCAGATTTTGACCTCCCAGAGTTCCACTCTTTCAAATAGCATTCAATTTTTTGTGTCTATCAAGAAAGGCACTGAAGATTTTATGGGAGGAAATATCTGGCATTTGTATGGCATATGCAACTTTTCAAAGGGCGTCACTTGCATGATCTCATCTGGTTTCTACAGCATCCTCAGCCCCAGGAGGCAGGCAGAGTGATACTGTTGATCATATTTGTGCAGACGCAGATTCAGAGAAGTGTTGCTACCTGCTGGGACTTGCACAGCCCAGTTTGGGACCCCAGGACTCAAGCTCCCATTTCCTGACTACTGTGTACTGCCTCTGTGCCCTCACGTCTTTCCAGCTCACTCTTGGTGTTGCTAGAGGATGTTTTCCCTTTCCTTGGCATGCCAACATTCTTGGGTTGTCCAGGAATGTACTTTCTTGGAGAGGAAAGGGAATAGATATTTTTGCCACACACAACACACTGTGCTTGCCAGGCACCTAATAGGGACACCCAATAAATATTAATTAAAGAATGCAGCCACAGTGGCATTCATGCTGGCCAGATCCTTTAAAGTGTCAAGAATACTCCATGAGGGATCGAGTGTTGGCCTAGAAAACTGGAGGCCAGTGATGTTCTGGACTAATGGAGCATGTTCTCTTGGAAGATGAAAACACTCCCTGGGGGCCCCTGCCTATCACCTGGAGAGAAGGAGGAAGGAAGCTCAACATTTGTTCAGAGCCCCCTGGGACCTGTATTTGTCTAGCTGGGGGGGCCTGCCCCTTCCAGGTGGTGCTAGTGGTAAAGAACCTGCCTGCCAATGCAGGAGGCATAAGAGACTCGGGTTCGATCCTTGGATGGGGAAGATTCCCTGGAGGAGGGTGTGGTAACCCATTCCAGTATGCTTGCCTGGAGAATCCCATGGACAGCAGAGCCTGGTGGGGTGTGGTCCATAGGGTCGCCAAGAGTCCTCTACTTCTATGTCTGTCTCAAGCCAGTGGGAGATCCGGGGAGACAGCTGGCTGGGTAAAGGACAACCGTGACTTGAGAGGTATGGGGGGATGGGTGAAAAACGGAATGGTGTGCCCCTCCTCTGGCATTCTGAGGGGATGTAGTGCCTGTTGAGCATCTCTGGCTTGGCAGAGAAGCGGCAGGAGTCTATTTGGATCAGCAGTTCTGGGCACACAGGCCACTGTTGGAGCCTCTCCCTTGATCTGAGACCATGGTGGCTCCCAGAAGGCAGAGCTGGTGTTCCCTGAAGCCCAGGGTCCGGGAGAGGGGACAGCTGGGCTGGGAATGGGTGAGGCAGAGGCCTGGGTCGTTGAGGAGCCACTCGGGGAGGGCTGTGGCCCAGATGGCTGATGTGCCAGGGGAAGGCCTCCTTCTTCATCCTGGGGGGACCGTAAGGGAGGTGCGGACCTCTAACCCCACCCAGTGCCTGTGACCACCCTCTCTTGGCTTCGGATCTGTTAGATGCAAAAGCACCTGCATGGAACTTGGGGCTCATCTGGAAAAGCAAGCACCCAATTCATGGTTTAGGACCCTGGGGTGTTTACCAGTGAGCTTGTTTCTGCTTTCCTTTGCTTCTTTGGGTGGTTTTTCTTTAGTTTTTTCAGAAGTAAGATTTGTGAGTTTGTGCAATTTTAGACAAATTATCAATTTTAGATGATTTTGGTATCAGAGAGCTTCCTCGGCATCTTCATCAACAAATTGTACTTAATATATTCCTGTTAATCAAGGAGAACAAGAGGAATGGACATGAGCCGTGTGTGTGTGTGTGTGTGTGTGTGAACCTGCCTGTCAATGCGGGAGACTCAGAAGATGCAGGTTCGATCCCTGGGTCAGGAAAACCCCCTGGAGGAGGAAATGGCAACCCACTCCAGTATTCTTGCCTGAAAAAACCCATGGACAGAGGAACCTGGCAGGTTACTGTCCTTGCGGTCGCAGAGTCAGACAAGACTGAGCACACACACATACCAACATCTATGCTGCTGCTACTGCTGCGTCGCTTCAGTCGTGTCCGACTCTGTGCGACCCCATAGACAGCAGCCCACCAGGCTCCCCCGTCCCTGGGATTCTCCAGGCAAGAACACTGGAGTGGGTTGCCATTTCCTTCTCCAATGCATGAAAGTGAAAAGTGAAAGTGAAGTCGCTCAGTTGTGTCCGACTCTTAGCGACCCCATGGACTGCAGCCCACCAGGCTCCCCCGTCCCTGGGATTTTCCAGGCAAGAGTACTGGAGTGGGTTGCCACTTCCTTCTCCATGTATATATATACACACAAACATATATATTTCTATGACATAATAACAAACTTAATACACAAATGTTTTCAGCAGCAGTTCCACAAATGGAAGGTTTACTGGTCAACCAACTTGTATAAGTGGACACTTTTAGGGCTTGGGTACCACAGAATTGTTCTATGCTGGGTTCAGAAATGCCTGATTGGGTTTTCTTCTTAAATTACAATTCTGTAGACTCATCTCCACAATATTCTTTGACGTACACTATCTTATTTTTTAGTTTTTATTTTATATTGGAGTATAGCTGATTTACAATGTTGTGTTGGTTTCAGGTGTACAGAAAAGTGATTCAGTTATAAGTGTATACATATAAATTATTTTTCAGATTCCTTTCCCTTATGGGTTATTACAGACTACTGGGTAGAGTTGCCTGTGCTGTACAGTTGGTCCTTGTTGACTGTCTATTTTATGTATCATAGTGTGTCTACGTTAATCCCAACCTTGTAATTTATTCCCCCTACCCCTTTGGTGGGCTTCCCTGGTGGCTCAGAGGTTAAAGCATCTTCCGGCAATGCGGGAGATCTGGGTTCCATCCCTGGGTTGGGAAGATCCCCTGGAGAAGGAAATGGCAACCCACTCCAGTATTCTTGCCTGGAGAATCCCATGGACGGAGGAGCCTGGTGGGCTACAGTCCACAGGGTCGCAAAGAGTCGGACCCTTTGGTAGCCACAGTCTGTTCTCTAAGTCTGTGAGTGCTTCTGTTTTGTAAATAAGTTCATTTGTATCTTTCTTAGAGCCCACATATGACTAATATCGTGTTTGTCTTTCTCTGTCGTCCTCCAAGTCCATTCATGTTGCTACAAATGGCATTATTTCATTCTTTTTATGACTGAGTAATATTCCACTGTGGGCTTCCCTGGTGACTCAGATGGTGAAGAATCTGCCTGCCATGCGGGAGACATGAGTTTGATCCCTGGGTTGGCAAGATCCCCTGGCGGAGGGCATGACAACCCACTCCAGTATTCTTGCCTAGAGAATTCCCATGGATAGCGGAGCCTGGCGGGCTATAGTCCATAGGGTCACAAAGAGTCAGACATGACTGAGTGACTAAGCACAGCACAATATTCCTCTGTATATTTTATCATCTCATTTAATCTCAAGACAGCTCTGCACTGGTGAGTATCATTGTTATCCCCATTTATCCATAGGGAAATCAAGGTCTTAGGTGACACTGCTAATGGTAACAGAGATGATATTTGAACATGGCATTTCTGGCTCCTGTGCTGGGTGCTGTGTGTTTCCCCTGAAACTGTAATTGTCTCCATTATCCTGTGTTTGGTGGCGCATTCACTTAACAAGCAGGAACGCCTCGGGGGCTCTGCATGATCAACCCCTCCCCACCCCCCTGCCCAGCAGCTCTCTTTTCCGCAGTTCTGATCACTCTGCCCATGCTGTCACCATGCCAGCCAGGCTGGCCTCCCAGCTGTTCCTGTAACTTGCCAGCTCACCTGTCTCAGGTTCCAGGCCCTGGCTCCCTCCCTTTCCTGGAAGGGTCTTACCTGATCTTTGCTTCTCTCCAGACAGGCCTTCCCTGATCACAGACCTGAAACAGCCATTCTCAGCCCATACCAGCCCTGGTCCCTCACTCTACTTTATGTTTTCCAAAGCTCTTGTAACTATGTGTGAGAGTTGGACTGTGAAGAAGGCTGAGCGCCAAAGAATTGATGCTTTTGAACTGTGGTGTTGGAGAAGACAAACTGCAAGGAGATCCAACCAGTCCATTCTGAAGGAGATCAGCCCTGGGATTTCTTTGGAAGGAATGATGCTAAAGCTGAAACTCCAGTACTTTGGCCACCTGATGCGAAGAGTTGACTCATTGGAAAGGACTCTGATGCTGGGAAGGATTGGGGGCAAGAGGAGAAAGGGACGACAGAGGATGAGATGGCTGGATGGCATCACTGACTTGATGGACGTGAGTCTCAGTGAACTCCGGGAGTTGGTGATGGACAGGGAGGCCTGGCGTGCTGCGATTCATGGGGTCGCAAAGAGTCGGACATGACTGAACGACTGATCTGATCTGATCTGTAACTATGTGAAATCATATTTTTGTGTGTGTATATATTTACTTAGTTCTTCTCTGTCTCCCCCTAGAGTGCAGACTCCCCATTGAAGAGACCATGTGCCTGAGCGATGCTTGGCCCATAGTTGGTATGAAGGAGAGCCAAGGAGTGGTCCTTGTTCATCCAGCCCGCATGATAGCTGGTGACAGGGCTCTGGGGGACTGGGAAGCGTGATCCTGCGACTGTAGGGTTCAGACGGTGAGCCCCAGAAGAAAGTCAGAGTGACCAGGCATTCATGCGTTCGTTCATTCACTCATTGAGCACCAACTTTGTGCAAAGAGCCAGGGTCAGCCAGCCGAGAAGAGCCGGATTGCTTCTTTCTGTTTGTTTTCTTACCTGTGCATTTTAGACAGCTGGGACAGCTACACACTGCTGGGCATAGAGACATGTCGATGGAGGGATAGGTGAGTTCTGGACCTGAAGGTGTTACTAACCAAGTGCGCGGTCTTAGTTGATCTTCTCTTCATCTTCATGGAACTCCGGTTGAGAAAATGCATGAAATAAGCCTCAGACAGGAAAGGGAGGGAAGGAGGGACACAGAATGGGGAGTAACTGAGAGTTTTAACTATGCCCCCCTTGACTTTAGGGCAACTTATTCTTCAGGAAGGTATTTAGACTCCCCCAGGATTTCTGGATCTGAGATTCTTTCCTTGGGCTTTAAGTAGTAGTTTGTCAGCTTTAGGGTTTTGCACATCCCTAAAAGACCCTCCCTTCAATTGTCAACATTTAATTTTTCTAAATAAGTCTTTAAGTAAACACTGTCTATTATCATCGCCTTTCATAAAAAGATAGGGCATATTGATTCCTCGAACTAGGAGGGACAGCATCTCAAAAGAAATGGTTTATGGACTTCCCTGGTGGGAAGGCGGTTAAAAATCTGCCTGTTTATGCAGAGGACACAAATTCCATCCCTGGTCCAAGAAGATTCCACCTTCTGTGGGGCAACTAAGCCAGTGAGCCCCAACTACAGAGCAACTAAGCCCGTGAGCCCCAACTGCAGAGCCTGCTCATCTAGAGCCTGTGCTCCACAAGAGAAGCCAGCACACCGCAACTGGAGAGTAGACCCTGTTCGCTGCAACTAGCGAAAGCCCGTGCAAAGCAAGGAAGACTCAGTGCAACCAAAAATTTAAAAAATGAAATGATTTATTCTTTCCTTCTGGGTCAGTCTTTTGTTCAGCCAGTATCAGTGAGTGCTTGCTCCATGCCAGTGTTTGATGTGCTATAATACAGGGCTTCTGCCCTTAAGGAGTCATCTGGGTAGGTGGACATGCCTGCTAAGTTGCTTCAGTCATGTCTGGCTCTGTGTGACCCTATGGACTGTAGCCCACCAAGTTCCTCTCTCCACGGGATTCTCCAGCCAAGAATACTGGAGCAGGTTGCCGTGCCCTCCTCCAGGGGATCTTCCTGACCCAGGGTGGAATCTGCGTCTCTTCTGTTTAGCCTGTATTGGCAGGCGGGTTCTTTACCGCTGGTGTCACCTGGAAAGCCCTGGGTAGGTGGGGAGATAAACATGAAGCAAGGACTTGGAATTAAAGGTGAAATTTCCAGTGTAGTAAATGCTACCGCAAGGAGATGCCTGAGGCTGCCAGAGTGTATAATAATGGGGGTGGGGTGACCTCACTCAAAGATAGAGAGGAGCATCCCAGGCTGAGAGACAGCATGTGCCCAGTCCCCGGGGGCGGAAGGAAGGTCCTGAGGTGACCACTCAGGGCTTACAGGTCACGGAAGGGCTGACCTTGTTCCGAGGGCTGTAGGAAGCCTGCTGGGTGGTGGTGCAGTCAGGCCAGCACCGGGACCAGCCTCAGCAGAAGGGGGTTGGCGGGTCTCAGTGAACCAGATGCACAAGTGGGCAGAGTACTGTGGGCAGTAGTCCCCAGGGAGATGCTGATGGCTTGCGTCCTGCTGGCTGCGGTGAGGGGACCTGCAGAAGAGTGGACAGACTGAGAGGCATCTCAAAGGAAAAACTGATGGGATGCTGAGCCTGGTTTGGATGCGGGATGAAGAAGGAGGAGGTTGCTGGTCTTCTGATTCCCACCACTGGATGGAGATAGGCAAGCTCTCGTTTTAGTTATTTTTTGGCCACACTGTGCAGCATATGGGATCTCAGTTCCCCAGCCAGAAATCGAACCCACGCCCCCTGCATTGGAAGTGCACAGTCTTAACCACTGGACCACCAGCGAGGTCCCTGGGCAAGCTTTCTGAGGGTGGAGACCTGGAGAAGTAGGTTCTGGAAGGAAGATACTGAGATATGCCCTGTTTGGAACATAACGAGTTCAAGGTGCCTTTGAGCCATCCAAGGGGAGGTGTCAAAAAGGCAGGTGGCTGTGGGCTGAAGTTCAAACCCGAGGCCTGTCTTTTCACTTGACTCACCTTCTCTGTTTGGCTGTGATGGGGCCATCTCCTGAGGGAGAAGTCAGTGGCCTGAGTGGAAGCCTTACTTTTCTCTTCATGCCCTTTTGTCCTCTTTAAGCTGCGTAGCACTGTGCGTGTATTACATATTCAAAAATCAATAAAACAAAAAAAGCAAAATTATCTAATAATTTCGCATTTGAGAAAATATATTGCATTATGGAAACTTGACCATGGATCACAGGTTTTGAGGCCTGAACTGCTGAGGACGACTTTAAAATCCCTTCTACCTCTCACTGAATGTTACTGCAATTTTTCTTTATGGGTCTACTAGATGTGAGCAATGCTGAATAACATCGTATTCCACAGACTTTGAAAGCCTGCAAAATAAATGTTTATGGAGAAAGGTGGGATGGAGTCTTCACTGGGCAGCTCCTTGCCCCGTCACCTTCCTCCTCGCTTGTCACCATCAGCAGCAAAATTATTTCTAGGACATAAGAAAATATGACTCAGAGTAATTCTAGCAAAGAACTAGGAACACTAGGTCGTGTTCTCACGTACCCCTCTTTCATTCTAAGAAAAAGATGTCCCAGCCTTACTAGTTGGCTTTTAAACTCTGATGCTGGCCGTGTGCCTTTGACAGTATCTCAACTGATCCTGGTAAAACCCACAAAAAGTCCCAGACACTAGAAAGAGTGGCTTCCTTCTTCATTACCCTGTCACTCGGACACTTATCCCAGCAAAAATCCATTTCCTAGGCTTGGAAGGTTAGGCAAAATTAACTTATTGGGTGGCTCCTGCCGCCAAATCCATGATAATCATGACGATTAGCATCTGTATACCAGCTAGTTTACATAGCACTTGTGCTGGCGGCGTGTCCGGCGTGCCTGCGCTGCGTCCCAGCAACCCCTGGGGTGAAGGCTTTGTTCCTGGAGCCTCTCACCGGGTCTGGCATACACAAGACGTTGTTAATTCAGTGTTTGTTGTATGAGGAAGGCAGACAGACGACGGAAACAGCTTTCCTAAAGCCTTGAGGCTAGTAATGGCAGAAGAATCTATTTGATCCAAAAACTGGGCTGAGGGTCCTGTCTGCTCCCCGGGGTCCTCACAGTGGAAATGCCTCGGCCATCACTCATAGGGATGGGCTTCTTTGGTGGGTCCCACGATGTGCCAGGAGCAGCGTGTGTGGTCACCTATGAGTCTCCGCTCTGCTACAGACAAAACATCACCCCTTCTGCAGGCTGCCCAGTTCTGATTCACCATTAACAGGATGTCTCGTTGCTATGAAGCTATCTGGCACTTACTACGCAGAATTTAGCTCCAAAGTCATCCTTTAATGACTTAGGGGAATGGGAAAGATAAAAATAGCGGGGTATGGGGGGGTGGGATCAGAAAAGAGTGAAGGCTAATTTGGTAGCCCAATATGACCAGGAGCTTGAAGTCCATTTGTTGGTGTCTTGAAATTCAAATGCAGCCTGGATAATGAGGAATATCAGCAGGGCTCCTGGGGTGCCTCTGAGCAAAGCTCAACATTTATTTTCTTGTTTTGCTGTCTTTAAAATCAATTTTTTTACTGCCCGTGGAAATCAGCCAAATTGTATGTCTCTCTGTCTATACTGCAATGGCGAATCCTAATTTTTCATTGTCGGCATTTGAAGCCATTATCTAAGCAGGTCCATTACTGAGCCATCACAGGCCAGCTTCATGCTGGAGGCACTTCCCTTCTCCTTGTGTTAACAACTGGCGTTGTCTCCTGACATGAAGCAGTTTGCTTCAAGTGAGGCCTGACTGTTGGTTTGAGGACTGGCGATCATGGAGATTTTCCCAGTTATTTGAGAAGAAACTTTTCTGTAGTTATAGATGATGTCGTGTCATGCCTGCAAATTCTTTCTACAGGGAAAAACTTCACTCTGAGGAAGGTGAGCTCCCTGAACATCCCTTGCAGGAGCCACACCTCCATCTCTGACCCCCTTGAGGCTTAGGAGTGTTTATAAATGAAGTTATAGACTCAAAGTGACAAGCGCGGCTTGATTTTGAAGACTTAACTCAAAGTGGACAGAAAACAAGCAGTTGTTTCTGTGTCACGTTTTCCGTTTGAATAGAGTCATTCATGTCATGCGCACGTCTGCCTGACTGTCAACTCACCCAATCTAGTTCCAAATATTTATACCTTTAGGAAAATTTCTGAGACGCACCCCCCCGCCCCCCTCCCGGACAGAATCAATCCCTTGATTTTCTGTTTTCCCGATCAGGGGCCTCCATTCTTTTTCTTTTTGGCTGTGCTGGGTCTTCCATTACTGCACGCAGGCTTTCTCCAGCTGCAGCGAGTAGGGGCTGCTTTCTCTTGCTGCGGTGTGCCGGCTTCTCATTGTGGTGGCTTCTCTTGTTGCAGGGTCTAGGCGCGAGGGCTTCAGTAGTTGGGGTTCCCGGCTCCAGAGCACAGGCTTCATGGTTGCTGCTCATAGGATTAGTTGCTCCACAGAATGTGGGATCTTCCCGAATCAGGGATCAGATCCGTGTCTCCTGCATTGGCAGGTGGATTCTTTACCACTGAGCCAGCAGCGAAGCCCGGGGCCTCCATTCTTGCTCGAACTGTTCTTGCTGCATTCTTTTTTTTTCCCTCGCTCCATTCTTGAAGGCTGACCATTTTCCTATTTCTAGCCCTCTCTTAAATTACACCCTTCTTGAGGGCAGAGGCTGTTGAATACACCTTTCTGTGTCTCAGAGGTCACGCCTGGGACCTGGCACCACCTCTTGAACCAGTGCTGGTGAAATGGATCAAGAATCACAAGAACCCCTTTCTATTTCCAAAAGGTGCCACTCTCCTCTTCTCAGATGGGGCAGGCTGCTCCTTCCTGTGCCTCTGTGGTCGGGACGCCAGTGTTTGTGAGACTGTTCTCCCGGTTTAGGACTTGCACCTCACTGATATCTAGAATGACTTTTGATTAGGACTGGTGTGTTTCCTCACCGACTCTTGCCAGGGTCATGACGAGGCAGCCTCCGCCCTTGCCGTCTGGGATGACACATTGGCCTCTGTTGTCATCAGCCTTCCTGTAGGAACTGCCCCACAGAGAGAGACGCTGTCTGCAGCCTCACTTCCACATAGGACCTTGCCAACTCGTCCTTTTCTACAAGAACATCAGAACAGCAAATTTCAGGAAATGAGAAAAGCAGACACAGATTAAAAAAAAAAAGAGCAAACCCTCAAATTTGTATATTTTTGAATAAGTGGCACATTCACAAGGTGCAAAGTTGAAAAGGTACAGAAAGTTACATGCAGTTAAGTTTCCCTTCCAGCCGTTTTCTTCAGCCATCCAATGGCCATCCCTGGAGGAAATTGTGACTGTATATTTGAATGTCTCTGTTGTCCTAGGTCTTTGCTTTTCCTGGATGTTTCTCTCGACTCCTTCATAAGAACATTCATTTCACCCTGCCCCTCCCCTCTGGCCCCCAGGACCTAGCCGAGAGCCCTGGAGAGTCACCTGGCAAATGTTATGGATCAGTTGACAGCATGCCTGTAACACAAGCATATTTGATGAGTCAGGACTTATAGAATCTTTATTTGATTGTGAATTAGATGCATTTCATTCACTTACCTTCTCGTTCTCCTAAGATAAGCCAAGAAGTGTTGATTGTCACATCGGCCTCACTCAAGCTGTCTTTCTTTCATGAGCCATCACTTCCAGTTGTATTGTTGCCAGTTCAGGATGGCTGAGGGCGCACACATTTTTCAGGCGACAGTTGCACAAGAAATGTCGATATTTTTTCAACACTTTTTTTTGGTGGTCTCTTCAATTGTTTCTTTTTTGGCTTCTGCAAGGAAAAATCCTCATCCCTGCCTTGGTCCTTGGCCCCAACACCGACACACCCACCTGCCCTTTGGGGCCTCTCTCGACCTTTCTTTTTTCCAAGAACCACTGAACATGAGAAAAGGCCTGAAAGGAGGAATCCTGCCTTCCCCGAGACGAGGTATTTATCTTTTTATTTTAGTGTTTGCTTAGTTGCTTGTAGCTGTAGAGGGTTTGCCAGTTCTCTTTTTCTGTTCTCCTCTTTCTCTTTCATGTCAGTTTCCCCGCTGGCAGTTGTGGACAGTTCACCTGCTTCTCCTCCACTTCCTGTATATACTCTGCTGCCCTCCTTCCTCTCGCACCCTGGGGCTCTGACTGCTCAAGACCACGGGCCTTGGAGCAATTTCCCTCCAGCTTCCTCTCTCCTCTAGATGCTTAGCCAGCGGTCGGTCAAATGGCGGGGTTAGTCAAATGGCGGCCCCCGCAGTCCTTCGGGTGCCAGGGGCCAGTGATTAAGTAGCCAGGTCTTTAGCTGACTCCATCCTTGTTTGTCATAACTCCGCTGCAAGTTATTTTGGTCTCTGTGACTTGTGGCCGCACCATGATTAGGGTTTGATTACTATCACCAAAGTGACTAAAAGATGAAAATAGAAGCCACAACAGGAAATAAACAACTGCAAATGAGATATTTTATTCCATATTCCCTGCCAGCAAGTGATTAGAATCAAACTCATTCACAATAGTTTGGTGAACTCCTAAACTTTTTTTTTAGGGATTAGAATAGTTTGAAACTGGGTGCTTGTTGGTTTCATTTGTGCCCATGGAAAGAAAAGGAAAGGAACTCCCTTTCTAGGCACACTAGCCAGCCAGGAGTTCCTCTACAGTCCAGCTTCTTTCTTGGAAAGGAAAGGAATAAGAATGTGAACGGGGTGGGGCTGGCTCTCAGGAAAGCTTGGGATGTTAACTGATTCAGGGGATGCCAAGGAGCTATAAAGCAGCACCAGCCACTGTAGGTACTTGTCCAGCAACCCACCCACTGTCTACCTAGGGCAGTAAAATGGAGGAGGAAAGCCATGCACAGAGGGTAAGACAGGAGTGACGCCTGAATTAAAGCACCGACAATTACACTATATGGGAACATATCTTTGCAAGTATATGCATGTTCCTCCCAGACAAGTTGTGACGTCAGATTCAACTCCTAAAACACCCACTAAATCTACCTGCCTTGTGTGTGCTCCAGCCTGGCATCCCAGAGTGTGAGCACCACTGGCCACATCTCCCAGAATCATCAGGTTCTCTATTTAGCCAAGAAGCTTAAGCAGAATTATGCCGTTTGCTTTCACTGCTTATTTAAGTCCTTCTTGTCACTTTGCAGCCTGGCCTAGCCTCGCTAGGAAAGTGAACATCTTCTAGCGATGCCCAGAGCAGAGAGTGGGAATAAGACCCTGAGAGGGCAGGAAGCTTACCCAGAAACCTTTTTAAATCTTGCCAAGTGCTCTTCTAATGCGAAGATCACCTCTAGTACAAGTTATTTAACCAGTGAATGGTAGAGACCCAGGGGCTTCCCAGGGATCTCAGTGGTAAAGAATCTACCTGCCAATGCAGGAGACGCAGGAGATGTGGGTTCGATCCCTGGGAGAGGAAGATCCCCTGGAAGAGGAAATGGCAAGCTACTCCAGTATTCTTGCTTGGGAAATCCCATGGACAGAGGAACCTGGCGGGCTACAATCCATGGGGTCACAAAGAGTTGGGCATGACTGAGCACGCACACATGGCAGAGTCCCAGGCAGGAATCACATTTTCTGACTTCTAGTTTGGCATTCTTTCTAAGCCTTTCTGAGGTGAGTGTATCATTTCTCAGATACCTCCAAAATCCCATTTCTACCTCTTTTGCCTATGATGGTAGGATAACCCATTTTCTCCTGGGCTTTCTCGGTTGCTATCTTAGTAGGTTGCTTGTTCAGAAAGTTTCACACACATACACAGGTTACAATGCCCTTTTCAATAAGCAATATATTAAAAAAAAATATTTATGCACTGGGTGTTAGATCCTGCATGTGGGATCTTTCAGTCCTGGAAGGCAAACTCTTAGTTGAGACATGTTGGATCCAGTTCCCTGGCTAGGGATCAATCGTAGGCCCCCTGCATTGGGACATAGAGTCTTAGCCACTGGACCACCAGGGAAGCCCAGCACTATTTTTAATTGTAACAAAACTATGATCTTATACAATTGCAGCCTATGTGGCTTACAAAGTAAATGTTTAGAATCCCAGCTGCTGCCCTGTTCTACACCCTTCTGCCCTGCTTAGCATTTCTGGCTCTTCTAGGTCAATGAGCTTCAGGGCCCCTTGCTTAGAGATGATAATGATTTTCTCCCTTATATATTATATAATATATAATATTATATTATCACATAATATATCTCCAAAGGTGCTCTTGGTGGGTTGGGGTAGGGGGAGAAGGTCCAAATACCTATCTTTCCAACTCTGTTGATTCCTAAGTAGTTATTAAGCCTCTGTAGCATGTAGACAGCTTTTAAGTTGCTGGAAGGGAAGGGGCCAAGTTGAGGTTCATCAGTGCCTTTTCCTTTTATTACCCCCCCCCTTTTTTATTTTGGTGCTTTTTCCTTTAAAGGGGGCATAATTTAGCTGAGAAAATGAAAATAGTTCATTTCATCTTTTTAAAAAGATTCATTTAAAAAAAAGTCATCAAACTCCCCAGTGAGTTTGATTGTCATCCTGACCTCACAATTCTAAATGACTTAAATATATATATATATATTACTTCACTGAATAAGATGTGAGGTTAGACCACCATGCCAACTAGTGGCCTCGTCGATACTGACGCTTATATGTTTAAATCATGACGCTTCTCAGCACCAACAGCTTTCACGAAGTAAACGCTATCTGGTGCTTTGCCCCATCAACGCCTTACCGTATCTATGCACCAGTCGGCCAGGTGGGTCTATGCTTTCTCTATAGCCCGGGGTAAGGGGATAAACTCGCTGACTCTAAGCGCCACAGAAAGCTACGGGGCCGAGGAAGGCGAAGAAACAGGCCCCGCATGCATATGCATGCAGGTCTGCTCGGAAGGTAACCTTCCCGCGCCGGGAGGCGGAGTGGCGGAGGTCTTCCGGGCTCCGGAGGAAACCTGCCCGCAGCGGGCGGGCGAGCACCCCCCAACACACCCCCGCCACCTCCCGCCAAGATGCTGCCCCTCGCAACTCGTCAGGCAGCCAAATGCATTCCAGAGCTTTGCACAAGACACACTTCTCCAGGCAGTCCTAGAAACCCGAGCCCCGAGCGGGAGAGGGCGGGAGGGAGCGCGCGGCCGCCGCTGAGGTCACATTCGCGCCGCCTCCCCGCCCTCGCGGGCCGGCTGTTCCCTCCAGCGCGCACTTCCCAGGGCCTCGGTCCAGTCCGGTGTAAATGTCTTTTACGCGGAGACAGCGCTCTCCTCCCCCTTCCCTCCCGCGCGGCGGCCAGGGGATCCGTCGCCAGGGCCTTTAAAACAAAACGAATGAATGAAGCGTTAGGGTGAGCGCGCGCGGGACAGCCCCCGCGAGGCTCCGCGGGCTGGGTCTAAATCCGGCCACCAGCCCGCTCGTTTCGCTCCAAAACTCGCCGGCGGTGCCCGATCGGTGCTCTTGGGTCTTCCCATTTCTCCTCTGATTCCTCCAGGTCTCCGTCGACCCCGGGAGCTTCTCTGCTCCCCACCTTTATCCACCCCCGCTCCCGCCCCATATCGGTCCCCCCTCTGCAGACCTGGGCGGGTGGCGGTGGCGGGGGTGGTGAGCGGGGTGGGGGGGGGGGGAGAAATAGCTTTTAGAAACCCGATCTGTTGTTTGCGAAACACAATCGCTTTTTTTTTTTTTTTTTTTAAAGCGACAGGGTGTCTAGACGGCCACGTGACGAGGCCGGAGCCGGGCGCGCCACTGCGCAGTGGAACCAGCAGAGCAGAGGGCCCGGGGGGGGGGGGGGGGGGGGGAGGCGGGGAGGAGGCGGCGGCGGCTGGGGGGCGGGGGAGGGAAGGGGGAGGAAGGGGGAGGGAAGGGGGCGGGGGCGGGAGGCCTTGCGGGAGGCGGCGAGCCCCGGGCACACTCGCTCGCCTGCTCGGCGCACGGAGGAGCCTGTCCCCGAGCCGCGCCAGCCGAGCCAGCCGGGCGCCGTGCTCGGTCCGCTCGCCGCGCCGGAGAGAGCTGCCCGAGACGAGAGCCAGCCCGCCGGCGCCGAGCTGCCGAGCGCCCGGCCCAGGAGCCCCTGAGTGCGGCGCGGCGAACCCCGGGCGGCGGCAGAAGGACCCGAGTGCCAGGAGAGGGCGGACGGGGGGACAAGGAGGCTCCCGGCCGCGACGAGGAGAGTCTCTCGGAGAAGGCGGCGTGAGGGACAACCGGGGCCTCCAGCCGCCGCAGCCGAGTCGGGGCGAGCAGCCTTTTACGGGGAGCCCCGGCGGCCAGCCGCAACCCGGGGAGGGGGCGCCGGTGGCCCCCGCGCTAGAGAGCAGAGGGCGACAGCGCGCCGCCCGCCAGGGGCCCGCCGCGGCCGCCGCGCCGCCCTCCCCCGCGCTGTCAGCCCCGCGGGGCGCAGCCGCCGCCGCCGCAGCATCTTCTGCCCCTGCGCCCCCGCCAGCCCCAAGGAAGTCCCCGCCGACGACCGGGGCCCCCGGGAACGCAAGAGGAAAGGCCAGAGACTCCCCTGAACCACCCAGATGCGAAGGATTGAAGCAGCCTAGCCAAAGCTTTCTGTGGATTAAAAAATATATATATAGGATTTTTTTTTTTTCTTGGCAGAAGAAAAGGAGAGGAAGATCAGCGGGGCTCTGCAAGGAAAAAAGGGGGATGTAACTCGTGGATACGTTTTTTTTCCACCCCTCAAACGTCTCATTCTACTTTGTAAACATTTTCTTTTTTTAAACCCCAGCTCCAGCCGGACGCCCCCAGACCTCCGGGGTGCGAGGAGGTGGTGTTTTTCATTTGGGGCTTTGCATGTTTGGTTCTTAGATTTTGAGAGAGCCTCCTTATTTCGCCAGACATCTCATGTGGGGTGAAGTCCACTCAGCCCCCTCCCCCGAGTCTTCGTGTGCACGGAATTCAAGGAGATCCGGTTACTAAGGATATAGAGGAAAAAAATAAATCGCGTGCCTGCTTTTTTTTTTTTAATTGCTTCTCCCCACCCCCAAATTAAGTTGCTTAGCAAGGGGGAAAGAGGTTTTTTCCTCCTTCCAGCAGCCCTGCCGAACGCCTTTCGTTTTTTGCCGCCGCGGATCTTTCATGTAGGCAGCCGAGGCTGGCGAGCCCGACACTCGGGAGCCACTGCGGGGGGGCCTCTTTTTGGGGAGGCGCCGACCCGGGTAGGCTTCGCCGCCCCCAGGGAAGCGGCGGCCGCGTTCCTCCGGGGTGCGCCGGGGCCCGAGAGCGGCGCACGGCGCGGGCCGCGCGGGGTGGGGCAGCCGGAGCGCAGGCCCCCGAGCCCCGGCGGGCGCCCCCGGGCCCCCGCGCGCGCTCCGGCCTCCGGGAGACTGGCGCATGCCACGGAGCGCCCCTCGGGCCGCCGCCGCTCCTGCCAGGGCCCCTGCTGCTGCTGCTGTCGCCTGCGCCTGCTGCCCCAACTCGGCGCCCGACTTCTTCATGGTGTGCGGAGGTCATGTTCGCTCCTTAGCCGGCCAACGACTTTTCTCCTCGCCTCCTCGCCCCGCATGTTCAGGACCAAACGATCTGCGCTCGTCCGGCGTCTCTGGAGGAGCCGTGCGCCCGGCGGCGAGGACGAGGAGGAGGGCGCGGGGGGAGGCGGAGGAGGAGGCGAGCTGCGGGGAGAAGGGGCGACGGACGGCCGGGCGCATGGGGCCGGCGGCGGCGGCGCAGGCAGGGCTGTCTGCTGCCTGGGCAAGGCGGTGCGAGGTGCCAAAGGTCACAACCATCCCCACCCCCCAGCCGCGGGCGCCGGCGCGGCCGGGGGTGGCGAGGCGGATCTGAAAGCGCTCACGCACTCGGTGCTCAAGAAACTGAAGGAACGGCAGCTGGAGCTGCTGCTCCAGGCCGTGGAGTCCCGCGGCGGTACGCGCACCGCGTGCCTCTTGCTGCCCGGCCGCTTGGACTGCAGGCTGGGCCTGGGGGCGCCTGCCGGCTCGCAGCCGGCGCAGCCGCCCTCCACCTACTCGCTCCCCCTCCTGCTGTGCAAAGTGTTCAGGTGGCCGGATCTCAGGCATTCCTCGGAAGTCAAGAGGCTGTGTTGCTGTGAATCTTACGGGAAGATCAACCCCGAGCTGGTGTGCTGCAACCCCCATCACCTTAGCCGACTCTGCGAACTAGGTAAGAAGTTGATCCACGCCCACCCGCCGGTGCCCCCCCTTCCCCCCGGCACTCAGGTGGGGGGAAGAAAAGCCCGATTGGGCTGTGGGTTAGTGCAGCCACCACGCCGGAGGGGTGTGTGTACATTTCCTCCTGGGAGGAGATTTGGGGGACAAAGGTGTAGAGAGGGGACCCGGGGAAACTGGAAAGGCATTCCCTCGGGGTTCCCTTCCAGTTTTCTCTCCTCGGTGGCCCCAAGGGCGGGGGGGTGGTGCCTCTGGGCCCTACTCATTCATGCCCATATTCTGCAGACATGGGGTTATTTCCGGATCAGCCAAGGGGGTGCAGAGAGAAGTGTGTGGGGGGGTCACGCCTCCCCCGCACGGCGAGAGGCGTTGAGGTGTGTGGCCGACTTGGATTCGGTCCAAGCCCGCCAAGGAAGGCTCGGAGAAGAGGTAGTAAAGGCTGGAGAGGAAGGCTCCCCTTTAGGAAGGAAGGGGGAGCGTCACGTCGGGCGCAAGGGGCCAGGAAGCCTACCCTGGCCGGCGCAGCTTTGGGTTTTGAGGCAGAGAGAGCAGGATAGGAGGCCGAGCTGGATACCTGCTCCCAGCTCCGCCAGCCCGGGGTGAGAGAGAACAGGCAGTCAGGGGAAGTTGGGTGTCTCCTACTTTCTTCCAGCGCAGGAGAGAGAGCAGTGTAACCGACTGTTGGATGGTTTGCCCCCAGACTACTGAGTTGGGCCCTGGGCTCCTCCGTTGAGACCCCGGGGTCCTTCTCCTTTATGCTCCCAGCCTTCTCCATTGCATCCCTTTTCTCTGCCTCTTTGTGCGGGGGCGGGATGCATCTCGGGCGCCCACCGATTCAAGTTCCCCAGCGCCCTTGGGGTGCACCTTCCGGGGAAGCTGGGCAAGGGGGAAGCCCGTGTTCCCCGCGCGGGTGCTGGGCGCAGCGGCGGTGGCGGAGATGAACTGCGCCCCGGGGGGACGGGGCGGGGCGGGGGGTGGCGGAGGGATCAGGGTCTGAAGTTCTGGGACGCTAAGTAGGGGAAGAGGGGGGGCTTCGCCGCCCCCCGCCCCGTGAACTGCGACGTGAGGCGGCCGAGCCGGCGGTTTGCAGCCGGGCCGGCCGAGCGCGGCGGCGGCGGCCGCAGACGTGGAGGAGCGCCGCGCCGAGGCTGGCGCCAGGCGGCCTCTTTTGTTTATCTGACAGCTAAATATCAAGGCAATCACCGCCTCGCGGCCCTGCCTCCAACCCCCACAGCTAAGACAAACAGTTGGGCTAAAAGAATGCCTCTGTTATCATAAGTTTCTATCTCTCTCTCAGGGCTCAGCCTTTATTTTCTCTTTCTTTTTTAATTCCAGAGTCTCCCCCTCCTCCTTACTCCAGATACCCGATGGATTTTCTCAAACCAACTGGTGAGTAGCTGATTTTAAAAATATCCTTCCTGTCTTAAGTTAGAAATGGAGGCTGTAGAACGCGGATTTGTGTGTCTAGGCAGCGGCTTGGGGAGACTCTGGACTTGCCCTGAGGTGGTTATAGGTTTCCTCTGTTGGCAATTTGGTGGATTTTTTTTTTTTTTCTTTTTCTTTTCTTGTTGTGACTGGAGCTGGAGGTAATGTGTGTGTGTGTGTGTGTGTGTGTGTGTGTGTGTCTACATATATGTCTTTCTTTTTGCAAAGATGTTTCTTAGGTATGCTTTCCATTTTGTTCATTTTTTTCTTGTATTTGTACTCCATAACCCAAGCTGGCTCAACTCAGAGCGTGGACTCTGGCGCATGCAGGTCTAGGGAGCCAAATGGGACAGGGTGATGGGAAACGTGGGAGACTCTGTGAGTGCCAGAAGTATCAGTGGGGAGATTGGAGAGCCCGATGGGAGAGAAGACTGTTTAGAAAAGTGTAGAGATGACCTCGGTTTGGGGCAAGAGAATAGAAAATTTAAGGAGTAAAGGCAACAGCCCCCTCCCCCCCTCCTAGTTTTCTCAGAATTCCTAGTGGGGGCCATAAAAGTGTTTAGCATAGCTCTGGCCTGCCTGTCGCTTTGTCACTGGATGGCATTCGGCCAGGGCAGAAGCCCCACTTGAGGCTGGCACCAGCCCTGTTGCGTTTGTCTGCATTCAACTTCTGGCTGGCAGTGCAGGGGAGAAGAGAGGAGGGACCACAGAGCTGGGAGGCAGCTCCGATGGGCCCTTGTTTCCTGGAGCCCTTTCTTACAGCGGGGAGGTTCCTGTGCCTGCAAGTCTGAGTTGTAACTGTGGTCTCTGCCGGTGCCTGAGAAATGCAGTGCTTGTGACAGTCTTATTTTGCCAGGGTTCTGGGAGAAGGAGAAATGAAGGGTTGGGCCCCATTTCCCTCTTGGAATTCTACAGGTCCTTCCGCCTCATGAGTTTTGGCTGTTGGGCCTTTCCCCCCACTAATTAAAAGTTTTGCTGGGGCGTTGTCCTAAATTAAATACTTTAATGAATGGTGTAAGCGAAGCCCATGGTCTCCAGCCAGCCCTCCCTGACTCCACACTCCCTCCAGTCGGAAGGCGTTGCTGCTTGCCTGGTGCCTGTCTAATAAGTGGCCTGCGAAGCATATGATATTTTGCTTTCGATTTACAAAACACCAGATAAATGGTCATTAATGAGGAGATAAACCAGCTCTGTATTTGTAACAAACGTTAACTGAGATTACCAAGGTCTGTTTTCTCCAAGAATGTAACTTGACTGGGTTTTTGGCATCAAGGCTCAAGAATTCTTTTATGAGCTTAGTTCTCCAAGGGGCCCTCTCTCTCCTGCTTTTTGTTTTTCCTTCTGTAGTCTTCAAATGTGGAGGTTTTCCTTAAAAGAGAGAAGAGAGAGGCCAGTCATCTTGGCCCCAGGGTTGAAGACGACTGGGGGAACTGTTCCGAGAGAAACTTCCTATCAAAGAAGGCCCACGTTCTTTGGGGTTTCCTGCAGAGATAGTGGGAGGCTCTGTCCACCGGATTCAAGCAGTGACCATCTCAGGCCAGGACCTCATTTTCAGCAAATGGAGTGATATATTTATTCATTAGCAAGTGTTGACATTAGGTAGCAGAATGTGTGTAAACAAGAGAAGCCACAAAGACAGGAATGCGCCATTTCCAAGGGGGAGAAGAGTTCTCCGGATCAGCCAATAGGAAGTGATTAACCTGCCAGTCGGAAACTCAGACAGCTGGTTACTCACCCAAAATGTTTGTGTAAAACAAAACAACAACAAAAGAACAAACAAAAAAGTAGGTTCTCCCCCCCCAGCCCTGCAAACTCAGAAAACCCTGAAATTAAAAAAAAGCGTAACGAAAAGTAGCATCCTGCTGTAAGGACATGAGGGTGCTAGTAGGTGAAGCCCCCGTGTCTCCTGACGCACTGGAGGACAGCCAGGGCTGGCTGTGCTGGCTGCTGTGGCCAGGGGCACAGATGCGATGCTGCCCCAGGTTTCTCTTTGCCTTGCACATTGCGGAGAGTATTTGGCTGGGGATTTAGATCAGCTGCTCACACTAAAGTTTCCGAGTCCAGGTTGAATTTTCGGCCTTGGGTTACTAGGTGAGAAGCAGCCGTAAGGTTTACAATGGAACGTTATTAAAATCTTAACCAGTTGCACAACTAAGGGAATCTCTTCTGCAAAGTCTCCAGCATGGGCTGAGGCGGTGGGAAGGGGCTGGGGCCTGGTCTCCCTGCAGCCTTTGGAGGAACTGGTGGTCCTGGTTTAGTCATTAAGTCGTGTCCAACTCTCGGCGATCCCACAGACTGTAGCCCACCAGGCTCCTCTGTCCATGGGATTTCCCAGGCAAGCATACTGGAGTGGGTTGCCAGTTCCTTCTCCAGGGGATCTTCCTGACCCAGGGATCGAACCTGGGTCTCCTGCATTGTAGGCGAACTCTTTATGGAGTGAGCCACCAGGGAAGCCTTTGGAGGAATGCCAGGGCTAAAAGTTGGGAGTTCCATTTTGCTATGGTTCAAGCCGTTCCACTGCGGCCTCTGGGATGGCCCGGCTTTGGTAGACCTGATTGCTAGGTGGTTCGAAGTCAGCAGGATCTTCTGAGAAGGGGCGCTCGCCATGGCTGAAGGAAGGAGCACGGTGTCTGTGACATGAGGCTTTCAGAAGTCATGGCACCTATCCACCCTTATCACACCAGGGGTGAGAGCAGGTTATTAGAATGAGATCGCAGTTTATGGAGTGGGAATGCTGTGTGGGCTCTACTTCCTGTTTCCTCTGTATCTGAAGGTCTGAACTATTTGAAGAATGTCTTGGGGTGGGAGGGGGGCTGATGTTGCTGGGTATATGCTCCTTGCTTAGGCCAGGGACCCTGGTGACCAGTGCCTCTTGGCAGATCAGGCCTCCAAAGCCTAGTTGAGAAGTCTGAGACCTTGCTCTGCACTTATTTTTTCAACTCAGGCCGCTCTTTTTCAGGCCTGTTTTTAAATCTAGAAATGATCGAAGCAATTAGATGATGCATTCATTCACTCATTTGTTGGTTTGTTCATTCATTCAGTCATTCTACAGGCCTGATGATATGCCTGCCTAAAATGCACTGCTGATTCCGATGCACCGGTTTCTCCCTCTGTAACCAGGGCTGTGGGTTGGGGCAGAGCTTAGGGTATAGTGGTGGGCGGGGGAACTCCTCTGTGCCAGATGGTACTTAGGAAGCTCAGAACTAAGTTGACAAGACGATGCTGGCTGTCGGGAAACCATTCTTTGAGAGAAGAGGGCGTCCCCAGCTTTGTCACCTTGTATCCCTTGCAACAGCTCATTCGAGGCCCACGTCTTCAAGGGCTCTCTTGCTGCTGGGACAGGGAAATGAGTCTCCCACAGAACCCAGCACTTCTGGGGAGCAGGTGACACAGCAGAAGCTGACACCCTGACTTGGGAGAGCTATCGCAGCGAAGCTCTTTTTTTTGTGGGTGAGAGACGGAGGTGTGGCCTCTTGGCCCTTTACTAGCCTGGCAGGACCTAGATGATGCTGAAGACTGTCTCAGCCCGACTACCCGCAGGGAAGAGAGTGAGGCCTGCTGGGGAGGAGAGGGCTGAACCCTTGGGTAGGGCCCCGCTCACCGGGTGGCCCCTTGGGCTACTCAGTGACGCCTCAGTTTACCTAGGTACGTGTCAAACAGGTATACCTTGCTCCTTCACAGAGGTGGTAGGGAGACCTAATTAATGTTTGTAAATCCCTCCTGAGATCAAAGGCGCTGCACAAAGGGCAGAGCACCATTTCATAGAAACGCTTGTGGTTGCTGGTGTGGAGCTGGCTTACCTTTGATCTGAGACCGGCTGACAGCCCTGTTCGCGGTCCCAGCTCTACCCCGAGATGCCGGGCCCTTCCTTTGAAACACACCTTGCCCCTGGGATTCAGCCAGCCAGAGTTGGGGGCAGTGGGGGCTGGCCAAAATCATCGTGTTTAAATGTGGGGGTGTCTTCCGTTTCACGGGGAGCCTGTCTCTCCTTCAGGGTGAAGGCCATTGGAGTAGTTTGGAAAGTGCAGGGTATACACTCTTTAAGCAGCAACTCCATTTCCTGCCTGCCCCTATTGTTTTCCATTTGATTAAGTGTATCCTGTAACACTGTATATTCCTGTTAGGAATTAAACTTTACCCTGATACAATGAGATTACCCACATGGTCTTTTCTGTCTCCCCTGCCTGATGCTGCCACTCCTCGGCCCACCCTTCCCCTGTGGAGGAGAATTCTTGGAAAGTTGTTCTTGCACCTGAGGGAGAATGCAAGAGCGGGATTAGAGAGAGAACCTGAGACTGGGGGTGGGGTGGGAGGGTGGCAAGCCCAGCCCCATCCCCTTTTTACCCAGGGAATGGACACAGCTGCTAGGTCTCTAGAGAGCTCCATGGCTCCTTGCCTCTGGGCTCCTCTTTCCCTTGGCTTCCTATTTGCCGTCTTGGCTAAGCGGTTCCAGTGGGAAACTGGTAATGCACACTCCATGGACATCCTGCTAGTGACCTGGAGAAGGAGGGTCTGGGATTTGCACCATCTGACCCGGTGTGACTGCTTTGGAGCCAGGATGCTCCTTTCCTGAGCTGGCCTTTCTCTGTGGATTTCCTAAGTTTGGCATTGGCAGTAATGCCCGATACACTTATGGGGTCTTGTGTGTTTTTGTTTCATGGGACTAATTAGTTGTGGTTCGTAGCCATTATTTTTTGTTTTAATTGCTTGGAGGGAGGTTGTGGAGTCTATTTCTCAGCTGGAATCGTCATTATCCTCATTAACATTTAGGTCACTATGCTGAGCACCTGAGGGTGACACAGACATTGAAGAGAAGGTTATAGACTAGTTCAGGCAGACAGGATCTGAAGGTAAAAGATCAGGAAAGACATCGGAAGGCAACTCCGCAAGTGCTGGGTGCCAGAAAGATTTTATAGGGATGGAGGGCAGGGAGCCTTGCAGGTCTGGGGTTGCCCAGGAAGGTTTCCACCCACGGGGAGTTTTTGGATTAGGTCTGGAAGGAGCTGGGAGCCTTGCTGAGAATGTCCTCTGTTCTCTTGACTTGAGGGGGCTTCACCCAGGCGCGTACATGAATAAGATTATTTGAGTCGTACTTGAGATTTTCTTGCACTTACTCTACCTCTGTTAGAAAGGGAAACGCAGTCCCTTCAGCCCAACACCCGTTTCTTCTTAAAGAACTGGGAAGTCTGTCTGTAAACAGGTGAGAGTGGTGGCGAGGGCCACTGGATCCAAGCAAAGAGGCCGTGCCCTTGATCTTGCCCCGAGAAAGGTGGCTGGGAGAGAACACGGGCCTCCTTTGACCTTGGGAACTACCTGGTTTCCTCAATGGGGGACTTGCAATAAAAGAAAAAAATTCCAGCAGTCTGTGATCGAGTCTGACTTGACGAATGATTAACTGGCTGCCGGGAGCCCAGACGGGTGACAAGGTGCTGTGGTCTGTCTCATGATGGGTAGCAAAGCCTGAGCAGCACATTAATAATCAGCATCGTGGCTGGGAGTTAGCCGTTTGGAATGTGTGGTTTCTCTTTAATGCTGCTTAGAATGTGCTTAAAAATTAATCTTGGTGTACTTATTTATTTATTTGTGTATTTATTTCTCTCTCCTTCTCAAATCCACAGCAGACTGTCCAGATGCTGTGCCTTCCTCCGCTGAAACAGGGGGAACGAATTATCTGGCCCCTGGGGGGCTTTCAGGTGAGACGCTTTTCTCTTATTTTCCCGGGGATTCCAAGGCCTCCTGAAATGACTGGAGATTTTGGAGGACCAGAGGTGGCCTTCTGCCACCCCAGCTGGTCTAGAGTTAATCCACGTTTTTATGTGCATTAAACTGGACGTTTCTGCGCTGACTCCCGTCGCCCTTCAGCTCGAGGTTCTTGGCCTGCCCCATAGATGTGGAAATGGGGGCCACCTGGGTGTGGGCTGTGTTTCTGAGTTGTTGTTAAGCAGCCCCCTGCTGGAGGGGCTTCGCTTGGTGACTCTGGTGTTCTTAGTTCTTGGGTTTAAGCTCTTCTCTTGCTCTCAGTGCATCAGGTGCCTTGAAGGGAAGGGATCCACCTTTTGGAAACTTGTAGAAGATAGATCCTGGGTGTAGGATGGGAGTTTAGAGAAGACAACCTCGGTGCTTCTCTGCCCATCCTGCCTCCCGGTCGAGCTTCCGGCTGGAGTCTACAGTGTGTGTTGGGGATGGATGGATGGATGGGTCACTGCAGATAGCAGGCGCTGACACTGAGCCAGCAGGGAAGGTGTCCCTCAGGGCCCACAGGTGTGAGCGAGGGGCCTGAAATTTGCCCCGGCTAGAGGGTTATGGAATTGGGTGAGGGGCACTGGGTAGCCCGAGCATCCTTGTCACTGAGAGACGGGAGAAGAGAGTGATAAACTTGGAGATGCTCATTACCAATGTAAGTGGGAGACATTTCCATTTTGTTCTAAAGATGTCCTGTTTCCACCTGCTTTTCCCACCCCAGTATGCATGCCATCACAGGATTTTCTAACAACTAGCTAAAACAAGAGGGGAAGTAACCTGGGGGAGAAAAGAGAAGATCCAGTAGAGTCCTGGGCATTTGCCTTTGGGACATTCGTGTAGGTGGGATCATGGCAGTGCAGATGGAAGCTGTAAAGCGCTTCTGAGAGGGGACTTCTAACTGGTCAAGTGTCAGTCAGTCTTGGTTCCTCCCAGCCAGTTCCCGCTGCAGGAATTGATCTTGCCGAGAATGTCTTCAGGGAGACCCTTGTTTGTTTTGATTTCAGCACAGTATATACTCTGGCTGTTATCTGAGACAGAGGGTATTGTTTACTCAAAGCTCCTAATGAGAGCTGAGCAGGAAAAAAGAGGAACCCAGAGAGGGCAGGGGGCTAGGGGGCGTGAGGATGAGCGTGGACCATGGTGGTGGAGGAGGAAAGAACATACAGGGATGTGTGAGTTGTGTCTCTTCTGCTTTCTAAGGCTGAGAGGGTTCCGGAAAGAAAGAAGGCCAAGGAGGAGGAAGGGGTCTGGGCGAAATCGTGCACTCAGGATGTTGTTAGACGGTTTTATTTTTTAAATCCTGAATGTGCAGGAGGAGTCCCAGCCCCTCCGAACCACATGAAATAAGCAAGGGAAGTGGTAGCTTTTGAAAGGGGGCTTTTCGGAAGGTTTGTCTCCTTGATAACATCTTGTCTGTCTCCTCTGCTGGAGGAAGTGACGACACCAGCCTCCTTTCCCGGCCCCAGAGCCAAACGGTGTGACAGTGTTGCCCCTTCTGAGATGGGTGGGCTTCCGAGAGTTTTTCTAGTCCTGGAAAGACACTGGGGGTAAAGCAATGATGAACCCCCAACCCCCATAGTAACTGCAGTCAATGAATGAGGAGCTGCTAGGAAGGAGTGCTTGTCTCTGAAGGGCTAGCATGGTTCAAGGGAACTGCAGAAAGAAAAAAAAAAGTGATGGGGGGGCTCCACATGAAAGAGCATTTGTTTTGAATTTTAGCTCTTGATTTACTAATTCCCAAGGCTTCAAAGTTTGAGCTCTTTCTTCTTTCCGTTCAGAGTTGGAGCGGTTTATTAATAATGTGCTGTGGGGGGAAATTGAAGAAACTGTTTCTTGGGTTGTTGCCAGTGGTTTGGGGGTATCTGGAGGGGAGGCAATGGGCGCTGAGAAAACCCAGGGCTCCCATCTCTGCAGTGAGAATGTCCCCCCACCCCCCGCAAAAGATGACTAGTGGCCCAGGTCCAAGGTGGAGGGTTTTGCAAATGGAGAATGCCCAAACCTCCTCCTTTCAAAGAAGTTGATCTTTCATGGGGGGTGGTAGGGTGGGGGTGGCCAGGATGAGGCCAGTTGAGGGGGGTGCATTAGCTGAATGAGGCAGGGCTGGGTAGGGGAAGAAAGAAGGCTGGAGGGGGTGTGCCTGCCGTGCTGAGGGCCAGGCCAAGTGGGCATCAAGGTGGGGAGCAGGGAAAGCGCCCACACGCCCCTGCCCCCACCTCCCCCTGGAAATCACCTCTCTGAGTGTCTCTTTCACAGGCCCCCGCGTGCTGTTTTCCTTCCTGTCCTGCCCTGGCTGAGAGCGGGCCTAATGAATGGGGCTCAGTTTAGGGTGGGAGGAAGGTCGGCAGCAGGAGCCAGGGCTTGATTCTCTTGGCAGGGGAAGAAGGGAAAGAAAAAACAGTGGTGTGAAAACCTGGTGTCTCGGAGGTGGGGGTGGGGGTGTGCTTGAAGGCACGCCCCTCCTGAGATGCCGGGGTGACTCCAAGGCTGGCCCTTCCCTTTCCTGCGAGGAAGGGGAGTGGGCGGGCAGGCGCTCTGGGAGCCGGCCCGCTGGCTGCAGGTTGGAATTCCAGCCGCGCAGCGCGGGACTGGCCGGTGAGACACAGGCCCGAGCCTCTGGGACTCAGTGAAACAGACCCCACCCCTGCAAGTTTCCTCAGTCTGGGAAAACGGCACACATTTTTAGAAGGCTGTGACTCGGTTCCAGGAGATTGTACTTTCATTTCTGACAGCCGGCTCTTCGAGACAGATGGATTGCTCGGTGCCTGGTTGTGTGTGTGTGTGTGTGTGTGCGCGCGCGTGCGTGTACACGCATGCACGCGTGTGTGCGGGCTGCAGACGTACAGATAGACAGTCCCGTGCACGCACACATGAATGGGCAGATGCCCGTGGGCAGGCTCTGGGTAGGCCTGGGTCCCTCTCACGCGGGTGTCGGTGAATGACAGACAGCTCCTCCTTGAGGATGTGTGCTTGGGGCCCGGGGAGTGTTTATGGACTGGTTCTGAATCGTGATCGTAGGTGTCGTACTTCTTGAAAGACGTGTAGAACAAATCCTGTTGTTGGCATGCATCCTGGGCCAGGCGTCCCCACCTTGGAGAGGTCTGACATCGATGGGAAGCTTCTGGGTTCAGCTTGGTGGTGGAAATGGAAAAGATTTACTTGCAGAGCTTTCTCTGTATCACTGGTAATTGAAAGCATGCGTTTGAAACTGTCATCTTTGCAGCCTCCATCTGCAGTTTGGGGGCGGTGGGGGAGCTTTCATTCAGCTTGTCTGCTGTCCTGATTTGGGGCGGGGGAGGTGGGGGTGTTGAAGGAGTACCGCCTCACTTGTGAGTTGGGGTTGTTCAGCTGCAGAACCTTCATATATTGATGTCTGAAGCTGGTTGGGCCTCCCTGGTGAAGGGCAGGGATTAGAGGCCAGCGTCGTTCATTGTCATTTAAATTTCAAAATGGGGCTTCCCAGGTGGCACTTGTGGTAAAAGAACCCACGTGCCAATGCAAGAGGCATAAGAGATGCTGGTTTGATCCTTGGAAGAGGAAGTGGCAACCCACTCCAGTATTCTTGCTTGGAGAATCCCATGGACAGAGAAGCCTGGCAGGCTACAGCCCATGGGGTCACAGAGAGTCGGACACGACTGAAACAACCTAGCAAGCAAGCAGAACTTCAAAAACGGTGCCACTTTCGAGGAGGGCTTCCCTGATAGCTCAGTTGGTAAAGAATCTGCCTGCAATGCAGAAAACTCCTGGTTTGATTCCTGGGTCGGGAAGATCCGCTATAGAAGGGTTAGGCTACCCACTCCAGTATTCTGGGCTTCCCTTGTGGCTCAGCTGGTAAAGAATCCACCTGCAGTGTGGGAGACCTGGGTTCGATCCCTGGGTTGGGAAGATCCCCTGGAGAAGGGAAAGGCTCCCCACTCCAGTATTCTGGCCTGGAGAAGTCCATGGACTGTACAGTCCATGGGGTTGCAAAGAGTCGGACACGACTGAGCAACCTTGACTTGGAGGGTGGTGGGAGGCAGTGGAGACCTAGTATGGATGTGTCTGGTGGAGGGGGCTGAGCCAGCCCTCTCTTGCCTGTGCAAAACCATGCTCGTTGGAGACACGGTTCTACCAGCCCAGGGGAGGCCTGCTTCTTTGCCAAGGTCTTCAGATCCATGTATCACTTCTAGTTCTGGGTGATGGGAGTGCCCTTAGGCCAGCATCCATTCCAGGAACGGTTCTTTCCTCTTCTTTGATGCCTGCTGGTGTCTCTGAGAGCCTCAGAGGAGAGTCTTCAAGAACACCTGCATGATATGAAACCGTGGTCCTGGCTCCGTCCACCGTCAACTTGGGCCCAAACCCAAGGAGCTTAGGCAAGAGCGTTCCATCCTGTTTTTAAGGAACGTTATTCAGCTGCGTTTGTTGTCTGGTTGGGAACAGTGATGGCAAACTGGGGATTTGGCCTGGGTGCCTATGTGTGTGTGTGTTTTAATGTCCCCTTCCTGTGCCTGGAAACAGGCAACTTGTGGTTTCTCTGGTATCTGCCATGGGGAGTGGGGTGGGGGTGGGTTGAGTTCATCTAAGTGGCCAAGAGCGCGGGCTTTGGGGTTGTCAGACGGAGCAGCCCATGTGACCGTGAGCAAGCCCCTTATCTACCCACTCCCTTTCCTTCACGCCACTGTGAAGAGTGACAGTCTGGATCTCTGGGGACCCACACATCCCCTAGTGCCAACCTGATGACTCAGGCCCAGGCCAGCTCACCTGGTGCACACCCATTGAAGACCAGTCACAGACAGCAGCTTAGACTCTTGGCCTCTTCTGCAAGCCTTGAGGTCATGCACTCAACCCTGGAGAAGGGCTCACTGTTAAACTCCCTTTGTCCTGAAAAGAATGAGGCAGTCAGGCAGGAGTTAAATGCAGGGTGACAGCATTTAAAGGCTCTGGAGCAAATTGGGGCTGCCCTGCCGGCCAGACTAGATGGGCTGCTGCCTCATGCATCCTGTCACCGAGACAGAACCTGGCCAGCTGTGGAGGGGGAGGGGGTCAGGTGAGGGTCAGGTTTTGGTGTGTCTCTTGCCACAGTCTGGGACACTAACCCCCCCTCCCCAGGTAGGCTTTGCCTTAGCAGAGCCCAGCTGTCGGCCTCTGGACCTGAAGAAATGTCAAAAGAGTTACGATCCAGTTGGGCTCCCTGGGCTACTTCCTTGCTGCTGTTACTGTCCCACGACACTGCTCCTGCATACAGTGCTCGAATTAACGCTCCCTTCACGGCCGGTGTCTGAAGCCAGTGGGAGAAAAAAAAAAAGCACAGGCGGGGGTCTCCAGACCTGCCTGCACGTTAGGACCCCTGGGGTCTTTCACCTCACGGTCTGCTGGCACGATCCCAGCATCAAGTGTTTTTTGAGGCCTGCCGGGTGATTTCAAGGTGCAGACAAGTTGGGGAGCCTCTGATGTAGGGGGTAAAAGGATCTCTGTTCCCATGGGGAGTATCTCTGGTAGCTTCTCTTGGTGGCTGTGCACAGATTCTGTCTGTGCTCCTATGGTGAAGAATTCAAGTGTCTTGCTTGTTGAGCCTCTTCTCAGCTAAGACATTTGCTCGGTTGTAGGGGTTTCCCTGGTGGCTCAGCGGTACAGGATCTGCCTGCCAATGCAGGAGACGTAGGCTCAATCGCTGGGTCGGGAAGAACCCCTGGAGAAGGAAATGGCAACCCACTCCAGTGTTCTTGCCTGGAGAATCCCAGGGACGGGGGAGCCTGGTGGGCTGCCGTCTATGGGGTCGCACAGAGTCGGACACAACTGAAGCGACTTAGCAGCAGCAGCAGCAGCAGGGGGTTTCTCTGGTGGCTCAGCGGTACAGGATCTGCCTGCCGATGCAGGAGATGTAGGCTCAATCACTGGGTCGGGAAGAACCCGTGGAGAAGGAAATGGCAACCACTCTAGTATTCTTGCCTGGAAAATCCCACGGACAGAGGAGTCTGGCAGGCTACAGTCCACGGGGTCACAAAGAGTCGGTCCTGATGTAGCAACTAAACAACCGCAAGAAATTTGACAAGATGTATTAACTCTGCCCCTTCCTCCTGTTGGCTTTGCTGTAGTGAAGGACATTATAAAAGTGACCCTGAGACAGGGTTTCCTTTCAGGATGATGAAGGTGTTCTGGAACGTGGTAATGATGTTGCTCAGCTCTGCAGGTGCTGTCAGTGTCGTTAATGGTAAATGTTATGTGATGTGTATCTTGCCACAATCTTAAAAAATAGCGACCTGCGGTAGCTTTTAAATACATGCAGGTATTTAGATAGTGCCTAAGAAACACCGGCTCTGGAGGATAAAACACTGGGAGCTATTGGAGGCAGACACTTATTTCCAAAGCATCTCTGAGGTCTCACAGGGTGGGGGAGTGGGGTGCAGGGAGTGGGAGGGATTGATCAAGGGCCTGTCTCTGTGATTTTTCAGCCTTTCCTTTTCCATGTTGGTGGCAGAAAGGAGAGACAGGAAGGTTCCCTGTGGCTCATTTTCCATGGCTGACCTTTCAGCAGGGGAATAGGTCCCCTTCTTCCCTCTGCCCCGGACGCTGTTTTCCTCTGGGCAGCCCAGGGTCTAGTAAGCAGCCCTGCAGGGGCTATCTCCCAAAGCCTGGGGTCCTCCTGGCTCCCGCTGGGCAGTCTGGACCCCTCCTCTGGTCCTGCTGCCCGAGCCTCTGGTCCATGTGAGGTCTTTGCTGAGGCTGTAGGGCTGCAGAGCAGGCTAGTGACTCGTGGGAGCCCTGCCTTTGCAGGAGCCCTGTGAAAGGATACTGTACAGTGTGACCACTGGGAGGTCACCACTGGCCCAGCCATCTCTCTCGCTCAGTACTGAATGGCTAGCCCAGTCTGGCTGTGTGCCTACTGTCACAGACAGGCTTCCTCTCTGGGCTATTTTCAGCGGGAAGATATTATTAACTGCTGAGGCACAGTTCTCAATTTAGTGGCTAACACACCAAGAAAGCAACATTCCCTTGGTGGCGGCCGCTCTACCTAAACACATTGGCTCACGGCGGGGTGCTTCTCCCCGTGGGGATCTGCACCTCTAGCCCACTTTCTGGGGCAGCTGGGACTGTAGATTCAGCAGCTGCCATAGAGAAAAACGAGGCTTTTTCTTAAAGCTGACTCAGTTAGAGGTGTAGACAGTGATTGTGGTTTATCTTCTAAGATGAGGAGTTCTTTGTGACTGGCATGGGGCACTGCACGGAAATAGGAACTTTCTATGGAGTTTAGGGCAGTTGTTTAAACCAGGGTGATAACTTTCACCTTGGAAGTGAACAGGAAATATTGGGACAAGACAGGAAATTGCATCATTCCTTTTATGAGAAGAACTCCAGAAAAAAGTGGTTCATGAAAGGTAGTGGCTGCGAGGAGGCCAGCCGGGTTCTGTTTTGGTTTGTTTCTTTCCTAGCCCCTTCTTTTCCTTCCACTCTCCGAAGAACTTTTAGGCCATTTTCATTTAAGAAAGAGGCTGTTTGAGAACTTTATGTTATTTTTATTATTTAAAAAAAATTTTTTTTTTTAACCAGAAGGGTCACCTTCAGTTGAAATGTTAACGGCAGCCTTATTTCCCGGTTTACTAAAGAATCTTTCATGACTTTTTCAGCTTCCTTCCCCAAGTGGTGAAGCTGAGCAGCTCTTGGCTGGAAGCGAATTTTGGTTTGGCTACACAGTCTTCTTCCATGCTGAGCCCCACCCTGTGTCATTAGCTCAGTTTTAACTTGCAAAAAAAAACAACACACACACACACACACACAAACAAACATATTTTGGGGGGCAGGGGGGTAGGTAGAAATCTACTGATGCCCATAGCCTTTTCACCCCAGCGTGGGGTCCCCTTGACCACGGTGCCTGACACCTGGAAGGCTGGGGCTGTCTTTATTTACAAGCTCTGAGCCTCCTTTTGCTCAGGGAGTCCCTGCCTTAGCTTCCTGAGTGTCTAGTGCTGGGGTTCTGGTGAAAAGAGGTGGCAGACAACAGTTCCCCTGGTGCAGCTGTGCCCGGGAGCTGTGCTTTGCCCTGGGGCACAGGGGTATCGTGGCCCTCAGACGCCCAGTAGCTTCCCCCAGAAAGAGGGCTTGTGCAGCCCCTTAGTGGAGAAGGTGGGGTTGTGCCGGGTGTGAAAACAGTTGTCATTTTACTCATCTCTGGGTTTCTAAGTCCCCTCTTTGACAGAGTCATTGTTCTCTGACGGGGGTGGGACATGGGACAGGACCCTGACCCGGCTGCCAAGGAGCCATCTTTAGGATGGAGACCAGGAAGAAAGAAGTTTGTGTGTGGCCGGCTTGCTCCTTTCCCCCCCAGCTTTTTTTTTTTTTTTTTCTTTTTCCTTATTGGGCTTTGTTTTGTTTTCATAACACAACAAGGGCCCTGGGGGTGTGTAAAAGCATTGTGGAATACTTGGTGGGGGTAGCGTGTCCAGACCGAGCAGGACGCCAAGGCAGAAGGCTGTGGGCAGGTGGTGAGCCCACAGAGGTGGCCTGGCCGGCGCCTGGCTTGGAAACACCTCCCGGGATCAGCCGCAGCCGGCTGGCAAGGAGCTGAGGACAGGGGCTCTCTTCCTGCCTGCGCAGGGAGCCTGGGGCCAGGCCTCAGCCTTTCTGGCTGACCCCTGCCTGGAAGGCACCCTCCCAAATAGGTGGGTTCACACGGGCCACCTCCTGCCAGTTGGAAGCTGGGGTGGTGGGGGTGGTTGGTGGGGGACCAACTGCTTTGGGAGAAGCCAGCGTGTCCCTGTGGTACAATCACTTAGCAGTAATTTATTGAGCACCTACTGTGTGCCAGGCTCTGCTGAGCACCTACTGTGTGCCAGGCTCTGCCAGGCACAAAGGCTGTGTAGTTCTTGGACTCTGCAAAGGGTTACAGTTCGTCTGAGGGTGTTAGGGGGTCAGTGAGGTGGAGGGTCCTTGGAGCAGAATTTGGCAGCTTCCGAGCTGTGGGGTGAGCTGTTGTTGTAAGACACAGCTGAGGTGCAGGAGCGGGCCTGGGGCTGTGCTTTGCTTGTGAAGTCTGTTGAGAGCCGAGATAAAACAAAAGCTTGTTGATAAACAGAGGTCTGTCTCCCCTGTTCCTGTGTCTGTCCCTGCTCCCCATTATCTTGATGGTGAGATAACAGCCCGTAATAGCAGGAGGTAGGGTTGTAGTCCAGACCCTGGCCGTACCTGGGAGCACAGCTGAGCACGCAGTGGGGGCAGGGGCCATCTGGAATGGTAGCATTTATGTCTTTACAGCCACAGGGGAGGTGGGACGTTTCCAAAGCCCGGGAGTTTGACTTATCTAACTCTGGGGGGCTTGATTCTCTAGAAGGCCATCTGGGGAAGCAACACTTGGTTTTTAATTTAAAATCTGACGGTCAAGTCCATTTTTGAGTTCCCAGATGATCTGAGAGTTGAGTTCCCAGATGATCTGAGAGGCTCTGACCCGCCTGCGGGTGGGGTTCCACGAGGTAATCTAACACCTAGTTACCAAAGGGTTTCATGTTCGCATGCATCCTGCTCTGGCTGTCCCCCTGAGGCCGACTGACGGCTTCTTGGGAGTTCACTGGTTTCATTCATTCGTTCTTGCTCCTGTGTCAAGTCCGAAGAGCTGTTTTGCCCTAGGGTTTGTTCCCGGACAGTAAGGGAAGGGTGGATTTCAACTCCAGCTTCCCTCTTGCAAAATGTGGAGTTTCTATCTTTTAGACTCAGGTCACCAAGCCCGAACTGGTGGCTCTCGTGTTTACTCATTTCTGTGTTGCTTTTTTTTTTTTACTTTTTAACTTGGGGTTAACAGGAACAAAAAAGGACTAAGCCCAGAAAGGACTGTGCTGTCAGTAAACTCGCCTTTCTGCCTTTGCCCCCTGGAGTTTAAATCTCCATCGCCCTTTCCCACCTTGCGGTTGGTCTGCTGAAGTTGGCAGGTCTCCTTCTCCAGTAGGCTCAGCGAGCTTCTGGGGCTCGAGAGGGCCTGGAAGAGCTGCTCTGCTCAGAAAGTGCCTGGGGACCTTGCCAGCCCCAGGGCAGCCTCCCAGCCAGCGCGGCCCCTCCCCCTCATTAATCAGTAACCCAGAGGGAAAAGCAAGAGATGCGTTCTTCCTATGATCTGGGTGCACAGTACAGTTCTTAAAAACAGATGGGCCCCATCTCCAGCTCAATGGGATCAGAGTCAAAGCCCCGCTGGGGATGTTTCCTAGGGAAGAGACCTGGCATTGAGGGGCTTGCAGAGATTCAGAAGCTGCCCTCGTCCCCCAGCCCAATGTTTGTCAGATGCCCAGGATGGGTTTGGAGAGGTTACAGTGGGAGGGAAAGTGCCCACTCTCCAGGTTTCCGTCCTCTGGGCTGAGGTTGGAGGCACAGCCACCAGCTGGCTGCATGGCCTTTGTGGAGCCATTTTTGTCCTGGACCTTAGTTTTTTCCTCTACAAAATAAGCCAGTGGACTTGGTTCTCACGCCCCTTGCAGCACCGAATGGCATCCTGTGATCTGTGATTTTTGGTTCTTGGATTGGAAGGTGTGTGAGAATGAAACCTCTGTTGCTGAGGTGGTGGGTAGCTCATGGGCTCTTCCTTTGGTGAAGAAAAAGACTGCCGTTCTTCAGGTTTTTTGTTTGCAGACTCTTTCAAGAACGAGTGAAAGCAGAAGGATCATTTCCCCCAGAAAAATGCATATGCATACCAATATTTGCAGGTATTTCCTGGGGTCCTTCCCCCAGCAGCCCCCACCGAGGAATCCACTGTACTCAAGAAGGCAGGGTGAACTGGAGAGGATTAGGAGAAGCCGAGCCTTTTCCCCCAGAAGTGGAATTGCCGGGCACGTGGTCATTCTGTGTTGGGTTTTTGGAGGCAGGGCCAATCCTGACTTGTGTGTCTGTATAGATGGATCACAGATCACTTGAGGCAACCAGGTGGGCTTGAGGCTGAGTTCTGGGGCAGGGGGGTGGGGGGTGGAGTGAGGGGTGCAGTGGAGGAGGAGGGGTGGCCTGGCTCTGCGGTTATCCCCGCCAGACTGGAACCCACATTTATGCGAGGCCCAGAGTCCTCTGAAATGTGGGGCACACAGCACAGAGCCACAGGGGGGCCTTGAGAAGGGTGGTCCAGAGTGGGGGGACTGGAGACTTAAGGGTGGGAGGGCCTGCGAGGAGTGGAGGGTGGGGGGCTCAGGCCCAGGAGGTATACTGGGTGCTTTGGGGGTGAAAGGGCTGAGATCGCTGAACAGTGAGTGTGCCAAAGCCAGGGAGATTAGATTACGGGGCAGACAGAAGTAATGATTAACTTTCCCTGTCTGCACACCGGCTCCTCTCTGTCGAACTGTTGTTTTTCCCTGCAAGTACAGTGCGGCCCTGGCCTGGCCCTGCTGTGGGGTTGTAAAGAAAGAAGGAATGAGGGCTGGGAGTGAGTGGGGGGCGGGGAGCCAGGGAGCTGGCCGGAGAGGAAGGCTTTTCCATCAGATCCAGCATTGGAATTTATTGGCCGGAATGCAGTAAATGTTCAAAATGCCATCCCGTCCAACAGTTTTCATAATTGTTATGGAACAAGGGGAGCTGGGGGAGGGGAGGGATGAAAAGGACTTTTGTTTCTCGCTGGATTTTTCCACATCTTCGGACGGTTTCTCTACCCTCTAGAAAAAAAAAAAATCGAGAGTTGAGCTGAAGGAGGGTGGGGGACGGGGTGGGGGCAGGGCCAGCATCTGGGGCTGGAATACCTTGCAGGGAGCCTAGAGGGTCACTGCGGGCTCCCCGGGCTTTATTAAATCGAGGACCACAGCAAAAGCAGCTCCAGCAGAGCCTCCAGACACGCAGAATCAGACCAAAGAACTGCCCTGCACCTCTGGGGGTTGCGTCCTTTCGGAAAATTGGCTTATTCTGCATCTGTGTTTAAGATTCTTGAATGTGTTAGCCAGCGAAACTTACAAGTGGTCTGCAACAAGAAGAAAATGCAGGGCTTTCTGGTGGTTTAAGAAGAGGTTCTTTATTTGTTGGGCTGCACACCCCCAGTTGAGAATCTTCCTGCGGAATTTGGGGGCGATTTCAGGACCCATTGCAGGTGGGGATGGGGGTGGGTGAGAGTTGTGGGGTATTCCCCTCCTTTTCATGTCTTCGTGGAAGTGGCCAGGATCCTCCCCCCAGGGGAGCAGGTCGGAGAGCAGGTGACAACCGTGCAGGTCTGGGGGGCTCTGTGTGTGCAAGTGTGTGAACCCCCTTTCTGAAGGGAGCTGCTGAGTTATGTGAGGAGGGGGGTGATGGTGGGGATGTGGGCGTTGCACCATGGGGTGGAAGAGACTTGAAATTCAGACTTGCAGGATAAGGCTGGATGCACACTAACCAACCGCCGGGGAGGCCCATTTACTGTAAATATTATGAATGGAGTTGGCCGGGCTGGGAGTCCACACCCTTCCTCTGAGGCCTCTGGGAGCCCAGCAGAGCTGGCCTCCTCAGAAGGCAGGCAGCCGGGTACACGCTATAATTTGCATGGCTGAAGGCTGGGGCACAGGAAGCCGAGTCAGCCGGCTGGCGAGACAGATGGGAGCTTTTGATATGTGTGGCTTCCCGCCCCTGCCCGGCGCTACCCTCAATTATATCCTCTGATGGCAAAACACTGCTCTTAGGAGGGACCCCTGGGCTGGGGGGCCTCTGACTTGGGCCATCTGAGGGGCTCTGGGGGGTGGGGCTGGGGCCCATCGTGGGGGAGCAAGGAAGTACATTTTACCTCTAGTAACGGATTACTCATCACAATTTTTAAGGCACAGTCACGAAATCTTCAAGACTAGCAGGATCTGCCAAGTGTGTAAGCTCGGGGAGTTTGCAGGAGGAAGGAGGGTGACGATGAGTGAGAAGCTTCAGGGCACCAAGCCCGGTGGGCATTGGAAATAAAATAGCAATACAGGCCACCCTCCCCTGAGGACTCACTTCTTCCTGGGGGCCAGGCGTGATGGGAGACAGGAAGAACACAAGTTTGTAACTCTTTGCAGTTAGGGGGAAAAAAAAATTGGATTAGAGATGGACCCAGCCAAATCTGACTCCCATCTCCTTTTCCTTCCAATTTTGTTTTGTTTTTGTTTTATTGTTGCAAATGAAATGCAAAAATGTGCCCCGCTCCTCAAAGTTATTTTCTTAACTCTCCGGAAGGTAGTAAAAATAAAGGGAACCAGTGTTGTTTAATACTGAATCTCCCCGAGTGGAGCCGGAGCCTAGCAGAGCCAAAAGGGGGCCCCTCACCCACCTTCCGGTTAGCTGTGGGCAGGTCACACTGCGACTCTTGACGGGGCAAAGCCACTTGACCAAGGTCACAGAGCAGCGGCTTATAGGCAAAGAAGTCTTTTCACTCCTGGCTTCTTGGTGCAAGGGAGCCGGACCCCACACTTGGGGACAGAGTAGGCATAGCAGTTCCAAAGTGGGCTCTGAAGGACACTTGTTTTCCCCTCTGGCGTTTGGAGAGGACTGGTGTGGCTTTAGAGGCCTGAGGTGGCTGCCCACCCACAGCTCACACAAGGCTGTATTCTGGCCTTGAACCCAGCTCTGCTCTTCAGCAGGTGATAGGTGTCTCCACCTGCCTCGTTCCCCCTCCATTAACATCAGGATGCTAACACCATGCAGCTTCACGGGGTCCCCTATCTGTGAGCCCCTTTCCAGTGGGTGTAAAGTGTCACCCTAGAACCCTTCTCCGATTTGGGGTGAGGTGGGGGTGGGGTGGGGTGCGGTCTGCATTTTCTGAGCACTTGGAGAGCCTCCGAGATGATACGCCCCCTAAAAGTTGAGAACCTTCAGTGTGGCTGCTGGCCAGGCCCCGACCTCTCACGGACTTCTAGCAAATTGTCATAACACCAGTGAAGCCACTACTGGGAGCTCCGTTTTAGGGAGCCTCTGTAGGCAGATTTGAAGGGAGATGTCTGACTCCATAGCTGGGAGATTGGGCCCAGGGATCTGAAGAAGCGCCCTGGCCTTTGAAGGAGAGCCGTTGGGACCCCCTGCCATCCCCAAGTCCAGCCACCTTGGTGGAGAACCTCATTGCCAAGCTCTGGGAAGGGAAAAAAAGAGAAATCCAACCTTTTTTTTCTGCCTTCTTCCAGCCAGAATTCATTCTTGATCCCTTTGATGCAAGAGCTTGGAGGGGTGGTGATGCGTCTCGTCTCAGCATTTGTTGGGTACCTGAGAGTTAACCTGAAGCATTTTGAATTGGTTTCAGCCCCCATGGGGAGCTTGTGCTAACCCCCAGAGCTGTCTTTGCTGCCCCTGGAGTCTAGGGGAGCAGCTCTGGCGTCATCTTTCGAGTTGCAGATGAAGCTGTAAACGTGGCCGATTAGAGCCACCCCAGAACCCAGACTGAGCTCAGATGGCGCAGTAAGCGCTTATGTATTTGTTTTAGTTTGGGGCCATTTGCTTCCCGAAAACTGAAAACCAGTGAGAAACTTTTCGTTAATTGTGTTGGGGGTGAGATTGGATGCGACGGGTTGGCACTATTATCTCAGTCCCTGTCCCTGGAGTGGGCTGGCTGCTCTCAGAACAGCCAGTTTCCTGCCCAGGGTGGGGACCCAGGCTGACGGGAGCTGTTAACCTTTGGGACGACTGCTCAGGGGGAGGACAGGATGAGGCAGCCCTCGGCGGCGCCGGGAGTCCCGAGGAGGGAGGACCCTGGACCTGAGAGGCGAGGCGTGGCCATGTTTGCATCCCAGGGTTGCCGGGTGTACTGCTGGGCCTGCATGGGTGCCCTCCCGTTGCCCTCCTCGGCCTGGGTTCCATCCCTAACCGCCGGGGAGGGTGGTGGCTCGAAGACCCATCCCACTGTTGGTAATGAGAATGTTGGATAAGAGAGGTTAGTTTCTTTATCATCCAAGTGCCTCTCAGAGAAGAGCATTCCAGCTCCCTGCGGCCCCTGGCAGTGGGCACGTAGGGCTCAGTGGGTGCCTGCTGCTGAGACTCTGTGCTATCTCGGTTTCCCAAGAGCATCCTTGTGAAAAGTCGGACCCCCGCCTCCCCCACCCCATCAGCACCCCTTCTGTGTGTGGATCCAGCTTGCATGCAGTGGCCTCACTTCAGATGTTCGCAGAATCCTCCTAGGTGCTTTGGAACAGCTCTGCCTCTCTGGCCTTATGGTCACCTTCCTAAACTGGAAACGACATGGTACCATCAAGGCCCTGACCTTGGCCTTTTCTCTGTCCCTCCAGTTTTTTCTTTTCTTCATCATCTCCTCACATCTTCAACTAAAAAAAAAAAATTCCCCTCTTACCTACAGTGTGGCCTTGAGGTCTGGTCACCCTGTGCCATTGCCATTCCAGGCATGAGATTCATTCATGAGCCTCTGGTCTTCTAGAAGGGTCTGGTCTGTTCATTCATGACCAGGGTAATTAAATAACTCTTTGTGCGAGGCAGGGAGCTCCTTGTTAAGTGGTCTTCCCTAATGCAAGTGCAAACACGAGGCAAAGTCCTTCCCCTTCTCCACACCGCCTCCCTCCTTTTCCTCTTAAAGGGTAGATTTTTATGCTTTAAGGGAAATTGGGAAGTGGAGGGGGGAACAACCTTAAAGGAATTTTAGGCCGATTCAGCACTTTTCTGGGGTTGCTCCAAAAATTCCCTGCACTGTAATAAAAAGAAAAAATTGTGAGCAGGCATCTGATTAGTTCGCTTTTTACAACACAGCTTTTCTTTTGGATGCTTTAAAAGGCACAAATACGGTTTTAAGACAAGCCCCTGTACAGTTTTCTGAGAAGGGAGAAGTTGTTGAAAATACCGGAAAAGGTTATAAAAGCTGAGGGAAATTAACAAGGGATGGAGAGTTGTGCCTTTGGAGGTTAAGTATCAGCCCCCAGGATACGAAGACCCTTCCTCGGTCCTTCTAACGAGGTGGGGGGACTTGTTTTTCTGTGCACGGCCCTCCTGGCTCCTCACCTCGAAACCTGGGAAGCCCCAGGAGCTGTCTGCACAGACCTTTGTGGGGAGACGCTTGTGGGCTGCGGGCCTGGTTCAGGGAACTGTGTTTCTCTGAAGATGCTGCTGAGGGCTTCCCAGAAATGTGCCCAGACGCCAGGAGTCGAATCCGAAGTGGCAATTTGGGGCATTGCACTGCGCCCCTCGACGTGTGCTGCGTCCCCTCTGGCGAAGGGTTTGCGTGAGAGCCTGTTTTTGTGCTCAGAGCTAGAGTTCAGGAGCAGCAAGGAGAAGAGGTATCAGGGTACCAGGGGACTGCAAGGTGACATGGGAGGGTTGGTGAGGGTCCTCCTACCCCCCACTTAGGGCACTTTCTGTGGGCTTTCGGGGGGCCTTGTTCACATCCAGGGACACCTGCACGCTGCCGTTTCTCTGGGCTGGGCCATTCACCTCCACAGAAAGAAGCTCTTTGCAGGGGATGTCTGGAAGCAAATTGCTGGGTGGACTGGCGGGCTGCACAGATGAAAGAGAAACCCACCAGAATGCACCCCCCCCCCCCCCCCCCCGCCGCCTACTGTCCATACATCAGGCCCCAGCCCCCAACCAACTTCCCCTGCCGCCCTGAGGCCCAGCAGGCAGATGAGGCCCCCACCCAGCTTCTCCTGGCCCCGGGGGGCCTGGTACAGGGGTCACTTGATCTTCAGCCCCCTGTCCTCCTCTTACTCCTCCCCCCGCCCCCCACAAGCCCTCTGCTGGAGAGGGTGCCAGGTTTCAGGGGAGCCACGCCAAGGGTCTCCTCAGCCTCCCTCCCAGCAACTCCTTCCTTTCCAGGCCAGTTTGTTGTCCCCAGTTGGGATAATAGCACTTCTTTCGGTTTGAAACACTCTCCCAGCTGCGACAAGCAGGAGGGGAGGGCAAGCGCCCCGGGCCTTGCAGAGGAGTGCCTTCTCCTCCCCAGCAAACTTGGACGCCAGAGCGCTTTTATTTACGTGGCTGTTCTGGGGCTTTGGTGTAGCAGCCGTCAGAGCCCAGCTCCCTCGGCAAGAGGGTTCAAAGATTGCCAGCGCTCACGAGTTTATTAGCAGTTGATGGATACTTTGCAGAAACAAGTTAATGCCTGATGACTCACCTTCTGCTCCGAGCCCTTGTCCCTCTCTTGTTTTTCCATATGTTCCCGTGTGTGTGCACGCAAACACACACTCAAAACACACAGTTGAAACGCACTCACATTCAGGCACATAGCCTCTCTCGTGCTTGTAGTTCAGAAAGGCCAGTGAGGGTGGGAGCGGACGGGCCAGGTTTCTGGTGTTGATTTCAGGGGTGGGGGTTGCAGGGAGGCTGGACCCTTAGTCTCCCCATTTTGTGTGGCTGGGGGGGCAGGCCTTTGAGAAGGCTGGGTGGGGTATCTTGGGGACCTCTGCTCAGGCTGTCCCAGGGGGTCACCAAACACATTTGTACAGACTTATTCACGGGACAGCATGCAAGGCAGGCTGCTGCTTTAACAAAAAAAAAGGTAATGGAGCTGACTGGTTCCCAGGTCCTGACATGCCTGTGAACGTTGGAGGCAGTTGATGTACTGAGCTGCGCTGGTTACCCAGCCTGCCGGGCAGCAGGACACGGGCCCCATCCCTGCTCCAGCCCTGGCCTCTGTCCTGATACCCCGGCATCACCCAGGTGCTAAAACCCAGGGGTTCCACAATCAAAGAGGCCCAAACCAATCCAGAGATGTCTCACACCACCCCCAACCTTGGTGTCCCAAGCCCCCCACCCCAGTAAGTGAGAGGCGAGGACTGCAGGGAGGGCGGGAGGAGGAGGCCGCCTGCCCGGCCTTTCCCCGTTTTTGTTAACAAATACAAGACTTCCGGTCTCCGCCCTGCCACCACAAACCACAGCGTTCCTGCAGCCTGGCCGGGCTGGGGGAGATTTATGGTTCCCAGTCTGAGGCCTGCCCCGCCGGCTCCAGCTTAAGGAGGAAGGAGGAGTTGGAATGCCAGCCGCTGGAGGCCCCCCTTCCCTTCCATGGATCCCCCTTTTAAAGACACCCACCCCTACCCCCAACGCCTGTTCAGGAAAAATCACCTTGCCTGAATCACCCCAGTCTCCCCTGCTGCCTGTGGGTAGAAGCACCGTCTAGGAAGGCAGGGGTGGGGCCTCCATGGGAGGAGGGGGATGGGAGGGGGCAGGGCACAGGGTTGGGTTGCTTCTCGGGAGGGAGGGGGAAGGGGGTGATGCCGGCAAGAAGGGCCTGCAAGCGTGGCCGAACCCACTGTAGACGTGCTGTCTTCTGTCTGGGCTGTGACACCAGGGTGCATGCTGTGATTTGGCGTGGAGACGTGAACTCAGCCTTTGTGTACAGATCTGCTGCTGATGGACACTCTGAGAGTTGCTTTTCTATTAAGAAGCTAGGGTTTTTTTTTGTTTTGTTTTTTTACCCCAAACCACCTCCATTAAAGTTTTTCCTGACAGTGGTCCCTTATGACCAAGGCACTGATCTGAGAACCGGGTGACAAGCTCAGAGACTGTCTAGCAGGTGTTCCTGGCGTCCAAGTCTGGCTCTTTCATCCCTGGAGCCTGAGGAAAAAAAAGCTTTCTGAGTCCAGGTTTTCTCACAAGGATGACTTGAGGCTGGAGCCACTGGCCTTCAAGGTTCCATCCCGTTTAAAAGAACTGAAATTCTAGCCCTAAAACCAGGGCCAGTCAACTTACTGAGTGATCTTGGCTTCTGAGCTCTGCAAGGATGGGGCTTTACCTTTGGCCAGGTGGGCACATGTCCTGTGTTCTTGATAGAGTCGGGGAGGTGGGGGGAATGGAGGGAAGAGACTCCCCAGAGAGCCCCGCGCCTAGAGGCAAGGCTCTTCCATCACGGGGTCGAGCTTTCCAGACTCCCCGTAGGAGGACTGTCCAGCCTGCATCACAGCCAGCCACCTCATACCTCCTTCTGTCTTGCATCGAGAGACAGACCAATCGTGGAGGTGTATGTATGTGTGTGTCTTGGTTTGGGGAGGAAAATGAGAAGGCCAGTTTCCATCACCATTGATCATGTCCGCCTTTTGTTTTCCAGATTCCCAACTTCTTCTGGAGCCTGGGGATCGGTCACACTGGTGCGTGGTGGCATACTGGGAGGAGAAGACGAGAGTGGGGAGGCTCTACTGTGTCCAGGAGCCCTCCCTGGACATCTTCTATGATCTACCTCAGGGGAATGGCTTTTGCCTCGGACAGCTCAATTCGGACAACAAGAGTCAGCTGGTGCAGAAAGTACGGAGCAAAATCGGCTGTGGCATCCAGCTCACGCGGGAAGTGGACGGCGTGTGGGTGTACAACCGCAGCAGTTACCCCATCTTCATCAAGTCGGCCACACTGGACAACCCGGACTCCAGGACGCTGTTGGTACACAAAGTGTTCCCCGGTTTCTCCATCAAGGCTTTTGACTACGAGAAGGCGTACAGCCTGCAGCGGCCCAACGACCACGAGTTCATGCAGCAGCCGTGGACTGGCTTCACCGTGCAGATCAGCTTCGTGAAGGGCTGGGGCCAGTGCTACACTCGCCAGTTCATCAGCAGCTGCCCGTGCTGGCTGGAGGTCATCTTCAACAGCCGGTAGCCACGTGGGGAGAGGGCAAGCGGGAGCCGAGCGGGCCCAGTCCAAACTACTTTGCTGCTAATATTTCCCTCCTGAGTGCTTGCTTTTCATGCAAACTCTTTGGTCATTATTTCCCCCCCACCGCCCACCCTCCTTCTTCTCGTCGTCCTTGTTTATGTTCTGTTTTGTTCTTTGAGAAATAGCTTATGAAAAGAATTCTTGGGGTTTGGAGGGGCGGAGAGTGGTATGGTTGGCAGAACAGTGCGATACGAAAAAGAGGAAGCAAAAAAATCAGTACCACCAAACACTGCGTAAGTGGGGAGCAGGCCCCACCCTTGGTGTCATCACTGCCCTTGTCAGGGGTGTGTGTGTGTGTGTGTGTGTGCGCGCATCAGTGCGTGCATGCGTGTGTGTAGACGAGGGAAAGTGGTGTGCTCTGTTTCCTATGCATGTTGCCTGCTGAGAGGTTTGTGTCTCCCTTGCCCTTTGGACACGCTCAGTGGGGCAGCGGGTGTCCCAGCAGAAGGCTCTGTCCCCAGAGCCTGGGGAAGCCCCCACCCCGCCTCGCCCCTTCTCGGACATTGGCCTGTCCGAAGGCTTCTCTGAAGCCACCCCGCCAGAGGCCGGACCAGAACCCGTTTCCCCGTGCTGCCTCACTCCCCTCTGGCCACCCCGCTGCCATCGTCACAGCTGTCTGTCTTGGCCATCTGCTCCTGGACATCTCTGAGATGGGCTTCCCAAGGGTTGCCGGGGCAGCCCCGTCACAGTATTGCTCACCAAGCGCCCTCTCAGTCCCCTCCACCTCTCCCCTGCCCTGGTTACATCAGGTTTTTCCTGGACTCACAAAGCCAGCTCAGCACTTTCCTCCCCTCCGCAGCCTGTGTGTTGAGCTCTGCTGTTAGACCAGCGAGGGGAGCAGCCCTCCACCCCCCACCCCCCACCCCTTCCCACCAAGAAGGATTCGGTCCATCTTAACCCAAGGTACCATCCTGAGCTGACACCTAACCCTATCATTTCTTCTACAACTCATACACTCGTATGATACGTTGACACTGCTCTTAGCTCAATGAGCATGTTTAGACTTTAACATAAGCTATTTTTCTAACTACAAAGGTTTAAATGAACAAGAGAAGCATTCTCATTGGAAATTTAGCATTGTAGTGCTTTGAGAGAGAAAGGACTCCTGAAAAAAAAAAAACAAAACCTGAGATTTATTAAAGAAAAAATGTATTTTATGTTATATATAAATATATTATTACTTGTAAATATAAAGACGTTTTATAAGCATCATTATTTATGTATTGTGCAATGTGTATAAACAAAATAAAGAAAAGATGCACTTTGCTTTAATATAAATGCAAATAACAAATGCCAAATTAAAAAAGATAAACACAAGATTGGTGTTTTTTTCTATGGGTGTTATCACCTGGCTGAATGTTTTTCTAAAGGAGTTTATGTTCCATTAAACAATTTTTAAAATGTATACTTGATTCCATGTTGTCCTCCAGCTCCTTTTTCTTCTGACGAGAGGAGGGTGGGATGCAGCCATCAGAATCCAGGACACTTGGGGGTCTCCCAGAGCTTGGTGGGGGAGGAAGCTGGGTCGGGGGAACCAGAGAAGGGAGAGACATCCAAAACCGCTTGGTCTTCCTCAGATCCTTAGGCAGGTGTCCTCAATTTGTAACGGGCAACCTTGGGGACCCCTCAGTTGCAAGGGCAGCTGATTTTTTAAAGCCTGAAGAGTTGAGAAAAGGGGATGTCATGTCAGATGACAGGGAGGCGGTTGCCCTGAGAGAGGTAAAGCCCCAAGCACTTGGGCCCCTTGCTTCCTACTTGTTAACTTCTCGATTCACATTAAATCCCGAAACTAGTGCAAGTTTCCCAGAGGAAAGTCACTGCCACCCTGGGTTCCAGGACAGATTCCCTGAGGGCTGAAGCCCTGGGGTTGAGATGAGGCGGGGGCTGAATGTTGGTGGGTGGAGGTCTCCCCAAGGTCTGCCAAGTCCTGTACTGGGCACTTGGGGAGCTGGAGTTGGCCGGAAGGAGTGCCAGTCCCACTCTGCCTCTGCAAACACTCTTCCAGATCTCTAATCCCTCGGCCCAGACCAGCTTAGCCATAGTGGCATCTGCTGGTCAACTGCCCCTTCGGGACTGCCCCCTGGATTTCCACTGCTTGATCTAAGCCACATTTTAGGTCTCTCGCACAAGAAATAGTCCAAATCAGGCACCAAACGAGGCTGTTTTCGTGTCTCTGAGACTCTTGAACCTTAAGATTTTGGATATTGCAAACTGATACAGTTTCAGAAAAAAAGTTTTTGGAGGGCCAAAATAGGATGGCCAAGTTTTCCTTTTGCCAAATGACACAAAGCATTACAGCCTACTGGCACCGCTACTTTAATTCAAGGGAATTCTACAATTGTGTAGCGAGAAGTGTGTGTGTGTGTGTGTGTGTGTGTGTGTGTGTGTGTGTGCGCACGCGCGCGCGTGCTTAGTAGCTCAGACACGTCAGATTCTTTGCGACCACCAGGCTCTTCTGTCCATGGGATTCTCCAAGCAAGAATACCGGAGTGGGTAGCCAGTCCCTTCTCCAGGGGATCTTTCCGACCCAAGGATCGAACCCAGGTCTCCTGCATTGCAAGCAGATTCTTTACCCTCTGAGCCACCAGGGAAGCCAAATGGTCATCTGGGCCAGCTTGTTCCATGAGGTGATGGGGAACTCACCACCACTTGAGGCAGCTCTTTATCAGTTGAACTGAAACCTGCCTCCGTTTATTCTCGTTCTGCAACCTGGAATAAGTGTAAAATCCCATGTCTGGAAAACACCCAAGGAGGGCTCTAATTAACTCCCGGGTGGTAGTGGTGGAGGAGGGGTGGGGTGGAAGGTGTTACATTAGGGAGCTGTCAAAGGCATTTTTGTTTGCTCTTAACTTGCATCAGCATGCCAGGAAGCTCTTTAATAATAATAATAGCTACCATTTATTGAATGCTTAGCTGGTTGCCAGCCATGATGTTAAGCATTTAAGAGAATTATTTAATCCTCACTAGGACCCCCTGCAAAACTGAAGGCTCTGAGAGGTTAAAAGACGCCCAAGGTCACCTGGTGAGGAAGTGCTTGGGGCGGGGGTCAGGGCCCAACTCTGGCCCTACTTTTTAGTCCATACTCTGTAGAGATGTTATTTGGGGTGCCTCAAAGCAGGCGGAGGTGGGCCCCTTGCTGCGGGCCAGGCAAGCTGCATGGTCAGGGCCTCTGGGTCCAGAGGAAAGAGCTGTGGCATCACCTTCACGCCCTCCTCTGTCACCTGGACTTGACTTTCAGCCCATCAGGCTGGAACTGGACTGCTGGCAAGTGGACCCCCGTGGGATTGCTGACTCTGAGTCAGGGAAAGAGGGGTACTTAGGGGAGACCCCATAAGTGCCCCATAGTGCTTCGTTTCTAGTACGAAGCACTGAGCGGCTGTCACCAGAACCAGCCCCTGGGCACCTGCCGTGTGCCAGGATGTTCAGGGGGCACGTGGCCTTGATGGGGCTGGAGGACAAGACGCCTGCACCTGAGGGTGGTCAGCAACACGGGCGGAATGTGTTGAGCGAGGAGCTAGGACCTCCAGCCCAGATGGAGTTCAGATTCTTGGAGGGAAGGACCAGACCAGACGTTCCCTAGAAGGAACGTTTTCCTGCCGCCTGATTCTCCTTCCTTTCTCAGCCCACCAGTCAGATTTGGGGTGCATCACAGGTCTGCCCTCTGCTCTCTTCTCAGGCCACATCCTGTCCCGAGGTGGCAACACCACTCAGGTACCTTCATCTCCCCCAACCTGCGAGGCCTCAGCTGCCCACTCCCATCATGAAGAAACAAACCAGATCCTGTCCTCCCTGCCTCAGTCCGTCCATGGTTAGAAGATGCAAACCTTTCTCACGTATGTTCCCTTGCTCTGTCCCCACTAGCACGATTTAGTTCAGGGCTGTCTAGAGTCTCCTTGGCCTTTCTTCCTCTGCTCCAAGTTCCCCTTCAGCGTCTGCCCCACCAATCTCGTGCTTTAACCCCTCAACACACACACACACCCTCGGTCTTGGTACCCGCATGCAGGGTAACTTGCAGTTCCTCAAATACACCTTACTTGCGTGTTTCTAAGCAAGAGCTTTCCAGTTCATTCTTCAATTGACTTCTTATCCTTCAAGATGCAACTCAAACTAAACCTCCTTCAGGAAAACTCTCCCTTAAAAATTTCTGCTCTAAAGAGACATCAGTGGTATAGGAGCCTCTCTTCCCTATTGAACAGTAAGTTTTTGTCACTCTGGGATCTCAGTTAGGGCCCCTTTTAGGATCCAGTGCCCTAAAAATTTCTGGTATGGTGTTCAGACAGGGCTTGTCCCAACGAGGGAGGGAGAGGCAGAATTGTGGGCTCAGCTTGGAATGGAAATAATAATACCCAGCACTGACTGTGTTCTGATTATGCGTTAAATAGTGTCCCAGGCATTTTACATTGGTATCGTCCCTTATAATTCTTACAGTCATCCTAAAAGGAGCTACATTATCATGAAGCCCTGTTCGACATGAAGAAATGGAGGTTAGAGAACTGCCCAGGTCCCCCAGGTGGTAAGTGATGGTGTCAGCTTTCATCACTTCTATGCTGTCTCATCTCCATGGGCAGGCTTGGGTCAAGAGTGATGGAATAGGGCTGATATTTTTTTTCTAAAACGAGGTCCAGTTGAAAGGACCAGGCTGATCTAATTGCTGAGCACCTGAGTTCTGTACCGGTACAGATCAGTGTTCACCAAGGGTCTTCCCAGTGCGTGCCCTGCCAGGGCCCCACTGTGGCAACCCAGAAGCAGACGTTGGCCAAGCTCTGGAAGAGGCGGCCCTCCCACAGGTGAGTGACTTGCCCAGGACACCCACATATACAGTCTGGGGGTAGGGAAGGATGGAACTTCACCCAGGCTCACAGCAAGCAGACTTCCTGATGGTGAGGCCCCACCCTCAGCCTCCAGAGGATCTTTCTCTCCGCCTGCGTGTTGTCAAAGCAGCTGCCCTGGAAGCACGGCTCTAGACAGTGACCGCACGAGTGCCGGGGCAGGTGGGTGTGGGGTCTGACTCATGGGATGTGACTCAGGGTCCTGGGTGTTGGAGTCAGAGAGACCGTGGCGGGGGTGCTCACTTGGGTAAGTCACTTAATCTCTCTGAACCCCAGTTTCTGAAACATCAAATGGGCATTATACCTGCCTCATGGGACTGGGGGGGCAGTGGGGAATTAGTAAGGAAATGCATTGAAGAGCCAGCCATCGGGTGGTTACACTGAACCAGGTGGGGTTGCTACTATCTGATGGTTTAGACCTCCCCAAAATGGCAATTTCATATCATTTAATCTACTGGATGCTCAATTCAAAGCAGTGGCAGTTAGGAGTCCCCAACCTTCTTTTTCCCTAGGAGCTACAGGCAGGGGCTGTGCAACCAGAGGGCTGAGAAAAGGCAGCGGGGGTGATCAATACTGAGGCCATTCCCTGCTCCTCAGGGTGCCAGCGAACTGCCAAGTCCAGGTCAGAGCAGGCAGTGAGGGCCGGTAGGAGCCCAGGGAGGGGGCCTGGGGTGCCCCAGGCTCCAGAGAAGGGGGCGTGGGCCCATTGATCTGAGCAGCCCGCATTGCCCTGGGTTTCCTGGAGCTGGAGCAGCAGGCTTGAGTTGCCAACTCAGCAGTTTTCCCAACCAGAAGCGCCCCCCTCTCTCTTTCTGAAAGTAATGATTTTCTAAAAATGGATTCCCTCCCCTCCCCCCCAGCTGCAATTAATCCAGTGAATGTGAAGTAGCCGCTGGAGGAGGCCCTCGTGAGTTCAGACCAGCACAAGCGCTTTGATTCAGGAACGACTCATGGCTAGGGACGAGGGGAGGGAGAGGGCGCATGTCCCGGGTACCAGATTGGGCTCACTCTGGGGTTTGTCTAGTGCCCTTTGGAGCCTCAGAGATAAGAGCTGCGGGCCTCTTTCTAGGGAGACTGTGTGAGGAGACTTCCTCGGGATTTGAGAGTGGAAGAATCTCAGTCCCAGGCTCCGAGGTCATCCCATAGACACGCATGCCCGCCCCAGGCCAGCCAGACGAAGTTGATAAATAAACCTGGGCACTTGTCTGGAGCTGCCTTTAAAAAAAAAAGAATTAAGTTGAAGTATTGCAAAGAGTTGGACATGACTGAGTGAGCGACTTTCACACACACACACACACACAGTTGATTTATAATATTGTGTTCATTTCTGCTGTACAGCAAAGTGATTAAGTCATACACATATACACATCCTTTTAAAAATATTATTTTCAGTAGGAGCTGCCTTTTTAAGGAGCTTGGGGGGAGAAAGAATGTGATTGTCTTAAGACAAGCCCGAGTGTGTTATGTAGAACAATGCAAACGACAAGACACTGGGAGGATGTGTCTTTGTTCCCAGTGTGCTTTTAGCATGGGTCCAGGCCTGCGTGGGCACTTCAGTGGAGAAGGATAAGACGGAATTTATGCCCTGGATTTACAGGTGGGACACAAAGACCCTGGAGGTAGAAACAGAATGTGTCTCTTAGGGCTGCACTGAACTAAAAGAAAATACAGCTGATCTGTAGACAGAGATATTACATTTGTTCTCAACAGTGCAGAGATCCCTTTCACACACATTCTCTTAAGAGAGTCCAGATGGGACCTTCTGGAAGAAGGAACAGAGGTTGGACTTGAGACACCCAGCCAAGAAGTAGCAAGAACACACCTGGCAGTCCTCCTGAAGTCTCTCCCAGGGCTTTTCCCCACCCCCCGAACATGGCACTTGCCTGCTCTGTGCAATACCCCTTTAAAACTCCTTTCACTCCATCAGCCTTCGTGGTCCTGGTATCAATAAGTGGTTGTGGCAGAGACATTCCATTCTCAGACATTTTCTCCGTACCCCTGTGGCCCCCATTTCCCAGCCTCCCTTGCAGTTTGTCTGTGGCCATGTGACTAGTTCTGGCCAATGAGCCTCAAGGGGAGGTACCCCGTGCCCACTCTGGGCTAAAGCCCTGAAGAACTAGTGAGTGGTGATCCAGCGTCTCTCTCTCTCTCTCTCCCTCTGTCACCTGGAAGAGGGAGGCATGAGATGAAATCACTGGATCCCTGAATCACTGGCCTGGAAGCCGCTGCGCCTGCAACAGGCTGTGTGAAGGTACTTTTTTGTGTCTCTGACTGAGATTGAGCGGCTTGCCATCCAAATGAACCCATGGCCCATTCCACCCACGCAGACACTGCACCCAACCTGTCTTGCTTTCCTCTTTTCGTGGAGATTCGTCCTGTATCTCTAACAGCACTGGAGTTCCTTGAGGTCAGGCAGCAGCTTACATTCTTACTTGAATCACATCTTTTATCACCCCAAGCCCAGGTTTGGGTGCATAGTAGGTGCTTAGTAATTGCTATGATTGATATGAACTGAGGGGCTTTCCCCACTCGTGTCCCTGGAGGGATTGCTGGTTGCCCTCCAAGGGCACAGTCTCCCCAGGCTCTCCAAAGCTGCATGGAAATTCCCCCTTGCTCACCCTTAACCTCCTAAAACCAGCTGGAAGCCCCTCCCCACCCTCCTCCTCAAACCACTCATCTCCACAGGAGCAAGAAACAGTTCTAGCTCAGGCCACTGTCAGTGTAGATCCTTCCAAGGCCAGAGCCTCCTGGGCTCCCTCACTCAGCCAAGAAGACAGAAATTTCCAGAGCTCAGCTGAATGCATCAGAGAGCATTCCCAGCACACAGTTCCTCAGCCCTAGTCTGCATTATCTGTGCTGTGTGAATTACATGTCTGGGGCTTCCTTGGTAGCCCAGATGGTAAAAGATCTGCCTGCAATGCAGGAGACACGGGTTTGATCCCTGGGTCAGGAAGATCCCCTGGAGAAGGAAATGACTACCCACTCCAGTATTCTTGCCTGGAGAATCCCATGGACAGAGGAGCCTAGAAAGCTACAGTCCATGGGGTCCCAAAGAATTGGACATGACTGAGTGACTAACGCTTTCAATTTCACTTGTCATTTACATATTTAACATTTTGTTATCTATCTGTTAGTTTGGTTGTTGTCTGACTCCCTTGGCAGACTGTAAGCTCTGTCCTGCCACATCCCCAGTGTCCAGTACAGTACCTTGGACATAGTAGGCACTTCACAAATGTTCCTTGGATGAATCAGTGTGGAATGATTAGTCAACTTTCCAAATGAAATACATTCGAGTTTCAGATGAATTCAGTTTTCCCCCAAGAAAAGTAGGTTTGTACTGTACTTGCGTCATAATATTTGTGAAAAGAAAGAGTACATTCTTATATTTTTTCCCAAAAAGGTATATGCAAAACTTTTGCCTCTTGGGGACTTCCCTGGTGGTCCAGTGGTTAAGAATCTGCCTGCCACTGCAGGCAGGCAATGCAACTGTTTCGTCAGGAGTCTGGGAAGATTCCACATGCCACGGGGCAGCTCAGCCCAGGCACCCCAACTACTGAAGCCCTCACGCCCTGGAGCCTGTGCTCTGCAACAAGAAAAGCCACCGTAATGAGAAGCCCAAGGACCACAACTAGAAAAACCTACGAGCAGCAACGAAGACCCAGTGCAGTCATAAATAAATAAAAACTCTGCCTCTTCGGTAATGGTAACAGCTGCCACCACAACCATAATAATAACAGCAGCCTGTATATAGAGTTTTTGTACCAGGCACTCTGAGCAGAGCGCTTGGTGTTGTCTCTAAGGTTGTCATTAGCCCATTTTACAGGTGAGGAAATGGAGAACCAGGGAGGAATAGGGCAGGAATCCCTGTCTGCTTAACTCCACAGTTCTTGTTCTGAGTCCTGAGCCCCCATGGGAGGCTGCAACTTTGAAAGAGCAGTTTTTCTGGTTTCTTTCCTTGAGGTTAAGATACATCCTGAGGCCAAGGTTCTGCAACTGGAGACTCCAGGGGTATCTCTCCCAGGAGACCTGCTATGTAGTCAGGCTGTCCCATCCCATCAGGGTCTGGAATCTTTGCTGCGTCAAGGCCCCATGTCATCAGCACCAGATCTTCTAATGACACACTGCAGCCTGGGAAATTACACTGCCCAGGAGACTTGTCCCAGAGGCCTTGCTCAGGGTAATTCCAGAGCAGGAGAGAATGCTGGGAATAACAAGAAAAACAGAGTCAGGCTGCCAGCCTTAGGTAATGGAATGGTGTGTTGTGGCCATGGAGCATGGGGGATGGAGAATTTTATTTTCTAAAACAGATTTTTCTCCCTAAATTTTAAAAATACTGAAAAATGCAAAATCAAAAGTAAAAATGATACTCAGTCTTATCATTTAAAATTATGCCTTTCAATGCCACTCCCCAGAAATGATGACTGTTACAGGAGGCTTTGATTCATCTCCTTCTGAAGTTGGCCTCTGCTTCTACATATGCACATGGACAATTTTCATGAATGGAGTCAAGTTTTGCATATTGGCCTGCAAGCTGCTTCTGTCACTTAATGATGCGTCAGATATTTCTTGCTTGACTAGTATAGGAGCTGAACTTAGAGGATGCTAATATTCATTTAAAAGGTGAGTACCACTTGACACAGAACCGGAGTGAAGGTATGGAGCAACTGGAACTCTCTTCTGAGGATGGTGGGGATAACAAACAATTGGTTTAACCATTTTTGGAAAACTGCTTGCCACTGTCTACTAAAGCTAATCGTACCCGCATCAGAAATGCATACACACATTCACCAAAAGGCCTGGGCAAGAACATTCCCAGCAGCACTATTCAAATAGCCGCAATTCAAAAGTCCATCAAAAATAGAGTGAGTTTTTAAAAATGTGATTTATTTATACAGTGGACGTCATATACCAATGGAAAGGAAAGAACCATAACTGCACACAAGAGCAAATCTCACAGGTGTGGTGCTCAGCTAAGAAGCCAGACACACAAAACCCATACGGCATGATTCCATTTGTATAAAGCTCAATGTCAGGCCAAATGAGTCTATGGTTTTAGACGTCAGGAAGGGGCACAAGAGGAACTTCTGGGGGCTAAAGTGCTGTTTCTTAATCTTAGTCTACTGGCTATTTACATGGGATGTTCCATTTGTCAGAATTCACTGAGCTGTGCGCTTACACTGAAGATCTGTGTACTTTTCTGTATGTGTCATACTTCAGTTAGAGTCTATTTTCTAAAGAGAGGCTCAATGGCATTCAGTCCCTTCCCCTGAAATCAGTCCTGTTTCCCCTAGGTTTGCCCCTTTCTCTCTCTCTTCCAGAACCTTCGGAGCGCACACAGCAGGTGTGGCATATTGCCATCGGTCCTGTGGGGCAGAGAGAGGAAAAGTCGACCTTCAGGTCCTGGAAGCCCTGGTGGGACCCAGTGGCCAGCCTTGGGAGAGCACTCAGGCCGCACCGCCCCCCAGGCTTGCTCCGAAGGTCAGTGGGTAGCAGGGGGAGGAGGAAGCGGAGGAGGGAGAGCTGTGGGAGGAGGAAAAGGGGTTACTGTCCTCGTGACTGTTTTGGGGTCTGACAAAGAGCCTTGTGGCTTGGCAGCATCCTGAGTGCTGGAATTTCTGGGGTCCAAGGTATCATCACAACAAGGTAACTACTTCTACTACTGTTATCATTACAAACAGTAGCTAACACTTCTTGAGCACTTAAAAAGTGCCAAGTGCTTTATATACGTCTCTCCTTTCAATCCCCTCCTTTTTTTTTTCCCATGCCACGTGGCATGTGAAGTCTTGGTTCCCTGACCAGGGGTCAAACTCATGCCCTCTGCAGAGGAAGCACGGCGTCTTAACCCCTGAACCACCAGGAAAGCCCCCCTTTTAATCCTTTCAGTGTAGAGTTATGTGTACCCCATGTACATGTGAGAGGCTCACATATGTGCAGTTAGGCCCCTGACTACGATATTCCCCCAAGCTCTGCCTAGTTTGGACTCCCTAGTGGTTCATTTGGGGGCCTGCGTGGTGCCAGGCTCTGTTGGATCCTGAAATATACAAATTGGTGTGGTACATTCTCTGCACTGTCTCAGCAGGTTAGTAATCAATCGCCTGCTTATTCAAACCAGTGTTCATTGTTCTATGTCATATTTTAAGGTGCTCCAAATAGGTAAATGTGTAAATAAAATTTCATTTGTTTTGCTGCTCAGCAAAACTTGGCAAGTTAGGTTCACTAAAATTCAGACTAAATTAACAAAAAGGAAAAAGAGCTTTAAAAATTATCTTTGGTTCCACCATTACATTGAACCTGTTGACATCTGAGCACACGACTTTTTACAGAATACATTCACATGTGACCACCATAGAGTAGGTACTCAAAGAAAAGTTAAATTGTTATAAAATAACATATTGTTTTGTAAACTGTACCCTCCTTCACACACTTGATAATTAATGAGATCATGTTCCAGGTCCATGAATGCACAGCTATTTCTAATGTCTTTTTTCACCATTAGAGGGTGAGGTGGTGTGTGTATCAATTTTTTTCCGTATATTTTGCATTTCTTTTGTGAATTGCTTAATTGTATCTTTGGCCTGTTTTTCCTTTGGTTTGTTATTCTTTGTGGCCACTTATTTTTTAAGGAATTAAAAACTTTTTTTCAAGTTTATGCACAAAATTTTTAAAGTCAAAGATAATTGAAAGTTTTACAATGAAATATAGCAGTCCCTCATCCTTTCTTTCTTCCTGTGAGTTTCCCAGAAATAGCCCTTTCAACTCTTCCAGCTGTTTCTTTTGTTATTTATCACCATATCTCTTTTTTATTTTAGTTTTTAAAAGTATTTTATTCATTTAAAATGTAAAAATAATTTATATTCATTATCAAATATTCAAAAGCTACAAAAGTATGTTAAGAAAAATGTTAAAGCCCTTTACAGCATTTCAGTGCTAATTTTCAGGGGTAAATTACATTACCACTATGATTTTATAACCACATCTAAATAATATTATGATATTTCTTGATGCATTAATTTCAAATATTATTTGTTAACTTTCTACTAACTTTCTCGGTAGAGATGACTGTCTTGACTACTTGTCTTCTCATCAGTAGTCAATACTTACACTGTTGGAGCTATGCCTGTCTTGTTCACAGCGATGGAGGGAGGGCACTATGGTTGCCTTTCTTTCCTTACACCCCTCTGGTATTCTTGGAGTTAGGCTTTGCCTAGATTCTTTTCATTGGTTTAGACTTCACTGTGGTTCTTGCTGTTGCTTTCCACGCTCTTCAGGCACTTCTTAGTGTACTTCGAGCCCTTCAAGACTTTTCCTCAAGGTCAAAAGTATCAGACAATTTGCCAGCACAATGTTTTTTCCCCTCAAGTCTCCATCCTTCTGCTCTGTCTGGACAGGTTGCCTTATGGACCTGATGGATGCATAGCAGTCATCCCGAATCATCTGTCCACCTCTGTGTTGGCTTGAGTCTCTTGTTCCCGGATCCCATGAGGGCACCTCCCTTGATTGAGTCCCTCATTTGGGTGCCAGTTATCTTTGAAAACTGTACCATGCTTTCTTTCTTTCCTTCCTTCCCTTCCTCCCCAACTCCCCCCCACTTCCTTCCCTCTTCTCCTTCTCCTCCTGCCTGAGGACTATATGGTAGAAGGACAGGGAAGGGCTCCCTGACAACCTCAGCCTTCTCTCTGTTGTCTCAAGCGCATCCTACAAAGGGCCCCTGAAAGTGGAGTTTAGTCCTCAGATCCACCCCCAGAAAGCAGAGTCACCTCCTTCCCCTCTGTTCCTCCCTATCTGTTTTTCTCTTGCCCTGGACTGCTAGTTTCTGGGTTTTGTTTGTTTGTTTTTGGCCATACCGTACGGCTTTTGGGATCTTCATTCCCTGATCAGAGATCGAACCCACCCCTCATCAGTGAAAGTGCAGAATCCTATCTTACTGGACCTCCAGGGAATTCCCTGGGAGTTTCTGGACCTCAATTAGTTTTCCTTTCTCTGCCACTCCCTCAGCTTAGGCACTCCTGGCCTCCGAGCCATCATCCCTGTTACCCACACTTGTCCCCCTGCTGACCGATCCTCCTGGGTATGGCAGAGGGCACTCTGTAAACCCAGATCTGAGTGGTTTTGTGTGTAAAAGCCGACACTGTCACATCTCTATGCTGTTGCACAGACTCTTGGCCTGAATGCCTTTCCCCCTTTCTCTAGCTGATGAACTCTCTTCTTTCAATGTCTGGCTCAAGTATCTACTCCTCCAATAAGCCTCCCAGTCTGTCCTGTTGGCATGAAGCAGATTCTGCAGCAGTTTATATGATGCTTTTTTGTAATCCCCGTTCTTGTCTGCCTTGGGCCAGATCCTGACACCAACTAGCTGAGTCCCAGGTCACCTTCCCTCAGCTCCTGCATCTGCACGCTCCCTGGGGAGAAGAACCCGGCTGTGCTCCACACCGACTGTGCGCCATGCCCTCTACTGAGAATTTTCCATACACAATACAATTATACACAGGCTCTAAGTCCTTCAGCAACATCCCTCTGTGCTGCGTGCGCTTTTGACAGTCTGGGCAGGGCGTGGGGTGAGCAGTGACTTGGCGGAGATGGGGGAAGGTGAGTGAGAGGGCATCTGTTACTGATTTGCCCATAGGTCCCCTGGGCTCTTTACCTGGCTTGGGAAATTCTCTTCCCCTGAGGCTTCGAGCGATTAAAGAGCAAGACACTTGCTTCCTCAGCTTCCCTAGCGGCCAAGTATAGGCACGTGACCTGGGATCGGCCAATCAGATGCCCCTGCTCTGGTCTTGGAGTCAGGATGGGGGAAGGGGAATGACTCTAGGGATGGGCAGTGGCTACATCCTGTTTCTGGGGAACAGCCGCCTCCGTGGGGCCAATAGCACAGTCCAGTGTTTGGAGTCCAGTTCAGACGTCAGCGGGGAGAAGAGAGTCATCTAGGGTTCCTGGGGGCCCTTGGGTTCTCAAGAAGCAGCTCTGGGGTGTGGATTTGTCAGCCTTCCTCACAGTGGAGTTCTCCAGCCCACTGTCGATTCTACGACCTACCCAGGGTCCTGTCAGAACTTCCCTTTCGTGCTTAACTCAGCTAGACTGGCTTCCCAGGTGCTGCAGTGCTAAATAATCCACCTGCCAATTCAGGAGCTGCAAGAGACAGCGGGTTTGATCCCTGGGATGGGAAGATCCCCTGGAGGAGGAAATGGCAATCCACTCCAGTATTCTTGCCTGGAAAATTCCATGGACAGAGGAGCCTGGTGGGTAGCTGACAGCCATGGGGTCTCAAAGAGTCTGACTCGACTGAGCATGAGCACACACAGCTAGAACAATCTTTTGTAGGTTGCAGCTACAGGAAGGGCATAGGGCATGGTTGGCTCCCAAGCCATCCCACTGGGACAGGAGACCTGGGCGTCTCTGCCCCTCCTGACAGTGACCATGGCCATGGCATGTTCCCGACCTGGGTGGTCACTCAGATCCCTGAGCAAGCAGAGGCCACGCAGCACAGGCAGGGTGGTAAGGTTACAGAAGCCCTTAGGGACACTCCAGGAGGACCCAGGCTCTAAATAGAATGTCCTAGGCAATGTCCCTTCATCATGAGAGCCACGCAGCTTTAGAGCCTGGGCCACCCTTCAGAGCAGCCGGGGGCTGGCCTCCCCAAGTCAGGAGGCCTGGGTTCTTATCTGGCTGCAGGTAACGCCGTGTGTGGCTTGAGTCAGTCACGCCTGTTCTCTGAGCCTCAGTGTCCATGTCCTGCCCGGGAAGCCTGGGAGGGGGACAGATAACTGAGAGGTCCCCTCTAGGACTGGTGCTTCCAGAACGAGCACCCGGAACCTCTGGGACCTCATCATCCCCACCCCACCCCCTGCCTCAGCCCCTGAAGTCCTGTGAGCTCCCTGATAGCAAACCCCTGCCATACACATAGTAGGCACTCAAGAAGTGTGAGTTGACAGCACCAGGGACAGGCTGGCTCCATTAGGAGTGTGGGTGTGTGGCGGGGGTCCGTGGTGACGCTCAAGGATCTTTTCCTGGGAACTCCAGCCCGGCCTCTCCTGGGTCTTTGTGGAGGTGGAGGGGGAGGAGGGAGGGGTGAGTGGCAGCCTCAGCAGTGGCCCCGAGGCAGCCTCCGCAGGCACTTTCTGGGAAGCCGCCCCCAGAGCCTAGCCTTGCGAAGGCTGAGGAGGCCCGTCTCCAGCCCCGTTTCCCTTGAACTGGAGCCAGGCAGTCCTCACGCATTACTCACTGGCGGGGCGGCCCTGGCCCAGGGCCAAGGCAAACAAGGCCTCCAGCCTGCCTGGGGGCCGGTTGGCTCGGGCTTGGGCGGGGAGGGAGGCGCCCACGCCTGGCCCCTGCTGTGGCCAGCCTGCTTGTGTCCCCCAGCAAGCCCAGCCCCAGCCTGGCCCAGGGGTCAGGCTTTGGGCCCCCCTCACCCCCAAGGTTGGGCCTGGCTGTCCCTCTGGAGCTGGTGCTGCTGAGGGCCCTTCTCCCTCCAGCGTCTGGATTCTCCTTCTCTGCCAAGGGAGACGCTAACTCCTACCTGTATGGCCAATGTGGAGGCTTCATCCAGGGCCTGCCATTGACCAGACCCTGGGACGGCGGAGGAGGAATAAGCCAAGACCTTTACCCTTCCTGAGTCCCAGGTCTGCATCTCAGGACAGGGACATCAGGGAATGATCAGGGATGACCAGTCCGTCAAATATTGTACATTAGACAGTGTAGGAAAGGGTCAGGCTAGGAAGACTTCCTGGAGGAAGTAGAGCCTGACAAGGCCATGAGAAATGGGGAAATTTTGCATAACCTTGATGGAGGAAGAGAGAAGAGGCTGTACAGTGGGTGTCGGTCTCTGGATGTGATGGGTCTGAAGACGGCGGGGTGTGGGGGGTGGTAGGAAGAGAAGATTGCTAGGTGAGGAGGATGAGCCAGGTACTAGTGGTCCTGAGCAGGACCAGTCAGCTCCTTTGTCCAGAACCAACCTGTCCACCCATCTAGACATTCATCCACCACGCCATCCATCTATCCATCCATCCGTCTATCCATCCATCTGTCTATTCATCTATTCATCCATCCATCCATTTACTCACACACACACCCATCTACCCGTCCACCCATCCACCCACCCATCTATCCATTGATCTATTCATCCATCCATCCATTCTTCCATTCAAACTACAAATATCTATTGAACACCCACAATGAGCCAAGACCTGTAGTAAATATTTTCACTGACTCTTATGGCTTAGGTAAATAGGCTCCATGAGTATTTGTTTAAGTAGATGGAGAAGTGATGATCAAAAGAAACCTGTCTCTGGCCTCAAGGAGTTTATTGTCTTGTAGAACAAAAAATATAACATTAGAAATTGTGACAAGTGCTGCAAAGGCAAAGACCAGGGTGCCAGGAGAAACAAGGACGAGGTAAAGGCTGTGGCTGTTAAACTGCTGTGAGGTCCTTGGCAAGTAACTTGATGTCTCCAGGCCTCACCTTCTGAATCTGTGAAGTGGGAATAATAATAGTGCCTACTTTACAGAGTTGTTCATCAATTTTTTTTTCAGTTATCAAAGTCTGAAATCTTTAATATTGACCAATTTTCTAATCCATGGTGTATATTTAGTTTCAATTTTCTGAAAATGTTTTTTTCTTAGTAGTTTTCTTGAAATATATATAGTTCATACACCACACCTTTTCCTGCTTGTGAATAATGCTGCTATAAACATGCATGTAGATATTTCTGTGTGACGGTATATATTCATTACTCTTGGGTATAGACTTATCTTGAAGATATTGAGGGCTCAGTTCCAGATCATTAAAATGAATATCAAAATAAAGCAAATCACACAATTTTTTGGTTTCCCAGCACATACAAAACTTATGTTTTGACTTCTCTGGTGACACAGTAGATAAGAATCTACCTGCCAATGCAGGGAACAGAGGTTCGATCCTTTGTCCAGGAAGATCTCCCAAACTGCGGAGCAACTAAGCCTCGGTACCACAACTTCTGAGCCCACCCTCTACACCCTACGAGCCACAGCTACTGAAACACACGTGCCTGGAGCCTATTTTCTGCAACAAGAGTACCCACTCCAATGAGAAGCCTCTGCTTGTTGCAACTCGAGAATTCCCACTCACAGCAATGAAGACCCAGGGCAGAAAAAAAAAAAATCACAATTGCTATTAAAAATATTTTATGTTATGATGTGTCTATTAATTGTTTAATAGCATCATGTCTAAAAACAAAGTGCATACCTTAATTAAAAAACACTTTATCGACTAAAAAAAGGCTAACCATCACCTGAGCCTTCAGTGAGTCGTAATCTCTGATCATTGATCACAGATCACCGTAACAAATACAAAAATGTTGAAAAAGTTCAAAATATTTTGAGAATTACCAAAATGTGACACAGGGAAGACAAAATGAGCAAAGATTGGAAAAACAGTACTGATAGACGTGCTCAATGCAGGGTTGCCAAAAAACTTTGACTTATAAAAAATGCAGTGTCTGTGAAGCCCAGTGAGGCAGAGTGTGATAACACAAGCTAGGCCTGTGTACACGCGTAGTGTGGAATGGCCAGGACGTATAGCAACTCTGTGTTCAGTATTTTGAAGAGTCGTCAGATTAACTTACAAAGTGGCTGCACCATGTAACGTTCCCCCCAGCAACGTAGGAAGGGTTCTGATTTCTGCACATTCTTGCCAGTTTTTGCTATTATTAGACCTTGTGAGTCTAGACATCCTAGTGGGTATGAAGTGGTATCTCATTGTGGTTTTGATCTACATTTCTCTGATGACTAATGATGTCAAATATCTTTCCATGTGCTTATTAGCCATTTGTGTGTCTTGGAGAAATGTCCATTCATTTCCTTTGCTATTTTGAAATCAGATTATTTGTGCTCTTACTGTTGAGTTGTAAGGGTTATTTGTATATTCCGGATGCAAGTCTCTTATCAGCTACATGTTTTGCAAACATTTTCTCGGATGCTGTCAGCTGTCTCCTCACTTTCTCGGTGGTGTCCTTTGAGGCACAAAAGGTTCTTTATTCTCTTGAAGTCCAACGTATCTATTTTTCCTTTTATTACTCATACCTCTGGTGTCACACATAAGAATCCTTTGCCAGATTCAAGGTCATGAAGGCTCACCCCTAGTTTCTCCTAAGAGTTTCATAGTTTTGACTCTTGTATTAGGTCTTTGACTTATTTTGTGTTTGTTTTTATATATGGTATGAAGTCAGGATCCAGCGTTACTCTTTGCCATGAAGAAATCCAGTTGAAAAAACTGTTTTCCTCCCATTGGATGGTCTTGACAACCTTGTTGAAAATCAGCTGACTATAGATGTCTGAGTTTATTTATGGATTCTCAATTCTGTTCCATTGATTTATATGTTTATCCTTGTGCCAGTACCACACTGTCTTGTAGTAAGTTTATAAATCAGGAAATGTGAGTCCTGCTATTTTGTTCTTCTTTTTCAGGATTATCTTGGCTGTTCTGGGTCTCTTGCAATTCCATTTGAATTTTAGAATCAGCTTTCCAGTTTCTACAAAGATGTCAGCTGGAACCGCACTGCATCCGTGTAGATCACTTTGCGGAGTAGTGCCATCTTAATATTGTGGAGTCTCCTGATCCATAAACGTTTTTCCAATTATCTAGATCTTCTTTCATTTCTTTTACAGTTTTGTAATTTTCAGGGTATAAGTTGTTGTGCTTCTTTGGTTAAATTTACTTCTAAGTATTTCACTCTTTTTGATGCTTTTGTAAATGGAATTGTTTTCTTCATTTCCCTTCTGGACGGCTCATTGATTTTCAAACAAATGCTTATTGTGCTCAGCACCGTGAGAGATGCTGGGGATGTAGCAATGAGCATATTATGAGGATGAACAAGATAATATATTAAAGTATAATAACGGGCCCTTATTATTGCTTTCCTGTATCTTCCCTTTTCTCTAAGTATGTCAACAGACGGCTCCTGCAGAGGCAGGAGGTGAGCTATTGAATTCTGAGAAGAGTTGATGTATCTGGAAGGAGCTGGAGGATGTGACCGTGGACAGTGGGAGCAGACCTGCTCAGTCTGGGCAACTGTGAGGCCAGAGCAAGACCCCAGGGAGGCCAAGAGTACTGCTCTCGGGAAATGGGCATCCTTGGGAGGCCTGGGAGCGGCCAGAGGGAGGGAGCAGTGGAGGCCTGTACGCACTGCCTCTCAGGGGTTTCTCAGGAAGCAGCTCACTCCCTCCCACCCTCCCCCACCCCGACGGGGCTTCCTCCTCCGCAGGTTTTCATCATCTGTCTTGAGGCTTCCCCTAGTTCTCACATCCCCTAGAGGATCTGTCTTTGGTTTCGTCCTGTGTCTCCTCGGGGCATCTTCCTCTCCTTCCCTCACCATGCCTCTCTAGCAGGCAGAGGATGGGCGGCAGGATCTCTTGGGAACGCTTGGATCGTGGAAGGTCCTGGCCTTCAGGTGGGGTGGGGAGAAGGAAGGGTGCCTCCCTCCGCACCATCTCCCCAACCCCAGAAGCAATGGGCCAGCAAGCGGGGAGATTTCTCACCACACCAGCTGGCTCCTTCCCGCGTGTGGCTCCAGCCAGGGCCCCTCACCCTGGCCAGCTGTCTCACAAGTAGGGGAGTAGCTGGAGGCCTGGCCAAGCAGGGGCCTGCCTCCTCTCCCTCCCTCCACACAGGGCCTCTTCCTCCTGCCCTGCTGTCTGCAAGGCCCTGGCAGGTTCCTCATTCCGAAGGCCGCTTCCTCTGCAGCCAGGCCCCACGGCGCCTGGAGGTGGCCTGGCGGCCCTGGCCTCAAGGCTCTTCTGCAGTCATCCCCGTCTTAAGTCTGAGCCGGAACGTCCACACTGACACCCTCATGTCGGAGGTCGACCACAGAGGGCTGAGTGAGGCCCAAGTGTGTGCGAGGGCCTTGGGCCTGGAGCGGGGGGAGCAGGAGGAGGAATGGGCCCTGCTTCCAGCGCCTTTCTGCCCTCCACACAGATTTGCACGTAAGCCGGCCAGGCCTCACGCACGGGGCTGTGACCCCCAGTTCAGAGAAGTGAGGTCGGCGTGGGCCACAGCAGGCCTGACGCAGGATGTCCTGGGTTCTCATAGGCATGGACTGTGGCTAATCACTCTGGGTCCCTCAGCTGGGCCCTGACGGGTCCCTTTCTCCCTCCGACGGACAGGTGATGTCAGCGGAGCACACAGGGCTCTCCACAAGGAAGGGAATCCTGGCCACAGGGCTGACAGGAGATGCCCCAGAGTGAGCCCCCAGACTGCCTGGGTTAAAGCAACCTGCTGGCTAGCTCCATGACCTTGGCAAAGTTGCTTAAATTCTCTGAGCCTCTGCTTGCTCAGTGAGACAATAAGATGATAATCATAGACAACATCTTAGACCCTAAGGTCTAGACCAAGGTTTCTCAACCTCGCCCCTGTCGATATTTGGGGCAGGATGACTCTGTGCTGGGAGGGGCTGTGCCATGTGTGCTGTAACCCCACTGCGCACTGGGTCCCAGTGGCATCTGCTGTCCCCCTCGCCCCCCACGCCGCCACCGTGACAACCAAAAAGGTCGCTGCTGCTGCTGCTAAGTCACTTCAGTCGTGTCCGACTCTGTGCGACCCCATAGACGGCAGCCCACCAGGCTCCCCCGTCCCTGGGGCTCTCCAGGCAAGAACACCAGAGTGGGTTGCCATTTCCTTCTCCAATGCAGGAAAGTGAAAAGTGAAAGTGAAGTCGCTCAGTCGTGTCCGACTCTTCACGACCCCAAGGTCTCTAGTCATTGCCAAATGTCCCCTGGGGGCAAAACCGGCCCCCCCACGGAGAACTACTGGCTTATATAGGACTCAAATGACTTAATACATGCAGTGCACTTACAACAGTGCCTGGCCCAGAGGAATCACTCAATAATTCTTATCTGTTATTATTACAAGCAGGGAACACTGGGGGAAAACAAAATGTAAAACAAAGCACAGAAGCCAAGCACAGAAGAGCATATCTAATACCCTGAGTGACTGGAGGGCTTAGGGTGAAGAGGGGGAGAGGCTGCGTGTGTGATTTATTTGAAAAAACATATTTTATTTATATTTATTTATGTATTTGGCTAAGCTGGGTCTTCGTTGCAGCACACAGGATCCTCGATCATCATTGTGGCATGTGAAATCTTTGGTTGAGGCGTGTGGGGTCTAGTTCCCCGACTAAGGATTAATCCCAGGCCCCCTGCAAGGGGAGCGAGGCATCTTAGCCACTGGACTACGAGGGGAGTCTGGAGACTGTGTATTAGTTTAAAAAGAACACCAATGGCTTGAGCACCTCACCCCACTATCAGGCCCGTTCATCAGAACGTGGGTTGGAACTCCCCATGGGTGCCTGGGGGTGTGCTGGGGCCTCCAGGGACTCAGGGCAAAGGAGACTCAGCCCCACCTGGCTTCTGGGGCCCAAGTCCTCTCAGAGAAAAGCCCAGATACTTTCCATTTCCCTCCAAGGGTTCAGAGGACAGAGCCACCGGCTAAGGCGAGGGCCTGCTGGGCAGGCCCTGGTTCTCTGGCCACCCACTCATCTGTTCATTCGGGAAATGCTCACTGAGGTCCCTACGAGCCAGACACAGGGCTGGGTACATCAGCAGGAAGTAGGAATTGGAGCAGTGGTTTGAAAGCTGGCCAAGCTTCCCATGGAAGGAGAGGAGGAGGAAGAATGCCCCCGACCATGGACAGGGTGATGCTGGTGGCGCTGGGAACTGATCAAGCAGAGGCCCTGAGAAGGTGACTTTCTGGAAGTGTGGTGCGGTCTGAGGGGCGCACAGAGTCAGCTTGTGAGGAGCGCTGAGTACCAGGGTGGAGACACAGTAGCTCTTTGTTCCGGAGTCCTTGAAGGGTTCTGAGCAGAGGTCTCAGTTCATTTCAGTCCCTCAGTCGTGTCCAACTCTTTGCGACCCCATGGGCTGCAGCACGCCAGGCCTCCCTGTCCATCACCAACTCCCGGAGTTTACTCAAACTCATGTCCATTGAGTCGGTGATGCCATCCAACCACCTCATCCTCTGTCGTCCCCTTCCCCTCCTGCCAGAGGTCTGGGGAACCCCAAGTCTGCTCGTGGGAGACAGGAGTCTTGGTTGTGTCCCAGCCCCAAAGGTCTCCCCAGGCAGGGGTCGCGGGGTGGGCCCTTCAGGCAGGTCTTAGGCTTGGGTCCTCCCCACTCCTGCCCCCGTCCCAGGGGAGGGCCCTGAACAGAGGCCCCATGAGGCTGTCCAGGCTGGGCCCTGGCCCAAGTGAGGCTCCACCCATCTTCCCAGCTGAGCAACGGGACTGTCCACCTGCCTCCCTAGGACGAACCTCCACTTGAGCATAATTGGACTATGCCTCCAATCACTTTGAACCCCATGGCAGTCAGACATTTGCTAGTGGAGCAAAAACACCTAACCTTCAGAGGTACACGGAGACTCAGGGGCCCTGAGGAAGAGGCAGGAGCCCCTTGGGGATTGGGCAGGGCCGGGCAGCAGGAAGCCAAGGCTGTGTGAGTGCCTCCATCTCAGCCTCTCACCTCCTCTGGGGCGCTGCGCTCTTGCCCAGGGCACCCGGCGGGCAGCCACCTGGGCGGGGGCCACACCCACAGGGTTGTTAAAACTACCTGGGCCTGGCCTGGCCTTGGGGAACAAGCTCACCAGCTCGCTGTCCTCTGAGGGGCCGAGTTCAGATGTGACTGCCGGGCTGGTGGGAAACGAAGCAGGCGCAGAGCCAGGCTCCCGGGGGCTGAGCTGAGGCTGAGCTGAGGCTGAGCTGAGGCTGGCCCAGGATGGCCGGGCTCTGGGGGACCCCGCCAACAGAGTCGCCCCCCGGGGCGTCACATCCTTCAGGCTCCAAAGAGAACTTGGGAAACGTGAGCAGGGCTTTTCTGAATGCTCGGTCTGCCCCTTGGCTCCGGCTTGCCCCGGAGAGGGCGGAGGGCCCGGAAGAGGCCCATGTGAGGTCCACGCAGAGGGCCAGGGTTCCAACCCGGGCACAGGACCATCTGAGGCCCTGTCACCTGCCGCCATGTCACCCGGGCAGGCCTGCCTTCTTCTTTTTTTTTTTTTTTTTCCTGACTTCTTCTTGAGCCCATTTCCACTGGGGCCAGTGGGAGTCATGATGTTTGCCCTCCCTCCCTTCGGGGTTATTGTGAGGATCAAATGAGATCACAAAGATAAAAGAATAGAAAAGAAGAAAGCTCGGAACACACGTAAGTGGTTGTTATTGTCACTGTTGTTATCCTTAGCTCCTCGCCAACCCCTCTCGGAACAGAGCCATCCGGCAGGTTCTCAGCCCTACCTGGGGTCACCAGAGGGTGCCAGGCTGGCCTGGGCCCTGCCACACCCAAGCTCTCTCCAGGGGGCACCTTGGGGGTCCAGAACCTCCTCTGTCCCTCCCAGTTCTCCAGCACAGCCCTGCTGGAGGTGGACAAGCGAGGGGAGAGAGGCCTCAGACTGTCTGTGTGTGGGCCGGTCCCTCTGGGCACTGCTGGGGTCACATGGACACACACACTCCCAAATACATACACACGTGCTGACACGGACTCATCAACACACACAAACCAGCACCCGCCCACGAGCATTCACCAGGTCTTGACTCAACACAAACATACACACACACGCACATACCACACACAAGCAGATGCCTCCTCCAAAGCAAATTCCATGATCTTGGCCTTCCATCCAGAGGCCAACGGGCAGGCAGGGATATTATTACCTTGTTGTCATTATGATCGTCCTTAGAAAAGTCTCAACTCGGCAGAAAACATCAAACAGCGGCCAGCAGCCTCAGATAGCAGAGGCGACAGGCCCTATGGGGCTCTTTCCAGTGCAGACCTGCCTCCTCGTTTGCAAAAATGACTTATTATTAATCTGTGATTGAAACTGTAATTATGCCATCACCGTGTCAACAAGCCGGAACACGGCGAGGACTGGCAGCGCTGTCTGGAAATGTGTTCTTACTCTCCACCACGACCAGGCTGGCATCTGCCTCATGCCATGGACGAGGATGCACACACCTGCCAAGCGCAGGGCCCAGCTCCCCACAGGATGCCAGCTGTGTGTGGGTGTGTGTCTGCCTCTCACTCTCGGGTCTGGCGAGGTGAGGTCCAGGAGTGACCCGAGGGAAGAGGCACCCCCAAGAGGACCCCAGGGAGCTCTGGGGCTCCAGCCTGGGAGTCCAGCAGGGAGACACGAACATCTAGATGTGCTTCAGGGTGTGGGGGCTGCCAGGCCTGATCCCCAGGCTCTGCCTTTCCCTGCACACCCCAGAGGGTGGGCCTGACTCAGGGCACCTCACAGTCCCCAGGGTCCTTCCAGCCCTGTCCCAGCCTCTGCTGGCCCTGAGGCAAGGCTGGGCAAAGACCTGCTCATAAGCTGTGACCACCTACTAATGACCGACTTGTACTGACCACTTACTTACTAGGCACCAGGTCTGGTGCGAAATACTTTTATGTTCATTATCTCATTTCGTCTTTCAAAACCATTTAAATAGAAAAAGGAGTAAAGCTTACATTCGTATGAGTTTCACAGAGGAGGAGACTGTAGCCTGGTGGAGTTAGGTGGTCTTCCCAGATCCTGCAGAGCTGAGCTTTAAAAACCTCTTTAAAGGGGTGATCTGGCTACCCACCTCCGCCCCCCAAACTCCTCTGATGTGGCTCACACCCTCCCCACGAGCTTCCGGAAGCAGAACTCTGACTATACCCCTGCCTGCCGGTGGCCTTGGGTGTAGCAGATGCTCAGGAAACTGTCCATGAATGAAGGAAGGAGGTGAAGGTCCAAGTTCAGGATGGGGTATTCGGGATTGGCTTGAGAAACATGACCTTTCTCTCAGGCGTTGGCACTCTCTGGGGGCACTCCACCTGCAGGCACTCAGGGCTGAGACTTCTGGGTTCCGGAGGGGTCCTTTGGGGCCAAAGACCACTTCTTTGCCACCGAGTAGATCCCAGTGTGTGCAACTAAAGAAATGACAACCCTAAATCACCTAGAAGAAGAGACTGCGCGTGTGTGTGTGTGTGTTTATGCGACTGTACCTACACACCTGTGGGCGTTATTTCAACAGACAGCAGAGACGGAAGGTCACAGAGCCAGATGGCGAAGACGAGACAACAACACGGGGTTCCTAACTTCCACCCAGGCGTCTTCTAGGCTTTAGACTGGGAGGATCCTAGGCCCAGTGCCTGCCGTGGTGGAGACAACGTCCACAGGCTAGCCCTTTCAGAGCTCATCTGGAGGGTGACCACAGACGCTGAGTCCACACACGGCCGCCTCACAGTGCACTCCATGGGGAGGAGCCATGGGTAGAAGTACCATGTGCTTGCACGCCTGCTAAGTCGCTTCAGTCGTGCCTGAGTCTTCGCGACCTATGGACTGTAGCCCGCTCCTCTGTCCACGGGATTCTCTGGGCAAGGATACTGGAGTGGGTTGCCATGCCCTTCTCCAGGGGATCTTTCCGACTCAGAGATCGCACCCACATTTCTTATGTCTCCTGCATTGGCAGGCAGGCTGTTTACCACTAGTGCCACCTGGGAAGCCCAGAAGCACGATACTTGATGAAAAGGGCAGGGAGGCACAGAACAGAGAGGAAGGGCCCTGGAGTGAGGTGGACCCTGGGTTCAAATCCTGACTCAACCACCTTCTAACTGAGTGTTCGTGGGTAGAGTACATTTTCTGAGCCTGTTTCTTCATCTGTAAAACGGGGATAAAAAGGCCTGTCTTACAAAGTTCTGGTGAGAGAAAATAAAATAACATAATATGAAGTACTGAGATGGATCCTATGCTCACAGTGTCCCCGGTGAGACTAGCTGTACTGGCCTGGAGCGTTTCGTAGGGGATATTCCAGGCAGGTCAGAACTTCAGCAGCACAAGCCACATCCTCAACTACCAGGTGGTCTTAGGTCTGGAAACAGGTGCCTGGACACTGTGATACCCCCTCCTCCAGAAGGCCACTGCTCCCCACTCCAGGTCCCACAGGATCTCCGTCACCTGCCAGGCCTGACCCACCCTGTTCCCTGGTGTTTCTTTACTCTGACTTAAGGCTTAATGAAGCACCTTTGTATGAGAGCCTAGGCCTTGCGCCAAGACTGTTCAGATGTAAATGTCCCCATTCATTCATTCCATCAACAGGCAGTGAGTGGGCAGACAATAGGGAAACTGAGAGGAGCTAGGGCATCTGGGAGCAAGAGCTGATGGCAGGGTGGGACACGGGGCAGGGGGAGAGGGGCAGGAGAGCAAGGGTGAAACCAGTGGGCGCCGAAGCGCAGCAGCCAAAGCACAGAAGCACAGTTTCAGCTGCGCTGAAACCAGCCTCGTGCTGTGCTTAGTCGAGACGGACTCTGTGACGCCATGGACTGTAGCTCTGTCCATGGGATTCTCCAGGCAAGAATACTGGAGTGGGTTGCCATGCCCTCCTCCAGGGGATCTTCCCAACCCAGGGATCGAACCCTGGTCTCCCACATTGCAGGCAGATTCTTTACCATCTGAACCTCCAGGGAAGACCAAGAATACCTGACTGAGTAGCCTATCCCTTCTCCAGGGGATCTTCCCAATGCAGGGATTGAACCCTGGTCTCCTGCATTGCAGTCGGATTCTTTACCAGCTGAGCTACCAGGGAAACCTTAAATCAGCCTTAATTGGGCTTAATTAGTCTTCTGTAGGTGCTGCAGAAGCAGTTCAGAGCAGGGCAGAATGAGCCGGACAGACTGGGAAGATGCTTAGGAACAAACAAAGCCGTCTTTGGGGACACATTTTTTTTTTTTTTGGACAGCCACAGAGTCCAGGAGTGAAATTGCGGCAGTTTGAGGCTCACCTTTTCCAGGCTGGGCTGGGGTGGGCTGGGCAGGGCCCTGGTGGTCTGGTGAAGAGGCAGCGGCGTCCCGCGGGCCCCGTGGGGCCGGTGGAATGCGGGCCGAGCTCGGGTTTGGGATCCGGGGCGGGAGGGCTCCGAGCCGGGGTAGTGAGGAGTGCGGATGCGCGGTGGGCAGGTGGGTGGGGACCAGCCCGCCGCGTCTACCGATGGAGCAGAGGCCGCGGTGACGGATGGTCCTTCGGCTCGCCTGGGAACCGACGCGGCGACGCGTCTGCGCCAGCCCGAGGGAGCCGGGGTCAGATGGGGGGTCCTCCCTCGGGAGGCCCAGCCCCCCGGCGGGGGCGGGGGGAGCGGGCGAGCCGAATCGTTCTCAGGCTGGGGAGGATCCTGGCTTTCCTCCCATCCCTTCTCGCGTCCTCCCAGCCGCTGCGACTCCGGTCTCTGGTGCCCGGGGGACCTTAAGGCTTGGATGGAGGCTTGGGATGCCGGCACCTTCAGGGCCTCGGAGAGCGGCTCCCTCCCCACCTCCTTTTACAGGAGGAGCAAACTCCTCCCAACCCCTACTAGGCCTCCCAAAGCAAACCCCAGCTTCTCCTTACAGGAGCAGGGACTAGGCCCTTGCTCAAGGTCAAGCGGCCGGAGAGAGGCAGAGGGATGACTCCATTAACTTTCCTCCAGGTCCAGGCCACCCTCAGGAACAGAGCTCTGTTTCCATAGAGATGCATGTGACTGTGGCAGGGCTGGGGCCACACTGATGGTCAAGCCTCACTGATGGGATGTCAGGAGGGGCAAGGCTGAGCTCTTGCCCTCCCACCCAAGACCAGGGATTCCCAGTGTCCCGGAGAGTGAACAGGCAGGCCAGGGGATGGTGTGTGCACCTGATTTTCCTCAGAAAGGGCAGATCTTGTGCTACGTCTGCTCAGCGACTCTGAACAAGCTCAGTGAGCTCCAATGAGCCCCACTCTGTTCAGCCGTGCTCCCAGCCCTGGGGTTGGTGTGAGGGTTGACAGAATGATAGTTGTACCTCCCTCCCAGCAGCCCGGAGTCAGGTATCTGGGGCTGGAAAGCCTCGGGGAGCACAAAGCACCTCTGACTGATGCCATCTCCGGAGGTACCTCCTCTGTGCTAGCCTGACCACACTTCTGGGTGCCACCAACAGTGTTTTACGGGCGAGGAAACAGCCCACAGGCAGTGACAAAGTGGGAAAGAACTGCGCCTGCCAATGCAGGAGGCGTAGAGATGCTGGTTCAGTCCCTGAGTTGGGAAGATCCCCTGGAGAAGGAAATGGCCTCCCACTCCAGTATTCATGCCTGGAGAATCCCATGGACAGAGGAGCCTGACGGGCTATGGTCCATGAGGTCGCAAAGAGTGGGACATGACTGAAGCGACGAAGCACGCAGGGTGGAGGGGGTGCCTGCTTCCCATGTAGGACACCTACCGGTAGGTGCTGGAACAGGAGAAGGGCGCTGGGATTCTGAGTTTGGGGTGTAGATTTGTTTGTGACTTTGGGCAAAATGTTTCCCCTCTGGATCTGTTTCTCATGTGGAGTCTGGGTAAAGCTGTGTTGTCCTTCTCTTCCTGCCCAGGGCTTATGTGTTGAGGGTGGGCCCAGGCCGGGTGCCCCTAATAGAGGGAGGGTCCCACCCCCACCAAGAGCTTCATGCATGGACTCTGGCCCTGTTCCCACAGGATGGGGAAGGTATGGGTGGGGTTCTCAGCCCCTCTGGTCCCGGAGTCTCCCTCCCCTTCAGGTAAGGGCAGATATTTTAGAGAGGTGGGGCTCACCCACCTTGGATCTTTGCCCCTGGGGCTGGGCAGGCTGAGTCCCCGAGACTGACCTTCCTGGTGATGCAGCCCGTCAGGTGAGGTGCCCAGGCCTCAGATGGCCGCCTAGTCTTGCTTACCTGCTCTGTGTTAACACACGTACGCATAGCCGACTAGAACACTGACGCAGGCTCAGGAGGCAGAGCAGACAGGCGATAAGCTTAATTAATAGAATCAGGACATATAAATAGTCTCTCCCTGCCTCCACTGCGGCGGGCTGTGCCAAGGGCTGGCTTGGCATTCTGGGGAATTGCCTGTGAATCCAGGGACTCCTGTGTGCGCAGCCTCTGCTGTGGGAGGCAGAAGGCAAGACATGCGTCTTGGGAGCCCAATGCTGAGTGGGGATGAGACATTTAAACCACTTAGGTGCCTTCCTGGGTGGTGGGATTCTAAGAGACAATGAGATTCCAAGGAGGAGGGAGAGGGCTGTGTGAGTGAAAGCCAGGAAGACTTCTCGCAGGTGGTGGCTGCTGATCTCAGGGATGCTCTGATAGGAAGTGGTTAGGAGGGGTAGGATGGAGGAGGAGAAGCAATGGGATAGGAGGAGAGCGAGGTCTGTGTGTCCCCTGTTAGCAGAGGTGGGCCCGGCGTGCTGGTCTCTTCCCCGAGTTGAGAACCTGCATGTCAGTCTCCGGGTGAGGGGGTACCCAGATGCTAAAGTTCTAGGCCCCGACTAGCTGCTTCATTAGTCATAATGGACTCCTTACTACCTCCCCTGGAAATGGGTGTTCTATTCCAAGGAAACCAAGGCATGGAGAGGCTGATCTGTTTGCCTGTGGCCTCATGGGAGTGGGGAAGGTGGTCAGGGTTGATTTGGACCTCTGACTAGCTCTCCAGCCATAGGAGCAGAAGTAACCCAGGCCCTAGGGCCTGTACACTGGAATCCTCCTGGTGTGGCCCATAGGCTGCACCCACCCTGGGATTGGGGTTGTGGGGGTGGGAAGGACACTGAGGCAGGAGGCAGGGACTCACAGTGGCTCCAGGACTCCTGATGGCCTTGCTGAGCCTTCCATAGACCGTGGTCCAAGGTGCTTCCATCCAGACTTCCCTGCTTGAAGGGTTCTTTCACACTTTCCCATCATCCCCCCCATTTTCTTTCATGCTTCATCCCATTTCCAGAGGGAGTGTTTGAGGACTCTTGACTCACACAGCTAAGCCAGGGCGCCTGACCCTTGGGTTTTCTCTCCAGTCCCGTCTGGAGACACCCTGTCAGGCGGAAGCACGTTATACCCATTTTACAGATGGGGCCATGGGTCGCCCTCCTGCAGTTGCACTGGTGGGACCTCGAGGAAGGGCCCTCTCCACTGATCCCCGCTCTCTCACCTTCCTCTGCCCTCAGCTCTCAGGGGAGAAGGAGAGGGGGCCAATGAGGAAGGGGCGGGAGGCATCTTCCCAGGCTCATCCTGAGAGGCTAGGGGTTGCTGTGGAGTCCCTGGCCTCGCCTCAACTCCCCTGATCAAGCCTGGCTGCTTCTCCTCATAAAAGCTAAATTTACTCCTTTAACAAGTCCGGCACTGCATTAAAACACAACGGAATGCTTGGGAAGTGGGGGGCATAGTCTAGGGCCTGTGAATCAGGACCTCTGGCCTCAGCCTCCTCAAGGCCAGCAGCGCCTCCTGCAGAGAGGAGGGGAGGGTCCATGTGACCTGTCTCCTCCCCCGGAGGTGGGGGTGGGGTGGACCAGAGTCCTGGGTTCCTTGTCCTGGGGCAAACCTTCCCAAGTCTCCGCAGACCCCAGTTCCTCCCTGCTTTGGGTGACCATGAGGGCTGCGGTTCTCCTCCTTGGTGCTGGGTGTTCATCGTGTTTGCAGGTAGAGATGCCAAAGAGCCAGCAGTGATGACTGAGCTTCCTCACCCACCCTGGTAGACCACTCACATGAATCCCTTCCCTGCCCTGGACCTTGAACTCAGTTGGACTTCGGAGGCACTGATTGGGGCTCTGATTCCATCTGATTCCTGTCCCTCTTTCTCTCCATCCTGAAAGGAGTCCAGCTTTCTACGACTGTTCTGGACTCTCACCTCTTCCCCACATCCCTGACCTGACACAGCTTCCTGCCCCTCCCTGGACTCTGCCCCTCCAGATGTGTGATCACAGGTGTGCCTGGCCTCAGCCTCTGCCTCCAATGTCCCCAGCTCCCTGCAGACTCTGCTTTTCCTGAAGTCCTCCCACCGGGGACTGCTTTTCTCTCTTGCACATCCAGCTAAGGACCCGCAGGTGGGTGGACACCGTCTTTACTCACACTATCACTTCTTTTTTTTTTTAAATTATTTATTTATTTTAATTGGAGGCTAATTACCTTACAATATCGTGGTGGGTTTTGCCCATTGACATGAATCAGCCACGGGTGTACATGTGTCCCCCATCCTGAACCCTCCTCCCACCTCCTTCCCAATCCCATCCCTCTGGGTTGTCCCAGTGCACTGGCTTTGAGCCCCCTGTTTCATGCATTGAACTTGGACTGGTCATCTATTTCACATATGGTAATATACATGTTTCAATGCTGTTCTCTCAAATCATCCCACCCTCGCCTTCTCCCACAGAGTCCAGAAGTCTGTTCTTTACACCTGTGTCTCTTTTGCTGTCTTGCATATAGGGTCATCGTTACCATCTTTCTAAATTCTGCATATATGCGTTAATATACTGTATTGGTGTTTTACCCTCTGATTTACTCCACTCTGTAAGGCTCCAGTTTCATCCACCTCATTAGAATTCACTCAAGTGCATTCTTTTTTAATAACTGAGTAATATTCCATTGTGTATATGTACTGCAACTGTCTTATCCATTTGTCTGCCCATGGACACCCAGGTTGCTTCCATGTCCCAGCTATTGTAAACAGTGCTGTGATGAACATTGGGGTACATGTGTCTCTTTCAACTCTGGTTTCCTCGGTCACACTATCACTTCTGACCCTCTCCCCTCCCTCCTCCTTCTGAAACCCCAGCTCTTTCTGAAGATCCCCCCTTTTCTTGCCTGCATCACATACTCTTCTGCTTCTTCCTGGCTGTTACCTGCTGACTTCTTGGTCAAAGTCACCCTCTTCATTATTTAGGATGCTGACTCTGTCACCACCCACCTGGGACTTTCCACGTGGGTGATCAGTTCCTCAGCTGCCTTGTCTCTCGCACACACATCCTCCCTAGACCGTCCGAGGCACAGCCTGACCCAGCTCACCACCAGGAACTGCACACCTCAGGACCCTGATCTCAGGCTTCTCTCTCTCTGACTGCCCCTCCCCCTGCCCTCCAGGTCTCTAGCTCAGTCCACTGACCCTCAACGGCAGTCATCCTCCAGTCTCACCATTTTTGCTCTGAACCACCTCCCCGCTCCCACCCCCCCGCCCCCCCCCCCCCACACCATTTGTAGCTTCTTGAACTCCCTTGTGTCTCCCTGGAGAATCCCAGCCTTAGTTGAATCCATCTCTTTCCCCAAGAATTGAACTTTGCCAGAGAATATCCTGTAGCTGGGCTGATGGGGAACATCACAGATCTCCAAAGGTCAGGGACTCCCCCTTGCCTGGAAAGTGTTGACATGGGTTCGATCCCTGGTCCAGGAGAACTAAGATCCCATAGGTTGAGAAGCAACTAAGCCCACGTACTCCGGAGCCCAAGCTCCACAACTAGAGAGAAGCCCGCAGGGCAGTGAAAGATCCCGCATGACGTGATCAAGACCCCGCGTGCCGCACCAAGACCCAGTGCGGCCAGATAAATAAATAAATATTTGTGAAACATCTGCCGCCCGTCCAGACGCCACACTTCCCTCCACCCTCCCGTCCCCTGCCCACTCTCAGTTGATGACTGTCCCTCATGCTTCAATGAAGAAGGAAAAGCAGAACTTCCTTCTCGCCTCCACACCCTCAACACTTCCTTGTAGTTTCTGTCTCTCCACCGTCGGAGGTGAAGCCTGTGGGCACCTTTCAACCCCTCCACCTGGATGTTCTGGGTACTTTTCACATGTGAATGGCTTAGCTGATTTGTTATCTCCATGTATGTTACCACTAGGAAGGTTCTACCACAGTGCCTGGGACAAAGTGGGTGCTCGATACGCATCCATTCAATGTATAAATGGGTATGTATTAGGGACAGTTAGGTTGAATTAATACCGTTTTCAAATTGCAAAATTAATGTTTCCACACTCAGTGCAAAAAAACTTCAAGGCAATAGAAAAGTAAAAAGAAGAAAAGGTACAAGTGAATCATATTCTTTTATCCCTCATTAATAACCACTATCAACATTTTGGTATTTATGCCTTCAAAGATTTCTACATATATATCTTTTTCTTCACAAAATGGTAGTAGATACAGATTATGACAGAAGGGGAGGACAGAGATGAGATGGTTGGATGGCTTAACTGACTCAATGAACATGAGTTTGAGCAAACTCCAGGAGCTGATGAAGGACAGAGAAGCCTGGTGTGCAGCAGTCCATGGGATTACAAAGACATGACTTAGTGACTGAACAACAACATAACAAGTGGTTACAAATATTTTTCTACATTTGAAAATAGTCTTCTAAATATTTTAATAATGACACAGTATTCCGTTGTATGGATGCCCTTAATTTAGTTAACTACTTCCGTAACACTGAACATTTATATTGTTTCCATGCTTTAAAAGGCTTTCCTGGTGACTCAGATGGTAAAGAATCTGCCTGCAATGCAGGAGACCTGGGTTTAATCCCTGGGTCAGGAAGATCCCTTGGAGAAGGGAATGGCAACCCACTCCAGTATTCTTGCCTGGAGAATCCCATGGACAGAGGAGCTTGGCAGGCTACAGTTCATGGTGTCACAAAGAATCAGACACGATTGAGCGACTAACATATGAGATATACTTTAAAAATTCCCTAGTCTGTATCCTTATACGTAAAAATTATGTATACATTATTTTTCCTGTAGCTGAATTCCTAAATGGACGTACAGTTCAAAGGGTATGCATATTTTAAGCTTTTGATTTACATTATTAAATCACAAGAGACCATTCACTTTGGAAACCAAATAAACACAAACACAATCTCGTACTTCGCCAAGCATAACAACCCTTTTCTGAGGCTCTGGAAGCTTTATCCCCTGTATCCTCATGGCTGGTACCATCTTTTCCTTCCAGATTTTGCTGAAATCTCCCCTTATTAGAGAGGTCTTGGTGCCTCCCACACACAAAATCACATGTGCCCTTCCCTTTCAACATCCCTTTTGCAGAGGTGTTTTCCTCAGCTGCGTCCAGCACCTCTGACAGGTTTTCTATTTGTGTCTCTCTCTTCCCAGATCCAATGAGAGCAGGGCTTTGCCTATTTTGTTCTTCCTATATTCCCATGTCTTCCCCATGCCCAGCATAGAGAAAGTATTCAGTAGGCAGATTCACTTTATGCATCAATGACTGAGGGTTGATACTTCTAGTTTCAAACTAAGAGTGATGATAATACTCAGGGCTTCATAGGGGCTATTTTCAGCAGTAGAGGCTATCTATAGATAAGAGATGAGAAAATAGACCAATAAAGTGACTTCTTAGTGTAGTAAGCGTCATGAAGGGGGATGTGATTAAGGCAGGACCATCCGGGACATCTCCTCTGAGATGGGATGCTTGAGCTAAGACCTGAAGGATGACTAGGATGTGAGAGGAGCGTGGACGAATGCCTCCCAGGCACACGGAACAGCTTGTAAAAAGGCCTGGAAAGGGAGAAGAGGTTGGCAGGTTGCAGAGTAAACAGGAGACGGGTGACTGCTCAGAGAAGCCAGTGGGTGAGAGCCACAGGTGGGAAGTAGGGAGGTCACCCGTGCGCTGTGAGTCAAGGACTCAAGTAAGGATTCCTTCCTCAAAGTTCCTCTCCTCAAAGGCCTCCCTGCATCTGAGGTCCCGCCATCTGAGAGTCACTCCTGGGAATTAAGTGTTGCCCTCTTCTGTGTTGTCCCCTCCGAAACACTCCAGGAATGACTTACTAGGTGCAAATGAAAATATTGACCCAAATAGCATAACCTATCTGAGGTTAGAGTGCATATGTAAAACTGCTGTCTTGCGGTAGGGGCTGAAAGGTTTTTTGTCTCCTGCAATGGGGTGGGGAATCTAAAATCTAGACACCTCCCTGGAGGAACAGCTCCAGGTCTGGAGACAGATCCAGGGGAAGTCAGCTCCTGACAACCGAAACAATGCCGTTTGTTCCATCGCTAAGGGCTCACTGGGCACCACGCACATAACACCGTCTCCTTTAATCCTCATGACAACACCATGCCATGTTTATAGATGACGAAGCAACCTCAGATAGGTTATGCTGTTTGGGTCAAGGTTGATGGGGGAGCCTGGTGGGCTGCCGTCTATGGGGTCGCACAGAGTTGGACACGACTGAAGCGACTTAGCAGCAGCAGCAGCTACACATGGTAGGAGACAGAGCAGGATTTGCGCAGCAGGCTCCAAAGCCCATTCGCTAGTGCCTGATATGCCATGGAGTCCATCAGATTCATATTTAAGGCATGAGACTTCCGGCTTCTTACCTTTTATGCAGTAATGCAATTAAGTAAGTTTTACATATGCACTCTTTTTTACAGACTGTTCATTATTACATACATATACAAACACTTCACTAAAGTGTGCTCTACATGCAAATCATGTATACTGTGCTTTAAGGGGGGTTAATTTAGGGATTTTTTTTTAAAGTGACGTTTTTCTTATGCTTGATTTTATTTTCTATCAAATTTTCTCACTGTGCTATAGTGCACAACATTTATTTTTTTAAGATAATGCTGTATTTTATTATTTTTTCTGGCTATGCTATGTCTTCACTGTTGCGCGAGGGCTTTCTCTAGTTGCGGTAAGTGAGGGTTATTCTCTAGAGTGGTGTATGGGCTTCTCATTGCAGTGGCTTCTTTTACTGCAGAGCCCAGACTCTTGGGTTCACAGGCCTCAATAATTTTGGCACATAGGCATAGCTGCCCTGTGGCATGTGAAATCTTCCCAGACGAGGGATCGAACCCATTTCCAGGTGGATTTTTAACCACAGGTCCACCAGGGAAGTCCCAATGCTCTATATTTTATTCTGCCTGTTTTCTGGCTCATTAACAATCTATTAGCTGCATCTTCGTTGCATTATTTTCTTTTGTATCATATGATTACATTTATTTATTTATATTTTATCATTGGAGCTAATTGCTTTACGAGTTGTTGTAAACAAAGTCTGTTGCACAACAAAGTGAATCAGCTATATGTATGGATTTATCTCCTCCCTCAGGAGCCTTCCTCCCACCCCCAGTGTATTATCGTTATGATCACTGTAGTTTTCATTTCTAGAATTCCATTTCCATTTGATAAATTTTAAAAGTTTCCAGTTCTTTGCTTAAATTCTTTATCTTGTCTACTTGTAAGATTTATTAATCACAATTATTTTATAGTTTGTTGTTTAAGTGCCAGTGTCTGGATCTCTTCTGGGTCTACTGCTACTGTATGTTTTGGGTTTTTTTGCTCTTGGTTTCAGTCATATGGTCTTTTCTCTTGGCGGGCCTGGTAAACTTATATTGACTCTGTGTATTTATGAGATACTGTGTTTGGAAAAATTGTAGAGGTAATCTGAGACTGACAGATCCAGAGAGGCTATACTCTTGCTTCAGGGAGGAAGTTAGAGGCAGCTCGACTTAATCCAATCTGGAATTAAGTTAATTTGAAATTGGGTTTAAATCTTTGTGAAGGCTGATCTATTTCTAATGTGCTCTTCAAAGCTCCCAACTGAAAGCCCTTAAAAAAAATAAGGGTCCCCTTTCCTTGGAGATGCTTGAACTCCCCAGCCCCTCTTTTTCCTAATTCCATGAGACAGCAAAAACTCAGTCTCCACTTTCTGTTCATATTCTCAGTTTCATAGCTACTGCCTAGGGGAAAATTAAGGCCAAATGTTGACATTATCTCTTTAGATTTCTCTTCTCTCCAAGATCATGGCCTGCAGACCTCTTCAATACCTTCAAGCAAATTTTTAAAATATATTTTACCCATCATTTCTGGTTGTTTCGGTGGGAAAGTTGTGAGATAAACTAGATAAGCAGTAGCTGGAAGCAGAAATCTGCACAGACCATAGACTCGATCCCTGCAAAGATAAAATTCTAGTCCTTGGCTGCAACTTGAATTTTCAAGGGGCTAGCCTCATGCACTGGAGAAGGAAATGGCAACCCACTCCAGTGTTCTTGCCTGGAGAATCCCAGGGATGGCGGAGCCTGGTGGGCTGCCGTCCATGGGGTCGCACAGAGTCGGACACCATTGAAGTGACTTAGCAGCAGCAGCAGCAGCAGCCTCACTCTGCGTGGAGTCTTCCTCTTGCCCTATGCACCGGCTTGCCCTACCTTCACGTGGAGCTTAACTGCTAGCCCACATGCTGCCTCGAGGCTGGCTAGTTCGGATGGTGGTCTGGCTTCTGTAAAGCCTCTGTCACCGTGGGAAGCCAGGCCTCCTTCCCTCTGCTGACCAGCTCCACTCACAAGCCACACCTTCTACAGACTGAGCCCTGTGGCGCTGGGCTCAGGGTTCAGTGCTCAGCATAGGTTGTCTCATTTATTCCTTTAGAAACACCAGCACACAACTAGAGTTATCTCCATTTTACAGATGAGGAAGCTGATGCTCCCGAGTGTTAGTCAGAGTCCCTGCCCATCTCATAAAAGCACATACTTCTTTCTGTGTTTACTTGTTAATTTTCTTGTGCTCCGCAGACTGTAAATGACACAAGGGTGGGGACATGTCTGCATATCTCTCTTATTCCTCACCATGTGCCCATGCTTGGCACAGAGTAGAGAGCATATAACAAGCCTGGAATGAATAAATCAAGCCTCAGCTCCCAAAGTTGTTTATGGTGGAGGCCAGATCCGGATCCTTGACTATTAGTTCATCATTCTTGCCCCTCATGTCACAGCTGGGGATGGAATATATTCATCCATCTTAGAGTTATCTAGCACCACCTTCTATGTATAAAGATCTAGTTGAGTCCCCTGCCGTTTTATTTTCTCGGGCTCCAAAATCACTGCAGATAATGACTACAGCCAGGAAATTAAAAGACACTTACTCCTTGGAAGAAAAGCTATGACAAACCTAGACAGCATATTAAAAAGCAGACTCATCACTTTGCCAACAAAGGTCCGTGTAGTCAAAGCTATGGTTTTTTCCAGCAGTCATGTATGGATGTGAGAGCTGGACCATAAAGAAGGCTGAACGCCGAAGAATTGGTGCCTTTGAATTGTGGTGCTGGAGAAGACTCTTGAGAGTCCCTTGGACTGCAAGGAGATCAAACCCGTCATTCCTAAAGAATATCAACCCTGAATATTCATCAGAAGGACTGATGCCGAAGCTGAAGTTCCAATACTTTGGCCACCTGATGTGAAGAGCTGACTCATTGGCAAAGACGCTGATGCTGGGAAAGATTGGAGGCAGGAGGAGAAGGGGACGACAGAGGATAAGATGTTTGGACGGCATCACTGATTCAATGGACGTGAGTCTGAGCAAACTCTGGGAGATTGTGAACAGGGAAGTCTGGCAAGCTGTAGTCCATGGGGTCACAAAGAGTCAGACACAATTTAGTGACTGAGCAACAAGCTGCCACCTCACACCATTTCCTCCTTGATGTCAGGGGCTCTGGAAACCTTCACCAGGGTCTGTGGACCCACATGGAACTGAGGGATGGACTAGTAAGGCTTCTAAAACTATAGTAGAAATCTGCAAGTGTGTCATTATTTTTCTCGAAAAAAGATCCATGGTAAGCTTCAGATTCTCGGAGATGCCTGGGAACCCCCCAAATTAAAAGATCCTGGACGTGGGAATTGGTTCCTGTCTACTCCCCAACATTGTCTGCTCTGCCAAAAAGGGGTTTCCTGTAACTGTCCATAGGTGGATGGGGGCGAGGGGTGTGTGGAGAGGTGTCCAGGGTATGAAGGGGTCCTGCTTCTGCAGCCCAAGCTGGGTGGACTGAGTGGTGCCCAGAGCCCTCCAGCTTGCTTCCTCAAAAGCCCTCAAGTTGGGGGTGGAGTGCCACTTGCCAGAAGGCTGTGAATAACGGCGATCTTCCCACACAGCAAAGCCGTCCTGAGCCGGCTGAGCGGCATATTTGTGTGGCTCCTGGTTCCGAGGTGCCAGCCCCAGTAAGGCCAGGGTGGGGATGGACTCCCAGGACCCAGCTCACCGCTGCGAAGCCCACGCGAGGAGGAAGAGGGACCCCGAGTCTCTGGAGGATAGGGGTCCGGGGGCCAGGCACTCCCCCAGCCTGGGGTCTGCAGGACCTTCTTGCTTGGTCTTCTTCAACATGTGAACCTGCAGGAACGTTATCTCTTAGAGATTTCTACAGGGTTTAAAAAAGATGTCCCGGGGCTTTCACGCGTTTCTAAAGCACCCGCAATCTTTCATGGTTCCCATCACCCTGTGTGTAAAACAGTAAACTCAACGGTTCTGGGATGCACCAGCCAGACCCAGCTTTCTCCCCATCCCTGCCAGCCTCATGTCCCAGACCCCGCGGTAAAACCTCGCTTATGGTCAACCTCCTGGTTTTCATGGAGAAACTGAGGCGAGGGGGTGAGACTGGCTCAAGGCGCCCTGGGCAGCAGGTCAGTCAGCGCAGTTCAGGAGGGTCTATCAGACCCATCTGCCTCCTGTGCTTGGTCCGCCTGCTGTGTGAGAGAGGCTGGCAGGGAGGGGGCCCTGAGCTGCAGGGGCCAAGGGATTCTGGTCAGGGGGCTGTAGCCCTGGAGCTGTGAGGGCTGCAGGGGTCTTTCCCCCACAGAACTTGCCGGCCCCGTGGACAATGTGGGTCCTTGGCTGGGGGGGGGGTTTGTCCAGGGGTCCTGAGAAGGGGATGAACCTCTGCCTTCTTTTTGGGGGGCTGAGGAAGGGTCGAGACGGCTGCCCAAGAGAGCTGATGGAGGGGCGTGAGAGCTGTGGAGGGGGACACGGAGGGAAGGTGGCCGGGGAGGCCACATGCAGGAGGGGAGGAAGGGTGAGCAGGTGGCTGGTGGGGAAGGGACAGGCAGGTGGCGAGGGGCACCAATGTCCTCCGCATGTAAAGACTCTGCTCTATCCGCCCCAGGCTCCCTGCTGCCCTATGCGTACCCAGGGCCTTCCCTGGGCCATCGAATGCCTGCATCCCACCCCCTCCCTTCCTTCCCTTCTTCCAACCCGACTTTGCTCCGTGCCGTGCTCTCTCGACCCCGGAAGACGGCCGTGGCTGTTTCCTTGACCATGGGGCAGCATCCTGCCCAAGCTGGACAAGGTGCCCATGGGAGGCGTGTGGACTAGGATGAGCCCAGGCCCACTCATTGCCTGGCTCCCCCCTCCACTCCCTCCAGCCCAGCCCAGCTCTGGCCCAGCCTCTGAAGTGGGGTCCAGGTCTAGACCAGCCTTGCCCCCTAGTTCAGCAGAAGTCTCTCTTACACAGAGCTTAGAGCAGTTTAAGGAAGAGGAAATGTTTAAGGAAAGCTAAGAAAGCCAAACTGTCACCTTTGTCAGGGGTGACATGACTCGGTGCCTGTCCTCCGACCCTGAAACCAGCTCCCCTCACCCTCTTGCGCCACCCCGGGGTGCAGTGGGGGAAGGTGCCAGGAGAGCGGACGGTCACTGGAAGGTCACGTTGGGGTCGGCTCTGAGTCTCTGGTGTTCTCCGTGCTCCTGAGTGCTCCCTCTGTGGCTGGCCTGAGGGTCAGTGGCATTGCTGGGCATCTGGGCTCTGGGAGGGTCCTGACTGGGCAGCATTACCCCAACAGTGTGGTTGGGTCATGGTGTCAAAAAAAAAATGTGACCCTCGGTGGCACTGATTGATGGGAAGTGAGCTGGAACGGGGCCTCTGAGTCACTGGATGTGGCAGCCGTGGTGACGGTGGGGACTGCAGGGGCGTGGGGGTGGGTAAGAGGGACGGGCTGGACAGAGAATATTTAGCAATTGCTCTGGAAGATTTTCGAGTTTGATAACACATGCACACATGGTCAGCCAGGGGTTGGCTACCTAGACGTCGCCACCAGCACTTGCTGGTCACCTGTTCCTATCCTGCCCAGTACTGTGTGGAGTGACGGACACACGTCAGCTCACGTGATATTTGTAGAGGTATCTTGATTGAGGCATAAGTTGACAGACAAAACATTGCACATATTTTAAGTGTATAGTCTGATCAATTTTGACACAGGTATATACACTTGGCTTTTGGTGTCCATGGGGAATTGTTTCCAGGATGCTTGCAGATATGAACATCTGAAGATTCATGAGTCCCTCGTACAATACGGAGCAGTATTTGCATATAACCTGCACTCAGCCTCCTATATATTTTAAATCAATTCTGGAATACTTATAACACCTGATATATTGTAAATGTTAAATAGTTGTAAATACAATGTAAATGCTATGTAAATAACTGTGAGTGTGTGGCAAATTCAAGTTTTGCTTTTTGGGAATTTCTGAAAATTTTTTTCCTGAAAAAATTTTTTCTGAATATTTTTGAACCCGGCTGATTGGATCTTCAGAGGTGGAAGCTATGGGTGAAGAGGCCCAAAGTGGGCCTTAAAATCATCTTAACTACAGTTAAGATAATGAATAAATCCATTTCCCTCCTAACCTTTCCTGGCATTCTCAGGCAGCCATGGATCTGCTGTCTGTTATAGGTTGATTTTCATTTTCTAGTTTTGCAGATAGAAGTAGTTCATGTAATGCTTACAACATCCTCTGAAGTAGCTGCTCCTATTATTGTCATCATCCCCCTTTTACAGATGAGAAAACAAAGGCACAGAGAAGATAAATGACTTGCATGAAGTCAGGCCGCGTGGCAGGGGAGGAGTGGAGCCAGGATTTTGACCCAGGGATCGGGGCTCCAGAGTCTAGCCTCTGAACTGCTGCACCCCACGGCCCCTCTCACAGCAGCCTCCTCACTGTTGGCAATCAGGCTCACTTCCAGGGCTGAGCCCTGCACAGGTAGCAGGAAGCACAGGTGGGGTCCCTTCCTGTGAGGAGCAAGTAGGAGGATGAAGGGGACCCTCACCACTTACCTTCTCTGGGCCTCAGTTTCCTCATCTACAAAATGGGAGTGCTCATCACTTGATGAATGAATAACAAATTGTGATGGATCCATACAACAGAATATTAAGCCCTAAAAAGGCACAACATTCTGATACATGGTTCCATGTGGATGAACCTCAAAAACTTTCTGGTAAGTAAAAGAGGCCAGACACAAAAGCCCACATGTTGTTTGACTCCATTCATATGAACTATCAGAACAGAAAGCAGATTAATGGTTGCCACAGGGTTGGGGGAGGAAAGGAAAGTGTCTGGATGATGGGTGCAGGTGGGTGGGAGGGTCATGTTCACGAAGACAGACATGAAGGGGCCCTCCAAGGTGCGCAGCACGCGGGAGCCCCGGGTAGGCTGGTGGGTATGCCCATGATTCTGGCACCAAGGACGAGGGGAAGGTTGGACCCAGAGGGCAGGTGCTCCCCCAGTGGGTGAGAGCACCGTTCCAGGTCCAGGCCTGAGTCCAGGAAGGTCTCAGAGTCTCCTCTGAAAGGTGGTCCTCTTTCTCAGAGCTGGAGGGAAGCAAAGAGGGTGTTTGGGAGAGGGACCAGGGGACCCAGGATGGTGAATCTGGTGAGGGGAACAGGGGGAACAGGGAATCTGGGAGAGGGACCAGGGGACCCAGGATGGTGAATCTGGAGCCAGCAGGGGGCCCAGAGCATGGCCTGCTCATGGTCCCAAACCAGGGTCTGAGGAACATCTATCTTACCAAAGGCAGAGGAATCCCCTTCTTGCCACAAGAAGGGGTCAGGAGGGTTTCTGCCTGTCCTTGGGGCCAACTCTGCCAACTGCAGTCTGACCTGGCAGGCTGAGGCCAAGCCGGGGGTGGGGGGCGGTGGGTGGTCTCGAGGGTCCCTCTGGGTTCCCTCTGCTTGGGCTTGACCTCTGGATGAAGAGACCATGGTCGTCTAGAGTCTCCAGAGCAGATGGCTCAGGGCTGGGCACATGAGTGGTGTCTCTTTTTGTCTTTATCATTAAAAGTTTATTTATTTATTTGGCTGCTTTGGGATCTTCACTGTGGCATGTGGGAACTTTAGTTGTAGCCTGTGGGGTCTGGTTCCCTGACCAGGGATCGAAACCAGGCCCCCTGCCTGGGGAGTGCGGAGTCTCAGTCTGGACCACCAGGGAAGTCAGCATGCTGTCTTAAGGGACACCAAGACCCTAGCTAAAGACTTGAAAATCTTGTCCATGCACCTTTCCAGAGCAGACCTCGGATGAAGTAAAAGAGGAGGTAGACCCCTTGGGTGTCTCTGGGGGACTCAGGAGGGGTGCAGAGGAGGTGAGTTTGGAGCAAGGCCACAAGGAGGGCTATCAGACCAGGACCACGCGGCAGCTGTGGGCTTTCCAGACCTTTGCGATCGTCACCAGGAATTAACAGCCAAACCCGAAACAATAAATACTGACAAGAGGGAGGTAACAATCATGGTTTCAGTTCAGCTAGTGTGTCGCAGGAGGGGCGAGGACTGGATGGTAAATAATGAGCAGACACCGTAACTCATGCTGGGAGACATCATTGATCCGGTGAGATGCTTGACCCAGCTCCCTGATCCGGGAGGTGTCGGGGCTCATCCCAAGGTAGATGGCTGGAGAAGGGGAAACCCTCAACTGGGAGACCTGAGCCTGGACTCCAGCCTCCGCCCTGCCAATGGCTTGCTGTGCTGCCCAGGGCTGGCCAATGTCCCTTTCTGGGCTCCTCTTCCTTCAGCTGTGAGACAGCAGGCTCTAATATTCTATGATTCCGAGTCCCTTCCACTCCACCCAGTTTCCCAAGACTCTTGGGCTCCCTGGACCCTTTTGGGAAGGATCAGCCCTCTTCAGCCCCCTAGGTAGATTAAGGAAGGACGGAGGGGCGGGAGTGAACAAGGGTCCTGCCAAGGCCCCTACCCAGCCAGTGACAGGAAGACAGCAGATCGCGGCACCGGGAGCGATTTTACTGGAAAGATGAAAGGAAATTGCATCTTTAATAATTCACCGGGCCGGTTTGGAGGGAGGCAGGTTGGCGGGGCCGCGGAGCCGCTGGGCGATCCCGGCATCTGTTCCTGGAAATCCGCTGGCTCCAGAGCCTGCCCCAGAGAGACCCAGGGTCCTCCATCTCCTCCCGGCCGAGGGACAGCGGGAGCCCACGGAGTCTAGACCGGGGTGAGAGGTTAAAACACAGCCATCCCAGGAACCCGCTAGATTGATATCCCCAGCAAAAAGGGAGCCAAAATAATCGATACGGCAGCAGCCCAGGAAAGCCGCCAAGCCCAGGCCCCGGCCCCGTGGAGTTGCTGCAGGAAAGAAGAGCTAGGGCTCTGCGAACTGCATGGGGCTCCAGAGAGCAGAGCCCAGACCGGGGGCCTCTGCCAGTGCCCGTCCGGGCTCAGAAGGGGCCCCCATGCAGGGGCCACGCTGCTGGGCAACCTGTCCAGATTGTGGGCGGGGTCAGGCGACACACGTCCTCGGGCCTTCAGCCAATCACCACTTCGCCTTTCCTCCTGGTCCCGCTCAAGTGGGAGGGCCCTCAACTGGTCTGCAAATGGCCCGACCCACCTTCTACTTCCCTTCAGAGGGACCGTCCTGGGGGCCTTGAGTGCCAGACGAAGAAAGCAGTGGACTGAAGCCAGAAGAACTGGCCCGGGACAGAGGCGGAAAGTGCCAAAGACAAAAGGAGATAAAGAACTGTTGACTTCAGAAGCCAAAGATGTTGCTTTGACTCTTAGCAGAGTCCTTCGCCCGTCTGCGGTCCCTCCTGTGAATGGGATGATGACTCTGGGTGGCCAGACCCTTTGCTCTTGGAAAGAGCTTTATTTCTGTTGTTGTTCGGTCGCTCAGTCATGTCCAACTCTTTGCGACCACATGGACTGCAGCACATCAGGCTTCCCTGTCCTTCACCGTCTCCCAGAGCTTGCTCAGACTCATGTCCATTGAATCAGTGATGCCATCCAACCGTCTCATCCTCTAGGTCGTTATTATTATTAGGCCTTTCCCCCAAGGCCTGTAGACTCTTAGTTGACTAGTCTGAAATTTAATAGCTTTCCTGGGTGGGTCATAGGGATGAACTAGGTCCGGGAAGGGGTGCAAATCCAGGGACTGGGGGGAAGCTGGGGGGCCCAGGTGGGGCTCAGGCAGAGCAACTGTTAACGTCTCCCCTCCCTCCTTCACGTCCTCCTTCCCTGCCGTCCCCTTCCCTCCACCCACTAATGAGCAAAGACAGCTCAAGAATTACAGAGAGGATTCTTCACAAACCAATATACTCATCCTTCTCTTACAGATGGAGAAACTGATGCCCAATGAAGCAATGGCTCCGTGGGCGCCCAGCTGGTAAGTCTGGCACCAGCACTAGACTTGGATCTGCTCACTCCCAGTGTGGGGCTCTTTCCACCAGGGGCCTCTGGTTTCCTTCCCCAGGGAGGTCTGGTGGCCTTGAGGCAAGGTGACCAGGCCCATCCTGAGATTCATCGTGACTCACCGTCTGACCTTGACCCACCCCAGCCCTCAGGCCCAGCTTTCCTCCCTGCAGAAGGAGGGTGAGACCCACCCCATCAGCTCTGAAGCCGCCAAGAAGATCACATGGGCTGATACAACTTAAGTTCAGCCAAATCTTATGTATCTGGCGGATCCACCACTTTTGGAAGTCACGGAGAGGGGGCAGAGGAGAGGACAGAAAATAGGCAAAGATGGTTTCTGAGTGGGTGAAATGGGTGTTTGACACATTCATTCATGCAGTGAAGCGCCTCCTCTTTGCTCATAAAAATGTCAGTTGGGCCCTCGCTCAGAGTCCATTTGCTCTGACTCGACAAACAATGCTGACAAGTTCGGTGGTCTAGTGTCTCAGGCCACAACAGGCATGCTGGCAGGAGCGAGAAGAGCTGTCTGATGAGAGAGGAGGCAGAGAAGCTGTAAAAGGCAGATGCAGTAATTAAACAAGCAAAGCAGACTGGATATACCTTGATAATCCCTGAGGGTAACCCAGTATTACAGTCCAGTCTACTAATTAGTGGTGTCGAAATGAGCCTGAGTCATCAGGAGAGGTTGAGACACATGAGCCCTCTGTGTGAGGACTCGGGGCTGTGTATTATCCCCCCGTGGAAAGCTTTTTACCAAAAAATCAGTTATGACAGTTTTTCTGTTTAAAGAGGCAGGTTACAGCAACAGACAGCAAATGTATGTGTAACAACATCTCTGCTCTGGACAACGCCAGGCGCCTGGGATGGGGAGAGCTGACCTTGGGTGACAATCAGAACCAGGGAATTCTGGTTTAGTCCCCCTTCCCCATCGAGGTGCTTCCTGCCTGTATAATTAACTGGTTTTCTTGATGTTTTCACTGTTTCTCTTCTCTTTAATCCATTCTGCACGTGGAAGGAAGATTAACCTCCCCTAATTTCATTTCTTCTCTGATTAGGAGCCTACCATGACTCTCATTTTCTCCTGAAGGGAACCACCCCCCTGCCCCCTCACCGCACACACACACATTCACTAATTCTCTATCACATAGGGGGCCTTGCAAGGAACTTCTCCCACCTACCCACCCAACCCCCTCCTGCAGGGTCTGGCCTGTCCATCCCTCCCACAGTTTGGCCACCCGCCAACTGTGACCAGCTTTAATCGTCGTCTACCTGACCACCTGGCACTTGCTTACACACTGTGAGCCCACCCTGAGGTCAACCTCATGTGCTGGGTTCCAGCCCTTCCAATCAGATCATGCCAGGAGACAGGGTCTCCAGGTCACCACCTCACTAGGCTCCCCCTCCCCTGGAATGATGACTCTTATCACCAGAAGGTGCAGCTCTGGGTGGTTACTTGCCATACTTGGCTGTCCCTTCCTTACATGCCCGCTTCCTCTGCCTGCAGCCCCTACTGCCTGGTTCCCCACTGTGTCCCCACTCCAGCATCCAGGATGAACCCGGCACACACTGCTTTATCACATCGGCCTGGACGCCTCCTGGTTCTGAGTGTGGACAGGGACGTAGCAGTAGGGTCTCTCTGTGTGTCCCCAGGGCGCTCAAGGTCAGCTGATGGATGCTCAGAGGAGAGTCATGTGCGGGTAACAGGTCAGCTCACCCATCAGTGCCGCAGGGCGGGTGGCAAGGCCGGTGCTCGAAGTCCTGCCTCCAACAGCCCTCATAAGGGCAGCCATACCCACCCAGGGTGGCTGTCCTTCCCTCCATACCCTTTGCCTGGGAGATGATCCACATGCCAGGAAGGCCAGAGAGCTTAGGGGTCAAGAGGAAAGAGCTGTCATATTTGAAGGACACAGAAGACAAGCACTTTTATCCCAAACTTCCAACAAGACGGAAGGTAAATCTCACATTCCCATTTTTGGTAGAGGAAGCTAAGACTTGAGACACCAGGTGACTCACCAGCCTCCCTAGACTTATCCTGACTGTCATCACTGAGGACTGTCTGCATTTCTCAGTGGACCTACCTGATTTTATCGCTGTGTGTGGAACACTAAGGTATGAGGTTCAGGTCACCAGCAAGGGCTTTGGAAGCAGAGGGGACCTGTTAGAACCCTGCCCCTCCTCTTTCTAGTGGTAGGACCTGGGGCAAATGACCCTCCCTCGGTCTGAGTAAATGGTAGGACCTGGGGCAAATGACCCTCCCTCGGTCTGAGTAAATTGGAGACCGGACCCTCAGGAGTTGTAGTGAGAAGCTGGGAAGTGCTCAGCTGGGTGCCTGGTTCAATGGGTGCCCATGAATGTTGGCACCACCGTGACCTTGAGCAAGCCCCTTTTCTGTAAGGGCCTCGGTTTCCTCACCTGTCACATGGGAGGGTGGGCTCCAAGTGCCCTTCCATTCCCTGATAGCCTGGAGGGTTTGGAGGGTTAGCTGGGGGAAAAAGGACTAAATAATGTCCAGGACTGAGGGCAAGTGCAGTTCCTGGAAAGGAGGCATCCCGAGAGGCCCTGCTGCCCTCTCAGAGCCTCAGAGTGGAAGGGATCTCTTAGTGTTTTTCCTAATCCACACCCTGCCCTGCAAAGGGGAGCATCCTCCCACACCATGGGGTCCGCATTGGGTCCTGGTTTCTGCTGGATCATGTCCAGTGTTGGGGGCTGTTGCTCAGATGCTTGTGTTACCCTCAGCCACCCCCTGCCACCAGTCCGCGGGTCCCCACGGTGTCCTTGGATCTGGGTGTCCAAAGTCCACTCTCTGTGTCCAGTCCCCTGTCCCCCCCGTTTGTTTTTTCCTCTCCCACGTTGGCATGTGTGTCTTTTGAGGTCAGAGGAGCACGCCTAGAGCATTCTCAGGTACCGCATTCTCGGCGCCTACCTCTTCCCCTTGGTCGTCAGGCGCTGGCTCCCGCCTGGCCTGCTCCCCATCCTTGGCCACGTGCCTAAAAAACTAAGGTCCCAAAGGGGAATCCGATGTTCCTGGTGCAGCTTGACCAGGAAGAGGGGAGCAAACTGCCCCTTTTAGATGCTCCGCTGTTCTGTCATCGTTGTTGTTTGGCTGTGCTGGGTTTTCATTGCTGGGTTGGCTTTCTCTAGCTGTGAGACGGGGTCTGCTCTTCGTTGCTGTGGAGCCCAGGCTCTAGGTGTGTGACCCTCAGTGGTTGTTCTCACCAGCCCTAGAGCTTGGGTTCTGTAGTTGTGGCTCTGGGCCTCAGTCACTCCTCAGCATGCGCAGTCTTCCCGGACCAGGGATTGGACCCATGTCTCCTGCACGGCAGGCAGGCTCCTATCTGAACCACCACTGTGCCACCAGGGATGTCTGAGCCTATGTTGTTTTTAGCATATTTTTTGGGAGGGGCATTTTCTCCCCAGCAAAGTCAGTTAAGGGCACCTTCTCAATCAAATTCCCTAAGGGCCACAGATGGCTTTCCAGGATTGCAAGAGCCCGGCTCCAGCAGAAGGTGAAGACCAGAAATCTGAAAGTGGAAGCTGCCTGTCCCTGGGCGGCCCGTCCTTAGCATCACCCCTGCCCCAGATAAGTTAGGCCCCCTCCACTGGCAGGGCCTCCGGTGACCACAGGAGAGGCCTTCCCCGTCTCTCCCTCTGACCAGGCCCCCTGACCCCCTGGGGAACACTGTCCTCCTTTCCCCTTCAAATTCGTCTTTCTTCTGCCCAGACCGTTGCCCTCACCAACTGAGCAATAAACTGAGGGAAGGAAGGCCAGCTTGTGGCCTGCCCACCGGGGACCAACAGCCTGTTCTCAGCATCTTTCAGGATCCATGTCAGCTCTGTTCTCAGAAAGCAGGGTGAAAGCCACGGTGACCTCCTCTGAAAGACACCCTGTGTCTCTGATTCTGGGAGGCAGGACCCCCACACCTCTGCTTCCCACCTCTCCTTGCTCAGAGGCCAACCAGCCAGGGAGATTTAGAAACTGTAGAGCAGATTAGGACACATCAGAAACACATCTCACACACACACACACACACACACACACACACACACTCACTCCGTGCATGTACCTCACACACCCCAGAGAACCTCACGTGCACACACTCACACACACACACATACACCTCACATACCCCAGAGAATCTCTCAAGCAGTGCACAGCTGCGGCCTCCCCTATGGGCCTAGGGGTCCGAGCAGCTCCCAGGGTCCTGGGCAGGGCTGGGTGCCCCTGAGTGGGGAAGGGCTCTTTCTTATTTGCACAGAGGCTGGGTCTGTGCTCCCCGGGCCTCTGGCCTTTCCCCCACGGCACAGCAGTGCACCCACCTGCAGCCCTGTCTGCACGGTTAGACCTCAGGGCCCTGGGGGCACCCCGGCCTCCCCACTGGAAGTCCTTGTCCCGTGAGGGGACCCCTCCACTGCTCTGCATGCCCCTCCTCCAGGACCTGGCTTAAGGCACAGCTCAGCTCTTCCCTCCCTGTGCCCCTCTGTCACTTATCACCTGGATCTCACCGTCAGGGTTCACCTGTTTAGCCCACACAAGCTTGTTCAGCGCCTGCTTGAGCCAGGCCCTGGGCTCGGTGCTGGAGATGCAGAGTGGATGAGGTCAAGTTCAGAGTCAGTGGACATCAGCCCCCTGCAGGCCAGTGGTCACCCACAGTGAGCTGGGTCATGGTCGAAGCATCTGTGGGAGCTGCAGGAGCCCAGAGGGGGCACCTGGAACCCTGACTAGGGGAGCAGTCATGGAGAACTTCTTGGAGGAGGTACACGCCTGTAACTCCAACCAGTGTCCACGGGACCTGAGATTGTGCTTAGGTCCTCTGCCATCCAGTTAGTGTCATCCAAACCCCAGCCCATCTGCAGACCTGTAAACAAGAGCGGTGAACATCTATGTTATAAGACCTGAGATTTCAAGCTGACTGGTTACACAATTCATTGTGCAGAGTTGTGTGGCATAGTTAATGGAAATAGACCCCAAGCACCCTTCCTGTCCCTGGTATGGGCCTCAGGAGTTCCTGACCTCCTCCTCAGCCTGGGCGCGTCTCCTTTCCCTCTGAGTCAAGCCTGCGACAGAGTCCTCTCCTGGCCCTGCTTAAACAGAGAAAGCACTGATTACACACCATTCTGTGTAGCATCAAGGGCCACATCCCTGGATGTTCTGGTAAGTCACCAGGGGGTCCAAGAGTCCTGACCTGAATCCTGCTTGTCCCTGGGAGCCAGCAGGCCGATTAGAGTTGGGGGACACAGTGGGGTGAGGAGGCTCAGGTCCCAAGACGGCCACCAGTCCCAGAGGCCAGGAACCTGGGTCTTCAGCCTGGTCCCCATGCACGCCCACCAGACCCCTCTCAGGACTACGACGACAGCATTTCAAGGCCTGGCCCTTGTGCCTGGAGCGGGGGGCGGTCACATGACTTGGACTTGCCACTGCTCCCCTGAGTCTGTTTCCTCTACGTTTCAAACAGAGTGAAAAGTGTCTGTCACCTGCCAGGACTACTTGTGAAGATCAAACAAAATCGTCATATATTTTAAAACTACAGGGTGCTGTCCAAGCAGATGGCGTGGTTCCCTACATGTTTCCCCAGATGTGAAATGGGTGTAAGGATAGTATTTACTTCCCTTGCAGGGCCCTGGTGAGGCCAGATGATGTGTGTGAAAGGGCGGTGGCAGGGAGCCAGGGCTGTGTGGCGGGTTGGGCTCTCTGGGCCAGTCTCCTTGGCCAGGCAAACACAGCTGTTTGCCTCACACTCCAGGCTGGCTGGCTGGCGGCCAGTCTGGGCAGAAGCAGCTACCGCATCTGCTTCCAGAATAGGCCAACTGCTTCCTCGGGAGGCGGCGGCGTGAGCGGCCTTCTGCCCACCCTCCCCTGCCCAGGCTCGTGCTGAGACCAGGTGGGCAGGGAAAGGTGAGGTTTCTGGCTCAGATAAGATGTCCACAGAGAGTCAGCCCATGCCTCAGGCACAGTTACCTAGGCATGAGAAATTTAGGGCCCTGGAAGGGGTTTTTAGCTTTTTAAAATTTATTTTTGGTTGCTCTGGGTCTTCACTGCTGCTCGGGCTTTTCTCTACTTGCGGTAAGCGGGGGGCTGAGGTCTAGTTGCAGTGCTCAGGCTTCTCACTGTGGTGGCTTCTCCTGTTGCAGAGCGCGGGCTCTCAGGCACCCAGCTCTCGGTAGTCGCAGGAGGTGTGTTCAGTAGTTGCGGCTCCCAGGCTCCAGAGCACAGGCTCAGTAGTTGGGGTGCATGGGCTTAGTTGCTTTACTGCATCTTCTCGGACCAGGGATCAAATCTGTGTCTCCTGCATTTGCCAGGTGGATTCTTTACCATGGAGCCACCAGGGAAGCCCTGTTTTCAGCTATTTAAAATCAGAAATAAATGAATTTTTAGATTGAAAAAAAAAGTTTTAATAAGGAATATTATCTTCATCTTTGTGCCAAGATAGTCATAAAATACAATTTTTATATATTTTTAAGGAGGATGGGCCTATGTAAGCATACAAGGGCCCAGGGCCTGTGAGTCATGACGTGGCCTGGAGTCCGTGGTGTGTACTCTGTCCACACTCAAGGACTGTCCTGGAGCCCTTTCCACCGTTGCTCATGTGCTGGGCAGCCTCGTCTCAGCTCCGACAGCAGGACCCAGTACTGCAAACTGAGGTGAGATGCGGCAGCGTGGCCTGCTGTCCCCGTGGGCTAGTTCCGCCTTCCTGAGAGCCCTCTCTGCGGCCTGCATATGCTGCGTTCGCTCCTGTCACTCAGAGGGTACGGCCCGTGCATGCTCACCAGTAAGAGGGGCCCCCTAACACCAGAATTCTGAAAATGTTGGCATATGTGTGTTCTTTCTCAGCATGTAGTTGGAAAAATTTCCCAGGCAATTTGAATATTGATCTCAGGCCTGGATGTGCCCCTCTCCAGGGGGGTCTCCCTCCCCTCCCACCCACCTTGAGGACCTCTGGCCCTGAGGAGATCCAGTTTGCAAGACGTTACAATGTATTCTTTCACAGAATAGCACAAAACTTTGCAAGCTGGCTCCTCTTCCTCCCCATCCCTCTGCAATCCTCTGATCTGAGGGTATTTCATCATGCTCCTCCTTTCCTTGGATAAAGAGGAAAAGACCATGTAGCCTGCCCATGGCGGGCTCAAGCCAGCAGCTGGCTGCTCCTTCTGCCTGGCGGGTGGGACTGGCCGGCTCCCTGGGACTGTGCTCACTGCAGTCAGAGCCGAGGCTGTTGAAGATACACTCGCTTTCTGGGCTGAGGGGAGGGGGGGGCCCCTAACTCTTCCATTGACCTGACCGGCCTTGGGCTCTGGGTCAGTCACATCACCTCTCTGAGCCTTGGTTTTCTCATCTGTAAAATGGGAATCAAAAATGCTCACCTGCCTACACCTCTGAACCACCGGAGACAGTGTATGTAAGGCCCTGAAAAAACCATGGGGATGAGAGACAAGCTTTAATATTAAAGTATAACCACTTCATCTTTATCGTCTCAATCCTTGCTTCTTCTGCTACAAGTCATGTGTGTGCACACACGTGTGTATTCTACTTCATTCATCCGCAACAGTCTTCCCGTCCCTCCCTCCTACAGACCTCAGGACAAAGGTAACCCACCCTCAGCAGGACAGATAACACATATAAGCAGAGGTAGTGGTGAGACACAGAATCGAAACATTTATTATTCAGAATATTTGTAGTTTTCAGTAAACTTCTGGAACCAGAACGAATTTAACCCAGAAAAATCTCTTTTGATGAACAGCGTTTGGTAAGATTTCTCCTTCCCTACCTTTTCTTCTGGGCTTCCCAAGTAGCACCAGGGGTAAAGAACCTGCCTGCCAATGCAGGAGATGTAAGTGATGCGGGTGTGATTCCTGGGGTGGGAAGATCCCTGGAGGAGGGCATGGCAACCCATTCCAGTATTCTTGCCTGGAGACTCCCATGGACAGAGGAGCCTGGTGGGCTACGGTCCATGGGGTGGCACAGAGTTGGACACGACTGAAGGGACTTAGCCCTCACGCACACTTTCTTCTACCCTCCAACTCCTTGTGTTTTGACCTCACTTTCTACGCCAACCCTTTTGCATTTTTGTAAAACACTTCAGCTTCACAAATGACAATCATCTAATTAAAAAGTTATCTCCCTCTACCAACTGGGGTACTTCAGGCCAGAGCTGCCCTGCTTCATGTGGGTCAGAAATCTCAACACACCCTCCACGGGCTGCTGAGCTGGCCTGGCCGCCATCCTGGCCCGACCAGGGAATCACGAGGGGTGTGGGTGTTCCGGTCGCCACTCTAAGGAGCTGAAGGCCTGGCAAAGTCTAGCCAGAAAGAATCCCCGAGGGGACCTGTTGCCAGGAGGCAGTGTCCCCAGTGTCTTGTCACGGACAGGATTGTGCAAAACAAAGAACATGTCACCACAGGAAAAGAAATCACTGGGGCCCTTTGGGACCCTCAGATGAAAGACTGGCTTGACCTGTGGGGACAGGACAGCCACTTGCTGCTGACTTCTGGAAGCTGCTTTGCCCAAGTCTCAGTCTTCTTCAAAGGAGTCGTTGCCAAGTGTCACAGTGACTTTTTCACAGGAGGTGTAGGTTTGGGGAATGAGGTGGTTAAACATGCAGCAAACCAAATCTTCAGTGGAAAAGTTTTGTGCAGGACTGGTTACTCCTCTTGCCTTGGACAGGCCACGGTTCCCGGCTTGGGGGCAGGGGGACGGCATCTGTCTCCCTCCCCAGTGTTCTCCTGGACCACCCCTTCCCAACCTTCTCCAGCCCCTGGGCCCCGATCCCCGCTGCGGCCCAACTCGGGGAATCTTCTCACCAGCTGATCACCTGGGTAGGGGCTCCTCCAAGGCCTCTGCCACGACCCGCTGAGGCACAAAAGCCTTTGGGAGAGATTTCCTTTGCTGACCGCGCAAAGAACAACAGATTCAGGGCATTTCTGTTTTTTGGTGTGGTTTATTTTTAAACCCACTTGTAGTTTGGGTTGAGCTGGAAAGCAGGACATACCAAGGGAGGGAAGGTGGTCGTCGCACGAGCAGGGTTCTGCCGCAGCTTTGGCGGGAAGCCCCCAGCTCCCTGCTCTGGGGAGGTAGGACCCGTCGCCAGGCTCCCAGCTGGCTCGGGCGAGGCAGGCAGCCCTTGTGTGCCAGTGTCCCGAGCAGAGGAGAAGAGTTGCCGTTTCTCTGATCTGTGTCCTCAAAGACCCAGCCTGCGGTTTCCCAACAGAGCGCCGGCAGCTGAGGGACAGGACTTCGCGGGCAGGCCGGACAGTCTGTCGGGATGAGGAACACTGGCTGGCTTCTGATGCCAGATAACAGCCTGGGGCTTGGCGTCTGTGTGGCCCCTCGGGGCTGCTCCTGCGGCGGCCTGGCTGTCTGGGCCCCCGCCCCTGCAGCTGCCCAGGGCGTGATCAGAGCGGGAGGTTTCCCACACCCCCTCCCTCCCCATCCATCGGAGAAAATAAAATAAAAAATAAAAATTAGAATAAATACCGACTTGGCCCACATTTACATTTACACGGATGGACAAGACGATCCCCAAACCTTAAAGGTGTACAGACAGGTTAAGGAAGGACGAGCAGACGAAGAGTGGGTTTGGGGGTGCACACCCGCTGGGGAGGGTGCTGGGGGCTCCCGCCTTGTCCAGGGGAGGCTGGGGGTGGTGAGGGGGTGCCTTCTCGGGGCTGCAGTCCCAGAGCTCAGGCAGAGCCATGAGGCTCGTGGGAGCAGGACTGTGGCGAGCAGGCAGGCTGCCTGAGAGGAAAACCATGACTGCCTCATCTTGACTGGCAGAAGAGACGGGACGTGCGTCAGGATGGCGGGACCTCGCTTGCTCAGAGCTGAGGGAGCCACAGGCGAGGAGGGAAAACCGCACAAGCCTTAGAGGAGGACTGAGTCCTTAGAGGACCAAGCAACACCCAGTTTCGCCTCCCATCAAATACATTCAGAGGTCAACTCGGACACGGCCTCCCTGTCAGCGGGGGGATGTGGCCTGGGGAGGGGGCGGAGGTCTGAGGGCACTCCTGTCTGCCCCCGAGTTCCTAAGTAGTCTTCCGTGAGAAGCTGCCTCAGAGTTTAGGCTTTACTGTTATTTCCTTAAAAAAAATTTTTTTTGGGGGGCGGGGGGGAACGTTTTCCTTCCACATCTGAAAAAGTGGCAGCAACCTGCATTTAGAAAAACAGCTCCGACGGTTATGTGGATCAGCCAGGAAGCGCTCTCAAGCAGTGGAATCAACTAAGCGAACCGTATATGTCTGGAGGCCATGGTGACACGACACGTAATTAAAAATATATTTATATATGTATACATATTTATATCTCACTCCTTCCCACTCTGGTCCTAACAGTCAAGGCGGGGCTGGCCCTGAGGCAAGACCACCAAGGCAGGCTGTCGGGAGGAAGGGGCCCTTAGGAAGGCGGTGCCGAGATGTTAACTTGCCTGTCCAAGGAACATCGCCCCCGAGCGCATGGTGTCCGGGGCCCCTTCAGGAAGCCTGCTCTCTGAGCCCAAGGCTGGGGTGGGAGACCCCCCTCTTCTGCATCCTCTACTTTCAGCCTCACTTTTAGGCTTCAGCGTTCTTCCAGGGCCCTGCTTCCTTCTCAGTAGATGTACTCATGTAGACACACACACACACACACATTCACATGCACACTCACACACACCTCACTTGAGGGAAGCAGGGCCTTCCTTCAGCCCAGGTGCGGGTCTCGGAGGGCGGCCAGGGAGCGGCTGCTTGCCGGGCTGGGGGCTGCTCGACCCCGTGGGGCCACGATTTCCCTGGGGCCTCTCTGAACATCCTGACGTCAGCCCAGCTCTTCCCTCAAGGCCTCCTGTGGGGCCTCTGGTGTCCGTGGCCCCAGGCTGAGCCAAAAGGTGCAGGAAAGGCGGTGAGGAAAAGACGGAGGAGCTTGGGAGGAAGGGGAGGGGGGTGGAGAAGGCAGGGGTGGGGCAGTGTGGACTCCTTGGCAGAGGCCACTGACCCCCTCCAGGTAAACTGCGCCCCTCCCCTTGTTCCCCAGCAGGCTCCTCCTGGGGACTGGCGGGAAGGTGGCGGCTGGTGGGATGGATAAGCCAGGGAGTACAGAGGAAGCCACCCCCTACCCCTACCTGCCTGCTCTCCTGGACTCAATAAGGGGACATTTCCTCCAGCCTGATCAGACCAGTCAGCCAGGGGCGGGGGTTCAAGGTGACCCAGGCCTCAACCGAAGAGCAAGTGAGGACACTGCTGGGCTCTGAGGCCGCCTTCTGGGGCCTCACGGAAATGGGGGCTCCAGACCAGGAGTGGGGCTGCACAGACACCAGAGACAACCCGAAGCCAGCCTCCCAGGGCCCGCCCCTCATCCTCCTCCTCAGCCATCAGAGAAGGGGCTGCCCCCAGGACTCGGACCCTCCAAGCGTCCCCAGCCTTGATGCCAGCCTGGAAAGCGGGTGGCTTGCTGGGATCCCTGATAGTCCTGCTCATGACTCAGCAAACAGACCCCTCCCAACAGCCCTGGGACAGTAGTACCCAGAGATCCCCCCACAGGGGGCACAGACCACGGCTGAGGACTCAGCTCGTTGAGTTAGTCCTAGGGAACCAGGTGTCCCGGTCTCCCTGAATCTGCCCCCCAGGGAGAGTTTGAGACAAGACCTGTGTGTGTGGCACTGGGAAGCATCACTGGGCTTTTCGGTTTTAATTCGCCAGCCTCTTTCTGAGCCCGGTTCACCACCAGGCCCCAGGCCAAGACGGGTTTAATGCTCTCCCAGCGGCGACAGTATCGGCCCTTTGAGGAAGGACGCTAGAAATGGAGAACAGAGAAGCCAGGGAAGCCGAGGGCCGAGGAGCACAGGGTTCCAGCGGGGACCCCTGCAGGGGCAGAAGTTTCCAATTACCCTAATTGGCTACTGGCAAGCTGTCTGTGGCTAGGATCCTTCCAGAGGAGGGCCGGGTTTGATCTCCCACTAATCAGGGGGTTCTCGCGGGGCTGACTGTGTGATCACATTGCGGGGCCCTTGGCACTGAGAGAGGAGACTTCAAAGCAGCTGACTTTTGAAAACAGTAAAACACAATAAAACAAAAGAGTGCAAGTAGAACGGCAAACTGTCTCCCCTCGAGGCCCCTGGCCCCCTCTGGGCCTGCAGCTCGGGGGTGGGGGGCGCTGAGGGACGAGGCTAGAAGGTGGGAGGGCGGAACGTGAAGGTTAGAGGAGATCGCCCCGTCCCCCAGCCCGCCGGCCGCGCGGACAAAGGCCGTCAATTAGGGGCGGCCGGTGGGGACTGTGCCTGCCTTTGTCCTCCCGGACATCTGCTCCATGTCGCCTGCTGCCGGTTGGCGACTGTGGCTGGCAGCACGCGCGAACAATGCAAACCCATCTCCGACCCACTTTTTCCAGCCTTCTGAGGTCCTTTCTGACCCAAGCTGTACACCAGCATGCGGCTGCCACGGCCTCTGAGGAGATGAACCCCTGCACACAGCACAGCCCGGTGCGGGGCGGGGAGGGGACGCCTTGCGTGGGAGGGGGCGGGGAGGAGGAGGGCCGGGCCACCGTGGAGAAGACACATGCTGCCCTTACTGGTGCGAGCTGCCGCATGCTCGGGCTGGGGGGCTCATCGGATGGGGGGCCGCTCCTCCTAGGGCTTCGGTCCCTTCCCCGTCTGGCTCCAGACTGGCCGCCGGCTCTGCCTGCCTTCCTCCCCACGCCTCTCTCCCGCCAGGGCCACCCCTGTCTTCCCGCCTGTCCATCTGGCTCTGAGCACCAGGGCCCCAGCTGCCCTGCGGGCCGCCCGCCAGGCCCCCGGGCTGTCAGGCGGTCAGTTTCTGGATGGTTCTGTTGTAGTACTGCGTGATGGGGGGCGTCAGGGGGTTCCAGCTGTTGGCGTGCAGCTCAATGACCTCCAGCAGCAGGGACCGAGTCAGCATGGATTCTGAGGGGCACAGCATCTTGTCGCGGGCACTGGCCAGGAGCTCGGCCATCATCTCGGGCAACTGCTCCTCCAGCAGTCGGCCTGTGCTCTGCAGCTGTGGGCAGAGAAGTGGGGTTAGGACGCGTGCTGGACCCCGAAAGGACTCCTGCTCTGTTCATCTCGGTTAGGGGTGCTTGCTAGGGGAGCAGGGAAAGGAAATCGCTAGATTATCCTAGGAAGGTGCCCAGGCCTCTTCCTCCCAGGACAGAGGGATGGAAAGGGTGGAGAGTGGAGACAGCCAGTGTGAGAGCCCACCTTTAACACCCAATCTGCTGGAGGAATGAGAGGAGTCAGGATATTGCCTGCTGTCTGGGGCTGTGAAGAGTCCTTACCAGGAACATGATGCTTCTCCCTTCATCCACTTGCCTCCCTTCTTACAGGAAGCCTTCCCTGACCACCGCCCGCACCCTTAAATGGCTACGTGATCTGCTTCCTTTGAGGGTGACCAGGTGGCCCCACATTAACCTTCTCTAGCTAGGACGTCTCTCTGGAAACGAAATTGGTCGTTGTTACCAGCCGTGTGTCCGTGTGGAACCCGAGAGCATGGATGAGGCCTCCTGTTCCTCTCCTCTCTAGCCCCACCATCCCCACAACCGACCTCTGCCCACACTAATGACATGACAGGGAGGAAACAGGATCCGGGGCAGAAGGCCAGCTGGAGGGCCTGCCCCCCAGAGGGGCCCCTGATGGTCCTGAAAAGCCCCTGGAGTTAGGAGAAGCCCGGATCTCCTGGATCAGACCGCCCTGCAGGCAGCCCCTGGAATCCAAGTCCCTGTTGCTGCCCAACCCTGGCCTCAGCCCACCCACTTCTCAGGGCTCTGCCTTCTTCCCCAAACCTTCCTTGAGCATCCTGGCGTGACCTGACCTCTCCCCTAACTCCTCAGAGAAGCGAGCTCTGTACCCCCATGTATTCTCCACATTGCCTCATCCACTCATGCATTTGAGCAAGATCTCTATCCGCAGCCAGACCACAAGCTGCCTGGAGGTTGGAACCATGCTTTCCCCTCCTCTCTTATCTCCCCTGCCTGGAGCCCAGAGCAGGGTACCCAGCTAGAACCCTGGCACGTCCTGGGTGTGGGCCCTGGAAGCCCCTCCCCTCACCACACTGCCCTCTGAATGTCCCTGGGCTGTTTTCTTGTCTTTTTCCCTTTTGGCCACACTATATGGTTTGTGCAATCTTAGTCCCTCGACCAGGGGTCGAACCTGTGCCCTCAGCAGTAGAAGCGCAGAGCTCTGACCACTGGACCGGCAGGGAGATCCCCTTGGGCTGTTTTCTAAGGGCACATCTTTGTCCCTGTAACTGAGCCCTAGCCAAGTGACTGAAGCAAGAGCTCGGAGAGCAGCCGCCACACCTTGTGAACAGGGGTGGGACCTCTCATGGGGGCAGCTTGGAAGTGGGGAGTGCGACCTGGGGGTTCAACCTCAGTACCCCCCCTCAAACCCCCCTGCCACCAAAACCAGGGCAGATACCCGGGGGCAGGGCATCACTTGGGATCTTCTAAGTCATTTGTGGGGTGCACTGGACTGAGGAGGAGGTGGTCTTGGGGGCAGAGGGAATGTGAATGAGGCTAGCACCCCATCCTTCCCGCTGCAGTGGATGGAAAGGAACCCTGGGTCCACTCAGGAAGCCATCTCCCACTACCAGCCCTGGACTTGTGGACCCCTCCAGTGGTCCTTGGGCCCCCCAAACTGTTAAGCTGAGAGGGATGCGCAGGGTCTGAGGTGGGAGAGGTCTGAGCCACCCCGCTTACCTCCATTGAGCAGCACAGGACAGCATCTTCCTTCACATCCTGAGATTGCAAGAGCTGGAAGAGAGGGGCAGAGAACAAGCACTGAGGGGCGCTGAGCTGCTCTCAGCCCCCTGCAGCCTGGGACAAGCATCTCCCGGGGCTGCCGGGCCAGAGAGACAGCCCACGAAGGCTGAAGGGCAGCAGGAGCACCGCTCCAGAAAGCAGTGATTTCTCTGATGGGACCAGAGCAGCTGGAGGACTGCCGTGGTCGTGGAGCACGGGCACGTCGGCCAGGACAGAGGCCTGCCTACAGGCCCCCGTCCAGCAAGGCTGCGGTGGGTTTGAAGGCGGCGGCAGGCGTGCTGGGGTCACGGGCTGTGAACAGCTGGTCAGCAAAAATGAAATTCGTGTGCAAAGACTTCCTGATCAGTGCGAGGGGCTCAGCTATGGTCTCAAGGTGCTCCTGGACCCTGGCTACAGGAGGACTTCCCGAAATCACAGCGCTCTTCCCCACGGGCCCAGCACTGTGAGTCTGCAAAACCATGCACACCGTTCCAGACTGGAACTGTTGGAATTGCTTCCTGACCAAGGCCACAGCCAGGCTGCTCAGCGCTGGGGCCGATCACCCCGGATCCAGGCTCCCCTCTACCTACCGCGCTGCATTCTCTCAGTCTCTCTCTCTCTTTTTAAATTGAGCTAAAACTCAGTCACAGCAAGTCCACAATTTCTAGGCATACAATTCAGTGGCTTTTAGTAGATTCACAAGGTTGCCCAACCATCACCACTAACTCTAGGACTTTTTCATGGTCCCCAAAAGAAACCCGAACCCATTAGCTGTCAGCCCTCCTCCCACCCCCATCCCCTGACAACACCTAATGTGCTTCATCTCTACACGTGTACCTCTTCAGGACATTTTACGCAGTGGAATCATGTAACATGTGTTCTTTGGCGATTCATTTCTTCCACTAACAATGCTTTCAGAGCATGCTGTAGCACGCGTCCGTTCACTCCTTTTTGTGATCGGAAGATACGACACGGTAGGGCGTACACGATATCACACCGCATCGTGTTTGTCCTCTCATCAGTTGACTGACATGTAGGCTGCTTCCACTTTTTGGTTCTCGTGAACAACGCAGCCATGAACACTTGTGTACGAGCGTCCGTGTGGACATGTGCTTTCATCTCTCTTGGGCCCATCCGTGGGCGTGGAATTGCTGGGTCAGATGGTAATCCCACACTCAGCTTTCTGAGGACCTGACGAACTGCTGACAGTGGGTGTGCTGTTTTACACGCCCCCCAGCAGGGTTCAGGTTCTGATTTTTCCATATCCTCACCAATATTTGCTGTTTTCGGCCCCTTTCCCCATTTTTCCTTGAACCCCCCAGTAAAAATTCTCTCCAGGCACAGCTTTACAGAAACTTTGTCATCCTCTTCTCCCCGAGCCCCATGGACCACTTCTTCTGCGGGTCCCTCTGCTGGTAATGCTTCCCTCCTCAGCCCCTAAGTATATCTCTACCCCAACCCCACCACACTCATCAGCCCATCCACCAGATCATGTAAGTGATTTTTCCACCTGCTGGAACCCTGCATCGCCAGACTTCACATCCTTCAAGGCCTGGGTCATGTTCTGACTTTCCCTGGAGACTGTGGATCACTCCAGCATGGTGCCCACTCCTGCTTCTCACTCCTGAGCCCCCCAGCTTCCCCACCGCTCCGCATCCCACACAAGGAGCAAGGCATTTCCAGGGTGAACTGTGGCTTCCTGAGGGCAGGGCAGTGTGACGTTCATCTTGGCTGCCCTTTAACACCCAGCACAGCTCCTGGCAACAGCAGGGCTTCGCTAAATGTGGGTCAATGTGATTTATGCATTGTCTTTGTTTTAAAGGAAGGGGAGGAGAGTAAGGAGAGGGTGTCATAAGAGGAAGGCACTTAGGGTCAGCTTCCTCGTCCACCGACCGAGAACTGAAGTCAAGGTTTCTGGTCTGGGGCACGACGTGGTCAGAAGGGTGAAAGGACACACCACTCGGGGACTGTTCCTTCTACAGGCTTGGAATCCAAACTCCACACACCCACCTTCCCTTCCCCCTTCTCCCATCACATCACAGCCATCCAACCCCGGCAGAGGACACAAGCATTCACATCAGGGGGCTGACCATGCACTTACTAAATGTCAAACAGGGATGGCTCAGTGTGGGCTGCAGTGACCAGAGTCATTCTCAGGGACCGGACCTCCTTCCACTGTATCTCGGGCAAGAACGGGTCCCACAGTAGACACGCAGAAAAGAAAATCATTTGGGGATGAAGGAGCAGAGGTGGGTTTCAAGCTGCTCAAAAGATGAGCTGGTGGAGAGCAAGAGACATTCTGGAAAGGTAACAGCGTGGGCCCCACAGTGACAGGTGGGGATGGCCACTGGTGGGCACACCTGCTGGAGCTCTGACTCTGGGCTTTTGTGCTCTTGCACCCAGGAATTCTCAGCCACCACCAATCTGCAGACCTTCCTTCCTTACTTTACTCGGGGCTCAGCCCTGCCATGGCCTCATCCACCAGGGATTCCCTGATCAGCTTGCGTGTAAGTGACCCTGCCGCTCACCCCCTGGCTTACTTTGCTCCCTAGCACCTCTCACCCCCGACACATGACCTACTCCTTTGCCTGCCATCTCCCCCAGGAGAAGGCAGGCTCAGGAGGGCAGGGCCTGTTTGGTCCATTTCCCAGCGTGGACACACAGCAAGCACTGGAAGCACTTGTTAACACATGTACCTCGAGTGGCCGGGAGAAAACCCACCTGGCCGGGAGGGTCTGCAAGTGCGGAGGGACTAACTTGAGAGGCGGTCCCCGGGCAGCTGACCCCGGTGCACGCGCTTGAAACAGCAGCCCTGAGCGGGACGTGGACACCCCCACCCCACAGACTTCTGCTAGAGGGGACATGGCACGAAGTTATAATCCATACGTCTGCAAACATATAGTGTTTGTGGAAACAAGTCGGTATAACTCTCTAGATGGCAATTTGGGGATAACTAGCTCAGTCGGTAAAGAATCTGCCTGCAGTGCAGGAGACCCAGGTTCAATCCCTGGGTTGGGAAGATCCCCTGGAGAAGGAAATGGCAACCCACTCCAGAATCCTTGCCTCGAAAATCTCATGGACAGAGGAGCCTGGTGGGCTGCAGTCCATGGGGTCGCAAAGAGTCGGGTACGACTGAGCGACTAACACTTACTTACTTGTACTTATCAACATGACAAGTGTTCAAACCCTCTGACCGGTGATACCACTTCCAGGAATTTATCCTACACATCCCCACCCACATATGCTCCATGAGCTGGATGGAAGGATGTTTTTTGTTTCACTTTTGCAAATAGCTTGAATGGCCACCAACAAGGGGACTGGTTCAATAACGATATGTTTGGGGCTTCCCTGGTGGCTCAGTGGTGAAGAATCTGCCTGCCAATGCAGGAGATGCAGATTCTATCCCTGGTCCGGGAAGATCCCACATGCTGTGGAGCAACTAAGCCCATGTGCTCCAACTACTGAGTCCACGTGCTGCAGCTACTGAAGCCCGCGCTCCCTAGAGTCTGTGTTCTGCCACAAGAGAAGCCTCTGCACTGCAGCGAAGGACGGCCCCTGCTCACCGCAACTAGAGAAAAGCCCGCGCAGCAACCAAGATCCAGCAGAGCCCAAACTGAATTAAAAAAAAAAAAAAATGACGCGTTTGCACAGAGGAATACTCTGCAGCACACAGCTGTCTCCCACTAGGTGCGCCCCCCCTCCACCCCACACACACAACACTGGTGTCTGCTTCTGGAGTCTTGTTGCCTCCCAGGGCTGGAGACCCCCACAGGGAGCCAAGGGACACTTGCAGTGAGGGTGTCTGGGGGGATACTGGGGGTCACACTAGGAAGGGCCGCCTTCATCTAGAAAACCCAGGAGCCCAGAATGAAGACCAGGAAGCAGGTACGGAAGTGGGTCACCTTGTGGCAGGTGTACCCAAGTCCAGCATCCAACCCAGCCTGCTCTTGGGGAGTGGGCTGGGCTGGTTCTAGGACTCAGAGGGTCCTGACTGTCTAGGACCCCATGGGGGTGGGGGTCGGGGGAAGGTGGGCCTAGCCCCATTTACTCTGCACGGAACATGAGGACAGATATTAAGAGAACTCTCTGAGGTTTGCTGGGACTTTGTCCTGATGGTAGCTTTGTTCTCACATAGGTTTCCCATAGTGCTTAGCATGAAGAGAATCCTTAAGATAAAATGGCTGGTAGAAATCACCAGAAAGGGGGAAAGTGGGGTGTCTGGGGGGGATGGGAACTCCCTGAGACACAGTGGGTGCTGGCAGCTGGTTGGGGATGAGGGGAGCTGGCAGAACTGGGAGCTTGTGGGAAGGAAGAAAGGGTCCTGCTTTGGATGCACCTAGAATGTTGGCGAAGGAAAGCGCAACCCACTCCAGTATTCTTGCCTGGAACATTCCATGGACAGAGGAGCCTGGGGGGCTATGGTCCACGCGGTTGCAGAGCTGGACATGCCTGAGTGCAGCACAGCATGTTGGCTGACAGCCAGGAGGTGCTCAGGCGTGCCTGTCATGGGGAACTGAGATGAACCGGGCTCACGTTCTGTCCTGAGATCAGTTTTTAGGGGTTCTGGGGCTTCGGGACATGGGAGGTTAACAAGGGAAATACCAAAAGTTGGGGCCAGATGAGTACTGAGTGCTCTCAAATGGGGTTGTTTCTCCTTCCAAGTGGTCCTCCAACTTCTGGCTGCGGGGACAGCCTCATGGAGCCTCCACGTTCCTGCCAGTCGAGCACTTAGCCTGGACGAGCAAGCATCTCCTCTTCCCTTCTACAGCCCAAGGCCTGGCCGCCCTCCACCTGTTCCTGCGTGCAGGTTCAGAGCTGCAGAGCGGGCCCAGGGCTTCCTGTTCTTCCTTTCTGCCCCTCATTGCTGTGACTAGACCACATCCTTTCCTCTGTACACCCAGGCTCCCTCCCCGGGGGGCCCGGGGCTCCTGGCTGCCAGGACAGGGGACAGACTCAGGGTAGGGGCGCTTGGGGAGGGCTGTGGGCGAGCTCTCATCCCAGAGCCTCTCCTCCAACCTTATCTTTCACTGGTGGTTTGGGAAAGTCTGTGTTCAGCCAAGAATCACATTGAGCGATAGGCCCTCTCGCCAACGGCCTGCTGGGTTTTCTCAAGGAAGCGGGGGGAGGCCCCAGGGGCTTTCGCTGTACTTTTCCTCCGCAGTTGCTGAGATGCAGGGTTCGGGACCGGAATGGGTGCTGCAGACCATGTCCCGCTCTCCCCCAGACGCTATCTCAGCCTCTTCACTCCAGCTTTCGGAGGGGGACCCTCTGAGCCTTTGAGTGGAAGAGCTGCAGAGAGGACATCCCCCAGCATCCCTCTGAGGCTCCAGTGCCTCTGCGTGATCAATGGCTTCTCAGGAATCCGTCTCTTTTTTTTTTTTTTAAATATAATTTTGTTTCTCTATGTCTGCGATGGGCCTTGGTTGCTGCTAAGGCTTTTCTCTAGTTGCGGCGGGCAGGGGCCTCTCCACATTTGCAGTGCACAGGCTTCTCCCTGCAGTGGCTTCTCTTGCTGTGGGGCACGGGCTCTGGGGCACACAGACTTCAGGAGCTGTGGCACGTGGGCTCAGTGGTCACAGTTCCCGGGCTCTAGAGCACAGGCTCAGTAGTCGTGGTGCACGGGCTAGTTGCTCCTCGGCACGTGGGATCTTCCCGGATCAGGGATCGAAGCTGTGTCTCCTGCACTGACAGGTGGATTCTGTAAGCCTGAGCCACCTGGGAAGCCCCACAGGACAGCTGGCTTTTAGATGAATGAATTGCTGCTGTACACTGAGGGGCCAACTCTGTGGTCGATGAGTGTTCTATGGGATCTTCAGGAGACGATGCTTTATTTAACTCCCAAGATAAGTCTCAAACAAAGAGTAGAAGCAATTCGAAGAGATCCTAGTCCACCCAAGTTCACAACAGCATTATGCACAATAGGCAAGAGGTGGGAGCAACCCAAGAGTCTGCTGACACATCAATGGATAAACAAAATGTGGTCCATCCATATAATGGAGTGTTATTTGGCCTTAAAAAGGAAGGAAATCCTATCACACACTGTGATATGGACAAGCGTTGAAGACATTATACTGAGTGAAATAAGCCAGTCACGGACAAATATTGTATAATAGTAATAATAACCAAGTCGCTCAGTCATGTCCGCCTCTTTGCAACCCCATGGACTATACACAGTCCGTGGAGTTCTCCAGGCCAGAATCCTGGAGTGGGTAGCCTTTCCCTTCTCCAGGGGATTTTCCCAACCCAGGGATGGAACCTAGGTCTCCCGCATTGCAGGCGGGGTTCTTTACCAGCTGAGCCACCAGGGAAGCCCAAATATCGTAGGATTCACTTATACGAGGGACCTGGAACACAATCTTAGAGACGGAAAGTAAAATGGTGGTGGCCAGGGACTGGGGAGAGGGAAGAGGGAGTTAGTGTCTCATGTACAGAGTTTCAGTTTTGCAAGATGAAAACATCCTGGAGACCGTGGCAGTGGCATAACAACATAAACGCACTTCATGCCACTGAACCGTACGCTTAGAAACGGCCAGAACGGCCAGTCTTACGCTCTTCTGTTGTTTAGTCGCTAAGTCACGTCCGACCCTTCTGCGATCCCATGGACTGTAGCCCACCAGCCTCCTCTGTCCATGGGATTCTCCAGGCAAGAATACTGGAGTGGGGTTGCCATTTCCTTTCCCAGGGAATCTTTCTGACGCAGGGATCAAACCTGCATCCCCTGCATTGGCAGGGGGCTCTTTATCACTGAGCCAACGGGGAAACCCATGTTCTGTTTTAACTACAATGTAAAAACGGCTTGAAAACAGAGGGCAGTGAGTAGGTACTCTTTGGTGGGTAGGCCATTCTCTGCCTGGACAAGATTGTTCCTTCGCCTTGCTATTGCTCAAGGGAAGAAAATCTGTATGGATTGGAGGGGGCTGCCGACCTGGGGGGTGAAGTCCCGGGGTAGGGGGGCAGCGCCCACTCATCAGTGTCTCTGGCAGAGAAAGGGGTGTGGGCCGGCCGGGGCAGGCAAACCACCCGCACCCTCCAACAGTGAGATGTGTTTCTTGGAAGAGAATGCAAGGCAACTGTGCGAGCCCACACGGTGTTTGTTCGGAAGCTACTGCATTCCTGTCCTATTGTCTGCGCCGGAGACTTGTTGTGGGCACACCCATCATATCCTCCCTCGGGGAGAGGCCAAGGTGCTCGGAGTCAGGCTGTGGGAGGCCCGACGGCAAAGGGAGAAAGGCGGCCTGGTGAGAGCGCCGCAGAGTACCAGGGGAAGGTTCCCAGAGCAGGGCTACGCTGCCCAAGGCCTGCCCAGGATGCAGCCAGGCCTGGGGTGCTACCCCGTGGGGAAGGAAAGAAGGTGTGGATGGAGGGAGCCTGGGGCTGTCTTGCCGTGCAGGAGGAGAGCAAGCGCCGGTGATCAGAATTTCTTCCAGCCCACCCTGAACACGTCAGCTCACCCACAGCACAGTCCCAACCTTAACAGAACAGACCCGAGGAGCCGAGTGCGGCCACATTAAAAGCTCAGCCAGACCCTGCCTGCAGGAGCCCCCTCTTGGCTCAAGGGTGGGCTGGGAGCAGCAACAGAGTGGCAAATGAGAGGGGACTTCAGAGCACATGTGATCGGCTGGTTTGCTGGGGAACAAACCCAGAGCTCTGCTTGGTTGGCTAGGCCTACAGAAGGATGGTAGCAGGATCCCTGGCAAGGCTGGAAGAAGTCTTGGGAAGAGGAGAGAGAAAAAGAAGAGGCCTGAGTGGGAGGTACAGGTCTCCAGTGGCCGAGGAAGCCACAGTGATAGGCATGCGCTTTGACAGTGGAGAGATGCGGGGAGGGACAAGAATGAGGCTGAGCTGGAGGAGATGGCGGCCCCGATGGGCGGCACGCGGTCTAGAATGGTGGCCGCGGTGAGCAGCTGCCCAGGGCCACCTGCATCTCAGGAGCACCCTCAGCTTGCATTAGGGCGTCTCTGCCTTGTGCCTCTGGCGGACCTGCACTCGCATCTACAGCTGGGTCTAGAGGACAGCTCCTGACCGTGACCTTGAATTGTCAAGAAGAGCGTCAATCATGTCTGGGTCTCTTGGGGAGGGCAGGGAAGTAGATAATCCGGCCATAAAAGGCTGTCATCAAAAAACGTGCAGCAGGTTTGGAGTCAGAAGACCTGCTGTTCACGAAGAGTAACCCCGGGCACGTCACTTAGTCACTCTGCCCTTCGGTTTCCTCGCTTGAGAATGGGGCTAATCCTTGCCTAGAACTGTTTTGAGAGTCAGCTGAGATAAAGTACGTGAAAAAGTTCTGAAAAGGGCAAAGCGTGATTCAAATGCAAGGTGTTATTATTGCTATTAAGTGTTTATCTTCATAAACAGGTATCTTTCCTGAAGGTCTTGACCCACTCTGTAATGTAGCATCCCATTCATCCCCATGACATTCTTGCAGAAACACGGAAAGGCCACAGGCATCATTATCTCTGCTTAGTAGACAGAGACACTGAGGCTCAGTCGTTCTGTGGCTCACACAAGCCAGACAGACAGACAGCAAATCTGAGAAGAACTGGAAGGTGCTTAGAAGCCCTGGGTCAGCATCCTCTGTCTTGGGGAATTATTTTAATTTCTCCCACAATAGCTTATTCTTACTTTGCTGGTTGGAGCTCATTCTTAGTTTTGTTGACTGGTGATGATAATCCATTTGCATCTGCACAAAACTGACTTGATTTTACCTATTCTTTGTCGGCACTGGCCACCAGAGGTCTATTCATCCATCCCCCCGCCAAGGCATCCAATTAGCCGTCCATTCTTTCATCCACTCACACATCACGTCTGAAACCTTCCAACCACTCACCCATCCTTTTACCCATCTATCCATCTACCCTCTCGCCCACCATCCAGCCAGCCAGCCATCCTTTGACAACGTTTATGGAACACTTACAAGGTACTAAACACTATGTCAGTATCTGGGTAACAAGAATAAGACTTGAAACTTAGAGTCTAATAAGGGGAAGCGGAGAGCTCATGCTAGGTATATGGGATTGGAACATAGGATAGAATGGTGGTGGTTAAGAGCAGGCCAGGCGGATGGCGTAAGCAGCAGCACATGGCATCACGGCACACACATAAAAGGGGAAAAAAAATGACCCAATGGAGTGCAGTGGTGAACAAGTATTTCAAGAGACTAAAATATGTGATACCGGGGAGGGAGAGACAACATAAGATGATAAAGGTGGCCTGGGTCACATCCTAAAGGGCTCAAGATGCCATGCTACTACTGGGTTTGGAGTTTATCCTAAGGGACTGCAGAGCCACTGAAAAGACTTTCAGCTGGTGGGTAGGACCATGCTCTTTGCAGTGTGGAGAGTAGACAGGACCTGGGGTGATGGGAGAACCGGAGGCAAGGAGACCAGTGAGAAACACGGCGGCTTGAGCGAAGGCAGGAGTGGTGGAAGGAGACAGGTTTAAGAGGCAGAAGTTAGGGTGAGGAGAAGGCCAACGCGGAAGATGGAGAAGGGGCAGAGCAACTGCATCGACTGTGGTGCCCCCGGTGACACTAGGAAGGCAGGAAGAGTTGATTTCGGAAAACGGGAATGAGCTCAGTGTGAGAAAAGTCCACAGTCCTTGGGGGTCATCAGGGAAGATAAGTATCAGGAGTTAGGCCACGGGTGTAAGTCAGACCACGGGTGTAAGTCAAGGTTTCAGCAGTGACCTGACCTAGGGAATGCCGTGGAATAAGGAGAGACAAGGGGAAGAGCTCTGAACCAGGAGACAGCAACATCGAAAAGGAGGCAGAGGAGGAAGAACCACCAAGGAGGAAGAGGGTGGTCAGAGCGCTGGGCAGAGCAGGAAAAGAGTGACGTCATGGAAGCTGCGGGAGGGCTGAGAAGTCAAGGTCACTTCTCAACCGTGTCAAAGGCTCAGAGAGGTCAAGTGAGATGAACAATGACCAGGGAGGGCCCCCTGGATTTGGTGATTGGGAGAGCAAGGGTGACCTCTGCCATGATGACTTCACACGGGAAGGGGCGGGTGGAAGCCTGGGTAATGTGGGGCTGGAGAGGCAAAGCGAGGTCAAGAAGTGGAGACAGAAAGAGCGAACCGTTTCTTTTTTCTTTGGGGGTTTCTGTTCTCAGAGTCAAGGGTGATGGGCCATACAGCAGGAGAGACCTGGACGGAGGCAGACATGAGCGGGTACCATGCAGGAGAGAGGAGAGAGTCAAGCACACAGGTGAGCCTTAAATAAGAGAAAGGCTATCATTCCTCCGAAATGGACAAGAGGTGCTAGTGTGGCTGCGGATCCAGGGACGTGTGTAAATGCTCACACTTGCCGGCCTGTTCAGGCAACTAGGAAACGAGTGTTGGTTTACCTTCAATACTTATTACGGTCCTTCTGTGACAGCCTGCATTCAGACATCCCTGGGACAGGGGGATTTGCCCTAATTGTCCCTTTTCCACTAGCCCAGTAAGAAGCCCCGGTGTGGCAGCTCTGGGTCAGATGTCAAGGAAATTCATGGTTCTGAACTGGACTTCGGTCCAAGCTTGTGCCCTGTGGTCTGGCTGTCAGCCCTCCTAACTTAATATGGGCAGGCACCCTAACTGTGGACGAGGAGCCCTGGAGGGAATAATTAACCTCCTTCCTGCAGAGCTTGCAAACCGCTCGTACAAAGTGGCCACAGTAAATGTCACATGGGGGAATGCTCCATCCCGCAGCTGGCCCAGGGGATGGAAACGTAATCTGGGGCTCAGAGCAGACACAGAATCCTTCTGCAGACGCCAGAGCCAGAGGACAGGGCCATGGCTCCAGAGGCTCCTCTTGGGGGCCAAGCCCTGGCCGGTGGCCCAGACAGGAGGCGAGTTCTGTTCACGGAGTCCCTGCAGACGCGAGTTCCCAGGACCCCGTGTCAGGGCCTGAAACAACAAGGACGTTGGCCACCACTGCTATCAACACCTCCCAGCTTCTCCTTTAATGTCCTTGCCTTCCCTTCTAGAAGCCTTGGTCTGTCCTCTTCTGCATTCACCGCCCTGATGTCCACAGATCTCTCCTGAAGGGTGAGCACAAAACACCATAGGCAGCCCCGAGGTTTTCCCTTTCAAGAAGGCGTTTCTGGGGGCTGAATCACATCTATAGGGCCTTAATCTGGCTTACATTTTTGGAGTGCTTACTTCAGATGCCAAGCTCCATGCTTGTGCATGTTTTAAAATCCATTTTTATCCTTATACCAGTTTATTTGAGTTAAATATTGTAATTGTGCTTCATCGCTTCAGTTGTGTCCGACTCTTTGCGAGCCCATGGACCGCCCACCAGGCTCCTCTGTCCATGGGATTCTCCAGGCAAAAATACTGGAGTGGGGTTACCATGCTCTCCTCCAGGGGATCTTCCTGATCCAGGGATCAAACCCATGTCTCCGGCATTGCAGGAGGATTCTTTACTGCTGAGTCACTGGGGAAACCCAAATAACATTGTAATTATCCTCATTTTATACCTGTAGGAACTGAGGCATGGACAGTGAAATGAAGTTCCCGTGAACACGAGTAACGGAAACTGGCTTTGGAACCCAGGTTGAGTCTGCCTCCAAAGTCAAGGACATAACAGCTGCCCCAGGAGTAAGCCCCACGTAAATAAGGCTAATGGGGAGAAGTCAGCAAAGGTGGGGTGACCACACACCCCAGTTTGCTGGGTTCCAGTGTTCACCTCAAATACCTTTAGCTTTCAAAAGTGCCCTGATTAGGATGATACATTATAGTTAATAGCCCAGACAAGGGGAAGGGCTGAGGGGCTGGGAGCCCCCTGCTCCCCAATCACTATCTGCCCAGTCAGGACACCTCTAGCCTGTTCTACCTCCTCCCCTGGTGCTCAAGTGCTCATGCCTGTCTCTGGGGGTTCAGCAGGTGGGGGTGGGGAGGAGGGCCCCAAAGGTGACAAAGCAGCCCCGCTCTCAGTGACAGGCAGTTATTACTGCCGATCAGGACACCTGCCGCAGCGCCTCACCTGGGCCTGCCAGGGCGAACTCCTTCCCAGGATGGGAGCTGGGACAGGACAGAATTATGCTAACATGAGCACCAGCCTCCAGCTGAAGCACAAGCTGGAATCAAGACTGCTGGGAGAAATATCAACAACCTCAGATATGCAGATGACACCACCCTTATGGCAGAAAGCGAAGAGGAACTAAAAAGCCTCTTGATGAAAGTGAAAGAGGAGAGTGAAAAAGCTGACTTAAAACTCAACATTCAAAAACACTAAGATCATGGCATCCAGTCCCATCACTTCATGGCAAATAGATAGGGAAACAATAGAAACAATAAGAGACTTTATTTTCTTGGGCTCCAAAATTACCTCAGATGAGGACTGTAGCCATGAAATTAAAAGATACTTGCTCCTTGGAAGAAAACCTATGACCAACCTAGATAGCATATTAAAAAGCAGAGACATTACTTTGCTGACAAAGGGCTGTATAGCCAAAGCTATGGTTTTTCTAGTAGTCATGTACGATGTGAGATTTGGACCATAAAGAAAACTGAGCGCCGAAGAATTGATGCTTTTGAACTGTGGTGTTGGAGAAGACTCTTAAGAGTTCCTTGGACTGCAAGGAGATCCAACCAGTCCATCCTAAAGGAGATCAGTCCTTTGTAAGAACTGATGTTGAAGCTGAAACTCCAATACTTTGGCCACCTGATGAGAAGAACTGACTCATTGGAAAAGACCCTGATGCTGGGAAAGATTGAAGGTGGGAGGAGAAGGGGACAACAGAGGATGAGATGGTCGGATGGCATCACCGACTTGATGGACAAGAGTCTGAGCAAGCTCCGGGAGTTGGTGATGGACAGGGAGGCCTGGTGTGCTGCAGTCCATGGGGTTGCAAAGAGTTGGATGAGACTGAGTGGCTGAACTGAACTGAGCACCATCCACTGCTCCTTGCTGGCCGTGCCTGGGGAGGGTGGTTGCAGAGGAGGCAGATGGAAATGAAGGTGTTCTCCAAGCTCCCGCTGAGGGCGCCTAGCCAGGAGAGCAGGCCTGGAGGCTCTGGGGGCACCTGGGGCCATCACCCGCTATAGCACCCTCTGGACGCTCCTCTGAAGGAATGACTGCATTTTGCGTCTGACTCAGCATCTGATGGCTCTCTGAGATGGGGCAGAGGGGTGGTTTAGGCTGGCTGGGGACCAGGCCTGAGGCCCAGGGCAGTGGGCAGACACCCCTCACGGGGCCAGCCTCTGAAATCACAGGTCTCTCTTGGCGCCCACCAGCCTGAGCCCCTCCGGCCGACGCAGGCAGGAGAGGGCAGGGAGGGGGAGGGCGGCCCCCGGCAGCCAGTCTGCTTTGAGCCAGCTGTCCCGGAGCCCCAGGCCCCAGGCCTTAGCTCCCCGCTGCTCCCCCAACCACAACCTCCTCCTACCTGAGGCCTGGACTTGACCTTGCTGGCTTTGGGGGGAGGGTGTGATAAGCGTCTTGGTGGAGGGAACTAGCTGCCTGCAAAGGCATTTTCCGCTCTCTAAAGTAAACAATCAAACAGGAAATTAATCGAGAAACCCACATCAACGGAAGGTTCAGGTTGTGATTTTCACAGCCCCAGAGCCAGGAAATTCAAAGTTATAGTTCCCATAGCAACTTGCCTGTAGAATGGGCCCCAGCCGCTGGGCTGGAACGAGACCTTGAGGGGTCAACTAGGCCAGCCCCCTGCCTCCAGGAAGTGCAGCCCAACAGCAAGTCTGAATATGCTGGGGCCAGACTGTTCTTCTGAGGCTCAGCAGTGGGCCTGGGACAGAGTTAGGAGCGGCAGGCCCGGGGCTCTACGTTCAGCTCTCCTGAGCCTTGTAAACTGTGGAATCAGCTGACATCCCAGTTCTTCAGTCTTTTATATTCCAATTATCATTCCTGTATCCCAATACGCTGTGAACTGGGAGTAAATACCCAGGCCTGCAAGATGCTACAGCGAGGGGCTGTGTGGTACAGGCTTATTCTTATGTCTCCCACCCCTTGTTCTACTCAGTCCCACAACGACCCCCGTCTCTTATCCCAATTACCCTTGAACCTAGTGGTTGGCCTTTGCCTGCACACCCCCACCCCACCCCCGCCCCAACTGGGCTGTTTTTCCTCCAAGATAGATCTCAGTATTTGTATAGCTGCTTCACCGCGCTGCACAGTAGAGCTAACACAATGCCGTAAAGCAACCAGACTCCAATAAAAGTCAATCAGAAGGAAAGATCCGCAGTAGGGCGTGGGGGAAAAAAAGAGACGGATCTCGGCTAACTGACAGGGCCAGGAGATTTCAGACAGCCTCCAGGGGGGCACCATTTCTTGGTGGTTCTCATCTCTTCGACCTGCCCCTCCAACCCCTTCTGGACCCACGACATAAGCTCAGCTCAATGTACACTGACAAACGGGTGGCCTGAGGGAGCCAGTGGCGAGCCCTCCCCCTTCAAGCCCATCAGGGGGGTCGTGGGGGTTGTGCGTCTTGGGTGGGGTTTTCTTTGTGTGACTAGTGAGGAGTCCCGCCTGGCAGGAAAGGAGATAAGGGCGGTGGAGCTCAACCGAGAAGGAAACAGTCTGGAATCCTTCCCCCGGAGTCACCCTGCCCTCCCACCCGAGGTGGCCACGACAGCCGGCGGGCCGGCCGGCCTAATCACAGCTCTGCAGCCCCGGCCCGGGGATCCTGTGACAGCTAGCAGGGCCGAGGCAGGAGCAGGCGTTCCTGGGCACTGGGCCTGTGGCAGAGGGTGCCCGGCTCGCTTGCCCGCCCGCCCGCCTGGCCCTGGAGCCGGGCCGTGAATTGAGCAAAGCAGTGGAAAGAGAAGTGGCGCCTGCTGGAAAGCAGACAGAGCGGCTCCTGGATTTCCTAACAGGCCCAGCCGCGTGCCAGGGCCGACGGGCCAGCTCAGAGCGCCTGCCCGGCCTCGCTTGCGCAACAGGCCTTCCTCCCGTGGGTGAGCTTTCCTGGGTGGCCGAGCCGCTGTCGAGCCACACGTGTCCCTGAGGGAGTCCGCCCCTCACACGCACCGCCTTCCCGCCCTCTCCAGGGTGTAAGCACATCAGAACCCGTTGGGCCCTTTGGGAAGACAGGAGGCCTCCTGGGGTGCAAGATGTTCCCTTTTAAAGAAGCCAAAGAAATCATAATCAGAAAGAAGTGGTAGGGAGGCAGGAATGGACGGAGGGCTGACTTCTCTGCAGGCTCAGAGGGGACCAGGCAGGGGGCACTGCTACAGAGGGTCATCTCCTGGTTTCCGAGGAAAGGCTGCCCTGTGCACAGAGTCCAGGGGCGTGGCCCTGCTCACTGTGGGCACATGGTCATCTGAAGGCCAAGCCCAGCCACCTTGTCGTGAGCCTGGGAAGAAGCTTCTCAGAAGTTCTTCATGACATGCCCAAGTCAACCAGAGGCCCCTTCTCCCAACTCCAGACTTGGCAGGGGTGTGAGTGGGGGAGGGCACCAGAAAGCGGAGGGGAACCTTGAGGAGCCGGGACACGGGCTCACTGGCCTCTAACTCTGTCCCCAAGCACGGAACGCTGAAGAAGCCTTTGCTTAGACCATGTCCTTCTTCAGTGCCATCATCTTGGCTTGCCCTAAGGAATAAAAGCTGGGTTCCAGGCAGCGGTGCCAGTCTTCCCAGGGTGGTAGAGGTGGATGGAGTTTGAAGCCACACTGCCGCAGCTGGGCAGGGGGGTCTGGCCATTGCGTGAAGGAGGTTAGCTGGTTCTGCGGTGGGTTTGGGTGCAAGGTGGTAACCAAGGACCCACCAGACGGGGACAGCTGGGCCAATCAAGCTGAGACAAACAGGGCTGTGCTCCAGGCACGATGAGCATCTGCACTCAGAGCAGCAGCCACCCAAACGGAGGGGCAGACAGGTCTGGGCTGAGAAAGGGGCCAGGGCTGCCTGGGGACAGCAGAAGTACTCACTGCCAAGTCCAAGGTTGGAGATAAAAGAGTATTTAATGGGCACCTGGGAGTTGGCTTGGGTTTCGAGCCTTACCCTTAGCAGAGTATAGATTTTCATAATAGGTGAGTCTTTCTAAATTGAGATTATCTCTTTGGGTGAGTGAGCATGTGAATCCATGATCTGTGTTACCCACGCATCGTCACCTGGTCCAACTGACTGCAGGGGATCAAGGGCTCAGCCCACTGACCCACTTCCTCCCCAGGGGCCCTTCCTGCCTCACGCCCTGCTCCCCCCGACAGATCTCTGGTCCAGCCAAAGCCATCTATGAACACGTCTGGTCCTTATCTGCCTCTGGCCTTTGCTCCTTACTGACTCAGCTGGGTCCGCCTTCTCTCCCCTTGGCTCCGGTTACCAGATCCCTTAAGATAGGCTGAGAGATGTCCCTCCCCCAGAAGCCTTCTTTGACCTCCTTTCCTGACCCCCTGGAGGGAGAAGCCTCAAGACTCACAGCCCAAGGGCAGTTATTTGGTTCTGCCCAGTTCTACCTGGAGTCTAGAGTCTACCTAGACTAGTCTTTGCTCACATGGGAACTTGGCGCCCAGCGGGCCCTCTCGGAAGATCCATGAATTGGATTTGAAGGAAAGCACGTGCTGGCTGGGGCCAAGTCACTCAAGAGCCTCTATTCCCTGGACGCAGCCCCACCAGTGACACACAGGTCTGAAAGGATAGAACATCATTCATTCATTCACTCATTCATTCAGCAAGGAACATGAATCCTGTCCTCACCTGTAGACCTACTAATCTAATAAAGAAGACAGACTTTACCCAAGTGGAACAGGGATGGCAGCTGGGCCTGTAAAGCGAGACTGCCTGGGTTCTAACCCTGACTCGATCACCTGCTACGTGTGTTGCACACGTAACTTTTCTGCGTCTCGGTTTCCTCATCTGGAGAGTGTGTGTGTTGGGGTGGGTAGCACTCGAGATAATCTATGAGATGTATTTAGAGCAGTATCTGGCTTCATCAGCGGCAGCTCTCAGTTCTGCTCAGAACTAAGCGTGGTGTGGGGGTGGGTGGCAGGAAGGACCATCTTCATCTGTGCAGGGAGAGGAAGCCCGGAAGAGGCTTTCTGGGGGAGCTCTAAACTGACACTCTGTTGTGGAGCTGAGGAAAGAGTGGGATCGGGAGCCAGGAGGAGGGAAGAACGTTCCAGGCGGTGACCCCCCGAGAGTCCCGTCAGCCTGGAGTCCACAGAGAGGGGGCTGAGCCCGGGTAGAAGGCTGGTGGGGCAATTCCGGTGAAAGGTGACTGAGACAGAGGAGAGGGAGCAAAGTGGTAGCCGAGAACCATACCAGAGCTGCTGCCCGCAGTCCCTGGGAACTAATGGGGTGGCGGCCGGTCGGGACATCCCTGAGTCTTTGGGCCAAGGGGGAGTGTCTGGTGGAGGCACCCAGGCCTGGAGATGTGCATCTAGCATCTGTGCAGGTCAGGTGTGAGTGCTGCGGCTGCCCCGAGCAGCTGCCTGTGACCACAAGCTTCCAGGCCTTTGTCAGGGGTCTCACTCATGGCCCGCCTGTGTTAGCTGTGTTGCCCGTCCTTTAGTAAATCCCAAAGGACATCAACTTCTCCACGCTTCTGGCTAAGAGGCCATCAAATGAACTTCTGGAGAAGGACTTAAAGATGAACACCCGCTCTCGGCGAAGGGTCCTCCACTAAACTCAAGGTGATGCACGCATCTGGAGCCAGTCTACATGTGCCTATCTACACACTCACCCACAAACACATTATCCATCTACACGTGCTATGTGAAGTATGACAAGAAAGGAGATTAGTTTCAGGGGGACGTAAAAAAAAAAGTCAATCCTGTTCCTCTCTTTCCTTCTAGCATCTGTGAGAGTACCTGCACCTGTCCAAGGACCCAGGTGAGACATTCTCCAGGTGGAGCTGAGCCCAGAGTCTCACCCGGGCCTGGGCAGCCTCGCACACCCAGCTCAAGAGGGGCACTGGCTTGGAAACACCTCTGTGAGTCCCCGGTGGTGGCACACCTGCCTTCCAAGGGACCTTTCATCTGAGATGAAGAAAAGTGGGGCAAAGAGGTAGAGGACCAGTTTTTAGTTATCTGAAGTCCAAGTCCAAGGTGATGGTGGCATGACAGGACAGAGGGTGGATGAGCTGCCTATCAGGGGGCACAGATGCTGGCTGAGGCTACAGGATTGGTAGACAGTGGTGGGGGAAAAAGGGAGGGATCAAGGGGAACTCATTTGAAAAGACCCTGATGCTGGGAAAGATTGAAGGCAGGAGGAGAAGGGGACGACAAAGGATGAGATGGTTGGATGGCATCACCGACTCAATGGACATGAGTTTGAGTAAACTCCGGGAGTTGGTGATGGACAGGGAGGCCTGCTGTGCTGCAGTCCATGGGGTTGCAAAGAGTCAGACATGACTGAGCGACTGAACTGAACTAAAGGGGAACTCCCGAGTTTCTGGCCTGAGTAAAATGGGTGGCCAGTGGTTTCATCTACCAAGATTGAGGCTAGCTAGAGGGAGGAGGGGGTTTGGCCATTTGGATCTGGAGGTCAAAGGAGTGGTCCCGGCCAGAGATAATATCTGAGAGCACTGGGTGCAATGGTACTGAAAGCTCTGAGGCCAGACGAGATCATTCAGACCAGGATTTCTCAGCCACAGTGCGACTGACATTCGGGCCAAACAATTCTTTTCTGTGGGGCCTCCTGTGCATGGCAGGACCCTGGCCCCCCCTGGCTAGATGCCTCTAGCACTGCCCCAGTCACGTGGACCAAAAATGCCTCCAGATACTAGCAAATGTCCCCTGCAGGGCAAACTGCCCCTAGTTCAGAATCACAGACTGAGATCAGGGGTGGCTAACCTCTAGTCCACCAGCCAAATCCCACCTGAGGCCTGCTTCGGTACAGGGCCAGTGAGCTAAGAATGGTCTTCACGTTTTTTTTTTTAACGGTTGACAAAAAATATCATAAGTACAATATTTTGTGACACATAAAAGTTACATGAAATTCAAATTTCAGTGTCCATAAATAACATTTTGTTGGAAGACAGTCACCGTCATTGGTTTACAACTCATTGTGCAGCTTTTGTAACAGCAGCACAAAGGCCCAAGCAGGCCTCTGGAGTGACGATGTGGACAGGGACCACATTGTTGGCTGGACGGGGTGGAAGCAACCCAGAGACTCCACGTGGGGAGAAATTTCTGGCTGTAAGGGAAGAGAGCAATGGGGTGGCTTCTGAAGGGGAACATGGGGTCAACAGAAGGCCGGCCCCTCTGCAGATGCGTTTAGTGGGTTGATAAGAACAAACCACTAGGAAGAGAGAGGGTTGTGAAGTGAGAGAGAGAAGAGAAGTCCATTAGATGGAAGAAGCAGAGAGGAGATGGGACAGGCAACGCTCTGGCATCAGGGGTGCGCTGAGCAGAGTCACTGCCCCAGCAGACAGGCCACCCAAAATAGGCCAGGTCCATCCACCATGGCCGTGAAGAGGCCCGAGACAGCCTGTGGGCCCCACAAGATAATTAAAGAAAGCAGAAGTTCTATAAGCAGGCTTAGATAGCACCTTGGGTGTAGAAGAAAGATGCTTAAACCTGGCCTTTGGATTAAAGTCTTACTCTCTTATTTATATTTATATATAAGTTACTCTTTCTGCAAGCTCAGGGCTAACTTAACTGCAAAATGATATAGAAAACTTCCACAGGGGGTGGTGGTGATTTTAAACTGTGTTTCTAGTTCTCTCAGCTGAATGTTTTTTGAGAAGACTTTTGGTTGACGTATCACCCATGCAAAAACATGCACAGATCCTAAGCACGTAGTGAGACGGATTTACACAAATCACCACGGGCACGTGAGCTCCGATGCCCTGACTGAGAGCGACAACCTGGTCACACCCCACAGCCCTCTCGCGCTCCATCTCTTCACTGACCCTCCCCAAGGGTCACCACAATGCCTCCTTATCACCAGAGCTTAGTTTTGGCCACTTAAAAATCCCCCGTATCTATGGGACTTCGCTGATGGTCCAGTGGTTAAAACTTTACCTTCCAATGCAGTGAGTGTGGGTTCAATCCCTGATCTTAGTTCAATCCCTGACCAGGAAAACCAAAACATCAAACAGAAGCAATATTGTAACAAACTCAATTAAGACTTTTAAAACATGGTCCACGTTCAAAAACATCTTTAAAAAAACCAACCCAGTATTAAAGTGGAAACAAACACACTGACCCTCAGGGGGACCTCCTGTGACACCCCTTGCTCACCTGGCCCCCGAGAGCCTTGCCTGTTCTTGGCTGCCCACTCCGGGTTTCCCTTCATGGGAAAAGGAAGTTAAGATCTGAATTAGCTGACCTCTGATGAGCCCAGGGCTACAGGTCAGCAGGGTCAGGGAGCTGATTTCCAAATCCAGGAATCTGTCTCAAAAGTCTGGTGCTCTCTTCTGTATTATGTTTATAGATACGTATCCTGTAACTTTCTTTTTTGGCGGGGGGTGGCGGGGCATGGAGCCCTTTGGGGATCTGATGAAAACTGACACCTCTCCCAGAAAAATGCACATTTTCACAGATGTCAGTGTACAATGTCCGTGGGTTCCTAGGACCCAAAGGCCACCCACCCAAGCACCCCTAGGGACAAATTCTGGACATGAGCTTTACCCCTAAATCAACAATGAAATGTCACAGAAACGAAGGCCAGAGAGATCAACACAGCCACGGTCTCAGGTGTTGCCTTTTTCCATGGTTTTCCAAGCTGTGGCTGAGCAGCTCTGTGGTTAAGGCTCAATGTCAGAGTGGCCAATAAAGAGACCATAAAAGTTCTGTACTGTGTGCCAGACACTTGACAGACGTAATCACCCATCCTTAAGACAACCCTGCAGAGGCAGAGGCTGTTTCTCCATTTTACTGATGGAAAAATTGAGGCTCACAGAGATTAAGTAATTGCCTCAGGCCCCCAGCTCGTACAAACAGCATGGGATTTGAAATCACGTAAATCTGATGTCCAAGCCCTTGTGCTTTCCATTTCCCTTCTCATCGGGGAGGCTGCTTGCTTCCCTCTGGCCCCCTCTGTGGATCCCCAAAGCTGGCAGGGACTTTCTCTAAAGCGCAGGGCAGGGTGGTCAGGAGGGAGCTGACCGACAGCAGGGGGATGCCTCTCACTGTCGCCACTGAGTGACTCACCGGAGCCCTGCCACTCTGGGACTCCAGGGGACACATAAGCGTTTCCTGCGTCTCAGACAGAGCCTCGGGCAGCATGCACTAGAATGAACCTCTGAAGGCAACCAGAGACAGAAAACCACCCAGCTCTGCATCCTGGAACAGACAGCCTCTCTGGGTTCATATGATAGAGCTAAGTCACATCTGGGCCTCAGTTTTGTCATCTGTGAGGTGGGGGTGGATTTCAGACTAGCCCAGACCTACTTGGTGCACAGTCCTCCTCTCCTGGGCATCAGCATTGCCTGAGAAACGGCCAATTCTCCTCCCGGACAGCGATTTCCAAATTTGAATGCGCATCAACATTACCTGCAGGGCAATTTCCCAGCTGAGAAACACAGATTTAGACAGAGGGTCTGTAAACTATAGCCCACTGGCCAAATCTGGCCCACAGCCTGCTTTTTATGGGCTCATGAGCTGAGAAGAGTTTTGACATTTTTAAATAGCTGGGGGGGGGGGGGGAGTCAAAAGAATAATAATATTCCGTGACACATAAAAATGATATAAAATTCAAATTTCCGTGTCCATAAATAAGGTTTTGTTGGAACACAGTCACTCTCAGTCATTTACATATCATCTCCGCTGCTTTCCCATTATGAAGGCAGAGCTGAGCAGTTTCTACAGAAACCGTTCTCATTGATTCGCACTGCTGCTCAGCGCAGTCCAAATAGCAGGGATGTGGTTAAACTTGACTTTGCCTCTTGGCCTGCAAAGCTAAAATATTTACTCTCTGGCCTTTTAGAGAAGTCTTCTGACCTCTGATCTGGAGAGTGGAGAGGAAAGCTTGTGCATGAGCTAGGATCTCTTCTCGGGGAGGGGAAAAGTGAGCCGTCAGGGGCTTTTGGAATCTACGCCAGTCTTTATCGGCACTGGGTCTGCCCTGGGAATCCTGACACTGCCGCTTTGAGGCCGGTGTGGAAGGCCCCTCTGACCATCTGCCTGGATGAAAATCCTAATTCCACTTCTGGAGCAGAGGTTCCCAGAGGGCAGGCTCCAGGGGTTCTCTGCAAGCTTTAGTGCCTGTGGGTATTTTCTGAGGAGACCCCGGAAGGGGTTAGTCATCTCCTTCCCTTCCCACAAAACTCTGAGCATCACTTTTTCCTTTGGGGCACACATTTTTTTTTCTTCTCCCAACCTCTCCTTTCAAAGCAGTAAATTCCCTGGAAGGGTAACACCCTACACACACATCCCTCCTACCTAGAAAACGGGGAGGTTATCTGATGGCACCAGGCTGGCCTAGGGAAGTCCTAGGCGCCTGGTGGGGCAGGAGCAGGCCAACCAAGGTGGAGGAGACATAGTCATCAGAACATGGCCTGTTTCCCGGACTCCCCACACTGGAGAATCCACTTCTCATCCGCAAAAGGCAAGAAAGCGCATGGGCCGGGTGGGCCAGTGGCAGGCAGCCTCACTGGAGGGCATCTCCACGCCCCGGAGCCCACGTGGTCTCCCGCCTTGGGCAGGACCCAAGCAAGTCTCAACCCTGGCCCTGGGATTCCAGGTATTTTCCCAGCCAGCCCCACCTCATCTAATTGCTTTCCAGTCAGCTAATCCTTGGCCCACGCCCTCAGCTCCAGCCAGGCGAGCCACCTCGGTGTGGCCGGCAGTAGCTTCTGAGACTTCCCACGGCTCGCGTCCAAGCCTGGGGCAGCCAGCCTCTCAGCTCCCCTTGCCCAAACCACATCCTCCTCGCTCTTCCCTACCTCTGACTAACGTTTCCAAAGCAAGCCGAGCGTGGTCCAGTCCAGACCGAAAGCGGCAGACAGTCATCCACTGCTGTTCCCCCGACAACCTCCCGCCCTCCCCCGAGACTGGCCATATCCTGGCGATCAGGGGAGAACAATTAGCAAAAAGTGGAGTCGTACCTACTGTTCAATTCCCGGAGCTAATTGTTTTAAGCAGGGATTCGGCCTTAATTAAAGGATAATTAGTTAGTGAATGTATGTTTGCATTTCCTAAGTCTGGCTTTTAACCCTGGGAAACCAGATTCAGCAAATACTTTCATGTTTCAATACCTCTGAGTAAGGGACAAGGTCTTAATTACAGAAATGGCAGTCCTGAGAACAACAGTGTAATCAAAAGGGCAATGGGAGAATGAGCTAATTGTGCCTTCCACCGACTGGGCCGGGCTTTGTTAAGCCATTGTGAGCAGGAGCCGGCAGCTGCCTGCCCTGCTGGGGTTGCCCCCTCCTCGGTCTGTGGATGCTGTTCTTAGCTCTGTCACGCAGCCACCAACCAAGGCCAACCGCTTTCTGTGTTTTTCTTCTCTCTTATCTTGTCCGCGCCGCCCCCGCCACCCTCACTCTCTCTCAACCTTTCTTCATCTGGGGGTCAAAATATTGCTTCTGCAGACCCCATCAGGGAGCTTCGGCCAACCAAGCCATGTTCAGTTCAGGTCAGGCGTGTCCGACTCTTCGCGACCCCATTGACTGCAGCACGCCAGGCTTCCCTGTCCATCACCGACTCCCAGAACTTGCTCAAACTCATGTCCTTAGAGTCAGTGATGCCATCCAACCATCTCATCCTCTGCCAACCCCTTCTCCTCCAGTCTTCAGTCTTTCCCAGCATCAGAGTCTTTTCCAATGAGTTGGCTCTTTGAATCAGGTAGACAGAGTACTGGAGCTTCAGCTTCAGCATCAGTCCTTTCAATGAATATTCAGGACTGATTTCCTTTAGGATTGACTGGTTGGATGGATCTTGCAGTCCAAGGGACTCTCAAGAGTCTTCTCTAGCATCACAGTTTGAAAGCATCAATTCTTACGGAAAGCATCAATTCTGAGCATCAAAGCTCAGCCTTCTTTATGATCCCAATTCTCACATTCATACATGACTATTAGAAAAACCATAGCTTTGACTATATGGACCTTTGCCAGTGGAGTAATGTCTCTGCTTTTTAATATGCTGTCTAGGTTTGTCATAGCTTTTCTTCCGAGGAGCAAGCATCTTTCAATTTCACGACTGCAGTCATCATCTGCAGTGATTTTCTAGGCCAAGAAAATAAAGTCTTTCACGGTTTCCATTGTTTCCCCATCTATTTGCCATGAAGTGATGGGACCGGATGCCATGATCCTAGTTTTTTTAAAGACTTCTTAACTGGATCGAAATATGGGGACAACATTTGGGGAACTTTATTGGCTGACAGCAGTTTTTGCTCACACTGAGAGCACGTTCCTTTGAGCTGGATTTCCGGGGGAGTGTTCCTCTTCCCTCCCTCATTATGAGCTCATCTCTAGGGACCACGAGCAGCCAGCCCCACCTGGCTTGCTCACCTTGCCTCTTCAAGGATTCTGGACTTATGTCCCCTGAGAAATCTTCCTTAGTTAACTCTAGAAGGGCGACTGTTGTTTCCCGCTTCTCTCAGTCTAGACATTCTATTTCATTAATATATTCAACATAATTTATTGAGTTTCTACGCTATGGCAGGCAACTGGAGATACAGTTATGAACAGAGCAGACCAGTCCCTGCCTTGAGAAAATCTCCAAGCTAGTTGGGGAGACAGAAAACAAGCAGCTTAACAAAGAAAACTCCCAGGCGGAGTCAGATATCAGGGCTGTGGAGGTTAAGAAAGCAGGCTGCAATGAGTATGTTCTGAGAGGATCCCTCTGAGGGACTGACACCCACCCAGAAGAGGCCTGGAAGGATGCCTGGAAGGACCATCTCCCAGGTTGAATGGCAAGGATAAGGGCTCTGAGACGGAGTCTACTGTGTTCCTTCACACTTCTCATTGAGAAGCACTTTATTCATACGATATAGACATGCTGCTCACTGATCCCTTTATTCCTTGCCTTTTGTTTATCAAGTCTTTGTTCTGTGTGTCCTGCCACAGGGAAGGGAGGAAGTCAACTTGTAATTAGCAAATCTCCTAAATTACGATTAATTCTCATTCCAATAAGGAACTGAAGGCCAGAGTGGATAAGCTGCCCACGTCCGTCTGGCTCTGAAGACCATCTCTTCCTCTAATCACCCACTCAATGGACATGAGTTTGAGCAAGCTCTGGGAGATGGTGTCGGACACCGAAGCCTGGCATGTTGCAGTCCATGGGGTCGCAAAGAGTTGGACACAACTGAGCGGCGGAACAATAACACCCTTCTCTACTGGCCTGGCCCAGGCCACCCATTACCAACTTTCATTGCTGGCGCCAGTGACAACGGAGTCCTCCATAAGGAACTGGGCTCTGTCTAGGACCTGAGGCGGACAGAAAAGAGGAGAAGAGGTGGTTCCTAACCTGCTTATCAGACCAACGAGTGCTCCTAAATGTCACCTACCCAGCAGGGGCATCAGCGAAGGTGGGGGTGGTATTGGCAGCTGCTAGGTTTAAACGGTTTGAATCTGATAGCTGGAGCTGGTTAAAGGAAGCTCAGTGAGTGTTCTGGAGAGAGCTGTGTGTGATTTAGGCACCAGCTCCCGGCAGAGGGGACTTTGTGTTTGCACTTCTCCTCCCCTGGAGACAGCAGCTCTGCAAGGGCAGGGCCATGCACAGCACGTTCAGGCCCAGGCCCCAGCAGTTCAATCAGCCCTTGACACTCAAAGACACCCAAACTGCCAGGTGGAGGGGACCTGAGCTGGAGCAGAAAGGCCTAGCGGAGCTGGGATAGGGGACGGGCCAACCCTGGGGCGCTGTTCCGTGGGGCTGCAGATGGGTCCCGACCAGCCTAGCAATCAGTGGGGCTGCTTACTCACAACCTCCTTTGTAGGTAGGAAATGGGCTTCTTCTTTGTTGTTTTTGTTTACTTCTGGGTTATCTGAAGTTATGATGGCTATTTTTACCCCACAATGCCTGGTTTCTTATTCTCTAATTATAAAGATCATCCCTTCTCGCTCCCAGCAACCTCCCCTCCCCACCGACCCACACACTCAAACTGTCCCAGCCTGACTCCCCTCGTGCTCCCAAGCGGGCTGAGCAGGCTCTGACATCAGCCCACTTAAGAGAAAGCCACGGGGAAGGTTCCTTTCTTTAAAGTGCAAAGTATTTAAAAGATCTATGGGCAGATGCATGCGTATGTGTACACGCTGTACATATATATGTTTGTATGTGTATCTCATACCCACAACGCTAGTGAGAAACAATTTATCCTCCACCTTCCATTCGCCAGCCTAGAAAAAACCCGAATCCCGGCCCCTCCCCGTTCCCCGCCCGCCTTCCGCAAGACTCTGCAGAAAGCAGGGGCCTCTTGAAGTTCAGACATTAATTACTGAGTTAAAATATTTTTCAAAATTACAAGGCATGGCCCCAGGAGAGGAGAGGAAGGCAGGAGAAGAGCGCGGAGCTGGGGGAAGGCGGGGAGAGCCCCTCCGCCCAGGGCTGCAGGGGCGGGTCTGGAGGCTGGGGCGGGTGAGCCCCCCACCCCCAACCCGTAAGGCTGGGCGCCCCCTGCAGGCAGCGCCAGGATAAGGCGAGAGGCCGAGCCGCGGGGGCTCCGTGGGGGAGGGGAGGGGCTGGAGGACCCCTCTCTTCGGCCCTGAGCAGAGTTTAGCCAACTCTCTTACCTCGCCACTCCAAGGCTTAAACGTAGAATTCCTGCTAGAAAACGGTTATGTTAATTAAAACTGTCTTCAAGGAAGGGGACAGAGATCAAATCATTTCCCCTCTGTAATTAGGAGCATTGATGGGGCTGGGAGCTGGGAGGGAACTTGGAAGGAGCCGCGGCAATTCGATCTAAACCTTTAAAAAAAAAAAAAAAATATATATATATATATATATATATATATGTATGTATCTCGAATGTTTGCCGTTTAAGAAAAACCTTTCCCACCTGTATATCCTAACACAGCTACCAGATTCTCAGAGAGCCACATCCTTTCTGCATTTCTAAATTTCTTAGAGAACATACCGAAAGCATACAACCGGCACCCGCCTTCCACGGCGGAATTGAAGAGATGCCCTCCTGAGCCATGTTGAGATGGGTTTGGAAATCTCTTTTGAGTTTTAAAGACGGTTTAAAAACGGTTCTGGCGTGGAGACTGGTTTCCCTTTGGAAACCAGTGTCTGGTGGAAGCTGGTATTTTTATAACTGCAGGCTCTCTATCAGATCCTGTGTTACCATGGTTGCTAAGGGGAACACTGGCTTCAAATTTCACATTTCAGTTTGCAGAGTCTGGCTAAGGAAGTAGGACAGTGTAAGGGGGGGGTTTCTGAGGGAGGGTCTGGGGGTGGGGGTGAGCTCTGAGTTGTATCTTGAGGAGGTCAAGGATCAGGGGAGCCCCAGATCCGGGCACATCAGTATATGTGTGTGTGTGTGTGTGTATGTGTCTGTTTTGGGCGCTGTCTGAGTAGGTCAGCCGCGTCACACCACAGAGCATCTTGGCTGCCAAGTGGAATTGGGGGACAGCAGTTCTGGAGGGGACAAAAAGGGCGGGGAATTATTTCTGCAGAGGTTACAGGCATGGTTGCTTAACCTGGGTATTCATAACGGCAGCTGCCAGCCCTGGAGGGACTGGTGGCTAAACTGGTGCCACCCCTGCCCCAGGAAGGGGTGCATTGTCAGAGGAACGTTCCACACAGGGTCTATGCCTAAGATGCAGGCTGGAATAAACTGCTCACAGAGGAGGAAGGTTCTCCTGAATTTTCAAGCTTCCTTCCAGCCCTTCCCTTCCTGCTTCTTAGCCTGCTTGATTGACGGTTCCAGTCGGATTGCTCTCAGCTAAGGTGCCCTTGCCAGGCAGATCTTGCCTCATCTGCCTTCTGGGCGCCCACATTCCTGCTTCCCACTCTCACCTTATTTTGAGCACTGTACTTTCTGCCATGCACCGAGTGACTCGTGGGTCTTTCTGGGTAGGGAGTGCCCCAGATTTAGTTGACTTTAATCTCGGCACAGAATCCAGCAGGAAATGTCTGAGAGACTTTTGGGTTCAGTAAAGAAGTAGCATTTTTTCTCAGTGTTTGTTGAATGAATAAACAAACTCTCCTTTATGCTCTCCATGGTGTCACTCTCCAGCTTAAAATGCTCTCAGAGAGAGGTTCCCAGTATCACCCTGTGTCCACCAGAATGCCCCTGCTGTGAGTCAAGGCCAGCCCACGGCCCACCCATCAGGCTATCTCTTCACACAGATGGGCTGAGCTCCCCGCCCTCCCCTCAAACTCTTCTTCATGGGGGCCTTTCTTGTTCCCTGCCAATACCTGTCTGAAGCCCACTTCCCCTTAAGCTCTAGTCCCCCTTCCTCTCTGCCCCCAGCGGCTGCCCACACTCCTAAACTCCCTCCATTTCTGTATTTGTACAACTTGCACAACCCATCATAAATGTTCAGAGTCCACTGCGCATGTGGTGGCTGCTGCTGCTGCTAAGTTGCTTCGGTCGTGTCCGACTCTGTCCGACCCCATAGACGGCAGCCCACCAGGCTCCCCCGTCCCTGGGATTCTCCAGGCAAGAACACTGGAGTGGGTTGCCATTTTCTTCTCCAATGCATGAAAGTGAAAAGTGAAAAGTGAAAAGTGAAAGTGAAGTCGCTCAGTCCTGTCTGACTCTTAGCGACCCCATGGACTGCAGCCTACCAGGCTCCTCCGTCCATGGGATTTTCCAGGCAAGAGTACTGGAGTGGGGTGCCATGTGGTGGCTAGTGGACTGCAAACTTCTTGCAGGAGGGTCACAATGTACACTCCTTCTTTCCAGGACTACTAGGTAACTTTACAGTTCATTAGGAAAGTAGCTTTGGGACTTCCCTGGTGGTCCAGTCGTCAGGACTCAGCACTCCCAGTGCAGGGGGGCCTGGGTTCAAACCCTGGTCAGGGAACTAGATCCCATGTGCTGCCAACTAAGACCCAGAGCTGCCAAATAAATAAATATAAAAAAAAAGAAAGTAGCTTTGTCGCAAACCAAATGAACACAGAGTCCTAAACACAATGCAGTTGGGGTTACATGCTGGATGAGACTCAGCCTATTCTCAGCTCCCAATGGAAGATTGAAAATGATTTAACCCAAATGAGGTCACAAGGCATTAATACAACCACTGGTTAAGGACATGTCCAGAGGGCCTGTGTCGGCAGCTCTCTGCAGATGCAAATTCTAGAATGTGCTGCAGGAAGAGTAAATCAGGGTGGGGTGGGGACGCTGTGGGAAGTGAACCTGGTCCTGAAGGTGGACTGGAGTCAGGCAGGAGGAGGAGGAAGATCACGCTGGAGGCAGGAGGAATGTCAGAGACCTTTTGTGGAAACACAACAGGAACTGGGTGGCTGGAGCTGTGGGACTCATGAGAGGTTCTCCAGGAAGAGGGTTTGTGATCGTGGGGGACCGTGGAGCCCAGTTAGGAGAGTGGCTCTGACTTTCTGGGGCTCCTGTGATGCGATTCTTCTCGTGAGCAATGCCTAGAATATGGTTTGCTTTCAACAGCAGTTCACAACGTGTCAGCTCACTGAGGGGCTTAAAACTAACCTTCAGACTGAGTTATTCCCATTATTCCCCTGCCAAGATAGAAACTTGAGGTTTAGAAAGATGAAGAATTAGGTTAAAGCCCTGTAGCTAGGGGCTTCCCAGGTGGCACTAGTGGTAAAGAACCTGCCTGCCAGTGCAGGAGACGTAAGAGACGCAGGTTTGATCCTTGGGCTGGAAGATCCCCTGGAGGAGGGCATGGCAACCCACTCCAGTATTATCGGCTGGAGAATCCCATGGACAGAGGAGCCTGGCAGGCTACAGTCCATAGGGTCGCAAGAGTCGGACACGACTGAAGCGACTTGGCACGCACGCTCATAGCTGGTAAGTGGCAGAGGTGGGATTCAAACTCAGGTCTCTCTGGCTCTTCCGGTGGTCCCCCTCCCATGTGCCCTCTGCATATCACGGTCTCGTGAAACGCACATCTTAACCTTGGCAGCACATTTGAGTCGCACAGAAAGCTTAAATCTCCCCCACTCCCCTGCCTCCTCAAACCCCCATCCCCAGAAAGTTCTATTTAATTGTTTGAAGTAGCGATCTGAGAATGTGTCATTTTGTAAAAGCTTCCCAAAGTGCAAAGGGGCAGCCCCGCCCCCGCCCCCCACCCGCTCCAGGGATGCAGCTACGAGTCCGGGGCGGCACGGACGATCATTCTGTCTCTGCTCCCCTTAGGGTCCATCACTACCCGGGCAACAGCCGTCCTCAGGGTCTTCCAGCCACAGAGGGCCCTGCCCTGGCTAGATCCATCCACAGCCCCCTCTTCTGCTCTGGGGAAGGGGGCACTGGTCCCACGGGAAAGGTACCCCTGAAGAATGTTCTACTGGACTCTCTGGGCCCTATGAAAATAGCGGAGGATCTCCACCCACACCCACTTCATCGCAGCCTTTTCCGAGGTCAGATTTCCCCCTGGAGCCAAAACAATGTGAGCAATTGAATGCACGCTCACGCAAAAAGTTAAAAAAGTGGCCCTCTCATTGTTGCGCGGAGCAATTTCATTTCCTGAGAAGCCTGACTCCTGCCCTCGGAGTTCTCCTCCCCAGCCTGCGCCTGCCAGCCTTGTGAGGAGCCCAGCCAGTTGCATCCCTGGGGGTGGGGGTGGACACCCCTCAGAGGAAGGGCATGGAGGGGCGGATGGGGTTTCTGGGGCCTGAGGGAAGGAGAGCAAGGGAGCCAAGTGGAGGGAGGCATTGGTGGGGGTCAGAGAGGGGTGCAGAGAGATTCCTGATGGAGGCACCGCCTCCCTTCCTCCCCTCCTGACCTCTGGCAATGGTTGCCAGACTCTGAAGAGGGCAGGGCGGTGGGAATCCAGAGAGAGAAGATGGGGGGCTCGGGGGAGCAAGGAAGGCTGAGAGGGAGTGGACAGAGATGGTGCCCAGGGAAAGCAGGCTCGGAAGACACGAGTGTAAGGGGTTAAAAGCCAGCCCAGGATCCCCTGCAGAGGGATTTTTAACAAAGCTCTTGAAGTAAGCGGCCCAGAGAGAAGTAGTCAGTGATAACTTGGAGGAGTCTAGTAAAATCACCACTGGGTCCACAAAGGTGGCAGGGAGCCTTGCAGGGTCGGGAAAAAGGAGATGCGGGGAGGTGCTGGGTGAGCCAGATCCCAAACCTTGCAGACTGGCTCCAGGTGAGACAGGAGATGATGAAACCCTTAGCTCAGGCCACAGACACTGATCACACCCCTCCTGCGTGTGGAACCCTTGCAGTCACAGTTTGACCGAGGACCTTAGCAGGCTGAAAGGTCCTTAGAATGGCATTAAAAACCAGTTGAGGGATAGCTCAGTATTTGTTGAGCCATCTTCTTCAATTTCTTGCATCAGTATTTTGTAGTTTTCGAGGTACAAGTCTTCCACTTGCTTAGTTAAATTTATCCCTAAGTATTTCATTCTTTCTGATGCTGCTGTAAATAAGATCATTTCCCTCCTTTCCTTCTTCGGATAGTTTGTTGTTAATACTGTTGTTTAGTCGCTAAGTCGTGTCCAACTCTTTTGCAACCCCATGGACTGTAGCCTGCCAGGCTCCCTTGTCTGTGGGATTTCCCATGCAAGAATACTGGAGTGTGTAGCCATTTCCTTATCCAGAGGCTCTTCCTAACCCAGGGACTGAACCCGTGTCTTCTGCATTGCAGGTGGATTCTTCACCACTGAGCCACCAGAGAAGAAGCCCTGTTGTTAGCATGCAGAAATGTAATGGATGTTTTTGTATGTTGATTTTTATTCCGCAAATTTACTGAATTCATTTATTAGTCCTAACAGTTTTTCTGTGTGTGGAGTCTTTAGGATTGTCTATATACAAGATCATGTCATCCGCAAACAGACAATTTAACTGCTTCCTTTCCGACCTGGATAGCTTTTGTTTCTTTTACTTGCCTAATTGCTGTGGCTGGGACTTCTAGTACTACATTGAATAGGAGTGATGAGAGTGGGCATTCTCTGTCTTGTTCCTGATCTTGGATTCAAAGATTAATATATTTAAAATGTCAATACTACTCAAAATGACCTGCAGATTCAGTGCAATCTAATCAAAACTCCAGTGTCATTTTTCACAGAAATAGAAAAAACAATTCTAAAATTCATTTGGAATAACAAAGGACTCCAAATAGTCAAAGCAATCTTGAAACGGTTTGAAAAAGAGCAAGTCAGGAGGCACCACACTGCCTGATTTGAAAATACTTTCCAAAGCGACAATAATTAGAATAAACATATAGACTAATGGTACAGAGTTTAGAGCCCAGAAATAAATCCAGGCAGGTTTGGTCAACTGAGAGGGAGTGGATACAAACAATGATGCTGGGAGAACAAAATGGGGAAAACACGGTCTCTTCAAACGATGCTGGGAAAACTGGATAGCCACATGCAAATGAATGAAACTGGACTCTTATACTATACAAAAATAAACTCCAAAATGGATTAAAGACTTATAACACAACACCTGAAACTATAACTCCTTGAAAAAAACATATGGGAAAAGTCTCATGACATTAGTCTCAGCAGTGATTTCATGGATATGACACCAAAATCCCAAAAGCAGAAAGAGACAAGCGGGACTACATCAAACTAAAAAGCTACTGAAGAACAAAGGAAACGACAGAGTGAAAAGACAACCTACAGAATGGGAGAAAATATTTGTAAACTATATATCTGACAAGGGGTTAATGTTCAAAAAAAACAGAAGGAGCTCCTACAACCCCAAAGCAAAAGAAGCTAATAACCAGAATTTTAAAATGGGCTAAAGATTTGAATAGACATTTTTTCAAAGAAGACGTAACACATGGTCGACAGGTATATGAAAAGATGCTCAAGGTCACTAATCATCAAGGAAATGCAAGTCAAAACCATCTCAGACCTGTTAGGAAGGCCGTAATAAACACACCCATATGTATAACTACAAAAGTTGAAAACTGTTGAGAAATTAGATTTCTTGTAAATTGTTGATGAGAATGCAAAATGGTACAGCTTCAATGGAAAACAGTAGGAAGGTTCCACAAAAAAAATAAATAAAAATAGAACTTCTACATAATATTATCCAGCAGTCCCACCCTGGGTATTTCTTTAAAAGTACTGAAATCATGATCTGGAAGAGACGTTAGCACTTCTGTGTTCACTGCAACACTGTTCACAGCATCCAATGTGGAAACAGTCTAAATGTACACTGACAAATAAACAGATTTTAAGACGTGATCTATACACATAATGGAATCCTCTTCAGCCTTTAAAAAGAAGGAAATTCATAATATGGGGCAACATGTTTGAATCTGGAAGACACTATGCCAAGTGTAAGAAGTAGTTATACAAGGACAAATACTACATGTTTCCATGTGGCTCAGTGGTGAAGAATCTGCCTGCCAGTGCGGGAAAAGCAGGAGAAGTAGGTTCAGTCCCTGGGTCAGAAAGATGCCCAGGAGGAGGAAATGGCAACCTGCTCCAGTATTCTTACCTGAAAAATCCCAAGGACAGAGGAACCTGGTGGGCTACAGTTCAGGGGGTCGCAGAGTTGGACACGCCGTGCACACACACTGCGGCTGCCATTTATATGAGGGATCTAAACTAGTCAAACTCATAGAAACAAAGACTAGAATGGGAGTTGCCAGACGCTGGGGGAAGGAGGAAGTGGGGATTGCTAATCACCGGGTATAAAATTTCAGTGATGCTAGATGAATAAATTCCAGAGATCTGCTGTACAACGTTATGCCTGCAGATAACGATACTGTACTGTGCACTTAAAAATCTGATAAGAGTGTAGTTCTCAAATGTTCTTACCATGAGAAACATTTTAAAACATTGAAAAGAGCTCATGAGGCAAATATGAGCTGTAAACAGGAGGGCAAGGAGACTCACATAGTTTCTGGTCACCAATAATACTCCTCAATCCCTTGGAAAATCATCTTGGCAGAAACGATTTGTTCTTACACAGTTGAAGAGCCTACTGAAAATTATTCTTCTCCATCCCCTGAAGAGGGATCTCTGATTGGCACATGCTATTTATGGCAAAAACAGAATCAATTCCACAAAGATCTTTTTGGCTTCCACCACAGAGCAGGCGTTGGGTATGGACGAGAATAGAATAAGAGCTGCTCCTGTTCGACTCGTAAGGCAGTGAAGCAGGGGGTTTAGGAGCAGGGACTTGGGTGGTCAGACCTGAATTCTGATATTGACTCTGCTCCCACTAGCTGTGTGGCCATGAGCAAGCTGTCTGACCTCTCTGTTCTCTGGGAAATGGGGATGATAATCTTCAGGGTGTTGCCCCAGTTAAGAGACAGAAGAATGTATGAAGTGCTTTGGACAATGCCTTCCACTGAGCTGTTATCAATACTAAAGAATCTACTACGGTGATGTCAAAAGGATGGAGCTCTAAGGATGGAGCGCAGAGCCTCCCCCTGGAGGAGCTCCTGGTGCATCTGGTGGGAGGTGGGGACAGGAGGTGGTTCCAGAAGAAGAGACTTGAGCTGGGCCAGCAGGGAAGGCTTCAGGGCCAGAGAGAGAGACTTCAAGGACAGAGTCCAAGGTTTCAAGCTTGGGTGACTTGAGAGAAGGTTAATTCAACAAGGTCAGAGTGCGGAAGCGAACGCCCATGGGCCTCGTTCTAGGGCAGGGCAGCCCTCAGAGAGATGGGTGTCCCCCAGCCTGAAGGGGTAAAGCACAGGCTCAATCTGAGTGAGCCCCATGTCCAGTGAAGGTGGCCTCCATGACTCCAAAGACCCTGAGACTGAGGATTTTCTATCTTCTTCTTCCTTAGGTTTGTTCCAAATGAGACTCTTTGCACCAAAGACGACCCGTGGGTTTGTTTTCGGCTCAGGGGCACGGAGGAAAGGAGAGGAGCGGAAGCCACGGCGGGGGGTGCCAAAGCAGTGGATGCAGTGGGGGTCCCCATGATGCTGAGAAAGGGTAATTGGGGAGTCCTGGGACTGCTGCCTGGCCACAGAGGGAGCAAAAAGGCTGGGTCTGGGCTACGTGAGGACAGGGACTGAGCAGGAGGGTTTGGGGTGCCACAGGCACATCCTGTTCGAGGCTCTGAGGCTTGACTTGGGATGTGTCTAGTGGGCAGCCAGAGATGCCAGCCTGGGGATGGTTCTGGCAGTTGGGAGGACCTCTGGACAGGGCAGGCTCTGTACATTTGGGGTCAGCCATCTGCATGGCCCTGGGGGAAGAGCCTAAACTTGTCCAGCACAGAGAAAGGCAGCAGCAACGATTCTGGCTTCTAGAAACATCCGAGAACTGGCTCATCCTGCTTTGGAAGGACGTGGGTCAGGCCTGGGTATGCGTGTACATGTAATCAGGTGGAGGAGGCAGCAACTGACTCTAAGAATTCGGGGGTCTCCCTATGTGGCCTCAAGCAGATGGGCTGGAATGTGGGACAGTGGTTTCCTCTTTACCAAACGATGAAAGCCATCGATAATTTATTTATTTAGCCTCCAAGTTTACCACGGGCCTGGGTGATGCCACCCTCAAGAGTTTAATGCAACCAACAAGTGGGCGTCAGGGGGCTCCTCATTTCTGGTCTGTGCAGACCTCTTGGCAGCTTCTGGATCTCACACCAGAAGGTTCGCACTACTGCAGGCGTTGTCAGAGGTGTCTTGGCAGCCAGGGCTGGGGCTCAGCTGCAGCCTCACTTCCTGCCTGGGGGAGAGGTGACAGCAACACCAGGAGGTGCCCAGATCACGCAGAGGGAGTATGTTTGGGCAATCCAGGTCATCGCCCCATAACAGTGCTGCTCCCCGCCTTGAGGCAGGTTGTCGGGGTGCAGGGAAGCTCAGACGAGGACAGGGGGACCCAAGAGGCCATCCGGGCCAGCCCCCTGTTCCCAAGAGGGCTAACTTCAAGGCATTCCAAAGGGATGCACAAAGCACACCCACGGCCTGTTGTGGTTCTGTGGTCTGAGCTAAGCACACCTGGAGAGCGAAATCGAGTCGGAAGAGGCCATTGACTGAATCTAAGAAACAAGTCTGAATTCAAGTACATCTGTCAAGAAGCGTCTCTGGCTCCGTGGAGTGGCAGAAGCTTATGGGGTCACAAAGCACCCAGGAGAGGCCTGCGTGCTCTGCTTTTGTGGATCTACCAGGCTGGAATGAACGTGCTATTTTTCTATAAACGGATACTTCAAAAACATTTACAGATACCCTCTTCCTTCTCTTAAGATTGCTCTATTATCTTTCTTTCAGAAACACAAAAGTATCTCTTGACAAGTCCCCCTTCCCTGGGGCCTTTCACAGGAATACTTCTCCAAAAACTTGTCCCCATTCACGCCCTCACCTCCTCTGACTCCCCAGTGTGTGCTCACTCCGCGGACACCGTGGTGCCCCTCCCTGTTACCAAACCCAGGCCACTTCTCTGCCCTGGTCCCACTGATTCCCCAGAGGTTGCCCCTCCCCACACCTTGGGATCAGCGGCTGAGGGTGGGTGGGGCCAGCATCTGGGAGGCGTGGGCTGACCGGTCCCCACCGGATGAAGCCTGTGCTGATCGCCTGTGCTGATCGCCCGTTCCGGCTTGTTTCCCGCCTGTTGGCCTCCTCCACCTCTTCCACTCCATCTCAGCCGCTCCCACCCACCCCTGGGTGAGTCCCCAGCAGCGGGTACAGGTCGACACCGTGTCCCCAGGGCTGACCTCTTCCGGATCATCAAATAAGTGTACTTGAGCAATGCAGACAGAGAGCTGCCTGGGGATGGCCAACGGGCACCCAAATCCCTGGTTTTCACCCCCAATCTATTTCTCTTCAGGAAGTGGTGCCAGCAGGCTGATAAATGAGGACCCCACACGGCTTCCTCCCTCCTCGGTACCGCACGTCAGCACGTTCTCTTGGTTCTAACTCAAAGATACAACTGGAATGCCAACGGCCTTCGTCCTGTTCCCTTCTCATTCCTGTGTTCTGAGCCACACGCCCCTCACTGGACACATCAACAGCTTCTGTGTTTGTCCCTTCAATTCTACCCCAGAGAGCCACCAAGGAGGACCCTCCACAGTGGATTAGGGTACCTGGTAGGACACAGACCCCACCGACTTCTTGCTTCTTAGAACCTTCCTGATCACCCTCATTTTCCTCTTTTTCAGAGGCCATGTAGAAGCAACTATTTTTTTAAAACAAATAATTCAGCGGTAAGCCCATCCAGCCCAAAGATCTATTCACTCAGATAACAATATTTTCTGTAGCCTTGCATTCTGCGGACGAGGTTCTACAGCATGAACAGACGACAGTCCGAGTTCATAATTCTTTCCTTTGGGGAACTATTTCCTTTCACATAAACTCAATAAACAAAAACCTGGCTAGAGTAAACAGAAGCACCGGGGGAGTTCCGTTTCTCTTAACCCAGTGATTGATCACTTTACGGGGTTCAGGCCTTGTCGCGTTCCTGGCACACGGGAGCGGGAGAGGCACGTCGCTAGGGCCGGGCAGCGCTTACCTCCCTGAGGCAGGTGTAGATGGGGCAGACCAGCACACGGAAGGGCTCGCCCGTGCTGCTGCGCATGGTGCCGAAGACCTCGCACAGGAAGGTGATGAAGCCCAGCCAGCGCTCCACGTCCTGCTGCTGCAGCTCCTCCCGCACCGTGAAGTCCTTCTGCAGAGGCACAAGAGACCCTGTCAGCCACGCGGGGCTAGGAGGGGGCCCGGCAACCACCCCACTCCACCATGGCACCTTCCGGCTAAGGCTGGGCCCCCGAGCAACTGGTAAACCCCGTGATTACCGCAAGGAGGTGGATGGGGGACCCGTGGCTGAAGCGTGAAGGCTGAGGACTCGCTGGTGGGCAGAAAGACCACCTTGACCTTTGGCCATGGCACCTCTTCTTCAGTGTCCCCAGATTGAGGAGCCCCGGCAGCCTTCCCTTGGGCCTCCCAGGAGGCACTAGTGGTAAAGAACCCGCCTGCCAGTGCGGGAGAAGAGACTCGGGTTCCATCCCTGGGTCCAGAAGATTCCCATGGAGAAGGGCGTGGCAACCCACTCCAGTATTCTTGCCTGGAGAATCCCAGGGACAGAGGAGCCTGGGACGCCACAGTCCATAGGGTCACACAGAGTAGGGCACAACTGAAGCGACTGAACGGCCTTGCCTCACTGACCCAGATACCAAGGTGGAGGGAATGAGGTAAAGGAGAGACAACACCTTTCCCAGTCATCACCTCCTCCCCATGGCTGAACTATCTCCTTTGCTAATCTCCACATCATGCCCTTGCAGCAGGCAGGGTGACCATACATCCAGCAGCGGGCATCTTGGCCGCAGCACTGGGCTAAAGACACAGTTATGGCCCCTGCCAGCCAAGGTCCTAGGGCACAGAAGAAAAACTAGCAGAATTCATTCATTCATACTCCTTAAAAATATCAGTGCATCACTGCATGCCAGGCACTGTTCTAGAGGGTAGAATAAGACATGTTCATTCATAACTGTGACATAAGACAGAAGATACTAAAAGCCAGTGTGTGTGTGTGTGTGTGTGTGTGTGTGTGTGTGTGTGCGCAAGGTAGATCCAGGTAAAAAGACTTCGGAGGAAATCTGAGGTAGGAGTTACTCCTTTCAAATGGAAATCAGCACCATGGAAGAGTTAAGATTCTGACCTGGGAACTGGGGATATTTCAGGTGGAGCGATGACAACAGGCAAGGTGCGGGGAGGGTAACACGGGCGTTGGGGAAACAGGGAGGTATTTGCCAGTCTGTGTCCAGTGTTAGTGGGCTTCCCTGGTGGCTCAGTGGTAAAGAACCCGCCTGCCAAGGCAGGAGGCTCAGGTTAGATCCCTGGGTTGGGAAGATCCCCTGGAGAAGGAAATGGCAACCCACTCCAGTATTCTTGCCTGGGAAGTCTCATGGAGAGAGTAGACTGGTAGGCTACAGTCCATGGGGGTCACAAAAGAGCTGGCTATGATTTAGCAGCTAAACAACAATAAGAATCACCCCAGCATAGGTGAGGTGGAGAGGAAAATGGGGGCAGGCCGGGGAAAAAGAAAGCTGGAGCGGATAACCGAAGCCAGCCAAGGAGTCGCGTTCCAAGTGCTGGTTGATAGGGAAGGTTCTGGGGAATCACTGAAATGCCATCATCATACCTGTGATCTTTAGAAGGTTAATATGGCTTAGGTGTGGAGACCAGAAAGGAGGCCACTGCAGAAGTCCAGACAGAATGAAATAAAGACCTGAACTCTCTGGCAGTTGAAAGATAAGAATCTGTGGTAGGTTAGGTTATGTTTCAGATATATTTCCCCTTTCCCTTTGTCTTTGTGTTAGCCATGTGACTTGCCTTGGTCAGCAGAAAGAGACAGAAGTGACAGGGTGTCAGTTCTGATTCCAAGCCTTAAGAGGCTTTAAGTATTTACAGTTACTCTCCTATACTTCTTCCATCATTGTGAGAAGACCAATCTGTGGGCTGGCCGATGGTCCCAGGAGGAGGATGAGAGAAACATGGAGGGCCCCACCCAAATCTAACCTCGATCAGGTAACTCCCGGCCAACGTGCATACACGTCATCTTAATACTTATTACTGTGTGCCACGGAGATTTCTGTGGTTGGTTGCTGAGCAGCAGTAGCTGATTGATACAGGATTGCCGCTGAAATTTCTGTGGTTGTTTGTTAAGCGGCAGTAGCTGACTGATACAAGGTTGGTACAAGAGATCGTGTGAAGGTATATAGTACTTGCTAAGTGGTAAGCTGTGGATGTGATGGAAAGGAAAGACTCAAAGACACTAAGTAACAAGACTCTGGCTCTGGATGATTGTACCGCCAAAAGAAATGGAACCCAGGAGGGAACAGGCTGTAGAGTGTGACACCAGTTATTCCCACAGCCCAGCACCCTTCCCACGGCTTCTTTTGGCTGATCATCCTCCTCAGTGTTGACTCTCAGAATCTCCAGTGATGGAAGGTCTTCCTGGATGACTTGGTTAATGCCTGTCCCTTGGGTGTGATGAAAGTGCTGTCGAGAAACCTAAAAGGCATATGGGGCCTCAGGTGGCAAATCAGGGACTGGATGACGGCACCTTAATTGTACCGTCTCATTTAACTGTCACAACGATCCTGTGAGGCAGGTCCTGTTATCGCACCATTTTATAGATGGTGAAGCCGAGGTCAGAGAAGTTATGCAACTTACCATGGCCAGGAGGCGATGGCAAAGCCGGGATTTGAACCCAGGGTCTACCTGCTCTAGAGACCAAACTTTTTTCCTTCCTTTTAATGATGTTTTTAAGTTGGAATAGTATATCAGAGGCCAAGCTCTTATTCACTTTCGAAGTTTGAAACTTCCATGAAGCCATCAATCCAGACTGTCCCTGGAGGTCCACTCACATCCACAGATCTGATGGGTCTCATGCCCACCTCTCAGCCTCCTGCCTTGCTACCCTCTTCCCACTGAAATGTCTACCTGTATACAAATTGGGAAAAGAGTACCTCATGGCTTTATATTGTCACCCTGCTTATTTAAGTTATATGCAGAGTACATCATGAGAAATGCTGGGCTGGATGATGTACAAGCTGGAACCAAGATTGCTGGGAGAAATATCAATAACCTCAGATATGTAGATGACACTACCCTTATGGCAGAAAGTGAAGAGGAACTAAAGAGCCTCTTGATGAAAGCGAAAGAGGAGAGTGAAAAAGCTGGCCTAAAACTCAACATTCAAAAAACTAAGATCATGGCATCCAGTCCCATCACTTCATGGCAAATAGATAGGGAAACAATGGAAACAGTAAGAGACTTTATTTTCTTGGGCTCCAAAATTACTCCAGATGAGGACTGCAGCCATGAAATTAAAAGACACTTGCTCCTTAGAAGAAAAGCTATGACAAACCTAGACAGTATATTAAACAGCAGAGACATTACTTTGCCGACAAAGGTCTGTACAGTCAAAGCTATGGTTTTTTCAATAGTCATCATGTACGGATGTGAGAGTTGAACCATATAGAAAGCTGAGCGCTGAAGAATTGATGCTTTTGAACCGTGGTGTTGGAGAAGACTCTTGAGACTCCCCTGGACTGCAAGGAGATCCAACCAGTTAATCCTGAAAGAAATCAGTCCTGAATATTCATTGGAAGGACTGATTCTGAAGCCGAAGGTCCAATACCATGCCCACCTGATGCGAAGAACTGACTCATGTGAAAAGACCCTGATGCTGGGAAAGATTGAAGGCAGGAGAAGGGGACGATAGAGGATGAGATGGTTGGATGGCATCACCGACTCTATAGACATGAGTTTTAGTAAGCTCGGGGAGTTGGTGATGGACAGGGAGGCCTGGCGTGCTGCAGTCCATGGGGTTGCAAAGAGTCAGACTTGACTGAGTGACTGAACTGAACTGATACAACCGTGGTCTGCCAGAAATCCCAAAAGTAGTTGGGATCTCTTCACTAGTACAGAATCTGGAATAGATGGCTCCCATAGGGGATTCCTTGTAGTGTTCTGGTTACTTGTGAATGAATGAATGACTTTGCCTGCTGCCCCAGACCCTGCAATGGTATCAGATTCTACAACCTGTTTCCTCTTGTGTTCAATTTTTTTGGCCACCCCAGGGTGCTGTACTGCTGGCCTCAAAGTCATGAGACTTTTGGTGATTCTATCTTCGTAACTGCTGTTTATCCCACTAGATCTTTATGTGGTCAGAGCAGGGGTGGGCATTTCCATTCCCATTTTAGAATAGGGGAAACTGAGGTATAAAGGGCTGAAAGGACTTGACCAAGGTCACCAGTACATAACTTGAATGAGAACCTAAGCCCGTCCATTGCTCTCTGCTCTGAGCTAATGTTCTCAGCCCTGCTTGCTCACCAGAGGAACTCTGAAGCTACTGATGTTTGAAGCCCACCCCAGGGAGGCTTGTGTCAACGGCCAGAGTGGGGCCAGGACACTGGTACATTTTGAAATGTACCAAGTGATTTCAATGTACAGCCATCATTGAGAACCACAATGCTAGGCCTTTATAATGTGCCAACGTGGGAGTTAAAACAGTGCCCATCTATCAGTGCCTAAGATACCCTTTCTCCATCTCCCATAAAAATGCCCGTGAAGGCAGATGTTAAGTCCCATAACACTAAGAAGGAAGATCATAGCTCACTGCAGGGTCCTTACCATTAACTAAAATGCTGTCACCAAGAGATCATATTTTCCCTGAGCAGTCTGGCCCCCTACCCATAAGACCCAGGCAGGGGTGAGATGGGGAGGGAGCTTAAACTGCAGCCCTCCCTCTGTCTGCCCCTGGCCGGGAGGCAAAGAGCCTGTAACTACCAACAAGACCCTGCGCCTGCGCACCACGGCAGCTCCCATCAGCACGGCTCGAGCTCTGGTCATTGGAGATTGAGGGGCAGAAGGAGATGAGGAGGTTCCCTGAGTCTTCAGAGGCACGCTGTTCTCAGGCAAAGCCCTCTGGGGAAGGAAAAGCCTCAGGACAGTGCGAACCCGGGACTGGAGCTTTTACACAACAATTATATCCAATCAAAGAACAGCCTGACTCCGTTTCCTCCTGATAATCAGTGGCATGAGGAGAGGATTCTGTCTGGGGCTAGCAGAGCTCATTAGAAGACCGAACACCTGCTAAATATGGGAAATTAAATGTGGGATGTGCACGTGAAGCCACCAGTTTCAGGTCTGAGGGGAGACTCCACTATTACCAGAGCACATGCCAAGAAACTCTAAGGATGATCTGCATGGTGAACACCAGAACCAAACCCAGCCGTTCGCATTCAAGGGTAAGGGAGGAGAAAAGAAATACGGTGTCTATGGAAAAAATCCTGCACTGCAGAATAGGGGAGCCTTATTTTGAAAATCTAAGGGAAATGCAAAACTCTAAAAATGACAACTACAATAAACCAAAGATAAATGAAATAAAAAGCCCAAGTACAAACATGTGGGATTGTATGTCTGTTAAGAACAACAACATGGATTCTGTGACATGTGATTAAATTAAGAAAAAAAGCTTAGACTGAGTTGAAGCATGGAACTGGAACTGGGGGTAGGAGAGAACCAAAGGAAGTAGAAAATCTACAGCAAAATGAAATGTGAATTGGAGGCAGGAAAGGATAGGATGGATGCTGCAGAAAAAGTGGTACATGAGACAGACTTGGAAAATAAATAGATAAAAATAAGCAAGGAGGAAAAGGACAGAGAAGAGAGAGTGGATATGAGTTATAGAGCTTTTCAGAAAGGATATCAGAATACACGGAATGAAGACAGAAAAACTTTAAGTTGAAAACAAACAAGAAAACTCCAAAAGAACTGTCTCTTTAGGCAAAAAGGGTTCACAGTGTTCCAGAGCCCCACTATTTATACTTAACAGGAGAATTTCTTTTTTAATTTCAAGGAAAAAGAAAAATTCTAAAAAGAGCTTTGAAGGAAAAAAAAAAAAGAAAAACCCTAGGTTTCTTACAAAGGAACAAAAATATGGTTGGCAGTATACTTCTATAATTGATATTAAAATTCAGAGACACTGAGGCAAGCTCTTCACATGTTTGAGGTGAAAAGAACACACCGAGCTACGAGTGAAAGCAAGACAAATACATTTTACACAAGCAAATGTTTTTTAAAAATCCCACCCACATACTTACCTTTAGAAAAAAATTAATGGTGCAGCTGCTATAGAAAATAGTATAGTGATTCCTCAAAAAATTAAAAATAGAATTATCAGTATGATCCAACAATTCCACTTCTGGGCATATATTACAAAAGAATTGAAAGTAGAATCTTGAAGAGATATTTGCACACTCGTGTTCATAGCAGCGTTATTCATAATAGCCAATAGGTGGAAGCAATTCAAGTGTCCACTGACAGACAAATGGATGAAGGAAATGTAGTATATACATTCAATAGAATACTTTTTCATCTTGGGATATTCTGACACATGCTATAACACGGATAAACCTTGAGGTTATTATGCTAAAGTGAAATAAGCTAGTTGCAAAAAGACAAATGCTGTATGACTCCACTCATCTAGATATCTAGAGTAGTCAGATTTATAGAAACAGAAAATAGAATGTTGGCTGCCAGAGGCTAGGAAAACGGGGCAATGAGGAGCTGTTTAATGGTTTAGAATTTTGGTTTTGCAAGATTAAAAAATGTTGGGGATTGATTGCATAACAATATGACTACACTTAACATGACTGAACTGTACACTTAGAAAATGGTTGACATGATAAACTTTATTTATTTATTTTAAAACTATGATTAAAGATAAAAATTGAAAACTCTCTTGAATATATGAGAACGTGCTAAGTTGCTTCAGTGGTGTCTGACTCTTTGCAACGCTATGGACTATAGCCCCCCAGGCTCCTCTGTCCATGGGATTCTCTAGGCAAGAATACTGGAGCGGGTTGCCATTTCCTTCTCCGGGGGATCTTCCCGACCCAGGGATTGAACCCATGGTTCTTAGGTCTCCTGCTCTGAATGCATGGTCCAGCCAAAAAAAGATGTATTCCTCAACTCTGAGAAAATCATGGTAGAGAAGGACCAGGAGTGAAAACTTGAAACCAGGTAGAAAGTTAAGTCATAGTAAATAATTCTAATTTTGGTCATAAGATTGAGTTCAAATCCAGCAATAATCCTCAAGAGAGGGCTTCCCTGGTGATCCAGTGGTTAAGAATCCACCTTGCAGTGCAGGGGACTCTGGTTCAATCCCTGGTCTGGGAAGATCCCACATGCCACGGAGCAACTAAGCCTGTGAGTCGCAGCTACTAAGCCTGAGCTCTAGAGTCTGTGAGCTGCAACAAGAGAAGCCACTGCAATGAGAAGCCCGCACACGGCAACTGGAGAGTAGCCCCCACGTGCCGCAACTAGAGAAAGCCCACACGCAGCAACAACAACCCAGTGCAGCTAAAACTAAAACTAAAACTAAATAAAATTATATATAAAAAAGTCCTCGAGAGAGAAGATATTTAATAATTAAATGTGATCTGAATAAAAAGTTCATAGTAGAAGTAGTAACCTAATAATCCAAGTTTAAATCACTAAAGACTGATGAATACAGGTGGGAAAAGTACAGAAGATTGTAAAGCACACAAGATATAATAATTTAGACCATTAAGATCCACACGTTATTACTACTTTCATAAGTCTGATAAATGAGAAATAGACATAAAAGTGTCCTTTTAAAAATACTAAAACATTGGTAGCCACTAGCAGATATAAAGTAAAATTAAAACATGAGTACAATCAGGCTTTCCCGATGGCTCAAGCAGCAAAGAATTCACCTGCGATGCAGGAGACGTGAGTTTGATCCCTGGATCGGGATGATCCCCTGGAGGAGGAAATGGCAACCCGCTCCAGTATTCTTGCCTGGGAAATGGGAAATCCCATGGACAGAGGAGCCTGGTGGGCTACAGTCCATAGGGCTGCAAAGAGTCGGACATGACTGAGTGACTGAGCATCCACGCATAAGTAAAATCAAAGTAGTTTTCAAGATAACATTCATTAAGTAAAATAAAAATTATTTTTATAGATAAGAATAACAATCCATAATAGATAACATTATATACCGTGTAGTGCAGACTCAAAATACATAAAACAAAAGCTGCTAAGACATAAAAAGATGTGATGGGGTGGGAGGGAGGTTCAAGGCGAAGAGGACATACATATGCTTATGGCTGATTCATGCTGACATACGGCAGAAGTCAATATAATACCACAGAGCAATTATCCTCCAATTGAAAGTAAATACATTTAAACTAAAAAAAAAAAAATCATCTTGGAAAATGAAAAGCATCTGAGAAAACTGTTTGATACTGATGGCTTTTTCTTGAGAAGTAGCTCCTTGAGGGAAATGTCAGGAAAGTCATCAGCTAAACCATTTATAAGAAAGAGGGAGAAAGAATAAAAAACAAAAAACATAAAAACACAGAAAGATAGTAATGTAAATGAAATCACAAGAATTCTTTCAATGATTAAATGAATAGAAAATGTGTCAGAGGACTTAAATAGCATAATGAATAAGACAAAATTGAAACAAGCCTCATTATAAGCTGCAATTCTACTATGAATGTCAGAATACAGAGATTGCACAAATTATATCCTGGGACTAAGAATGAAGAACAATTTAAAAAATAGCCAGTTATTTGTTTGAAAGACAGAATAAAGTGTAATCAAATATACAATAATAGATTACTTAGGAAATAAAGAGCTATAAAAACTTATGAGATGTAGTCAAAGCTATAATAAAAGGTAAAGTTATAGCCTTGACTGTTAATACTTTGGTTATTAAAAAAGGAAGCAAATATTCCTCTAAACGGACGACTGAGTGCTTTAAAAGTGCCTCTAACAAATGAAGCATGCTGTCTGTGCAAAATAAACACTAGTTTTTAAAGACTTACATAAAGTCTAAAAATAGAATTCAAATACTTCATATTTAAAAAATACTGATTACTTGTTGAAATTATGAATATACTAGGTATAGTACAATATGATATTAAATTTAAAGGTATATATGTGGGTCATGTTATATTTCTCTTGGACAGTATTAATTTGTATATTCAATTCAAAAACCTTGGAAAACCACCATTAACTATGGAAATACCTGAAAGTACAAAATATGGTTAAGGCTAGAAATTAATTAGAAAATAAAGGAAGTTATACATAAAACCAAGTAAGCAGAAATAAAAATAAAATTAGAAATATGATGTCCAACATCCCTAATTATCAGAGAAATGCAAATTAAAACTACAATGAGGTATCATCTCACATTGGTCAGAATGGTTATCATCAAAAAGTCTACAAATAAATGGTGGAGAGAGTGTGAAGAAAAAGGAACCCTTCTACACTTTTGGAGGGAGTGTAAATTGATAAAGCCACTATGGAGAACAGTAGAGAGATTCCCTGAAAAACTACAATTAGGGGACTTCCCTTGTGGTCCAGTGGTTAAGAATCTGCTTTGCAATATGCGGGCTCAGGTTCAATCCCTGGTCAGGGAAATAAGATCCCACATCAGCGGAGTAACTAAGCCCTTGTGTTGTAACTACTGAGTCCACTTTCCACAACTACTGAGTCCACTTTCCACAACTACTGAGCACATGGGCTGCAACTTCTGAAGCTCTTGCACCCTGGAATCCGCCTGCTGCAACTATTGAGCCCTCTGACCACAGCAAAAGGGACTGTGCGCCACCATCAAAGATCCTGCACAATGCAACGAGGGTCCCACGTGGCTCAACTAAGACCCAATGCAGCCAAATAAATAAATACTTTTTAAGAAACCCTAAACATAGAACTACCGTATGATCCAGCAATCCCACTCCTGGGCATATATCTGGAGAAAACTGTAATTGAAAGGATACATGCACCCCAGTGTTCACTGTAGCACTATCTACAACAGCCAGGGCATGGAAGCAATCCAAACGTCCATCCACAGATGAATGGATAAAGACGTGGTATATTTATACAGTGGAATACTACTCAGCAGTAAGAAAATAAAATAATGCCACTTGCAGCAACATGGATGGATCTAGAGATTACCATACTAAGTGAAGTAAGCCAGACAGACAAATACCGTATCATTTATATATGGACTCTTAAAAAAAAAAGATACAAATGAATCTATATACAAGACAGAAGTAGACCCATAGATATAAGAAACTTATGATTACCAAAGGGGAAAGAAGAGGAGGGATAAATTAGGAGTTTGGGATTAATGTAAACAAACAACTACACATAAAACAGGCTTCCCTGATAGCTCAGCTGGTAAAGAATTCGCCTGTAATGCGGGAGACCTGGGTTCGATCCCTGGGTTGGGAAGATGCCCTGAAGAAGGGAAAGGCTACTCACTCCGATGTTCTGGCCTGGAGAAGTCCATGGACTGTGTAGTCCATGGGGTCTCAAAGAGTCAGACCGGGACTGAGTGACTTTCACTTTCTTTCATACATAAACAGGTAACCAACAAAGATAAACTGTAGCACAGGGAACTATACTCAATATTTTGTAATAATCTACATGGGAAAAGAATCTGAAAAAAAATACATATAACTGAGTCACTTTGCTGTACGCCTGAAACTAACAAAACACTGTAAATCGACTATACTTCAATAAAAAACTGCAATGATTAAAAAAAAGACATATGAGCAATATACGTTAATAGATATGGAGTAGATTAAAAAGCACATAAGAACTATTTGCCACTCTATGCTGATAATTTTGAAAAAAATGAGGAAATAGGTGCTTTTTAAGAAAATAAATATCACCAAACTTTACCAAGAAAAATAAAAAGCCAGAAAACATTGAAAATCAAAAAGTTCTGAATTACCTGTTAGAGGAAGGTAAGTGGATTCATACTTTCAAAAAATTAGGTACCTGTTTTGCTTTGTGAACTGATCCAAAGCTAGTGGAGGTGATGGAATTCCAGTTGAGCTATTCCAAATCCTGGAAGATGATGCTGTGAAAGTGCTGCACTCAATATGCCAGCACATTTGGAAAACTCAGCAGTGGCCACAGGACTGGAAAAGGTCAGTTTTCATTCCAATCCCAAAGAAAGGCAATGCCAAAGAATGTTCAAACTACTGCACAATCGTACTCATCTCACACGCTAGTAAAGTAATGCTCAAAATTCTCCAAGCCAGGCTTCAGCAATATGTGAAGCGTGAACTTCCTGATGTTCAAGCTGGTTTTAGAAAAGGCAGAGGAACTAGAGATCAAATGGCCAACATCCGCTGGATCATGGAAAAAGCAAGAGAGTTCCAGAAAAACATCTATTTCTGCTTTATTGACTATGCCAAAGCCTTTGACTGTGTGGATCACAATAAACTGTGGGAAAGTCTGAAAGAGATGGGAATACCAGACCACCTGATCTGCCTCTTGAGAAATCTGTATGCAGGTCAGGAAGCAACAGTTAGAACTGGACATGGAACAACAGACTGGTCAAATAGGAAAAGGAGTACATCAAGGCTGTATATTGTCACCCTGTTTATTTAACTTCTATGCAGAGTACATCATGAGAAACGCTGGACAGGAAGAAACACAAGCTGGAATCAAGATTGCCGGGAGAAATATCAATAACCTCAGATATGCAGATGACACCACCCTTATGGCAGAAAGTGAAGAGGAACTAAAAAGCCTCTTGATGAAAGTGAAAGTGGAGAGTGAAAAATTTGGCTTAAAGCTCAACATTCAGAAAACAAAAATCATGGCATCCGGTCCCATCACTTCATGGGAAATAGATGGGGAAACAGTGGAAACAGTGTCAGACTTTATTTTTCTGGGCTCCAAAATCACTGCAGATGGTGACTGCAGCCATGAAATTAGAAGATGCTTACTCCTTGGAAGGAAAGTTATGACCAACCTAGATAGCATATTCAAAAGCAGAGATATTACTTTGCCAACAAAGTTTCGTCTAGTCAAGGCTATGGTTTTTCCTGTGGTCATGTATGGATGTGAGAGTTGGACTGTGAAGAAGGCTGAGCGCCAAAGAATTGATGCTTTTGAACTGTGGTGTTGGAGAAGACTCTTGAGAGTCCCTTGGACTGCAAGGAGATCCAACCAGTCCATTCTGAAGGAGATCAGCCCTGGGATTTCTTTGGAAGGAATGATGCTAAAGCTGAAACTCCAGTACTTTGGCCACCTCATGCGAAGAGTTGACTCATTGGAAAAGACTCTGATGCTGGGAGGGATTGGGGGCAGGAGGAGAAGGGGACAACAGAGGATGAGATGGCTGGATGGCATCACTGACTCGATGGACGTGAGTCTGAGTGAACTCCGGGAGTTGGTGATGGACAGGGAGGCCTGGCGTGCTGTGATTCATGGGGTCGCAAAGAGTCGGACATGACTGAGCGACTGATCTGATCTGAACTGATCCAGAATACAGAAAGAGATAAGCTTTTCCAGTTCCCCAGTACCAAAATCTCATAATGGTAGTAAATTACAAATAAGGAAGTCTTTGGGCTAATCTTTCTAATATGAGTAGACATAAAAGTCCTAAATGAAATATAACAAACAGATCCATTATAACCAAGTAGATTTTATCACAGAAAGGCAAGGGTGATTTAGTATCAGTACATCTATAAATGCAATATCAATAGCCCTGATTAAAAAACCAGCAGTAATACCCAAGACCTTTGGAAGGAAGGAGGTAAAATGATTTGATATGATTTTTATATGTGAAAAACCCAAGAGAAACTCTCAATAAAGATTTGAATTAACAACAGAGTTTAGGAACTCATTCATAGTACTTAGATATAAACCTAATATACAAAAATCAACTTTTTTTTTTAACACTAGTGAGACAGTGCATAAAAGCTCATTTAGGTAAGCAACAGAAATTCTTAAGTGGCATTATTAAGAAATGTGCAAGATTTCTACAAAGAAAATTGCAAAACTGAACTGAGAGATTGAAAAGAAAGTCTTAAACAAGTGAAGAAACACATAATATTCCTTGGGACATCCCTGGAGTTCCAGTGGTTAAGACTCCCCACTTCCATGGCAAGGGGTGTGGGTTCCATCCCTGGACAGCAAGCTAAGATCCCATATACCATGTAGCACAGTCAAAAAAAAAAAAAAAAAAAAAAACCAGCTAAAAACAGAACACAACAATTGGAAAGAGTTCTTTTACTTCCATCTATCCTATAGCTTTAATAATTAAAAGGGTGTGGATCTGACACGAGATCAGATAGCCTAGAAACAAATTTGGCATCCAAAAGAGTTTATCACATGGCCCCCAGAGAACCACCAGTCGGTAGCTCAGGAAGCATTATTCACTCAAGCAGTGATTCTGGGACAGCTGTCTACGTCAGGGTGGTGGTGGGGTAGGGGGATTATTTAGAGTCTCCTTTAATACTGGGCCCTAAAAAAAGACAAACCATAAAGACCTGAAGAAAACTATTTATCGAGTTTCTGGATGGAGAAGGGCATTCTACCTTAAGACAAAAGGAATGCATCAAAAGTCAAAATATTATAAACACACTTAGAAGGGAATAGATACACCAGGAAAAACAGCTACAATAAATGCGACAAAAGGCAATGGTCTGATGACCTTCTGCAACCCTAGGACCACAGCCCACTAGGCTCCTCTGTCCATGGGATTTTCCAGACAAGAATACTGGAGTGGGTTGCCATGCCCTCTTCAATATATAAATAGCTTGTTCAAACTGGTATTAAAAGTACTAAATCCCTCATGGACCAATGAGCAGAGGGCATTAAAAGATAATTCATATGTGAAAACATAAATTGCTGATAAATATATAAAAACAAATCTCAGTGGCTATTAAGTAAAAATACCAATTTTCCCCTTACTGTGTTAGCAAAGCTTAAATCCAGTAACTGTCAATGCTGGTAAATATGAACTGAGACAGGCACTCTCATAATATGGGTCATGTAAACGAGTATCAATTTCCTGAAAAAATTCTTAAAATAAGTCATTAAAGTGGTCTTATTGTTTAATCCAGTAATTACACTTCTGGATAATTATCATAAGGAAATAATTTAAAATAACAGGAAAAATAAGCTTGATACGAACGAAAATTCAGCAACGTAAGTATCCAACAATAGGGGAATGATTAAGTAAATGATGATTCATGTGCCCATTAAAATTACATGTATGAGAAGTTCATAACTTCTGGGGGAAATGGCTGCATAATGCTAAGTGAGAAAAGCAAACGCAAACTTGCATATATTGTATAATCTCATCCCTGAATGAAAAAAAGATTTTTTTAAGAAAAATGATGAGAAATATCCAAAGTGTTAATAGTAGCATTTCTCAATAGTGGAATTATAGATGATGTTTAGCTTTTTGCTTTTTATTTTGTGAATTTTCCTACTTTTCTGTGAAAATTTTGTTTTAAGAAAAACACTTACTTATAAAAAGAAATGGGCAGATAGTGATTCATTTCCTTGATTTTTTTGACTAAGACATCGAAACTCCTGGAGCGACCTGCCAGCTAGTGGCAATTCTCACTACAAGGGCTGTGACCTTGCCCACCTGAGGCCACCAAAAGCCAGCCTATGTGTCTCTTCGGGTGCATATGTTGTAGGTTGCCAGCTTCTCTTGCGCAACAAGGAGTTCTTTTTTGCCAGCCGAGACCAGCCATCCCCTAGGTCACCAGCTCTGCCTTCAACCTCAGCCTTCTGCATCCAGAACCAGCAAGGGGCCTCAGCTTGGTGGCAGCCATTTCAAAGCCTGGTTATTTGGCTTGAGGTTCTCATCTGACTGGCAGGCTCCCTCCCAACAACCCCTAGTGCCTTTCCCCAAACTTTAAGGCTACCATTTAAGCCTCGTTTCCTGCCTAAAACTATTTATTGACGTACTGCTATTTCCTGCACCGGCCACATCAATAAGCCCTGAAAGCCATTCAGTGTCTCAGGTTTCTCAAGGCATTCTGGGAAATTCTTCCCCGCTTTGGATAACCACATGAACTCTGGCATGATAGAGTCCTGCGGTCAAGCCGAAAACAGCTGCATACAGGCAAAGGGGGAACCCTGCCCCTCCACCCCGCCCCAGCGGCCAGCAGCCGCCAACAGGGAGATGGTGCCCTGAGAGAAGGGAGGCATCGGGGCACAAGGATCTCAGTGTATTCTGAAGCTTCCTAAAGTAGATGGCTGCCCCACCAATACCCGTAAGCGCACCATCATTTCCTACTCCTAAAACAAATGACCAAAGGAAATGTACCCCTCCACAATCTACATCCCCAGTGACTCTGGTTTGTTTCTGTGCCGGGGTAACTGCTGCTGCCATGTCCCCAGTGCAGAGGAGAAAGTGCTCTTTTATTCACTGCTGGCAGGAAGTTTCTTTTTCCTTGAGAAGTCACGATGAAACGGGGGAGGGGTGGATACCGGGGAGCTGGTGACAGCCCACCAGCAATGAGCTGATCCCAGCTCTTCCCCTAGGCCACTGTTTGGAGGGTTTTGAGCATTTGCCAGAATTCTTTATATCGGAAAGAGGAAAGTTGTTTTCAAATAAAAGGTGCTGTATTTTTTATTCGGCTCAACTTTTCCCTTCTTTCAAGTTTCTGCTCTCATGCTGGCTTCTGGGCAGGGTGCAGGGGTGTGTGTGTGTGTGTGGGGGGGGGTGCTCCCCTAACTGCCTAAGATAGCAGCCCCCAGGGCTTATCACCGGCCCTGGTCTATTTCCCTCCTAGCCTATGTTCGTTGATATTCTAACCCCTCGCTAGAAAGAAAGTTTCACTGGGTCTGAAATCTTGTCTTATCTATCACCACATCCCTGGAATGGTACGTGGTTCAGAGCAGGTATCTGGTGAAAACCTGGGTAAAGATTCCACGTAAGTGATCAGACAGCTCTTCTTTAAAAGGCCAATCTGTTCAGAGAGAACAAGCTGCTGCCATTCTTTTTCTTAATTTAAGACTTGAGAGGACAGAGCCCGTGTATTGGCCAGATCCACCTTTTCTTTCATTTGTGGTTACTTCACTCCCCAGATGTGTTCTTCCCACCTGCACTGCGCCAGCCCTGGTCCGCTCTGTCCCACAGTATTTGTTTCACTTTTGTGGGTAACATTTTTTGGTCATAGGGTGAGGTTTCTTTGCTTATTTGGGGCTTTTTTTTTTCTCCCTTTTCAAGGATGCGTCAATAAGCCCACGTCATTCTGCAGAGTCGCCCTTTGTGACAGGGTCATCCGTGGTTTCTGGTTCCTCCCCAGCCCTGGGCCTCCCCGTCAGTCACCTGGCCCCCCAGAGCTGCTGGCTGCAGCCCTCAGACCCCTCCCGCCTCCCCTCCACCTCCCTCCTCTGTCCCCTCTCTCAGCCCAGGGCCTGCTTGCCAGCCTCCAGTGGGCAGACACAGGCCCTGGTAGTTCTGGGAAGTTCCTGACCCACCCGGTCATTATCATTTGGGGGGACCCCAGGGCAAGAGTTTCCACTTCACAGAAGGCGGTATGGTCCTTTCTTGGCACGTGGTCACCGGGGCAGAGGCAGGGGCGTTCCCAGGCCCAGGGGTGGCCTGGAGGGGTAACTGGAAACACAGAGCAGATCAATCCCCCCTAGTCCTAGAGAGAACCGGGAATGTGCCATTTCCCATCCTTTTTGGAGAACTTTGGGCTCCATGAGATACCTCTGTTAAAAGACCTTATGAAAAAGGATTCAGGGATGTGAAGACACTGCAAGCTGCTTCCTGTGACTCCGGGCCAAAAAGAACTGATCCGTAGGACAACAGGCCCCTCCTCTGTAAGGGAGAGTGGCCCGGCTGGGGCACGCGATGGGGCTGAGCTGGGGAGGAGAGTGGGCTGAGGCTGGGTGGGCCTCCTTCCAGCAGAGCGCGGCATCAGGAGAGGAGAAGGGAGGAGAATGGGCTGGCTGGCCAGTCCCTGCGTCTCAGAGAGTCCTCTTGGGGCCGCAGGGTGGGAGGATCACCCAGGTCTTGGCACCACTCTGACTGGGTCAGACAGACCTCTTTGGCTTCGAGGAGTGACATGTGCACAGTAAAGCATTCAACAAATGGCAGAGAGACCTCCTGGTCATTGTGTCCTGAGTCATTCTGTCTACCAAAGCTGGCCCTGGACCTGGCCGCCCCCTCCTTCCGGCAGGCTCGGTGTGCAGCCCCAGCCAAGGGGTGGAGAGCCAGGCTGCGCTCACAGCTGGCCACCACTGCCCCATTGTCGCCACAGCTGCAGTCTTGGCTCAGTCCTGCTGGGCCCTGAGGCCTGACCCTGGGGGTTCAGCGGCACCCCTGACTCTGGAACAGTGGGAACCTGACCTGCAGGTCACTCTGGCTTGGGCAATGGTCTGCGGCAGGCCTGCATCTTGTCTGGACAGAGAAGCACCTCAGAGGTCAGTGTGAGCATAGGGTTACTGCCTCCACCCTCGGATTGGTTGCATACCTTGGGTTCTGATGTCCACTGGACCCTGCCTTTGGGGGGGCAGGGTCCACTGCAAGCTGGAGCTTTCCCTGAGTAGCCTTGACCTCCCCATCACATGATACCAAAGCTCTGGTCACTTCACTGCTTCCCTCTGCTCTGCCCCCAGACACTGTCAGATGGCGTTCTTGGCTGCAAGCAACAGAAACCCTCTCCAGCCAGCTTAAGCACACAGGGCCTGAGCTGGTTTATGTGGCAGTGGTGAAAGGGGGTCGCCAGGAACGTAGCTGGTCTACAGGGCTCAGACAGTGCCAGAGCTGGTCCTCTTGGCTCTTTCTTTTGCGTGGCCTGGCTTTGTGCATGTTGACCACTTTGTCTCCTGCCAGGCTCTCCCTTTGCAACAGCAAAGATGGCCGTCGGGAGCTCCCAGTCTCTATCATAATGGCCTGTGAGTCAAAGGAGGACAGACCTCTTCCAATTTGTGCATCTGACCCAAATATCTCAGAGAAGGATTCTGATTGGCCATGCTCATCAGATGACCATTAGTTCCCTTCAGTTCAGTTTAGTCGCTCAGTTGTGTCCATCTCTTTGCGACCCCATGGACTGCAGCACGCCAGACCTCCCTGTCTATCACCAGCTCCCAGAGTTTACTCAAACCCATGTCCATTGAGTCGGTGATGCCATCCAACCATCTCATCCTCTGTAGTCTCCTTCCCTCCCACCTTCAATCTTTCCCAGCATCCGGGTCTTTTCCAATGAGTCAGCTCTTCACATCAGGTGGCCAAAGTATTGGAATTTCAGCTTCAGCATCAGTCCTTCCAATGAATATTCAGGACTGATTTCCTTTAGGATGGACTGGTTGGATGACCATCCCTCATGTTCCCCAGACCACAGACCAAGACAACAGCTGCCTACTGCAAACACAGACCCCTGGCTTGGAACCATCAGCATGGCTTTAGCAAGTGGCTGAAACCCTCCTGAATGTCATGTTGAATTGCCCACATACATGGCAACTCTTTTGAGTCCCACCCAAAAGAATAGAGAGAGAGTGATGTTATTGGGATAACCTTGAATCTGCTCTAATACACAGACATGAACATCATTATTGATAAACAGAGCACAGGAGACATTCTCTGTGACCGATGGACACCAAGGCTGAGAGTGTGTTCTCCCTGGCACTTGGCTCCAGGAAGACACTGAGGCTGGGAACTGCCATCCGGCACTTCCAGTCTAATTGAGAATATTCTGGAGACATTTTCCAAGCTTCCCAGGGTATAAGCAAAATCTGGGTTGGCAAAATCAGGTCAGGTAGGCTCAGCTGTGCTGATCCGCGGGAGGCGGGGCAGGGTGGCAGCACTGGGGTGCAGCGGAGAGAAGCTGAGAAAGCTGGGCTGATTCAGTGGGAATTCTGTCTCGCACTTACGCAGGCATGAAGCCTCAATCTCAGGCAAGGGGGAGCTGGCACCTGCTGTGGCTGTGGCCTTGAAAAGCCCTCAGAAGAGACCGAAGGAAAACTCTTGAGCAGGAAGAGAGGGCTGACTGCCTGACAGGACTACTGGTGGGTGAGCAGGAATTCCTGCAGGCAGAGTGTCACGGGATTCCCTCAGCCTCAGGAAGACACCTCCAGGTACCCCTTCCCAGGTACGGGTGAAGAGTGAAAGTGTCAGTTGCAAAGTCGTGTCCGACCCTGTGGACTGTAGCCCGCCAAGTCTATGGAATTCTCCAGGCAGGAAGACTGGAGTGGGTTTCCAGGCCCTCCTCCAGGGAATCTTCCCGACCCAGAGACTGAACCCGGGTCTCCCACACTGCAGGCAGATTCTTGACCTTTTGAGCCAACAAGGAAGACCCCCCAAGTACGGGTGAATTGGAGCATTTGTGTCCACAGACAGAGAGCAGCCCTCAGTAACCCGGCACTCAGCAGAGTGCATGCTGGTGTCCTGACCTATCCGTGGCCAGCCTGATTTCGGTGTGATGGTACCACCATACCTTTACTTAACCATTTTCTTTCCCCAAGCGCTTTCCCCAAACATTGCCAGCCCTGCTCCACACAGCATCTCACACTGGAGGAAGAGGCCCTGGGATCTGATCATCCTTCCGAGGCTGGCAGGCCTGGACCCCAGGTCTCTAATTCTCTCTTCTGTTCTTTTTCCCCCAGAGTCATCCGATGTGAAAAGGCCCACTTGTATACAGGATGGCTGCCTGCCTCTGCCCTGCCTTTCCCCGCAGGTCCCCTAGATGATAGGGCTCAGCTGTAGGCTCCACAGGACTAGGACTCCTCTCCACCTGCCCAGAGAGTGGCCATGGGCTTGGAGGCAGGTATCCACCAGGGTCCGGCCCTGTAGGTCTTGTCTGTTAGGCAGAACTCTGTGGGGACAGACGTGGGTGTGCTCACCGTGGTCTCAGTTCGAGGGGGCAAACCTATGGCAACATCAAAGGGCAACGAGTCTGGTTTGGATGGGGCATCATGAGACTATCCTGCCAATCTGTGAAAAATCTGCCTCAGGGTCCACAGTTGTAAAATGGAAAGAAACTATTTGAGCTGCTCAGGGTCAGTAGGGTGCTGGGGTGATGAGACAGGTGTGAAAACCCTGGGGAAGAGCCAAGATCCTCCTAAACAGGAAAGGGGCAATGTCCCTGTCTGCAGTTTGAGAGACAGGGCACACAGAGTGCCTCGTCTGGGGCTTCCTATGGGAGGAAGGTGGGAGCTGAGGTCAGAGCCCAGCTTGGCCAGCTTTCTGGAGATTCCTGGAGTCTGCTCCCAGAGTTTCTGCCTGGACCAGATTCTCCCAGGAGGGTCAGGCCACCTCCTCCAGGCAGAAATGCAATCCAGGATCCCACTGTTGGGTTCCAGGCCCACAGGCCACGCTCTGGAAGCAATTGGAAACCGAAGGCTTGTGAAATCCTACTTTCATCGAGCAGCCACATTACTTCTGAAACCGTCTGGAAGGCTAGCGATAAAAATAGATGATTACACAGGCGTTATTAAACTATTTATAGAATTTGAGAAAAACCCCTTGAAATGCTCACGAAAAGATTTGGCCTATAATGGGGATTCCAGAATGACTAAGCCAGAAGCCCAAATCCACCGGCGACTTTGAACTTTGCCACAGATGAAGACTTCAAAAGTCACATTAATGTTTATGGGGCATTATCCCTCAGGGAAGCTGTAATAGGGGCACACACGTCTTTTATCAAGCTGTATCCCCAAATGTTTACCGGACGACGTCAAGCAACAGCCACGGGTGGGGCGTGCAGGGGCAGGTGGGGCGGGGGATAAGGCCACGAGGTCCCATGGGCTCAGGGAAGACCAAAACTTGCACCTGGGAAATGGGAATCCCGGCTCCTGCCCCATCTCTGGAGACGGTATGGGGATATGGATGTTGAAGCGATGGCCATGCCTGTCTGTCATTTTCTGCAAAGATGTGGGTGGGAGCTGTTTACGTCATGCTCCGACCTAATGGGCCCCACTACTGCAACATGACTTTCCCTCTGGTCCTACCCATCTGATGTCTGCTAGGCCCAGCACTGTAGGGGTCAGGGTGGCCCTGAAGGAAACACTCAGGCCCTCTCAATGAGCCCCGAGCTCCAGGCCGCAGACCAGATGCACCCTCACGTGTTCCAAGGGGCCTGGGGCCAACTGTGGGGGTGGGTGACGGGCGGTGGGGCGGGCAGGTTCCATGCGCCTCAGTTTCAGGCAGAACCCCCTCTGCTGCGTCTGTTTCACATGGTGGAGGATATGCCCGAAATCGAGTTTGGAAAAAATAACTTTGCTGCTAAAAATGTTCAAAAACCACTGGTGTATCAAGAGTATGCACAATGGGCTCAAAAGCCAGACAGGCCTGGGTGATCAGACTTCCACCCAACCTTTGGACCTGGGCAAGCCCCAAGACCTCCCACAGTCTCCCACTCCCCACGTGGGAAAGGGTAACAGAGCTAGACACAGGAGAATGAACAGGGCCTGGCCAGGGAGAGACTCAGTATCCACTTCCATGGATCCACATGCCAAGGACTTCCATGGCAGGTGTGACCTGTCTGACTTCCTACCCCATGGTTACTCTTGTAGAGGGAAGCTTCCTGGGGGTAAAGGTAGATGCTAAGATGGGAAGCTCATCCTGTCCTCATTCATGTTTCCACTCATATTATGGTGGATGGAAGCAAGGATTCCTCATTAATGTGGATCCAACGTGACCAAGACAGAAGAGGGATCTTTGAGATCATAAAGGGTTATGTTATCCTTACTACAAAAGGATCTAGTGGCCATCTGGGGGCTATGTGACTTTCAGCAAGTTATTCACCCCACTGGGCCTAGTGCAATCCCTTGCACACGTCTGCTCCCACTGGGGCAACTTGTCAGGATCCAGCAAGATGCAGAGTTCCTTGAATAACACCGGGCAACAACGCAGTGAGCGGCTCCATCTACCGTAAGGCCTCTGAGGGGGCACCCTTGCAACTGCCATCAGAAACCTCCGAGGGGCTGCGTGGGATGCACACCTGCACGCCAAGCAGCTACTTCACTCTGCTCAGAATGGTGCTCGTGCTAACAGCAGACGCTATCACAGACGTACGCAACCTGCCCCTGCAGACAGTAGCCATTTCCCCTCCTGTGGATTATAGATATGAATGATGGGTTAAAAAATAGCACAGGCCCTTACTGTGATGATTCAAAACCCCAAGAGGGTAAAAATAAAGTGTGGGTTCTGGCAATGACGGCTCTGTGCTTGGGTTGTGATGTCAGCTCCATGAGCAAATTATCTTTCATCAGTCGGACTGTATTTTTAAATGTGAACAGCTTAGCACACTTAACACTACTTAGTTGGGGGTGCCTTGGACAAAGATAATTCAACTGCGTTCACCAGATGACACTGACAAATAGTTCCCACGCCTGTGTCCCCAGATAAAAATAACGCCAGCTTGCTCACAGGTCTGCAGAAAGGAAAGGGCAGGAAGCTGGAGGTACCAATCGTGTCTGGCACCTTCTTCCCCCTGCGCCGGCCCCTGGCGGCTCTGGTGCGGCTGCAGGTGGAGGAAGTGTTACCCAGGTGACATGTGATGTTCTGACTGTGTGAGAGGAATGGGGAGGGCCTGGCGTGGTGTCCCTTCATGGGCCATCAGCTCTGCCCACCACAGAAGGCAAACCTCCAAGGAGAATGCAGAGAGCTCTGCGTGAGCTTGGGTGGTCACCTGGCCTTGCTGAGTCCCATCTGGAAAATGGGTTCACACAACATGCCCCACTACTGTCACAGAGACTGTGAGATCCAAATGCCTGAATGCTGTGCCACGGGGTAGAGGACAGCTGCAGGCCTGAAGCATGGGCCTCCGCGGAGTGAGCCCAAAGGCCCTGGTGCCTTAGAGAATGCCCTCCCGTAGCACGGTGCCCTAGGGTGCCCTATCTGCAATGCAACTTTAGGATAAGGCTGTTTTCCCAGCAACTCCCTAGTCAAACTGCAGAGTATAAAACATCCACCCAGGCACAGCTCAGCTGATCAGAAACTTGTCCTTCTATGGGGAAACCAAGACTTAAGACAGGTGCAGTCTGAAAGGAAGAAAATTAGGGATAGTTTAGAAGATGAGGGGGAGCGTCATGGGAAATCAGCTCCAGGGTGACTAATCACAGGAGGCCCCGGAGTCTATGGGGGATGTCGGCAATGACATTGGGGACCCCTGGGAAGGCTGTCGGTGCAGGCTGGCGATGTGGTGATATGGCCCCTTCTACTCTGGGCTGGGCATGTCTGATGCCAGCTGCCAGGGAAAAGGCTTCAACAGTATGAAGGATGGCCCTAAGGAAACTGCTGGGCTCCAACTCAGGATTCCCGTTGCACAGGTATCTTTAGAGTGCTTACAAATATTTCAGAAGCCGTGAGCATGTAAGAGAGGTGCATAAGATCTAATTCTAGGTCCTGCTGCCCAGTCAATCTCGGGGTGGCTGTGGGGTGCAAACATCCGAGTGTACAGGGCAGGGTACAGGGCATCACCCCAAGGTCAGATGGTCACTTGCTTATAATAACGTCCATGACGATAAGCTGCTTTCTGCTCTAACCACCCCCTTTTCCTGTGCATAGACCCTCACTGAGCCAAAGGCTAAAAAAAATGAAAAAACAAACAAACAAAAAACAAAGCTGAATGTGGAAATATGTGCCATTTTCAAAACTGGTCCCTCAGAGGGTGTTTCCCTCCCCTGCTCTAAGCCTGCTCTTCCAGCACTGCCCACACGGGAAAGATGACCCCTGGCTTAGTACTGCGGATAACAAGGAGCTTGGCTTTCCCAAGGCATGGATGCTCAGTTAAGGTTCCTTCCTTGTGGGGAGAAAAAAAAATTCCATCTTAAGAACATTAAACTCTTACACAGAGAGAGGGTCTGAAGTTCTACACAGACAGTTCTGAGTCATTAAGCAAGTGACAAAAAAGAAGGGGTACCTAGCCAGGTGCTGAACCCCATTCTGGGGACCCAGGGGGAGGCAATCTGGTCATACCCCCAGGTTAGTAAGCTCCAGGGGAAATTTTGACCAACATATTTGAAAGAGTTCAGAGAATACAAGCACCTCTTTACAAGCTGTTTTAAGAAACTTACATAAATAAAAACTAACAAGACTTTTTTTCCTCTCAACAAGCATCTTCATTAAAAGGAAGGATTCACTACAGACTTCTTTTAATCCGAAGACTGCCTTACCCCAATCCTGGTTGAATGAGCAGGCGATACACAGGCTCGCGTCTGTGGTGGCCCATGAGACAGCCCATTTCTTAGCATCTGTAAGTTATCATAACCCAAGGGAGCTGGAGACCTTGGAGAAATGAAGTTGGGGAAGAAGCTACAGCCCACGGGGACCCTGGCAGAGAATGGCAATTCCCCGGGCACCAAGGGCAGCAGATGGCCTCTCTCTAGCACCTCAGTCCTGGACGGACATGCCTTCCTTCAAGGGTAAGGCAACCTTGCAGGCTGAGGATCAAAACATTAATACCCGGCCTGGAGTAATGCCACCTGCTTCCAAAACATGGTTTCTTCCTCACGTGAAAAATGCCATCAGGTGAAGGCAACACAGGAAGTGAAGGCCAAACTAACCACTTGTGGGAACTTCCCTGGGGGTCCAGTGGTGGGTGAAGATTTCGTGCTGCCATTGTAGAGGGCACAGGATAGATCCCTGGTCAGGGAACTAAGATCCCGCAGGCAACACGGCAAGGCCAAAAAAAAAAAAAAAAACCCAGAAAACTAACCACCTGTGATTTCCAAGGTCTTTCACATAGAACTCCAGCCAGTGAATTTGGTGTCTACAACCTTGCATCCCTCTATCCATCCACCTCCCCCCGCCTGGGGGAAGGAACATCCCAAGCTGCGTTCTGAGATCTGCTGAACAATCAGGAAAGCCTACAGAGTTCTGACAAGCTCCGCATCTGACAGGCATCTCCAGAGGGCATCTGCTTCAATCCCACCTGCTTTCAATCACTCTAGGTGGTTTGTGAAGCTGCCCTATTTTTAAAGCTATTCTGGGAAGGATGTCCCCAAACCTCCCTCTGCTTCCAAGTTTTCTCTCTACACACTGCCTCAAGTCGTTGCCTACTGAAAAGGTCAGCCCCCCTGGCTTGGCCAGAACTCCCATATCTGGGACCACCAGCTTACCCCACTCTGGGTCTCAGCTTCTCCCCCGACTTGGGGAGGCCTTCTGGGGAGCCTGCGTTTCTTGGGTGGGAGATTAGCTAATGCCTCAGCCCTGGCTCTTCCTGTTTGCATCGTATTTCCATCATTCTGTGCTAAAATGCTGGCTGAGTCCTTGCCCGACATGACGGTAGACCATTTACAAACTCACTCTTGGCCTTCAGTTTTGCGCCTGGCTGGGAGGAATGGATCTATGGAGGGAGCAGTAAAAATAAGAGCAGCATTGTCTGTGCAACCCTGTGAGGAAGGAGAGGGGAGCAGGAACCGAGGCGCCCTGTGGTACGTCTGCGGGGGGCTGCAAGTCACCCTTCGGGCCCCTAGTCAGCAGACCCGAAGGATCCGGAGCGGTACAGGTGGTGATGGGGGCAAAATCTTCCACGGAGCAGGAGAGAAGGTAACGGGAGCAGAGGGGGATCGCCAGCTGGGTTTTGTTCCATTTCTGGCGTCTCGCTGCCAGTCCTGCGCAGGCGTGGGTGGCTGCGAGACCCTCTGAGGCTTCTTATCTGAAGGCTGGGTGGAGCCCCCACAGTCCCTGCGAGCTGGGCTCCAGCCCATCCTGAAATCAGGCCCTTCCTAAAAGCCTTTCGCCCTTTTCCTGGGGAAATGACTTGGCTGTAAGGGCACTCGAATCTAATCAAATTGGGGCAGGCTGACATTTTCGAACTAATCCATTATTCCCACTTAGGCATTTACATGGTGACCTCAACGAAGTATTTAGGAGTGATTTTTAGGGAAAACTAGATCAAATGAAAGAGGGACTTCAGCCAGGTGAATGATTAACAAGAGAAGCGGGAGGGAAGGCATATACAATAAGCGGCCCGCTGAGGCTCTGCCACGCCACGTGCCACCCTCCTCCAAGGTATTCTGTTTACTGAGAGATCGTCATGGAGGCAGGAAACATTTTGTCAGAAATACAGAGCACAAAATATAGTGGGCGCTAAATACTTCATCTTATTGGCACCACCCGCAGAAGCCAGAGTTGTAAATGGTTGCGGGGAAAGGTCTGAGTTATATAAAGCCGCCGGGAGCAAAGATAGCCCTAGGTGCCCATCCTGGGCTCCCTGTCAGTTTTCCGGAAGCTGAAATTTAAGCCTCACCAAGGCATGAAATGCTAAAATGACACCATTTTCCCATGAAATGTCAAAAGGTTTAGAGGTGATGGGGCCGCAGCCTGCCCCTCCCTGGTCCTCCCTGGGAGAAGACTCCTCATTCACAAGCATAATTAATTGCCTCCCAGGGGCCCTGCCAGCCTGGCAGAGGACCCTGGGGAGAGGTGCAGGGGCCCAGCCTGCCTCCTCCAGTCGGCTGCCATGATATGGGGGCAGCTAGCCCACCAGCCATTGGCCACCCGTTCTTGATTGACTCTGGATTACCGAAAACATGGGTTCTGCTCTAAAGCAAGTGACTTTTTTCTCTCTTTTTTTAACCATTTATCCTCATTCCCTTAAGATTTCATCCAGTGTCATGGGGTCAAATGCCAGAGAATGGCTCTCAAAAGCTTATTTCTATCCAAATCATGGTACCAAGGACTCCAAGCGCCCACTCCCCACGACCGATTTTTACTATGCATTTCGAACATGCTGTGTCCAGTGAGCTCTTGGTCCTGCCGCCCCTCACCCCCACCCCCATACTGACTGCTCCCAGGTGACTGTTCCCATCTCAGTGAGTGGCCACCCACTCGTCCAGCTGTCCAGGCCCCACAGCCCCAAACCTTAGATTGTCCTTCATGCTAACATGTTCTCTTGCACCCAAATCCTTCAGCCACTTCTGTTAGCTCTTCTTTCAAATTTAATCCCATCTCTGCCCTCCCTACGGGCTTCCCTGGTAGCTCAGACAGTAAAGAATCTGCCTGCGATGCAGGAGACACAGGAGACATGGGTTCGATCCCTGGGTTGGGAAGATCCACTGGAGAAGGATCTAGTATTCTCTAGGATTCTTGCCTGGAGAATGCCACGGACAGAGGAGCCTGGAGGAGCCATGGGGTTGCAAGGAGTTGAACATGACAACACTGACCTCTCAAATCAATTCCCCACCACCCTTCACAGAGCCTCTTCCTAAAGCCTTCAAGCTGCCCTCCCTGCACCTACCTCGCCCTTGCAGACCACCATCAACCCGGCAGCCTAAGTGGTCCCATTAAAACGTAAGCCGGATCTTGCGTTACCTGCTCTAACTCCTCTGAGGGGCCCCACATCTCTTAGAGTAGACTCGATGGCCTCATGACAGCCTGCGAGTCCCGCACAAGGCGGGCCCTGCCATGGCCCCCACCTGAAGTCCTCCCACTATCTCCACCACCAGCTCCCGCCCCCACCATGCTCCACCACTGACACTCGGGCCCCAGGGCCTTTGCACTGCTGTTTCCCTCCATCTAGGATGTTCCCTATCTGAAGCTCCAATAGTTTGGCCACCTGATGCGAAGAGCCAACTCTTTGGAAAAGACCCTGATGCTGGGAAAGATTGAGGGCAGGAGAAGGGGACGACAGATGGTGAGATGGTCGGATGGGGTCACTGATTCAGTAGACATGAACTTGAGCAAACTCCAGGAGATGGTGAAGGACAGGGAACCCTGGCAGTGCTGCAGTCCACGGGGTCACAAAGAGTCATACATGACTGAACAACAACAAGGATGCTCCCTTGGCTTCGAGGGTCACTCCTTCAGATCTATCCAAAGGTCACCTCACTGAGCCCTTTCCCAATCAGCCTATTTAAAACTGCCCCAACATGCCTGGTTTCATCGTCCTCCACAGTCTTAGTTTACTTACTGACTGATCTATTGTCTGGATGGTCTTCGCCCCCCTCCTCACTAGAAATAAAAGCTCCATGAGAGCAAGCTCTCAAGTTTGTTTGTTCATTGCTGAATCCCACGCGAGCCCTGGGCCTGGTCCAGTGCCTGACACACAGCAGATTCTCAATAAATAGTCATCAAATGCTTCACAAATGAAGTTGCCCAAACTTTGGTAAGAGGGACATGAGCTGACCCACAAAGTGAGGCTAAGAACACCAGGCAGTAAAAGCCAAATGCCCAGGGAGGGCAAAGATCAGGCTCCAAGGAGAGAGGATTCCAGGAAATCTGGAAAAATTATGGAATACAAGGGATTCCCAGGTGCCACAGAGGTAAAGAATCCACCTGCCGATGCAGCAGATGTAGGAGAGGAGGGTCCAATCCTTGGGTTGGGAAGATCCCCTGGAGGAGGCAACAGCAACCTGCTCCAGTATTTTTGCCTGGGAAATCCCACTGACAGAGGAGCCTGGCGGGCTACAGTCCACGGGGTCGCAAAGAGTCGCACACGACGGAGCATGCACGCGAGCACGCACGCACGCCCGATGGAATAAAAACAGGGTCAGCTGGACTGGGGAAGACAGGACAGAGCAGCTCAAGGAAAACAAAGCCAGAACAGTAAAAGCGACAGTGAATTCAGTGACAGGCTTGGGGAGGATGCGGAGATGCTGGGATTAAAGTGCGTGTCCTCAGGTGATCTGGGTGAGCCACAGGCACATTCCTGGCTGTCACTGTTTGCTTTGCAGAAGAGGAGACCCCCCCACCCCCTGCTCCCGCCCACCTGCCAGGGCGGGGCTGGGCAGGGGGCAGTTTCCACCCAGCCAAGGGTTAGGGTGGGGAGGGAGCCTGACTCTGGGACCTGGCCACTCTCCTCTTTCCTCTGGGTCTCCAGTGACCCTGACTCTAGCCCCGCCAGTCTGTCTAGAACTTGTCTTTCTTCCTACAGAAGAAAACGAAACAAAGGCACGAAAACAGCTTGAAAGAGCACCGGCCTCAGACCCAGATCCTAGACCCGGCTCTGCCTCCAGGTGTACGGCCTTGGGCACGTCCTCACGGTCTCTGGCCTCTGCTTCCTCAGAGGTCCAGAGCGTGGTTCTCACAGTCTGGTCGGCCAGTGAGGCAGAAACCTGCAGAGCTACCTAAAGACAGCCTGGGGTCCCCTGCTCTCTCCGCTTAAGCCATGGTGCAGGGTTGGTGCAGGGCTTCCCTCCCTCCCCGGGCTGCTAATGACCTCAGAGACCGAGATGTGGCATTCTTGGCAGGTCTGTTTCTGCAGCCAAGCCTCTCCTGGGCAGATGGTGTGTGCAGGTAGACAGGTGTGGGGCCACAGGGGAACAGAAATCAGGAAAGCCCCAGGCCCTGTGGCAGGAGAAGGGACACTGGCGACCCGAGGAGGTGGCCGGCCCGCAGAGCCGCCGGCAGGACGTGGACCCCTGCACAGAGGCGGCCTGTGACGTGCCTTCTCTGACTTCCAGGGTGGTGACTGAGGCGCCCTTGGCTCCCGCCGGGCGGGGTCTGGAGCGGGAACTTCAGAGCCAGAGCTGGCTGCATTCCTCTGAAATCACCGGCTTCGGAGAAGCAGGCCTGCCGGTCACGTCCTCCCCTGCGTGTCTGCCTCTGGGCGAGACCTGGCCCCGAGCCCCCAGTGGCTGGGGCCACCCCTCCAGCTCCCGGCGCTTTCTCAGTCTTTCAGGAAACGTCTCCAAGCCTGGTAGGGTGCATGTATCCGGGGGGTGGGGAGGGGTGGCTGAGCTGGGCCTGGGCCAAAGGGCTCTGTGGGGTGTCCTGTTGGACTTGGCAGCCTGCCCCTTAGTGACTCAAGCCTGTGGGTCGTCCCTTCCCCACAACACCCACCCTTGAACTCAGGGTTCCAGAAGCAGCCCTCTTCCCCTAAGGCCACAAACAACACCTTCGAAGTTCTTTGCCATGGGATCTTTGTTCACACTCCAGGCAGGCTTGAAACTTCCTCTATATTTAACCTCTGGCCAAATGACCCTGGGCAAGCTATTTCCCCAGTCTGAGTCTTGAAAAAAAAAAAAGGGCTGGCCTCCCAGGCTTCAGGCCCTCAGCTGAAAGGTGGCTCATCCTTCAAGGCTCACCTCTTCCACAGGACCCTTGAGACCCCTGAGACCCCTGGGGCAGGAACCGCCTTCATTCCATTTCTGTCTCCTCCCGGACACTGAGGAGATAGCCCCGGGTGCTGAAGGACTTTCACAGATGCAAACTACACCCTTTTCACAGCCTGTGGCCAAAGCAGCTGAAGACCTTCTTGCCCTCTGGATCCCTTGGAGTATTACTGAGTGTCTTAGTCCCAGGGCCCTCAACAGATATAGCCATGTGTCTTTGTGTCTTATTTTCCCCACCAGATGAAGAGTTCTCAGTTCAGTTCAGTTCAGTAGCTCAGTCGTGTGCGACTCTTTGTGACCCCATGGATTGCAGTACGCCAGACCTCCCTGTCTATCACCAACTCCTAGAGTTTACTCAAACTCATGTCCATCGGGTCAGTGATGCCATCCAACCATCTTATCCTCTGTCATCCCCTTTTCCTCCCTCCTTCAATCCTTCCCAGCATCAGGGTCTTTTCAAATGAGTCAGCTCTTTGTATCAGGTGGCCAAAGTGTTGGAGTTTCAGCTTCAGCATCAGTCCTTCCAGTGAATATTCAGGACTGATTTCTTTTAGGGTAGACTGGTTGGATCTCCTCGCTGTCCAAGGGACTCTCAAGAGTTCTCCAACACCACAGTTCAAAGGCATCAATTCTTTGGCTGTCAGCTTTCTTTATAGTCCAACTCTCACATCCATACGTGACTACTGGAAAAACCATAGCTTTGACCAGACGGACCTTTGATGGCAAAGTAATATCTTTGCCTTTTAATAAGCCATCTACGTTGGTCATAACTTGAGACTTCTAACTTTAGTTAGAACATAAGAGTTCTAACTCAATCCAAACAACAATGTAGAATGCTGGTAGAATGTACTTAATCAAGAGATTGCATTTAAACTACAGCAGCCCCATGGCAGCAGCACTGTAATTATCCACATTTAACAGAAGAGAAACCTAGGTCACAGGGAAACTAAAAGCATCCTGCCCAGTTCACGAGCCTGTAGAGGCAAAGCTGACACTGGAAGCCCGGGGGTCAGGCTCTAGCATCTACATGCAAATGCTGCCCTATAGTCTAGCAGGCCTCTCACTATAATGTCTAGTCTTCCCAACAGAGCTTTAAGCTTCTTGACAGCAAACTTGATTTATGCTTGCAATGTTGTTCGTCCTTTTCAAGACTTCTTTGGATATTTCGGGTTCTTTGTGATTCCAGATACATTTTACAATCAGTGAGTCAGTTTCTACTAAAAAGTCTGCTGGGATTTTGATTGGGACTGTGTTGAATTTATAGACCAATTTGGGAAGAACTGATATTTTAACAATATTGAGTCTCCTAATCCATGAATATGGTATGTCCCTGATTTATATTTGATAGTATCTGTGCAGTGCTTCACATGGTGCTAGACCCACGGTATCAGCGCACACGAGATAAACTGATGGAAACACAGATTCATTTTACTATTACTCCTGAAACGAAGCAGGATCCCATGGGACTTCTGGGCATGGAAGCTTTTCTGTGTCTCCCATTTCTTGTTTGTCGGAAACAGGCTTCAGCCTCCATGACCTTCCCTGAGTTGCAAAGGGCAAGTTCAAACAGTTGCTACTCAGGGAAGGGAGGGCATGCAAAGACAAGAGAGGAGCAGTCAAGAAACAGTAGCGCAGCCTTCTGACAGGGTCCTGGTTCCACCTCGAGGGATGCACAGAGCAGTATCACTGAGCTCTTCTGCAGAACTAAAACTCCCAACAAATGGAAGAAGAAATACACTTGATGAAGTGTCCTTCATTTCAGAGAGGTCACAGTTTGGTAACCTTGAGAACCAGAGAAGCTTACCTGGAGACCACCTGAGGCCAGAGTAAAAGAATGCAGGCCCTGTACACACCCTGATCCTTATCAGCAACCCTGCTCTTAAACCTCTGCTATAAAACTCCTCACCAAATCCCCCCTGACCCCAAGCTTGGGACAGACATTTTTTGAGGGCATGAGCCTGCTGTGTCCCCCTTTGCCTGGCAAAGAATAAAACTATTGTTTTCAACTTTTACCCAAAACTTTATAGTCTCTGAGACTCCATTTGGCACCAGTGAACAGAGGCTGAGTTCTTGGCATTACCCCAAGCAAAGTCCAGATGACTTGTTGCCATTGTTATGAGAAGATACTAAGGGCCAGCCCTTTACAGATACTGCCCCATTTAATCTCCCCAGCGGTCCTATGGAGTATTATTATCATCCCCACTTTACTAGCAAGAAAATCAAGGCTTAAAAAAATTCAGAAACTCATCCAACATCACACCACCAGTAAAGGACTGAGTTGGGATTTGAAACTAGGCCCACTGGACTCCCTACTCCACACACATTACAGGAAAATAAAAACCAGTGAATATATCCCCAAACCCAAATAAAATGATCTGGGGCTGGGGCTTCTCTACTGGTTCAGCACTCCCTGCTAAGCAGAAGGGCACAGAAGTAACGGAAGGAAGGTTCAGATGACTGCTAAGGAAGTGAGTATAGCAGGTCAGAGCCAATTCTGACTCTGTGAAGGATCTGTTTTGTTTTTCTTTTACTTTAACCTTCGATGTTCATCACTTTTGTTATTATAATCATACATCTGCATGAAGAGATGAACACATCTCCTCCCTCACTGCCTGCCTCAGGGAACCCCTGAGGGAACCCCTCTGCCTGAAGAAATCAACACCTCCCCTCCCTGAGATTGGCCATTCCAGGAGATATTTGCAAGATAAGGGTTTTTAACTTCCTCAACTCCTCCCCATCTCCATTCTATAAGAAGCATGACATCCAGACCCCAACATGATGGTTATTTTGTGACATTAGTCTGCCATCTTCTCCATCAGCCAGCTTTCCAAATAAAGTCACACTGTTTGCCTCAATACCTCATCTCTCTCGGTTAACTGGCCTGTCGTGCAGCGAGCAGACGGAGCTTGGACTCAGTAACAGAAGGATGAGGGTCTGCAGCCCAGAAGCACCCCATCACCCACCCCAATAAGCACACATCCATTCTCTGTCATGCTCAGCAGAGCTCATGTCCTCCTCAGTCTGCCCAGGGTCTTCCAGGCCGAGGGCCCTACTGTAAGAGGGTGGGCAAGGGGCTTTTTTGGCACCACTATCCAGGCTCCTTCACGGCCCATCCCAAAGTCATCACACCTGCCTTTATCATCTGCGTCTGCTTTGGACCTGCACCTCACATGGTTTCACCCCCCATCCTGTGCAACAGAACAAGTGCTTCCTTTTAACTTTCCTGTAAGTGACCTGTCCAAGGGTGACCCCAGCCTCTCACTTTTCTAGGATTTATGGTGATGGTGATGAGAGTTGTATTCTCTCCCTATTATAGTCACATCTCTGCCCCTCCCAGGCTCAGGAATCTTATTTACAAAGGCTACCTCTGTATTTTCTGGCTATTCCTGCTGCTCCCCTGACCTCCTCCAGCTCCATGAATCTTTCCTGGGAATGCAGCCACCAAAGGGCAGGTGTACAGGTAGGCAGGGGAAAGTGCTCCAGGTGTGGTCCTGAGATGCTCAGAAAATGGGAGACACAGGGTCCCAGGACTCACCACTGGCTCTGACACTGATTCACAGGCAAGGACACTGAGGCCAGGGAGAGGGGGAAGCTCACTCAGAGTCTTCTTAAGAGGATGGGGGCACAGCAGGACCTAGTTCTCAGCATCCTAAGCCCTGGCTGAAGCTTTGCTATCTGTCCCTCCTCAGGGCACAGAAATATGCTTTATATATGAGGTCCTCAGAATGAGACTCTGTCCCCAATGCCAGGGTGCCCTGAGCAGGTCCCAAACCTTTCTGACCTCACATCTGGGCAGAGACAAAAATTAAAAACTCAGGTTTCTCCTGAGTAAAGGTCAGAAGGTCAGCTATCCAAACGTCCCCTGTGTTATCACTTGATAGGGAGTTATCACTTGAAGGTTTTCCAAAGGGTGAGCTCCCAGCCCAAGGTCAAAAGAGCTGCTTTGCCAGAGCAGCATGACTTGGGCAAAAGTGTCTGTCTCCACCCTCACCTCCTACAGAGATCCTCCCCTTCAGGAGAAGTGATCAAGACAGATATTCACATTGCATGGCAGGCCTCCCAGCCCTCAGCTCCCCTAGCCTTTCTGCTTTGCCAATGCCCTCCAGGGCACAGGAAAGTGTGTGGGGAGTGGGAGACAATGGAGGGAGTCGGGGTGGGGACAGAGGAAATACCATTTATAGCAGGGGTCCTTCATCTAAACTGCAAACTGTCCTTTGGAAGAAAAGCAGACAGCCAGACAGTGTGCGGCCAGACGGATGCTGCCTGGGAGATGCAATGCGTAACGTGGCAACAAAGACACACACACAAGCACGCACGTGTGTGAACACACACGCATGTGCATGCACACACGCACAGAGAACACCCTGCCCCTTCTTCCTTCCCAGGAGGGAGAGAACTCCTCCTATCGTGGCCCCATGTTACCACACCCGGTTTGGGGGGCAGCTATGTTTAAGGCCCCCTGAGTGGAGGCAGTTAAGGGCTGGGATAAGGCTGCATAGCCCTGAGTAGAAAACTACCCGGGAGATAGGTAATTACTTGGGAAAAACCTCACAGTTGTGCTTTTCTGAGCGACAGTGGCCCCTTCCCTCCTCCCTTCCTTCCAACACTTAAGATGTGAACCAATGTGGCCACAGTCCATGCAGGCAAGGTCCCCTCCTCCGCCCACCCCTTACAAACAGTAAGGACCAGGGTGGTCTCAGGCATCTGTGTCCTGCTGGCGCCCCTCACAGCTGCTCCCAGAGAGTTAGTGAAGGGCTCTGCTGTTCTTCTGACCCCAGCCCCTCCTCTGCCTCCACGGTCTGGAGGCCCCCAAACAACATCCCCTCCCCAGGGCCCTTCCCAGGCAACTGGCTGAACCAGCATGATGGACAGGCTATGGTCCCCAGCAGGATGCAGACTGAGTGACAGGGTGAGAGAAAGGAGACTGAGTGCAGTGCAGGGAGGAAAGGGCACTAGGTCATCTAGTCCAGCCCCTGCCCCCAAGCAGAAGGCTTCTCTAGAGCCAATGGTTGCGGGGTGGAAGTGGCAATGATCATGGGGTGGACGGGGGAAGAAGGTCCCTTGGGCTGGGCTGGGAAGAGGCTGAGGAGGGAAGAGAGTGGGGCTGGTCCCTTCCTCTCCCTTTAGAGTTCCAGTCTTGACTCTCTGCCCTGAGTTCTGATCTTCTAGCTAAGAGTAGGTAAGGTCAAAGGAGAAACACCAAGGCTGGCCCATGTCTCTCTCTGGTTTCTGCTCGGCACTGGAAAACTGCATAATGACAGTAGTAATCCTTATTTGTCCATATATATATAATCCTATATATCCACCTGGGATTTGTTGAGTATTTACTATGTGCCTGCCAGGCATCGCTTTAAAATCCTTACATGCAGTGTCTCACTTCATTCTCGTAATAACTCTACCAGCATCCCCATTATGCAGAGAAGGAAACAAAGACAGAACGATCAGGTCCCCTGAGTGAAGTCACCTGCCCTGTGAGCGCTGGAGATGGGGTTTAAACTGAGGCAGGAATGGAGCTCGAGCCCAGCCAAGCTCTTATGATGCTCACTGCTGGGCCTGGGGGCCCCTGTAGATATCTGCTCACTGATGCTTAGGTTCAAGCAGAGCCAGATGGCCCTCCAGTCCCCAGTGCTGGGGGTCAATTCTGTCCTGTGAGGGGAGCTGTAGAGACCTTAGGCTTGCAGCCCCCTCCCGAACACCAGAAACTCCTCTTCTCTCCAGGCTACAAAAACTTGCTCACTTGACCCCCTCATTCACTCCCCGTCCCTCCTTCATGCTGCATGATGTCTGCACAGGTATATCCAGTCTTGCAGTGGAGGAAGAGTAACAGGCATCTTTGAGAGAGAGTCTCAAAGACGGTGAATAAACTCTCCAAACTGTCTGAGCCTCAGCTTCTTCATTCATAAAACCTGGCAGAGTTATTTTGAGGACACTCTTAACCTGTAACTCCTAAGTGCAATACCTGGGGCTTTGGTTCTGTGAAATTGAGCATTTCCTGCCATATCAGTAAACAAGGATGTCATAATCAACAGTGATTGCAGCCTTCCAATGTGAGCCAGTGAGCCCGAAGGGAGTTCAGGAAGGAGAATACCTTCCATCTAGTAGTTATCAGACTGCAGCCACTCCCTATGGTGAGCCCCGAGGAACTCAGGATGCGAAAACCAGATACTGCCCCCAGATAGCCACGGTGCGTATCACAGGAATGGTTTCAGTGAGTCCAGACACTTACATCTTCTCATACACAGAAAAACACGAAACTCTTTAACTTGGGTTATCTGGTTTTCTTTAACAGTAAACTTTGGATGTTGAGACTACCTGAACTTCCGTTGCAAAACTTCTATATAACCTGGCTCCTCTCCTCGCTTCCTCGGAGCAGTCCTCTCAGGATTACTTGAGATATTGTCTCCTGGGCTAAGTCCTTAAACTTCCCAACAAATAAAACATAACTCTCAACTTTTAGGTTGTGAATAAATTTAAAGTTAGCAGTTCCCAACTTTGATTGTATGGTGGGCTCATCTGGGAAAATCTGAACAAGGCTGGTGCCCAGGCCCCAGGCCCCACGTCCCACAGATGGTGATTCAATTGGTCCGGGGTATAGCCTGGGCCCCGGCACATCCAGAGTTCCTGGGTGCAGCCAAAGTACACTGTGCAAACTCAGTAAAGGGCAGCTGCTGCTGTTGCTGACACCGAGGTCATAGCTCGTCCATGGCAAAGCCAATGAACCACAGCCTGGTTCTGAGTCCCAGGCGGTCTCTTCAGTGTCCCCCTAGTGCCCTCATTGCCCCTTTACTGGGTTTAGTCTCTGGGGATCCCAGCTTTTGAAAGCCTTTCACTCTCCCCAGTGGCCTGATGATTGGGCCAGGCTCCTTGTCTACTTCAGAACGAGAACTATATGCGGGGGGTGGGGGTGGGGGTGGGTTTCTGCAAGTGATGGATGTGTGCATAGGGGGAAATTCTCCCCCAGCCTGGAGGTCCCAGGAGCCTTCCTGGGAGTAAAGGCAGCAGCAGAGGGGCCTCAGGACACATCAAGACCACTTTAGGGTGCTTCATGAAAGGGCACCCCAAGTCAGCTTTTTGCAGATGACTTTTCCTAATTTTGTAGTTACTTAAAGCACCCACTGGGATTCCTAGGTGGTGTTAGTGGTAAAGAAGCTGCCTGCCAATGCAGGAGACACAAGAGACTCAAGTTGGATCCCTGGATTGGGAAGATCCCCTGGAGTAGGAAATGGCAACCCACTCCAGTGTTCTTGCCTGGAGAATCCCATGGACAGAGGAGCCTGGCAGGCTATCCAGTCCATGGGGTCGCAAAGAGTAGGACACGACTGAGTGACTAACACACACACACACTTCATCTGGAAGCCCCCACCCAGCCACTGAGCATCCCTTCCCCTGAGCACCAGTCTCCAGTATCCGTGATGTGAGTCCTTCCTTCTCCAGCCGTTCGGCCGGTCAGCGCTGGCCTCTGGGACAGCACTCAGGACCGTGGCTGGCAGTTCCTGGTTTATCTGCGCGCACGGCCCGTTGGATTGTAAGGAACCCAGTGGCAGCAGAGGGTCTCTTCCATTTTTCCTCTAGCACACTGCTGGCATGCAGCAGGTGCTCAGCTAACACATGAATGACTCTCTGTGTGGAAAAGGTCACAGACCAGTCCACACACGGAGCGACGTTAAGATGCACAGAAAGGCCTTGAGAGAGGTGGGGGAAGAGAGTGACACGTGGGAGCCAGAGGGGATCAGGCAGCTTGAGTGTGTGCTGACCTGGTGACTGAGGTCAAAGTTCAAGAGGGCAGGGGTCAATGTGCCGTGCTCAGCTGGACAAAGCCCCTGACGGGCAAGGCAGATGGCACACTGAATCCCCGTTGAGTGGAAGGATGCGTCTCTTGCCAAGAGAACAGAGTGGGAGGGCTGGGCTGGGCTGGACACCCCAGCTGTGAAGCCCCAAGTTAGTGTCGGGCTGAGACTCCTAGATTTGGGAGTTCCCTGGCCTTGCTCCCCATGCTGTACCCCTCTCACTCGTCAATTTCTCCCCCGACCCCCCTGCCCCCAGTGGGCCTGCAGGCTTAGGCTCCGCAGGCCCGGGACTGCCGGGTACCTGATGTGAACTGTGCAGTCCTGGATATCAACCAGGGCTCTGGGCCTGGGCTCCCGGATTTCTTGGACCTGTGAAATCTGAGGGTGGCCAACATTTTGTTTTGCTACGGATGTTTTCTAAAAAAGTTTTCATCCATCATTTCGTGAAAGAAAGGGCAATTTAATGCCAAGATAGTAGGAAGGATGCAGTCTGAGAATAGTGGCCAGTCCTTTCCGGACAGGGCAGCTGGCAACCGCTCAAATCACATCCTATGTAAAGCTTGCCCATGCAGCTTGCAGTGTAGACCAGCTTCGGTTTGAGGCTCGGCACCGGGGAACCCCTCAGCAAAGGCTCTCCCGGCTGGTGCGCATGCAGGGGCCTGCGTGGTCCTTGTGTCTAACGGGCCCCCTGCCAGTCTGTATTCCAGGCTGAGGTGCTGAGTGGCCTTTCAGACCCAGGAAAGGAAAGCCAGGGCAGCGAGTGCATCAGTCACTAAGGGGTGAGGACACAGGACAGGAGAAGGTCAACCGGGCAGAAAGCAGAAAACCCTTTGTAATGTGGGGTGCGCTGGGAAGGCGGGCCCAAGCCAGGGAGCAGGATGTACTCAGCAAAGTTCCCCACTTTCCAACGCTGCCCCAGCTGGCTCTGGTTCCCCAAATCAGGTAGCGGGGTGGCCAATGGCTGGCAGGGGCGGGGGTGCGGGCGGGCAGGCAGCAGCTGCCCTGGGCCCCAGGCGCCGGGCATTCCTCCTCTAAGCTCCCCACGCGTCCCCAGCCCCGTTTATAAGGCACAGGGAGCCAAGAAGTCTGTGTGGCCCCGCCAACTCAGCCAGGAGGCCCCAGGAGGGAACCCAAGCCCTGGGGTGAGGGGGAGCCGGCCTCCCCTGCCAGCCCCGGAGCCCCTGGCATCTGACCTGCAGCCTCTGGGTGCCCTGCGGGCTTGGGATCCAGCCAAGGAAGGGGAGAGCTGAATGCTGAGAGGGCCGTGGGGGTGGGTGGCGCTCACGCCCCTCGGGTGCTCGCTGCACGCTTTAAATAGCTCAGCTTCCCTCAGCCTAGCAGTCCTGACGGCCCTCCCTGCCAGCTCCTTCTCTCACTTTCCACACCGGGGACGGCTGATCTCCAGGTCAGGATGGGGAGGGGGTGAGGGGACACAGCGACCCGGCTTCTGCGGGGTCAGCATATGTTAGGAAAAACACGCAAAGTTAGCCCTCGCCCCTCTACAACTTGTTTGACTTTATCCTCCAGGCTAGGCGAACGCCCTGTGCCCCTGATGGGGTGAGGGCTTCGCACAGCCCTGCCTTCTCCTGGGAGAAGTGGGTGCCCAACCCAGACCACGTTCTATCTTGGCAAATCTGTGACTGGCACCGGCACTCGCTGAGAGCCTCCACTGCCTCCCAGCCTGCCCTGGGGCCCATTCCCGCAGGGCCCATCCTTGGCGGGGGGCCACGGACCACCAAGCGCCCTCCCCCCTGCCCCTCCCCACCAGTTTTCTCCAGCCCAGCCTTTGCTCAGCAGCTCCAGCATTCAAAAACCAGTCTGATCCCTTTACAGTTTACAAACTGTCTTCACGTCCTTATTTCGTAAGAGCTTTCCGACCACCCGGAGCAACGTGCGGGGCAGATATAAAAATAATCCCCATTTTACAGCCAACAAGATCGAGAGCCAGAAATATGAGGGGAGGTATCCAAGTTCATATGTCAAAGTACTGATACAATCAAGACCAAAACCCAGGCCTTAAACCATTCGCACTGCAAGAATGTTCCCTCTTGCTGCACCCCCTCCAGCGCTCTTTGGCAAGAGGGGACAGAGGAACATCGACAGGAACACAGGACAAGGGGGAGGGGAGGGCAGGGCCACATGTCTTGTCTCCCAGGCCCTGAACCCTGCTGCTGGCTCCATAGGTCACTTTCACAACCCAGGACAGAAATCTCACTAGATACGGCCTCAGACCGCCTGGCTCCAGCCACCCTGGCCGGCAGACGCAGACGCACACAGACACACAGAGAACGGGCTGTTATCTGTCCCCTCCAGCCCGTTTCCTACACTTCTCACACAGCAGATTTCTTCCAGCCTGGCCGCCTCTCCCAGTCACCACCCACAGCCGCGGGCCCCTGGGGCCCGGCCAAGTCCCCTAGACGGTGACGCCGAGTCCCTGCTATCAGACAGTCGCCTCTGCCCTCCCAGCCGCCGCCCCCAGAGTTCCCTGGAAATGTCCCTTCTGCGGGCCCGGCCCCCACTGCGACGCACGGCTTTTGTCTGCACACACAGCTGACTTGTGTTTGCAGGGACAGACAGGGGCTGGCGCTGGGGCCAGAGCCAGGAGGCGCTGGGAGGGTAGAGCAGACGGGAGGGGGAAAAACACAGAGTCCAGTGAAGAAAATTGCTGCAAGCGAAGACTTCGGGGTCATTTGGGAACCTGAGAACAAGAATAGGGGCTCACAAAGCCAGAAGCTCCTCGAGGGTAGGGCTGGGGGGCTTCACAAACATTGGCTGTCTGGTCCAAGGACGTGAGAGCTGTGCCAGCCAGAAAGGGTGGGATGGGGGCGGGTGGGGGCGGGTGGGACAGAGGGGAGGGACAGAAGCCCCACCTCAGCCCTCTGTCCTCTAGGAACAGAGGGGGCTCTACAGCTTGCCAGGCTCCTTCGTCCGTGGGATTCTTCAGGCAAGAATAGTGGAGTGGGTTGCGATGCCCTCCTCCAGGGGATCTTTCCGACCCAGGGATCGAACCCGCGTCTCTGGCATCTCCTGCACTGGCAGGCGGGTCCTTTACCACCTGCACCACCTGGGAAGGCCCTACAGATGCTTGCCCTGAGAGCTCTCGTTCCCACCAGCTCTCAAGAAGGCTGCCTCTTCTGTTGGGGCTGGTGGGAGAGGAAGCACAGGGGAGCTGGTGCCAGGTGCCAACCTGTCGTGTTTTTGAACTTCCCTTTATCAGGCAGAGGAGCTGCGGTGTCTGTACGGGCCGGACCACATCTGCAGGGAAAGGATGCTCACGAACCCCAGGCCGCAGAAGCCCATGTGGGAATGAGCTGTATTAAGTGTTGCTCGCCTTCCCGTAGCCCACCGCCTTCCGACCTTTTAGGTTTTGAACCCTGGGCTACTTAACCTGATTCTGAAATGAAGCTGCAGCTGCTGAAATGTATAGGGGTCACCGTAAATCAAGCTGTATAGGGGGAGTTTAAAAAAAAGGAAAAAAGAGGTCAGGCATGGCGGTAGCGGCGGAGAAGGTTTTTTCAGTGTGGCTCCTTCTCCGGGGTGACACTCTGGGCTGGGTGCTGGTGAAACCTTAGAAGGGCTCCTTTGGGATTGAGCAACCTGGCGCCTCGGCTCACACCCCAGGGTCCTCACTTCTTAATAATCTAGAGCTTTAGAAACAAGGCCCCATGTAGGCACGCACTCTGCCTTCTGCCTTCTCACTGTGCCAGCCTGAAGTGTCTTCCTCTCAGGCTGGGGGTGGGGTGCAGTGAGGAAGGGACCCATTAAAAGTGTGGCCACCCCTCCCTCTGGTCTAGAAAGGTGATGGAAGCACGAAGCCTCATCTGAGACACGATCTACTTCCTTGGGCTCTCGTGGCTGCAGCCTGTCATGGGAAACTCAAGCTACCCTTGACTGCAGGGCTGCACACAGACACGTGCTCCCCAGGGACCCAGGTGCCCAGGACACCAGCGGTGCCCACTCATCAGGATCCACTATGACCCTGGGCTGCAGCCTCCAGCCCCTGGGGCCGCAAAGTGGAGCAAATCAGATCAAATGGAGTTCTCTTTTTTGACTTTTTTCATGAATGGTGAGGGTGATGGGCTAGAAACCAGGGGTGGGACGGCCACAGAGGAGAAGCGGAGGCTGGCTGGGGACAGCCTGGTGGACAGGGACACCTCTTTACCCCCGACACCCCTGCGACAGGCAGGGGACAGCGGGCCCGGGGCGCCCACTGAGCTCTGGCCTGGGAACTGTCTCCAGATTCTTTCAGCCATCAGACGACTATGGGGGGATTACCCAGCCCCTTGATCAGCCTTCGGGGAAGGAGGTTCTGATCAGGTCATCTAAAGGGCATTCTCTCATCTCGCTTCCCCCCCGCCACCTGCTTTCTGCTCCAGACCTGCCACCTGGCCGCCCCAGCCACACCGATACAACACCCGTCTGGCCCCCAGGGGCCCACAGGCAGCAGGGCGCTCTGCGGAGGGTACAGGACGCCAGGTGACTGGGGTCCAGCACCGCCCAGGGGCCCACAGGCTGCAGGGCGCTCTGCGGAGGGTACAGGACGCCAGGTGACTGGGGTCCAGCGCCGCCCAGGGGCCCACAGGCTGCAGGGCGCTCTGCGGAGGGTACAGGACGCCAGGTGACTGGGGTCCAGCGCCGCCCAGGGGCCCACAGGCTGCAGGGCGCTCTGCGGGGGGTACAGGACGCCTGGTGACTGGGGTCCAGCGACGCTCCTGTCACGGGCTGTGTGACGTCAGGCGCGTGTTTCCTAAGCTTTCCGGCCCTTCCTTTACCCATGCGTAGAACGGAACTAATAATGCCCAACTCGCAAGAGTATCCTGGTGGGTACATAGGGCTCACGGTGTCTGCACACAGACAGTGCACAATTAATGCCTGGAGGGTGACTGCCTGGCTGAGACCGAGGAGGAAACAGGGCTCTCAGACAAGACACCTGGCAGCAACCTTTGGACACTATGCTGGCCTGTCTCAGAGACCTGGAAGGGAGCTTCCAGAGGTTTCTTGTCTCAGGGATGGGGGCCCACTGGGCCTGGAAATTGCTGGAAGGTAGCTTTGCAGCAGAGGCACCATCCCATTGTGACTTAAATGGTTAAATCTTAAATGGTTTAACTTAAATCTCTGGATGTGAGAGTTGGACTATAAAGAAAGCTGAGCGCCGAAGAATTGATGTTTTTGGATTGCGGTGTTGGAGAAGACTCTTGAGAGTCCCTTGGACTGCAAGGAGATCCAACCAGTCCATCCTAAAGGAGATCAGTCCTGGGTGTTCACTGAAAGGAAGGACTGATGCTGAAGCTGAAACTCCAATACTTTGGCCACCTGATGGGAAGAACTGACTCATCTGAAAAGACCCTGATGCTGGGAAAGATTGAAAGCGGGAGAAGGGGACGACAGAGGATGAGATGGTTGGATGGCATCACCGACTCGATGGACATGAGTTTGAGTGAACTCTGGGAATTGGTGATGGACAGGGAGGCCTGGCATGCTGCAGTCCATGGGGTCACAAAGAGTCGGACACAACTGAGCGACTGAACTGCCCTGTGGGGCAAACCTCAGGAGGCCAAGATGCTGGGGTGGACTGGGAGGGGCCTGCCAAGGCAGGTGAGGCCCGCCTTGCGCACTGGCGCCCCCTGCAGGCTGCTTGGCCCACCGGGTGGCAATGACTCTGGACACTCAACCGGTGGGCCGGAGCGGCCATGACTGGAGACCCCTCCCCGCAGGGAGCGTCTGCTCCTCACTGGTCAACCCACGGGTGGCGGTGGGCAATAACAGGCACCGTGTGTATGCCCCATATGTCTGCTTTTGATTAACAAAGAGGTGAAAGGGACCTATGAAATTACTTCTTCTCATCTCCCGATTTTATTGGCGAGGAAGCCACGGGGAAGGGTGGGAGGGCTGGCCTGCGGTCATCCAGCTAGAGAAGGGCAGGGCTGGAGTGAAAGCCCAGGAGGCTGCAGTCCAGGCGCCTCCTGCACGGCACCTTCAAGTCCCCCATGTCTGAGCAGCGCCCCATCTTCTCTTCCCACCCCTAGACTGCACTCAAGTTTCCCAGAGTCTCTCCAGTCCTGGACCCGCACGCGTGCAACCTCCATGAGCCCAGGGCACCCGCGGGGCGTGGGAGTAAAGAAGGCGGAGCCATGAGCCCTGCCTCGGGTGGGGAGACTGACCAGCCTCTGGACCGCATGAGGACACAGGCCCAGAGCCAGGCACGATGCCCGCTTCAGACTTCCTGTCTCCTGCTGTACCCCTCCAGGCAGGCCAGAAAAAAAATGTGCCTGGGGGAGGAGGGATGGGGCTTCTGCAGAGGAGGGTTGCTTTGTGAACCTGTCCAGCCCCAGGCATCACAGGTAGCCCTGCCTCTGGTTCCCTGCAGGCCGTAAGGCTGGAGGAAGGGGCAATACTGGCTTCCCTCATGGCTCAGAAGATAAAGAATCCACCTGCAAGGCAGAAGACCCAGGTTCAATCCCTGAGTCAGGAAGACCCCCTGGAGAAGGGATTGGCTACCCCCAGTATACTTGCCTGGAGAATTCCATGGACAGAGGAGCCTGGTGGGCTACAGTCCATGGAGTCGCGAAAGAGCTGGACACAACTGAGCGACTGACAAAAAATACGACGTCGCCAGTACTAAGTGCATGGGTATGAGTGGTTAAGTGCGTGGGCAGCATCTCTACACGGCTCTTGGAGGCAGCTTGGAGGCAGTGAGGGGCTGAGTGAGTCACTCCAGGTGGGCAGCTGGGACTTGACCTCTCCCACGAGGTACTGGACTGGTCCAGAAAGACAGGGTCTCTTGGCCTCGCGTGCCAGGCCCCACACTACCTGCCTCAGTGAAACCCTGACTTCTGGGGCCTCCCAGCAGCCTGGCCCGGGGCCCCAGATGCCGTGGCGCTCCCTGCCTCCGATCTCAGATCGACTGGGGCCCAAAGCTGGCAGGGAGCTCCCTAATCTGAAGGTAGAAGCTTTAGTTCTGGATTAAAACAGCCTTGGCCTGAGATGGTGAGCAGCGAGTGCCAGCAAATGAATGGGCCACCGTGGTGACCGTGACCTGGGCTCACGGCCTGGCTGGGCAGCTTTACCCCAGGGCTCTCTGACAATTGCAGAGCCCCCTGCTGCTGCCCGGGCAGCCTTGGCCAGGCTGACAGTGCACGACCGTCATCCCACCGCGCTCTCCTGCACAGTCATGCCCACTGCCCTCCACTTGGCTGTTCCCACACTCAAGCCTTTGCTTTGGCTCCTTCCTCCTACTTTCCTGGGTCCACCTAAATCCGGCCTCTCCTTTCATGCCACCTCCTCCAGGAAGTCTTCCCCAGGCACCAGCACTTAAAGGGCCTGCCCCCTCCTCTTGATTTTCCTAAATTGTTCTCTGGTTGAGCTGGCCTTGCCCTTCCATCAGGCCTCTAAATATCTGATGGAGGCCAGAGGCTCCTGCTTTACTGGAGATTTAACAGAGCTAAGCACTCACACCCACTAGGGCTTCAACACCAATCTCAGGACCTCCATGCGAGCTTTCGTTGTGGACGGATCCTGGGCTATCTGCACTGCTACAATCTGAACCCTAAACCACAGCATGACTTGGGGGCCCCTGGGCTTGTGGAAGAAAGCCTGTGTGGGGCCTCTCCTAGGAACCTTGAACGAATGGGATTCATCAAGGGCAAAAGGAAAAACATGATTTTGTGAAATTCAGAAATTCCTGTTGGAGGAGGAGTCTCAAGAGGACACAGACAAAATGGGACGTGTGTCAGTGGATTTAAACAGTGATGATGTCTGTGGGATAAACTGGTGTTAGGGGGCAGGTATGATTACCCCCACTTAATGGACAAGTAAGTGGAGGGCAGCTAGGACTGACTGCGAGGTCTGCCCAAAGTCGCCAGCTGACGCGCCAGAACCAGGGTCAGGAGGTAGGTGTTGGACTCTGGGCTTTGTCAACGATTCCTTATGCAACACGGCAGGACGTCATCAAGGGCAAGTTTCTGGGGCCTGCAGACTGAATTCCAGGTGACTCTGCTTCTAAGTCCACATCAGAGATACTATTCCAATCAGATTTTTTTCAACACCCAGAGTAATGCAGTGACTGTTGTCTGATGGGGTCAATGGGGAGTGTGGAGCTCCGATGTACATGCAGCTGCCCAGGAATGCACTGACTCCAATTATAGACAGATATTCCTAAGCTTTAGCTGGAGCCCAGCCATCCCTGAATACCACCCAAGCCCCGCTGTCGTTTGGCACTGCCCCGCTCGGCGGCCGAGCTGGACGGCAGTGCGTGGCAGCAGCGTGGGGGTCCTCTGGGACATTATTTGATCCGAGCTGCACTGTCAAGAGTGGGGTGATTTGGGAGTAAGGGGCTTCCTGAAGGGGATTAGCTGAACAGCCATCCCTGGCGAGCAGGGGCCCTGGGGGCACTGCTCCTGGCTGGACATACCTGTCTCCATGTTTCCAAGTGACCTGAAGCTTCTTTCCCTCTGTGAACTGGGATCTCAAAGGCCACCCAAGGGTCAAGTGAAGCTGGTTTCCTGCAGGTCACAGCCTGCTCCCCCAAAGCGGGGCCTACCCTCTCCCCAGCACTGCCGGCTGGAACTGGGGTTGAGGATGGGCCAGGAAGGGGCTGGCACTGCTGTTCCTTGAAGACTCAGCATACTGGTTGGGAGGCAAAAGGGGATGGAGATTCTGGGTGTGCAGAGAGCCCCGATTCTGAACTTTGGGCTCCCAGGGCAGACTCCCTATGCTGATGGTTCTCAGGCTGATGATTTTCAGGCTGCAGCAAAAGCTCCAAGCTGGAAGGTGACCTCAAGGGGCCATACAGTCCAGCCCCTGCTTCCTGGCTGAGGGTCACACAACCTCTCTGGGACAGACATGCCACCCAACAGGGAAAGGTCCGGAGCAAGAAGAAACTAGGGGACTTCCCTGGTGACTCAGTGGTGGAGAATTCGTCTGCCAGTGCTGGAGACATGGGTTAGATCCCTGATCCCCGATCTGGGAAAACCCCAGACACAGCGAAGCCACTCAGCCCATGGGCCACGACTATTGAGCCCGTGCTCTAGAGCCCGGGAGCCGCAACTACTGAAGCCCACGAGCCCTAGAGCCTGCGTTCCGCAACAAAAGAAGCCGGAGCAATGAGAAGCCCGCCCCGCTCTCTGCAACTGGAGAAAAGCCCGAGCAGCAATGAAGACAGGCTGGATCAATCACACGATGCCAATCGGCTAAGGAGTAACTGAAGCATGGGTGAACCCCCACCTGCATCCTTGCATCACACTCTGCACCCCGGGACGCCTGGTGACCTCTGTCCACTTAAAGGGATCCCTTCTTTTATCTTCTAGTGGAGATGGAACCCAGCCACCCTGAAAGCAATGAGTTCAAGACAAGTGTGCCACCCTGGCTGACTGCTTAAAAAGTTTCCATCCCCCAACCCTCTCTGCTCCACCCCACACTCACTAACTTCCAATAAATCACTCTGCCTCATGCCAGGTGTCCAGAGGACAGCCAGGGCACATGGGTATGAGCAGAGAAAGCTAGGGAGAGGTGTCCTCAGCAGTGTGGACGGGGCATCCAGACAAGGGTCAGGGGCACAGAGGTGAGTCCTGTTCATCCTCCCCCAGGTGGCCAGAAGTCCCTGTGTTTGGTGCCCGCTTTGAAACCCAGGCCGTGCACCTTTGGCTGGGAAGCCTCCGTTCACAGATGCCCACTGATTTACCTGGGTGGCTCCTGGAGACTCTTGTGCCAGGCCTGGCAGAAGGAAGAGGGGTATATCTCCCACATCAGCCCACTGTCCCCCTGCTAGCAACTCCAGATTCCAGCTCCTGAGTGATGGGGGCAGTTCTGATGGGGACAAATGCTACTGTTCTGCCTACCTAGGGCTGGGAGCAGGTCCCTGGAGGAGAGGGAATGAGACCCGCCACAGCAGCTTGAATCTTTGAGGGGCAGGTCTGAATCAGTGTGTGCTTTCCTATGAAAGAGACAAGCATGGTCACTTAAAACCCCTGGTCCTCTATGTACTGGATTTCCAAGCATGACACCCTATAACCCAGCATCCAGATCTTCCTAAAGCAGGGCTTTTGTTAACCTCCCTGGGCTTCTAGTCTCTCACCTATGATATGAATGGGTTGGATGGATAATCTATAGATCCTTCAGGTCTATACTATTCTATGATTTTTAATCTTAGGACCTCATGGCTCAACAGTGGCTCCTGAGTTCCACTTCATAAAGTCCAAAGCCTTCTGTTCCATCTTACAGACTTCCTCTGACTCTCCACTTAACACCCTGACCCTGGATTCCAAGTAAGGCAGTATCCTCACTGTCCTTTACTTGGGTCTTGGTTCATACATTCTCTCCATGAAAAACAGCCTTCTGGAACATAGTTAGCGAGTTTCTAAAAAGTTCTACGTAGAATTTTCACAGAATCCAGCAATTCCACGTCTAGATACACATACCCAAAATAACTGAAAGCAAGAACATAAACAGATACATGTATGTGACATGTTCATGGTGACATAATTCACAACAGCCCGAAGGTGAAACAACCCAAGGGGCCTTCCGTGATGGATGAATGAACAGATAAATAAAATGTGGTCCATCCATACCATGGAATATTATCCAGCCACGAAAAGGAAGGGAAATCTGACACGAGCTACCCCATGAACGAATCTTGAAGCCATGATGCTAAGTGAGGTGAGCCAGACTCAAAAGGACCACTGTATGGTTTCCACTTATACGCGTAAAGCACAGAGCTGAGAACCCACGGAGACAGAAGGGAGAGGGGGTGTAGGGGGCTGGGGGTGACTGTAAGGAGGTACAGGACTTCTGACTGGGACGATGAGAGGGTTCTGCGGGGGGCTGCTGGGAGTGCAGTGCAAAGCTGCGGTTGCACTTGACACATACACTTAAAAATGGTGAAGCTGGTGAATTTCACGTTGCAGGTATCTTATTACAAGAAAAAGCCAAACCAAAACACCAAGCCCCGCAAGACCTGCCCCCGTCTCCTTAACCTCCCCTGTGAGTTCAGCTCTCCCAACGCGCCTTCCTCACTTCACTTGGGCTCGTGTCTTGGGCTGACCTCCGTGCTCTGCCAGCAAGTACAGGGAACATCGGTCTTCCTAGGGGCACTGAGGACCTTGGGTCTGGAGAAGGACCTTGGGCAATCACTCAGGATGACTTGCTTCTCTTTGAAAGAATGACCCTCTGTCCGCTCCCTGCCCAGGGGCCACCGCTCTCCATTCCGTGGGGGTTGGGAGCCTCCTCCCCAAGGGAGCCGGGGCCAGGATGGTTCGTGGTTACATAACCCACAGGGAGATTTGTTTCCATCGGCCCAGGCGGTGCCAGCTTTCCAGTGGCGGCCGCGGCAGGTAGAGGCGCCCTGTCTGGGCCGGGCAGGGCAGCGATGCGGCGATCTGGACGGCTTAGCATAGCTCAGATTCCCGGCGGCGGCTGGGGGCTGGCCGCTCACTGAGCTGCGGGGGAAGGAACTGCTGTCTCCTTGCTGGCCTGGCTCTGGGATGGAGCCGGGGAGGAGGAGCTGGGGGTGAGCTGCCAGCCGGCCAGAGGTGACCCTCTGGGGCCCAGGACACCCGAGCTGCCTTCTCCGATAACCCACTTATCTGCAGGGCCTGCCTCAGCGTGGCAGCCTCAGACAGGGGGAGTGCCCGGCCAAGTCCCATCAGGGGATTTAGCAGGGAAAACGAAGCCCGGGTCGGGGGTGAGGGAGTGCAGAGAAGAGAACACGGCCTGACAAGGGACACGGGTGATGGGGAAATGACTCCTGACTCCCGGAAAGCTCCTCGGCCCAGAGATAGGAGGGCGGGAGCAGGACCTCGGGTGTCCCAGCACCTGCCCACCAGGGCACCTTCATCCTGGGCAGAGGCTCCTGGAAGCAGCCCTTTGATGCTGGCTGAAACCTGCCATGGGGGTACTTGGTGGGGACCTCGCCTCTGAGACAAGAAAACCTCAACTGGCAGGCTGCTGTCCTTTCCTCTGCTTATTTTCAGATTAAAAAAAAAATCAAAATGCTTTTTTTTCCTGTTTGTATCACAGGCTGCCTCTGTCCCGCAGGGCATAACGAAGTTCTAGAAGGGAGCCTTAGATTTAGCCCTTTCAGAAGCCACTGTGCCCCTACCGAGTCAGAAAAACTGGCTTTGAGACACCCCAGCTGGATCCTTGAATAAAACTCAGACTTTGGGACAGTGCCCCTAATGACACAAACTAGGGGGAGATGAGAAGGGAGGGCGCATTTACAGAGATGACACACGTGTGGGCCCTGCTGAGTGGGCGGTATGCAGGAGGTGCTCAAGAAGTGCTTGTTGAGAGGAAGACGTGAGGATGGGAAGCAAGAAGGTAGAAGTTTACTCGTTGCAAAGTAAGTGTGGGCAACAAGGCTGGCTGGAGGCACAGCCGGCCCCTGTTCTGGTTCTGGTCTGGTGGGCGAAGAGCCTGGGTACCAGGCAGGTGCTGCTGTCCCCAGCAGGAGAGCTGTGCCCGCCACAGACTCTCATGCAGGTCAAGCTCCAAAGACAGGACATGGGAGGCCAGCTTGCCGGTGCCCACTGTTGGGCAAGGTGTGTGCTACCTCTGCCTGGCTGTGTAGGGCACCGACAACTCCCAGGGTGCCATCGGAACCACAGTTTTTAGAAAAAAGAGATGTTTTGTGGGCGGAAGGGAATGGCTAGCCACTCCAGTATTCTTGCCTGGAGAATTCCACGGACAGACGAGCCTGGCTGGCTGTAGTCCACGGGGTTGCAAAGAGTCAGACACGACTGAGCGATTAACACAATAACAAAGTCACCTTCCATGATTGACCCGCGGGGAGAGCGCTCGCATCGCCTGCTAGCCCTGCACGTTCTCCCTCCTGATTTCCTGCGACCGGAGGAGGGGCACTCGGGTGGGTACAGCCCAGGGCTTTGCTCAGGCTCTGGAATGCACAGAACAATGTGCTTCTCTCCCTGGGTATGCCTGGCTTGGGCCAACAGTAAAATTAGTTTACATGCCTGGAGTGCACGTCGGCTCAGCAGTGGGCGTGCAGGGGCGGGGCCGAGGAAGAGGGTGCGAGGGGAGAGCCCGCCACAGGAAGAACGGCTGTGTGCTTCATCTGGATAAAACAGACGGGGCCACGGCGGTGTTTCCTTGGATACCCTCAGCCCTCCATTGGCCTGGAAAACCCAGAGACTCGGACAGCATCGGAAATCCGGCGGGGTACCTTCTAGGAGCACAGATTTTGAAATCCCCACTAATAGCTTCAAGAGATGGATTCCTGATTTTCCCAACTTTCTGACCCTTATATCCTATTTAGGGGGGTGGTCTTCCCTGGTGGCTCAGACAATAAAGAATCTGCCTGTAACGCAGGATACCCAGGTTTGATCCCTGGGTTGGGAAGATACCCTAGAGAAGGGAATGGCTACTTACTCCAGTATTCTTGCCTGGAGAATCCCACGGACAGAGGAGCCTGGCAAACTACAGTCCACGGGGTCGCAAAGAGTCGGGCACGACTGAGCGAGTAATATTTTCACAGGAGCCAAGAGCTTGGGGTGCTGGACTGATCGCCCCCATTCAGCCCCATGACTTGGTAGCCTCACTGAGTCACTGTCCTGTTCCGCACACATGGGGGATGGATCCTGCCCTGGAAGCCACCCTGGGGAGAGAATCTCCAGGTTCACATGCAGGAAAGTGCTCAGAAGAGCTGAGAAGCCCGTCTCGCACCAGGAGCTCTGGTACCTAAGGCTGATGGCCCTGTGCCTCCCTTCCCCAGGCACTTGCTGAGCATCCACTGTGTACAGGTCACGGTGCCAGGAGCTGGGGACCAAGCATCACACAGCCAGGATTCCTGCCATCGAGGAACTCAGATGGGAACTTACAACTCAACTTACAACTCTGGTTAGAACCCTAAGAATCAATGTTGGTCCTTCTCCCTCCCTCCATAAAAGATTGGGATTGAGAACTCCACATTTTGGGAAAAGAGGAACAACTTTTGATATTTCTGAAACCTCAAGATAACCAGGAGAGAAGGAGGTTCCCTATTATGGAACAGAGCAGTGCCTTTGCCCAAGCCAGCAAGCAAGGGACTAAGACCAGGAGGCAGAGATGGGAGAAACGGGGTATCAGTGGGATGAATGGATCCCCTAAGTCCTGAAGATGCAGCTTGTATTTTGATTTACTGATGGGGCAGCCAGACCAGAAAATCTTGAGTGCCCCAGTTAAAATTACTCCCACAGACCCTTCAGAGGCCCCACAGAACCCCTGTCACCACTTGATTGAGTTTCTGTGTGTCAAAAGCCTCAAACGTGATGCTTAATGGTGACCCAGCCAGAAGCTCTGCAGAGCTTATCCATTTTCTAGCTCCAGGTCAGCTTTTTAAGAGGCTGTCTTCTAGAAGTTGCTGGCAGAGAGCAATTTATTTTGAAACCTGGTTACATGCCAGATTCTGATTTTGCATTGTCTTTTCACAACAGCCCTGCTGTGTTTACGACTTGGTGAGATGAGGTTTTTCTTTTTTTCTTTCCTTCAAAAAAAGGTATCGCCTCCTTCTGTTAGATGTGTTGTTGACAACGGTTGCTAGGGAGAGCGGGGTTCAGTTACAGACACACTGATGCCGGCTCTAATAATACTTTGCTCTGCATAGCTCAGATGCAGACACCTCTTGGCTAAACAGGGCACACACATTTCAACAGAGGAGGGCTTGAACTGATACTACCCAAGCATATCTCAGCAAAGGAGCACTCTCTGAGCCCGAGCGGAAGGTCCAGGGTGGTGACGGGGCAGTGCTGGGTGGCGGGGGCTCAGGCCTCCAATTCCTGTCATTCCAAAGTCCCATAAAAAGAGGCTCGCTCATTCTTCACCTCGCAGTGACACCAGAGCCCCCCCACCCCCTCTTGGTACCACGATTCCTTGGTAAAGATCGGGGCAGAGTCCTGGTGACTTCCGTAGCCCAGGGGTTGTGGGTCGCCCACATTCTCCTGGGAGTCAGAATCCCACAGTGCACATCTCATGGGTGTGGGACCCTGCGATCAAGCAGAGTGGGAGCCGGGTGGGAAGGGGTGGGGCAAGGGACATGAATCACCTCCTTAGCTTTACTGATGGCTGAGCCTGGCAACCCCTTGGGGGTTGAAGAGGGAGGCCCTTTTCCTAAAACCCGTGATAGGTGCTTCGACAAACGTCTGAGGCCAAGAGAAAGGAAAAGGACCCGGAGGACGGAGCTGAGAGCAGAGAGAAAAGAGGCCCGCGGGAGGGGAGAGGCCGCCCCCACCTGGCTGACCCATGAGGGTGGAGGTTTCCCAGGAGGACCCTCGGAACAGCGAGGTGCGGGAGAGAGGTCTCCTGCGAGGGTCCAAGCCAGCCTCCTCGCTGCACAGAGGGGCACCCGAGGCGGGGCGAGGCGAAGGGATGCGCTTGCTTGCCAACGTCTCCTGCTTTTTGGAGCTCTCTCAGCAGCTCAGGCTCTGACTCCTTCTCATCACTCAGCAAATAGCCCAGTACCTGGGACCCATTTCTTGGCCGATTCATGGGGTGGTGGGCAGGGCCAACCGGTTCGTAAGTGACAACTGTGCGCAGACAGAGCATCTCTGGAGTTATCTTCCTAACGGGGGCGCTCCATCACTGCAGAATCAGCTGGGGAGTTCTTCAAGAAAGGATGCCCAGGCCCATCGCTGTGGAGTCTAACTGAGTCGGTCTGGGGGAGAACCCCCACGTTCGGTATGTTTTAAAAACGTCTTCCCCTGAGATGCTGAAGAAGAGCTAGGCTGAGAGACAGGGCCCTGAAGAAAACCTGGTGCTTGGAACTCCGTATTCCCAGCCTGGGTCCCCACTTCTGACATCACACCATTAAAAGACGTGTGTCAGTCGGGCCTGTGAACTTTACCCATCACTACAAACCATCAGTCATCCAACATCTTAGTACTCAAAGTGTGGTCCTGGGCCAGCAGCAGCACCGCCGTCACCTGGGGGCTTGTTAGAAATGTAGCCTCTCAGGTTCTACCCAGATTTCCTGAATCAGAACCTCTATTTATAGACTCTCAAGTGATTCGAACACAAATGCAAGTTTGAGAAGCACTGACATGCATGCCTGGCACCTAACAGACATTTGAGAAATGCCTGTTTAATGAGCAGAATTTTATTTACCAGAACACTACTTAGAAAACAATCACACCTAAGGCAAAAAGACTCAGTTTAGATGTAAAAACTGAAGATGATTTCTGAGCCATGGGACTGGTGACAGGGGTCCCCTGGGACCCCAAGATCTCTGGCATTGTCAGGGCTCACGAGGGCAGTGCTTTTGGGTTCCCTGAGATGACAAAGCTGAGTTTGGCTGTGAGGGGTGAAAGGTCCTTTGACCCTTCCCTGTGTTCGCTCTCACTTCAGCTCTCCATGGGGGCTGCGTCCCAGCTTGGCAGGCAGCCCACACTCCGTGCCAACGTCCCTGACATCAGAGCCTGCCCGTCTCCTCTGGGGCTGCCAGCTCCCGCTGCCAAAGCCCAGACAGTGAAAGCGCTCGGCCAAGGAGGGCAAGACATCCAAAGACAGCTGCTGGGAGCTGTGTTCACAGGGCGCCTTGCAGCCTGTCCACTTTGTAGCCAGCATCACGCAGCCAGCATCACTAAGCCAGATCTCAGAACCTGGACACGGAGGGAGCGGTGAAACCTTACCACATGAAGGGCGTCTCAGGGGCGGTTGAACTGAACTGAGGGCTGGCTGGGGATCCAGAGACAGTGGACCCTGAGTGCGTGCAGCTGAGTATGAACCTCAGAGGGAGAAAGGCTTGGAGGGGGGGGCGGTGCGGGGCGGGGGGAAGGTGCTGGGGCCCAGGGAAGGGATACAAATCAGGTTTGCCATAAAATGAAAGCAGGTGAAAAGAGACACTCCTGTGGGTCACGAGAAAAGTGGGGTTTGATGAGTTACGCCCCCTGCTCTCTTTTCTTGAGCCTTGTGGGTCTGGGGTGGTGAATGGCCATGAATGATGCTACCTGGAAAGCCTACTCCAACCGAGCAGTTCCTCAGCAGCAGAGAAGCAGGGCCCACGAGGCCAGGCCTCATAATGGGGGGTGTGCCAGGAGTCCAGCACACCCAGCCCACCTTCCGTGGGGGCCAAGGGGCCTTGAACAATGACCCAGGAGGCCTGAGGGTCCAGCCCCAGCCCCCTGGTTACACACTTCAAGGAGCTCCCTCTTACACTTAAGCCGAGGCTGCAAGGGATGAAGGGGGCAGTGGGGGCCAAGGGGACACTGTGATCCTGCTGGCCTAAGATAGTCCACTTCTCCGGGGACAGAGAGGTGGGGAGTAGGGGGCCAAAGGGCTCTGTTGAGGCTGAGCACGTCCCAGCGCGGATGCTCTGCCGGACACTGTGAGCAAGGCCGCTCTAACCGCGGGTCACTGGAAGAGAAGCCTGACCTGGGCAGGATCTCAGGTGACCCCTGCGGCCAGCTGCCCTGCCCGGCTGGACGCCTCTCATCCCACGCCCTGCGTGTGTGTGTCCACCGCGGGCGCCGGCTGGTTACGCAGAGCTGGCAGCCACCGTCAGAAGTCTTGCCCTGTCCTGGCCCTTCTCTTCACAAAAGCCAAGGCCAAAGGTCGATCTGTCCCTGACCACCCCCCCACCCCGCCCCCTCCAGGCCTGGCCGTACGTGGCAGACAGGCTGCTCCCTGCCATCACCCTCCACACTCTCCCAGGACATTCCGGCCCACAAGGAACATGCCCGACGTGCAAATCCCTCAGGTAATGCGGGAATTCGTCACCGGGGAGCGTGGGCGATCCAGGAATGGGAACCTGATCAGGGCTGCGAGCTGGACAGAAGCAGCCCGGGCTGGCCAGCACGGCTCAGGTTGCAGTGAGCAGTCGCCCTGGGAAGACGGGAGGGCAGCGGGATGGAGCCCACGGGCAGCCTTCGGAGGGGGCTCCTCCCTCACTGTTCCTGGGGAAGGGACGGCAGAGACTGAAAAATCAGGTGGCTAAGACCAGGGTGACCACATGTCCTGGTCGACACCGGGGGGTCTAGGCCTGATGACGAATACAGCCCCTGACTCTCAGAAATGTCACGGTTCGGATGATCTATTACACGGTCACTCACCATCCTTAAGAAAGACCTGCAGGTGTTTCTTCCGGCTCTGTAATCCTACTTCCGGAACTTCCAAGCTCCTGTTTTACCCTACCTGGGCTGAAACTCAATGCATATCTCAACCCGTCTAAGGTACAGAGGAGGAGCAGAGATGACTTTTTCCCCAGCCGAGAGTCTCCAAGGACAGTCCCAGGCCTGGCACGGCCGCCATCCTATGCCACCTGCTGCCTCTCCACGATGCCACCAGTGCTGGGACCGGTTCCCTTGTGACCATGGTGAAGAGAGACAGGCTTCAGCTCCCCACCTGGGAGATCACACAGCCCTGCACTCAGTTTAAGGGCCCACGCCCATTACACACCCCAGTAAAACCATCGCTGGACATCGGCACCCACAAAGGAAGGAAGAGGAGGGGAAGGAGTAAGCTCTCCGGGTAGAGGGGCTTGGAGTGGGGAGGCACCAAGAAACGAGACGGCCTTTGACCTCTCTGCCCCAGAAGAGGTTTCAAGCCCAGCGCGTCAGCAGACAGACTGCAGCTTCGCAACTCAAAGCCCTTTTGCTCTATGCCTTTTGCTGAGACCTATCTCAGCACCACCTACAAGCAGCGTGTCACCTGCAGGGCCTGGGGGTGGTCCTGGGGAGGGGGGAGGAGGAGAAGGAAAAGAAAAGTCCACGGCACGTTCCGCTGGAACACGGAGAGGTCAAAGCACAGAACGGGTCTAAGACAAGAGGCAGCCCTCTTATCATGAAAATAGAGGGGAAGGCTGGTTACGCAGGAAGCACCTATAAAATTATATTGGCCCACCGTAACCATGGAGCCCTCACACAAACACACGCAAATCTGGCCACTCATCTCTTGCCCTCTGAGTGCCTTTTTATTTTCTATAATTAATCGGGCAAGGGTGGAACTCGGGAGCAGCCCAACCATGGTCAGAATCCGCAGCCCTCTCTCCAGAGCCGGCCCACGGCGGGCGGGGCGGGAGGCGCAGCTGTCGGCCCCGTTACCTGCAGCATGTTGAGCAGCAGGCTGCGGAACTTGGTCCCCTCCACCATGAAGAGCGCCATCTTGTCGCAGAGCTTGGCGGCCGTGAAGGCGAAGCTGCGGTCGGACACGGCCTTCTGGTAGATGGTGCGTACGATCTCCCCCAGCATCTCCTCCGAGTTGGTGGAGTTCTGGGCCTCCTCCATGAAGGTGGTGAGCTTGGCGTCCACGTCGGTGCTGTTGTTCCGCATGCTGTTCAGAATCTCGATCAACTTGTCCATCTTGTTCTGCTGAGGGCTGGTGGTCTCCACGGCCACTTCATCCTGGTGGGGGGTGGGGGGAGGCGTAGGGGACAAATCGAGCGGTGTCTGAGTGGGGCCCGGGTTTCCGCCGAGGGTTTCCAGGTTTCCATGCAGGTAGGACTGACACACTCAGAAAGGACCCGTGTCACTTCTAGAACCGGCGGTCTGATCCCCTTGGGACCCGACCTCCACCAAGGACCCTCGGGCCCCAGGTTCCCTGTTCCCCTTCTGCTCGGCCCCTGTGACCCCTGGGTGGACCCTTTTTTTTGTGAGCTCTAGCTCTTAACCAGGTTTCTCATACACATTGGCTTGCTTTGTTGGATCTACCTGTCCATCAGATGTCTCAATGTAGAAATGATTTAATGGGGCTTATTAAAGAAGATATAAACTAACAGATAAGAAATTGGGCCAAGAGAAAACATGGGTAGGAAGAGTAGGTCAGGAAGGAGGTGGCATCCCAAATGCCTGCTGTGTTGGTTAAAGGTGCCCACAGAGTGGCTACATCTAGTCCTCCAGACTCTCGGCTCTGGACTCACGATGGACTTCAGCCCGAGGACTGTCATGCTCTCTGGGTACAGGGAGCCCTGTGACATGGCCTTGGCATTGTGTGCTGGCTTTTTACAACAAGTACTGCACACTAAGGAATCCTCCGAAGTGCCGCAGAAACAACTGGCGCTTCTCGGAGGGAAATTTCAGAGGAAAAACCCTACACCCACTAGAGGTTTCACTACAACTAGGACCAAACCTGCGCTGCAGGAGGAAGAAAATGGATCTGACAGTCTCAGAAGTATGTGCTCAAACACAGGAGACTGGTGGCCACAAGTGATGGACTTAACTGCTGGGATGAAACCAGGGTTGAAGGGCAGGGTCAGGGACACAGAGGGGGGCCCATGTTTGCCATTCTGTCATCAACAGAAGAATCCTGGGCGGGAGGCTCAGCCCGGGGCTCTCGAACCTAGTCTCTGTCTCTAGTGGGATGGCTCTGGGAACTGGCTTCACTCCCTGGGCTTCAGTTTCCTCCCAGATACATGAGGAGGTTAGATTAGATGGTCTATATAGCTTTCTTTGAGTCCTGCCATTGCCTGAGCCCACGTCCTCCTGGTCCAGGAGTTCAGGAGGCTGGACCTGAGGCGAGTCTTTGCAGCTGAAATACGGGCATCAGGGATCTACCTTATCCGTTCTCTCTCTCTCTTCCTGCCCCATCCCAACCACGGGCAGGAATAGTGGTCAGTATGTAGAATAATCACCCACAAGGGTCTTCTGACAGGTTATGACATTTGACCTTCAGTCCGTCTACAAGGCGGCATTACACCACGGTGCGACACCCATTTTACAGATGGGTACACTGGGGCCACAGAGAGGCGAGGTGGCTTGCCCAAGGCCACCTAGCCAATCAAAGACAGAGTGAGGACCCAGCTGGTTTGCTTGACTCTAAAGCCTGTGTTGTTTCACTCTGTGGCACCACAGCTGCATTTAGCAGAACCGAAGAGAACTTAGCAATTCTCTTTCTGGCTGGACTGAAGCAATCTGTCCAGGAAACTTTTCAGGCAGAGACCACACACGGAGTACACTTGAGAACCTCTCCAGGCTCCTACCTTTGGGACGTAAGGAAATGAAGGATGCTTTTCTCTAGGACCTCACAGCGCCTGCCCTGTGGGGAGTATGGGTGGGCACTTGGGGCTGTAAGGGACACCAGGAGCAGCATGTCAGCTTTAGGAATTGAGCGGGGAAGAGGTCTGACCTGCCTTGTCCTGATTGGGCGTGGACCTGGCCCTCGGAGGTGAAAGTTGGAGGAGAGAAGGCAGGAGAGAGAGGCTGGGGAGAAGCCTGAAACTTCGAGCTCCGCAGAAGCCCCACAAGGAGGACTCCATGTAGCCTCCCCATGCCTGGGAAAGCTGGGGGCAAGCTGCCTTTCCTGGGAACACTTCTTCTCCAAGGTGACCTTACTTGCACCCGTGGCTGGGGATGGGGAGCTAGAGTGAGCAGAGTGGACCTAACGCTGCCAGGGACAGAGCCCCAGCTCTCCTCTGGAGGCTCGGGGCATCTCTTCCTGAATGTGTGAACCAGGCTCTGGAGGCCAGGCCCAGCAGTAGGGTGAGGAATGAGATGCTCATTCCAAATTTAAGGAGGCCCTCCTTGTCAGGGCTATGCCTGTGCAGGATGGCCACCTGAGCAATGTGAGAGTGAGTGCCTCCTTAAATCTTGCCCCCGCCCCGTCCCTGCTGCTGGTTGGTGGGGGAGGGGAGTGGCAAGGCTGATGTCAGCCTGCTGCACTCTGTCCAACTCACCTTTGCTCTCCCCTGGCAGGGAGCACAGCCTGCCTGGTACTCATCTTGGGGAGAAGCATTCTTATCTCATAGGCTCTGTGTTTTCCCCAGATGCCCTTTAGCACTGACAGGGCGGCATCTGCCCCCAGATAATGCTGGTGGGGGACACCAGGCCTTCTCTGCCGCCCTCCCATCACCTGGAGGCACACGCCTCTTCCCCCACCCTCCCTTCTCAGGCTGGGGGCTGGTACCAGGTGTCCAGCTGAGCCTCCTGGAGGGTGGAACGTGCTGTGCTGGAGGGAGTCCGCATGCAGAGCTGGCCACAGGTCTGCCTTCTGGAGACCAGGGGTCTCTTGGGCAGAGAGCAGGTGCGGGTCTCTGCCTGCACCCGGCTCCCCAGGCCCCCACCCCCAAGCCCTCCGCCCAGGTGCCTACCTCGTGCTGTCCTCCCTGGTACAAGAGAACAAGGAAAATTCAATTACCGGTACCTTTTCTTTCAGCCTTCGCCGCAGCCTGTCTTTGGAAGACTGGAGCAGGGTAATTTTGGGGCGCTCCCCGCCGCGCTCGGGAATAATACTGTCTTTAAGCTTTATCTCGGCCTCTGGACACCCCGGCTGCAGCAGGGTGAGCCTCTCGGAAGCTGCTGGGGCCAGGGCATCGGGGCTGCGAGGGGACTCGAGGCCGCCGTGCCCAGCGTCCCCCAGGGCATCCTCGAGTCTGGGGCTCTCTGTGGGCACGGTCTCTTTGGCGTTGCGGTGGGCGCCTGCCCTCCCCTTGTCGCTGGAAGGATGCTCCGTGTTGCTGTGGTGCCAGCGCCGGTTCTGGCTGTAGCCGTGGTGGCTGGACCTCCCTGAGGGGTGGGGCGCCGAGCCCCCCTGGTAGGATTTCTGGTGGTCCCTATTGTGTTTGGCACTACCCGGCGGGTGGTCACCGTGCTGCTGGGGCTTGTTCCCTCCTGGGGGTCTCTGCTGCCGCCTGCCAAACAAAGGGGAAAGACAAGAGAGGGTCACTGGGGCCGCTGGCCAGGGTCCCTATGTCCAAATACCTGCAGAGGAATTCATTTCTTCATTCCCTCAGTACTCTCACTGAAGGCCTCCTATGCACCAGGCTCTGCAAAGGGGCCTGGGGTTACAGGAGAGAATATGACAGATAGGTCCCTATGATCACTCAGGATTTAAGTCAACTCTTGACTTAAAATAAGTATTTTATTTCCTTATTAGAATATGCATTAATACATGTGTAGGAAACAAATTTAAAGTGATACAATTAGAGTATACAGTGAACCCTCCTGACTGTCCCCAGACACCCAGTATGTTTCTTGAAGCAACCATTCCCATTTTGTGAACGCATTCTATGCTTGTTCCAGTAAAGATGTGTACACAGAACTACACTGGACAGTGAAAGTGAGTCGCTCAGTTGTGTCCGACTATACAGTCCATGGAATTCTCCAGGCCAGAACACCAGAGTGAGTAGCCTTTCCCTTTTCCAGGGGATCTTCCCAACCCAGGGATCGAACCCAGGTCTCCCGCCTCACAGGTGGATTCTTTACCAGCTGAACCACAAGAGAAGCATCAGATAACAAGCATTCTATTAATGACGTTTTAACCATCATGGCCTGTGAACAGTTATACCATTTGTTAAACAACCTTTCTTTAGGTACACTGACATTTTCACCCCCAACCCACAAACAAAATATGCTATAAGAAGACTTCCCTGGTGGTCTAGTGGTTAAGAATCTGCCTGCCAATGCAGGGAACACAGGTTCAATCCCTGTTCCAGGAAGATCCTATGTGTCACGGAGCAGCTAAGCCTGTGCACCACAGTCGTGAGCCTGTGAGCTTAAACTACTGAAGCCTGAATGCCCTTGTGAGCTCTGCGACAAGGGAAGCCACCGGCGTGAGAACCCTGTGCAACTAGAGAGCAGCCATCGCCCCGACCGCCGCAACTAGAGGAAGTCTGTGCAGCAACAAAGACCCAAACGAAGCCAAACATAAATAAATAAACAATTTTTTAAAATGCTATAAGAAATTATTACAGGCTGAACTGTGTTCCCTCCAAATTCGTATGTTGAGGCCTCAACCCCTGGGACCTCAGAATGTGACTGCATTTGGAGTGAGCGCCTTTAAAGATGTGATTAAGTTAAAATGGAGCTGTTAGGGTGGGCCTCAATCTGCTGCTATCACGTTATGGGAGCCCGAGCCTTGGGCTACAGACGTGATATTTAACATGATAGTTTTCGGCAAACAGGCTCACTGATTTACTTGACACTTTCAAAGAAGAGAGTCTGGTCCTTGAGTAAGTGAAAGGCACTCAGTCGTGTCCGACTCTTTGCAACCCTATGGACTATACAGTCCATAGAATTCTCTAGGCCAGAATACTGGAATGGGTAGCCTTTTCCTTCTCCAGGGGATCTTCCCAACCCAGGGATCGAACCCAGGTCTGTCGCATTGCAGGCAGATTCTTTACCAGCTGAGCCATAAGGGAAGCCCAAGAATACTGGAGTGGGTAGCCTATCTTTTCTCCAATGGATCTTTCCGACCCAGAAATCGAACTGGGATCTCCTGCATTGCAGGCAGATTCTTTACCAGCTGAGCTATCAGGGAAGCCAGAGATTCTCATACAGAACAAATCTGGGCTGTGCATCATGGGACAAACCCCAAATGTTTTGATCTTCAGACTAAAAGACAGCAAGGGGGTGGGGGGTATCCTGGGGACCCTTCAGTCTTGTACCAAAGGGCTGCTTCCATCACTGAAGTGCTCCTGCATCCCACCTGTTTTGCCCTAATGGTGTTTTCCATGTCATAACCTTATTTGAAGTGCAGCTGGAGAACAGGATAAACATGAGCCTCTCAAAGTTGTAAAGTGAGTGAAGAAAGTTTACGGAGAGAAGCTCCACATTCTAGCAAATGAGGCTCCCAACCTGTTCTGTGATCCATCTCTTTGCCCAATACAACAGACCTTCACTGCACTGCATTTTATGAACAAACTGTGTTTACTTGCTCTAAAATTATTATTACTTATATAAAGTCAATTTTGATGTTCACTTGATAATTTTGTATCTCTGAAAATTTGGGGGTATCCTGGGTTTGGGGTTAAATGGATCATTTTCCCATTAAAATTAATGAAATTTTTTTCACTGAAAAGCTTTTCCCTTCTACCGGTATCAAATGTTGGCGAGGATGTGCAGAAAAGGGAACTCTTGTACAGCGTTAGTGGGAATATTAATTGGTGCAGCCACAGTGGAAAAGACCATGGAAGTTTCTCAAAAAATAAAACACAGAGCTACCACATGACCCAGCAACTCCACTCCTGTGTGTGTATCTGAAAAAACCAAAACCACTAATTTGAAAAGATATATGCACCTCAATGTTCCCTAGCAGCATTATTTGTAATTGCCAAGACATGGACACAACCTAAGTGTTCATCAACAGAAGTTGTGGTATATACACAATGGAATACTACTCAGCCACGAAAAAACGATGACTATTTGCATATGTAACAACATGGATGGACATGGAGGGCATTATACTAAGAGGGAAAAGACAGAGAGAAATACTTGATATATCGCATTGTACGGAGAGGGAAAAGACAGAAATACTTGATATATCGCATTATACTAAGAGGGAAAAGACAGAAATACTTGATATATCGCTTATATGTAGAATCTAAAAAATACAACGACTAATGAATATAACTAAAAACAAGAGGGACTTCCCTGGTGATCCAGTAGTTAGGACTCTGCCCTTGCATTGCAAGGGGCACAGGTTCGATCTCTCGTGTGGTCAAAATAAAGAAACAGACCCACAGATGTAGAGAACAAACTAGTCGTTACCAGTGGGGAAGGGCTATATAAGGGTAGGGGAGTGGGAGGCACAATCTCTTGGGTGTGAAATAAGCTCAAGCATGTGCTATACAACTTGGGGAATATAATCCATATTTTGCAATAATTGTAAATAGAAAGTAACTTTTAAACATTGTATAAAAATTAAAAAATTAAAAGAAAAGCTTTCCCTAGGTGGCAGGGTTTTCAGGGGGAGTTAAAATTGTTAAGCGAGGGTTTCCCTGGTGGCTGAGTGGTAAAGAATCCACCTGTCAATGAAGGAGGCACAGGCTCAATCCCTGGTCTGGAAAGATCTCACATGCTGCAGAATACCTAAGCCCCTGAGCCACAGCTTCTGAGCCTGTGCTCTAGAGCCTGGGAACCTCAGCTACTGAAGCCCACACATCTACAGCCTGTGCTGCACAGAAGGCACCAGGGAGAGAAGTCCATGCACCACACGAAGAGGAGCTCCTCACTCACTGCAAATAGAGAAAAGCACCCGCCGCAATGAAGACTCAGTACGGCCGAAAATAATAAATGTGTTAAAAAGCACTTTTAAAAAAATTTTAAAAATAAAGTGGCCAAGTGAGAGACAAGTATACAGGTTTCTTTTTGTTTCCACACAAACAGTAACTTATAACACTCTGTATATTAGAAGCAGAAATGAGTATGTTTTTGGAGGAAAATTCAACAATTTGTTACAAAAGCCTCTAAAACATGTAAACCGCTAGCCTTTGCAATGTATCCACTTGTGACAATTTATCCAAAGGAAATTATCAAAGCATAGGGATGTTCATCACAGTTGTGTTTAGAACAGATAAAAACGGACAGTGAAACAACGAAAGTGGTGAGAAGGCTCCCTCGGGCCGGGTGTGATGTGTGTGCAGCACAGTGCCAGTTTTCATGGCAAGTGTTTCTATGCACAGAAAAATCTGGAAGGACACTCAACAGAATGCTAACAGTCATTATCCCTGGGGGATAGGATGAGGATTTTTCTTCTTCATTTGTGTTTTCTAAATGAACATAAATGTATTTTTCTAAACTTTTTATTGTGGGATAATTATAGATTCACATGCAGTTGTAAGAAAGAATACAAAGAGACTTTTTTGTATCCTTTTCCCAGCTTCTTTCCATGGTAACATCTTGCAAAACTATAGTTCAAGATCACAACCAGGATTTTGACACTGACTCAGTCAATGGCACCCCACTCCAGTACTCTTGCCTGGAAAATCCCATGGACAGAGGAGCCTGGAAAGCTTCGGTCCGTGGGGTTGCTGAGGGTCGGACACGACTGAGCGACTTCCCTTTCACTTTTCACTTTCATGCATCGGAGAAGGAAATGGCAACCCACTCCAGTGTTCTTGCCTGGAGAATCCCAGGGACGGGGGAGCCTGGTGGGCTGCCGTCTATGGGGTCGCACAGAGTCGGACACGACTGAAGCGACTTAGCAGCAGCAGCCAAGATATAGAATATTTCCATCACCACCATCTCCTGTGCTGTGTTGCCCTTTCACAGACACACTTACTTCCCTCCCTCCTTAGCCCCTGGCAACAACTAATCTAGTTTCCATTTCTACCATTTTATCATCTCAAGAATGTTATATACATACAGTATGTGACCCAATGGGATTGGCTTTTTTCGCTTAGTATAATTCCCTGGTAATCCATCCAGGTGATTGCATGTATCCACAGCTGTTCCTTTTTCACTGCTGAGTCGTGTTCCGTGGTGTCGATATATCAACGAGTTTAGTCATTTACCCACTGAAGGACATCTGGGTTGTTTCCAATTATTGGCTATTGTGCAGAAAGCAGTTAGGAAAATCTGTTCACAGGTTTCTGTGTGGACATAGTTTTCATCGCTTTTGAATAAATGCTTGTGAGCACCGCTGATGTGTTGAAAGATAATTGCATATTTAATTTTTAAAGAAGTTATCAAACTGTTTTCCATACAGGCTGTACCATTTTACATTCCCACTAGCAATGCATGAGAAGTTTTCAACCATTGTTTCTTTGGGTCATTTTCAGTTACACCCTTTTTTTCTGCTACCTCCCGGATGACCTGCCTGTTTGATTTTTGGTTATGGTCCTCTAGGTCTGTGAAGCTCACTTCATTCTTTTCTATTTTCTCACTGTTGCTCAGACTAGATCATTTCTATTGTTTCTTTTCCAGGACACTGGTTCTTCCCTTTGGGTCCTCCATTTGGGTGTTGAGTCCATCCAACTGAGTTTTCCTTTAACTCTGAAGTTTTCATTTGATGCTTTGTTATATCTCCTACTTCTTTGCCAAGACATATATATATATATATTTTTTTTTTTTTTTTGGTGTATCAAGAGGGTTTGGAGTTGCTCTTTGAAGCATTTTTATGCTGACTGCTTTAAAATCTTTGTCACACAATTCTAACATTTCTGTTATTTCGGTATTGACATGTATTGTCTTTTTTCATTCAAGTGAGATCTTTCAAGGCTTTGGTCTGACAGGAGATTTTTGGTTGAAAGCTGGACAGGTTGGGTATTATGAGATTCGACTTAATCAACTCTTCCTGTTTGGCTGGCTTCTTCTGCTGGTGTCCTCTGACCTTGGTCTGGTAGTAGAAAGAGCTGCACTGTCTCATTACTGCAGGGTAGGGGCAGAAGTCAGGTTCCCCACCAGGCCTTCTTTGAAGCAGCAAGGGGGTGTATTCTTTCATGCTGCCCACGGTGGGGTTCTGGGTCCTCACACAGACAGCTCCTTGGCAGGAGGAGGAGGGCGCCTCCCTGCCGCTCCCCACGTGGCCTCCACTGACACAGAGGCAGGGCCGGTCAGTGACTCCCAGGCATGAGTCCCAGCTGCCCACTCGGCTTCCCTGACCCCGCCCTGGTGGGCTCTGGGTGCCTCATCACAGCCTGGCGAAGGTGGAATCCTGATCCTTCATTTGTCCCTTCTGGCACAGGTGGGATGGAGCTAGTTTTTCCTAGGGCATTTGTCTGAAGTAGAGCAGCTTCTGCCCAAGAGTTCTCTGTCTTGAGAGGCTGCTCCTTTCTGGTTTGCTGGCTGCAGACGGCAGGCTTCCACTGGGGCCATTTTGGTCTGTCTGCACCTGTGGGTGTTTCTAGGTTGCCAAATACTTTCACTCCAAGTCTGAGATTAATGAGGCTTAGAAGAAAACTCACTCACTGCTGTGTCACCTCTCGGGGCCAAGGTCCCCAGCCAGTCTGCCTTCTCTCTGCCCTTCAGTGTTCTCTTGTGTTTGACTGTATACATAAAAATCCAGGGGTTTTAGATGTGTTTTTTAATAATTTGGGTCAATAGGGCCTCCCAGGTGACGCCAGAGGTGAAGAACCCGCCTGCCCATGCAGGTTAGACATAAGAAGACGAGGGTTCTATCCCTGGGTCGGGAAGATCCCCTGCAGAAGGGAATGGCAACCCACTCCAGTATGCTTGCCTGGAGAATCCCAGGGACAGAGGAGCCTGGCGGGCTACAGTCCACAGGGTGGCACAGAGTTGGACAGGATTGAAGTGACTTAGCATGGCATAGCACAGAGTCAAAAGAGGCAGCTCCTTCATCCAAGCCCCCCTCTACCACCACCACCGACAGGCCTAAGGCCTCAGTTTTCTTCCCTAACGGTCTCATTCGAAACAGGAATCAGCATGGGCCTAACACTAAGTTCTGGAAGAAGGTCAGTTTTCGTTCATAGCAGGGGAATCCATCAGCATGGGCACCTGGGCAAAGGGCAACAGTGACAAGCTGGGCCCCACCAGCAAGGTGACTCACTGAGCTGGGCTCCTCCCAAGGCCACCAGCTGCCTTCACATGTGCCGGACGCCTGAGACACAGGTCAGCTCAGGGGTCTGGACCCCCTCATTTGGAGAAGCCCTGGGAAAGCAGATGAAATTCCATGGCCCACCAACTCCCCAGGACTTTTTGTTGAGACTTTTTCTAAATTCTCCCTACTTTTATTTTTTTAATTTTGTTTTTGTTCTAAGTTTTGTTTTTAATTTTGTTGTTGTTGCTAAGTTGTGTCGGATGTTTTACAACCTCACGGACTGGAGCACGACAGGCTCCTCTGTCCTTCACCATCTCCAGGAGCTTGCTCAGATTCGTGTCCACTGAGTCAGTGATGCTATCTAACCATCTCATCCTCTGCTGCCCTCTTCTCCTTTTGGCCTTCAATCTTTCTCAGCATCAGGGTCTTTTCCAATGAGTCAGCACTTTGGATCATGTGGCCAAAGTATTGGAGTTTCAGTTTTAGCATCAGTTCTTCCAATGAAAATTCCGGGTTGATTTCCTTTAGGATTGACTGGTTTGATCTTCTTGCTGTCCAAGGGTCTCTCAACAGTCTTCTCCAACACCACAGTTCAAAAGCATCAATTCTTCGGCGCTCAGCCTTCTTTTGGTTCAACTCTCACATACATCCATGACTACTGGAAAAAGCATAGCTTTGACTAGACAGGCTTTTGTCAGCAAAGTGATGTCTCTGCTTTTTAATACGCTATATAGATTTGTCATAGCTTTCCTTCTGAGTGTCTTTTCATGGCTGCAGACACTGTCCGTAGTGATTCTGGAGCCCATGAAAATAAAGTCTGTCACTGTTTCCATTTTTCCCCCTTCTATTTGCCCTGAAGTGATGAGACTGGATGACATGATCTTAGTTTTTTTGACTGCTGACTTTCAAGCCAGCTTTTTCACTGTCCCCTTTCACCCTCATCAAGAGGCTCTTTAGTTCCTCTTTACTTTCTGCCATTAGAGTAGTATCATATGCATATCTGAGGTTGTTGATGTTTCTCCTGGCAGTCTTTAATTCCAGCTTGTGATTCATCCAGCCTTGCATTTCACATGATGTACTCTGCATAGAAGTTAAATAAGTAGGGGAACACTACACAGACTTGTACTCCTTTTCCAATTTTGAATCAACCAGTTATTCCATGTCCAGTCCTAACTGTTGCTTCTTGATCCACATACAGCTTTCTCAGGAGACAGGTAAGGTGGTATGGTATTCTCATCTCTTCAAGAATTTTCCACAGTTTGTTGTGATCCACGCAGTCGAAAGCTTTAGCGTAGTTAATGAAGTAGATGTTTTTCTGAAATTCTCTTGCTTTCTCCATGATCCAGCAAATGTTGGCAATTTGGTCTCTGGTTCCTCTGCCTTTTCTAAACTCAGCTTATACATCTGGAAGCTCTCGGTTCATGAACTGCTGAAGCCTAGGTTGAAGGATTTTGAGCATAAGTTTGCTAGCATGTGAAATGAGTGCAACTGTACAGTAATTTAAACATTCTTTTGCACTGCCTTTCTTTGGGACTGGAATGAAAACTGACCTTTTCTATTCCTGTGGCCACTGCTGAGTTTTCCAAATTTGCTGACATACTGAAGGCACCACTTAAACGGCACCATCTTTTATGATTTTAAATAGCTATTTTACAATGATTGACCTTTTTTCCTTCCACTCTCTTTGTTCTTTGAGTGTGAGTAATTTTTAAGCCCAGAGAAGAACCTTGGAAATTCCCTGGCAGATTATGCTTGATTCTCACAACTTCTGCCATCCTTATTTAGAATTTTTGTGCTGCCTGCAGCTATGGCCCAAAGAATGGCCCCCAAAGGACAGTTGACCAAGGCCTTCCCAGGATCTGTCTTGAAACTGGCTTCCCATTTGCTGTATCAGGAATTCCCCTCTCTCTGCCCAGCATCCTCCCAGTCCTCCTCCCCCCCTCTCAAAAAATCCTACCTCTTCCCACCCAGAGGAGAAAAGAGGTAATTTCTACGTGGTGGTCAAGATCTTGGAAAGAAATCAGCCTAGGTCTTGCAGAACTTCTGCTACTGTTTTCTGGAAATTGTGTGGAGCCTGGAATTCCATGTTCTTCTGGTTCAAAAAACCTTGGAGGGACTTCCCTGGGGTCCAGTGGTTAAGAATCTGCCTTGCAGTGCAGGGGACTCAGGTTTGATCACTGGTTGGGGAACTAAGATCCCACACGCCACAGGGCAACTAAGCCCGCAGGCCACAACTACTGACCCTGCCTGCCACAACTGAAGAGGCTGTGTGCCCCAGTGAAGATCCTTCATGCTGCAACTAGGACCCAAAGCAGCCAAATAAAAAAAAGACCTTGGAGCCAGCCAGTCCTGTCAACAAAGCAGTGACCAGGAAGAATGCCCCAGGTTGCTGAGCACCAGTGGGTGTTCTCAGACTCATTCTGCCTTAGTGGCAGCTCCTTTGCACATGTGGAGAGATGTCTGCAGGAGGGAAGGAGAGGCTTGGGGGTCCACCTTCGAGAGTCTGCTCCTAAATGGGGAGACAAGACTCATGAATGCAAAAGGAGGTGGGCTGCTATGGGCTAGATGGCAAATGAGGTTGGTTGGGTGGCCCCTAGGAGGGCAGGGAAGATGTCCCTGGAGGAGGGGCACAGGGCACGGAGCCCCTTTTCCTGCTTAGTTTTCAGGGTTAGTGACTGTTGGGACTGGTCTCTATGTGCAGGTCAGTTAAGAACCTTTCTTCCCATTTTACAGATAAGGCAACTGAGGCTCACTGAAGAGAAGTCCCACAGCAGAGGGCCTCCCAGAGGCTCTCAAGAGTGTGTCCAGCCAAGTCAGCGGGTCACGGCTCCCAAGCGTCCACCCTCCTGTCTCCCACGTGCCCTCAGATCCAGCCCCCTCAGTAGAGAAGGGCTGAGCTACCACGGAGACCTGCTGTGTCGATGACCGCATGAGGCCCATGTTGTTGGCCTGGGAACGGACTGAGGGCCTTAGCCCACGGACCAGACTTGGGGCTGGGCCTCGGGCTCCAACAATGGAGGCCCAGCTCCCCGGCTCTGGCCATTCACAAATATTTGTCAGCGGTCGCTGGCTGAGCCAGCCAAAACCAACTCCTCTCTTCTGTGTTTGCTGGCCCTGGGTTTCGTCGATACCTTCCTTCAGGGGCCAGCTGGCGGCTCACCACGAAACCTGTGGGTTTAGGTTTGGCTGATCGGGGATGAGCCGCTGTTGCTCCCAGCGGTGAGGAAGGAAGCCGCATTTTGTCTCTGATCCCCGGATATGTGGGTCTAGGTTTTGGAGACACACTAGACGTGCAGCCGTGCCAGCCAGAAAGGGCAAAAATCCTCCTCAGGACTTCTGCTCAGGATGTTCGAATCTCGGGGTGGGGGGGTAGCTTTCTCTGGTGGGGGCGGGGCAGGAGGAGTGGCTTAGGAGATAAGATTAATATTCCATTTGCGCTCCTGGCAACACCTGCTGTTAGGAAAACAATGCTTGTTTTTTTTTGCGAATGGAAATTGTCAGAATGCTTTTTCCATCACTCATTTAGTTTATTCTTTCTTCTTTGGGTTCTGAAATCAGATGTCTTGTTTCACTCTCAGACTGCTCTCTTTTATTAAGAAGGAAAAAAAAAAAAGTTCTCGGAAGACCACAGCTGCATTTTGGGAGGTGGGTATAGGGAGAATAACTTCAGATTTTGTTTTTAAAAACGACTTTAACAGCAGTCCGAAGGCAGACAAACGTCTCTCTGTTCACTTTTTATTTCATAATCTTTCCCAACTAGATATTCGGAGGGCCACCGACTTATTATGGTTCTCACAATGTCGGACACTTCACCACATAATTTGTAGGTCTGCTTAAAAATTTCTGAAAGCAAAATTCCAAGGGCAAGCGGTTGGAAAACTATGCACGGGCTCATATTTCTTGCCTTCAGAAAAAGCGATGACCGCTTATTACTAGCTTAGGCGCCTCCATTCCTGCCCACCTACACACGCCCCACACGGGCCCCACCTCCTCTGCCCCAGCCTCTGAGACGGAGCAGGGGCTGCGCTGAAATGAGAGGGACGCTTGGCTTAGCTCCGCAGGCAGGCGGGGCGCGGAAACAAGGGCCACCCGCCACACACAGCGCCCCAGTCTGCAGAGAATGGGAAGCTTAGCAAGGAAAAGCACAGAGGAGACGCGCTTCCCTCTTCAGGGAGCCAACGGAGGGAGACATGACATTGGTTTAAACAACAATGATCAGAGTAGCCTGCGTTCACTGAGATACACTCGGGGCTGAAAGAGGTGTTGGAAATCCAGAGTCTGCTCTGCAGGACACTCCTCCTCTGTCTGTCTGTCTATCTGTCTGTGGGGCTACAGCCAGCTCCGAGCCTGGCTCAGGCGGGGGTGGGAGACAGGGGGTGCAGCGGTTCACCCCTCTGTGTCTCTGTCCCCTAGCTGTACCGGCCTCCAGCTCACAGGTGGCTGTGAAGATATATACAGGGGCCAGCACGACAGTCTTATGGATGAGAAAACCAAGGCTCAGAGAGCTTGCTTCGCTCCCCTTCAGGCTGTCCAGCTAGTTAGTGGCAAAGTCTGTCCTGGACCTCGGATTTGTGTTTCTGCTGTAAGGTGCTGCCTGAGACACTGCATGACTGGATTTCACATGACTATTCTGAGGTCTCAGGAGGTCTCAGGTCTGGAGAACCGGAGCATCACTAGCCACTTAGACAACGGAACCGCCTGTAATTGCCACCATCCACAGGATGCAGGGACCGCAGCACCCTGGCCAGCTCGGTCCCACACTGGGTCCCCCGACAACCCGCGAGCGGCATCACGTGCTTCAGGAACACTCTTGCCGCCGTGGATGGTCAGCCAAGCTTCAGAGGCTCCCACTCCGGCAGACTGTAGGGCTCCCCTTTCGCTCAGAGTCGGGTAGGAAATGATTCAGGACTGAGGTCCCTGCATAGCTGAGGCAAAAGTTCATGCAAGAAGCTCAATCTTCCACGGAACGGACGGAAAGCTTTAGAAACCAGATGGTCACCTGGCCAAAGGGATGCCTGGAATGGAAGTGAGAGGGTCTGACTCTGGACCCTGAGGCAGATAAAAGATTTTCCTCACCAGCTACAGAACTGAATGAACAAAAGAAGGAAGAGGGGGAAAAGGCAGATTCATTTATTGCTTCATTAATTAAACTTGTTGGGAGATTTGGCTCTGCCTGGAGGTTAAGCAGAGGTATCAATGGGCTTGCCCAAGGCCATGCAGTTCCTGGAACACTCTGAGGGAAGCTGAGAGTTGCTGGGGGCAGTGTGTATGACAAAAGCTGTTCAGCTGGCTTTAAGGAGTCTCTAAACACCTTTCCTAACCTACCCAGGCTTCGAGGGCCAGATCTGCCCAGAAGCCTTCCCCCAGCTCCCAGGATGCCTCCTCTATCTCTAAACTCCTAACGAGATCAGAGTCTGGCTTCCCTAGTCTCTGCCACCTATGGCCTTGTGCATTCCTCTTGCACACCCTTAAAAGCATCTAGCCTTTTCTAAATCTCCCCCAGGGATCTGTGGTGGGGCTGGGCACTCATTCATGCCTGAAGTGAGCCCCACAGCGAGCCAGGTCCTGGGGACACAGCGATGACTCCGACACAGGGATGTGTCCTTACAGAGCTTAGGATCCACGCAGAGAGAGAGACACCGCTCCATTAATTACAGAAACAGGTATCTGGCTACAACTAGGCACAAGAGTCATGGAAGAAGGGAGGCAGAGAATAGCACAGAGGTCTGTTCTAGTCTGATCCTGGACACAGGACTGGCCCCATGATCTGTGGGACCCTTGGCAGAAACAAAAATGTGGGCCTCTTGTTCAAAAACTGTCCTGGCAGCTACAGCAGAGCATTAACCCAAGCACAGCCCTTGGGAGCGTGAGTCGCAGCGTGAGACCACAGACTGCACACCCGAGAAGCCAGCCCTGCCAGGAGGGCTGCCCCAAGGAACGGGACTGGAGCCGAAATCACAAGGATGCAGAACGACAGTAATGAAAACACGCTAACACGTATGGAGCGCTAACCACGGGCCAGCACAGCTTTCATTTACCCCAGGAGGGCAGGACCGCTGTTCACTCTGCTTTACAGAGACATCAGTGAGGCACTGAAAGGTGAGTACTTGCCTAAGGCCACACAGCTTGCAAGAAGCAGCACTTGGTTTGAACCTAAGTAGTCTGGCCCGATAATGAGTGCCCTCAACCACCATGCTCTCTTGCCTCAAGGTTTTGCTGCCTGTTCCAGGGTTCTGGGGTTTCCCAGGTGGCACAGTGGTAAAGAATCCGCCCGCCAGTGCAGGAGACGCAGGAGACTTGGGTTCGACCCCTAGGTCGGGAAGATTCCCTGGAGGGTGGCATGGCAGTCCACTCCGGTATTTTTGCCTGGAGAATCCCACGAACAGAGGACTTCCGTGGGGTACAGTTCATAGGGTCCAAAGAGTCACACAAACTGAGCAACTGAGCATGCATGCACGCACCTGAGTCCTGAGGGTGTGGGGCAGCCCGCACACCACCACTGAACAAGGAACCCAAATCTGGAGAACCCCAGGCCATGGCCAAGGCCAGTGGGGGAGGGCTCGTGGGCTTGGCACACACCACATGTGTGGTGCAGAAACAAAGGCTGAGCCGGAGGCCACTGGGGACAAAGGAGGCTGCGAGGCCCGAGAGAGGAGAAAGCCTGGGAGGGCTCTGGACCGGGCGCTCTGGGTCGAGGTTTGGAAATCCGGCCTTCCAGCCTTGGCTCCAGTGCGTCTGGGGCAAACCACAGAAGCCACATGTGGCCCTCGGGTTTCCATCTGCGCTGGGAACAGTTCTTTCCCCACCGCAGTCTGCTAGTTCCTGCGGCTAGGGCCCGTGGGACAGGGCTGGGGGGAGCTGGAGTTTTCAGGTGGCTCGCTGGCTTCAGCCCTGCACTCTGGGTGGGGAAGAGCTGTGGGCTCCTTCCACCCACCTCTATCCTAGGGCAGCAGAGAGGGCCATGGGAAAACCACTTTCTCTGGGCTATTAGATGGGTCTCTGAGTCTCACTCCACAGTCAGGGCATTTCTGAGGGCCTCCTCTCAACCCCCCTGGAAATCCAGGGCTCACTGTACCAATTAGCTGGGCAGCTTGGGCAAAGCACCCACCTCCCCATGTCTCAGCATTCCTGCCTGCAGAATGGGAACACCAGATCCTCACTCAAGGCATTTCCTTAGGTGGCTTCCCACCTTCTCCGCATTCTTGCCAAGATCATAAGGCCAACTGACATTACAATACAATCAAACCCGGAGAGCCTTTGGGGAACAAAGGCATGTTATAAATACGAGGTATTATTTTGGTTCCAGGGTGAATCAGGCATTCCAAGAATCCTTGGCCTCATACGGTCTGAGGCAGCGTGATGTCATGGGAAGAACACGCGGCTGCCCTAGCGGACTGTTTCCAGGGAAAGGCCCTCGCCCTTCCGCCTCGCCCAGCCAAGCCCTGCAGTCTCCTATCTGGCCCGGGGACCCTCAGTGCAGCCTGCTGGCGGGTTCAGGCATCCCCAAGCTAGATGCCCATGCTGGGCGCACTCTGGGTCCGGTGGACAGCAGCCACAGGTACACGTAAATCCCAGCTGGGATCCTCCATTTTCCAGCTAAGCTGAAACTGTGGCTAAACCGACCAAGTCATGCCAATCAACACAGGAAGCACAATGTGGCTAAACCGACCAAGTCATGCCAATCAACATCGGGAAGCAAAATGTGGCCATGCCATCTTGCTGGAGTCTGCCTACTCCCACCCACTTTTTCTAAAGAACCAAGGAAGCCTGGCTTTGGGTATGAATTTGCCCCATCTGTGTGGCCTTCATCCACAGCCCCTCACTGCCTGGAATACAGAAAATGCCCAGTGCAAACCCACAGGGTATTGACCAAGAGGCAACACACTGTTGCAGTTCAAGTCTGGACTCTGGAGACAGACTCCCAGAGTTCAGATCCAGGCTCTGAGTTGTGAGCTGTGCAATGTTGGGCAAATTCCTTAACCTCTCTGGGCCTTGGCTTTTTCACCTGTAAAATGTGGACAGAGGACCCATTTCATAGGGGTTCCTGTGAGTTTTAAAGGAGTTGATGTACATGTTATATTAATGTTGTTTCTAATAATGTTACAGTGTGGGCTTTCCAAGCAACATAGTATTGAATCCATCAGATGGCTGGAGGAAGTAATGAGCACTGATGCGCCCATAATACAGGTGGGAAAAGTGAGGCTGTGGGGCAACGGGCTTTTTCAAGTGTTAGCAATCAAGGAAGAAACACTAGATGTCTAGCTTCTAGTTTTGCTTTTATTCTGGTTTCTAAAGGCTGTATATTGGACATGATCTCCCACCATGAAAATTCTCATCACCAAATACCACCATCATCCCAAGGGAAGTGCTGCCCAAGGCTTATTGGGCTATCTCCAGTGACTTTTTGGACTCCCAGCCTAAATAAAGCCTGGCCATCGAGTCCACCACAGCTGGCCAGCGGGTGGCCAACTGGTTAGCTCACTTACTCCATGGGCTGACTGACTGTAGAAGCCCAATCAAACTAGCCCTTTTCATCATCTGTCTTAATCTCATCATCTTCAGGTAGCAGAGCAGCCTCAGACTGGCTTTTAAAGACAAGACAAGGAGGAGGAAGGATCAGGAGAAAGTCCCGCAAGAGTTGTTTAAATACCAAGTGTCGCAAACTGCTGAGTCCTTCTGAACTATGGAGGAGGAAGGCCAGAGACACAGTCTGAGATGACCTCAGGAGGTCCTTAGGAGAACTGCCCCACGCGGAGGGGACTGCCTGGAAATGTGGTGAGCTCCCCGTCACTGGAGGTGTCCAGACACGGACCAACCGTTAGCTCTGGACACCTCCTATCCCTCACCTGCCCATTCTGCAATCAGTACCTCCTCCGTGAAGCCCTACTGCGTTGACCAGGAGTCCCTACCTGGAGAGGCAGCTGGAGGCAGCGATGACACAGACGTTGGGACACCTGGGTTCATGTCCTGGTTTTGCCCCGTCTAGCAGGGTGGCCTTGGATACACTGGCCTTTCTGCCCCTCAGCTGTTTTCTTAATCAAATGGATCTCACAACTGGAAAATAGGTGGGGAGGAGCCGAAAGAGATAACCCCAGGGCTTGGCGATGAAACCCTGCCCGCTCACTCCTCCGTCTGGGGCCAGCCCTGGGGAGCCAGGCGAAGGAATGATGGCTGCGTGGGGGGAAGTGGAGGACCCCCAGGCGGTCCCTGAGCTGGTCTGGCTTTGTGGGCAGAGGAGCACCGCTGTGCTTCCAGCTACCAGCCCCCGTGCTCGCCCTCAGCCACCCTCCTCGGACAGCCTCCTCCCTCGCAACTTCATTACTGACAGGTCTGCTCTGTCCCTGAGGGGCCGTTTTTTCCACCCCGGGAAGGAGAGGAAATATGAAAAGCAGTTAGCTGGAGTAGGGCGTCCCCTGGGGTCACATTTCTCAGCCGGGGCTGGTGGGACTGACAGGTCCGAGGCGAGACATCCTGGCGGAGGGAGAAACACTCAGCAGCTTCACCCACTTCCCGGAGCCTGCTCGGGATACCGGGCTGGGTTCTTGGGCTAGAATCTTCTCAAACGCAAGGACAGTGCTGATAGCTTTCTCATTAAACACCCGTCAGCCAGGATTCGGTGTATAAATACCTTCAGGACCATTCAGACAGGTGACCAGGACCTCCTCTCCCTAGCTCCCAAATGCAGGGTCCTGAAGCTTAGAGCAACGCGTTTACAATCAACCAGGGACTCTCCCCGACAGCAGAAAGACAGCTAGCAAATTTAGAAGGAGGGATGGAATTAGAAAATCATCTGGCTGTCACCATAATAGCAATTCTTAAGCAAGAATCATGAGTGGAGGCTAGTGGGTGAAAGTTAGAGGGAAACAGAATATTGGCTTCATCTCAAAGGACCTACCCGCAAGCTATTTCTTAATTACAAAGGGAAAACTCATGATTTTACAGTGGAGAAACTTGGCAGACATGGCCATAACCAAGGAAGCAAAGTCAACATCACCAGTCCTGGGGTGAAGGGACAGTATCAGCGTTCTGATATGAAGCACGAGGGGAACGCAGTGTCCCCCAAGTGCGGAGAACCCGAGCCTGACCGTGAGGAGGTATCAGAGAAACCCAAATGAGGGACCGTCGACAAAAACAACGAGTCGTTCTTAAAAGGTCAATGTCATGAAATACAAAGACCTGTGAACTGTCCCCAGATTAAAAGAACCTAAAGAGACAGGATAATTGAATGTAACCCCTGCTCTAGGCCCACTGGAGAAAGATGAGTAAGGACTGTGGAGTAGATAACTATATTGTATCGGCGTTAGTTTCCTGATTTCAACCACTGTCCTGTGGCAATGAAAGAAAAATATCTTTCTAAAGAAACACACTGTGAAGTATTTAGCGGTAAAAAGGCATTCCTGAGGCAAGTCCTTCTCACTCAAGTCAGAAAAAAAATGTATGAGAGGGAGAAAGATAAAGCAAAGGAGGTAAGCTGTTAATTAATATCTGAGGAATCCGGGTGAAGAATATGCAAGGATTCTTTGCACAATTCCCACAGCTTTTCTGGGAGTTCGAGATTTTGTTGAAAACAGAAGTTTTTAAAGATGAGCAGGATCTGGTTAGAGGGGAAGAAGTGCGGAGGGCATTCCAGAAGAAGCCCAGAGACTTCACAAAGGGTGGCTGGCCATTTTTCTTAAGTCAATTTCTTATGTCCCAGGCAAACTAAATAATATACAATAAAATTAATTTCGGTCAATCAGTTGAGGGTCCTGCTTCACCTCGCAGCAGGTAAAACTGCAGAGACCCCTCATTTTGTAGGTAGGGGTGGCCCCAAAGGAGGTGCACACACAGCCCACTGTGCAATCGTGTCCTCAAGACCGAGAAGATTCCTTAATGGAGCCCAAGCAGCTGGGCATCGTCTGAAGGGCAGTAGTCGCCAAAGTCCGACGTCCCCAGGACAGAAGCCCAGGCGGACCCGTCGCACCATCACAGGCAAGTCAACCTGCCCTTAGGGGTAACACCCAGAGCTTCTCTCATAGCAGGACTGTTTCCCAGGGTGGGCTTCTACAGCACCCACCGGGAGACCTCGTCTCAATGAGTGGGAAAATGGACACTTTTCTATACTTATTTTTACACCTATGGAAACTGAAGCAGTTTGGTGCGCTGGTTGCAGACTTAATCCACTGTTTTAGGCTTGAGAACTCCTCTCATCACCTTGCAGACACTCTCAGGAATTAAAACAATATTTTGTTATTTCCGGTGGTACATGACAAAACGCTATTTTAAACGTAGCTTTCAGATTAATATGGGGAGTGAATACCAAAAGTCCATATTCAGTATGATCTTTAATAACATCTCTGATCAAAGGCAATATTTAACCTTCCCCCACTTACCAAGTGATGCCTTCTCCTTCATTTATTGTAAATAAGTTACGAAAGCAAAAGCATAATTTTCTACAAAGAAATTTCAAAATGACATATTACTGTGTCACTGCGGCTTTGGCACCACATACATGCTCACAGGGAGGCTAACGACTGACTAAATAAGGCAGAGAAAGAAACAAAAAAGCAAAAGCTGATTTCGTGGCCCACTGTTTGGAATTCTTAAATTGTATGTTTGTTTAATAAAAATCAACTGGTTTGTTTTTGTAATTTTCTCGCTTTGTTTCCAAATGACGAGACGTGAGAATTTTCAGGAAGGGCTTGCAATCACTTTGTCCAAAGAGCAGGGCGTGAGCAGGGAGGGTCTTGACTCTGGTGAGCGGAGTGGGACGCCGGCCAGGCTCGGGGTCTTCAGGACTCCGTCCAGACGCGCAGGGCTCCCGGACTCAGGCGGAGACAAGCATGCGGAGTCGTGACCACGCGCCTGCTCCTCAGGAACCAGCCTTTTAATATCGCTGTTCTTTAATGCTTCCTGCCTTTAACCAACTGTCTATTATGGGTAAAAATTAAATATTTGACTAAGAATAAAAATCTTTTCAAACTGAGTAATGCTCAAAACCACCAAAGTGGCTCTCCAGGCTGCTGAGAGAACTGGCCAAGGGGTTGGGTCTTGGGTGGGCCTCCCTCGTCTGTGTTAAGCTGGGGCTCAGTCCACACCCACAGGCAGGGTCTCACACTGCGAGCTTCTGAAGGTGATGACAGACCCCTGGAATGGGGGTGAGAGCCCAACTTTGGGGCCAACCAGGCCTGGGCTCAAGTCAGGGTCCTGTCACCTCCTTGCTGTGTGCTTTGGGCACGGCTCTTCTTAGTCTCTGCCTGAGTTTCCCATTTGCTAAATGGGGAAATGATCATGAAATGGGTATTGCCTATGGTTCTGGGGGTTAAATGAGCAGTAATTGGCCCGTGCCTGACAAAGCAAGGGCTCAGCGGGGAACTCCCCTGTCCACTGTCATAGCTGTACTCAGAAACAGCAGCCGTGACCAGTCAGGACTCGGCACAGTGCTCTCGCCCCGCGTGCGAGCCCGGGAGACACTTCCTCTGGCATTCCCAGGTTTCTTGCAAACCTGGCCTCCTCCACACAACCTCAGGTTTGCACCTTCTGTGCGGCATGTTCAGAAGGGCTGGGATTCTCCAGCTGGCCCCTGGGAGGCATCTTAAAGACCTGAAAATCTGCTGAAGGCCTGAGCGTGGTGCTCTCACCTGTATCGTCTTTCCCAGCCCTCCGCCACAGCGCCCCGAGGACATCCATGCCACCCCCTGCTGGAACTGCCCCTCCCCGTCTTTGCCTCCAAATATCCTCTCCTAGATGTTGGCACTCAAGCCCACGCCTCGAGGAGATGCCTTGGTCACCCAGCCTGCGGTGAGTGCTGTCTGTCCCTGGAATCTCATCCGGAGCTGATGGTAAGCCTAGTGCGTTTGCGGCCTCCGTCCACAGCTCACTCCTAGTGGGCAGACAGCCCCTGCCAGCCTCACTCCAGGAGGTGGCAGACTCCATAACACGATGGCTAGGTTTTTACTGTGGGGCTGTAGGGAAGTGGTTTCTGACATGGGCGGGAAGAGCAGGGCAGTTTTGGAGGACTCTCTTGGCGCCGTGGTCCCAGTAGCCTTTGGCTCTCTGTACCCTTCCTGGGCCAAGCATGGCCCTGCGGGCAGGTGAGGGGAAGGTGGGGGTGGTGGATGGACAGGGTGTCTCAGCACAGCCCAGCAAGCTCACTTCTTTCAAGCGTGAAATCTGGCCAGGAGGGGAAGTGGAGGGATGTGGCCAAGGGTGAAGAGGGCAGAGCTACAGGATGGGGCGGGGCTTGGGGAGGCAGGGGGCATTCACACTCTCCCTCCAGTGATTAATGGACTAATTCCTGGGCTGTGGCAGGGAGCCCTGTGGTGAGGAGGCACTCCAGAGAGCTGGCAGCAACGTAACAAAGTTGCTGAAAGGACCCAAGAAGAAACAAGTGAAGTAACCTAGCCCAGCGCTGCATCCTTGCATCATTTACTCAGTAAACACCCACAAAGTTCTACTATATGCAGGCAGTACTGTAGGCACTGGGGGTATGGCTGGAGGCACCGATCAAAAAGCCCTTGTGGATCCTCTCTCTAATGAGGAGATACAGATAATAAACAATAAATGCATCACACAGAGTATCAGAGGGCTGTGTATCAGGAGACTGTGAAGCCAGGAAAGAGGACTGGGAGTGCTGGCTGTGCAGTGGGATACCTGTGGGAGAGGCTGCACTTTTTACTAAAATTTTTTTTAAAATTGAAGCACAGGACTTTGCTGGTGGTACAGTGGATAGGAATCTGCCTGCCGATACAGAGGACACAGGTTTGATCCCTGGTCCGGGAAGATTCCACATGCTATGGAGCGACTAAGCCCGTGTGTCACAGCTACTGAGCCCACGCGCTGCAACTGCTGAAGGCCTGGCGCCTAGAGCCCATGCTGCACAACAAGAGGAGCCTGTGCACTGGACGGAAAAGCAGCCCCGACCGACCACGACTAGAGAAAGCCCAAGCGTGGCAACGGAGACCCGGTGCAACAAAAATAAATATATAAATTGAAGTAAAACTGACTTTCGAACTGATGCTTTCAAACTGTGGTCCTGGAGAAGACTCTCGAGAGTCCCTTGGACAGCAAGGAAATCAAACCAGTCCAGTCTTAAAGGAAATCAACCCGGAAGATTCATTGGAAGGACTGATGCCGAAGCTGAAGCTCCAATATTTTGGCCACTTGATGCAAAGAGTCGACTCACTGGCAAAAACCCTGATGCTAGGAAAGACTGAGGGCAAGAGACGGGGGTGACAGAGGATGAGATGGTTGGATGGCATCACTGACTCAGTGGACGTGAGTTTGAGCAAACTCTGGAAGATAGGGAAGGGCAGGGAAGCCTGGTGTGCCGCAGGTCATGGGGTCGCAAAGAGTCAAATATGACTGAGCAACTGAACAACAACAATAATCGACTTACAACCTTATGTTAATTTCAGATACACAGCATGGTGACTCGATATACATTATGAAACGATCACCATGATAAGTCTAGTTACATCTGTCAACACACAAAGTTATTCCAATATTATTGACGATACTCCCTATGCTGTGCATTGCATCCCTGTGACTTACAGTATAGCTGGAAGTTTGTACTTCTCACTGTCCCTCACCTGTGACTGGTTGTATTTTTAGAAAGAACTGTTAGGACTGATCTCACTTTGATGGTGCAAATTCTTGAGAAAGGAGCTGTGCAATACCTGAACACAGGCAGAGCAGTCCAGGTAAAGGGGACAGCAAGTGCAAAGGCCCTGTGGTAGGAGCTTACTGGTGTGCTCAAGGTCCCTGAGAAGGCCAGTGCAGCTGGAGTGCAGAGACTGGGGGTGAGGTGGTGGTGGTGGTGGATGATGAGGTCAGAGGTGATGGGAACCAGATCACCTGGGGCCTTGCAGACCATGGAAGGGATTTTGGTCCTTCAGTTCAGTTCAGTTCAGTCGCTCAGTCATGTCCGACTCTTTGTGACCCCATGAATTGCAGCACGCCAGGCCTCCCTATCCATCACCAACTCCTGGAGTTCACCCAAAGTGCTGTCCATCAAGACGGTGATGCCATCCAGCCATCTCATCCTCTGTCGTCCCCTTCTCCTGCCGTCAATCCCTCCCAGCATCAGGGTCTTTTCCAATGAGTCAACTCTTCGCATGAGGTGGACAAAGTATTGGAGTTTCAGCTTTAGCATCAGTCCTTCCAAAGAAATCCCAGGGCTGATCTCCTTCAGAATGGACTGGTTGGATCTCCTTGCAGTCCAAGGGACTCTCAAGAGTCTTCTCCAACACCACAGTTGAAAAGCATCAATTCTTCGGTGCTCAGCTTTCTTTACAGTCCAACTTCACATCCATACATGACCACTGGAAAAACCATAGCCTTGACTAGACGGACCTTTGTTGGCCAAGTAATGTCTCTGCTTTTGAATATGCTATCTAGGTTGGTCATAACTTTCCTTCCAAGGAGTAAGCGTCTTTTAATTTCATGGCTGCAATCACCATCTGCAGTGATTTTGGAGCCTACCAAAATAAAGTCTGACACTGTTTCCACTGTTTCCCCATCTATTTCCCTGTGAAATGGGACTTCCCAGGTAGCACTAGTGGTAAAGAACCCACCTGCCAATGCAGGAGACATAAGAGACCCTGGGTTGGGAAGATCCCCTGGAGGAGGGCATGGCAACCCACTCCAGTATTCTTGCCTGGAGAATCCCCATGGACAGAGGAGCCTGGCGGGTTACAGTCCATGGGGTCACAAAGAGTCAGACACGACTGAAGCGACTTAGCACAGTGCACATAACAACAGTTGTTGGGATTTTTTTTCTCTTTCCACCTAATCTGAGAATGTTTTTTAATAGGTGATTTTAATCCAGTTTTATTTTCTGATCACTGATATGGACTTATTTTTATTACCTTTTTTCCCACATGTATGCAGGTATGTGTTTTAATATGTAAAATTTTTATTTGCTTTTCTTTTTTTACATCTTGGCACACACACATGCACACATTGATTCTAGGGCTTATCCGTCCATTCATTTTCTTTAATATAAGTAAATGTGAACATACATTTATATCTGCCTTCCAGGGAGAAAAGTAACATACTACATATACTTTCTCCACTTTGCTTTTTTCAATTAAAGTCATCTATTTCTCTCTGCTTTTCACTTTTAGGGCTGTTTTTTTTTTTTTTTTTAACTATTTTTATTTATTTACTTTAAAAATTGTCTGTACCAAGGTGGCGCAATTCTGCTTTCTAGCAAGCATCACCACTCTGGATAAGGGACAAATATTCCTTAGAATCTCACGTGCAGCAGCTTATGAGGATGAGTTATTCTGAGGTTTCCTCCTGTTCTGAACTTCTAGAACGCCCTGGTTCTTGGTGACAGGCAGGGCAGGGGCTTCCAAATGCTGGAAGCATCAGGGCGGGAGTCAAAGAGCAAACATACAGCTCAGCCCCGCCCGTGTCGAGTGTTTGACCTCAGGGAGTCCCCCTCTTGCTGCAAAATGAGGACCCTGGAGAAGAGGATCTCTCTGGGCTTTACAGGTTGATAGGAGGACCAGGTAAAGGAGGCTGAGCCAAACCTGTTCCTGGCATACCATGCAAGCAAACAACTCCTTCTTAGGAGAAGATGATAAAACTGTTTCACTATGCAACAGCTTCAGTGCCCATCACCGGCTTCTCTGCAGAGGCAAAGCACCGTGGGAGCCGTGGAGCCACTTGGTGGTCCTGGAGACGGGGCTGTGAGCAGGAGGTGGGCGTGTGCATGCAAACAGGGGGCAGCGGGGAGCAGCCAGGGAAGGAGGTACAGTTCTGAGGAGTTCACAGACGTCAGCAGGGCGGAGCAGCAGGTGACCAGGCAAATGATCAGGATGGCAGAGGGCTGACTGCTCCCTCGGGGATAAGGAGGCTGAGCATGGACCAGCAGGAGACTTCTGTGTCACCGCCACCCCCGCCTGGACCAAGATTACTTTCCTCAGGAGGGCCTCCTAGGGCCCGGGGAGGGGGAGGGTAACTGGCCATGATGGAACAGATCCAAGAGCTCCCAGTGCATGAACTTTCCAACTGCCTTTATTCTCTCTTCCATGGAGAAAATTTCAAACCGGGAGCCACCCATTCTATATGTTTTTCCTTCTTTCCCCAAACCCTCAAACACAACTCACACAAGTAAAGGCAAGGGGCCAGGAAATAAATATGCCAAGAAGAAAAAAAATCACTGGAAGAACAAGAAAGAGCAAAACTCTGGGCCATCCCCAAGAGCAGCCTGGGTGGAGCGTTCCACTAAACCACGCATCACGTATTCCAGCCCCAAGTCCTCCGCCAAGCTTCCGTCCGCAGCTCGGACTTCCGTTCGGTGCAGCTGGAGGCAGATGGGGGCCCAGACTCCAAGGACCTTGTGGGATGGTCTGAGTCAAGCCCTGAGCGCACCCGGAGCAGGCGGATGAGCAGTTCCAGGGCTGGGGGGAGGCACAGGCACCAACCCAACCCCTCCGCACCCCCCATGCCCCACACCTTTCTAATCCCAGACGCGCGATACATCATCACCCAGCTCACTGCCCACAGCCCCCGCGGGGCTGCGAGGGAAGAAACGTGGGGGAGGACTCCGCTTTCTGCACTGACTGGGGCCTGACTCAGTGTATCTTGGAAGAAAGAAGAGGAGGTCTGAACACTCCCACCCAGGGGCGGCTCGGTAATTGCGGGTTTTCACCAACACTCCAAGAAGGAACAGTTGCTGCTACGGAGAAGCTGGGGAAAAGGCTTCGTGGAAACCCTTCCCAGGAATGAGGCCATCCCAGGCAGCAGACCACCCGGGCGGGCCCAGCCTGACTCCTCCAGCCCTCCCCACCAGAGCCATCCATCCTCCCCTCCCCAAGGCGGTCGGGAAGTTTGCTATCTCTGCTTGGTCCACGAGCCCAAGTTCAGAAAGGACAGCAGGTGCAAAGGATGCCTTGTCCCCGGCCTAAGCGCCCCTGGGGTGGAGGATGTTGTAAATTCTGATCACCACCTGTCCTGATGTGGGGAACCCCATCACCCACAAGCGTTCCACAGACTCCAGCCTAAAAGGATGAGAAGTGGGCTCTGGACTCAAAACCAAAGTCCGAGGCTGCCTCGGAGATACAGATTCTGTTCATGGAGCCTGCCCTCACATCTCACCTTCGCTCCAGCTTCCAAGCTCATCTCCTTCTCTCTGACACCCACTTTCCTCCCCTCGCCACCCTCCACAAGTGAGGGGCCTCCCCACCCCGAGGCTTGGCGCAGCAGCTCCTCCAGGGATGCCCTCTCCCATCCCGGATTTTGGCATATAAGGTGTCAAGAGAGGTGTCGGGAGCTTGTGCACCAGGCCCCAGCTCTTGGCTGGCTTCTCACGCCTCCACAGAGGGTCCTCCTCACACACCTCTCTCCCCGGCCTCCCGGCAGTCTCCTCCGCAGTCAGGCCGGCCTGCTCGACGTCCCTGACGCCACCTTGGGACTTCTGTCTCTGCTCAGTCACTCACCAGGAAGGTGCAGGCCCTGCCCTCTGTCTGGCCCGTGGAGGACACAGACCAGCCTCCACCTCCTCCTGAAAGGCTTCTTGGTTACTCTAAACCCCAGAAATCTTTCATTTCTCTAAAGTCCCAGGGCCTGTGGTCTGGCATTGTATTATCACACGCACACATATACACACATGGGAACATGCATGTGCGTATGTTCACTCATTTCAGTCGTGTCCTACTCTTTGTGACTGCAGCCTGTCTGTGCCAGGCCATGGGATTCTCCAGGCAAGAACGCTGGAGAGGTTGCTATGCCGTCCTCCAGGGGATCTTCCCAACCCAGGAATCAAACCCAGGTCTCCTACATTGGCAGGCAGATTCTTTACTCACTGAGCCGCCCGGGAAGCCCCGAAAGACGTGTAACACACTCATGATACGTACACACAACAATGTTAATTCAGTGTGAACTGTTCAGTAACCTTCTCTCTCCAACTAGACTATGAGCTCCTGGAAGGCCTGGCACACACAGAGGCCTTCGAGAAGCCCTCAGGAGACCTTCCCTTCCTGACCAAAGCCCCGTGTCCACCTCACTCCCCTATCTGTACCAGGGCTGGGGGCTCCCGCCATGAGGGGTACCATGAGGCAGAAGAGGCCAGCACTACACACTGCTTCAGCCTCTGAAGGGAAATGGCCCTCTCGCCCCAGAAGGCTGCCCGGTGATAAACAGGATGCAAACAAATCCCAAGGAATCCTGAGATGGGAACGATTTTAATATAGCTAACCTGACATCATCTCTCTGACCACAGCAATGCTTGCAGGGGGTGGAGGGGAGGGGGCGGCCCTGACCTATTTTTGGTGGGCAGGCACTGCTAGAAGGGGCAGCATTGAAGGACTGAAGGTCCCCCCTTTCCTGGCCCCCAAGGGAGGGGGTAAGGCTTCAGCCTGGGCCCTCCCCCTACTGGGGGTTCCCATCTTGGGTCTGAGCCACAGCTCACAGAAGGGCTCAGCAGAGTCTGAAGAATCCAGCATCCCTCATGGCCTTGTCAAGCATTAACCCTGCCTTGGGAGACAGCCAGATCTGTCTCCAAACACCCCCTTCACTGGACCCCAAACTGCTACCACATTCATCAGAATTAAGACACCCAGAGGACTCTTAGGATGGAAACATGGGCCTTTACCATGGAAAAGCTTCCCTCTGAGATGCAGTCCTGAGAGACTTGGAGAAAGATGGGTTTGGTGGGATTTCCGGGAGACAGGTGGTGGGAAGCGGGGGTTAGGGTGAGCATTCTAAGGTGGGCTAGAAAGCCTGATGGAAGCCAAGCAGGGCTGGTGCAGAGGGGTCCCCTCAGGCATGGCCCGAAGGAGATAGGGGCAAGCCGTCTTCCTTCACAATGATGCTCTTTCAGGATGAAAAACCCTGGGCAGACAGGGAACTTCCTTCCCTCTCGACACGCTTGCTGCTCCCTGGTGGGACAGGTCAGGGCAGGCCCCCACGACATTCTGGGTCGAAACACTCCCCCAGAGCACTCCACGGGAGCTGGTACACCCCAACCCTGGCAGCGGGGCTGATGGGGACCAGAGCCCCCGCCAGGCCCTGCGTGTCCCTGGTGCTCCTCCCGACTGCAGGATGCTCCCTGGGGCTTGGGCACGGCAGTCGGCCCCCAGAGAGCCCCTCCCTGATCCAGCGCTCAGCGGGGGAGGGGCTTCCCCAGGAGAGCAGGGGTGGCAAAGAGCCCAGCTAGTCCCACTTCAACGCCTCAGGCTCGGGGGAGGGGTTTAAAGATTTAATGGAAATAGGAGCCCACGACTCCCCCAGAGAGGCGGGCAGGGCTGAAGCACAATCGTCAGGTGACCAGCTGGGCCTTCAAGTTCACTCCCCCCTCCCCCACCCCATGCCATCCTCTCTGCCCCCCTCCCCTGTCTGTGACTCACACACCTGAAAGTCAGTGTCAGGACAGTGTCCAGGAGAATCAAGATGGTGCCTCTCCCAGGGTAGCTACGATTTGGAAGGGATCACAGGGAACAAAAAGTTTTAAATCCAATGGCAAAGTGAAAAGTGAAAGCCGCTCAGTTGTGTCCAACTCTGTGTGACGCCATGGATTGTAGCCTGCCAGGCTCCTTTGTCCTTGGGCTTCTCCAGGCCAGAATACTTGAGTCGGCAGCCTTTCCCTTCTCCAGGGGATCTGCCAGACCCAGGAATGAAACCAGGGTCTCCTGCATTGCAGGTGGATTCTTTACCAGCTGAGCTACCAGGGAAGCCCAAAGGAGGCAGGTACTCATGCAAGTTCAGACAGCAAGGTCCGAGGGCCTCTCAAAATCCCATACTTTCCATATTATGATTATTAATATGATTAACAAGTAGATTCAATATTTCCAGAGAACACACCACGCCTCTACTGCAGACACAAGGCGAATAAAGCCCCCAGACCGCTGCTCGCATTAGTCAGCACCCCCTTTTGTCTGCACTCCAGGCTGGTGTACGTTCTGCTGGCTGGGCCACCTTGGCTGTAGGAGAGGCTGTGATCTGAGGATCGTGAGAGGCTAAACGGGAAGCCTTGTTTCCAGAGGGGCTTCTCAAAGACCTCTCACCAAGAACAAGAGACCCTCTGAGGCTCAAGGTGTTCCGGGCTGTGGTGTCAGCTCCAGGGGGTGGCTGCCCCATGGCGGGCAGAGCCCCACGCAGCGCAGGGTCTGGGCTCACCAGCCCTGTCTCCGAGGCAAGGCCTCTCCTGTCTGTGCCCTGCCCTGCTGGCCCGTTTTCCCTTCCACCTTCTGCCTTCTCCAGTCCTGCCTTGATAGCTTCAGGGAGGCAGGGGACACCATTCTTCCTACAGCCTTCCAAGTTCTGCTCCTTAGAGTGGCTACTTCCAGGTACCTCGAACTCTGAGGTCTCCCACAGCAGCCTTCACCAGGGCCTTCTGCAGCCTCTATGTCAAAATACATCCCCAGGGACTTTTGTCCAACACGGGGCTCAAGCACTGGAGCTCAAGCTCAAGCCAGCAGCCCACCAGCCCTAAGACCCACTTCCCTGAGAAGTGCGGTACTGTCTTCAAGAACCGGAGCATGTTGGGGACAGGTGGGGAAGGACAGCCTGGTGCTCCCCCGCCGCCCCCAACCAGGGCCTCTCCTCTGGTTTTCCTGTTACCTCCGTCCCAGGGCGACCCTGGGTAGGCATGCCGTCCTAGGCAGGATGGAGGGACAGGGGATGCAGACTGCGGTCAGTTCAGTCGTACAGCCTGGATCTGCCCCAAGTGTCCTTCGAGAGCACAGGCAGGGAGGTGACGTCACCCGGCTCCACCTCAGTCTCCTTGGGGTAGGTGCAGGCAGCCATTCCCTTCTCCCTGGTGTTCCTGTGATCGTCTAGATCAGGGATGCGAAAACTGTGGCCTATGGGCTGAGTCTAGCCCCCATCTGTTTTTGTGGATGAAGTTTTGTTGAACCACAGTCCCTCTCATTCAGTGGCTGCTTCTGCCCTGTAATGTGGAATCAGGGTGGAGCATGGCCCTCGAAGCCTAAATGCTTTTCTCTCTCCAGATCACCATTTATCCTGGAGTGGATGTAAAAGAAGCACGTGTCCCCCTACTTATGGCCAACGTCCCCAAACCCCAAGGCAAAGAGTCTGGACATCCTGATGTCTGGAAGCAGCGTCAGTTTTGCCAAGTCTTGAGCAAATCACATGGCCTTTCTTGAGTCTCACCTACATTGCTCTTATATTGGGGGGCATTTGTCTTATCTGCCCCCCAAGCCTGCTGCAGAGATGCTATGAGAAAGGCTGTGTAAGATACCTTTATTTGCATTGTTAATATTTGTATTCTTCTCTTTCCTACCCAAGGAAGACTTCCCTGTCATAGTGAATCCCTGCCAACAGCCTGAGAGCAATCTCAAGAGAGATCTGAGCCAGAAGCACCCAGGTAAACCACCCCTGGGTTCCTGACCCTTGGAAACGGACAGACTCTAGTATTTCAATATGCTTCCAATTAAAGCCCAATCTTTTATAATCGTTGAGATTAAAGAGTTTAGGGGAAAATAAGTGTATGTGTGAGTGAGAGAGAGAGAGAAGGTGTGTGTGAGCGTATCTTGGAAAGTTCCCTTTTCCTGGAACTACCTGCTGTACCCCTGCACAACAGGTAGGTCCCAAAGCTGAGATAAAGTCATCCTCTGGTTTAAAACCTTCCTCAGGGACTTTCCTGGCAGTCCAGTGGTTAAGGCTCCACGCTTCCAATGCAGAGGTTCAAATCCCGGCCCGGAAACTAAGATCCTACATGCCACATGGTGTGGCCAACAACAACAACTTCCCCCAGGGAGGAAACTTTCCAACACATGCTCCACTGGAGAGCGGAGCCATGGGCAGGGGCGTGTAGAGGGGAGGACAGGACAAGGAAGGCATTCTTGGAAAGACTTGAGGTTGAATCAGAAAAGAGAAAACAAAAAACCTCAACTCATTCAAAGCTATTGGTGCATTTTACTAGATCAATTAGAACAGGAGAAAAAAAATTAAAAAAAGAAAACAACGCCACAGGAAAACTAGAATCAGGTAAAGATGGCCCCAGTGGCCCCCACCCGGTGGCATTCACACCCTCTGCAGTCCCTTCTGAGACGGCACAGGGGTTAGTCTGTGGGACCAGCAGAATAGCAGAGGGGATGGTATGTCTCTTCTGAGATTAGGTTACAAAAGCCAGGACAGCCTCTCTCTCCACCCCCCGCTCATTCTGTCATGAGAACCCCACAGAGAGGCCCACATTGCAAGGAAATGAAGCCTCCGGCCAACAGCCAGTGAGGAACTAAGGCCTGCCAATAGCCGCGTCAGTGAGCTTGGAAGTGGATCTTCCAGTCCCATCTGAACCAAGTCTTCAGATGATCACAGTCCCTGCCAACAGCTTGACCGCAGTCTCAAGAGAGATCCTGCGCCAGGAGCACCCAGTTAAACGGCCTGGGTTCTGACCCTTGGAAACCGTGTGAGATAATAAATATTTGCTGTTCGAAGTTCTAAGTTTTGGAATAATTTGTTATGCAGCAATGGATAACCAATACAAACATGCAGGCCAAGCTCCATTTCCAGCAAACAATCACTGGAAATGATAACTGGCAGAGGTCCCTAAAGCAGTCACACATACACAGCTATACACACAGATGTGTGTATTCCACATACAGGCAGTAAGCCCTCACGTCTGAGAAGTCCTTGATACTTTTATCGGCGTTCAGAGCATGATACTGTTTTTCAGATGAGACAGAAGCCTCAGGTCAAGTCATGCCCTGCAGGCTCCGCATCTAGCAACAAGGCCCGAGCCAAGTCTAGACATGTCAGCACACCCAAGGGGCCATTCTACACATTTGTCTGGAACCTGGGTTCTACAGTGGCTCATAGTATGTGACTTCCAGAAAATGCACATAGAGACAAAAAGGACGTTTGCTTCAAGTAGCATAGTTTCAGGCTTCTAGGAGCTAAAATTTCCGCCCTCAAAAAATAACAACCCATGCACCCTCCCCGTGGGCTTCCCTGGTGGCTCAGACAGTAAAGAATCTACCTACTAATGCAGGAGACCCAGGTTTGATCCCTGGGTTGGAAAGATCTCCTGAAGAAAGGAATGGAAACCCACTCCAGTATTCTTGCCTGGAGAATCCCATGGGCAGAGGAGCCTGGCGGGCTCTAGTCCATGAGGCCTCAGAGTCAGACACGACTGAAGCCACTTAGCACACATGCATGCACACACATATCCTCCCTGCCTACCTTTAGCCTCTACCGGATTTTCAGTGTGTCTCAAGCTCTAAGCACGAGATCACTCTCAACTCTGGGTCATCACTGAAGGCTCACATGAAAATGCAAAGTGATCTGCCCTGGGTTAAGGCTGGACTAATTCCTGACACTCCAGTTCATAAGATGAAATGCAAGAGTGGTACATGTGGGTACACAAGGAGCGGCTGGAGAGTAGTAGGAGGTGGACGAGGAGAGAGAGGGTTTTCCCCAACTGCGTGCAGAGTATTAAGCACCACAGTAAAAATACGGACCTAGAACTTAGGCCAAGAAAGGGTGCCCGAGACAGAAACTGGACGGTGAGTTGGATGGCTCTGGACGGTGAGGGAGCTGGCCCCCCTGGGTCCCACTTAGAGAGGGCCTAACGATTGCCCCCCTCACCCCATACTCCTGACCGAGTGTGTGCCAACCTTCTGGATCATCAGGGCGAAGTCAGAAGCCTGCCCTCTGCCCTGTGCCACCCGGCTCCCTGCCCAGCCTGTCTGAGCCACGGCTGCGGCCCCCAGTTCAGAGGCACCAGGTTGCCTGCTCAGGGTGACCATCTGCTCTCTGACGCAAGGAGCCAGTCTGCTGCGGCCACTCAGGACGCCAGGCCAAACATGCACACAGCCTCATAGAGGTTTTTTTTTCCCTTCTTCCTAAAAACATTTCTCATCCTTGGGTCAACACACGTCTTTCCCAAGTTCAGTGTCAACCTCAACAAACAGAAAGCCTAAAATGGGATCCTTTGTCCACAGAATCCTCCCCTTAAGCTGAAAAGAGGTGTATGAAGACAACTGCAGGGCAGAATATTCCCGAGGGAGGGGTGAGTGATGGCTAAAGCTGGCTCAGGTGGCCACTGGGAGAGGTGACTCTGGAGACGGGCTTGGCCTCCTGTCCACCAGCGAGCGTCCTGCACACTCTCCCCCACGCCTGCCCCGTCCCTGAGTCCCTCAGCTGCTGCACCTGCGCGCCAGGTGGGCGAGGGACCTCGGGTGTGGCAGGGAGAGCTCTTTCAGTCCATGCTGGGTGGGGCCTGACGCATGCCAGCAACTCGTGGGGAAGGTCAGGGAAGAGGATCAAGGCAGGATGAAAACAGCTTGCATAGTGACGAGTGGGTGCCACGTGCACAGGGGCCAGCAAGGCAGGTGAGGAAGGGCCCAGGTGGAGGGAGCCGCTGGCAGACTGGGGAGCTTCGGGGAATGGAGAGCAGACTGAAGGCAGAAAATGCAGTGAGTGGGGATGGCTCTTAGGAGGAGGCAAGAAAGGGGTGGTGGGAGGCGGACCAGGCCTGTCTTGGGGGGAAGGGGGAGCTAGGGGTGGAGGGTGGTCAGGTATGGCTGGTGCTGGGGTCGGGGTGGGGAAAGGAAGGTCTGCTTGACCACGGTTCAATAATTCCTCTAGAATAATTCCTCTGCAAACTTTGCAATGTTAGTGTGCTAGTGACTGAAAGTTTTCAGCTCCCCATAAGGTACTGGTGAGTCCACCTGTCCATCTCCAAGCTGGAGCTACAGAACACGTGGGCTTGTCTGCTCCTGGTGCCCGGGCTGCGTGTCCAGGCCAAGTTAGAAAGAACTGGCAGCTCCATCAGTTCTGCATTCCGAAGGGCACCAAGATGCCTGTAGGTGCTGGGAGAGCTGGCGACAATGACACAAGCTGCCACCTCAGTGATGACGACTGAGCATGCCGGGGACACCTTGGTCTTAATCTCCCCGCCGCCGGGGGAGCTCAGCACAGCATCACCTCCGGGGACCCGCGGGCCTGTCTTCTGGAGTTATTTTAATTTTGTTCGCTGATGTCTTGCCTAATTGAACCCCTGCATCACTTCTGGAAACCAGGACCTCCCAAAAATACTCCAAACCATAATAGAGGCCACCTTGGCTTCCCCCAAAAACACACGCATTGGAATAAATGGCTAAAATTAAATTACTGGGAAGGCTCAGAAATAACTCTTGGAGCTCAGGGTAAATGCTGACCCAGGCAGGAAGGCTCCTTGGTATTTTTAAAACCTGTGCTCCCGTCCCTGCTGTGAGCCTTGGGGAGTGAAGGGCACCCTCTTGGCCTGGCCTGTCCTCCTGGGACTGGGGCGGGGGGCTGGTGGCCAGAGGAAGCTCTCCCCCAATCCCAGACTGCCCTCCCCTGAGAACTGCTCACTGTTCTGGAACTCACAGCACCCTTCCTCCAGCCTCTCAGCAGGTGGAGCCCCCGCAACCTGGGACATCTCTGGGCTATTACAGGAACTTCCTAAATCAGTCCACGTATGAATCATCTGGACCGGGGAGGGAGCTACAGGCGTGACTAACCTGGGGCAGGGCGCACAGGGCAGAGGGCAGAGGGCGGGCAACCTTGCCTGGTGGGTCTTGGCTGAAATCTCACCATTTGTTCATTTCTTTGAATGATGTTCGAGACCCCCATTCCTCAGGCCTTTTGAAAACAGTGGCCCCCAAGCTGCCTTTACCGCCCTGACACAGAGTTAATCAGGGGCTTAGTCAGGGGGTGGACGTTGGAGGTGGTGAGGGATCCAGGGGAGAGAATTCTCCAGCAGATAAGTGGTTAGGAGTCCAGCCTCTGAGCCAGGCTGCTTGAGTTTGCAGCCCGGCTCAGCAACTTCCCCACTCTCTCTTTGGGAGAGTTACTCCCCTTCTCTGTGCAAGTTACTTTCCTCATCTATAAAATGGAAATAAAACCAGTTATCACCTTCCTAGGGTTGTTGGGAAGATTATACAGCAGATATTTGCAAAGGGTTCAGCACGTCCCGAACACCGTGCCTATTAAATCACTGAGCAACTCCTGGGCAGGACTTAGGATGGGCCAGGCTTGCCTGAACCAAGGGGCTGCAGACCCCATTCTAGGGGTAAGATGGTCCCAGGAAGTGTTGCATCTTGGGTAGCTGGAATGCTGGGACTATGGAGGCTCAACCAGGCACGGCTGGGTGCCCAGCGTACAGACCTAGACCAAATTTGGTCCCCAAAAATGTACACAGGAGCAGCAGACATGGCCCAGATTTCTGGAACTTTCTGGAGAGGGTTAATGTGCTGGGTTAAAGATAAAAGGGGAGCGAGTTATTTATACTGAAAGCCCCAACTGGCCTCTAGAGTGTCTCTGTCTTTCCAGCCCACAGCGAAGGAATGGAATATTCCTGGGAAGTGTTCTTTGTCATCTTTAACCCTGGACTCTCCCCAATACATTTGAAAGTTTTAGCTCCAAAGTTTAAGTGCCTTGGGGTGCACAAAGATGGAAACCCAGACTCCACAACTGCTGGCCTGCTCTTCCTTCCTTCCCTTCACATGGTCCAGGATGGAGGGGTCCCAAGAGCAAATGTCAGGAAGGAGAGGACTCATGCCTTGGTACTTGGAGCCAGCATGGGGCTGGGGTCTCTCGTGTACCCCCCATCACACCTCATCTACCGGCATTCTTGCAGGCTACAGTCAGTGTGTTTGGGGGCAAGAAGAAGAACGAGCTTGGCGAGGGTCCTTATCGCCTCAGATCCCCTGGCTGGCGAGGGATGAACTGGTCTAGAAGCCAAGTGAGCCTGACCAAGGCCCTCATACCCACCACGCCGGCTGCCCTGGGTGAAGGCTGTGCAGACTTGGCGCCAGATGCCCGGGCACTTGGGGTGGAAGGAGTTGCCTGTGTCCCTCCATGCTAGCAAGGGAGAGAGGGCTGGGGTTAACATTTGTGAGCCAACCCCAAACGTCCAGCATTTCAAAAAAAGGGAGACTGAGACCTCTAAGGAGCTGTAATTAAACCAACTCAGGTGGCTGGTTCCTGGTGTCCATTCTACGCCCTGTCCTGGGCATTTATCTCTAGACAGCCACTGTCCTTGTCAGCATCCCTTCTGCTCTCTAAGCCTCTAGGCACATGCCCTTGCCTCCTCTTCATCAGCCTCCTTGCCCCCAGGTCTCCCTTTTTTGTCCTCTAGGGTTTAAGGGGTCTGGATGAATCCTAATAGCTGGGAAAAGCAGCACAGAGCGAACAAGAAGGAGCAGTGCTCAGCTCCCCAGCAGTGGGCCCAGACCGGAGGGAGTAGGCCTGGTACCGGGAGCTCTGCCAAAATGCACGAGATGGCCACGCACAGACATGGGTCCTGGGCCCAGGGACTCGCTGGTCCTTCCCGGGGAGAAGGACCCCAGGGACTGGCTTATGCTCCTACAAAGTGTGATGCTGAGGGCAGTTTCTGAGCAGAGCACGCGCCAGGAAAGAGGGACAGGAAAGGGCAAGTCGTGAGCCAGCCCTCGGGGCCCTCTTGGCAGCCTGAGAGAGACTGCCATCATCCAAAGGATGATCATCTGGCCATCGTGGTCTATACAAAGGCCTGGGTATTCTCCTGGTGTAAACCAGGCCCCCGTGTCAATCAAACACAGACCTGGACATCTGGCTTCATGAAATGAGCTGCTCTTCTTTCTAAGAGAGCTTAGGGGTGGGCGTGGGGGAGGAGGAGAAGGAGCCTAAAAATAATTCCTATCTGACTCATTTTGCTTAGAATCTGACAGGGCTGCCTGCCAGGTGGGGGTTTGCCTGTCCCATTTTCTTATCTATCTTTAGCAAGGACTTAATGAGGGCAATTTCCTCGCTGCGATATAAAGACAAACTGCGGGCAATGGGAGTGTAATCTGTCTCGCTGTCCCCCGGGCTCCTGATGACAGGATGACAATGATGGTCACTTCAGGGCTCAGCCGTCTGGAGGGCTTGGGGGACAGTGTCAGCCCAGGATGGGCAAATGAAGCAGTGGCGGCACAGCGAGACCCAAGCTGGGTGACAGCCGTGGAGGGAGTGGCTCCCACTCCCTGCCCTCCCTCCATCTCTGCTACCACCCCACGGACGGGATAAACTACTCAGCCTAAAACCCCATCGCTCACAACACAGTCCTTTATCTTTAGCATATCTCTACGCTTTTTTTTTTTTTTGATGTGGACCATTTTAACAGTCTATTGAATCTGTGACAGCACTGCTTCTGTTTCTGATTTCCTGGCCACAAGGCAGGGGGCATCCTAGCTCACCAACCGGGCATTGAACCCGCACCCCCTGCCTTGAAAGGTGAAGTCGTAACCACTAGACCATCAGGGAAGTCCCTCTCCCACCGTTTTAAAGGGCAGGCACAGTCCATTTTCATCTCTCATGGTAGTTCACGCTCTGTACAACTGTGTAACTAACCTGCACTCACCAAACTAGCGACTACGGAACCACTGCTCCCAGGAGAAAGACAAGGTTAGGTTCCTGCGAGCCTCCGGTCACAATGTCTTTTCTTCCAACTCATCAACACACAGCCCCATGTTATGTGTGTTTTGGTTTAAAGACACCTTATTTACTATATATTGTCGATTCACTAACGTTGAGCTCACCGCCAACAGCACCGTAGCTGTTGCCAGAAGGAAGCTCATCCGACGAACGTACTTTCTTCAAAAGGCACACGATGGCCGCCTGCCTCTGAGACGCGAGACAGCACCGCAGCGCTGCGCTCGGGCACCATTTTAAACAGCAAATCCGCCAACCAAAGCACACCAACGCGAAAGACAGAGCCCTCAGTGGGTCTTGGAAAAGACACTTGTTTACAATGGGAGAGCTGGAGCAAGAAGGCAGAGGTCTCCGGGTTCAGCCTCAGCTGGGAACGCGAGGGTCAGGTGACTTGAGTGTTTTACGGCTCTGGGCTCTGAGCGTGGCCATGAATGACTGTGAAAGCACTGTATTGACTCAATCACAAATGAGGAACTTTTAACAAGGAGGCAAATTAGCAAATATAGAATCCACGAGTAATGAGGACCGACTGAACCTCCCAAGTGAGTGAAGTGAAGTCGCTCAGTCGTGTCCTGCTCTTTGCAATCCCGTGGGCTGTAGCCCACCAGGCTCCTCTGTCCATGGGATTCTCCAGGCAAGAATACTAGAGTGGGTTGCCATTTTCTTCTCCAGGAGATCTTCCCAACCCAGGGATTGAACCCAGATCTTCCGCATGGTAGGCAGACGCTTTACCGTCTGGGCTTCCTTAATGACCCCTGTGAATGAGCTGATGGATGGATCCAGGACTCTGAACTGAATGGATTTCTGATCAGTTCCTGATGGGGAAGATCTGGGGCTCAGTCATCTTCGTAGATGAAGGAGTCCACAAGTGCAGGAGAGAGGTGAGGGGCTAAAGGGAAAGGTAAGTTCCAAAAAACAACTGTGACTTAGGGTTTTAAAGGCAGTGCTGGCATCCCTCAGAGTCCCTGCTGGGAGCCCAAGTGTGAAGAGGAGGAGGGTGGCGTGGGTTCCAGAAGGGAACGAGGAATCTCCCGTAACCAGGGAGGGCATCAAAGGGTGGGGAAGAGCCGTCAGAGCATGTCAAGCAGTGGGCTTAACAAGCGCTAATGACAATACTAAAATTAAACTTTTGTATTTAGAGTGAAAAGAGGAGGCGAGCATGAGGCTGCTGATGGGGAGGATGATGTAAGATTAAGGGGGTTGCTAAGAGAAAGGTTTGCCTTCTGTCAGAGAACACGTGCTGGATCAGGGAAGGCAGATCCAGATAGAGCATCCTCAGTAAGATGCTGAGGTCCCTGGAGGAAATCGTGGGAGAGAGAGATAGGTACTCTGAATGTTCATCTTCTTGCCCAAGGGAGGGAGCTATATGGCCCAGAAAAAGGGAGCTCTCCACGTGAGGCCATAAAGGGCCCCTGAGCACATGTCAGGAACACAGCATTAGAGTCTGCAGCTAGACGCACAGAGTTCCAGTTTTAAAAATCAGAAAAACATAGATACCATCTCTCCCAAAGAGATCCCCAAACAGATGATCCACAAGAAAAGGTGTAATCATTAATAGCCAGCACAGAGTCCCATAGACAAGTCAGGGCCAGGCCAAATCTACATCCTTTTTCGAAAGGGTTACTACTCTGACAGTCTGATTTCCCTGGTGGCTCAGATGGTAAAGAATCTGCCTGCAATGCAGAAGACCCATGTTCAAACCCTGGGTCAGGAAGATCCCCTGGAGAAGGGAATGGCAACCACTCCTGTATTCTTGCCTGGAGAATTTCATGGACAGAGGAGCCTGGAGTTGCAGAGAGTTGGACACGACTGAGCGACTAACACACACTCACTACTCTGATATACTACAAACACCAAAATTCAGGGAGGGTTTACAGAGGCTTGCCCCATCGCTCCATCCCGGGACCTCCCTTACCCATTAAAAAACTAAAAAAGTTGAGATATAATTCACATACCACAGAATCCCCCCTTTGGAATACATAATCCAGGATTTTTAGTATCTTCCCCAAGTTGCATACCCATCACCATCAATTCCAGATGTCCTGTTCATTTTTATCAGTGACCTAGATGATGTCACAGAGAGCTTGCAAAATCACATCTGATGGCTGACACGAATGCCGTCCCTGGGGGAAAGAGCCTGGCTCCCAGGGAGGGTCTGGGCATGTGGTGGCAAAGGAAGAAGGTGACTGATGAGACTGAAATTGATTGTTGGAGGACCCCACGCCGCAGTCACGCTCAGTCACAGGACAGAGGCAGCAAGAGGGGCCAGGGGCTCTGCTCACCCTGCTGCACCACCTGGGGACCCGGGAGAGGTGGAGTCTGACGGGGGACAGCTTCCCTCCCGCTTCCTGTCCAGCAGAGCATGTGATACCAGCTTGGGATGACCGTGCCATTCTTTCCTTCTTTTCAAATCCGCTTTGCACGTGGAGTAAATGAACCGTTCTGAGACCTCACTTAATGAAACAAATTAATTTGGAGAAAGGCTCTCCTGTCTCCCTGGCCGCAGGGGTATCGTGCGAGGGACCGCTAATGCCTCCATTAGCTGCCCCGCTCTCACTGCTGGGAGGCCAGCTCTGGCGCCTGTGGGGACTGAGGCTTCTGATAGTCTGGGCTGGGCCCTGTCCTAAGCCAGGAGCTCTTTTCCTTCTCAATTGTGGGTAGGGGCTGCTATGGGCTCCAACCCGCCTGGCTCTGTTTCTAGGGAGCTTTGCGAGGGTGGCTTCCGGGGCGGTGGGAATCCCTGCTCCTACACCTGTTTCACTAAGGCCTTCACAGTCCCCTCACCTTAACGGCTTCCCATCTCCCTTTCAAGTCCTCCTTGCGACTGAAAGCTAGTTCAATGCCCACCTCCTCCAGGAAGCATCCCGTAATTACCCGCGCTGAACCCTTTCTTGGAACCTCCTCGAATACGAGGATGCCACATAGTCATGGGCCACGTGCTCGTGGCTTCAGGGGCCCACTGTGCAAGCCCTGCCTCAGGCCCTTGAGAGCAGGGCTTATGGCCAGGCTCTTGTCTGGTTTCTCCCGCGCACAGCCTGGAATCCGAAGCGCTGCTCCATCAATCCCAGCTGAAGAGTTCAAAAGTGCTTCCCTGTGGTGCTGGCTGTGATGTGCGCCCAGGGCTGGGTTCAAGAACAACGCACGCATGCTGGACATGCCATGACAGACAGTCCTCAGCAGTCGGCCCTACAAAAACTGGGGAGGAGAGCCGCCAGTTCAAGGTCAAGGCCGTCCCCATCCGATGACTAGAGCAGACACTGGGATACAAAGACCTGCCTGTCTTCTTCATCTGGGGACAACTCTACAGAGTGTCACCCCAATTTCAGGACTCCTCGTAGAATCAGAACTCTCCACCCAGACGGCACTGCAGCTCACCCACCCCCTCTTGCCCAATCCGCTTCCCTTCCTTCCGGGACCCTAAGGGCACTCCTGAGTCAGCATCCTGCCAGCTCATCTTTGTCCCGGACCCGGGAACACAGACCATGACCTTCATCCTTGGCCTCAGATGCACATTTCTTCAGAAGGAGTTGGGGTGGGGGGTGGGGGGTGCGGAAATGAAGGAAATCCCCCTGGAGGTGAGACCTCACTCAAGGTCAACACCAGCAGCAGGTCAGCGGCATGGCCAGGACTCGGCCCTCTGGTGTTTGCCCCCCCACCCCGCCACCCTGCAGCCTGGGGGCATGGAGCTCCCCAGGACACGAGCCCCCACAGCCCCCGCTTCCATCAGCGGGTGTCTAGGCCCGGTGAGGACACAGCCTCCGGAGGCAGGCTGCTCTTTCAGGGACGCACGAAACAGCCACGTAGCACATTCACATCGTGAGACGCATAATTCTGTCTGAAATCGGCAAACATCTTTAACTCGTTCCCCAAAATAAACAAGCGGTTACCAGTTGCCCGTGTTTTGAGAACATTTTTAAAGGAGAAAACCTTTGAACCGTTCACGAGCTTAACCTTTTCCTTCTGCAAAATGAGGAAAAGACGCCCACGACTCAGTTTCAGACACGGAGGCCCTTGAAGCCGCGCACAGAACGTGGGCACAGAGTCTGCAGATGGCTGCTCCTGGGGGCCCCCTTCCCTGCCCCCTGACAGTGGAGGCAGAGCTCTCAAAATTGATTCCGAGAAGAGAAACAACTGATCCCGGGTGCCCTGCCCCTGGAGGGGATGCAAGGAAACCTCCCTGGGCTCTCAAGCTAACCTGGCACCATGGGGATTTAGGACAGCCCCTCTTGTCCCTCTGCCCCCTCCCCCGGCTTGGCACAGCCCCTCTTGTTCCCCTGCCCCACCCCCGCCGGCTTGGCAGACATCTGCGGTCCACGTCCCCCTTGGGGTGTTTTCTGAGCCTCTCGGATCCCCCTCTGATCTGAAGACCGGGCTGGCGCTAAGACCTTACAAGGATGAGCTTGGTTAAGCTTCCCAGTTAGTGGACCCATTTTAAGGAAGAAAGAGATAACAGTTTTCAAGGTATAAAGAAATTTGCCAAAATCACGGAGGTCGTGAGCAGAAGAGGTGGCATTCACGTCCCACATCTAATTCCAGGGCATGTGCCTCAGACTTGAACAACTGGAGAATAAAAGCAGTCAGGGCCCACTCGAGACTTCAAGGAGCCATGGGGAACTCAGATACAACGACCTAGACTTCCGTCAGGGTTAGGGCTCTAGAGCCCAGTTTAGAAATTCCTGTTTCAGGCTTCGGGGTGAAACACAGAGCCCCCAGGATCCGCAGTCCACCTGGCTGCCGGGTGATTGCAGCTCTCAGACACCAAGCCCAGCTACTCTGCAGTCAGATGGGAGCCCACAGAGCCCCGCAGAGCCTCAGAGACAGAGGGGATGGAGCCGACCACCTCCCTTCATGTGACACTGCAGCCCCACCACCACCCCACCCCAGTTCCGCCTCCACCAGCTCCCTGCTCTTGGCCTTTTCTAGATCACAGGTCCACTGGGGGCTGTGGAGTCAAAAGGGCTGAGAACTGCAGCCAGCACAGGTGAGTTCAGCTTGGCTGCTTCTTAGCTAAACAACCTTGGCTAGTGTCCCTGGCGTCGGTTATTCCATCTGTTAAAAGGGGAAAACAGCGCCTTCTCTCCCTTGCAGCAAAAGGGGAGAGATCAGAGGCCTGTGTGCCTTTGGCCACCAAACCTGATTCTGGTCACCTCCCGCTCTGTCACCCCAGGAACGCAAGCCTCTCTCGGTGTGGCTGACGCCCCACGACCAGGAGGGTTAACCTACAAAAGTGCTAACCATCAAGGTCAGGTATACAGGTTTGGCGCTCATCAAGGCCTTGACTATCCATCAACAGCTGGAAGGTTACGGTTGACCAGATGATATTCTGCAGCCGTCCCTCAAACGTCAGAATCACGCGCTCCACCAAGAAAGGATCGGAAGGCCCCTAGTGCTGGCTGCCTGCTTTCAGACAGTGAGGTCCCGAAACTTTCTGGCTGCCTGCTCTTCTCTTGAAAGTCCCCACCACCTGGGGAGGCCGTGGTGGCCGAGCCTTGTCCTGCACCATATTCCAGATTGCAAATACAGGTGGGGCCCCGCCTGGCACACAGCATGGGCTCCGCGCGCGTCTGCCGCCCTGAATAGCAGAGTCTGAGCCCCTGATGGTCAGGATGTTTGTTCCTTGAGCCCGTCTGTGGTCCAGAGGAACACTCTCTCCTTTCACTTCAGCTGATTTCCTCCGGTTCAGAGCCTGGGAGAGGTGGGGCAGCTGCTCCTCAGCGCTCAGTATAAATCTTCCAAGAGTTTACTGGCATGAACGTTCTCTCCCTGCAGCCTCCTCTCCCCTGGCCCCGGCCGGGGAGCGTCTCCTCACAGGACATACTTTCCATCCCTTTAATCATCTTTATTGCCTTGCTTTGGACCCTGTCCCGGGTCCACATCCTTTGCGAGGTGTGCTGACCTCACCGGGCATTTGTTAACACGAGCTCCGCTCGGCGGAATGCCGGCTTCCCACTGCTTGTACGTCAGGCTCCCCTTCCACATTCCTGGGCCACACTGCTGCTTTCCGGAGGCCTGCACTGTCCAGGGGCTTGGGCTGAGAGGGGTGACCTGGCCCCTGAGCGGAGGTGTGGCTGACGTGGACGTGGACAGCAGCCTGCCCCTGCCTGGGCCCAGGGGGTGACTTCTCCTGTGGAAGCTCGGGGACTCCCTGAAGCTCCACACACATTCTGGGGACCAGGGGGCAGGCGAGGAGTGACACAGAGCCTCTGCCCTTCCTGACCCCTCCTCAGTCCCCATGTGAACCCCATTTCTCCTTTGGAGGTGCTCCCTACCTCTTCCCTCTGAGGGGAACCCAGAAACCAGGAATTAGCTGCACAGCAAAAAGGCAGCACATAGAGAACAACGACTGCACTCTGGTAAGGCCAGGAGCAGGCTGGGTCCAATCTCCCTGCTCTATCTTCCCTTTTGATGCCCCTACACGAAGTGCCTGGTGGGTCTGTGTTCTAAGCCCGGACTGCCTGCCTCCCAGCTGGCTGAACACTCACCGTCCTCTGGGAATGTTTCCATTCCACTAAATCCACCAGCTGATGACATTCCTGGGGACTGGACCTCCATCCACCCCAAGTTGTGGCCACCACCCAGCACCCCTTGTTCAAGGGCCTGTGTGTGTGTGTGTGTGTGTGTGTGTGTGGTGTGTGTGTGTGTGGTGTGTGTGCGGTGTGTGTAGTGTGTGTGTGTGTGTGTGGTGTGTGTAGTGTGTGTGTGTGTGGTGTGTATAGTGTGTGTGTGTGTGGTGTGTGTGTGGGGGTGTGTAGTGTGTATGTGTGGGGGGGGGTGTGTGTGTGTGTGGTGTGTGTAGTGTGTGTGTGGGGGGGTGTGTAGTGTGTGTGTGTGGGGGGGTGTGTTGTGTGCGTGTGTGTGTGTGTGTGGGGTGTGTGTGTGTGTGGTGTGTGTGTGTGTGGTGTGTGTGTGTGTGGTGTGTGTGTGTGGTGTGTGTGTGTGGTGTGTGTGGTGTGTGTGTAGTTGTGTGTGTGGTGTGTGTAGTTGTGTGTGTGGTGTGTGTGGTGTGTGTAGTGTGTGTGTGTGTGGTGTGTGTGTGTGTGTGTGTGGTGTGTGTGTGTGGTGTGTGTGTGTGGTGTGTGTGTGTGGTGTGTGTGTGTGGTGTGTGTGGTGTGTGTGTAGTTGTGTGTGTGGTGTGTGTAGTTGTGTGTGTGGTGTGTGTGGTGTGTGTAGTGTGTGTGTGTGTGGTGTGTGTGTGTGTGTGTGTGGTGTGTGTGTGTGGTGTGTGTGTGTGGTGTGTGTAGTGGGTGTGTGGTGTGTGTGTGGTGTGTGTGTGGTGTGTGTGTGGTGTGTGTGTGTGGTGTGTGTGTGTGGTGTGTGTGGTGTGTGTGTAGTTGTGTGTGTGGTGTGTGTAGTTGTGTGTGTGGTGTGTGTAGTTGTGTGTGTAGTTGTGTGTGTGGTGTGTGTAGTGTGTGTGTGTGTGGTGTGTGTGTGTGTGTGGTGTGTGTGTGTGTGTGTGTGGTGTGTGTGTGGTGTGTGTGTGTGTGTGTGTGTGTCGGGCAAGGGGTGGGGGGGAATCAGGGACCTTGGGCAAACCTTGCCTCCAAGAAGCTGCACAAGAAGAGGTATTTTTAGTTCTCTGAGCAACAAGCTGGCTGGGCTGTTTCTTGGCTCTCTGAGAACAGTCTCTGTTTAGTAAAGGTAAAACCACAAGCTACCGCCTTTATCTAAGAAGAAATCCCCTGTAGAGGAGACACTCTTCAAGCAGAGCCTTCCCCACTGCCTCCCTTCCTTCTTTCCCTCTTTGTCTTCCTCCCTCCCTCATTTTCATCCAGAAATCATTTACGCAGGTTCAAACAAACGAAAAATACTCTAACCCTGCTTTTGCACAAGTGGCCACACATGAAAGAAACGTTCTGCACCTGAACTTTTCCATTCGAAATACACTCTGAAGATCTTTCCTTGTTGGAGAGCCTTTTAGGAAACAAAGTTTCAGCCTCCCAGACGCCCAGCCTCAGTTGTTTGCTCCTATCCAGAGCTACCCCAGGCGCTTTTTTTGGCCCCTTGCTGTCACCCAGTTCTCTGCATCCCAGGGGAGATTCCAATTTCTGCCTTAGTTTAAGACAGCCCCCCCCGCCCTTGACACATCGAGGGCATTCGAGAGAAGCAGCGTGTGCAACTGCTGATCTGTGTGTCGCCGTCACAGCCCGGCCCAGCACAGGCCAGGGACCGGGTGGAGGAGAGACAGAGAGTCCTAGACCTGCAGCTCCAGAGCCTCCTGGAGGCCATGTGTCAAAACACACTCCGGCAGGTCAGAGTCCCCCGAGGACTGCTATTGTGGCTGCCCAGTTGGTGCAAAGAGCTTTCCTCTTCCTCAACTGCAAAACCTGCCCTGGACTCCTGCAGGGATCCAATCCTGGGGCCGCCCCCGACCCTGTAACCAACCCCACTGCAGCCACGTCACCTCTTATTGTATCAGCTAGTGACCAGAAAAGCAAAATGCAGGCCAAGACTGCAGCTACACAAGGGCTGGCAGAGGCAAAGAAAACCCAAAGCTGGCGATCGAGAGTCTCCTACCTTCGGTCATTTCTCCTCCTCCGGAACAGCTTCTTCGTGTGCGCAATCTCCACCTCGTGGGGCATCGGGTGGTAGCCCTGTGTGGTTGGGGGAGGAAGAGGGGCGTCAGTAAATCTGAAAGAGAGCAAAGAACTTCCGGGTCTGAACTAATCTACAACAACATCTACAACAACAAAATGAAACCGAGAGTTTGGAAAGGCTAGGCTCTGACCGCCAAATCCAGATTGAAAAATGGAGAATATTTGAGTCTATGCATTTCCCACCAGGTGATGATGGTGGAATCATAGAACCAAAGAACAGGGGGGTCCCTAGACTTTGTCAAATCCAGCCATTCAAATGAGAACACTCAGGTCAGGAGAGATGGATGAGGGTGTGCAAGGTGTGGCAGAGAATTAGCAAGAGAATCAGACTGGAATCTGATGGTGGACAAGCTAACCCTCTAACATCAGGCCTCCTAACACCAGGGGAATGTGACTATCTTCTCCGAGCTGTGGAGAGGACCAAGGAGGCACAGCCTCCTTGCAAACCCTGAGCCTCATGCAGACGGAATGTGCCAGGATCCAGGTTTCTCCTCATCCTAGTCCAGAAGGCTTCATGCAGTTTTTTTTTTTAAACCAAAGATCCTTGTTACTTATACTCCTGGGGTGCATTTAGGGGAAACATGCAAATAGCTAATATCTTTTTAAATGTTAAATTGTGGAAAATTTTAAGGTTGGTCTTTTGCATATATTGTCATCATGATAACAACTACGTATATATATGTTTACATCAAGGTCGGAGAGAAGTGTTAGTAGCTCAGTCATGTCTGACTCTTTTTGACCCCATGAACTGTAGCCCTCCGGGCTCCTCTGTCCGTGGGATTTTCCAAGCAAGGATACTGGAGTGGGTTGTCATTCCCTTCTCCAGGGCATCTTCCCGACCCAGGGATCGAACCTGGGTCTCCTGCATTGCAGGTGGATTCTTTACCACCTGAGCCACCAATATATTTACACCGAGGCTGGAGAGAAACCCTTTCCTTACCATGCAGGGCTGATGGGAGTAAAATGCCAGGCAGCAGGCAGAATTATTTGCAGAAGGTGAGCTGATAGCCAGCTCTTTTCTTATTACTCCCCTCTCCCCAGGAAAGTGTGTTCTGGTGGGACACAGGAAAGTACTGCCCTTCTATTATGGTCTGGCTGGGGCAGGGTGGGAGGGCTTGAGTGTACCTAAGGCTGGCGGTCTGCAGGGAGGCAGTGGCCTGGCTTGGACCCGGGACATCTGGGCATGGGTCGTGATGCAGAGTGCACAGCCTGAGCGTGGTCCTCATGCTGCCCACAGGGCCCTGGGTGTGCAGGGGTCAGAGGGTGTGACAGGCCCAGTGTGCTAGGGGAGAGTCCAGCGAGCCCCTAGCTGCACTTTATAGACAAGGAGACTGAGGCCCAGACGCTCAATGGGGACAGTGCATGCCACCCTCTGGATTCGGGCTCCACAGTGGAGGGTCCTGGCGGGCTGCCTTCTCTGGGCTTTGCCCCTGACCACAGGGCTGATCAGCCTTGGACTCTGGTAACCCCGTCAGCCTCGAGGTGCTTCCTGGAGCGGGAATGAGGGCGCTGGGGGGACAACAGACTCAGGAGGACACAGGGACCCTGGCCTCTCAGACGCTGGCCCTAAGACACCCGTTGAGTCCAGGGAGCGAACAGCACACTTCAAATTTTATTTAATTTACATTATTTATATCGTCGGTCCCTCCCTCACAGCCTGTCTCTTGCCTCCAACAATCGGCCGAGAAGGCATGAATGAATTCCGGCCGGACAGCCACAATGGGGCCCTGAGACCTGAGGATGTGCTTTGTTTAATGGTTTTCTCAAAGGATATTATTTGCTTTCTTTAATACAAAACACAAACAAGGAAAAACACCAAGTCTTCCCCTCTCATTTCCCCTCTCCCACCCTGACCCAGCCCCGGGCTGGCCCCTTCCCTCCCTCCCAGCCTCAGGTCAGCGCAGGAACACACTGGGCGGGCCCAGCGCAGACAATGGCAGGAAGCCGAGGCTCCTCTCAAGCCGGAGGCCTGGACGAGGAGCTGGGCCCCGGGGCCGGGCTGAGGGAGCTGTCCCGATACTTGGCCTTCCAGGAGCTCACGAGGGGCCAGCCTCCCCTGCCCAGGCTCCAGAGTCCTGGGCTCTGAGCTGCATCCTTGCCTCCCCGCTCCCCACGGCCATAGCAGAGGGGAGCTGCCCTGGTGACCCAGACTCATGGAGTTCCAACTCTCTGCCAGGACTCAGTGTGGCCCGGCGGGGGCAGGCAGGACCACTCAGGGCTTCTAACAAAGCCACTACTCTGACTTCTGTGTTCTTCCATTGCCTCCAAATCACTAATATGAATGTTCAGTTCAGTTCAGTTCAGTTGTCGCTCAGTTGTGTCCGACTCTTTATGACCCCATGGACTGCAGCACACCAGGCTTCCCTGTCCATCATCAACTCCTGGAGCTTGCTCAAACTCATGTCCATTGAGGCGGTGATGCCATCCAACCATCTCATCCTCTGTCGTCCCCTTCTCCTCCTGCCTTCAATCTTTCCCAGCATCTATATAAAATGTCAGAATAGTTAAAAGTCTGGGCTCTGGAGCCACAGTTCTTGATGGCTATGTGACTTTAAACAGGTGACCTAAGCTCTATGTGCCTCAGTTTTCACATCTGTGAAATGGGGATGATAATAATAGCATCTGCCTCCTAGGGTTCTTCTGAGGGTTAACTGTGTTGATAAACATGTAAAGAATGTACAGCAGTGCCTAGGATGCAGCGAACCTCAGTCAGTATCGCTGGTGGTGTCACTGCCATCCTCGCCATCACCATTTCTCCCATCACGCTGACTCTCTCTGCTCAGGGCTGAGCTGAGTGCATCAGGACAAGCAAGGCTGCTCTGCTTCCTGTTCTCAGGCCCCCAGTCCTGGCAGACAGAGTCCAGAGGAGGCAGTTTATGGGGAAGAGAGTGAAGAAAGCTCAGGTTAGGGAAGATGGAGGGAATTAGCAGAGAGTGTGGGGACCAGGCAGCGTGCTAGGAAAGGGTGGAGGAATTCTGCCTGTGTTCTCTTTGGTCTAAAGCTGGTGGATCCCAGTGGGAGACCAGAAATCAGCTGAACAAAGTGACAGAACCAAGCTTTGCACTCCTGAGGTCTTCCTTCCCCAGGAGCACCCCAAGGCCAGTGCTGTAGAGGACTGGCCCCACCCACAAGGCCGCCTGGGCCCCGGCCTACTGGCACCATGGTGAATAAATGAATGAATGCCTGGGGCACCTGTGTAGAACTTTCAAACCGTCCTGTATAAAACGGGGTGCACTGTATTTATACAGGCTTCACTGGAGGACCTTCTTCAATCAGCCCCTTTGTTCTTCAGATTCAAACTGGCAGGGGTACCACGTGACACACACAACCCAATACGCTGCCCACTACCTCCAAAACAAGGGCATCTGGGTGTCAAGAGAGGCGAACACGAGGCCAAAAGAGGAAGAATGAGGGAGACTGTGAGTTTAGCTAAGACCTGCCATCAGATTAGCTGCTGACCCAGGCTAGCCCAAGTTCTTCAAAGCCACTAGTGAGAGATGAGGCTTGTATGTGAATGTTCAAAGCAGCAGTATTCATAACAGCCAAAAATGGAAACAAATCAAATGTCCTTTAACTGATGGCTGCATAGATATGTGATGGCTCCATACAATGGAGTTATTACACAGCCATGAAAAGGAAGGAAATTCTGATACAGACTGCAGCATGGATGAATCTTGAGAACATCATGCTCAGGGAAAGAAGCTAATCACCAAAAATCCCCATATAGTTCAACTTCGTTTTTATGAAATGTCCAGAATTGGCAAATGTGCAAACACAGCAAGTAAATGAGTGTCTTCCAGGGGCTGGGGAGAGGCAGAATGGGAAGTGACTGCCAGTGGGCTCCAGGTTTCCTTGGGGGGTAATGAAAACATTCTGGAATTTGGACAGTTGCATAACCTCATGAATATACTAAAAACCATTCACTCATATTATTTTGAAGGGTGAATTTTATGGCATGTGAATTATATCCTAATTTTTAAAAGGTGGAAAAAATTTTCCAGGTAGAGGGAATAGCAAGTGTTTAAAAAAGAAAGATCCAGCCACAGTGAAAAATGTACCCCCCCCCCACCCACCCATTCAATTAGGAAGCAGCTGCCCTAAAACAGTTCCTACAAAAGGGCTGGAAAGGGTGGTATGTGCAGGACCGGCATCCAGTGACAGGAAGGACCAGTAAGGAACCTGGAGAGCAGCATGAACTGGTGTCCCCAGGCCTGGCCAGGGACAACGGGGCTCTGGCTTTAGACCAGAGATTTCTCCCTGCTCTTTAGATATTAATAGAATGTACCCCTTGAGCGGAGAATGGGAAATTTATCAGGTCAGAATGACCATTTAAGAGTACACAGTAGCCTTTGTTCTATTTCTTTACTCAATAAATTCTTCTATCCCATGCTTCGAAAGAGCCCCAGGTGGACATCAGTCCAGGTATGAGCACCACCCCCACCCAACCCCTGCAAATGAAGAAGAGCCCCAGCAGTCTCTGGATCACCAGCTGGTGTGTGAGTCTGCTCAGCCAGTCAGGCGGGCCTCTGCAGCATTTCCCTGGACCCCCCTGGCCCCTGCTCTCCTCCACCTCTCCGCTTGAGAACCCTTCTCCCTGAGCTCTGAGACCTGGCTGCAGCTCCCCTCTGTCTAACCTCTGAGCACTTTCAATAACTAAGCGGGCCTAGGAGACAAGTAGATTATATAAACCAAGCCTCTCCAGGGAGGAAGGGAAGATAATACTCCTTCTGCATGCAGCTCAAGCAGAGGACACGTGAAACACACACACACACACACACACACACACACACACATTCACTCCCATCCCAGAGGTCAGCACTGGCCTAGGATGTGGCATTGTGGGCACCATGTTACTGCTCGGGTTGCAGAAACCCATTAATGTAAAATCCGCCCATCCCGAGGCAGGCTGAGGCTAAGACCTCACAACCTGGGACAGCAGGTATTTCTGGGGGATTAAGGCAGGTGCAGCAGAGCTGCTGACCCTAGACTGGGAATACAGGGGCCTTGCCCTCAGACGGCAGCTATAAACAAGCATCTTGGGTCTGAGGGTCATGCAAGCATGCTGAGCAAGCCGACACGTATGATGGGTGGCGCTGAGACCAGCTGACTCTGTGATAAGAGTGATGTACGTCCCCCCAGCCACAGCTCCCCTCCCCCATGCCCCACACTCCCCACCCACCCACCCATCCACCCAGCCCATCCATCCATCCACCCATCCACCCACCCACCTACCCATCCATCCATCCACCCATCCACCCACCCACCTACCCATCCATCCATTCACCCATCCACCCACTCACCCATCCATCCACCCACCCTACAAATATCATTGTTTTAGACACTGCAGATACATTAGCAGAAAAGCAATGGGCAAATGCTTGTTCTTACAGAGCACACCTTCTAATGACAGGAGAGAAAGGAAAAACAAGTAAATAGACAATATGATCAATGATGGAAAATCCTATGGAGCAGAACCAGGCAGGATAAAGGGATGAGGGCCGCAGGGGTGGGGGTGGTCAGGGGAGACGCCTCTGTCGCTTGCCAACTACCCATCAGTCCATCAGTCCATCTGGCCATCGTTGGTTCTTCCTCACCGAAGCAGCTCTGAAGGCCAACCACGTGCCAGGCGCATCAGAGGGGAAATAGCAGAACGAAGAGCCCCAGTTCCAGCCCTGGGAGCTCGGGGGAGCGCAGACGCGCAGGCCGCCGCGTGCACGGAGGTCTCTGGCCGCCGTGAGGGGGGAGTGGGCAGCTCTGCCTGGGGCAGGGGCAGGGAGGCCTTCACCCGGGGTGCTCCCTGAGCTGAGTGCTAATGGGTGGACAGGCGCATGATGGAAGAGAAGAAGGTATGTTAGGACCTCAGCCTGCGGGCCAGCAATACCCGCAGCACAGGTGGGTTGTCTAGAACGAGCCGGCACTGCAGGAGGGGGAGGCAGCACCTGGTGTTCCATGGGCTCCCGACCGCAGTGGCGCGCGGTGCCACCTGTACCGTCCTCTTCACCCCTACAGCGGGCAGAATCGGGTGCCCCCAAAAGACCAGCTGGAGTCCCCACGTGGGTACAGACCGTATTTGGAAAACAGGGTCTTCACAAATAGGATGGAGTTAGGATGAGGTCATTCTAAAGATTAAGGTGGGCCCTAAACCCAATGACCCTTACAAGAAGGAATTTAGAGATTGAGACACAAGCTGTGTGAAAATGGGGGTAATGTTTGGAGGGGGGAAGCTCTGAACCGAAAAAAGGGTAAGGATTGTTGGCAGCCACTTGAAGCCAGGAGAGGCAAAAGACGATTCTTCCCGGAGCCTTCCGGGGGCAGCGGGGGGTGGCCCTGCTGACACCCTGACTCCAGAACTGTGAGACTGCAAATGTCTGTTGCATTCAGCCACCCAGCTGATGGTACTGTGTTCCTGCAGCCCTAGGGAACGAATCCACCTGGCCCTCCTGTCCCAATCCTACACAGCCACCCAGGCAGGCGTCCACAGCTCAGGGCCTGCCCGATGGCCTCCTCTCCCGCGCTCTCAGCATCCCCAGGTTCTCCTTTGAGATCCTGTTTGACACGGGAGGTCCCTGAGTCTATCTGATTCTCCCTGGTAAGCAAGCGCTACTGATCCCACGCGGTGCTATTCTGGAAACTTCACGGGGTGTTCCTGTGGTGGGATGCCAGGCTCCTCGCCAGACACTTTCAGTCTGGGTGGGGGGCAGTCTTCCAGCCCCCTATCAAACCAACAGCTCAGTCTGCTGCCCAGGTTTCAACCTTCACAACATATCCTGATCTCTTTGAAATGACAGATGCAAAATTCCTACAGGACAGGCAGCATGTGACCTGGCTCTGGGATGATGCTTCCTGGCCGGGCCCCACCCTCCAGGTTAGTTTACCTGGAGGGACCAGGAGACAGGAGGGAAAAAGGGAGACACCTTGAGTGCAGGAGACCTGAGGCTGCAAGTTTCTTTGCTCCCTGGCCACCTGGTGGTGCCCTGGACCCGGGTCCCGGCTGGGAGGCTGCCAGACGAGCCCCCTAATCCTAAACCTCACCCCCAGGTGAGTTCAAAGGGCGAGGACCCATCTGGCTCTTGGACCAAGTGCACGAAGCCCTGGAAGGGTTCCGGGCTCAGGTAGTATTAATTAAGTATCTGTTGAAGAAGAGAAGGGAAGGAAAAGTGGGTGGGAGCCTCAAGCTGGTTGAGCCTCTACTGAGCAAGGTCTCTGAACGGAAATACCAAGAGGAGTGGTGGGGCAAGCACACAGCACACCTCTCCACCTCTTGGGCCCCGAGGCAGGGCTCCGGGACGGTGCCTCACCCAGGGCTGAGATTCCAAAGTCAGCCAGGGCGGGGGGCCAGGCCCCGCACACCCCCTTCACCCTTGCTGCACCCGCGACTTCTGAGACGACCTGACCACGGCTCCATCGGTAGGCCTCTGTCCCCCACCTCTCCAGGGGAGCTCGCCCTGACCCTGGCCCTCTCTCCACGGGCTGGTGGGTGCGGGCCCCCGGTCACTGCTCTGCCTGGTTCCCCTTCAGTCTTGCGGGATGAGGTTTTGAAGGGCCACACAGAGCTCAGTCCCACGGCCGGAAGCTTCACGGAACTCCAGGTCCACTTTCTCCTCAAAGGAGACTTTCCTGATATTCCTGTGACCTGTGACCTCTGACCACTAACCACCCCCCGGACCTGGGTCTGATAGAAATCATCCAGACCTATTCTCACGGATCTGTTGTCTCTCTCACACACTAGCTCTTTGCAAAGGGAAAGTGCATAACACAGAGACAAGAGAGCTTCTTCCCGCCGCGTGAGGATCCCACCCCGACTGTGGGGCCTGCCCCAGCCCTGCCCGACTGGACAGGCCTTCAGGGGGAGCTGGTGCAGCTGGGACATGCGGGGTTGGAAAGCAAGGCTGAGGATCCTGGCCCAGGCCACGGGGCGGCGAGAGGCTCCACGTGCAACACTATTCAAAGCCATCCTCAAGGTGACTCCAGCCAGAAATACATACAGGGTGACAGGACTCCACTGCCAGGACATGCAGAACATGGTTCTTTCCTACACGTTGGCTGCCTTTCCTAGCACACCGCAGTGTCCTGAGAGGTCAGCCCTGTGGCCCCAGACCCGCCCTCTCCAGACACCTGCCCACTTGGTTATCCATCTCTCCTGGATAACTGAATCTCCATCCTGGCCTCTTGGAAACCACAGCCCCCTCCTCTTCTTCCCGAGGTTGAGTATCAGTCCCACTTGTCACTCCCGAGAATGCTTTGAAACGCCTGGAAACTAACGGCTTCCTCCTCTCCAGAAAATTCCAGATGACCCGGAGTGGAGGGTGCCATGGACAGCAACCCAGAAGAACTGGATGTTGGTTCTGCTGCAGCCACTGGGTGAGCCCAGGGAGCTGGAGCCCCAAGGAGGCAGGACAGGCTCAGGCCAAGCCAGCTGGGCTCCGCAGGCCCTCCGTCTCCAGCCCAACATGGGGAGACATCCCGAAGGCAAACAGTACAAAGGAAATGGAGCACTTGGCAACTTAAGGGGCCATAAAAATACCAAGTACAGCTCCCCTGACAATGAGTTTGTCTCAACAGTGGAGCCTTCCTCTTGCTGGGGTCATGTTTTTTTTCATAGCTTCTAAGAAGCTATCTTACCAAGCTCCACGTGGGCAGGATGTGTGGGTCACGTCCAAGCTGAAACAAACAGGTAATGTTTCTAAAATTCCTGGAATCTCCAGGCTGCACAGCTATTCAGAGCAGCTGACCTGTTTCAGAAAAAAAGGTGGGGGTCGGGCAGGCTAACTCATGTCTCAGTTCGTGATCTTCTAATTTTTCTTTTAATTTATTTGTTTTAATCAGCAGAGACCCTTTTAAGAACAATACCTCAGCTGGAGTCCCAATATGAAAACACAGATAAAGGTCAACAGGGCAGAGGTGCAGAGATTGCCTCTGAGCGATCAACGCTCACCCCCTGCCTCTGGCCGCCCCCCATTTGCACCCTGAACTGTAAACCTACCCTTCACCCACTCTGAAAGACTGGATGTTGGCTCCACAAGACCTGGACATTGTTCCAGAAAAGGAGCGTAAGCAAAGCTCTCTGGTCAGGGTTTAGTGGGGTCTGTGCACACGTGCTTGCAAAGTGGCTTCAGTCGTGTCCGACTCTGTGAGACCCCATGGACTGTAGCCCACCACGCTCCTCTGTGCATGGGGATTCTCCAGAATACTGGAGTAGGTTGCCATGACCTCCTCCAGAGGATCTTCCCAGCCCAGGGATCAAACCCAGGTCTCTTCATGTCTCCTGCACTGGCAGCTGGGATCTTTAGCACTGGCGCCCCGGGAAGCCCAGCGGGGTCTACTGCACATGAATATTCTGCCTGTGGAGAGGTCTTTGGGGTATGGACCCTCAGCATTCATCCAGCAGGCGGGGGTTTGAGCCTGTACAGGGGTGCGGTTACAGAAGGTCAGGTTGCTGGAACGTGGCCTTCCTTAGATGTCCTGAGCTAACAAAACCCATCCCTCCTTTTTCCTTCAAGTTGGGTTTCTCACTGTAACAGCCTCGTAACTTGACTAGTAAACCCCACAGAGCCTTTAGGCAACCCGGGTTCCAGCACGGCTGCCTGACTGGGATACCCGTGGGCAGTGATCTCACCCAGCCCTCTGCTCCTTCTCGTGAAAAATGAGGATGAAAATATTTGCTCTTCCTACCTCCTGCGTCACGTATCTTTAAATATATTTTGAGTTGGGATCTGTTACGTGTGACCAGAAGAGTCCTAAATAGTTCAGATGATGCAACTTTAGGTGTTGCTCCAGCTGATCTTAGTATATCCATGAAGTCCAGCAAAGTAAACATGCGGGTCCCTGACCCTCCCGTGGCCAGCCACGCCAGGAAGGGTCCCCTGGGCAACACCAAATACAAATGACATGGGCTTGATAATTTCTGAGCGAACAGAAAAAATAGATGAGAATGTTGATGCCAAAGACAGGACCTCAAGCTAACAGAAAAATGATAGGGAATTGTGTCTGTGTTATGCGGTATAAAATGTAAAGGAAACAATTACTAAAGTCCTGCTTTTTCAACCATGATCAGTTTCCCATTTGCAACCAAGGTACTCCTGTGATGGGTGTGTGTGTGTGTGTGTGTGTGTGTGTGTGTGTACATGCATGACTGCACAGGGAGGGCTGTTGGATGGTGATTATAACCCTCTCTGAGTTGAAGACCATGTGAGACCCAGTGGCTCAGGATCTCATCCAAGTGACAAGCCCAGGACCAAGAGTCTAGAAGCAATCCTAGCTGCATCCCCCACCACCATCCCCCCTCCAGGGCTCCTGTTGATGCAGCGACAGCCACATGAGCATGGAGCTGGCAGCCAGATGCTCCCCACATCCTTGATAAGTGGTTTTTACTGGGGGTCCTGGAAGTGCTGCTAACCTGAAAGGGCAATAGCTCCCTGCTGCTGCAGACCAGAGGCAGGAAGGTGCTCTAGAAACACACCAGGTGCAAGTGATCATGGGAAAGACACAGGGTCTGCTCTGCAGCCTCTGGGAAAGTTGCCTGGGCACCTTTGGACATAAGTGGCCTGAATTCTGGTCTCTAACTGGATGGTGCATCCATGACAGAGATAAGACCCAAACCCTGGAAAAGCCCATAAAGCTTCCCCATTCATCATTGTTGGACAACTAGCATCTATTATATATTTCCTCCTCATCCTAGTACTAATACCAGTAACTTAAACTCAAGAGAAGACCAAGTGATACTCACGCTCTGGTCTCTGAGGGCAAGTGATAGTCTTTGTCAGGGAGGAAAGCTGTGAGTAGTTTTATGTCCTTGGGGAGGCTGAAAAAGCATCTTGGGAACTGAGGCAACAACGGATTCTGGAGAAGGAGTGAGAACTCTACAACACAAGATACCCACCACGTTCGGTGAGCACACGGCACGTCACAGACAGGGAAAACCCAGACTCCTCCTGTGTCCCAAAGAAGTCCCGGGCCACCGGGAGCACAGATACACAAGCAGAGTTACTAGTCCAGACCCAGGGGAGTCACAGAGACACCCATGGGGCAAGGAACCGGTAGAGGAAGGAAGGGATGCCCAAGACTACCCTTCGAGTTACTGGAAGGCTCTGAAGTTAACAGAAGCAGAACCAGAAAGGCAAAGGCCCCAGCGGAAGCTACGAGGAGGAATATCTTAATGGCTTTGTTCTGGCCTCTCCTGAAAGTACTCTGGCGTGGCTCATTTTATAAGTGGGCAGTGGTCAGAATACAGTAAGAGTGAGGGCCTCGGTGGGTCATGGAAGGGGCCTTTGCCCCAAACACCTCTGCCGGAGACGCTGAGATCCTGAGGCGAGTTCCACTGTGCAGGGAGCGTCTTCAAGGCCACCTGTGAGCAAATGGTTCGTCGTTCTGCATCCGCAGTGCTGGGCCAAAGCTGGCTGGTCTGGTGACATGGGGAACGGGACAGGAGACTGTGACAAAGGAGCACTCAGGAGCAGCGGGGTGGCTGTCCCAGGGTTTGCAGAGCCAGTCTCAGGTGCTTTAAGCAACAGATTCGGGGCTATCAGGCAGACATCGGAGTCAATCGGTTTGGCTTTAAATACCATCACTGCCACCTACTGTGGGAGCCTGGCTAGATCCCCACCCTCCTGAGGGCTTCTATTTTCCTCTTCTATGAAAAAGTAGTATTTCAGAGGACTAGCAAGAGGATAAAAGGAGATCATCTGACGTATAAGGATAGGCGTAAGGATAAGGATACCATTGCTTCATGGCACATAGATGGGGAAACAATGGAAACAGTGAGAGGCTATTTTCTTGGGCCCCAAAATCAATGCATTGGTAAGTGCAGTCATAAAATTAAAAGACACTTGCTCCTTGGAAGAAAAGTTATGATCAACCTAGACAGCATATTAAAAAGCAGAGACATTATTTTGCCAACAAAGGTCTGTCTAGTCCAAGCTATGGTTTTTCCAGTAGTCCTATATGGATGTGAGACTTGGACTATAAAGAAAGCTGAGCACTGAAGAATTGATGCTTTTGAACTGTGGTGTTGGAGAAGACTCTTGAGGGTCCCTTGGACTGCAAGGAGATCCAACCAGTGAATCCTAAAGGAAATAAGTCCTGAATATTCACTAGAAGGACTGATGCTGAAGCTGAGACTCCAATACTTTGGCCACCTGATGCGAAGAGCTGAGTCATTGGAAAAGACCCTGATGCTGGCAAAGATTGAAGGCAGGAGGAGAAGGGGATGACAGAGGGTGAGATGGTTGGATGGCATTACTGACTCTATGGACATGAGTTTGAGTAAGCTCTGGGAGTTGGTGATAGACAGGGAAGCCTGGCACGCTGCAGTCCATGGGGTCGCAAAGAGTCGAACGCAACTGAGTGACTGAACTGAACCATAGGATAGGCAGCACCAGCAGTTTCCCAACTGCGCTCCCATCCTCTGCACACCCCCATGGCCCTCCTCCTTTTTAGGGCAAAGTCTGAAATTCCAGGCTGGGGAGCACCCCATGTGCACACAGAGACCCTGCCCTGAGACTTCCTGACTTTCCATCCACACCCGTTTAGAGCCCGCAGGGAAGCCGCAGGCCAAACCCCAAGTAACGCCATCCTAGAACGAGGTCACTCTGTGTCCACCAGCCAGCCACGACCTGAGCTCCCAGGCTGCGTTCAGAAGAGGCTGAGCCACTGGCATAAACACCCACCCCTGCCCTACAGCACAGACACTAACACCCAGGGGAATTAACTCGTGTGGTCACACAGCACATCGGACACTCTCTTCTTAACACTCCAGCCAGGTGTCTGAACAGACTAGGTAGCTGCTAGCAAGCTTGCTTCTCTAGCCACCCTGCCAACTTTCAGGGGCTCAGGGGCCATGCTGCCTTCACTTCCACAGGCCCCACACTGGCTTAGACATCACAGTCTTCCATGACTGCTTGTTGGATGAAAAGTTAAGATGACCGACAGCCCTGAATGGACCAGAGCTGGGCCACCTGCATTCTATCTATCACCAACAGGTGGTCGCCAATAGACAGGTGGCCCATGGGCACAGGACCCATAAGCTGCGGCTGTCGACCAGGCACGAGTTCCCGTGCTGCAAGAAGCCAGGATGCTCCCTTGCCTCACTGGTCCTTGATCTGTAAGCACAAGGCCCAGTGCTCAGCAACTCCCCTGTGGTTAGTGGAAATGGAAAAGGTATTGAAGACGTGGATTGCCCAATCCTTGGTTACACCGCAGGCTCTCTGAAGACCACGGTTACTGTTCCTTGGCCGGCCTGCCCTGAAATGATGGCACTGTGGGTGCTCAAGGCCCACGGATCGGTCCCACAGGCACCTAGGTTGTGACAGCTGTCTCACTGCTGCCAACTCCAGCAGCAGGCCAGAGGCAGGGCCAGCCAGGCGGGAGGGGGCTTGCTTCCCCTCGCTGAGCCTCAGGCCCCTGTGCTCTAAAATGGAGAGCCTAAACCTACGTCCTTCGTGAGGATTAAATGAGATGCTGGGAGTCAAAGGAGATGAAATACAGAGAAACATCTGGCCAGTCCTGCCACACAAGTTTACTGGACTCAAGTGGGGGTGTGCCTGTGCCCAGCCTAGCCCAGAGACAGCAGGGCCCGAGTGACCCTGAGGTCCTCAGAGCTGAGGCCAGACAGGCTGAGAGGGGTCAGTCCCACCAGCGGAGGACTGCGATCTGCAGGGATCACACACTGCAGAGAGTCCAGGAGTCCCAGTCTGCTACGGCAGGGGGATGACTGGGTGGCAGGCTCCAAGGAGGCAGACCTGGTTTCCTTAAGAGACTCAAAACAAAGCTTCTCCTGCCCAAGGCAGTTGTGAGAGAGGCTGGCCCAAACTGCGTGGGAGGCAGGCACTGATGGGTGGGCGGGGGCGGGGGGGTGTTCCCCGGTCAGTGGCCACTCCTGGGTGTGGCCACTGCTTTTTGCTCTGGATTTGTGCTCTTTGCCTGGTGTGAAAGCACAGGGGTGAAGGGGAGTTTGGGATGACAGCCACACCCACAGCCCAGGCACAGCCGAGGGGACTCCAGGGGAGACCTCGGGGCCCGATGTTCCGTGTCAGAGCCTTTAGTTTCATGTCCAAAATAGCATCTTACATGTTGCAGAGATGCAACAAGAATCTTCCACTTGTCTGATGACGCAAATGGTTGGGGGTGGGGACGTGAAAGGTAGAACAGGTGTGGGAGACAGCTCAGACTCGAGAGAGACCCTGCCTTTACACTCTTCAGCTCAGCTCAGCCGCTCAGTCGTGGCCGACTCTTTGCGACCCCATGAATTGCAGCACGCCAGGCCTCCCTGTCCATCACCAACTCCAGAGTTCACTCAAACTCATGTCCATTGAGTCGGTGATGCCATCTAGCCATCTCATCCTCTGTCGTCCCCTTCTCCTCCTGCCCCCAATCCCTCCCAGCATCAGGGTCTTTCCCAATGAGTCAACGCTTCGCATGACGTGGCCAAAGTATTGGAGTTTCAGCTTTAGCATCAGTCCTTCCAATGAACACCCAGGACTGATCTCCTTCAGAATGGACTGGTTGGATTTCCTTGCAGTCCAAGGGACTCTCAGAGTCTTCTCCAATACCACAGTTCAAAAGCATCAATTCTTCGGTGCTCAGCTTTCTTCACAGTCCAACTCTCACATCCATACATGACCACTGGAAAAACCACAGCCTTGACTAGATGGACCTTTGTTGGCAAAGTAATGTCTCTGCTTTTCAATATGCTATCTAGGTTGGTCATAACTTTACACTCCTTAGCTGTTGGCAACTGGCTCTACTGGCTATCTCCAAGGCCAGCTCCAGGCAGCAAGAAGATAAAGGAAGAGATGGGGAGATGGGCAAGGCGAGGGCATCCTTGGGCTAGAGTCTCATGTGGATGAGCTGGGCCAACAATGAGGGGAAGTGAGCCTGCGAAGTCTTTCCTTCCCCTCCAGTCCTGCCCGAGAAATATGCTCCCTTCCACTGAGTGAGCAATTCCGTTTTCCTGGATGGTATTCAAAAAGTCTTCTTACCATAGAAGGAACTAAATTATATCTGCCAGGATCTCGAGCTACGATCATGATAATAACAGTGTCTATCACTTACGGAGGCAGGCAGGGTTCCGAGTTTCCCATGTATTAACTAATTTAAACCTCACCAGAACCTTGAGAGGGAGATGCTATTATTATCCATTCTCTACAGGAGAGGAAAAGGGGGCTGGGAGGATAGATTAAGCAGATTTAACAGCAGATCTAATGAAAAACAGCGAGTGTGTGGTGGGTGAAGCTGGGACATTAACTCAGAGGCCTGGGATGGATCCGTAACAGAATGCCCGTTAGAGCCACAGATCTGAGACCCAGAGCCAACCAAGCAGGAGCTGATCCAGAACTTCAGGGCTGCAGACCCCCAGGTGCCACCCCAGTGGACTGTGCACAGCGACATCACAGAGCGGGCACTCAGCAAGCACTGGCTAACGGAAGGAGAACACGAACAAGCAGGGTTTTCAACGAGCCATGGAAGGGGCTGGCCCACGAGTGGCTTTCCCTGGATTCACTCTGCAGACCATCACCGCATGGGAAAGTGAAAGTGAAAGTCGCTCAGTCGTGTCCAGCTCTTTGTGACCCCACGGACTATGCAGCTACACAGTCCATGGAATGCTCCAGGCCAGAATACTGGAGTGGGTAGCTTTTCCCTTCTCCAGGGGATCTTCCCAACCCAGGGATCGAACCTTGGTCTCCCACATTGCAGGCAGATTCTTTACCAGCCGAGCCACCAGGGAAGCCCAAGAATAATGGGGTGGATAGCCTGTTCCTTCTCCAGCATATCTTCCTGACCCAGGAATTGAACCGGGGTCTCTTGCATTGCAGGTGGATTCTTTACCAGCTGAGCTATCAGAGAAGCCCCCATCATAGCATAAATTCACAGGGTTGTTGTTAGTGGGCTCTTGCTTCTTCCCTCTCCCTCCTTCCACATTAAGTCACTAACAGCAAAGCTGCCACGCTAAGTATTAATATGATCGGTATCGTGCAAAAATAATGGACCTCCCTAATGGTGTGCCATCAAAAATGATAAAGTCTAAGGAACACGGTCTTACCGAGGTTCCTAATTAAGAAAGATGGGAAAACAGCAGATAGAAACGAGTTCCTAAAAATCTGCTGGCATGCAAAAATTTTTCTGTATAGAATTGTGCTTTCACTATCTTAGGAAATTCTAAGTCCTATGGCAAATACCTTCGGTAAAAGAAATAATTGCCTCCAACTTATTAATTTTTTAAGTGAATACTTTAAGGACACGGGTTATACCTCTCTCTGACTACAGGAAATGGACCATTTCAGAAATTCAATTACTTGTTCCATTCCCAGAAAGCAGGGCTGACCTTTTGTTGTGTGGATGTGGGCCATTAAGGGTTCCCTGCCACATAAAAGAGTCTTTATGGGCTGTCTTAAATTGGGTGGCCACTGGTTTCGGCTGGCTCACCAGGCACCAGCAGTTCTGATGACCTAGTTGGTATCTCTTTCCCTCTGAGCCTCTGGAGCAGACAGCGATTTGACCTACTTTCAGGGGCACAGTGGTGGCTGCAGAAGGAAGGAGGGTAACGCGAGCCTGGACACAGGACTCTGCAGCGAGGGCTCTGGTCAAGCACAGGTCTCATCCCCTTCCTCCCTCCATCTACAGAGCTCCTGCCTGCAGCCCCTCCCCTGACTCCATCCTCCTCGGCCAGGAAAGGAGTCCATTCCCAGCTCCAGCCTCTTCAATCTGTCAAGGTTTGGTGTGGGGCTTCCCAGCCCTCCCACATCACAGCCCATCGGGAACACAGTGACATTGGTATGGCCCCCTGGGGGAACCCACAGAGGCTGCTTGGGGCCGGGGTGGCAGCCCACAGTACTGGCCACCCAAGGCCCATCACCCCAAGGCTGAGAGAAGGAAGCCATAACTTAGCCCTGCCAGGACTTAACTCTCAGCACATCTCTGAGGATACCCTGCCCTGCTTTAAGAGCAACTACAGCATTACAGAGTCTTAAGAAATGGTATTTGAAATGCCCAGCCTTTGTGTTGATGGACAAACTGCAGGACCGTCCAGAGGAGGGACTCATGCCGTGCTCAGGTGTGTCTGACTCTGTGCGACCCCATGGACTGTAGCCCACCAGGCTCCTCTGTCCACGGGATTCTCCAGGCAGGAGTACTGGAGCGGGTTGCCATTTCCTTCTCCAGGAGATCTTCCCGACCCAGGGATCGAATCTGTGTCTCCTACACTGGCAGGTGGATCTTTACCACTGAGCCTCCTGGGAGGTCCAGAGGGAGATCATGCAGGATCAACTCTCTAAGCAGGGGTTGGCAAATCTTTTCTGTGCAGGGCCAGGTCATTAAATATTTTAGGCTCTGCAGGCTGTATGGTCTCTGTCACAGCTACTCAGTGCTGCAGTGTGCAGCAGAAGCAGCCACGAAGGGGCGGCTGTGTTCCAATACAACCTGATGATAGAAACTGGTAGGGGCTGGAAATCGGTGCACAGACCATGATGTGGTGGCCCTGCTCTAGAGAAATGCTGGGTGGCCAAGCGTCCTTTGTAGCAGCGTGTCTCCCCTCTCTGGCCTCCCCATGATGCAGTGCTGAGTTCCTGTGTCCGACAGGTGCCTGGCATCCCCATGTTTGCTTCCCTCCTGCTATCAGAACCTGCTTTCAGGAAAGGCTCTGACAAACTCAGTCCCCTCCACCCCCAGAGGAGGATAACTGGAGTGTTACCTACATTTCAGTCAATAAGAACCCTGGGACAGTGGCTCTCAGCCCTGGAGGCTCACGGACAGCCCCCTGGGGAGATTTAAACTCCCGAGGCTCAGGCCCCATCAGAAGCTCTGATACACACACTCGGGTGCAGCCCAGGCAGTGGGGATTTTCAAAGCTCTTCAGATGGTTCTGAAGCATGGTCAGGTCAGCAACCACTGCCTCAGACCGAAAGGGAAACCAGAACATTAGTGGCAATGCTTTTGGAATAAGTGACCAGGGAGGGAGAACTTGTTTCTTTTTCTCCTCTTGGGTGGGGACGCGGATGGGGGAGGCAGAAGAGGAAACACATCCAGAGCCCTTGAAAACACTCCATCCAGGCAGGCAACTCCCTGCCAGGGCTGGTGCTGTGTAGATTTCACTGGGCTCTGCAAAATCCAAGACCTTCTTATTTTTGTTTCCCTCTTGACATCTAGTATGATTCCCTAATGGCAGTATGAGCTCTATTAACACTGCTTAATCATTAAAACAAACAAACAAACATAGGGGGCCTAATATTTAACCATCAGTCAATAATCAATTCTCAAAAAAAAAAAAAAAAAAGACCAAGTCCTGCTTTCGAAGGAATTACAGTCTATGCGGGCTTTCCAGGTGGCAGTGGTAAAGAACCCGCCTGCCAGTGTCGAAGACATAAGGGACCTGGGTTCCATCTCTGGGTCAGTAAGATCCCTGGAGTAGGAAATGGCAACCCAATCCAATATTCTTGACTGGAATATTCCATGGACAGAGGAGCCTGGTGGGCTATACTCCATGGGCTTGCAGAGTCAGACACGACTGACGCACCTTAGCATGCATGCATGCACACAGTCTCTGCAGGGAGACAAGGTAAATCAAATTTCATCACACAATTAACAGGCCGAGGTTTCCGAAAAGGACAAAATGCCAAGAAAATAGGGCTGCCCTGGAAAACTGGGGCAAGCTCATACCAGGCTTAGCCATGTTCACACAACGTAATAAGTAGTTGCCACACCTGAGCACACACAGTCACCTGGAGAGACTTTTAAAAACGTCAAAGCCTGGGGTGTACCCCATGCCGATAAAATCATACTGTCTGAAGGTAGAAGACTGGTATGGGTATCTTTAAAAAAAAACCCACTCAGGTAATGCCAACGTGCAGCAAAAGTCGAAAACCATGGTTCTGAGACCTGCTACTCTAAGTGTGGTCCACGGACCAGCAGCATTGGCATCACCTGGAAGCTGGTTAGGGATGCAGGAATTTGGCCTCAGGCCAGTCCTACGGAATCAGAATCTGACGTGAAGCAGATCTGCATGCTGTTTGCACATGAAGTTCGAGAACTGATGTTGCAGGGAACCATGTTCCAGAAAGAACTGACTCTAGATTGCAGAGTAACCAGGGCGCTTCTTAGAGGAAACAAGAAACAAGAGATTCTGAGGGGCGTGAGAGTTGGAGCAGAGAGATGGTAAGGAGGACTCAGCACACAGAGGCAAGGAGGAGGCTGGTCTTTATGCACGGTGAGCCAGAAATAAGGAGAACAGGTCAGAATGATTTTTTTTTTTTAAACAAAAGTAGAAAATTAAATCAAATTTAGCCACACAATTAACAGGCTGAGCTTTTCAAAAAGGGACAAAATGCCAAGAAAACAGGGCTGTCCTGGAAGACTGGGGGCAACACCTAGAAGATGGCAGATGACAAGAATGTTCAGGGTCATGAGGGAAGACTCCAGACGATGGACGCCCTGCAGACGGTTTCAGACTTTCTCCCATGGGCCAGCGAAGAGCTGCATGGTGCTCGGAGTCGGGGACGGTGGTGACAGGAGAGGGGACTAGGCAAAAATGCTAGGACAACGCTTTGAAGAGACCGGTAAGAAGAACAGACAGGGACTGGGGACAGGAGCACCTGTGAGCAGGGCGAGGGAGGAACATCAAGGCAGACTTTCAGAGGAGGTGCTGATTGTATTGGAGCGGGTGGGCAAGAGCCCCCGAGCCTCCCGAGGTCTCCAGTCTGGGGCACGGGGCTAACTCACTGGAGGAAAAGCTAGAGCCCAAGTGTTCTCCTAAAGTCTTCAGATAGACAGGAGGTAACTTCCCCAAGGTTACCTATGGGAAAACATGAAAATCTCTAGCAAACAAAACTCCCCAGGGGAAGCTGGGAGGAAAAGAAACACTGGACACAGACCCTGGGATTGCCTCCAGCCCCAGTGGGCCCTGAAGACCTAGAGAGGCCCTCAAAGCACAGTCCTTTGTTTCCAGGCCCCTGGAAGTCCAGCTGATTCCCAGTTGAGTTGGAAAGGCCGGGAGATTGTTCCCATTGCTGTGGACTGAAACAATAACTGCAGAGTGGACGTTACCACAATTGTTTCCACTGAGGTTATTTTGGGGGAGTTTAGGAAGATTGTCTATTCCAAGACATTTCCTTCACCCGATTCCCTTTACAAAAACACGGAGGGAACCAGCCGGCAGCGCCCCCTCCACGGCTGCCGTGCTCACAAGGAACATGAGCACAGGGGGCCCCAGGGAGCTGCCGTGTGCAACACTTATTTCCTGAGGCTCTCGTGGAAACCCTCAGATCTGACTGGGGCCTCAGAGCTTTCAGAGTCCCTCCTCAGTGACCCTTGTGCTTAATTCCCACGACAGCCTTCCGAGACAGTGGCGGCAGGGCGGAGACTTAATTATCCCCAGTCTAGATAGGAGGAAACGGCCAAGTCAGGTACTTGGTCAAGGTCATCGAGCTTGGAGAGGGTGGCTGGGGAGGCCTTGCACGGAGGGAGCGTGATGCTACGTGTGCAGGGGAGGCAGGGGAAGACTTAGGCAGACAGTAAATCAGCTACATCTGCAGACTTAAATCAGAGGTCCCCAACCTTTTTGGCATCAGGGACCAATTTGATGGAAGATAATTTTTCCACATACAGTACAGAGGGCCAAGGTGGGGGAATGGTCTGGGGATAATTCAAGCACATCACACTTACTGTGCACTTTATGGCTTCCCTGATAGCTCAGTTGGTAAAGAATCTGCCTGCAATGCGGAGACCCCCGTTCAATTCCTGAGTCAGGGATCTGCTGGAGAACGGATAGGCTACCCACTCCAGTATTCTCGGGCTTCCCTTGTGGCTGAGCTGGTAAAGAATCCACCTGCAATGCGGGAGACCTGGGTTCGATCCCTGGGTTGGGAAGTTCCCCTGGAGAATGAAAGGCTACCCCACTTCAGTATTCTGACCTGGAGAATTGCATGGACTGTATAGTCCATGGGGTTGTAGAATCGGACACAACTTTCACTTTCTTTCACTTTATTTCTATTACTAATATTACACTGGCTCCACGTCAGATCATCAGGTATTAGATCCCAGGGGCTGGGGACCCCTGGTCTAGATCATGCTGGAGGCATTGGAAAGAATGGATTTGGGGAGACCGACACAATTCTTAAGACGTGACAACGGCTAATGTAGGAACTTGGTGGGGGGGATGACAAAGGGGATGGAGGAAGAGCCAACAAATATTTAAGACTAAAATGGACTGGTTTTGATGAAGGATGGGGGTGGGAGTGGAGGACAGAGCATCGTCTTGAGAAACACAACGACAAATATGACAAGATCCCTCCTCTGGAGGAATCCTACATCCTCATAAGATAGAAAACGAAAGAGCATTATGCATGGCTGAGTGTGAGTAACATCAAGAAGACAAAGGTTTTGTAAGTTTGGATCAAGTCCTGGTTAACCCCTTGCTTTTCTAGGATGCAAACACCATACGGGATGGGGAAATGGGATCCACCCTCAATACCTTAGGGCACAGATCCTCTGGCTGGTGGCCTTTCAGATGCACCCAGGGAGCTGTAAGAACGACTGATGCCCAGGACCCACCCCCAGAGATTCTGATATGTCTACGGTGGGTCCAGGCAGGGGTATATTTTAAGCACTCCCCAGCTGATTCTAACAAGCAGCAAGGACTGACGGGGCGGGGCAGCATGTCATTTCAGAGACCTTAAAGTAAGGTCTTCTCCACTTTGCAGAGAAGGAACTGCAGTTTCACACCTTCAGTGCCAGGACTGAAGGAAGATGACCCTAAAGGTCAAGCACTTGCTAGTGATGAACTTTTCATTTTCTGTCCCAACATCTTCGCATCTTCTCTTCTTACAACACAGAGAGGTGGCCTGCTAAGTTTCCCCTGGGACCCACAAGGTTCCTTCCTGGCCCCTGGCCCACTGCACCGGTTTGTCTGAACCTCTGTCTTCCACCGGTCAGGTTCTCTCCTCCAGTGCGTGGACATCCTGCCCAACCTGAGCGGCCAGCCTGAGCCACGTGGCCAGCCACTGGTGCTGCCGCCCTTTGGGGTGTCCTGAAAGGACCTCACGGGGAGGGGGGGTGATGCATTTCCTTGACCACACCACACACCAGCCTGCAGGAACAATGTCCCTTTTCTTGCCGCCAGGAAAGGCCACATAAAGGAACATCTTCTCTTTTCTTGCCAAACAAATGTTTCTGCTTTGACCCACAGGGTACACTTTGAAGCAAAATAATGACCCAGAGGTCACTGAGCTGCCCTAAAGGTCAAGCACTGGAATGAATTGTTCCCAGCATTTTTAGCATGTTAAGAATAATGTGTGTGTGTGTGTATGTGTGTGTGTGAGCACTGGGATGAGTTGGAAGAGGGACCACTGCTCCTTGTGTGAGTGGTCCCTGACCAGTCACTGTGCCCTGACTGGGCCAAGCAGGGTAGACGGCCAGGACTATGAAGAGTCTGCTCTCAGAACGCCTGCTTCTTATGGCCAACTTTGCTGAGGATCTTTGTAATAAATTCCTTAAAAGGAATCACACACTAATGACATGCATGATCAGATCTCACTAACATTCCCATGAGTAGAATCTCCGTGGTGAGTGGATGACCATCGTTCAGCAGAGGGTCAAGGCACTCCACGAGCGTCCTGCTCAGGGCTCAGAAGAATTGAGGGACATGGCAACAGCTTTTCCTCTCTGCCAATCACTTCTGCATCCAGTCCCTCCCGGTCAGCAGGACTCACTCTTCCAAGTACAGGGACCCTTGACCTACAACAGCCTTTAGACTTCAGCTCATCACCTCTGACCTGGGGGCGGGGTGGCGTGTAGGGAGCACAGCCCTGTGCTCAGATCAGGGACATTTCCTTGGCCTCAATCTTCCCAACTGCAAAATGAAAGGAGGTGGACTAGACGACCGGAAGGCTCCTTTCAGGACTAACACTGTAACATTCCAGAACACTCCATGGCCAGAACTCCTTCCTCCCAAGGAAACAGAAAGGGTCACCTCGCCTTCTGCACTGTTAGATAATTTCTTTCCAAGGGAGGTTGCCTTTAGCTGGAAATGTTCTAAACTCAAAGTCTGGCTTTCTACTAAATGAATTAGTGGCCAGGGTATTCAACTCAGGCTTCTGGGTGTGAAATTTGCTTAAAACAAGGAAGAGCTACTGCTTATATGAGCTTCGCGCAACTCAGGGGGACGATCCTCTCGGTTTCATCGATGTGAGGCATTTTTGATCATTTCAGGCAGAGGCTGTCGCGTGCATAGAGGAAGGAACTCAGCTCTCTAATCTGCACGAAGTGCCACGGTGGCTAGTGGCTGGGCCGTGTGCACCTTCCGAAAAGCCATCTTTCAGGGCTAAAAAAGGCCTTACAGGCCTGCCCAACAGCATAAAACAGAGACAGTAAGGAGACACAATGCTGCTGCCGGTGTGGGATGCCCAGAGGACACATTAAAAACACCTCTCCACGGCGCTGATCAAGGTCCCTGGCATGCCCTGTGTCCCTCTGACCCTCCGTCTCTCTGCACCTCAGACCCGGCAGAGCTGAGGAGGGGGGCCACGGGGAGCGCCTGGCTTGGGGTCAAGGTCACCATAAGCAGCTTTCACGGCCTTGCCTTTCTGGTTCATGCATGGCGGGGGTGGGAGGCAGGGGTGGAGAGGAAGCTCTGATTGTGATTTCCATTCCTTTCTTCTTTTTTCTAATTTCCTTTCTACAGAATGCTTCATGTGCAGACACTTCAGTGATGAAGCCTTTTCAGAGACACCTACTGATGCTGATCCCCAGGGAAATTCTCGAAGCAGTTATTAAACAGCCATCCTGTGAGCCTGATACAAGGACCCATCATTAGAATCCCTCAGAAATGCAGCTGCAGCGTGTACAAGAGCAATGGCCTATGGATCCAGATCTGTGTGCCCCCGGGGGCGCGGCTTCCTAGTTGAGCACGATGGGTTGAGAACCCTCTCCTCGTGGTTTAGAGTGCTGACCAGGTGGTCTCCAAGGTCGGGGTTCAGGGAGAGATTTCGACTCTCGCCCCCCAGCCCACCACTGACTCTCACACCAGCACTGGTGCAGGGCAGCCAGGTGGCCTGGAGGTCTCTCCAGCTGGTCCAAATCCCCATCCTCGGTGTCCCATCCTCCTCTGGATGGGACAAAGCTTGCCTTTTTCTGACCTTTTCCGCCCCACCAGCCCCAGTTTTATCCTGCACATCACAGCCTGATGTGCCCACATCACAGCCTGAGATCCCAGGCTGTCAATAGGACGAATCCTGCCAGCAATCAGCTGAAAATGGAGCATTTCCACGTGAAAGGGTGCACCCAGAGCGCCTACCCTTCGGGGCTCTGACACTTCACATGAGAGGCCATTGGCAGAGGTGCCCACGGACCAGGCTTCCACCAGCCCGGCTGGCTCTCCAGGGCGCTGCCCTTTATCACTTGGGTGCAAAACCTGCCCTGCCTGTCCTTTAGGGCATCCTTGCTTATTTCAGCATTTCCAGAAATGAGCAGGAACTCCCAGGCAAGGAGACTGAAGCAACCAGAAGTTGTACACACATGGTTTTCAGGAACTGCAGAACGCGTGGATTGTTGAAATGCCAATCGGCCAAAGGCGGGGACAGCTTGCGCTTTACGTGAGTCCCTCGAGAGCCAGTCTACCATCGGGCGCGGAGGCGGTCCCGTTTCAAAGAGCAGAGACTCCGAAGCTCCACACGAGAGAGGCCAGCAATGACCAGCAGGTTCTCAGGGGTGACTGTGAGAGGCCACATCGCCCTCTCTTTGCACACAGTGGGCTCCCACGTCTGCCTCGGCATCCAAGCAACTTTCTATGGCTTTGTGACCTACTGAGCTCTGACCACGTGCCCGGCCCTGTCCCAGGTGTGGCTCTGGTCCTGCTCCCAGGACCCTGGACACCTGCTGGGGAGAAGTCTTTCCCACCAGAAGGGTCAAGTGCAAAGCCTACAGCACGTGGCTGGGATCCTGAGCCGCTTATCCCTGGTTGGTCCCAGACTGCATTTACCCTGGGGGCTCCTGGTACTCATGTGGGAGTGAGCATCTCTCTAAGGTCTGAATCCAAGCAGAATTTCCCTGGCCCGCCTCAGACAGCTTGTGTGTGTGTGTGTGTGTGTGTGTGTATAATCTAGTACGTGTGTATAAGCTAGTGTGTGTGTGTGTATAAGCCTGTGTGCATCTATAAACTAGTACATGTGTGTGTATAAGCTAGTGTATGGGTGTATAAGCTAGCATGTGTGGGTGTGTGTAGAAGCTAGTGTGTGTGTAAGTTAGTGTGTGTGTGTAAGTTAGTGTGTGTGTGTATAAGCTAGTTTGTGTGTGTGTGTCTGTGTGTCTCCCCTCCTGGAGTTCTTTGAACCAGAGGAAAGAAAGAACCTCTTTATGGACATTCAGCTACATCCTGCTGCCCCTTTATATTCGAATCCCAGTGACAATACGCCCAGGGCGTCAGCCGCCCGCCGATCCTCCTGCCTGGATTCAGAGGCCAGGGCACTTCACCCCTCTCCTCCCAGATACAGATGTCTATGCCCACATTTGCCACCCCCCGTGCCCCTGACAAGCACCTTAATCTCAGCATCTCTGACAGCAAAGCTCCCCCTCTTTCCCTGATGATTTGAATCCAACCCAATTAGACTTCTGACTCGACCAGGAGGGACTGAGACGTGCACTTACTTCAGCTCCCCCTCTCTCATTAATGAAAAAAGTTATAAACCCACAGAAGCACAGAGAATCAGGAAAGAGATTTCGACAAACTTCAGGAGGACAGAAAGTACACGCAGGTGACTTAGCAGAGAGGGATATTGATAAAAAATGTACTGAGTCTTCTCCTTCAGGGAGCTCAGGGCTTGGAGGTATCACAGACCACAAAGGGCAGGGTCCAGGTGCTGGGAGGAGACAGCGGAACTCTGAATACAGGGCCCCAGGGGTCCTTCCGCACCCCTCACGGCCAAGTAAGTAGCCTTCAGTCCCTGCCCTCAGCCAGAAGATTTCATTTCCTGGAGAAGCTGAATAAGAGAAGCTCTGACCTGGGGACAGGGGCTCTCAGAAAATGGGAGACGAAAATGAGTCGGAGACAAGGAGATCCAGTAGCAAGGAGTGTACTTAGCACCTGGTTCTGGGTTTCTAAAAAAACGTCCATGAAAAAGTATTAGGCTCTGTGGATAACGATGGATTCCAGAGTTGGGCAGAGAAAGCACCTAGAAAGCCTGGAGCAACTTTTTGTGCCAGCAAGTCAGGAAGTATTCAAAGAATAATGAGAACATTTCAGAAAGACCCAGACATGATTCTGAAGGGGCTCCCACTGGCCAAATCTGAGACAGAGCATCAAAATAAGTAATAGTAGTGGATTGTAATCCTAGAGCAACATAAAAATCTATAAGCCAAGATATATAAATAAATGGGGCTTCCCAGATGGTGCAGTTGGTAAAGAATCTACCTGCCACTGCAGGAGATATAAGAGACGCAGGTTTGATCCCTGGGTCGGGAAGATACCCTGGAGGAGAAAATGGCAACCCACTCCAGTATTCTTGACTCAGAAATCTCATGGACAGAGGAACCTGGCAGGCTACACACTGAGGTATTTTTAGGAATAAAGTGGCATAATGTCTACAACTTATTCAAACCATCAAGAAAAAAAAACAAGAAAATTATGTAGCAAGTCTGATAACGCAAACCTGGTAAAATGTTAACACTCTGAAATATTCGGTGACGGATATACAGAAATTCTTTGTATCTTATTTCTGCAACTTTTCTGTTATTCTGAAGGTTTTCCAAAATAAAAACAAATGGATTCAAAAATGAAGTAATAATCTCATTTAAGTAAAATTTGATGTAACTAGATTGAGGAGTCCATGGCGTCACAAAGAGTCAGACATGACTGAGTATGCACACACACACATATGAACAAGTAGAGAAGAAAGCAGCTATCTTTGTTATAGTAGAAAGTCAGCTAAAATGTACAAAGTTAACTGTAGCCCGCCAGGCTCCTTTGTCCATGGAATTCTCCAGGCAAGAATACTGGAGTGAGTTGCCATTCCCTTCTCCAGGGGATCTTCCCCATCCAGGGACTGAACATGGGTCTCCTGCATTGAAGGCAGATTCTTTACTGTCTGAGCCATCGGGGAAGCCTCACTTCACTAACACTAGAAAGTCAACTAAAGCGGGAAGATGAAATTAGGACAGTTACCATTTGCCAACCATCCTGATGATATTTCAGCAAGGACCATCAGCGGATGCTAAAACTGGTGGGTAAAAGTATTATCAGAAACAGCACAATCGTATAGTCTCAACTATCCCTCTGGAAGATGAGTATTAATTACAAAGGGAAACAGTACCTCCGTGATGGTGAGGCCTACAAGCTACCACCTGAAAAGGCAGTCAGTGTTACATCACCAAGGCAACGTCTTATGCCTCCTGGTATGAGGCACTGAGGATACGGTGCATGACTGAATTGTTAGGAAACATCAGACAAACACCAACTGATGGACACTCTACAAAATAATTGGCCTGTACTCTTTCAAAAATGTCAAGGTCATAAAAGACAAAGGCAGATCAAGGAGGCTAAAGAAACATTACAATTTAAAGCAGAGTGTGACCTTGTACTGAATTCTAAACCAGAAACAGAAAAACCTCAAACTTTTTCTTTACTTATAAAGGACATTAGAGGGACAAACTGGCAAAATACAAATGAGGTCTGAAGATTATATAATAGCATTCCATCAATATTAATCTCCTGATTTTGATCATGAAACTGTAGTTATATAAGAGAATTACCCTGTTTTTAGGAAAACACACAGGTATTTTTAGGAATAAAGTGGCACCTGTCCACAATTTATTCTTCAAACAATAAGAGAAAAATAAAAAATTATTTAGCAAGACTGATAAAGCAAACCTGGTAAAAACGTTAACACGCTGGAATATTTGGTGAAGAGTACACAGAAATTCTTTACATTTTATTTTTGTAACTTTTCTGTTCTTCTGAAGGTTTTTCAAAATAAAAAGAAACTTAAAATGGGATTCAAAAATGAAGTAATAATCTCACTAAAAAAATGTAAGTAAAATTTGATGTTACTAGAGTGATAAGATAGGGGTATGGAGAACAAAACTCGCAACTGCCATAATAGGAAGTCAGCAGAGGATGTCTAAATTCAATACAGTTAAGAAGTGCAGGGGACTTGCCTGGTGGTTCAGTGGCTAAGACTCTGTGCTCCAAAAGCGGAGGGCCCAGGTTCCATCCCTGGTCGGGGAAAGAGACCCTACACATCGCAATGAAAACCAAAGATCCCTCATATTGCAATCAAGACCCAGAGCAGCCAAACACATAAACAAACAAACAAAAAGTATTTTAAAAAGACAGGTCAGGAGAAAACAGCTAACATTAAAAAAAAAAACAAAAAAACACTAAGAAGAGCAGTATTAGAGAAGGAAATGGCAACCCTCTCCAGTATTCTTGCCTAGGAAATCCCAAGGACAGATGAGCCTGGCAGGCTACAGTCCATGGGATCACAGAGTCAGTGACTAGACCAAATCAAGACAAGCAGTATAGGAACAGTATACAAGACAGTAGAAATACGCATTTTACATAGAAATATGGTGGCACACCAGAAAAACAGTGGGGGGCGGGGAAGCAGTTGCTTTGATGGAACTGGTAATCGTAGAAGAATGAGGCATGCACTTGGCTATTTTCTGTTACAGATCTTTTAGGATTGTTTAGTTTTTATTAATTTTTAGTATTATTTGGGGCTGGGTTATTTAATTATTTAATATTATTTAATCTTCAGTATTCCCTGGTGGCTCAGACTGTAAAGTGTCTGCCTGCAGTGCTGGAGACCTGGGTTCTATCTCTGGGTTGAGAAGATCCCCTGGAGGAGGGCATGGCCACTCACTCCAATATTCTTGCCTAGAGAATCCCTATGGACAGAGGAGTCCGGCAGGCTACAGACCATGAGGTCACAAACAGTTGGACACGACTGAGTGACTAAGCACACACACACATTTTTAAAAATGCTCTATAGTTATTTATTTGTGTGAACAACGACATGTACTACTTTTGGAAGGCCGGGGTGGATGGATCTAATTCTTGGGGGCCCCCTCCCCAGGAAGGCATGACGTCTCTCCAGTCTACCCTTTGTGAATCCCACCCTCGCCAACGGCATCGCATTACACCGACAGGTCTGAGGGAGCTGTTAGTTAATCCCAGCCACAGGGTGCACGAGGTGGGAACGGCTATTGAAACCACTGGCTCTGACACGCTCACTCTGGAGATGAGGACGCTGAGCTACAGAGGCAGGGGGTGAGCCAGGTTGGGCCCTTGGTGCCTCTGGCCTGCACCCCGCCTGAGACTGCAGCACCTCGCGTGGGATGAAGGCGATGTCTGTGCCAATGCAGCCACTCGACACAGAACGTGTGGGCTCACAGCCCTGAGGGACCACTGGAGCCCGGAGCCCTCAGCCTCCTGCAGCCGGCCTGGAGGAGCGTGAGGCCCCACGTCCCTCTCCTGGGATCCCCGCCCCGCCTGACGGTCTTCTGGGGCCCAAACACACTCCAAGCAGCAAGATGCTAAATTAAACTCTCCATTGGTAATGAAGAAACTCAAGGCTTACCAACTCTGGGGAGTGAGGGGAGCCTGGGGATGAGGAGGAAGGGGAAGGGAACACAGGTACCTACGGCCCCGCGGTGGGACCAGGGGCCTGGCACTTCTTCCTGAATCCTCCTGGGGGCGGATACCACAAGGAAAAGTGAGGATGTTAGGGGGACAAGAACCCATGTCACGCTTTAATAATCCGATGGGGTCTTTCCTCTAGAAGCACCCCAAGAGTGGGTCACAGAGGGGTTCAGGGCTGGGTCCAGCCTCCTCCCCTATCGCAGAGGAGGTGGGACGGCGGGGCTCGGAGGGGCGACTCGCTCATCGGGCCCTGCCAGGCTCCGTCCTCATCAGCCCTCCATGCCCAAAGTCACGAGACTGAACCTCGGACCGAAAGGCCAGAACTGTTTTCTGGACAGAGCTCAGTGTCTGGCTTCTCCACAGGCTGTTTACTAGGCCTGCAATGACATTACAGCTATTATTTATAGTCTATTTAAGATCAACTTTTGATCATTCCCTTTGTAGACAGAAGTCAGTGTTTGTTGCTTTATCCCCAGGGCAGCTTCCTCTTGCCACTAAGTACGTCTCAGGGTCACTGCCGGCGGCCCACGGGGCTCTGAGCTCAGGGAGCAGCTCCCTTCACCCTCAGCCGCTGTCCAGCATGGTGTGGGCCACAAACGTACCACCTACACCAGGGTGTGATTCAAAGAGAAGGAACAGAGGCGTTAGTTAGCTTCCCCGCCTCTCCAAACAAAGGCTGCCCCCAGGCCTGCGTCCCACGCAGTGGCTCTGATCAGCTGCAAACATGCCACATCACTGGGGGCTCCGCTGTGTCTACCTTTGAGGGCGAGGTGATGAGCCCCCGGGAACTCTTATCCGCAGGGGCTCACCTGCGGGCCAACAGGTCACCAACAGGTCACACCAGGGTGTGCCAGGGCAGGCCGCAGAGTCCGGGGAACTGTGTCGTTCCGGAGTCCCTCAACCCTTTGCCAATCCACACCCTTGGTTGTCAACTAGGGCAAGAGTCTCTGTCCTCCGTTTGAGCAAAATAACGGTAAAGAACAAATGCTGCGTGCTCAGTCACTCAGTCCTGTCTGACTCTCTGCGACCCCATGGACTGTAGCCAGCGAGGCTCCTCTGTCCATGAGATGCTCCAGGCAAGAACACTGGAGTAGGTTGCTATTTCCTTCTCTAGGGTTTCTTCCTGACCCAAGGATCGAACCTGCATCTCTGCAAGCTGCTGGTCTGAGGACCACACTGTGAGAACCAGGGTCCTGTGGGTTCCAAAGGTGATTAAGATGTTTTCAGCCCCCAGGATTTGGAGCGTGGCGTGAGGGGAGAAGTGTGGGAGACACATGGGCACCCTAGAGATGTGGAGGGAAGTCCTTCTCCAGGGATATATTAAGTGTTCCAAGGAGTCCAGGAGAAGCAAAAAGGAAATGGGTTATCAGAGAGGGCTGCATAGAGCGGGCGACCATCAAGTCGCCTTTGAAGAATAGGTATGTGGCAGGTAGGCGAATGTAGCGGTAAGAACATTTAAGACAGAGGACCAGGGCTGCTGTACAGGGTCCACCAACTGGTCACAAGGCTGGAGCACAGGTGGGAAGTCACAGGAGAAAGGCTGGGAGGCCAGCAGGTGCTGGGGACAAAGCAAAGTCTGGTTTTCCTATAGGGGGGAATCACTGAAGGATTTTTAAGCAGGGCAATAGGACGTTCAGCACAACCTTTACCTTTCTGGGTCTAAGTTTCCTTGTCTGTGTAACGGGGTGTGATGGGCAGAAGGTCTGGGCAGGCCTTTTCCAGCCCCGACATGCTGTGATTCCATGGGGGCAGAGGACAGGGCATGGTGCCATCCGGCCAGCGGCCTCACCCTGCTGGCAGCCCCTTGCAGGCTCAGGCACCCAACAGCCAGGCACACATGCTCGGTCTGTCTGTCCATCTGCTGCTTCCAGAACCCCGGCCAGCCTGGGAAGTGGAGGCAGACGACCGGGGGAGTCACACACTGCTAACCGCTCTGGGCCCATGCGGACCCCCTCCCCCGCCACCGGCTGGAGAGCCAAGCGGCCTGGGATCGAGCAGCGGCTCACAATGGAAGGAAGAGGGTGTAGGAGGGAGGTCCCCGGGCTGACCCTGGTATTGTTCTCGGGCCAGAAGAAAGCTTCCTCCTGCCTCGCTGTTGCAATGCCAAGAAGGGCCGGCGGGCCAGCCGGGGAGAGTCAGCACGGCCTGGGGGGCGCCCGCCGTCGGGGCGGCCTGGGAGCCGGGGCCCATTCACCAAGGCCTGCAGGAGAGCACGTAGCCCTGTCTGCCCCCGCCCCGCCCCCCCTGTGGCCGGCGGCTGCTCCCAGCGAGAGGACTGGGGCGAACGAAAATAACCGGGCTCCTCCGCCGCCAGGAAGAACGAGACCAGAAATGGCACCCCGGCCAATAAAGGAATAATGGACGCTTCACACCCGCACCAACACCTCCCTCTTCCCCCCCGGCCTCCGCTGCTCCTTCCACCGCCCAGGGACGCGGAGCAGGGAGGCGCTGGACAAAGAGTGCAACCTCGCTGAACCAGGACTGGCCCCGGTCCCTGGGACACCCCTGAGATGGCCGCGGTGTTCCAGCAGCCCTGGACACGGCTCCAGGAGTAGGCGGAGGGTGGGGCTGCACATGGGGTGACCCCCCACTCATCCTGAGCTTGGGGACCTCTCCTGGAAAGACTGCTGGGTCACCGGGGTGAGGGTGTGCAGGAGGGTGGCCCTGCCTCTGGGCACAGGGGAGGGCCTGCTCTCAGCTCTGGGTGCCTGGGGCCCCTGTGGCCTCCCCCTCCCAAGCCCCAGTCATTCCAGACCTGAGGAGGGTGTGGGTAGGGCAGCTATTGCCGTCTGTGAGGTGTCCTGGGTCCGGCAGGGTTGGAGAGGGAGCCATCTCGTCTGGCCTTGCCTGGGCCTGCCCCCATCTGATGGATCAAGCTCTCTGTCACTGAGCAAAGGAGTCTGGGTACATGGTCTGGCCCAAAGCAGGGCATTAACCAAGTGCTACAGGGGCAACATTTCTTTTTAGGAGACCCTGCTGCTGCTGCTGCTACTGCTAAGTCGCTTCAGTTGTGTGCAACTCTGTGTGACCCCATGGACTGCAGCCCACCAGGCTCCTCCATCCATGGAATTTTCCAGGCTAGAGTCCTGGAATGGGTTGCCATTGCCTTCTCCTTAGGAGACCCTAGCCTGTCCCTAATGAAGCAACAAAACTGCCTTCCCTGGCCACTGTGGGAAGATGTATACAACCCTAGGAACTCCTCAGATATCCCAGGGAGAGAGCATCACGGTGAGTCCGGCCTTAGGACTTAGCCCTTGGCTTCCTAGAACCTCCTTCATTCGCGTATTTCTCTGCTCAAGGAATATCCGGTTGAGTCTTCATCGGTCAAGTCCCAAGGCCTGAAGCCTCTGCACCAACTGCTCTCTCTGCTCCTGGACACGTCCCGACCCCGTTCTCGTGGCCTCCACGTCTCCTGAACCACAGTTAGTTCTGCAGCCCTTAAGGCCACATCTTTTCTTTCCTCTATAGAGATCCACCTTCCTGGCCATCCTTCAAGGCCCAGTTTGTGGTCTGTCTCCTCCAGAAAGCACAAGCCCAAGGAGAGCCAGGAAACAACCAGAGAACCTCAAAACTGGCCTAGAACCCAGTCCTCCAAACATCCACACAGTCCCTGAGGATGGAGGTGGTCTGATTCATCCAGGAGGTGAAATCTGACCAGGCCATCAAAGAGCGGGGAGATTTGACCAAGGGAGTGGTAAGGACCCTGAAGGGACGCGGGACAGGGTGAGCAAAGGGTGGCTCCACACGGCGGGGAGGCAGCTGTGCACGTGGCCCGAGGTCTACGGGGCACACGGGGCTTCTCTGAGATCTCTGTCTTCGTAGATGGGGAAGCTCACCCAAATCACTGTCCTCCGCCCCCAACTCCCATCCCCAAGGCACAGAAGGGATGTGGGTGGTTCCCAAGCAAGCTTCTTGTCTGTCAAGCTCTCCAGTTCTGTGCTCGCTTCCAGGTGTAACAGGGTCACTTAGTAAGACCGCTGCACACCAGTAGAGTGGTCATCACATGACCTGGTTTATATTCCGAACCCCAGCAAAGCCTCGCGATGAAGTCAAAGTCGAACACAATCCCAGGTTACAGTTGAAGAAATGGGAGCCTGGGGAGAATCACTTTGGATGGATTCCAAGATGCTCTGCACGTGGAACCCAAGATGACAACAGAGCGAACTGCAGGATTTTGTCACCTGTGTTAACTCGCAGGGCTTTTCATTCTATTTAGACTCTAGATTAGTGGTTATCAATCTTCTCCTGTAAAGGGCCAGGTGGGATATATTTTAGGCTTTGAAGGTGGTGGGGTCCACATCACACTACTCAACTCTGCCTTGTAACACAAACCACCACAGCCTCCGAACCAATGAATGGGCATGGCTGTGTGCCAATAAAACTTTATTTGCAGAAACAGGTTGCAGGGCTGAACCTGGTCTGTGGACCACAGTTTGCCAACCCCTCTCTAAGACCCCAGTTGTGTTATGGATTACTGAGGCTGTCATGTAAGGGAGGAAGATGTTTCTGGGGGGCCCCTGGAGCCAGAAAACACTTGGTATCTCCAATCACTGCCTTCTCTGCATTCTACCCCAACCCGAGACTGTGAGAATCTGGTGCAGACTTAGCCAGTGGCCCGCTTCCCAGGAACTTTCCAAGCAGCCGCCAACAAAACTCTTTAACCCCCCAATAATCTTTTCTTATAAAAATACTCTCAAACAACAAAAAATAAAAATAGGCTGGCCTCACAGCATGCACAGGTCTAGCTACCTGATGGCCTCAGATAGGAAACCACGGATCGAAGAATTCCTGGTCTCCTCCTTATTATGTGGGCGCCTATTTTTATCCTGAGGGAGGAAGTACTGTGCGGGGAGGGGTGGCCAGAGAGCAGAGGGGGGTCTCCAAGGTGAGCCCTCCCACTCAGAGAGTGAGCAAGGCTTGGGGGGAGGCCACTGGAAACCTTTCCGATCAAAACAAAAGTAAAAACATCTCTTCCTCTTGTCAAAGGTGTCAGTAGGGGCTCCTCTCCCCCTCTCCCCACCCCCTTCTCCTTTCTTTCCATTTTTAGTGCCTACAGCAGTAGAGGGAAAAAAAAAGAAGATATCCATTTTCTTGTTCTTGCTTATTAAGGAAATGACATTCACCCCTAACTCGCTGTACGTGACTACAGTCGCCTAGAATTAGAAAATGGTTTTCCATCACCTCTTCCTCCCCGTGACTTCTCACAAAGGGGCGCCGGGCTGCCTGAATTCCGATCCCACTCCCCCATTTGTAAGCTGTGTGATTTGGGGCAGGGAGCTGATCAGCTTTCGTGTCTGCAAGATGATGATAACGTAGGGCCTCCACTCCACGGGGTGGCTATGAGAATTCAGAGTTGATGCGTGCAGACACAGAACTCAGATGGGGCGAGGCTCATGTGTGCCCCTATGAAGGACTCTGGGGGTGCTGGGGGGGGTCCCCCGGGGCAGGAGCAAGTCAGGGCTCATTTAGTCATTCACCTGGTATCTAATGAGTGCCTGTGCGAGCCTGCAGAGAACGGAACATGCCAGAGGGAGAATGCAGGCGGACCACAGAAATAAAGCAAGTGTGCAATGGGCACTGCAAAGAAAAATTAACTGGGGGCAGGGGGATGGCGGAGATGGAACGGAGTGTTCAAAAAACTTGACTGAGAAGGGGACATCATTCCAAAGACAGCATCAAGGGTCAAAGGAGATGAGCAACAGCACAGCCTCCACAGGGGTGTGTGAGGAGAGGTCAGATAAGAAAAAGAAAGCACCGGCACAGCTCCTGCAGCCTGGAAGGCACTCGGCCAGCGCAGGCACTGCGACGCAGTCCCTGGAGACGCTCATCACAGGGACAGCGAGAGAATTACACATCCTGGTTCACGGGAAGGAGCAGCCCCGCATGTAAACTCAGCCCGTCACGACCAAGACAACGCTGCATCCGCAGAAAAGGGCCCAGTGGATCCTGGCGGACTCGGTGAATGAAGTCAGACTGGGACTTCACCCGGGAGGACACGCGGGGAATGCAGTCACCCGTGGGACGTGAGAAGGGGCGTGAAGCAGGACCTGGGGAGGAGGGCAGGCGTGAGGTGGTGAAAGGGGACTTCGTTTCCTCATGCCTTTGCTCCTTGGCATCTCAGGGCATTTTAATAGTCATCCTTACGCTGTGACTTAGCCCATCCTAGACGTTTCCAGAAGACTTGGTCACAGAACTGGCATTGCTCGCGGGAATGATAAAGTCACTCCTTCCTATCTGGAGGGCTGGGAACCGGGCGGCTTCAGGCCAGTGCTGGGCAGCCTGCTTTCCACCAACCCTGGGTCCACACCGCAACAGCGCCACCTGCTGGAGGAACCAGGCTGCTTCCGTGCTTGCCGTCGCCGCAAGCACTCAGAGGAGTCCAGGAAGTCTGATTATCAATCTGGAGGGAGGTGATTTTCATTCTGAAAGCTCACATCTCTCAGATTTTGGGCAGGGGGTGGGGTGGTTCTCAACCTGACCTATTCAGGGCCAAGCAGGTAAATGGAGTGCTTAACCCCAAGTCTCATGGTCCCCTTCTCCTGCCCTCTCTCTGGTTCCGATGTGAAGAGGGCACTTGGGCACATCCATGAGCCCAGGAATCCCACTCGACTTAGTCATGCTCCCTGCCCCCTGTGTGCACCACACTGACCTCACAACAGTGGGCCTACACGGTAAGTACTTTAAACTAGGTCAGTCACCAGAGGATCAGAGCAATGGACCTGACCAGGTCAGGGTGAGCTCAAAACTAATTGCAAACAGTCACAGAATTTAGTTTCAAAATTTCCTAACAGGAAAGCGAAAAGGGAAGTAAGCTGGGCTATGCAGTTACTACTGATAGACAAAAGGCAGCAGATGTAACATATGTCTGATAGAGAAGTCAAAGAAAAAAATGATCAAAATGTGTCCTTTGAGAAAGCCTTGGGCAAGATAAGACGTAATTCAACCACAACGTCTTTCCACTGGGGTTTTGTGTAAGATGCAGAAGCATCCAGGGCCGTGTGTGCGGAAGACAGAGGCAGTATTTCTGCAGGGCCCCAAGGAGACGCTGAGGAGAAACTGTTAAGTTACCACATCTCAGGGGGAAGGAGCTGGGGATGGTGTCTGAGCTGAGGTCTTGGGCCAGAGGTGAGGCGAGAGGAGTGAGAGGGGAGGCCAGAACCCATTCAGGCTGGATGCCCTTGCCTTCACACTGAACTCAGTCAAGTTTATGGGGCTCCATCGATCCACTCCGGTATTCCTGCCTGAAGAATTCCACAGACAGAGGAGCCTGGCGGGCTACAGTCCATGAGGTCACAAAGAGCTGGAGCAACTATCACACTTTCAACCCACTCAGGACCTGTTTATCCAAGGGCAGAAGTCAGCCCTTTGTGACCTCCCCGCCCCCCCGCCCCACAGGAGCAGGTGCCTATAGGCACAGATGAAGCCGTCTGGTGTGGGGAAGACCACCAGTACCCTTCACTTCGTGGGTGAGCAGCCTCCTTGTCTGTGCAGCTGATAGACAGGCGTGCCCTCCTGGGAGCTGCCATGTGTTCCTGGGGGTCTGAGGACTGGAGGGGTGCGGATGGGGGTCCCTGGAGGAACGTCAGGCCTGTGCCCAACAAGGGACATTCTGACACTCTGACCAAACAGGTGTTCCCCTCCCCCATGTGGCTGCCTCATTCACGACCTCATCCTCTCCCTTGTTCCCAGAAGGCCTGAGCCTGGAGGGCCTGGGTCCTTTGGGGGATAGTGCTGAGTGCCACGTTTGCATCACCAACAGGCAACAAGGCAAGGATACCTTTGGTTGCTGAGGACAAGGGACCTCTCGCTGCAAACATGCCGGCGGGGCCTCTGGGGCGGCGCGATGGTGCCCTCTAGTGGGAGCGGATGGAAGTGTGGCCATCTGTGCCTCTTTCCGGCCACACCTGACCTTGGGGCCGCACCTGGGGCAGCTGCGCAAATGCTGAGGGCTGGAACGCCCACATCACTGCTGACCGGCGGGCGGGCCAACCCCCTTGGCAACAACAGAGATGCCAAAAATGCAGGCGGGACCGCTCCCACCGCCAGGACTCCATTCTAAGCCCAAGGCTTCCGCCCTGCCCTGTGGCTACACCACCTGGAGCCATGAAGGATGTCCCCCAGAATCCAGGTCGCCATGCTGAGAGCCTCCAGCTGCCCCCCACCCTCATCCTGAATCTGAGCTCTTGGGGGGGAAACCTAGCCTCAGCTCACCTGAGGCGGCTAAGTTTGGGGACGCCAAAATCTGGCTGCTGGCTGGCACCCAGCCCAGCTCACTTGCTCCTCCCCTTCGACTATGACTACAGGGAGGCAGGCCTTGAGGACAGTCAACATCACCTTTACGAAAAGCATCAGCCTTTACTGACCAACTAAAAATGCCTCTTAAGCGTGGAGAGCTGTGCCTGGCAGACATGGGTACTGGGACCTACTGTCTGATCTGCTGCCCCAGGTTCTTATGTGGCTCCAGGGGCCTGAGTCCCAGCAGTGGGGGTTTCTGAATTCCCTTCCACTGTGCAGCTACAGCCAGGCAGGCCATCTGAGGACCAGCCGATAGAGTCTTCGGCTTCGGCTGGAGTGGAGAGCAGAGAGGCACCCAGGTGTCAGCAGCTGAGCTCTGACTGAGGCACACCCACCGAGGACCACTCACTGTGACGTGTGCCACGTGTGACTCCCAATGAAACAGACAAGCTGGAGCTGCCAGAGATCAACCACATGAAGTTGGGGGCCACCAGGGCCCTCAGCTTCTGACTCAGCTGTGCTTCCAGGTCCCAGGCTGCAGAGACCGCACGGCGCTGGGGAGGCAGGTGGGGGAGTATGCAGGGAGGGGACTGCACTTCCCTCTGAGGGGTCCCTGACCTGGGCACAGCACCATCATCCACTCAGACACTGACAGCTCCGACTGCGCCGTTATCATCAGAGCACCATCTCATCTCTCTCCTAGCCTGGGCCCCTCCTGGGCAACCCTATCTAATGCAATTCTCTCTTTCTCTAAAAGACTGGTGCCAAGTGCTTGTCCATGAAGATGAGTGAGGCAAGCAAGCGAAGGAGAGAGGAAATCGGGGCAGAAGCAGGCTGTTTACCCCACTGCCTCCCACCCCCACCAGCCCCTTTGCTGCTGGTGGGGTCACGTGTCTGGTTCTGTCCAATGGGCTGTGGGTACAAGTGACACGTCACACCCAGAGCACGACTCTCCAGCTCTCTGTCTCTGCCAGGGTGACCTGGGTGCTGAGATGGCTGAGATGGTAGGGCCACAGAATGGGATCCAGCTGGAACTCTGGGCCCCCACTTGGGGAAGGAGCTGCCCTATAGAGCAGCTGAATCTCAATAAGTGAGAAATAAGATCCTGAGTGTGAAACCTCTGAGATTTGGGCATCTGTTTAATATCATGCCATGGCCTATAGTATTCTAACACAGCAGATGATTGAAAACTCCTGTTTTGTAATGAATAAGTAAATAAAAAGACACACGCCCTGGATATCATACCAAGAGCATAACCAGGTTCGTGTCAAAGTTCTGCTCGGAAATGATGGTAGAAACTCACAGGCAGAGGGGATGGACTGAACATAAAGACAAATATCTGCACCCTCTTTTGGGTGGGAGAAGTGGCAGGCAAGTGGGCAACGAGCTTCAGGGCAGACTTCTCCCTCCATCCATCTGTTTTTGTTCCCTGCTGTCTCCAGATGCGGAGAGGAGGCAATAGGTCTCTTTCTGTTAATACTCCCTAAACCCTGGCTTCTGTGTAAGACTCCAGGAAGCCCACTCATCTCTGCTCAGGCCCCTGAATGCTGTGGGTGCGCTGGGAGCCTCTGGCCTATGGTTGGGCCTTCCCCTCCATTCAGTGATCTTCAGTTGCGTGCACGGTGTCTCTGAGATGTATTTGGAAGTGGGAGGTGTTTTTGGGGGGAGGTCACCATGATTGCTCTCTCCCCAGTGACTGGCATTCAGTGACTGAAACCCTAGATGTCTGCACATACTAAACAGGTGCATATAATTAAGGTCTGTTCCATCCCAAATGCCAGGCTAGCTGACCCGAAGGCCCCAAGGCCAAACAATGGGTCCAACCGGCCTTGTCTATGAGGGGCTTTGAACACCACTAGGAAAGTTCAGAAAACAATCATCCGCATGTGTCCCCATGGGACCTCAGATTCTGCCACCAGGGCTGTATGTTTGGGGATCAGGAAGCCTGAGGGACTTGTCCTAATGAGACCGTATGAAATGCAAATATCCCCAAAGAGGGGTCAGGCCGTGAGCACGATCAGCTATAGCTTTTCAACTCCTGTGGATAATTTTGAGAAAACTGTAGACTTTCTGTGATGCTTTAACAAACACAGATTCCTGAGTACAATTCAGTGGGTGTGGTCACAGGCCCCCAGGATGGCCCCCAAGGCCTTCCCCTTCTGATATTCACACCGCTGTATAGCTCCTTCCATGTCGTACCAGGATTGGTCTGTACAATCAACATAAAGCCTGTGGCAGGGTGAGCGTGCCACTTCTCTGATTAGGTTAGAAAAGAGCAGGTCTACCGTGCTGGACACTCTCCACTCTCTCACCATGACATTTCTATGTCTGTCTGTCTGTCTCCCTCCCTCTCTTCCTTCCTCCTTCCTTCTCCCTCAGATCTCTTGCTTTGGAGGAGCCATGCCGTGACACTCAAGCAGCTTAGGGAGAGGCTCATGAGGATGAAGCCTTCTGCCAGCAGCCAGGGCAGAACCGAGCCCCCTGCCCTCTGCCGTGGGAGGGAGCCACCACGGAAGTGGGTCCGCCAGCCCCAGCCCAGCCTTCGGGTGACTGCAGCCCCAAATGACACCTGGGTCACAGCTTTGTGAGAAGCCCTGATCCAGAGCTACTTGGCTAAAATGCCTTCAGATTCCTGACTCTCAAAAACTGTGGTAATAAATGCTACTGTTTCAGGTTACTAAATTTTGAGCCATTTACCCAACCAAAAAAAAGATACCCCATATCCAAAGGCAAAGGAGAAGCCCCACAAGATGGTACGAGGGGCAAAATCGCATTTAGAATCAAACCCCATTCCCACCAGAGATGCTCAGAGGGCTCAAACAAACCTTGTGTGCACCAGGACCCAGAGACCCCACAGAGACTGAGCCTGACTGTGTCTGAGTGTCTCCTGTGGAGGCACAGGTCAGCAGTGGCCTGTCGCAGGGGCAGGAGCTCTGGGTGCAGCAGACCTGGGTATGGCATAAGCCCTCTTGGAGGAGGTCACCATTAACTGCACCATAGAGCCCCCAGAACTTACACAGGACTGGGAAACAGACTCTTGGAGAGCACAAACAGAAACTTGTGCACACCAAAACCCAAGAGTAAGGAGCAGTAACCCCACAAGAGAGTGACCCAGACTAGCCTGTGAGTGTCCAGGAGGCTCTAGCAGAAGCATGGGTCGGTGGTGGCCTGCTTCAGGGTCGGGGCACTGAGTGCAGCAGTGCATGCCTGGGACCTTTTGAAGGAGGCCTCCAGTGTCTTCATTACCTGCACCATAGTTTGGCCTCAGGTGAAGCAACAGCAAGGGAACACAGCCCTGCCCATCAACAGAAAATTGGGTTAAAGATTTACTGAGCATGGTCCTGCCCATCAGAACAAGACCCAGTTTCCCCCTCAGTCAATCTCTCCTATCAGGGAGCTTCCAGAAGCCTCTTATTCCGATCATCAGAGGGCAGACAGACTGTAAACCACAATTACAGAAAACTAATCAAATTGCTCACATGGACCACAGCCTCGTCTAACTCAATGAAACTATGAGCCATGCCGTGTAGGGCCACCTAAGATGGATGGGTCACGGTGGAGAGATCTGACAAAATGTGGTCCACTGGAGAAGGGAATGGCAAACCACGTCAGCATTTTTGCCTTGAGAACCCCATGAACAGTATGAAAAGACAAGAAAGTAAGTCAATATGCTACTGGAGATCAGTGGAGAAATAACTCCAGAAAGAATGAAGAGACAGAGCCAAAGCAAAAACAACACCCAGTTCTGGATGTGATGGGTGATGGAAGTAAAGTCCGATGCTGTAAAGAGCAATACTGCATAGGAACATGGAATGTTAGGTCCATGAATCAAGGCAAATTAGAAGTGGTCAAATAGGAGATGGCAAGAGTGAATATCGACATTTCAGGAGTCAGTGAACTAAATGGACTGGAATGGGAGAATTTAACTCAGATGACCATTATATCTACTACTGCGGGCAGGAATCCCTTCGAAGAAATGGAGAAGCCATCATAGTCAACAAAAGAGTCTGAAATGCAGTACTTGGATGCAATATTAAAAACGATAGAATGATCTCTGTTTGTTTCCAAGGCAAACCATTCAATATCACAGTAATCCAAGTCTATGCCCCAACCAGTAACGCTGAAGAAGCTGAAGTTGAAGGGTTCTATAAAGACCTACAAGACCGTCTAGAGCTAACACCCAAAAAAGATGTCCTTTTCATTATAGGGGACTGGAATGCAACAGTAGGAAGTCAAGAGATACCTGGAGTAATAGGCAAATTTGGCCTTGAAGTACAAAATGAAGCAGGTCAAAGGCTAACAGAGTTTTGCCAAGAGAATGCAAAGGTCATAGCAAACACCCCCTTCCAACAACACAAAGGACCACTCAACACATGGGCATCACCAGGTGGTCGACACTGAAATCAGACTGATTATGTTCTTTGCAGCCAAAGGTGGAGAAGCTCTATACAGTCAGCAAAAACAAGACCAGGGGCTGACTGTGGCTCAGATCATGAACTCCTTATTGCTAAATTCAGACTTACATTGAAGAAAGTGGGGAAAACCACTAGACCATTCAGGTATAACCTAAATCAAATTCCTTATGATTATACAGTAGAAGTGAGAAATAGACTTAAGAGACTAGATATGATAGATAGAGTGCTTAATGAACTATGAATGGAGGTTCGTGACATTGTACAGGAGACAGGGATCAAGACCATCCCCAAGAAAAAGAAATGCAAAAAGGAAAAATGGTTGTCTGAGGAGGCCTTACAAATAGCTGAGAAAAGAAAAGACGCAAAAGGCAAAGGAGAAAAGGAAAGATATACCCATTTGAATGCAGAGTTCCAAAGAATAGCAAGGGGAGATAAAAAAGCCTTCCTCAGTGATCAATGCAAATAAATAGAGGAAAACAATAGAATGGGACAGACTAGAGATTTCTTCAAGAAAATTAGAGAGATACCAAGGGAACATGACAAGCAAAGATGGGCACAATAAAGGACAGAAATGGTAGGCACCTAACAGAAGCAGAAGATATTAAGAAGAGGTGGCAAGAATACACAGAAAAAAAAAAAAGACCTTCATGACCCAGATAATCACAATGGTGTGATCACTCACCTAGAGCCAGACATCCTGGAATGTGAAGTCAAGTGGGCCTTAGAAAGCATCACTATGAACAAAGCTAGTGGAAGTGATGGAATTCCAGTTGAGCTATTTCAACTCCTGAAAGATGATGCTGTGAAAGTGCTGCACTCAATATGCCAGCAAATCTAGAAAACTCAGCAGTGGCCACAGGACTGGAAAAGGTCAGTTTTAATTCCAGTCCCAAAGAAAGGCAATGCCAAAGAATGCTCAAACTACTGCACAATTGCACTCATCTCACAGTCTAGTAAAGTAATGCTCAAAATTCTCCAAGCCAGGCTTCAACAGTACATGAACTGTTAACTTCCAGATGTTCAAGCTGGTTTTAGAAAAGGCAGAGGAACCAGAGATCAAATTGCCAACATCCACTGGATCATCAATAAAGCAAGAGAGTTCCAGAAAAACATCTACTTCTGCTTTATTGACTATGCCAAGCCTTTGACTGTGTGGATCACAAGAAACTGTGGAAAATTCTGAAAGAGATGGGAATACCAGACTGCCTGACCTGCCTCCTGAGAAATCTGTATGCAGGTCAGGAAGCAACAGTTAGAACTGGACATGGAACAACAGACTGGTTCCAAATCGGGAAAGGAATATGTCAAGGCTGTATATTGTTACCCTGCTTATTTAACTTATATGCAGAGTACATCATGAGAAACGCTGGGCTGGAAGAAGTACAAGCTGGAATCAAGATTGCCGGGAGAAATATCAATAACCTCAGATATGTAGATGACACCACCCTTATGGCAGAAAGTGAAGAAGAACTAAAGAGCCTCCTGATGAAAGTGAAAGAGAAGAGTGAAAAAGCTGGCTTAAAACTCAACATTCAGAAAACTAAGATCATGGCATCTGGTCCCATCACTTCATGGGAAATAGATGGGGAAACAATGCAAACAGTGAGAGACTTTATTTTTGGGGGTTCCAAAATCATTGCAGATGGTGACTGCAGCCAAGAAATTAAAAGATTTTTGCTCCTTGGAAGGAAAGTTATGATCAACCTAGACAGCATATTAAAAAGCAGAGACATTATTTTGCTAACAAAGGTCTGTCTAGTCAAGGCTATGGTTTTTCCAGTAGTCATGTATGGATGTGAGAGTTGGACCATAAAGAAAGCTGAGCACTGAAGAATTGATCCTTTTGAACTGTGGTGTTGGAGAAGACTCTTGAGAGTCCCTTGGACTGCAAGGAGATCCAACCAGTCCATCCTAAAGAAAATCAGTCCTGACTATTCATTGGAAGGACTGATGCTGAAGCTGAAACTCCAACACTTTGGCCACCTGATACAAAGAGCTGACTCACTGGAAAAGACTCTGATGCTGGGAAAGATTGAAGGCAGGAGGAGAAGGGGATGACAGAGGATGAGATGGCTGGACGGCATCACCGGCTCTGGACATAAGTTTCAGTAAGCTCAGGGAGTTCGTGATGGACAGGGAGGTGTGGCGTGCTGCAGGCCATGGGGTCGCAGAGTCGGACACAACTGAGTGACTGGACTGAACTGAACTGACTACACAGCGGTAGATAACTTGGCTTCCCTGGTGACTCAGATGGTAAAGAATCTGCCTGCGATGCAGAGACCTGTGTTCAATCCCTGGGTTGGGAAGATCCCCTGAAGAAGAGAATGACAACCCACTCCAGTATTCTTGACTGAAGAATTCCATGAACAGAGGAGCCTGATGGTCTACAGTCCATGGGGTCACAAAGAGTTGGACACGACTGACCGACTAACACTTTTGCTTTCAAAAGATAACTAATACAGTGGATCTAGGGTAAGACCCAGAAAGCCACTCAGAGACTTAACTGTTGGTGGTTTCCTGGGGGCAAAGCAGGTTCAGGGTGTGGGTGATGTGTGTGGTGTGTGGTGTATGGTGTGTGTGTGTGTGTGTGTGTGTGTGTGTGTGGTGTAGGTAAGTTACGAATATCAAAGCCCATCCACTGTGTGGATCCTGACTCGCAATGGAGACGAGAGGTGAAGACCTCCAACCCGGCACCTCTAAAAACTTATGTCCCACAAGGGCCCTGGAGACCAAGAATGCTTGCTGACGGATTGTTCCTAAGAGAGGGTAAACCCTAGGGTATGAAACCTGAGTGAGACCTTCATCTGATGATTTTTAAAATCTGCTTAGTAGGGAGCCATTTCTTTAAATGAAACCATTCATAGAAGACTCACTTAGAGACACAGGCAGAGCCGTTCTGGGTGGGGCTGAGCGGGGGCCCCTTGAAGCCTGCTTCTTCAGCTGCCCCACTCCCCCGACCAGCAGAGCCCCCGAGACAGCTCTGGAAAACTCCAGAGATTTACAGTTTGCAAACCTCTGATCTAATCCAACTGCGTCGTTTTACTGGTGAGTAAACCAAGGCCCACGGAGGAAAGGTCACGCAGCACGTCTGTGGCGGATGCTTCGAAAGTGAGTCTCGTGACCTCTGACGCAACGTGTCCGCTCTTCATGGCAGGCCACCCAGGACAAATGCACACGCTGGGTGGGGGACAGGAAATTGTTCCCTCTCCAACCTCCTAACAAAGGGGGGCCCACAGCCTGTCCACAGGCAGAGGGAGCCCCTACCACGATCCAGGCAGTGCTCTCAGTGCTTCCCGTGAATTTACGTGCTCAACTGCCTGGACAACCCCAGGAACTCCACTCTCATTATCTTATCGTACACAGGAGCAAACAGGCAGAGCAGGCTAAGTAACTAGCCCGACTCCTTGGCTACTCAGTGGCACGGCCAGGATTCCATGAGGTCCAGACATCAAGCCCTTCACCTCTGCATTCGCTGCACCTCCCCTTCCCCAAGTAAGGGCCCAGCTCTCCTCTCCACTCTAGGAGGACTGCGAGGCCCTCCACTCTGCTCCCCAAGGAGCTGGCAAACAGTCCCCAAACAGGAGGTACGGTCACACCTGTAACTTCCAGGATGCCCCAGGCCTCTGGCTCCAGGGCCACTGAGCGGTCAGCACTGCTCCCAGGGCAGGGGGTGCCCCTCACCTACACCAGCGCCTTGAAAATGTATTTTTTCTACCAATAACAGGCACTGTAGGCGTTTAGGAACAGAGTGATAAGGCAGCGACTTCTGAGTATTTTACCTTTTGTCTTTGGCACCAGGGTTTGCTTTATATTAACCATGAGGACTGAGTACGGATCTGCCAGGGTCCATTTCATTATTGCAGAGGGTATTTCATTAGCAGATACTCTGTGCCTCTGACCTACACACCACATCCTAGGCCCTACTCATTAGTTCTCTTTCAAACACAGGAAAGTGACTCAGTCTTAGGCCGAGCAAAATCAGTACACAGAGCATCCCCACCCCATCCCCATCCTCCTCACTCGGACTCCCCGACTGCTAAGACTGCACCACGCCTGCCACTCCTTCTATCTGTGGATCCACATACTCATCATGACTCATACTTTTCTAAACCATTCAAGGACATATTGCAGACATGAGGTCACATACCCCTCAAATATCATAGTGAGTGTTTCTCAAAAACACTCATCCATCTAACGGTCATGCTGCTGCTAAGTCGCTTCAGTCGTGTCCGACTCTGTGCAGCCCACCAGGCTCCGCCATCCCTGGGATTCTCCAGGCAAGAGTACTGGAGTGGGTTGCCATTTGCCCCTAAGTCAGGACACTTCTATCTAAGAAATAGTACTGTCACAGACCCCAATTCACATTCTTCCGTTGTCCAACAAGGTCTCTATTGCTTTTTGGTCCAGGATCTCAGAAAGGAACACATACTGCATTTTGGCGTCTGCCGCTTCAATTCTCTCTACTCTTGAAGACCCCGCAGTCTTTCTCTGTCTTTCATATCCAAGCAGTTTTAAAGGATGGCCCTTCTATTTGGTTCCTCGGGACCAGACGCAGGCTGTGTTTTCTTGGCAGGAAAACCCCAGGAATGATGCCGGGCTTTCTCTGTGCAGCACGGCAGGGGCACAAGGTGTCCACCCATCCCACACTAATGATGCTAGCTCAGATCGCCTGGTCAGGCTGGAGCCTGACAGGTTTTTCCACTGTAAAGTCACCACACTTTCCCTTATAATGAGGTGACCCTATGCATGCCCCAGTCTGGTGCCCGGTGAGTTTCCAATCTACTAGGCAGGGAGGAGTCCAAACAGAGTCCCACAGTCTCAATAAGTTAAGGGGACAGACTTCAAAATTCAGGGAGTGCAAGGCCACCAGAATTTGGAAGGCAGAGAACCAGAGAGGATAAAACTGACCACAGAGCAAAATCCAGAAATTGTAGGCTAAGCACAAATTTCACACGTGTGTGAGGAAACTTCCAGGGTTGGTGAAAAGCTACCTGCAGTGAATTGACGGAATAATCCCCTAAGATCAGACGTGGCTGGAAGTAGTCTGTATTCCCAGCCAACATGGTGGAAATGCCTCCTAGGACATAAGGCAGCAAGTGGCAACTTCAGAAGACTATTGGCTGCGCAGTAGAGCAAAATCTGCTTGAAAGGTTTCGCACCTAACGAAGCTTAGAAAGCAAGCCTTTAAAGGATCAAACTCTATTCTATTGAACTGTATTTTGGAATAAAGGTCAAAATATTTTAACAAATAATAATAATAATGTCCAATACCCAAAAATGTGAAATTCTTAGTATATTGCATCTAATATAAAATTACCAAGCATGTAAGGAAAAATATGCCCCATACTCAAGAGAAAAATCAATGAACAGAAACAGACTGTCAAACATCATGGATGGCAGAATTAGTAGAGGATATTAAAACAGCTACAATCAAATATCCCATATGCCCAAGAAGACACAAGAAAGCATGAGCATGAAGAGGCCAGAAATAGAAGATAAATACAAAAAAATCCACACTGAACTTCTGAGATGACCCACATAATGTCTGAGATGAAACATACACAGGACAGGATTAACAGGAGATTAGACACTACAAGAAAAACTTTGTGTACTTGAAGACAGAGCAATAGAAACTCCAAAATGAAACAGAGAAAAAGACTAAAAAATACGTGGACGACTTCTCAGTTGGTCCAGTGGTTAAGAATCCATCTGCCAACGCAGGGGACATGGGTCCAATCCCTGGTCCAGGAAGATCCCACATGCTGGGGGGTAACTAAACGCATGCACCCTAACTCTACTGAGCCCACGCTCTAGACCCCGTGTGCAGCAGCTGCTGACCCTGAGCACCGCAACTAGAGAGCGGCCACTACTTGCCACAACTAGAGGAAGCCTGTGCTTTCACAACAGTGAAGACCTAGCGCAGCCATAAATAAACAAATTCAAAATAGCCTGACACATTTAAAAAAAAAGCAGAGTTTTGGTGAGCCACAGGAAAATATGAAGACGCATACCATGCATACAATTAGAATTATAGTGGGTGGGTGGGTTCCAGTGGAAGTGAGGAGAATAATGGTTGAAATGTTTCCAAATTTGATGAATGCTACGAACCTACAGATCCAAGAAGCTCAATCAAGTCTGAGTGATTTGAAAAGACCCCGATGCTGGGGAATGATTGAAGGCAGGAGGAGAAGGGGATGACAGAGGATGAGATGGTTGGATGGTATCACCGACTCAGTGGACATGAGTTTGAGTAAGCTCTGGGAGTTCGTGAGTTGGTGATGGACAGGGAAGCCTGGCATGCTGCGGTCCATGGGGTCGCAAAGAGTCGAATACGACTGAGCAACTGAACTAAACTGAACTGATACATACACAAGGAAAACCGAGCCCAAGTCACATCCTAGTCAGATTGCTGAGGCCTTGACTATACATTCTATCACCTCCCGTTAATGGGCCCATAATCACTCAACAACAAAGTAGGAAAGAATCAAAGGGAGAGGGAAGAGAAGAATGGATGCAGGTGACATACCAAGACTGACTCAGGAGAGAGCAGGCAAGGGCGGCATGGTGCGTGCATGGCAGGCCACCACGGAGCCCGGTCACCCAGCTCCTCCTCTTCTCTGCAAGACGTCTTGCCTCTTTCCCAGAAGCAGCTACATTCCTACTATGTATGCTCAAAGCCCAGCACCAGAAGCCTCTAGGGACCTGGATTCACTGTCTCTGTGCCAAGTAAATCCTTTTGTTCCGGAGCCTGGCCCCATTCAGGAAAAGGAGTCCAATCAATGACAAAATCAGCAAGTGCAGCAGACACCTGGAGGTTGGTAGGACAAGTCCACAGGCCTAAAAATAGCCCTGACCACATTGGGAACCGAAGCAGCCCTGCCAGTTCCACCAGAACACTGCAGTTTGCCTCACCTCAGACGTTTCAGGTCAAGGAACAAAAACTTCCCAGTTCGCTGGGCTGCAGGGCACCGGCCATTTCATCCATCCTCCCCCAGCATCTGAGTGCAGGCTGCCACACACACATCACCATGGGACACTCTGTACCAAGGCGGGTACCCGCCCTGGCCCACCTACTGTTACAGTACATCCAGCTGTACCCTGCGAGAGCCAGGGGCCAGCGCCGTGTTCAGGCCCTGTCCAGGCTGCGGGCAGGGGGAGGGCTGTTGTTGGAGACGCTGCCCCTGTACCTACCTGCCAGGCTGGGAGGACCTTCTCGATGTCATTCAGGTTGATTCCGTCCCCATCTTCCAGCTTCCCTTTTCCACACCTGGGCCAGAAAAGACATAATGGCATTGAAAGGACTGCTCACTCAAGCATTGTGTCCCAGCCCAGCAAGCAGGAAGAGCAGAGACGATTGGGAGAGACCCGGTCCTGCCCTTCTCAAGGCTGCAGAATCAGCCCTTTCCCACCTGGAGCAAACGCCACCCTCCTTCCTCAGGCCTGGGGACACAGACCTTCCTTGAGGACAAAGGACTGGATGCAGGCAAGAATGTGGGGCCTGGGGGTGGGGTGGGGGCACTAACATGACGTCCCACCCCTAGGAGGGTGAAGGGTACCAGAGTTCCCCTCTATCTTTCCAGACAAAGATGCTGAACTCCTTGCCAATGAACGCCCCAAAGTGTATGTGTATCCCAGATCCTGCAAAGCCCATCATCCTGCCCAGTTACACCAACGGGAAAGCAACTGAACAGAGAGACCAAGCAACTTTCTTGAGGTCACACAGGCCCCCATTCAGCTTCCTCTCTCCTGGGACTGCTACTGGGCCAGTCCAGCAATCCCGTTTTGTCTGCACATCTGCTGTGGGTGGGCATACCTCCAGGCTAGAGGTGCTGGCCCGGATTCACTAGCATATGTCCATGTCTTCCCCATATTTAAAGGTGTAGACTCTGGAACCAGACTTCAGGAGTTGGAGCCTTTTATCACTTACTAACTGGGTGATGCTGCACAAGTCACTGTTTCTCTCTGTACCTAAGTTTTCTCATTAGTAAAATGGGGATAATTGCTAAATCCTGAAAGATGATGCTGTGAAAGTGCTGCACTCAATATGCCAGCAAATTTGGAAAACTCAGCAGTGGCCACAGGACTGGAAAAGGTCAGTTTTCATTCCAATCCCAAAAAAAGGCAATGCCAAAGAATGCTCAAACTACCGCACAACTGCACTCATCTCACACGCTAGTAAAGTAATGCTCAAAATTCTCCAAGCCAGGCTTCAGCAATACATGAACTGTGAATTTCCAGATGTTCAAGCTGGTTTTAGAAAAGGCAGAGGAACCAGAGATCAAATTGCCAACATCCGCTAGATCATTGAAAAAGCAAGAGAGTTCCAGAAAAACATCTATTTCTGCTTTATTGACTATGCCAAAGCCTTTGACTGTGTGGGTCACAATAAACTGTGGAAAATTCTGAAAGAGATGGGAATACCAGACCACCTGACCTGCCTCTTGAGAAATCTGTATGCAAGTCAGGAAGCAACAGTTAGAACTGGGCATGGAACAACAGATTGGTTCCAAATAGGAAAAGGAGTACGTCAAGGCTGTATATTGTCACTCTGCTTATTTAACTTATATGCAGAGTACATCATGAGAAACGCTGGGCTGGAAGAAGCACAGGCTGGAATCAAGACTGCTGGGAGAAATATCAATAACCTCATATATGCAGATAACACCACCCTTATGGCAGAAAGTGAAGAGGAACTAAAAAGCCTCTTGATGAAAGTAAAAGAGGAGAGTGACAAAGTTGGCTTAAAGCTCAACATTCAGAAAACGAAGATCATGGCATCTGGTCCCATCACTTCATGGGAACTAGATGGGGAAACAGTGGAAACAGTGGCTGACTTTAATATTTTAGGCTCCAAAATCACTGCAGATGGTGACTGCAGCCATGAAATTAAAAGATGCTTACTCCTTGGAGGGAAAGTTATGACCAACCTAGATAGCATATTCAAAAGTAGAGACATTACTTTACCAACAAAGGTCCATCTAGTCAAGGCTATGGTTTTTCCAATAGTCATGTATAGATGTGAGCGTTGGACTGTGAAGAAAGCTGAGCACTGAAGAATTGATGCTTTTGAACTGTGGTGTTGGAGAAGCCTCTTGAGAGTCCCTTGGACCACAAGAAGATCCAACCAGTCCATTCTAAAGGAGATCAGTCCTGGGCTTTCTTTGGAAGGAATGATACTAAAGCTGAAACTACAGTACTTTGGCCACCTCATGCGAAGAGTTGACTCATTGGAAAAGACTCTGATGCTGGGAGGGATTGGGGGCAGGAGGAGAAGGGGACGACAGAGGATGAGATGGCTGGATGGCATCACTGATTCGATGGACGTGAGTCTGAGTGAACTCCGGGAGTTGGTGATGGACAGGGAGGCCTGGTGTGCTGAGATTCACGGGGTTGCAAAGAGTCGGACACGACTGAGCGACTGAACTGAACTGAACATCATATGGCAGTTGGAGGATCAAATTAGTTAATATACTGAAGTGCTTAGAACTGTGCCCAGCATATAGTAAACACTATTATAAATGAACATTATAAATGAACAGAATATATTGTAACAGTAAATACAGGCAATAATTAAGTAAAATCATAATAAAATAACAAGGTAAAAATATTAGTGCTACTAGGAATACTGCTACCACTATTTCTGTCATTGTTATTATCGTCACCGGGGCTGAGCAGCAGCGCAGCGTCTAACAACAGCACAGATTCTAGAGCCAACACAGCCTCATGCAAGTTACTCAATTTTTCTGCAAGCTTATCATCCTTTGAAGTGAAAATAATAATAGTTCTTACCTCCTGAAACTGTGCCGAGTTTAGACGATGGGCGGCAAGCAGTTAGAATGGGACTGGTGTGTGCTCAGAGCCTAGTGAGTATTAGTTACTACTTCTGCAGTGGTTTTTTCACTAAGTCGTGTCTGACTCTCTGCAACCTGGTAGACTGTAGCCCACCAAGCTCCTCTGTCCATGGGATTTCCCAGGTAAGGATACTGGAGTGGGTTGCCATTTCCTTCCCCAGGAGATCTTCCCCACCCAGGGATCGAACCCAAACCTTCTGTATTGGCAGGCAGGTTCTTTACTACCACTGAGCCAACAGAGAAACGTATTATTATTAGCCCAGGTGTGGCAAGAGCTGCCCAATGGGCTGGTGGCAGCATTTTCCAGCTGCAGTTAATGCAACTCTCAAATTTCAGAGCAATTAGTTTATTTCATCAAATATTTTCACAGCATCTCTTGTGTTTGGGGATCTGCCAACCTTTCCTGGGGTCGTGGAAAATAAATCCCACGTGGTTCCTGCCCTCAAAGGGCTCACAGGTCCAAGGAGTCCTCAACTCGGACTAAGAGGGCGCTGAGCCTGAGCACCAGCAGGGGGCAGCACGAGATACGTGTTATCAAGTCCTACAGACTGAGGAGCCCTGGATCCCCAAGGAAGAGAAACCGGGGGGGCGGCTGCAAAACCCAGCAGGGCTTGGGGGAGGTCAGAGGGACGGGGCGGGGGATATGGTCGACGCCCCCATCAACACACGCTTCTGTCCTTGGGGGCTCTGTCTCGGGCTGGGCCCTCGGGGTCACAGGCCGGCAGGAAAAGCAGCGGAGCTCAGAGGAGCAGCACCCAGAGCGGCCGGGGGCGGAGGGAGAGGAGCTGGGAGGGGAGCTGGCCCAGCAGAGCATCTGGGAGAACGTCCCAGGCGGAGGCCTGGAGCGAAACACCGCGCGCAGCCAGCAAGGAGGTCCGGGTTCTAGCGGGAGGTGGGTGGGGGGCAAGGGCGGGGCCCAGGGGCAAGAGGAATTGCAGGGCCCGCTCTGGAAGCACAGCGCGGGTTCCGGCCGGTGCAGCTGGGGTGGGAGAGGGGTGTAAGGGGACTTTCTTGCCCCTTCCGGCCCCACCCTAGTGGTGATGGTGCAGGACTGCAGAGCTGGAGAGAGGTCTGGAAACATGCCTCTCAGCTAACAACTCTGCCTGGTAGAAACATGCTGGCCCGCAAAGGCACCGATTGCTCGCAGTCACCTGTGTTCCCTGAGTCCTGGCAGCGCGGAAGGAGGGAACCGGGCACTCTGGCCGGCAGGAATGGCTGACCTCCCACCCCCAGGTCAGGTGCGCAGGGACCGCATCTTTGACTCCAGTCCCCCTCAGACACTTGCCTAGCTTGCCTGGCCCTTTAATTCTCACCTCAGCAGCCTCTAGGGTCCGATGGGCAGGAAGGGCTGCTGTCTCCCTAGGTCTGGGGCTCAGAACTCCCTGGAGGGCCAGGCAGGTTGGAGGAGGTCTTAAGGTGGCTACAGACCAGCTGAGTCACTGCTGCCAACAGGGTTTCCAAGGCAACAGCCTTCTCTGATTTCTGTCCCTCCATGGAAACGCGGGCTGCGGGAAGCCTTGGCAACCGGGTGGGACCCTACTTCCAAGGGCTGCTGCAGAGGCTGGGCCTGTCGAGTGCATCCCCAGTACTGCCAGACCCTAAGGGGCAACGCAGCCCCTGGCTCAGCCACAAGGTGGCCACGGGGCGCTGCACCCAAACTCTCCAGCAACCCAAGAGAGATGGGATTTGGCCAGAGAGCCAGTGGTAAAGAATCCACCTGCCAATGCAGGAGACCCAGGAGACGCAGGTTCGCTCCCTGAGTGGGGAAGATCCCCTTGAGGAGGAAATGGCAACTCACTCCAGTATTCTTGCCTGGGAAATCCCATGGACAGAGAAGCCTGGTGGGCTACAGTACATGGGGCCAAAGAGAGTCGGACATGACAGAGCGTGCATGCACACACACCCACACCCCCCCCAAGTGTCACACACACACACACACACACACACACACACACACACAACAGGTGTCACACACATACACACACCCCAGGTATCACACACACACACACACACACACACACACACACACACCCCAGGTGTCTGGTGAAGGGTGGGGAGATTGTCAGCAAGTCTGGGCTGCTCCTCCCAGTGAGTAAGCCTGGTGATGAGTGGGTGTGGCCGGTTCTTCCAGATCCACAAGGGACAAGGGCCCTCAGCAATAGGGGAACCTTTCTCTCCCTGGACAGTCATTTGTTACTGCTGCCAAACTGTATTTTGTTAGGCTGTTAATTTGCATGAACTGGTGCAGACACCTTCGGAAAACCTGACTCCACCACTCGATCCCCACTGGACAGACTCAGTCCATGAGGTAGTGTCATCACTTCTGTCCTCTGGGCCTCAGTTTTCCCAGTGGTTTCACCATCCATGTGCTCCCAGGGCAAAGAGGAGAGATGGGCACGTCCAGGGAAACGCCACCTCTCTCGGAAGCCTTCCCCAGACTGTGCATCAACCCCCCTCCACCGCTGGCTTCTCGGCCCCGCTCTCATTTACTTTATTTAACTCGCACCTGTGTACTCTGAGCGTGTACGCACAGTCTCAATTATGAATGGGCTCATGTCTCCTTTTAACAGTAGAGTGGACAACAATACTTCTGGGAAGGGACTGTATTGTATACTCTGTGTGCTCCTCACCATTTGGGGACCCAGCCGGCCTTGTGACCAGGCTTCAGAGGTGCAAACTGCTCCTTCCTTTCCCAAGGCACACTGCAAGCTCCGACCGGCCCCCACTTCAGGGCAGGCAGGAGCATCACTTCTGCAGAAAACCAGCTCCTGAACTTGACCTGAGCAAAGGTCAGTTCAGTTCAATTCAGTCGCTCAGTCGTGCTGACTCTTTGTAACCCCACGAGCTGTAGCACCCCAGGCCTCCCTGTCCATCACCGACTCCCAGAGCCTATCCAAACTCATGTCCATCGAGTCAGTGATGCCATCCAACCATCTCATCCTGTCATCCCCTTCTCCTGCCCTCAATCTTTCCCAGCATCAGGGACTTTTCCAATGAGTCAGCTCTTCGCATCAGGTGGCTAAAGTATTGGAGTTTCAGCTTCAACATCAGTCCCTCCAATGAACACCCAGGACTATTCTCCTTTAGGATGGACTATTTGGATCTCCTTGCAGTCCAAGGGACTCTCAAGAGTCTTCTCCAACACCACACTTCAAAAGCATCAATTCTTTGGTGCTCAACTTTCTTTATAGTCCAACTCTCACATCCATACATGACTACTGGAAAAACCATAGCCTTGACTAGATGGACCTTTGTTGGCAAAGTAATGTCTCTGCTTTTTAAAATGCTGTCTAGGTTGGTCATAATTTTCTTTCCAAGGAGTAAGCGTCTTTTGATTTCATGGCTGCAATCACCATTTGCAGTGATTTTGGAGCCCCCAAAAATAAAGTCTGACACTGTTTCCACTGTTTCCCCATCTATTTGCCATGAAGTGATGGGACTGAATGCCATGATCTTAGTTTTCTGAATGTTGAGCTTTAAGCCAACTTAAGCTGAGCAACTTAGCTTTCCTAAACTCAGAAGCCTGGAGGGCCCAGCCCTGTGCAGTCCAGTAGCTCAGGAGGAAACTGGCCCCAGTGCTGCCGAGGGGGAGGACGCAGGGGACGGTGAGCGGGTGAGCAGATGGACGGGTGTGAGTGAGGCAGGGTCAAGGAAGCCCTGAGGTTGGGTCTCTGCTTGGCACTATCTCCTCCTAACAGGATGCCTCCGTGTTCAAGGGCATCTCCTCTCTCCATCCCCAAAAACCATCCCAAAAGTTCATATAGAACCCACACAAGCAGGGGCAGGACAGGCGAGAAGACGGGGTCCCCTGGGAAAGTCTGATATGAGTATCTGGGCCTCTGCCCCCCAAAATATGCACATGCATGTCATTTTACATAAAAATTCAAGGGGATCAAGCCGATTCAAGGATACTCTGGTATCCTTGAGCCTGAACACAGGATGTATCAAAAGGACTTAAATCAAGGTTCTGTTCCTGGGCAGGTTACTGTGCGTCTCTGAGCTGCGTTTCATCTCTGAAATAAGGATGCCAGCGTCTCCCTCCCAGGTTTTGTCACTGACACTGCAGGGAGACCACTGCCAAGAGTGGGGTGACCACTGGAGGTGGGTGGGGTGGGCAGAGTTAGCAGCGGGACAGGTGAGATGCAGGAATGTAGCCCAGAATGTCAGTTATATTTAGATCTGAAGTGACAGGGAGACAAGAGTGGATGGGTAAGGAGTGGAAGGAAAAAATAAAAAGCCATGAGTAGACTTAAAAAGAAAACGGAAAAGAGCAAGTGTTGGTGAGGACGTGGAGAAATCGGATCCCCTGCATGTTGCTGCTGGCAATGTGAAATATTCAGCTGCTGTGGAAAACAGTTTAGCTGTTCCTCAGAAAGTTCAAACATAGGATTACCATCTAGTTTGGGAACAAGAGAGGTGGTGGTTACACAGCATTATCAATGTACTAAATGGCACTGAGTTGAATGCCTTCAAAGGGTTAATATTATGTTATGTGAATTTTAAGTCAGCATCACTGACTCAATGGACATGAGTTCGAGCAAGCTATGGGAGATGGTGAAGGAGAGGGAAGCCTGGCGTGCTACAGTCCATGGGGTTGCAAAGAGTCGGACACGACTGAGTGATGGAACGACAACAAAAATTATTTTAAAAATAAGGAAGAAAAGCAACCATCTGTCTCATACACCCCCACCCCCGCCCCAGGTCTGTCTGGAGTCACTTTCCTGTCCAGAGTCAGCCCAGGCCCTGACACCATCTTTTTTTTGACCGAAACACACAGCATGCAGGATCTTAAGTCCTGGACCAGGGATCTAACTTGTTTCACCTGCAGAGGAAGCACAGAGTCCTAATCACTGGACTGCCCGGGAAGTCCCTGAAACCATCCTTCAAAGCGGAAGTGAACACTGATGCATGAACTAAGAAGGGGACAACCGAGTAGAAGCAACAGGGACCACAGTGGTTCTTAGAGCAGGGGACCCTGGGGGAGCAGCAGCAGCATTTCCTGAGGGCTCCTTAGACATGGAAGCCCTCTGGGCCCCACCCCCCAGACCTCCCGAACCTGAGACCCTGGGGGTGGACCCATCGATCTCCGCTTCCATCAGCGGGTCTCAGCGCTGCGCTGGACCACGGCCAAGCAGGGTCACTGTGAGAGGTCAGGAAGGGGACCGGGCAGTATGGCTCACGGGGGCTGGGCAGTGAAGGGTGTGGGGGTTCCAGGGAGAGGCCAGTGAATGCGCAGGTCTGAGCCAGTGAGCCTCTCTGGGCATCAGCCTGCCAGGGAAAGGCCATCCACCGCCCCAGCTCCTGGAGGGACACAGCTGTCCCCTGCCTCACTGGCTGCTCTGTGAGAGCCCCTGGCTGCCGCTTACCCTTCTCGGTCGATGTGTGGCAGGGGCTGCTTGGGCGTGTGTCGAAGCTTCCGGTGGAACTGGGTGAAGTCCAGCTTTTCAGGCTGCAGGTCCCAGGTGGCACCACTAGAGGGCGAGAAAGGGGACGAGTCCTGTTAGTGATGGAGATAAGACGCCCCGGGGGACACGCTGGGGGAGGCGCCAGGCAGGGAAGCAGCTCAGAAAGGGGTGGGCAGGAAGGGGAGGCGCCCACCGGCCCACAGGCTCGGAACTAAGCCTGGCACGTCAGCCCTGTGCTCACGGATCATGGGGCCGGGGCCTGCCTACGAAGCCTTCCCCTTCTTTAACCCTGCTCTGAGATAATGGATGCCTATAAAACACACAAGTGTGGGCCTGACCCCCGCTCTCAGCGGTCCCCGTAAAACACCGGAAGGTCTGAGGTTCAGTCTGTCAGTGGGGAAGCAGGGGGCCAAGTCCCCCGAGTGCCGGTCTTGGGGGGAGACCAATGGCGTTTCCATGCTGAGCAAGTCAGAGCCAGGTGCTCCTGGAGCACACCCAGAGTTGACCAGCTCCGGAGCCGGGGGCACAGCTGAGCTAAAGGGCCATCCGTGGCCTGAGCTGTCACTCCCAAAAGGGACAGACACCATGACAAGTGCTCATCAGCAAACCCTTCAGGGGCACCGAGCCCACGTCCTCATGAAGTCTGGCCAATGCCTGCCCCTGCAGCATGGCCCATCAGAAACCTCCGAGAGCTGGAAGCACTGACAGTCCTTCCTTCTCTCTGGCCCTCTCTCTGGGGCAGCCCCTGCTCCACCCCAGTTTGTCTAACATGCACCAGCTGCCGCTCTCCTCTGTCCTCCACCTCCCCAGCACCCCCACCCCCTCCCCCTGGGGTCGGACTGGTGGCATCTGTCTCTCCCTTTCACACTCTTCTCTGCATCTTCTCTTCTCGTCTCCTCCTCTCCTTCCCTTGGACCCCACCCCAGTTGTCTCCTTCCTTCTCTCTCTCACCTCCTTCCTCCAGCTTCATCCTCTCTACTTCACCCGGCTCCACTTCTAGGACAATGAACTCTCAACATGAACTTGGCCCCCAAAGGGTCCCTAGGGAATAAGGACCAGGAAGCCGGGGTCCCAGCTGGAGCCACACACATAACAAGAGGAAGGGGGGCTCACCTGAAGGAATCGAAGGTGTTGGCAGCCCAGATATCTGTGCCCAGCATGTCCAGAGAGGTGTCTTTGCTGCCATTCTGGAAGACACGGAGGATGAAAGGGAGGTGTTATTTGCCCAGGCAGGACATGGAACAAGTGGGCAGAAGGCCCAATCCCAGAGAGGATGGCAGAGCCCTATCCCCTTGAGCAGCCTGGACATTAGAGGGGGCCGCTGAAGGGTCCCGGCAGGTGTATGCAGCGTGTATGAGTCAGGGGGACCCTGGCCTCCCCCAGGCACAGGCCCTCACTTCGACAGTGTTTGGCAGAGCTGTGTGGTCGGGTTCAGGGCACCCCAGGGCTCTGCCGCACCAGCCCATGGCTCTCTCCTCAAAGCCTCTGCACTGATGAGCTGCCTCCAGCACTGCCAGTGTGATGGTGGGGCGTCTCCCCAGGCAGGGACTCTGTGGAGCCCGGCACGCAGGAAGGTCTGTTGAGAGGCTGACTTCCTTTGGAATTAAGCCCCACACCCCGAAATCAGGCGGCATCAAGAAGCCCCCAAGGCAGTGGTGGTTTAGTTGCTTCAGTCGTGTCCGATTCTTGCAACCCCAGGGACTGTAGCCCACCAGGCTCCTCTGTCCATGGGATTCTCCAAGCAAGAATACTGGAGTGGGTTGCCATTTTCTTCTCCGGAGGATCTTCTTGACCAAGGGATCAGACCCACATCTCCTTGATCTTAAGTGGATTCTTCACTGCTGAGCCACTAGGGAAGCCCAAGAAGCCCCTATGGACCAACAATTCCAGCAAAGGAACTTTTCTAACACTCTGGTCTTTATCCTCTGATGTTCCCTATGTGATTCATCCCGCAGACATGACCCAGCTTCTGCGATCTGCCCCTTGGCTGATGGTCTCTGCCACAAGTTTGCCAGTTCCCTGTCTTCACTCCAGATGCCACTGTCCCTCTTTGAAACTGAGCAGGACCCTATGGGGCCTTCCCAGAACAGGCCCAACCCCCTCCTATGTTCCTCCCCCTGCCTCTTGTCTGTAGAAAGACTTTAGCCTCCTAGGCCTTTCCCGAGTTCCAAAGAGTAAATTTAATCAGAGAAATGAGAAAATGCACAAGCAAGACAGAATAATAATAGTTTAGCCATTAAAAAAAAATGCTAGGACCTTTAGTTCTTCCTCAAGGTCTATAGATAATATTCTGAATCATGTCCTTTGAGCTGCCCTGCAGACACTTAACTCCCACCAGGTGGAAGATGTTAACTGCATGTTGACCACAAGCATGTAGATTCCAGATGGGCTGGAACCAGAAGGCTGGTGATGCTGACGCCCAATTACCTCACCACCAACCAATCAGAAGAATGTCTTTGAGCTGATCCCACACCCCTCAACCCCCCTCCCTCACCCCGTCTTTAGAATCCTTTCCCTGAAGGCCTATGGGGATGTTGGGACTTTTAAGCACTAGCTCGCCTGGACTCCTCGCTTGGCAACCGTAATAAACGCTGCACTCTGCTTCATCACTTTGCTTCCCTGATATCAGTTGGTAAAGAATCCACCTGCAATGCAGGAGACCTGGGTTTGATCCCCTGGAGAAGGGAAAGGCTACCCACTCCAGTATTCTGGCCTGGAGAATTCCATGGACTGCATAGCTACATAGTCCATGGGGTAGCAAAGAGTTGGACACGACTGAGCAACTTTCACTTCACTTCACCTGGCTTCACCACAACCCAGAATCAGTACATTGGTTTTAGTAAGGCAGACCCAAGTTTGGCTCGGTAACATCATGACCCCCACAGTCCATTTTCCATCACCACACTCTTTAAAAACAATACTTCCACCTCTCCTGAAGCTGACCGTGTGCATGCCTTATAACCCAGGACTCCACTCCCAGGTACAAACACAGCCGAAATGTGCACAGATGTTCAGAAGTCATTTACAGCACAGAATACAGCACTCTCATTCATAACAGCTACTGACTGGAGACCACTGGAATGCCTAGCAACAGGTGAAACAGACAGATCAGTCGTGGTGTGTTCACGTCCTGGAATATGACATAGCAGTGAGAATAAACAGACTAAAACAATACACAACAGAAATAAAGCCCACAAACGCAGAGTGGAATAAAGGAACCTAGACACAAGAGCACCAGCTCGCTGACCCAATTTTATATAAAGTTCAAGAACAGGCACAGTAATGTATGGAGACGGAATTTGGACAGTAACTGGAAAAGGGCCTCAGGGCGCCCTGGGGGCTGGTAACTTCTGTTCTCAATCTAGCTGCTGCTTTCCCGAGTGTGTCCAGTTAGTGAGAATCCACTGAACTGGATGCTCCTTCTCTGGGTGCTGTGACATTCTGGTTGGATTCCTGGTAGAATCCCCAGCTTTATCTTTATGATGATCTATCCCAAGACTTGTCACTTTCAGATCCACAAGCTCATGCACCAGGAAATCTTCCTTTGAGATCTTTCCCCGGGCTTGGGCCTGGGCAGGCGCTGAAAACACAAAGGTGTTTCCCAGGCCTTGCCGGCGAAGAACGGCAGGGGATGACACACACATGATAACTACTCACTGATTCGAGCTGCCACGGGGGGGCCAAGGCACGGGCAACTTTCCTGAGGAGCAGAGAGGGGCTCCCTGAGTCAGGGTTCGGGGTGTCAGGTGAGAGAGGGAAAAGGAGGGGCGCAGTCACCCTGGAAAAGGCGGCCGGGGGTGGAAAGGGGCCCTGGCAGGACACGGTGAGGTGTTCCGGGTGACCTGAAGGCCTTCTGGGTTTGCACAGGGAGCAGCAGTGTGTCAAGGGGCCCCCAGGCGGGCGAGTCAGCGGCCCCCACATCACCCCCTCAGTCCTGGTCAGGGCCTACGAGGCGCTGCCCACGTGCTCCTCAGTGATTGCTGTGGGTTGCATCGTGTCCCTGCCCCACCCCGCCACCACCGTTATTCACACCCTTCAAGAGACTTTCACCGTCTTCCTCACACACGCCTTCTCCTCTTGCCACAATGACCCCTGTGACCTCAGTGAAGTTACGTCACCATTTTGGACTTCAGATTCCTCGTACTCGAATAAAAAGATACTTGAGCGTGAAGGGCCAGTGGCTGTGGGTGGCTCCTCACGGGCACCTGTGCTGAGATCACCCCTCTCCCACCAGTGGCAGACGTCACCAATCAACTGTGGCCTGATTTACATCCTCTAATTAGGTGGCCCCTTGTGCTCCAGCATCAGTCCCTCCTGTCCTTCTGTGAGCTGCCTTGTCACCCCACCCACCCCAACTCCTGGTGCCCTGCTCGCTTCAAGTGCAGCTTTGACATTGCAGGCGGCTGGAGCGACTCACCTCTATTAATATTAATCAACCCCCACACGAGGACAGCCTCCATCCTCCTGAGACGTCAACTGGCTTGCTCACGACACCCTTCCCAGGCCTCAGAGATAATTATCAGTAAGTGTAGCATTTCCAAATGACTTCTAAAGCGAAGGTCAAAAAAATAAAAAAAAATCAAATAAACCCAACCCTGCTTCCAAAGCACACGTCTGAGACGACACCCAGAGTGACGCTCACGCCCTCCTCCAGGATGGTCTTACAAATTCGGTTTCCTTGGAGTGGACCACTGTTCTGTCATCACTCGCTTACACCCGTAGAATGTTAGATCTCCCCAAGTAAGATTTTTTCCAAAACATTTTTATTGTGGCCCAATGCACATAATGTAAAATCTACCACCTTAGCCACTTTAAGTGCACAGTTCAGTGGTACTAAATATATTTATAACATCGTGCAACCATCAGCACCACGCATGCCCGTAACTCCTTTCATCTTGAAAAACTGGAAGTCTATCCATTGAACGATAACTCCCCATTTTCCCCTCCCCTGGGGAAAGGGACCCTGGCAGCCACTCTATTTTCTGTCTGTGATTTTGATGACTCTAAATACCTCACACAAGTGTAATATACACTATTTGTCTTTTTTGTGATTGGCTTACTTCACTTGACGTCATGTCCTCATGGTTCATCCGTGACCCCAACTACCTTTCAAGCTCCTGGACTGCACCTGCCTTCTGTTCTTGTTCCCCCACAGTGGCCAAGCTGGGCACAGCAGGTCCACCTCCGATGCCTGCCAACTGGTGGAAGAGACTCCAGCCTGAGAGGCAGAGGCCCCTGCTGTCTCTGTGCCTGAAAGACTGATTCACAGGTTAGGATGTCGAGATGGAGTGACTGTCCTGAGATCTGAGGCCCTGAAAGAAGGAGGAACATAGGAGGGAGAGAGAACAACCATGAAAAAGCGAGGGGAAGCCACAGCTACACCCGGGACTGCACGCACCTCACAGGGAGGAGAACCCTCCAGTCAGTTCAGTTCAGTTGCTCAGTCGTATCTGACTCTTTGCAATCCCATGGACTACAGCACGTCAGGCTTTTCTGTCCATCACCAACTCCTGGAGCTTACTCAGACTCACGTCCATCCAGTCGATGATGCCATCCAGCCATCTCATCCTCTGTCGTCCCCTTCTCCTCCCGCCTTCAATCTTTCACCACCATCAGGGTCTTTTCCAGTGAGTCAGTTCTTCACATCAGGTATTCAAAGTATTGGAGCTTCAGCTTCAGCGTCAGTTCTTCCAATGAATATTCAGGACTGATTTCCTTTAGGATTGACTGGTTGGATCTCCTTGCAGTCCCACGGACTCTCAAGAGTCTTCTCCAGCACCGCAGTCCAAATGCACACAAAGCTCCCTCCTGGGCTGGAGGCTGGAGGTGGTGGCTATGAGACCAGCACCCCTCCTAGCAGAAAGGGGAGGCTCTCCACCACCTGCCCTGTGCAGGGAGCACCAACTGAGCGAGGGGCCTGGGCATCGCAAGCTCAGGCCCCAGCCTCTTCTGAAGCAGCGTCCCTGGCAGAGGACCTACCAGGCTCTGGATTCTGGGGGTCCACGACAAGGCCCCGCTGGCTGACAGTGGGAAAGAGTAGCAGGGCGGCAGCTGCAGGAGCGACACCCTGGGCCCCTGAGCAGGCGATTCTCTGTAAAGCGAGGCCCCACCCTTCACGTGCTGCAGTACCGTCTCCATTCGGAGGAGAGAAGCCTCTATTTTTTTCAGTACTTCATAGTTTATAGACTCTCTCCACACATTTTTCCTCATGTGTGTGAGTGAGTGAGTGAAAGTTGCTCAGTCGTGTCTGACTGCTTGTGACCCCATGGATTGCAGCCCACCAGGCTCCTCTGTCCACAGAATTCTCCAGGCTGGAATATTAGAGTGGGGAGCCGATCCCTTCTCCAGGGGATCTTCCTGACGCAGGGATGGAACCCAGGTCTCCCGCATTGCAGGCGGATTAACTACCAACTGAGCCACCATGGAGTCCTCATAATTCCCACCCACCCTCACAGCAACCCAGAGAACTTATTCCTGAGCTGACAGAGATAACCTGAGCCCTATTTTAAATGCCGAACACTCCAAGACCACTGCAGTCCCCAGCAAACACCCTGCTACTCGACCGTCCCCCCATCACCCTTCCATCAGCTCAAACTGGTTCAACCAGCAGCATCCCGCACCCAGCGGAAGCCTCCATCTCACCCCTCCACTTCCACTCCTCACTCGGGTCTACCCCCCGCCTCCATTCCCTCCCCCACAGCATGACTGATTCTCGGAGCTGAGGAACAGAAGTGGCAAGCCCCTTTTAGACCAGGGGCCTGGAGCCCTGGCGTCCCGTGGTCCTGGGGAAACAAATTGTGCACAGCATCCCTGGAGGCGGCAACGGCGCTGGGCAAGAATCAGGACTCTTGGGGCCACTAAACAGGATGTGCTGAGAGCAGTGGGCAAGCCTGTGGCCTCTCTTGCTGAATACAATAGCAGGGTGACCTTCTAAGGCCAGTGTCATAACAGGGCAGAGGGCCGTGTCTGGAGAAGCCCACAGCGCAAATCCTGGTGACGGGGATGACTTACTGGTCGCTGCTCCCTTTGGCACAATGACTGCAGCACGTAACAAGGACCTGGGCGTCTGAGAGTTCTGGGCGATGGGACGTGACAGGCATAATCACTGCATGAGACCTTTTACCACCCGGGGCTGGAGAAAGGGCCTGGCTCTTTGAAGCAAAGTCTGTATCCTTTAAGTCTCAGCCCAGGAAGAGAAGAGCCTCAGCCAGCAGAGACTCCCTTCTGGGTCCCTTGAAGCTGAGGCGGTGACCCAGCTGGTGCCCAGCGGGGCCAGGACTCACTGGTCGGGTGACCGCTGCCACTGAACTGACAGCCAGGAACCTAGTGGTTTCCCACACCCACCCCAGCGCCCAGGCGACCCTGGGGCCACCTGCCATGTGGAGTCAGGTCCAGGCGGAGCCCTTGAAACCATAAAGGGCCCGGATGCTCCCCTTTCCTGAGTCCTGGGCTGCTTGCTGCTTAGTCGCTCAGTCGCGTCCGACTCTCTGCAACCCCATAGGCTGTAGCGTGCCAGGCTCCTCTGTCCATGGGGATTCTCCAGGTAAGAATACTGGAGTGGGTTGCCATTTCCTTCTCCAGGGGATCTTCCTGACCCTGGGCACCAGTCCTTAAACCGTGAAACCCCCAAGACACAGACAGGGCAGGGAAGAAGGTGGTGAGGGGCGTGGCTGTTCCCCTTGCTGTTGCAGGGGCCTCTGGGTCCCCCCCAAAACAGCACACAGGCAAGGCTCTGTGTGGCTGTGCGGCTCAGACACTGTCTGTAAAAGGGCTTGGAGGCCACCCCGAGCTCCCGAAGGTACTGGCTTTATTGCAGGCTGGGCCGCTGTGCTCTTCCTGCACTCAGAGAAAGCAAGTCTCCTTCCCGCCCACCCCCGGTCTTTCTCTCTCTTGGGATCCAGCTCAAGAGCCTTCCTTCCTGTGGTTCTGCCATTTTCTCATCAGCTGGTGCCCCACGAGTCTGCACCAACCCTGGGTAGCGCACACCCCAGTGGCCGATTTCCTTCCTGATCCACTGTGTGCTCCCGGCGTGTTCTAGAAACACTAAGCCACTGGCTCACAAATGTCAGTGTACATCAGAATCACTGAGGGAAAGGACGGCTGGTCATTTAAAAGTAGGGCAGCCGGAGGGGTCCATGGAATACGCTGTTGGAAACAGTGGATATTAAAAAGTTTCCTGGGGGTCAAAAAGTTTAGAAAGGCTCCTTAGTCAAATATTTGGGACGCACAGAGTCACATGACTGATAATTAATTATTTTATTGCAGAATTTCTCAGTGCCTTTATTGGTCTTAGATGCTGATTCTTCAAGTAGGTGGCAGCACGCTATGCCATGCTTAGTCGCTCAGTCATGTCTGACTCTCTGTGACCCCATGGACTGTAGCCCGCCAGGCTCCTCTGTCCATGGGGATTCTCCAGGCAAGAATACTAGAGTGGGTTGCCATGCCCTCCTCCCGGGGATTGTCCCAACCCAGGGATAGAACCCAGGGCTCCCACATTGCAGGTGGATTCTTTACCATCTGAGCCACCAGGGAAGCCCATGAACACTGACTGGAGTGGGTAGCCTATCCCTTCTCCAGGGGATCTTCCCGACCTAGGGACTGAACCGGGATCTCCAGCACTGCAGGCAGATTCTTTACCATCTGAGCTACCAGGGAAGCCCAGCACACTACACAGCTTTCATCAAATGTCTCTGGCCAGAAATCCACCCTACTCTTCCTTTCTACTCCACAGAGCGTCCTGCAGGACTGTGGTCCCCCCAGAGGAACCCCCACTGGGAAATAGCCATCTTAAGCGCTCAGTAAACTCTCTTCCCCATCTAGTCTGCCATCCCCTCCATGGCAGGATCCTTGGCTTCACTGTTGTGCCCGCTGCCTACTCACCCCCACCCCCTCCTGAGTCTTGGGACACAGCATCATTCATTATTATTTTCTTTGCAAGGCCTCCGTGGTTAGGCACTGAAAGCTCTCCACAAAGCCTCACTGGCTTCTTCAAGAACATTCTCCAAGTTCCAGTTCCACAGCTGTCCCTGGTGACCAAGGCTTCCCTCCGAGTCTCACCCCTTCCCCGGCCCTGAGGTCACTCGGCCCGGCCCCCCAGTTGTTGCAATGCCAAGGTTCTGAGGAGCCTTCTCAGAAACAATCACACTTTCCAGTGGATCATTTTTTAGCACTTAAATGCTGCCGGAGCCTTCACAACAGCCCTTTAACTGGCAATTAGGGGGCCCCTTGCCAGGGTAAATCATGCTGCTCTCAGAACAGATCATAAAGGGCTAATGAGCACTTTACACCATGTGGGGAAAGAAATGGAAACGGCTGCTCACCGTCAGGGGGACTGAAGCCGCCTCTCAAAGGGCCACACTGGGTGCACAGCTGCCCCAGCTGAGGGGTGACAGGCTCCAGAGAATGACAGCAAACCCCGGTGCACTCCTGGTACACCAGGTGCCACCTGAGCACTTGGCATCTGTGGCAGCCCTAGGAAGCAACTGCTGCCATCACTATGCCCATTTCACTGATGAGGAAACCGAGGCTCAGAGAACCTGCCCGCATCACAGCTAGTTTCCCAGATGGGGATGCACAGAGTGTGAGGCCAGTGTTTACGCTCTCAGCCATGTGCCCTGCCGTTACAAGAGTCAGATAACTTCTGATCCCACTGCAGAGTTTCCCATAACGCAAACACATGTCCACATCCCTACCAACACCTGGGTTCTCCGAGCCTGTCTCTTGGGAAGGCAGCACTGGGGCAGGGAGCAAATCACTTGCGGTGAGAGAAAGAGGGAATGTGGGGGTGTGAGCTGGGATGGGTAGGGACAAAGGGCTCCGTGCGGGAGTTAACGAAACAAGATGGGAGTGAGTCACTGCACAGTAGAAAACATGCCAAGTCAGGTGCATTGGGAAAAAAATGACCCTCTTCTATGCTGCTGTTCTTTATTAATATACAACTGCAGAGTCACCCTTGCTTCTGCACACAACATGCGTGTGCTCAGGTCTGTGAATGTGTGTGTGTGTTGACAATCCTAGGCTGCAAACATTTGGAAGTAAGGCAGAACCTGGCTGAACAGGGCAGGGGGCAGCAGGAGGACCCCTGCCGTTATCTGTGGGGTCACAAGTGAAGTTCCAACTAGAGGATGTCCGAGCATGTCAGTGTGATGTCCGCTGCTGTGTCAGCTGCACCAGAGCTGGCCAGCCCAGGACTGGGGCTTGCAGCTCCAGGGGCCAGCTGCTGGTCATCAGCTCTACAGGGCCCTGCTTGGGTACCGAGAGATGCGGGCTGCCGCTCCTCAGAAGGCTCATAATCCCAGTCCATTTCCTTCTGTCGGCACAAAATGTTTTTCCACAGATTCCGTCCATCACAGGAGCCAAGAGCAAGCAACCCCACAGGCTTGGGGCTCCCAGGGGAGGTGACGGGGTGGGCCGTCTCTTTAAACAGTGGACAAGATTTCTCTCCTTCCTCTCCAAGGATGCTCTCCCAAGTCCCCTGCCCCCAGCCCCAATCTATCACCCACATTAGTGGATTAACACAGAGCTAGCCACCAGGTCCGAGGGAGGTCCGAGGCAATCGTCTCTGCCTCGCAGGTCTTACCACCTAGCTGGGGAGTCACAGAAAAGGAAAATACAACCAAAAAAACAACACGTACTTAAGCACCAAATGACACAATGCATGCCAATGACTCTGGACTCCAGGGAAAACTTCCTGCATGGATGGATGGGAAAGCAGGACCCAAGGCCTGCAAGCTGCTTCCTGGGACCCCAGGAGGGTTGCTCCAGCTCCTTGGACCTGAGCTGCCTCTTCCGTACAATGAACATTGGACTACATTAGTGATTCTCAAGGGCAGGAAATGAAACATGAGACACTGGGAGAGTGTTTTACATTACACAGAACATTTGAAGACCAAAGGACACCAAAGGCATCTCCTGGGCTAAAACGGGGGTTTCTGGAAGGCTGGCTCCTCTTGGTCCCTCAGATTCTGAGGGTGACTTGGGTTTACCTGAGCAGAGAATTAGTAGGAGTCAAGTGCCGATGGAGGTGTGGGGGGAGGGCAGGGCCCAGGGAGGACAGTCCTGTCCTGACACCTCACGTGCAGGTGTGCTTGCGTGCGTGTTGGGGGTGGGGGGGTGGTTCGTGTTCAGCACCAAGGACAGCACCCCACACGCTGGTGCGAAAGACAGTGATGGACCTCCAATATTTCAATCCCTCCTGGGTGGCTCTGTGGTAAAGAATCTGCCCACCAACGCAGAAGATGCAGGCTCAATCCCTGGCTTGGGAAGATACCCTTGAGGAAAAAATGGCAACTCACTCCAGTATTCTTGCCTGGAGAATCCCATGGACAGAGGCGCCTGGCGGGCTACAGTCTATGCAGTCGCAAAGAATCGGACATGACTTAATGATTGAGTGAGTGAGTGAGACAACAGAAAGGCCAGAGGCAGGAGAACAAGAGAGTGGAGACCAGAAGAAAAAGCCTCCTGAGTGGCACCAGAGATGAGTTCAGGAGCAGACGAGGCCACTCCTTTCATTCTGGAACTCTCCTGCCTGTTTGTCCAATCTGTCCCTTCTCTCTCTACCCTGTCTTTGAATTAGGACCCAAAGGCTAGGGAGGAGAGGGAGAGAGTTACTAAAGTCTGTGGCCAAGTACATTTCTCCAGTCTCTGGCTAATTAACCAGGCTTCCTTCATAGCACAGTCCAGTAAAGAATCTGCCTGCAATGCAGGAGACCCGAATTCGATTCCTGGGTCAGGAAGATCCCCTGGAGAAGGAAACGGCAATCCACTTCAATATTCTTGCCTGGAGAATCCCATGGACAGAGAAGTCTGGGAGGCTACAGTCCATGGGATCACAAGAGTCAGACACGACTTAGTGACTAAACCATGACCACCACCACCAGGATTTAACGCCAACGCTGGGACTTCCCTGGCATTCCAAATGTTAAGACTCCATGCTTCTGCTGCAAGGGGCCCAGGTTCAATCCCTGGTCAGGGAACTAAGATCCTACAGGCATGGCCAATAAATAACTAAATAAAAAATTTCAAATGGCAATATTATTAGTACCTATCCTAGACTGGAATACAGCAGAGGCCACTTCTGGCTGGCTGCCTGTCCAGCATCTGCTGAAGGAATAGGGTCCCACTCAGCTTGCCCCATACCTGTGTGCAGAGAAACGATCCCATCCTCCAAGGCTCCTCACTAGGAGGACTTCGGAACTCTCCAGCCCCCATAGATACTTCCCTTTCCTGCCAGCACCAGACTCAGGACCACAGAAGGGCAGGGAGGAGAGGGCTTGAGGGGTCATCTGGCCCAGGGCTGACCTGGGAGGTCCGCAGAGATGCTCCCAGAGTGATGATGTGGATGGGGCTGGGGAGAGAGCAGGTGGGTGCCCTCCCCTGCCTCACTGAACAGTTCTGCCCTCTCGGTTTTCTACATGAGATTTCCTTGAAATATTGTGATGAAGCAAAAGGTTCTGTACTTTAAAAATTTTTTAGAGAATTGTAGATTCACATCTCAGAGAAGGCAATGGCACCCCACTCCAGTACTCTTGCCTGGAGAATCCCATGGACAGAGGAGCCTGGTAGGTTACAGTCCATGGGGTCACAAAGAGTCAGACACAACTGAGCAACTTCACTTTCACTTTCACTTCCATGCATTGGAGAAGGAAATGGCAACCCACTCCAGTGTTCTTGCCTGGAGAATCCCAGGGATGGGGGAGCCTGGTGGGCTGCCGTCTATGGGGTCGTAGAGTCGGACATGACTGAAGCGACTTAGCAGCAGCAGCAGATTCACATCTAGATGTAAGAAATGTCAATAGAGATTTCATGGCCCCAGTGGCTCAGATGGTAGAGAATCTGCATGCAATGCAGGAGCCCTGGGTCGGGAAGATCCCCTGGAGGAGGGCATGGCAACCCACTCCAGTATTCTTGCCTGGAGAATCCCATGGACAGAGGAGCCTGGCGGGTTACAGTCCACGGGGTCAAAAAAAAGTCAGACACGGCTGAGCGACTAACACAACACACATGTATGTATCCTTTATCCAGTTTCCCCAGTGGGGAAACTTGTAGACGTGTACAGCTCAGTATCACATCCAGGGTACTGACAGCGGTACTGTCAGGAAGCTGAACATTTCCACTGGCATGCGGGTCTTTCCTGCTGTGCTTCTGTGCCCACACCCACTTCATCCTGTGCCCTCCCGTAACCATGGAGAACTGCTAACCTGCTCCCCGTTTTTATAAGTGTATTGTTTTGTTGTTGTTTAATCGCTAAGTCGTGTCCAACTCTTTGCGACCCCATGGACTGTTAGCCAGCCAGGATCCTCTGTCCATTGGATTCTCCAGGCAAGAACACTGCAGTGGGCTGCCACTTCCTTTTCCACTTGGCATTTTAAGACTGGGATATTAGTGAAATCATGTAGCTTTGGGGGGTTGGCCTTTTTTCACTCTACACAATTCCCTGGAGATTTATCCATGTTGCTGCATGTGTCAACAGTTGATTCCTTTTGACTGCTGAGGACCATAACTTATTTAACCATTCACCTGTTGAAGGACATCTGGATTGGTTCCAGTTTTGGGCTATGATGAATAAAGCTGTTATAGACATCTGAGTACAGGTTTTTGTGTGAACGTAAGTTTTCATTTCCCTGGGATAAACACTCGGGAGTGCAATTGCTGAATCATACGGTACTTGTAGGTTTAGTTTTATGAGAAACTGCCAAACTGTTTTTTAGAATGGCTGTACCATGTAACATCCCCCCCAGCTATGTTTGCGTCATCCAACTTCTCTGTATCTTCACCAACATTCAGCGTTGTCACTTTTTTTTTTTTAATTTTAGCCATTCTGATAGGTGTATAAAGAGCTACAGTGAACATCTTCTTCTGTGCTCATCTGACATCTTTTCAGTTCAGTTCAGTCGTGTCTGAACTGAACGTGTCAGCTTGTGATCTCATGAGCTGCAGCACGCCAGGCTTCCCTGTCCTTCACCAAGTCCCAGAGCTTGCTCAAACTCATGTCTATTGAGTCGGTGATGCCATCCAACCATCTCATCCTCTGTTGTCCCCTTCTCCTCCTGCCTTCAATCTTTCCCAGCATCAAGGTCTTTTCCAATGAGTCAGTTGGTCAAAGTATCAGGTGGTCAAAGTATTGGAGCTTCAGCTTCAGCATCAGTCCTTCCAATGAATATTCAGGATTGATTTCCTTTAGGATGGACTGGTTGGATCTCCTTGCAGTCCAAGGGACTCTCAAGAGTCTTCTCCAACACCACACTTCAAAAGCATCAATTCTTTGGTGCTCAGCTTTCTTTATGGTCCAACTTTCACATCCATACATGACTATTGGAAAAACCATACCTTTGACTAGATGGACCTTTGTCAGCAAAGCGATGTCTCTGCTTTTGAAGATGCTGTCTAAGTTTGTCACATATCCTCTTTGGTGAAAAAAGTATCTCTTCGTATATTCTGACCATTTCCTAATTGCACTGTTTTCAATGCTGAGTTTTGAGTGTTCTTCGTATATTCTAGATGTTTGTCCTTTGTCAGATACATGTTTTGCAAAATCTTCTCCCCCTTTGTAATCTGTCTTTTCCGTGCTCTAAAAAGGGTTTTTACCCAGAGCGAGAGTTTTTCATTTTGATGAAGTCCAATTTCACATCTCAGTGTTGATATTTACTGATCATCTTCATTTTTTCACTTTGAAATCTTCGCAATTCTTGGCATGACACATGATTTTTTATTGTAATCAGGACACTTCCATGTTATGTAATGAGACTCTGAATCTCATTTAAATCTTCTGTTTTAGCTGGCTTTCTGTGGTACTACTCTGGCAGGGAAAAGAAGGGCACAGCCTCACGAGCACCAGTGGAGGCAGAAGTCCAGGGGGCACCTGTTATGGCTCAGTGGAGGTGGGAGTCCCAGGGCTCCACGTGGCCCCTACTGACCCTGCCATGGTGGCCTCAGGACCACCGAGCAACAGTGGAAGTCCCAACTCCTTATTAGAACCTCCTCTGACACATCTTAACAGGGACGGGAGAGGCACCTCTATCCCACTGAGTGAAGGTGGGCGTCCAAGCCCCACTCTGCAGGGCCTCCAGTAATACCATGGGGGGAGGCGAGGGGCTTCTTACCAGCCAGCAGGGATGAAAGTCGCAGCTTCCTGCTTGACCTTCACGGACACCACCCTGGTGAGCGGGTTCGGGGGTCTCATTACAGCCCAGAGGAAGGGGAAACCCAGGCTCCCACTGGGTCTCTGCTGGGGGTGAGGACGGGACCACGGTTTTTCCTGTGCTATTAACTTTTCTGTCTTGCTTGGTCCCCCTTTTCCTAGACCTAAGCTTGGAGATAGTAGGCTTTTGTTGGGACTTAAAAAAGAACAATCCGTGTCCACTGGCATTTCTTGGTTACTTGCTTCTTCAGCTTCAAGCCTGGGAGACAGGAGGCAAAAAGGAACCCCAGGGAGGTCACTCCCGCGGCATTTCTCAGGTCCCAAGGTCCCAGTCTGCCTTCCCTCCACCTCTCAGAATTTTTGGTCTGTTTTACACAGAATGGCCAGGCTTTTAGTTGTACTTAGCAGAAGGAATATAGAAAAGGACATCTATTCTATCTTCCCAGAAGTGGAAATTTAGGTCTATATTTTTCACAAAACATTTTGATGTTAAGTCTAGTCATCTCCTCATTTTTTCAGAGGGGAAACTGAGGCTACAGGGAGATGATGTATCTCACCAGTGATGAAATAGCAAGTCAGAGGTACAGGGACAGGGACTCACATCTCCTAGCTCCAGTCGGATGCGGTTACCATGACAGCATGGCCCATCCCTCTACAGATGCCAGCCGCCTCGCAGACAACAGCTCCCTTCCTCTCCGTATTTACAAACGATTGGGCTTTGGATTGCTGCTTTCCACTTGAGAAAGCCTTCTTTCTCTACCCAGACACTAAGTACTCTGAGGGCAGAGACCAGGCCACACGGCTCATCCTGTTTACAGTGGGCGCTCGGTGAATGTTTGCTGACTGTTCTCCCTATAAGAGTTAGTCGTCAATATTGTTGGGTAAGTGTTATACCCTGGTTTCTCCAGATGAACTGGAGCCAGGCGTCACCGCGAGGCTGGGGACAGATGGCATCTTCTGGAAGAGAGAGGCTCACATGCTGAGAGCAGTGGAGGTTCACAGATCACGCTGTGTGAGGGAATGCAGTTCGTACTGATGACGCTCCCAACAAAGCAACCCAAGGCGGAACCTGGGAGCCACCGGTCCTGCCCCGGACTCCTTAGCCCTGCGGTGTAAGTGCCTGTCCCCGCCCCCTCTCGACCCTCCCTTCGAGACACACCCACTGCATCTGCAGTCCGGGTTCCCAGCACGGTGCCCGGCACACAACGAGGAGCTGCTAATTGGATCAGTGAATGAAAAGCAATGCACGAACCATGACAGGAACAAGGATCTTTAGCTCTGAAAGCAGACTTGCCATGATGGACTATGCGGACGGAGGTTAAATAGCCATGGACAAATGGAATTAAACTGAAACCATCAGCTGGAGTTATGAGGAGGTGGTTTAGGCTAAATCAGAGACACTGTTATCAGTAGAGCTGCCTCACATGCTCTGAGACGCCTTTTGAAGCAGGGAGCTCCCCATGTCTGGGAACCTCCAGCAGCTCAATGGACACACCAGGTAGGGGGTGGAGGTGCCGGGGGGTGGTCCCTGCACTGCAGGGGTCGGATCAGGTGACCTCTGAGTTTTTTCTCATTCTGAGAGCCCACGACCTGAGGGTTCACTGCTCCAGATCTGATGTGGTGGAGATCGGGGAAGAGGAAGTCAGCCTCAGCCCCTGGTGAGTCTCCTCTAGAAGTGGGGCATGTGACAGTCCTTCTAGCCAGTCACCAAACAGTTCTGGCTTCCGCATTTCCGGCAGGTAGTAGCATTATACTATTTAGTGTATTCATGGTTGGGAGGCGCCACAGGACTAGTTCTGGGCAACGGGTTAAGCGTGGAAGCGAGGCGTGTTATACCTCGGTTGGAGTGCTGAATCACCAATGCAAGACGTGCTCTTTTTTCCCCTGGGCCATAATGACTGGTGAAAATGGCAACTGCTCCACCAAGCTGGGTCCTGAACGGGAGGTTTAAAGTTACTGAGATTCAGGACTGCTTGTTACTGCAGCAGTTCCTGGGCTCTCCTGACTGATACAAGAGGACAGACTACCTGATGGAACACCAGAGAAAATATGATACACGAGGTATACCCTGGGTGGGTTGACACCAGGTCAGCATCTCAGTGGGGCATGAAGACACCTCCGCATTCACCATCCTCACCCCCCACCACTCTGGTAACACCTGGCGCTAACCAGCTCCTCCAGCTTGCTCTCTCCTGCCTCCCTAGCGTCCCAATGCTACGGCCAGTGTAAGTCTCTGCTGATGCTGCTTCTTCTCTCTTTCCTTTCATCTCGTTTGACATCCTACCCATTCCTGAAGGCTCAGATCAAGTCTCACGTCCTGCAAGGCATCTCCCTACCCTCGGAGACCAATAGGACCATTACCATTCCTTGGAATGACTGCAGTGTCTGTGGTCACGGCATCTCTTTGGTGGGAGTGGGGGACGTGTGTGCCTTTAGCTTCTACTCCACAACAGGTAGTGAGCCGGAAGGCTCCAGCTCATGTGTGAGCCAAGCTCACAGCAGGTAATCAAGAGATGCTGAGTGAGCAGAGAGCAGTGCCATGAACCTACACATGGTACTTCTTAATTATCCACAGAAGCTGATTAAAAATCTAGGCACTTTGACTCAGATACCGTTTGTACTAACGAGTTTTTAGACTGACTCTGAATGAGATATTGTAATTCCTGGAGGGCAGCAAGATGGCTGGCAGAAAGCTCCCACCCTTTTCCGTGGGCCAGAGGTAAGCGGTACACTTGACATTCACCTCTGCCTACCACCTGTCACCTCCCGGGTCAGAGTCAGTGTGGACGCCTAGGATACACCTAACCTGCAGGTTGGCAGGGCTATCAGGGGAGGTGGAGGAAAGAGTAGAGAAATCAGGAAAATCCGGATGCCGCTAACGTGAGCCGCTATTTGGTCCCATTTCATGGAGACAGCGGGTGTAAACAGTGAAAGAGGCTTCCAGAGAGGCTGAGAGAGGGCCGTGCAGCCCAGCGTCTCACGTTTAGAAGGGGCACTGGAGCGTGTGCCACACCCAAGTCAACGCCTGGCTCTCCTGACCCCTGGGACAGGGCTCTTTTCACCCTGATGCACCAATCTGCAATTGGGCACCACGCTGGAACAGGCGAGTGCCCTTCTCTCCTTCTTTACAGGAAGTGAGGGGTCACGGGCTCTCAGCCAGGACTCAGGACACATTTCTGACACACCCCCGCCTTTCCCAGGGCTTCGCACAAACCTGTCTGGTAAGATGCGTGCTCATCAGGTTCCCAGCAAAGATCCCGTCCCTTGCTCAACAGCCAGCACTGCGGGCCAACCAGTCCTTCGGTCAGAAAGTCCTTCTCAAGGTCTAATCAGAGGCCCTGCTGCTGTCGTGCATATCAATTTCCCTTCCTTGGCACTTCTGTGCTGATGGAAAAGAGCTATTTGTACCTGATTCCACAATAGCCTTTCCTACACCTTCAGCTTCCTTTCCCGAATGCTAAGTCTCAATCAGAGATGTCGTCTAAATGCACTGGGCTACACGCTCTCAATCCAGGTGCTTTCCTCTAAGTCCTCTCCGGGCACTTCCCCTGTTACGATAAGAGGTGGAAACTTGTATTCCAACCTCCTGAGTAACTGACCAGGTGATGGGCGAGCTCTCTGGGAAAGACACTGCCGGGATGCCAAACAGTCCCCAGCACAGCCCATCCCCAATGGCAGGCAGTTGTTGGGCCTCTTCAGGGCTACACGGAGCCCATTTTTTGTTCCGGACTCTCCGAGACCCCTTCCTCCCATCTCATGGGTCTCTGTCTACCCTGGCTTACTTCTACCACGTGCCTCTGAAAGGGTGCAGAGAAGGCAAGGGTTGGTTTGTTTGTTTTCAATTTTTTACATTAATTAAAACAACAGAAAGTAATCCCAGTGCTAAACTAATCCCTAAATGGGGCCTGCCCCTAGCCCCTGTTTTGGCTTGTGGTCTGAGACCCACCACTACACAGCTTCCTGGGCAGAATGCAATGCTTCAGCACCCTCCTGCCAGCCCTACTGTTCTGGGCACAGGTGGCCAAGATGCGGCAGTCAGGGAAAGTGCCAGGGCAGCCAGCCCACACCAGCTACCTCGATTGAGCTTCAGTGTCCCCCTGAAATTCTTCCCAGGGGGATAGTAGAGCCAACCATCTTCCCACCTCTGAAAGCACAGCGCAGTTGCTGCAGCCAGAGGGACAGGGCTGGCAAGGGAATGACTGCATAGACCAGCTCTGAGCCATCACAGGAATCATTACTGAGCACCCACTGTGCACCAGGCCCTGGGCCAGGAGCGGTCAGGGATGTAGAGGCAGCCCCGGCGCCCAGATCAGGGCCGGCCAGCAGGATGAGGGGCAGGCAGATATTTCCATGGAACATCCCGACCACAGCATGGATTAGTATGAGGCGGAGGGTGTCTGCCTGGGTGAGAGGGTGCAGTGAGGAGGCCAGTGGGTGCTCACGGGGCTAGTAGGTGTCCCGACAAGCTGGTCCAGGACTCCTGCATCTGCTGGACCAGGCTGAAGGGGCTCTTGAGGAACGTCTGGGCAGCACCATGCCATCAGAGCCACGCCCCTCAGAGGCACTCTTCAGTGGGCAGCTCCATCAGGGGGCCACCCCAGGGCAGAGCGGGCAGGGGCCCTGCATCTGGCCAGCTGTGGGGCTTTCCTTGTTATACAGTTCCTTAGAAGATGCTGACCAGCTTCGATCCCTCCACCAGAGGGCGTCAGAAGATGGCTGCAAGGACGTCCCCAGCGGTCCAGTGGTTAAGACTTCCCACCTTCACTAATGGGGTGTGGGTTCTATTCCTGTTTGGGGAACTGAGATGCCACATACCTCACAGTCAAAAAAAATGTTAAAAAGATGGCTGCTTCACGAGGGGACACCAGAGGCTCCTGGAGACGAGGCCCAGAGTGGCTGCAGGCCTGGCAGGAAGATGGACATGAGCCAGCATGGGCCACGGGACACAGGTAACACGAGAGAAGGGGCAGAACCGTGAGGAGGATGCAGGCTGGCCCGACACTGCCGAGCCGCCACGCCAGCTCTGAACACGCTCCTGGGATGGTGGCAAGAAAGACTCCCATCCTTCCAACACCACTCTACTGTCTGTACCCTTAACAGTGAAGTGACAGCCGCTCAGTCGTGTCTGAATCTTTGCGACCCCATGGCCTATACAGTCCATGGAATTCTCCAGGCCAGAATACTCGGGTGGGTAGCCTTTCCCTTCTCCAGGGGATCTTCCCAAACCAGGGATCAAACCGAGGTCTCCCGCATTGCAGGTGGATTCTTTACCACCGGAGCCACAAGGGCACCCTCGTTAACTGAGTCACTAATGTCTACAATCAGGCCTTTCATCACCAAACCAAGGTTCTCCTGACTTCAGGAGACCTCATTTCAGTCCAACTCTTGCCTCTCCAGGCACTGCAGCGCAGTGTCCAGCGCCACGGGCCATCCATGAGGGTCAGGCTACGAAGCCTGCCTGCCTTGGGACATCGGGAAGTAAAGCAGGCTTACATTCTGAGAGCCTGTCTCCCCTTCCTGGTGCTCCCCCCCTACAATGGACCTATGCTCAGTTCATCCTGACAAGAAAGGACTCAACATAAGCCTTTTACAATTTCTTCTTTAACTTCAGTTGCACTTCATCTTGCATTTCATTCATCCTCTGCTTACCCCAAGCCAACTGTTCAGCTGGGACTGAGGGGCAGCTGGTCCTCACTGTGCCAGGGTACCCCCTTCCCACAAGTCCTGGCCCTGGTGAAGGAGGATGAGAAGGTTGGGTGGCATCACCGACTCAATGGACAGGAGTCTGAGCAAACTCTGGGAGACAGTGAAGGACAAGGAAGCCTGGCGTGCTGCAGTCCATGGGGTTGCAAAGAGTCAGACACAGCTTAGCAACTGAACAACCACAGGCCACATCCCCACCCACTCTCCTCCAGGCAGGGGGCACCAGCTGTGAAGGGACAGCTCAGCATGAAGGAGGCAGATGAGAAGCGCGTGGGAGGATAACTGTTCTCTTCCGCCTCGAAACACATACGGACTGATGGGAAAATGGGACCAGAGAGGGCGAGTAGGGACAAAAGACAAAGGAGAAGGGAACAAAAGGAAGATTCCAGAAACAGACACCTACTAACAGAGAGCTGTTTTTTTGGCCTCTCACCAGCCTCTTATGTCCCCATCCAAGACTTTCAACCCTCCCCTGAAGCCCTCTCTCTAATTCTTGAGTCCTCAAATTCAAGACTACCTTTGCCACTCAAGAGTTAAGGGGATCTTCATGTAGGAAACCCCAGATACTAGTGATCGGTGCCTCTGACATGCCAAGTCTTGGGCCAAGAGCTGGAGGGGCTCAGTAATATAAACAGGGTCCCGGACCAAGCATCAGCAGTCTAGGGAGGGGGACAAAAGACTTCCTCAGAAGGATACGTGTGACAGGAAGACAAGGAAAAGGGCCAAGGACAGGGCAGGCAAGAGACCTGGGGTCAAGTCCCAGCTTGGTCAGGTCATGACATCTCCGTAGACCTAACTTCTTTGTCTGCAGATGGCGTGGAGAAGCTAGGACACTCAGAGGCCATCGAGCCTTCTGGTTTCTATACGAGGAAGCTGAGGACAAAAGAGAACTGCCACCGAGTTTGCGGCAGAGCACCTCACCCAGGCGGTATCACGGTGTCCTACTTAAGAATCAGCTGGACACGCATGTGAGAGAGCTGCCCAGAACAGCTGTCCCCCCACAGCACGGTACAGCAAAGCCCGACACCTAAGAAAGATCCAGAACTTTCTCTTAGGACAGACCACCTTCCCTCAGGAGAGAACAGAGGAGAGCTGGTTTCAGCAGCAGCACGGACTGAAGTCAGACATAAGCAAGTGGGCCTGGGCAACGTGTCACCGCAGCCGCTCTGGAACTGGGAGCGAGCTACTACTGAAGTCCGTGCGCCTCCCTTATCTCTCTGGACAGGCACAGCGTGAGAACAGATGCACGGCGTTCTCAGCCTCCGACTCCACCATCTTCCACAAGTAGAATAAGATCTCAACAAGGACAGCTCGACAACCAGCGGGTATGTGGGACCTGGGGGGTTACCAGGGACAGTTCTCAAGGAGCAGGTGTCTCCTTCCCTCCCAGTCATAGGACCCGCTTGGGGGTTCTCTTGGGATCTCACAGGGAAGCAGCAGGGGGCGAAGTAGGGGGCTCCAGCCTGGTCCCAGGACACTGGTTGGCTTCCCTCACCCCCACGGGCTGCCCCTCCAGGTCCTCTGCAAACCTGGAGCAAAAGTTATCTCCGAAGTGCCCCTCCAGCACCAAAACCCTAGGAGACCCATTATTCATAGGCTCCATCACCAGTGCTGATGTGTGAGCCTCCAGTTCACTCATTTCACTGCTGTATAATATTCCACTGTGTGGCTGTAGCATCCATCACTCACTTCACTCCTGTGTTACATTACACTCTAAGGATTATTTATGCATCATTTATCCATTCCCCTCTCAATGGGTCATGAGTGGTTTGCAGATGTTTGTATTATAAATAACGCTGCTACTGAAAATAAACCTTATGAACCTATGTGTTCTGGGGAGCGGAGGCTTCACTGTGGGCTGGATATTCAGGGAGAACTTTCCAGATGGCAGACCACACTCCTCGTGTGCCACTTCTTGCTCTCCCCACATCTCCACCTCTCAGGAGCACCAAAGTGAGCAGCCCAGGACCCCAGACAGACACGAGCATAAGCCCCTGCCAGAGCACAGAGTTAGTTCCCTACCTGCTGCGGGGGTGTTCGTCCTCGGGAGAAGGAACAGCTGCTGTCCAGCTGCTCAGTGCAGTCTGCCGTCCACTGCAGGGGAGAAAGGAGTGGTCAGTGATGGCAGGACACACGGGCTCATCCTCACTCTGCCCTGGCCCCCCAGGCAGGGTCCCGCCCTGCTGAAGTATAGCCGTTATAAAATCCTGCTCGGCCATGTCCAATGACAAATCCTTCTCTACCAGCAGGTCCGAGTTGGCATCTCCAAATTCCATGGAGGTGACCCTTTGGCATATGTGTGAGGAAGCAGACTCATTTTCCTTTGCCTAAGCCCACCAATGTGATGAAGATCCAGCTACATTCCAAAGCCAACCAGACACCACCCAGGGTAAACAGGAGTTTTAATAAAATGGCACCATGTTTGACCACCTAACCCTGTTTCAGCCATACCAGCCCCTACTTCAAGAAAGTGAAAACGGCTCAGTTGTGCCCGACTCTTTGCTGAAATACACAGTCCGTGGAATTCTCCAGGCAAGAATACTGGAGTGGGTGGCCTTTTCTTTCTCCAGGGGATCTTCCCAACTCAGGGATCGAACCCAGGTCTCCCGCATTGCAGGCAGATTCTTTACCAGCTGAGCCACAAGGGAAGCCCAAGAATACTAGAGTGGGTAGCCTATCCCTTCTCCAGCGGATTTTCCCGACACATGAATCGAACCGGGGTCTCCTGCATTGCCAGCGGATTCTTTAACCAACTGAGCTATCAGGGAAGACCTTACAGTGTCAAGGTTGGAGCTAAAGGTGAGGCACGTATGTGGGGATCATCCCGTACACCCAGCCCCTAAATACGGTGAACCTGTGCGCTGACAGGAGGGTACGGCACCGGGGAAGAGCCCCGGACTGGCCGTCAGAAGCCCAGCTCAAGCCCAGTCCCACCACTGACCTCATGAGAGCTCACAGGCCTCTCGTGCACCCACCGTGGTCTGACCACCAGCACTGTGATCGTCCCCAGACCCTGCCACACAGTGGGTGTTTGGCCCCACCCTTCACCCGCTCAATCACTCTCTCAGGGCAGGACCTGTCTTCTCCATTTGGACGAGCCCTCCAAGGGAAGTTTAAGAGCCACTGAAATCAACGTTATCTCCCAGGCTCCACTTTGTCACCGATAATATGGGGACGGCAAGACTGGCTGACTCTGCAAAGGTGGGAATGAAGGGCCTTTGTAAGCCATAAAAAATCTGTACATAGGCCTGGTGGTCCAGTGGGGAAGATTCCGCCGGCCAGTGCAGGCGACACGGTTTCAATCCCTGGTCCGGGAAGACCCCACATGCGAAGGGACGACTAAGCCCTTGCGCCTAAAGCCAACGCTCCGCAGTAACAGAAACCACTGCAGTGAGACGCCCGCTCACCGCAACTAGAGAGCAGCCCCAGCTCGCCGCACCTGGAGAAGGCCTGCATGCAGCAGTGAAGACCCAGAGCGGCCATAAATAAATACATCTAAAAAGAAAACCTATGCATAGATCTAGAGTAGTAGTAACAGTACAGCTCGTCCACTGTAATGTGCTATCCAGGTATATGGAGGTGCTTGTACTATTGTCTTAAATGTGAGGTAGGCTCTCCAGCTCATGTCAAACACTGACCTCGACCTACAACCTGTATGAGTCACAAAAACCAAAGGAGCCCAATCTCTGTTTGACATACTTGGTCAGAACTGTGAGTGAGTGTGGATGGCTCAAGGCCATCACCAACCTGGATGTGTAAAACCTTGGCAAGACACACCCTCAAGACTGTGGGTCAAGGATGTGACTTTTGTATAAGAAAGACATTTTATTACAATGCTGATGATACAGGCTGGTACAAGTGTCCTCTACAGCCGTGGTGGCCAATAAATAGGAACCACAGATGTAATTTTAAATGATTAGCCAGATTTAAAGAAGGAAAAGAAAAAGGTAAAATTAAATTTAACAATCCATTTATTTCAATAATTACTTAACATAAAAATGATCAATAAGATATTTTACATACTTCTCTCCATACTGAGATTTTGAAATCTGCTTAGAGCTTGTCAATTAATTTTTTAATTATTTATTTAGCTATTTATTGGCTGTGCCATGTGGCATATGAGATCTCAGTTCTGGACAAGGGATCAAATCTGTGCCCATTGCATTGGAAGGGCAGAGTCTTAACCACTGGACCACCAGGAAGTCCAGAGCTTGTCAATTTTTCAAGTGCTCAAGAGCCATACATAGCTAGTGTCATACTGGACAGTCCGGCTCAGTTTGAAGGACAGGTAAAGGCCAGGCACCAGTCCCCGAAGAGTGTGCCCTCCAAGCCGCTTTCATCCCTGCTCTGTACTGCAGAGGGGCTGGACCCTGCAGACTCAGGGGCTTCCAGATGGGTTGGCCCAGTGGCAGACAGGAAGAAGAGAGGGAAGCCCTGAAGTTTCTCCCCCTTCTCTCTGTGCCTCAGGCAGCGTTACCAGCAGCGACTGGGTCTCTGCAAGGCTCCAGCCTCACCAGATAGGCTTCCTGTGCAAGACCTCTAACCCTGTGCTCTGGCAATACCATCTCCACCTGTTCTGCCTCAGGCCTGGAGGAGGCGATGGCTTCCTGTGGTTGTTTAGTTTCTCAGTTCTTTTATCATCTGGATAATCAACTCCCTGGGTTATATTCCCTCTGTCTAGATACTTGTAGTTTCAAAGCATCTCTGCAAAGATATTGATTAAATTATAGGGGGAAAAAAAAGAAAGAAAATGAGAAGTCCATCAGATACCACCTTAAACCAAGTGATCAAGGACAACATCATCTGTAATAAAACATATACCCACCATGGACTTCCCAGCATAACGCCCTGAGAAGGGCCATGTCGCTCTTGAGGGGTTCTTGCCAAAAATGCAGTGTCCATCAGGCAACCCAAACTGATGAAATTTCCAAAAACTAAATGACCTTCAAAAGTGTCAGGGTGGTAGGGATAAGAAAAGACCACAGGAGTGCCACAGGTTGGAGGAGAATAAGAAAGCAAGACAATTAGATGCAAATTTGGATCTTGGAACAGAAAAAGGACATTAGTAGATACACTGGTGATTTTCGAGTCAAATCTCCTTGTACCAACACTGATTCCTCAGTTTTGATCATTGCACTATGGTTACACGAGATGTTCATATGAGGGAGCAGGCCCACTGGAACACCTGTATTATTTTTGTGCGTCTGCTATAAGCCGAAAGTAACTTCAAAACAAAAAGTAATCCAGGGGCTTCCCTGACAGTCCAGGGCTTAAGATTAAAGATTCCATGCTTCCACTGCAGGTTGGGGAACTTAGTTCCACCCCTGGTCGGGGAACTAGGATCCCACATGCTGCATGGCATGGCAAGAAAAAAAAAGTAATCCATGTATGTATGTACGTGTTTAGATATATATATTTGTGAAATATTTGGACTACTGTAAAAACAATCCCTCTGCTTTACTGCTTCTCATACTTGAGGGGTATCTCCCTTCCAGGCTGGAGCCTGGCTGAGAGTAGGGAGGATGCTCAAGATGCAGAGTGACTAACAGCCAGGGGAGAACGAGATGCCACACGCCTCGTTCCATCCCGGGACAGCCTTGCAGAGACAGGCTTCCTCCCGTGGGGCATCCCAAACACTTCAACCCCAGCTGCACACTTGCTGACATGACTCCCCGCAGAACAGTGACCCGAGGGTGGGGGCACCTCCTCCTGGGGTCAGCGTGATCTCTGGCAGGGCAGAGGCAGGCAGCGACACTGGCTGTCCAGACAGGCAGGCACAGAGGGGAGGCCGAGGCTTCTGCACACCACGTGCCGCCTCAGCCCCTGGATGAGACGTCTCTGCTTCGACAGAGGTCACCCTCAACTTTATAGCGGCCAGCCTTCCTGAGCACCTCTGCTGTGGGACCTGCACCCAGCGCTCCCTTCACAGGAGAGGTGAGATGCCCAGGAACAGTAAGAAAGGGAGGGGGGATGCAAGGCTGAGAAGGACAGTGTGCTCTCGAAGGATTCTTGTGGGAGGGAAAGCAGTCAAGCCCGGATCCCTGAGGACAGTGAGCCCGAGTGTGGACCCAACTGGGGAATACCAGCTAGCTCAGGGGCAGGGGGTAGCAAGCAGGACCCTCCCGCTAGGCAGTCAGAGCCTCCTCCTGGGTGCACAGGGGGTGGAAGGCTTGGCGGTAGGAGGGGGGGCACGGGGAGGGGGAGCATCATCAGTGCTGTGTTAGAAGGCTGAACTGGCCGGGAGCGTGGGTGTGGGGAGTCCACTGGTCAGGAGGCTAGCGTCCTGAGTCGTTCGGGTCTCCACTGGGAGAGCAGGCAGCAGGGGAAACGGAGTGGCTCTGAGCGCATCGTATGGACAAGCAGTGAGCTGAGGGCTGATGTGTGTAGGAAAGCTAGCAAGAAAGGAAAGTCCACAGAAACCCACCCCAGAGACCCAGCTGCGGCCCTGGGGAAAGCTGTTGGAGGAAGGTACAACTTTCCTGACACCCCCAAGTTAAAGTGTTAGTTGCTCAGTTGTGTCTGACTCTTTGTGATCCCCTGGACTGTAGCCCCTCCAGGCTCTTCTGTCCATGGGATTCTCCAGGCAAGAATACTGGAGTGCCGTTTCCTCCTCCAGGGGATCTTCCCGACTCAGGGTTTGAACCTGGGTCTCCTGCATGGCAGGCGGATTCTTTACCCTGCACTTAGCACCAGCAGCTGCACCCACTGGGCCCGTGTGGCACCCCACCTCCAACTCCCCAGCCACATCCGCGCTCTGCTGCTGCCTGAAGCCCCTGGGAGCTCTCCCTTCCCTGCTCAGGGCTCCCGACCATCTGCTGGGATCCTGCTGCCCAGCTATCTTCTTCCTGCTTAGGCTGAAGCCACCACCCTCTCCGTCCCCTTTGCCTTTAATGAGCCACTGCCTAGAGAAAACACAGGGCTTCCCGGAATGTCCTCATCTGCATGAAATGATTCCAGAACAAGAGAAGGGCCCCCTTGGGGAACACTCTCCTCGGCCCTGCCCCCATGCCTGGGTCAGCCCAGCGCACTTCTCCGTTGGGGTGAAGGGTTTAGAGCTGGGAGCAAGTTCCCTGGGGGGTAAGGAGGCTCTCCTGAGAGGTCATGGGACACAAAGAGGCAGGAAAGATGGGAAATCCGTACAGGGGAACACCGACCATGGAATTCACAGAGTGGTTTGGGGCCTTCACCGTACCTACTATCACCTATTTCTTAATTTAAAAAGATGAAACAAAGACAGCACAGGGTTAAGTTTAACAAACAAGGCGCACAGACGGTTTATTCTGTACTCAAAACAGATGCTTTTATCTGCTCTTATCAGTACATTCTAAATACTTCATGCTAAAAGAATGAAAATCTGTTATCAGTCATTTGCTCGCCAGGATGGACAATACTTGGAGAGCAGACTTGACGGAGGACAGAGGACGCCACTGAAGGTTGAGGGAGGAGTAAAAAGAGAAAAGCCCAAGGTAGGGAGGCTGCAGGAGCCCCTTATCAGTGGTGTTTGAATTCCTCGCACTTGCCCTTCCAGACATGGACGTGTATCAGGTGAAAGTCGCTCGGCTTTATCTGACTCTATGAGACTCCATGGACTATACAGGAATTCTCCATGGACTTCTCCAGGCCAGAATACTGCAATGGATAGCCTTTCCCTTCTCCAGGGGATCTTCCCAACCCAGGGATCAAACCCAGGTCTCCGCAGGCAGATTCTTTACCAGCTGAGCCACCAGGGAAGCCTGGACGTGTATCAAGGGCAGAGTCAAACCAGCAGGCTGTATCAGGAGGAGGAGAGGAAAAGATCAGCTGATCGAACTGCATCCATGTACAAACAGACGTGTACATAGGAACTTAGTATGTGATAAGGACAGTGTCTCACGTGAGGGCAGGGAGAGACCATCAGTAAACAATAAACACAGGGACGAGACAACCAGCGAGCTAGTGAGGGGAAAATGACCCTAGGGTCTGCCTCCTACCACACACGGACAACACATTCCAAGTTGGTTAAAATCCAAGATGCAAGTTTTAAATTCCATCAAAGTCTACAATTTTGTGTTAAAAAAAATTCACAAAGACAAGTGAGAGGCCCCTTGCAACATGTATAGCAAAGGGTTCCTCACCAGGACATACAAAGATTTCATTTAAACCCAGGCACGAAGACTGCTACATACATTAACGTTCACTCCACACAGATCCCTAGGCCTGTTTATTACCCCCAACTTTGCAAACATGGAACTTGAGACAAAGCATAGCTAAGTAACTGACCCAGGGTGACACAGCCAAAAGAGAGGCAGAATGAGTAAAAGGGATAAACAGGCATTAGTTCAAAGAGCCAGTGAAAATGTTGGAAATGAAATGTATTTATGATCATGGATTCGATGCTGAACCAGACATTATTTTATTGTAGTAAAATATAATTTACACTTTAACTATTTTTAAGTGCACAATTCAGTGGCATTAAGTTCATTCACCTTGTTATTCAACCAACACCAACATCCAGCTCCAGTACTTTTTCATCCCAAACTGCAACTGCCCCCATCAAACAGTAACTCCCCATCCCATTCCTCCAAAACCCTGGTAACAACTTTTCTACTTTCATTCTCTATGGATCTGAGTATTCCACATGCCTCACAGAAGTGGGATCAAACAGTATTTGTCCTCTGTGTCTGAATTACTTCTCTTGGCATAAAGTCCTTAAGGTTCATCCATGTGACAGAATTTCCTTTTTTTCTTTTTTAAGCCTCAATAATATTCCTGTATGTATGGACTGTATTCTGTTCATCCAATCATTCACTGATGAACAAAAGTGTTTCCACCTTTTGGCTATGGTGAATAATACTGCTGTGAACATTCTGTACAAGCATCTGGCCAAATACTTGCTTTCAATTCTTTTGGGTATATACCCAGAAGTAGAACCGATGGGTTATATATTAGTTCTATGTTTAATTTGCTGAGGAACCTAGATTTTTTTGTTGTTGTTGTTATAAAGGACATTATTGGGGAAACAGGGCAATATAAGGTCTATAGATTAAATAATAGTATTGTATCTGCTTCATGACTATGTAAGAGAATGTCCTTGTTCTTTGTAAATACACATTGACATATTTAGGGATAGAGGGGAAATCTCTCCATATACAGAATCTATTGATCGATTGCTCTGTCGAGAGGAGAGAGAATGCAAATGTGATAAAATATTAACAAGTGGAAAATCTGGGTGAAGGATGTGCAGGAATTCTTTGTTTAATTAGTATAATTTTTATGTACATCTGAAATTATTTCAAAGTGAAAAATTATTTTAAAAGCCATCTTATCCAGGACTTCTTAATCAAGGGGGTGCCAGGACCACCCAGGGCAGGGAAGGGGAGTGATTTGAAGGTCTAGTGGGAACCACTGCTCTCACCCAACACCCTCTTTTTCTGGTGAGGGGCCCGAGAGGAGAAGGGGCTTCCTCACGGAGCCCAGGCATGGGATAGCCTAAAGGTGGGGGCTTTCAGAAGTCAGGAGCATACAAGACCGCTTCCTCTGTCCTCGTCCATGGTCTCACTGACCAGGAGAGGGGGGCCAGGGGAGGTGGGAGTGGAGACTGCCTGGCAGCTCACTCTCTCACCCACAGTGACACTCCAGAAAAATCTTGGAGTGGGGGCGCTCGGGGAGGATGCGGCCCAAGGGCTGAGATTTGAGAGAGGGAGAAAACCTTTTCCCTCCAATCTGAAGACAAACTAACAAAAAACTCAAGCAACTTTCCTATTGTGGAGGCAGCTTAATGCAGCGATTAGGATTCTGAGTTCCTTTTTGTTTCTTTGCTGTTTTTTTTTTGTTTTTGGCTGTACAACCAGGCTTCCAGGATCTCAGTTCCCTGACCAGGGATTGAACCCAGGTCCAGCAGTGAAAGCGCCGAGTCCTACACTGGATCGCCAGGGAATTCCCAAGAGCCTGAGTTCTTGAAGCAGCAAATCTGAGTTCATATTCCTGCTCTGTCTCTTAGTCTATCACCTTGGGCAAGTCCCTTCCTTCCTCAGACTGTTTCCCTTGCTTGTAATAAAACAAGAGAAACTGCTACAGCACCGGGAGCAAGGCCACGTGGTCTGAACCGCAGACTGACCACGTGCTCACTGAGTGACCTTAAGCAGCGTAGTCAACCTCTCTGAGCCTCTGTTTCCTCCCCCGTGAGCAGACAATAGAGCATCTTCTTCACAGCATCACTTCACTTCACGGCAAACAGATGGGGAAACAGTGATAGACTTTATTTTTTTAGGCTCCAAAATCACTGCAGATGGTGACTGCGGCCATGAAATTAAAAGACATTTGTTCCTTGGATGAAAAGCAATGACCCACCTAAACAGCATATTAAAAAGCAGAGACATTACTTTGCCGACACAGGTCCGTCTAGTCAAGGCTATGGTTTTTCCAGTAGTCATGTATGGATGTGAGAGTTGGATTATAAAGAAAGTTGAGTGCCAAAGAATTGATACTTTTGAACTGTGGTGTTGAAGAAGACTCTTGAGAGTCCCTTGGACAGTTGGGAGATCCAACCAGTCCATCCTAAAGGAGATCAGTCCTGACTATTCATTGGAAGGACTGATGCTGAAGCTGAAGCTCTAATACTTTGGCCACGTGATGCAAAGAACTGACTCATTTGAAAAGACTCTCATGCTGGGAAAGATTGAAGGAGGGAGAAGAAGGGGGTGACAGAGGATGAGATGGTTGGATGGCATCAGCGACTCAATGGACATGAGTGTGAGTACATTTCAGGAGTTGGTGATGGACAGGGAAGCCTGGAGTGCTACAGTCCGTGGGGTCACAGAGAGTCCGATAGGACTGAGTGACTGAACTGGACTGAACTTCACAGCATTGTTATGTAAAGTAAATGAATTGACATGGACACCCCTCCCTGTCCTTTGGTAGTTCCTCCTCAGGGTCCCAACTTCTTGGAGCTCAGTCTTTGACCCTTTTGTCTAAGCTCCCTCACTCTTTGGGTTTAAAATGCCACCCCTATGTCACTATTTACAAATGTAAATCTCCAGGTCATTCTCTTTCTCAGAACGCCACTCTGTATATCCAACTGTTTAACTGACATCTCTACCAAAACATCCAGTACTATCCTTTTCTCTTATTTATTTTTTTATTGGAGGAAAATTGTTTTACGATGCTATGTTGGTTTCTGCCATTGTTGTACAGCAGAATCCAGTACTATTTTAAACCTCTCACATCTGAAAACTGAACTCTTGACCTCCCCAACACTGATCTTCCAGGGTCTTCCACCTCATTTCTGGAAAGTCTGTCCTTCCACAGGCTCAGGCTATTGTCAAGGCCAGTCATGTTGTCTGTGCCTTAAAGTATGAGAAACTGACCATTTCTCACCACCTCCACGGTCCCACACGGCTCCAAGCTGCCATCAACCTCTGACCTTGGCCAACCAAGGACTTCCTGGTCCCTTGCTTCCTTTCCACCCTGCCCCTTGATGTTGCTGATTGTCCACAAAGCACCCAGAGTGGCTTGATCTAACCAATAGCACCTCTCTCCTCTGCTCAAAACCCTCCAGCATCTCACTGACCAGGCCCCACAGGTGTGGCTCTTTGCCCCCACCAGACTGGCCCCAAAGCTACTCCTCAAAGTGGGGTACACTCCCACACCAGAGCTGTGTTCCTGACATCCCCTCTGCCTGGAAGGCTGGTTCCTTAGTGGTCTCACTCTCACCCTCTTCAAATCTTTACTCAAAGGTCTAAGCAAGCATTCTAGACAGCCCAGCACCCCGGGCCCCTCTTGCCTCTTTCACGTATACATCACCTTCTAACATCCTGTTTCCTTCTTTGTCTATCACCTGCCTTTCTCCCTCTGAAGGTAAGTTCTATTCATGACTTTATCCCTAGAGCCTAGAACAGGGCCTGAATTAATCATTCTTAGCTCTAATTATATTTCATTATTTAGCCAATGGTAACTGGCCGGTTTCAGCAACTGTACTTTATGCCCAAACCACCAAACAATGTACAGGAGACCAACCTAAATAAGTAAACAAGCTAAAAGCTACATGTATGCTAGAAGCTCAACTCTTCAGAGGTATATTAAGAAAAAAATAATGCACAAAATCTATACTAGTTTTTATCATAAAACTATGGTGGGCTTCTTTCTGTTTTCTGATTGTCTCTGTTTTTCTACTATTGCTTTAAAAGTAAAATAAAAATTTAACTTGTTTTTAAAAACAACTGGTAATCAGGTTTAAAAGGGCTCAGCCTCACTAAAAATCAAGGAAATGCAAACTAAAGTGACAAGAGACCATTCGTCTCAATCCCCTGGTAGTCCTGTGAATGATACAACAGGCCTTCTGGAGAGCACTTTGGCAACAGCTATTAAATCTGATTCTATTTCTCAGCATCCACCTAAAGAAACACTTGTACATGTGCAGGAGGAGACACGTTCAGGAGTGTTCGCTGATGTATCCTGTATCTCCAGGGGAAATTCTGAAAGTGATCTGAATGTCCAGCAATAGGTGAGTTGTTAAACTATGGGACATCCGTACTGTGGGTTTCTTTGCAGCCATTAAACAGAACACAGCAGATGTACAAGCCTGGAGGAATCACTAGGGCAAACAGCTAGGTGAAAAAGGTGAGTTCTCAAACAACATTTCCCCAGCTATGATATAAGATTTGGAAATAATATATTTCTGTAAGTCATTAAAAAGGTGAAGAAGTTAACTCATCATTCTGATGGAGGTAGAGGTAAGACAGTGGAATAAGGCAGTAGCTAATTAGCCTTTGAATTCCTAAGTATCATGAGAATATATGCATATAGTAATTATGTAATTAAAAATAAATTATATTTTTAAATAAGGAGAAAGATAAAATGACTCCCCATATTCAACCACCCCACAGTTCCCCTTAAATTGACTTCTGTTAAGCCTTTCATGGGAGGTCCACCATTGAGCGCGTCCTCCTTTGAGCAACCATGGCAGGGAATAAGGACTCCAAGGGCAGGAGGAAATGAGGGAATGGGATAGAAGAGGGATGAGGGAACAGTGCAGAGGGAAAGCAGAATGCGAGGAAAAATGTGACGAGAAAGAGGGAAGGGAAATGCTGTGAGAAAGCAACTTCACACTCATCTGAATCCTCTTATTATCCCTCTCTGTAAGGTCTCTTCCCAACGCATGGCTTCCAAGGGCCTCACAGCATCCCAGAGAACTACAGGAAGTTATCTTCACCCTCACTGGCTCTTCATGTGACTTGTTACCAAGAATTCTGGGGAAACATGCTTTCATTAGACATATCTATTCTTTACAACGTCCCTACATTCTATCCTTCCGAGAGAGTAGACCTCCAGGCCCTTCACCATGGAGGGGTGGGGAAGGGAGACAGACGAGTCCACCTGTGGCTGTAGTCATCACCCTGAAAAGGACGTCAGAGTCACATGGGAGCTGACAAGAACGTCAGTGCCCAGACCCGTCCCCATTCCACTCAACTCTGGGGTGGGACCTGCCCAAGCTCCCAAGCAATTCCAATGAACAGCCAGAGCTGTGAATACTGCTTTAAAGCTTGCTGATGGTCCATAAAACCATCGAGTAATACCAGAGGTGCCAAACTTCCCTACTTACAACATTCCAATCTCTTCCTCAAAAGGTTACTGGTCAATGAGACTTGGAATCCCAATTCTCATTCCACAGGGAAAAAAGTATACTACCTCCCAGCAGCCTGCTAGTCACAGCCTGTACCCAGCAGGGAACCAAAAGTAGGTGGGGAAGGGGTGGATCCCAGGACCCAGCTCAGCCACCACCGTGCAGTGGGGTTTGGCTATGTCCCACCTCTGCATCTCAGATTTTCTCTTCTGCAGAACAGAGCCATCACCTCCCTCCTCCCAAGGACAGAGTAAGGACAACTTTCAGGATGTGCCTTTGCGGACTTGGAATCCACTGGAAGGGAGGCACTCTTAAAATGTGTGGGGTAATTTTAAATTGATATCCCAAACATGTTGGGAAACAGAACATACATTCTCTGGGTTACTCATCTAGGATAAAAAGGAACCTCTCTCTCTTCTTCTCTCCCTCCCATCCATCCATCCATCCATTCATTTTCCTTCCTAGTTGTGGGTGGGGCAGGGGCAGGGGGAACACCCTCTACAAGCATCTCGAGGTATTTTCTTCCCGAGAGTCAACTGTCATCTCTCAGATCCTAAAAAACGACCTCACCCACTGAAAAGCAACATTCTTCTCCACTCCCTCAAGTCTTCTCTAGGTTTCCAAGATTCTTAACAATTTTCTCTCCCAGAAACATCAAAACACCACTGCAGACAGGCAGCCTGGGACATTCTCTGAGGTTTTTTTGTTTTTGTCTTTGGCTTCCCTTTAAAACAGTCATCAGGTTAAGCAAAAACAAGCAAAAGTGCTTTAGCAGAAAGATTTCCCATTAAGTGGTGTCAATAAAGAGATCGTGTTTTTTCCGAAGAAGTAGTTATGCCGACACTTCTAGCCCTGGCCTTGCTTAGAGTCGCCACAGCTGCCCCCTCCCCTGGAGTCTGGACTCCAGCTGTTTAGGGTTGTGGGGGAGTAGTTGGTGGGAGCAGGACTGGAATGTACGCCCCTTGGTCAGCAGCGCACAGGCGGACCCCAGGATCCTGCCAGGTGCTTGCATTCTTCCAGGGAACCTCAGGGAATGCAGGCGGCTTAAGGAATGCATCTAGATGGCGCAAGTGTTTTCCACACTCTGCCTCACAGCTAGCATCTGTTTAACAGCTGCTCCAGATGTGGATATCCGGGCATGGCTAGGCCCAACCTATCCCAGGAGCAGGAGCCGGGATTGCAGGGCCCAGATTGAGGCTCTGTGTCCTGAGAGCTCAGCTGGTCCTACAGAGAGGGCAGAGGCACTGGGAAGGCCCCTCCTTCTCAATTCTCCCTGATGGGAACGGAGATTCTACCACTCGCAAAGTGCTCCCCTGGGGTGAAGCTTCACAGCTTCCTGAGACCCCTCTCTTGGAAGAGCCCATTTCACATGGAGGAAACTTCAGGGGATGCTCTGCTGGAGGCCACCGGAGTCCCCTACACCGTGGGGGAGACAGGCAGCACGTGCCAGACCAGCCCCGTGCCTCTCCGTGGGGCTGGAGCCAAGGCCAAGCCCTCTCATCTACTCAAGGCCTTTGCTCCAGCAACCAGCCCCTCTGCCCTTGACCACTCCCATCCAGGCTTATGCCTCCACCGCCTTTGATGACATCTTCCTGACATCCCATTTACAACTGCAAACACCTCCTGACCCTCATCACTCCTCACACTCCATTTTCTCGATTTATTTTCCCCCAGAGCAGTTGCCATCCACCACCGGAATAAGGGCCACAAGGGGTGAGCTCCTCCTCTCTTTTGCTCACTCCCGGGTACATGGTCCTAGGACAGCGCCAGGTGCAGAGCAGGTGTTCACTACACACTTGCAGCTTGAATACTGAACAGATTACAGGCTCGCTACTTCCTGTGATCTTAGAACTTCAAGGACACCAGGAAAGCATCACATATATTTCCATTTCTCTCTCAGGGCTGATCTTCCTTTCCCTACCCTCCAATGGGGATAAGGCAGGCAGCACCATGGCTTTGAAACAGGAAGGAAGGGGACAGAGCACAACCTCGAGAAGAACAACATAAGTCATGAAAGTGAAAGTCGCTCAGTCGTGTCCGACTCTTTGCAACTCCATGGACTGTACAGTCCATGGAATTCTCCAGGCCAGAATACTGGAGTGGGTAGCCTTTCCCTTCACCAGGGGTTCTTTCCAACCCAGGGATCCAACCCAGGTCTCTCCCACATTGCAGGCGGATTCTTAACCAGCTGAGCCACCAGGGAAGCCCAAGAATACTGGAGTGTGTAGCCTATCCCTTCTCCAGGGGATCTTCTCAACCCAGGAATCGAACTGGTGTCTCCTGCCTTGCAGGTGGGTTCTTTACCAACTGAACTATCAGGGAAGCCCCAGAGTCCACATACCAGGGAAGCCATATAGTCACAGGACATGACAAAAACCGATTAGAACTACCTAGATCCAAGATGGTGAAAGATTCAACTTCCAGATTCAACTTGAGCCTCATTATATCTTCATTGTAATATATTAGCTCAATAAATCAGCACCATAACAGTTCAGAGCTAACCCTAAAAGGCTAAATAGTGGGCAATGGCCCAATGCCTGGAAATCCTTGCCCTTCCTCCCACCCGAAAGAGTTAGAATCCTCCCACTCATTAGCCTGTGAAATTACCCAGCCCATAAAAACTAACCAAGCCATACTTCAGAGCCTATGGTCCTCCAAGATGGCCCACACTCTGTGGAGTATGTTTCACTCTAAATAAATTCACTTCTTACCTATCATTTTGTCTCTCACTGGATTCTTTCTGAGACATCAAGAACCCGAGCTTCATGAAGTCTTGACAAGTGTGTGATCTCAACTAAGAGTGTGGGTTCAAGTCCCAATCTGAGCTGCACTGTTTTGGTTTCAGAATTTCCCAGGGCCACTCCTGGTCCTGAGTGCCAGGAAAGCCACAAGTTCATCCTGGCCGTCTAAAAGCTGGAGGGTCTGGATCTGCTGCCCACCCAGATGGTGAGTCAGACAGCTGCACTTGGCTTTCCTCCAAACCAGGGGCCACATGTGGCTCCTCACTACTTGGGAGGGAGCCCTGGGCTTGAGGGTGGACAAGTACAAGAGATCAACGCGGGGCCTCAGACCCTGAGCAGAAGAGACCCTCCTGAACCGCCAGATACAGACAACACCCTGCTCCTCCAGAGTTTTTGAGCCTCTTATTACCTCTGAGCAGGTCCAGGTGGCTCAGAGGTGAAGAACCTGCCTGCTGGTGCAGGAGACCTAAGAGCCTTGCGGGCGCAGGAGGGCCTAGAGGAGCCATCCCACGTTGAAGGTCAGGAAGGGCAGTGGTGAGGAGATACCCCTCGTCCAAGGTAAGGAACAATGGCTGCACTTCGCTGGAGCAGCCGCAAAGAGATACCCCACGCCCAAGGTAAGAGAAACCCAAGTAAGACGGTAGGTGTTGCAAGAGGGCATCAGAGGGCAAACACACTGAAACCATACTCACAGAAAACTAGTCAATCTAATCACACTAGGACCACAGCCTGTCTAACTCAATGAAACTAAGCCATGCCCGTGGGGCAACCCAAGGCGGGCGGGTCATGGTGGAGAGATATGACAGAATGTGGTCCACTGGAGAAGGAAATGGCAAACCACTTCAGTATCCTTGCCTTGAGAACCCCATGAACAGTATGAAAAGGCAAAATGATAGGATACTGAAAAAGAAACTCCCCAGGTCAGTAGGTGCCCAATATGCTACTGGAGATCAGTAGAGAAATAACTCCAGAAAGAATGAAGGGATGGAGCCAAAGCAAAAACAATACTCAGCTGTGGACGTGACTGGTGATAGAAGTAAGGTCCGATGCTGTAAAGAGCAATATTGCATAGGAACCTGGAATGTCAGGTCCATGAATCAAGGCAAATTGAAAGTGGTCAAACAAGGGATGGCAAGAGTGAATGTTGACATTCTAAGAATCAGTGAACTGAAATGGACTGGAGTGGGTGAATTTAACTCAGATGACCATTATATCTACTACTGCGGGCAGGAATCCCTCAGAAGAAATGGAGTGGCCATCATGGTCAACAAAAGAGTCTGAAATGCAGTACTTGGATGCAATCTCAAAAACGACAGAATGATCTCTCTTCGTTTCCAAGGCAAACCATTCAATATCACAGTAATCCAAGTCTATGCCCCAACCAGTAATGCTGAAGAAGCTGAAGTTGAACGGTTCTATGAAGACCTACAAGACCTTTTAGAACTAACACCCGAAAAAGATGTTCTTTTCATTATAGGGGACTGGAATGCAAAAGTAGGAAGTCAAGAAACACCTAGAGTAACAGGCAAATTTGGCCTTGGAATACAGAATGAAGCAGGGCAAAGACTGATAGAGTTTTGCCAAGAAAATGCTCTGGTCATAACAAACACCCTCTTCCAACAACACAAGAGAAGACTCTACACATGGACATCACCAGATGGTCAACACCAAAATCAGACTGATTATATTCTTTGCAGCCAAAGATGGAGAAGCTCTATACAGTCAGCAAAAACAAGACCAGGAGCTGACTGTGGCTCAGACCATGAACTCCTTATTGCCAAATTCAGACTTAAATTGAAGAAAGTAGGGAAAACCGCTAGACCATTCAGGTATGACCTAAATCAAATCCCTTATGATTATACAGTGGAAGTGAGAAATAGATTTAAGGGCCTAGATCTGATAGAGTGCCTGATGAACTATGGAATGAGGTTCGTGACATTGTACAGGAGACAGGGATCAAGACCATTCCCATAGAAAAGAAATGCAAAAAAGCAAAATGGCTGTCTGGGGAGGACTTACAAATAGCTGTGAAAAGAAGAGAAGTGAAAAGCAAAGGAGAAAAGGAAAGATATAAACATCTGAATGCAGAGTTCCAAAGAATAGCAAGAAGAGATAAGAAAGCCTTCTTCAGCGATCAATGCACAGAAATAGAGGAAAACAACAGAATGGGAAAGACTAGGAATCTCTTCAAGAAAATCAGAGATACCAAAGGAACATTTCATGCAAAGATGAGCTCGATAAAGGACAGAAATGGTATGGACCTAACAGAAGCAGAAGATATTAAGAAGAGGTGGCAAGAATACACAGAAGAACTGTACAAAAAAGATCTTCACGACCCAGATAATCACGATGGTGTGATCACTCATCTAGAGCCAGACATCCTGGAATGTGAAGTCAAGTGGGCCTTAGAAAGCATCACTACGAACAAAGCTAGTGGAGGTGATGGAATTCCAGTGGAGCTATTCCAAATCCTGAAAGATGATGCTGTGAAAATGCTGCACTCAATATGCCAGCAAATTTAGAAAACTCAGCAGTGGCCACAGGACTGGAAAAGGTCAGTTTTCATTCCAATCCCAAAGAAAGGCAATGCCAAAGAATGCTCAAACTACCTCACAACTGCACTCATCTCACACGCTAGTAAAGTAATGCTTAAAATTCTCCAAGCCAGGCTTCAGCAATATGTGAACCGTGAACTTCCTGATGTTCAAGCTGGTTTTATAAAAGGCAGAGGAACCAGAGATCAAATTGCCAACATCTGCTGGATCATAGAAAAAGCAAGAGAGTTCCAGAAAAACATCTATTTCTGCTTTATTGACTATGCCAAAGCCTTTGACTGTGTGGATCACAATAAACTGTGGAAAATTCTGAAAGAGATGGGAATACCAGACCACCTGACCTGCCTCTTGAGAAATTTGTATGCAGGTCAGGAAGCAACAGTTAGAACTGGACATGGAACAACAGACTGGTTCCAAATAGGAAAAGGAGTACATCAAGGCTGTATATTGTCACCCTGTTTACTTAACTTATATGCAGAGTACATCATGAGAAACGCTGGACTGGAAGAAACACAAGCTGGAATCAAGATTGCCAGGAGAAATATCAATAACCTCAGATATGCAGATGACACCACCCTTACGGCAGAAAGTGAAGAGAAACTAAAAAGCCTCTTGATGAAAGTGAAAGAGGAGAGTGAAAAAGTTGGCTTAAAGCTCAACATTCAGAAAACTAAGATCATGGCATCCGGTCCCACCACTTCATGGGAACTAGATTGGGAAACAGTGCAAACAGTGTCAGACTTTATTTTTCTGGGCTCCAAAATCACTGCAGATGGTGACAGCAGCCATGAAATTAAAATATGCTTACTCCTTGGAAGGAAAGTGATGACCAACCTAGATAGCATATTCAAAAGCAGAGACATTACTTTGCCAACAAAGGTCCGTCTAGTCAAGGCTATGGTTTTTCCTGTGGTCATGTATGGATGTGAGAGTTGGACTGTGAAGAAAGCTGAGCGCCAAAGAATTGATGCTTCTGAACTGTGGTGTTGGAGAAGCCTCTTGAGAGTCCCTTGGACTGCAAGGAGATCCAACCAGTCCATTCTGAAGGAGATCAGCCCTGGGATTTCTTTGGAAGGAATGATGCTAAAGCTGAAACTCCAGTACTTTGGCCACCTCATGTGAAGAGTTGACTCATTGGAAAAGACTCTGATGCTGGGAGGGATTGGGGGCAGGAGGAGAAGGGGACGACAGAGGATGAGATGGCTGGATGGCATCACTGACTCAATAGACGTGAGTCTGAGTGAACTCCGGGAGTTGGTGATGGATAGGGAGGCCTGGCGTGTTGCGATTCATGAGGTCGCAAAGAGTCGGACACGACTGAGCGACTGATCTGATCTGATCTGATCTGATCACCTCTGAACTTCCAACATTCCTGAGATGGCAGGATCATCCTCATTCACCAGATAAGAAAGCCAAGCCTCAGAGAAGTTGAGGGGTCTGCTTGCCTGAGGTCACACAGGCAGCTAGAAGCAATATGGAACCAACTTTTGAACAATGATCTACTGAGGATTTATCATGCTCAGCAAAGACACACTTGACATGGTCGCTTCCGTTAATGGTTCACATTCTACTCTGGAGAAGTGGAAACTTCCAAATCTCAACCCACAGTCTTTCAGCAGAGTTCACCTTCCACCAGGGCTGCCACAGACTGGCCAGCAGCAGGGAAGCTCCAGAGCTTCAGACCTGAGATTCTGGTCTGAAGGCTTCATGTGCGTCACGAGGTCTGGCACACAGAGCCCTGGGTGAGGCCTGAGAGACACGATCTTTGGCTGCCAACAACTGCCTGTATTCGACATCAGAGGACCCATTCAGAAGTGACAGACTTTTGATGGTGTGCCTTTGGATGAGCTTCAATCATCAGATGTCTGCTAGAACATGAGCTTGTGGCTCATGGAGCAGGGAGCAGTGCCTTGCACACAGCAGGTGCTCAATAAACGAGGGTTCCATGAATTGTGAGTCTGCCAGGCCCAAGCTCCCCAGTGGGGTCAGAGGGGCCAGGAGTGCACAGCCGGGGGCTTCCTGCCTGGATCCCACACTCTGGTTAGGGGGCCATCCCCACCTTGGCAATCTAGGCCGCACTTGGCAGGGATGCTGCCTGGAGCCAGGGCCCCTTAGCACCCCTCTGAGCTTGCCGAGCCCCATGCCCTCCTGGGTGGTGTTACCTGGGAGACGTGGGACTGCGTCTTCTCGCTCTCGCCGTCACCCTCCGTCTTGTCGGCCAGCAGCCCCTGCACCTGGTACTCCAGCACGTAGCTGTCAATGAAGCGCTCCAGCTCCTCGATCTCCTGGGAGCGGCTGCTCCCGGCCTCGGAGGAGGCGGACGCTGCTGAAGAGTTCTCCATCCCTCCCACTCAGGGGCCTGGGCTGCGGGAGGCAGAGGACAGATGGGCTCGGTGAGATGACGCTGCTGGAGGCAGAGATGGGGACCCCACCTGAGAAGCCCTCCCCCTCCCGGAGGCACTCCCTCATCCATCCTGCCCTCTCCCAAGCTCTCGAGCAGTCAGTGGGGTGCCGTCTGGCCTTTATCGAGTGAAGAGGAAGCTGTCATTCCTCCTGGGGGGTCGGGAAGGAGACTCAGGCCCAGAGAAGGGCCAGTATTGTGCCTAATTGTCCAGCATTGTAACTGGCGCCATGCTGGGTGTCATTTCATACCTAGACCTTACCACTCAGGAGAAAGTGGAAAATTGGACCCAGCCTACCACTCCAGCCCCATTTCCCAACATGGAGTTAACAAAATCTATCATAAAGCAGAATAAGACCGACTGCAGGTGTCTATGTCCCTGACTCCAGCATTGAGAAATACAGGGGGTCCCCAGACACAGACGGTTTAAAGGGCCTGCGCCTCCAAGGAATACCTCCTTCCAAAGACATGTTTTCTTTTTGGACACCAGACTATTCCTAAATTTGGTGAAGACGGTAGGCGATAACGTGATTCTGCGGCCCTGTTAATGGTGTGTCCAGTAGGACACACGCTATACTCAGTCTCTAAGGACATGACTAGCTTTTAATGATACAATGTGTAAGGCCCAGCAGGTTGCCTGGGAGGGCATGGTTCAGCCTTGGACACTGCCTGGTCACCCTCCATAGAAGCATGACGCCCTCAGTAACAGCTCAGGCCCTCTCCCTGAGAAGCTTAACATAAAGTTTGACCAGTGTTCTATGGATATCTATTAAAGTCCACCAATAAAACTGCTGTCCCTAGGAGGAATTCCCTGGCAGTCCAGGGGTTAGGACTCTGCACTTTCACTGCATAGGACATAAGTTCCATCCCTGGTCAAGGAACTAAGATCCTATATGCCTTGAGGCATTGCTTAAAAAAAATAAAAAGCTGTCCGTCTCCAAGAGGACTGGTTAACCTAGCAGCTGCAGGGGCCCAGGCCTGCAGGGACACCTCCACTGTCCACTCTTGTCCTCAAAGCTCCCCACAGCTCACCTGGAAGTTGAGAAAGCTAGAACCATTCTTACCACTAGGTCCCTTCCTAGCAGGGACACCCCCCAACCCCTACTCCTGACAGGAAGGGGCTTTAAAGCTGGTCTGGCGTCCCTTCCACTGTCTGGAAATCAGTGCTTTCCAGGGGGAGCAGACTGAGCAGAAAAAGCAGAGATTGCACACGGCTTCACCATCAGAACTAGTACAAGGGTCCTCTACCAAATCACCAGCCTTAGACACACAAAGTGAAGTGAGTGAGGTCGCTCAACAAAGACCCAAGTAAATGCACGGGCTGAGACCACAAAGGGCTTTCGGAGCCTTGAACGTGTTGTGGATAATAAAGACAACTTCCTAGTATGTTTAGAGAACACTTGAATTTCAAAACCCTGGATTACTGAGAGCTTTTTTAGGACACAGTTATTCACCAACACTTAAGAGTTTGTTGAGTTTTCAATCGTAATGGATCCAAAACAGGACAAGAAGCGGCCCGAGGGGTTCCAGAAATGCTGCGAGACCGTGAATGCTGACTCCCCCAAACCCTCGACAGGCTCCCTGGAGGCTGCGCGGACCACGGGAAGGATGGTCACGCAAGCGGACACACGTTCTCCAGCTGATTTCCGGATTCAGGTTTTGGCTCTTGGCTGCTGCATGAGATCCAGCCTCCCTTGGACCCCAGACCAGCTACAGAGGGTAGGTGCTGGGCTTCTGAGCTCAGTAACCTCGGGGCTCGTGGGTGTGTCCACCTGCCCCAGAGGGAGGAGACTATGGTTTCAGGCTTGGGTGCTCTCTTCAGACTGGGGGAACCCAGGGATGGGGGCCTGGGTGGCGGTGAGTGTGCAGGCAGGCACTTTGCTCAGATTGAAATAAGTGTGCCTAGTGGTGCGAGGGCCACTTCCTCCACCTGCCACCCAAGGCCCAGAGTGGTCTTACGTCCTTCCTACCACCAACCCCACCGCTCAGACAGCTGCCTCCTGCCCCCTGGCCACTCTGCTTTTTGTCCTGAATGTAAGTCAAGTGTGGCAGGCTTCAGAACTCAAGAGAGCCCTGAGCATACACCTTCTCCCAGTTACTCAATCAAACATTAACCTAGGAACGCCTGGGAGAGGATTTTGTAAATGTAATTAAACTCCAAGTCAGCAGACCTGAAGACTCAGAGTATTCAGGAGGGCCTGACCCAATCACATGAACCCCTTACATCTGGGGCTGGAGGGAGAGACAGAGTTGCTGGCCTGAAGGAGAAGGAATGTGTGCAAGGTTCGTGGGCAGCCTTGAGAGGCTGAGAGCCATTCCTGGTCAATGACTGATCAGGAAAAGTGCTTCCGGCCTGCAACAGCAAGAAGTAAATTCAACAAGCCCTGAGTTTGGGGGCAGGTTTTGTCTCCCAGAGCCTCCAGACCAGAACTCAGCCTGACCGACACCCTGATTTCAGCTTCCTGCTATACCGAGAGGGGCTTCTGACTTCCAGCCCTGTGAGATGATAAACAGGCATCATTCTAAGCCTTTAAGTTTGTGGCAATAAACCACTAACACGGGATCCTCTTTCTGCCTCTGTGCTTTTGCTCACACTGTGTCCCTCACCCAGTCACTTTCCCCTTCCTTCCACCTGCCCAGTCTCAGGGTCCTTATACTCACGAGGGGCTAGAACCTTAGAGGCCAGTGCCAACTAGCCCAATCCCTGGCTTTAACAGCAGTGAGTGGGCAAAGGATTCACCCAGTCTCAGTCTAGGGGTATGAATACGGCAACCCCTATTAATAACAGGAGCTGCTAATGTACCTGCACAGGTAGCCTGGAACAGCACCCTCCTCAGCACTCCATCCAAGGCCTTCATCCACTTACCCCTCAGTGTAACTCTATGCAATCGATACAAAAAGAGAAAACTAGGGTTCAGAGAGGTTAAGTAACTTGCCCAAGATCATGCAGCGGAGCTCCGGTCGACCTGCACCTCACTGCCTCTTTTTTTATTAGAATATAATTGCTTTACAACATTGCGTGAGTTTCTACTGTACAACAAAGTGAATCAGGTATGCGTGCGTGCTAAGTTGTGTCCAACTCTGCACGACCCCATGGACTGGTGTAGCCCGCCAGGCTCCTCTGTCCATGGGATTCTCCAGGCAAGAATACTGGAGTGGGTTGCCATGTCCTTTTCCTGGGGATAGTCCTCACCCAGGGATCAAACCTGCACCTCTTACATCTCCTACACTGGCAGGGGGTGCGGGTCCTTTACCACTAGTGCCACCTGGGAAGCCCAGCTCAGGTACATGCATACGTACATCCCCGCCCTTCTGGACTTCCTCTCACTGCCCCCCCGCCCCGCCCCCGCCATCCCATCCATCTAGGTCATCACAGGGCATGGAGCTGAGCTTCCTGGGCTTTACCATCCCACCTCCTGGCAGCCTGCTCAGGCCCTCAGGAAATCTCCCACTCCTTTTACCACCGTCCTTCCAAAGCCCAGTGAATTCTTCAGTGCTGTGTGTGTGTGTGTGTGTGTGTCCTAACCTCCACTGGTCTGCAGGCTCGAGAGGGCTGGGCCCCGTGCCTCACTCACGCACGGCCCTGGGCAGGCGGCCGGCCTCAGCAGGATGGGGTGATAAGGTCAGTGCCCAGAGAAGGCTGAAAAGGAGCTGCCTGCAGAAAAGGCCAATGTCTAAGGCCCCGCCCATGATTCCTCGAAGAACTTCAGATCTTATCACGGGCTTCTGGCTCCTGTCTCAGGAGCGGGCAGAGGGCTGGGCTCCGTAGGAACTAGACAGGAGTGTTTCCAGGAGGACCGAGTGCCCGGCCCGGCCTGCACAGCAGGCTCAGCCCTGCCCTGCTGGGCCTTTCCATGGGCCTGTCACGGGGCCACACCATCATCCCGGGAGGGAGGCCGGGGGCAGAAATCACCCCCTCCTGGCTCACTGACGAAAGGGGGGACTTGAGACACATTCCCACCCTGGAGAATCCTGGTGCCCAGAGGGAAAAGGAGCAGCCCCCACACTGGTCGCTGGTCTTGGAGACGCCCTCCTACTCCAGTCACTGCGGCCCAGGCAGGGTCTCCCGCGCAGCCTGACTGCACGTCCCCTCGGCTGCCCAGGGCTCCTCGGACACATGCCAACAGCCCCTGCAGGAGCCCCGCTGGCCCCTGCACCTCGGAGCGGGAGGAGCTGACAGCCACCGTGGCAGCCCTGGATGGGGACAAACCCTCCCTCTCGGTCTCTCAGATAACAGCTGAGGCACCTTCTCCGTGGTCCCGCAGGGTGACCCAGGGCACGGAGCCCAGAGGCCCAGTAGTGACCAGTCCGTGACGCCCCTTTGCCGACCCCCTCCTCCCGTGTCTCTCCCCCCAGGGAGACCCATTCCTAGGGCATCACTTGGGTTGGGCTCATTTGTCTGTTCTACAATGAACCCCAACCAGGGTGCAGGTCCCTCCTTCAGAAGAAAAGCCCCGAGCTTTCTCTCTTTACCAGAGAAGAGGGAGGTGGAAGAGAGGAGACTGGGCCTACATCATCCATCTCCTAGGCCATTAGCTAGGCACTCACTCCCTCACTTTCAACAAAGGTAAAGTATCTATAATTCAAAACATACCACTGAAGCCATTTTCAAGCATACAATTCAGTGGCATTAAGTACATGCATCAAGCTATGGTTTTTCCAGTGGTCATGTACGGATGTGAGAGTTGGACTATAAAGAAAGCTGAGTGCCGAAGAATTGATGCTTTTGAACTGTGGTGTTGGAGAAGGCTCTCGAGAGTCCCTTGGACTGCAAGGAGATCCAAGCAGTCCATCATAAAGGAGATCAGTCCTGGGTGTTCTTTGGAAGGACTGATGCTGTAGCTGAAACTCCAACACTTTGGCCACCTGATTCGAAGAACTGACTCATTGGACAAGACCCTGATGCTGGGAAAGATTGAAGGCAGGAGGAGAAGGGGATGACAGAGGATGAGATGGTTGGATGGCCTCACCGACTCGATGGACATGAGTTTGAGCAAGCTGCAGGAGTTGGTGATGGACAGGGATGCCTGGCATGCTGCAGTCCATGGGGTCGCAAAGAGTCAGACACGACTGAGCAACTGAATTGAACTGAAGTACATTCACAGTATTATGTAAGCACCATCACTATCTATTTCCAGAAAATTGTCATCATCCCAACAGAAACCTGGTGCCCATTAAACAGCCCTCCATCCCCTGACACAGCCCCTGGCAACTGCTCTACTTTCTCTCTGAACTTGGCTCCTCTGCATACCTCATTTAGGTGGTGTCATACAACATCCGTCCTTTTGTGACTGGCTTATTTCACCTCTGATGTTTTCAAGACTCATTCATGTTGTAAAATGTGTCGGAATTTCACACCTTTTTGTGGATGAATAAGACACTGTGTTACAATAACAGACTTATGTATGGACCACATTTTGTTTATCCATTCACTCATCAATGGACACTCAGGCTGTTCTCACCTTTGGCTATTGTGATTAATGCTGCTACGAACATGGGTGTACAAGTACCTGTTTGAGTTCCTGTTTGTAATTCTCTGGGGTAAAAGCCTAGAAGGACCTCTCTGCTTTTAACGTAAAAACAGTGAGGAGGCCCAGAGTGAACTCCAGGCTGGTGGAGACCAGGGAAATAAAGAGATACTTCTCTCCAGGACTTGTTCTGCTCCCTTCCGGCTAGTGCTCTGGGGTCTCCTCCTGGCTCTGCTTCTCATTCACAGGGTATGTGCTCAGTCACTCCAGTTGTGTCCAATTCTTTGCGACCCCGTGGACTGCAGCTCACCAGGCTCTTCTGTCCATGGGGTTCTCCAGGCAAGAATACTGGAGTGGGTTGCCATGCCCTCCTCCAGGGGATCTTCCCAACCCAGGGATCGAACCCGTGTCTCCTGCACTGGCAGGTGGGTTCTTCACCACCACCACCACCTGGGAAGCATGGATCAGGGTGGGAAATCCCTTCTTCACCACTAACACCCACCTGGGAGGCATGGATCAGAGTGGGGAATCCCCAAACAGCTAGGCTGCTGGGTAAGCTGAGAGCCAGCAAGAAGAGCTTCCGTTTTAATGATTAGTGAAAAGTGGAAAGGGGGCTGGGCCCAGAGGAAGAAGAAAAAGAGGAGAGGTTGGACGAGGAGAAGAAACACCTCTTGTAGCTGCAGCCATCCAAGATATGGCCTGTGGGGCTGCAGCCAGATCTCAGGAACATGCCCTTTTGTCTTTGGGGCTCCCCTCCTCGCGCCGCCGTGCCCCCCAGCCCCTGCCAGGTGATGGATGCCCAGGAACAAAAAGGCAGGCAGCAGGCGTGGGGAAAGTGCTGAGGCCGCACTTTGCTGTAAAGGGCAGGCAGCCCCAGAGCCTGCAGGCAGGAGGCGGGGCCCGGGTGGGCACAGCTGCAGGAGGGGCACAGAGGGGCTGAGGCCATGGGGCACTGTGGTTCCTTGGGAAACCAGCGTCAGCAAAGGCACTTCTGCTGACACCGCGGGCTCAGGCTGAGGTCAGGAATCTCGCTCCCCCCACCCTCGGGGCCTGCCTGCCTCTCAACCTTCGCAGGGGCTCACAGAGCTACATCAAGGACGCCTCTACAGGAGAAGGCAGGGCCCAGAGAGGAAAAGCTGGAACCATCCCAGCCTTCTCAGCATCCTTTCGCATCGGCCCTGTGACAAATGGCATTAGCAGCTGTAAATGTAGCCAATCCCTTTAAGAACAGCCAGGCATTAAAGGAATTACCTCCTCCCCAACCCCAGGACCAGTTCAGTGACCTGCCAACCAGATGACAGCCTCTGCTTAGCGGCCTGCCAGCTCTTCTCAGGGGGCACCCAACAATTCCGGGCCCCGGAAAGGGCAGCCCTGTGCCCCTCACCCTCCAGCGGACCCTTTCGCCTCAGGCCTTCAGCACACAGCTCGGCCAGGACTTTCTCAGAGAGGAAGCCCAGGGCTCATTTCCTGGCTTTCGGCTCCACAAAGGGTCTGGCCTCCTGGTCCACAGGCCCCGCTACAGGGAGTGGGCTAGTGACCCCGGGGGACTCACGGGTCTGTCCCCGCAAACCCAGCAGGACAGCAACTCTGCAGACGGATAACAGGCCCCTCTGAGCTGTGGTGGGCGGCAGGGCCCAGCCAGTCAGCACCACTCCCCCACTGCTGAATGAATCGCATCCACCCACTGCTTCTCCACCACCCCTTTCCCAAGCTGCTGGGCCTCAGTCCCCCATCCGGACCCCCTCCAGCGGGTGCTCCTGGTGACCCGGCTCCACACCAAGGCCTGCCCTTCTCCCTTCCTGCCTCCACACAGAGCTGACAACTGGCACCTACACACAGAGCCTGTAGCCCCCAGAGCAGGGCCAGGCCAGGCCGCCCCGCTGGGAGTGTGGGAGGAGAGAGGCCAGCTGCCAGGGGAGGAGGGCGCCCAGAGCCCTCCCCGAGGAAACCACGGGTACCCCCTTCACCATGTCCTGCTGCCAAGCCACCCCTCCAAGTCCAGCCCACGTCCCACCTCCTGCACAGACAGGACTCAGGAAGAATGCCTTCCCTTCCCCTCAAGCTGCAGCCCTCATGCTTAGGGACTCTGGGCCTGCTAGTGTTCACCACAGAAAAGCAGGGGGCTTCGGGAGAGGCCTCTGTGCACAGGAGCCTCAGACCCTCAACCACCGGAAGTGGAGAAGTTCAGAAACACCAGGAGGAGCTGGAGGCTACCTCAGATGTCAGCATCGCTTACCGTCGCAGAAGTGAGGACACCCGGTGTCCCCCACATGATACCAGTGTAACCCTCTGTCACTCAAACATCAGACAGGTCTTAGCTAGGGCGGTGTTTTTCTAACTGCAGGTCTCCGTGGCTTTTGTGGACTGCAAAATAAACTGAAAAAAATCCAGGAGACACAGGTTCGATCCCTGGCTGGGGAAGATCCCCTCGAGGAGGGCATGGCAACCCACTCCAGTATTCTTGCCTGGACAATCCCATGGACAGAGGAGCCTGGTGGGCTACAGTCCATGGGATCACAAAGAGTCAGTCATGACTGAGCACACACAAGACAAAATCATGATCTCAGCATTAAAATGGTAGAATGCAGTTGAAAATTCCAGTGAGTAACACACATTAAAAGTGGAACTATTGTTTCATGGAAATTTTGTCTCATCTAAATATATCACGGAAATATATTTTTATTTCTGTGATGCGTGGTCAAAAGAGTTTATGAAAAGTGGCCCAGAGCAGCGCTTCCCAAACTTGCACATATGCAGTGATCACAGGCGATTTTGTTAAAATGCAGATTTGGATTCAGTGGACCCCAGGTGGGGCCCGAGAGGCTGCATGTCTCACCAGCTCCCAGTTGGTGATGTTGCTGCTGGTCAGAGGACCATGCTTTGCATAGCCAAGATCTAGAAAAACCTGTCACATCCTTTCTATCCACTCTTCAGCTATTCCATCCTGGCTGGAAGATGGGTAGATTCTCCATCCTGACTCTCTGGCCAGCTGGCCAGCTCCCAGGGTAAGGGGCAGTTTCTCTCATGGCTGACTTAGGGTCAGGCAGGACCTCAACAGGCTGAATGAGGGTTTATCTGTGGGCCCTAGGACCGCCTACTTCCACCCTGGGATCTCAGCATCAGGAACACATAACAGCACTCGCTTAGAATCCAACAGGGCCAGACATACTCATCTGCTGTCACCAAGTTGGAGGGGCTCCTGAAATCTAAGCCATGTGACCTCAACAGATCTTAAGAGAATTCAGCGGTCCAGCCACTGCTCTATCTCTGGATGCTCCTGCTGTCCTTTATCGTGTAGATGAGGACACTGGAGCCCAGAGAAGGGGAGGACCTGCTTGGAGCCATTCAGATGCCTAAGGGATAGAGCTTGGCCTGTAATGCAGGTCCCCAAGCCCCTGAGAGTCTCCCATCCCCAGAAACCCCCTCCTGAGCTGAGTCACCTCTCCCTTCCCCCTGTGACTGCCAACGTCTTTGGACCCCAAGAGCAGTTCTGGGTCACAGTCATTAACATCAGCCAGTTACTCCTAAATAACAGACGATGCCCAAGTCATTGCACCATTTTCACACCCTCACTCCACACAGGGCCCTGGGCCAAGCTCTGTGGATCTTTCAGAGCTTCCATGGAGAGACCACAGGACCTGGGCCTCACTGCTCTCTCCCCAGAGCAGCCTCCGGATAACTGAGAAGCTGGACTGGTTTTGCCAGTTGGGGTACAGATCACCACGAGCCTGGAAGGCAGGAGGGATGCTGCGAACCCTTCTCTCCCCAGCATGCTCACCACAGGAGCACCAGGAGAGGCATCTGAGGAGGGAGTCTGGGGGAGACAGAACAGATGCACCCATCGCGGTCCATGCACAGGACACCCCATCACATTCCAGTCTCTCAACTGGGATTTCCTCTGGAGGAAAAAGGGGCTTCCCAGGTGGCGCAGTGGTAAAGAATCCGCTTGCCAATGCAGGAGACGCAAGAGATTCAGGTTCAATCCCTGGGTTGAGAAGATCCCCTAGAGGAGGGCATGGCAACCCACTCCAGTATTCTTGCCTGGAAAATCCCATAGGTAGAGAAGCCTGGCAGGCTATAGTCCATGGGGTCGCAAAGAGTCGGACATGATTGAGCGACTGAGAATGCACGCTGGAGGAAAAATAGACACTCTCCAACCCTGCGGAGGCCTCCATACCAGCAGAGGAGCCCAGACCAACTAGGAGGAGGGCATCCAGGATGGACTCGGGATGCACAGCCCCTGCTCTGTCCCTGGACGGCCCTGCTGTCCAGGTCTGCCCTCCCCTCCAGCCTCCGGGGCCAACAGGAGCCTCCACGGGGCTCCAGGCACTGACTCCACACCTGCTCCCTCCGCCAAGCACAGGCTGCCTCCGGACACCTTCTCATCCTCCCCTGTGCTGTTACCCAACTCTTATCCTGCTCTTGAATTTTTTATGGGGTTTTATCTTGTCCTGACAAGACTTCACGGTCCTTGGAGGCCCTGCTTCTTCCTGTATTTCTCACCATCCCAAGCCCAGGACGGCAGACTGGCCTACGGCTCCCCAGCCCTCTCGTGTCCAGCCTGGGGCACTCCTTCCCTAAGAGTGGGGTTCCCCAGCTCCTTTGCCCACTGCTGCTGGGCCCAGGCTCCCCTCCAGCCCCCTTCCCAGCTCTTAGAACGGTGCAGCCAAGGATGCTTGGGAGTGGGGAGGGGCGGGGGGGAACCTGTCCCATCCCCCACCCCTACATCTGCCAGAGTCACCTGGTCTCAGAACCAAGACTGCAATCTCTTCCCACCACATTCTAGACCTTTCTTAAGGCAACTCACCTCCACAGGTAATGAGCACCTGTATGCTGTATGCTGTGCCCCACAGGTTTGAGGAAGCACGGAAGTCACAGGCCCCAGGGTCACTGGTCAGCCAAGCCCCACACCTGGCGGGAGTCAGGTACCTTCTTCCCTGCCCCCTCCCCCTAAGACAGAGGAACATCACAGTTCCGGGTTCCAACGCTGGCTAAACCAAGCTCTGTAACCTTGGGTAGCCTGTTTCCGCATCTTTAAAGTTGACTGGTAATAAATGTACCATCTCGGTAAAGTGTTGGGAGGATGAAGTGAGAAGGAACTCATGAGAAGTTGAGAGTGTGGGTCCCACCCCCAGCCTTCAAAAGCTTCCGAGTTGACGGACAAAGAGTGGAAACTTGGAGCACGCCCGGACGGGAGCCCCATGGTGCCCTGCTCTGAGCTCGGCGCCACACCTGGGAGAGCAGCCCAGGTGAAGGCCTCAGAGCTCCTCCGGGCCTCGTGGCCCAGTGCCAGTCTCAGGCGACACCCTCTCCACTGCCTCGTTCCGGGCATTCAGGGTCCCCAGCATCCTGCTCCCTGGTAACACCCTCTCCACTGCCTCGCTCGGGGCATCCAGGGTCCCCACCATCCTGCTCCCTCCTGGCCAGGGCTTCGCAAGCCAGCCCAGCTGGAGCAGTGACAGGCCTGGGTGGTTTCCAAGAGGCTGGTGGGGGGTCTCAGGAGCTGGAGCAGGCTCCACACAGCCTGTCCCTGGGGGTGGGAGGGCAGGGGGCTGTGACCCCTGGGCCAGTCTCACCACTGAGGAGGACAGCTGGCTCCCTCCGAGACCAGCATCCCTGCCCTCTGCCCTCCTCACCCTACAGGCCGCTCAGTCAAGCCCACCTCCTGATGCCACCCTGACCACCCCAGCCCACAGAGTCCCCCTGAACACCCACAGCAGCTGCCCACTGGGCCTTTCAGCCTCTGTCCCCGCCACCTTGGATGACCAACTCTTCCCACACAGGCATGTAACCACAAAGCAGAGGCCGCAAAGGCTCATTCGGGGTCATGCCATTTCATCTGTCCAGTATTTTTAAAATATTCAAGCCAATTTTACAAACCAGAAGATGTCACGGTAAAATCCCCATTTCTGATTTTCTTCAAAGACCGGGAGATCCACCAATACTGGCCCACCTCCCCACGCTGGAAGCATGACCAAAGCGAGGCTGAGCTCTTCAGATAGGGCAGGCAATGGCCAGTTCTCCACTGACCCCAACGCTCCCTAAAGTCTCCCCACGGCCCACAGCTATCACTCTCATGAGGCTCCACTCACTCACACGTTACCTGCCTGGTCCTCGCTAACATCCAAGTTTGAGACCCTCCTGCAAGAAAGTAATGAGAAGTGTCCCTAAGAACCTGGCAATCAAGAACAAGGATTGTCCCCTGGGAGCTACAATGGGAAATCAATACACAACAGTCCAAAATAGAAACATGCAGAGTCACTGCAAAGGGGGAGAAAAGAAGGTTTCCAGATCAGCAGGACGCCACCCTAACCTGGTTGAAGACAAGCCACAGAGTTATTACAGGAAGACTGTGTCACTCTGCAATGATTGAGCTGCACTGGAAACACAAAACTGTCAACCACAGAAGGCAGTGTACCCCCAAAGTCTGTTCAGGGAAAGAGGTGCACCTCCTGGGTGTCTTGAGGGGGTCCAGGTAAATGGACAGGGTTGTCCCACTGTTCCCTGTAAAGCCCCCACCGCACTCCAGCTCAGCCCTAACGCGGTCTCAGGGGCTGCCTCCTTCCTCGGCTGAACTACAAGCTCTTGGAGGCCGAGGACACGCCTGCTCCTTTCCCTGTGACCTGGGAGCCAGACCTGAGCCCACTGCAGACATTCAGTTAATCACTGAGTATTTGATATGAAATTAAAAGACGCTTACTACTTGGAAGGAAAGTTATGACCAACCTAGATAGCATATTCAAAAGCAGAGACCTTACTTTGACAACAAAGGTCCGTCTAGTCAAGGCTATGGTTTTTCCTGTGGTCATGTATGGATGTGAGAGTTGGACTGTGAAGAAGGCTGAGCGCCAAAGAATTGATGCTTTTGAACTGTGGTGTTGGAGAAGACTCTTGAGAGTCCCTTGGACTGCAAGGAGATCCAACCAGTCCATTCTGAAGGAGACCAGCCCTGGGATTTCTTTGGAAGGAATGATGCTAAAGCTGAAACTCCAGTACTTTGGCCACCTCATGTGAAGAGTTGACTCACTGGAAAAGACTCTGATGCTGGGAGGGATTGGGGGCAGGAGGAGAAGGGGACGACAGAGGATGAGATGGCTGGATGGCATCACTTGACTCCATGGACATGAGTCTGGGTGAACTCCGGGAGTTGGTGATGGACAGGGAGGCCTGGCGTGCTGCAATTCATGGGGTCGCAAAGAGTCGGACACGACTGAGCGACTGATCTGATCTGATCTGATCTGATTTGATATGAACTGGAGCATATAGAAAGCTGAGTGCTGAAGAATTGATGCCTTTGAACTAAGGCGCTGGAAAAAACTCTTGAGAGTCCCTTGGACAGCAAAGAGATCAAACCAGTCAATCCTAAAGGAAATCAGCCCTGAATATTCATTGGAAGGAACGATGCTGAAGCTGAAGCTCCCATACTTTGGCCACCTGATGTGAAGAGCTGACTCACTGGAAAAGACCCTGATGCTGGGAAAGATTAAAGGCAGGAGGAGAAGGGGCGACAGATGGTTGGATGGCATCACTGACTCAATGGACATGAGTGTGAGCAAACTCTGGCAGAGACAGGGAAGCCTGGTGTGCTGCAGTCCACGGGGTTGCAAAGAGTCGGGCATGACTGAATTACTAGACAACAACAATTTGGGGCTTCCCTGGAGGTTCAGTGGTTAAAAAAAAAAATCCGCCTGCCAATGCAAGAGACATGGGTTCGATCCCTGGTCTCGGAATATCCCACATGCCTCGGAGCAACTAAGCCCGTGCATCACAACTACTGAGCCTGTGCTCTAGAGCCAGGGAGCTGCAACTACGGAAGCCCGTGCCCCCTGGAGCCCGTGATCCACAAGCCAAAGCAATGAGAAGCCCTTGCATCGCAACTGGAGAGCAGCCCCCACTCACAACTAGAGAAAAGCCCTCACAGCAACGAAGACCCAGCACAACCACAAAGAAGTAAACACAGGGTTAAACAACAACACCTTGATGATGAATTCTCAGCAATCAGAAAATGGATGACAAGTAACTGAGGTTCTGTCCCTTTGGTAATCAGCAGGCAGGTAGCAGCTGGCTGCCAGTGGGCAGAGATGGGGGGGCGCATGTTAGCAGTGAAATTAGCTAGCACGGCAGGCTGGGGGAAGACCCCTCTTTGGCTGACTAGCCTGCATGTATCACACACGATGCTGGAAGCCCACTGGACAGCAACCACAGGGATCTAAAACTTGACTCAGTGCCTGGGTGCTTATTATTCTCCCTGCATCCGCCAGGAACTGCGGGCAGAACTGAACAGCACGAGCCTAGGAGTGTAAAAACCACAGAAAATGGAAGCCCAGACCCCCTGATTCCAGGCCCTGAGCCAGCACACCCGTGTTGCCCCTGTCTTTGGTGGAGGACCCCAAGAGGGGTGCTCCTACTCTGGGCCAGCTGCATTTGACCTTCACTGAAGCAGGAAAGCAAGCCATTAATATTATATTCCCCACAGACTGTACTCCCCATAGATTCCAAACTATTTCCCTCTAATATCATACTTACTTTTCAAATTAAACTATACACGGTTCCCTTGACACACAAAAGAAAACAACTAGTATTTACTGAGCATTTACTATGTGCCAAACTCTGTGTTAAATGCTTGTCATATATTTTACGTTAATCCTCAAGACACTCCTATAATGTAGGCACATTTTTGGTCCCATTGTACAAATCAGGAAACCGAAGCAGAGAGGAGTTGCCCAAGGTCATCTGTTAGGAGGTGAGCTGAGTCAGGTGTTGAGCCCAAATGGCTCCAAGATACAGTATGCTGAAGAAACAGAAGTGAGGAGCCCAGAGCCCCACCCACTCAACAAACCAATCCTGGCCCAACATCGCCCATGAGCTGCTGGGCCCCATGGTCACTCCTGAAGCGGGCCCTGGAGCTGCTCCGGGTTAAGGATTTGTGCCTTTCACAGGATAGCAGAGTAAGCTGCCATCGGATATGAATGACTGAATCAGATCTTAAATTATCTGCCGAGCTTGGGCTGGGGCCCTGGGCCTCCTGCCCTTGGGTCTGCGCAGTCCAGCACCACCCTGGCAGACGTCTCTGTCACCGCACGTACGAGGGAGACAGGTGTGCGTCGCCACTTCCCTCTTACACACGGGGACCCTGGAACAATGTGCACATGGCTTCCCAACAGGAAGGACCACAACCCAGTCATCCTGACTCTAGCCCCGGGGGTTTCCCCAGGAGCAGCAGCAGCTCAGGGTCCCACCGCCTTGCGGCATGAGCCAATAAATCACCGACCGTTCCCACCAGTTTGTGTTGTGATGGGGTAGAAACTGAAGGATGAAGGGGAAAGGGACTGGCTGGAAGGGATGAAAGCCCTATGTGCTACAGAGCCTTCTCCAGGACAGAAGGGATGGGAAAGCCAAGTTCTGCAGACCACAGGCCTCTGCTGGCTACGGCTGTTACCTTGTAGAGCACAGAACCCAGTTACCAAGTTCTCGGCAATGACGGCCAAGCCAGAGATGAGAGCTACTGGCCATGGCCACATTGCAGGCTCAGGTATGAGACTTCTCCTGGGGCTGGTTTTTCCCAAGTGTTTCTCTCTGGGACAGGCTAAGGCCATGTGTTTAGGAAAATAGGCAACCAGAAAACATGAGTCCAGATCACTCCCATTGGGCACCCATGGGAGTATGCGGTCTTGTGGACCTTCTAGAGTATCATTTGGTCTCTCCCATCATTGTACTTTCAGGGCAGGGTAGGAGTTCACAGAACTTGGGTGGGAGGACTGTGGACTGGCTGATCCCGGGCTTCTGTGACCTAGGAGCTCTCCCGGGGGGCTAATTTAAGGCAGTGGCAGGAAGGACTCCCAGAGGCAGCCAGATGCCTTTCAGTGGGGAGAGAGAACTCGCCTGGTGGCAGATCTTGATGGCTGCTCTTATTAGGCCATCACAGTCACTGGGCTCTATTTCCCATTATCCCTGTGGTTAGTTCCCCTCGCTAGAGTGGGAGCAGCAGATAGCCTCTTTAGGGGTGCCCAGCAGGAGCAGTCTGGAGCCAGTTACAGCCTCAGGGAGCAGACTGAGTGGCTAACTGGCAGATAATTAACTGAGAGATTCCCCACAGCCCTCTGCAAGCTCTGCTGAGAAGGGGAGAGGAGGATATACAAAGCCAAAAGGGGCCTCTATTGTCTCCAAAGTCATTGGATGTCACTCCAGAATCCTGGGAGCTGAGATGCAGAATGGTCTTTGTACATTGAATCAAGTGTGAGCGATGAGGATGTGGAGAAATTAGAAGGCTCGTACACTGATGATGGGAATGAAAAAGGATGTAACTGCTTTGGACAACAGTCTGGTAGCTCCTCAAAAGATTACACACATAGTTAATATATGATCCAACAATTCTGGTGTGTGTCTGTATACACATAATGCGTGCTAAGTTGCTTCAGTTGTGTCTGACTTTTGCGACCCTAAGGACTATAGCCTGCCAGACTCCTCTGTCAAGCTCTATGAAAATCTAGAAGACCTAAAACTAACATCAAAAATAGATGTCCTTTTCATCATGGGGAATTGGAATGCAAACATAGGAAGTCAAGAGATACCTGGAGTAATAGGCAAGTTTGGCCTTGGAGGACAAAACGAAGCAGGGCAAAGGCTAACAGAGTTTTGTCAAGAGAACACACTGATCATAGCAAACACCCTTTTCCAACAGCACAGGAAACAACTCTACACATGGACATCACCAGATGGTCAATACCGAAATCAGACTGATAATACTCTTTGCAACCAAAGACAGAGATGCTCTAAACAGGCCCAGAGGAGCATCATTAACACATGGGAGGAATGTTATTCTTTGGTCATTTGTTCCAAATGACCAAAAAATGCAAATAAAACTACTAGATATAAAAACAGGAGAAAACTTGGAAGGCAAATTCCAAGACCCACCGTTATTTTACAAGACACAAAGAAAAGAAAAACCGCTGCCAATTAAACTATGACATAATGCCTTAGTGACAGTCCTGAGTGCAAACAAATTGGTCACATGAGCTCTGAGGAGGTTTCATCTCTTTTGAGGGATTGGAGAATTTCTCCTGCCTTTGGTGGCATGCAGGAGACTGACAATTCCTGTTGCTTTAAAAGAAAGTATGAAATTGCAGCCTTTCCTCCAACACATACTTGCTTTTCTAATATCAAATCAAGGCCCCACTACTGCTTCCATGTCCCTCTGTGGACACAATAACATTTGGTATCAATAATAAATTACAGTGAGATCTTTTGGAAGACATTTTGAGTGACAATTCACATAACAGGTGGATGACCAACAACACACCTAATTCAACTGAGGTCAGACAGTCTGATCGGCAGGACCACATTCACAGCTGCTCAGGAAAGGACAGCTACGCCATGTGACACAGCGGCTCTGCCATGTGGCTAATAGCCAATGGTAATGAAATGCACCCTTGTTCCAGAGATACTAACAGGTGGGGGGAAAGCATGGCTCCCAGAAGCAATGAAGAGGGCAAGCCAATCCCTCATATTACAGATCAGGAAATGTAGGCACAGAGCTGTGACATGACACATCCCAAACCATGCAGCCACGACTAAAACCCCTATTAGCTGAGATTTGTGCCAATGTTGTTTCCTTTCTACTCCCTCAGGCTACCTCCAGGAGACTGCTATCTCTAAGCTTCTCTTATATTTTCTTGCTTAAAAAAAAAAAAAAAAAAACTCAGGCTTTTAGAGCATATACAACAATAAGATGAACATATCAGTACAAATAGTCTCAGTCCTACAAGCCCATGAAGATGGGCTCATTCCAAAGCCATCTAAGGGACCACTTTAAACATGTATGTAGGCAAAGAAGGACCATTAGTTTATAGCTATCAGGAGACTGCACTTCCACTCCCCACAGGGGATCCCCAGGCTGCCACCCAACAATATTGTGCCATGTTTATGAATGAGGCTGGCCAGGTGTTTTCTTTGAGTTACATGCTCTCCCTGTGGGTGGGGGCCCAGGGGAGACAGCCTCCCCATCAGATTGCCTGTGAAGAGTCTGGAAACACCCTTGCTGAGCCTGATGTTAGAAATCCCCGTGTCTGTTGCATGCAGATAGAATATCGGGAGTTCAGGAAACTGCTAAATTGACTCTCAGTATCTAAACATGCTGTTTGCATCCTGACAGCATATCTGTCTTTACAGGACACTGGATCAAGATGGGGAAAAACACGTTTTTATTTTGTGAGCCTGGGGTTGCAGAGCTGGCCCCTTGACATGAACACAGATTAACACAGTCAAGTCCTCTTTGCTTCAACAAAAAAGTTCTTTTTCTTTTCCTGTAGCTGGATAAAAGAAAGAGCCTAAAGTCTTCAAGGTGAGGACAGATCCAGTTAATCGGAACTCAGATACACTTCCATGAGTAGAAGACAGAAGCCTGAAAACCGAACCAGAAACAGGCCTGCCCAACGTGGATGAGGATAGTGGCCTGTGTTAACAGCCAGTCTGCATGGCGGCGAGCAAGGAGAGCACAGCTCAGATTTCAGCAAGGGTCACGGTCTCACCAGGGACACCAGTGCAAGATGGAATTAATGAGAGGCGAGCTGCACTGGGGCTGATGTAACAGGAGGCCACTCAGGGCTGGAAGACTGGGGAAAAAAGAAAGAACTAGCTATGGTGCAAAAGGTAGCCAAGAATTTATCTAGCATCCAGCACTGTCAACAGAGAAGAAAGCAACCAACATTCCAGTCTATTTGTAGTGCAAGCCAGGAACACAGCTGGGGACACTGAGCTGTCAGAGCTCCAAAGGAATAGCCCTTCCGCTCACCCCCTGCCCTTTATTCTGGCTCTGCCCTTGACTCAACGCACCACAAACACCTGCCACTTCCTCAGCGCATGCCAGGCGCCCTGCTAGACTCTGGGTACCAGGTGAGACGTGGCCTCTGCCCTGAGGATCCCCCGGGGTGGCAGGCAGAAGATGGGGCATGGTTGGAATTCCCACTCAGGAGCCTCAAAGACATGAGTACAAAGGGACACTCGGGAGTCAGCCCAGGGCTACTGGGTAGACAGACACACCGCACGACCCCCAAAGAGGTCCTGAATCCTCGGTGACTCAGTCTCCCCAAGGGATAAACCCCAGCTTGACAGGTCAGTTGAGAGGATTATGTAAAAATATGTAAACTGAGCACAGTTTCAGTCAAACAGTAGGCCATCAATACATGATGCATATACTTGGTGTGCTTATCTCAAACATGCATTAGACGCTCCATAAACACTGGCGCTTAATAATTTGCCTGGTGAATAATAACAAATATTCTTAACAAACAATTAATCATTTGTTCCCTGGTGGTCTAGTCGCTAGGACTCTGTGCTTGCAATGCAGGGGGCCCGGGTTCAATTCCTGGCCGGGGAATTAGATTCCACATACCATACACAGAAATAGCACGCCCCAGCTAAGAAGATCCTGTGTGCTGCAACTGAGACCCGGTGCGGCCAAATAAGTAAATAAACTTTTTTAAATAGCAATAATAACTTGTCTGGGTGACCACTTAACAGTATATACAATGATTGAATCATTACGCTGTACACTTGAAACTATTAATAATATAACGCTCTATGTCAATTATTCCTCAATTAAAACAAACCAAACCAAACCAAAATAATTTGTCTGGGAAAGAAGGTCAGAGATCATCTTCCTTGAGTGACCTTGGAGGAGGATGGGAGGTCTGCTGGTGGGGGAGGGCACAGGGACTGCGTCACCAAGGCACCAGCAAGCCTGTGTGCTGTCCCGTGAGGCCCTGATCCCCTCCAGGGCCAGGGCACATCACTGTCTCCACTACTGAGGGCCTGGGTTCAATCCCTGGTCAGGGAACTAAGATCCCATAAGCCATGCAGTGTAACCATATATATATACATATATATTATATATATAATATATATATGAAAGTAAAGTGAATTTGTTGGTCACTCAGTCACTTCCAACTCTTTGTGACCCCATGGACTATAGCCCGCCAGGTTCCTCTGTCCATGGGGATTATCCAGACAAGAATACTGGAGTGCATAGCCATTCCCTTCTCCAAGGGATCTTCCCAACCCAGAGATTGAATCTGGGTCTCCTGCACTACAGGCAGATTCTTTACCATCTGAGTCACCAGGGAAGACCCCACAAATATATATGTGTGTGTGTGTGTGTGTGTGTGTGTGTGTGTGTGTAAGTAAATAACAAAATAAGATTTGGGCATTTTTATAAGCAAGAAACAACAAACTTTGGTTTAAGAGAAAAAAAAAGTTGGCTGTGGGGTCCCTCTGGCCTGTTGATCACTGGGTTAGAACGCTGGCTGGGAGGAACCTCGGCTGTCCCAGCCCAGGGCAGCTGGTCACTCGGAGGGTAACCCCGGCTAGGAGGCACCTGCCACACGGAACGCCAGGCCAGCAGAGCCTTCTGCTCACAGCCCTCCTGCAGGGACACCGCCTCGTGTGCAAGGCCTTCCCACGTCCATGAGCTGTCTGGCACAGAGGTCATTTTCTACGCTGGCAATGTGCGAGGGCCCCTGCTGAGTGGATGGCATGGTTTCCACCTGTCACCCTGTGCGTCACCGCTTAATCTAGAAACCTGTTGACCTCTTGCGGAGCCCAGAGGTGGGAAATGGGAGCAACGCTGGGGTTGCCCCCCACCCCAGCACAGCCCGTCCCCGGGAAGAAGGCTGGGGGTGGGAGGTGAGGACCAAGAAATAACCCCCATAAAGCCCTTGTAACTCATGCTGAATGCGTCGATACAGTCAGTAAATGCCAGTGCTGTCATTACTGGTGCCACCTTCCTCGTTCCTGCTCTGGGTGTTGCTATAGCACTCCTCTGTTGTTTTTTATTTTTTATTTTTTTTTTACCTCAATGGGACGTTCAGGAGCCCGCATGCCCACACAGCAGTGCTGTGCCATCATTACAAAAAACTTCCCGGCAGTGGAGTCTCCTGCTGGCAAAATACCAAAGGGAAATATGTTCTCAAGCTCTGATTTTAAATGCCCTGAGATGGCACATGCCATAGGCTTCTACCCAACTCCCCTGCTGCCCCGCAGGCTCTTTACTTCCAGGTACAGTCTAGAGACCAGGAAGGCTCCAGCCTTTCTAAGCAGCTTAAAATGGGAGAGGCGCCCGCCACACCTTCCTGCATCGCTAATCACATCACACATCTAACTTCCTTCACACCGAGGCCTCTGAAACCTTCTTAAACGTTAATAAGCAGAATTTCACAGATTAAACTGTATGGTTTCCATTTCGTCTCTTGGGACTTATGAAAGAAAGTGAAGTTGCTCAGTTGTGTCCGACTCGTTGCGACCCCATGGACTATAGCCTACCAGGCTCCTCCATCCATGGGATTTTCCAGCAAGAATACTGGAGCGGGTTGCCATTTCCAAGACAAGCCAAATATGAGGGATACCTCTGATTGCCAAGCAGGAAAAACCTTGAAACTTGGTAAAGACCCCAGAATCTCCCCCAATCCCCCCAGTAACCTCAGCTGGGGTTTCCCTGTCCCCCACGCTATTTGCCCTACACTTAAGACACTCAAGCTTGGTGATGCCCACTGGAGGTCTAAGGAATTCAGCTGCAGGGTCTAGGAGCCAAAGCATGGGCTGGAAAGGATGAGGAAGCAATGGAATAGAAGGTGCCGGAGGCCCCATCATGGGCCCGGCTGTAGGTATAGGTCTATTGCTTTGGCCATTGGGTCTCCTCATCAGAATCAGCCCAAGTTCTCAGGCTCAAGCAAAGAGAACCCAGCAAGGCCCTCCTTTAGCTCAGGGGGATGGATCTGCATGCCAGCACACAGGCTGCATCCTTGATCCATTCCTGCCCAGACAACTCCTATCCACCCCTCAAGACCCTTCTCCCAGGCCTGATTTTCTGGTGAGCTATCTGTTGAACTCACACATCTGTTTCCTTTTAGATGTTGCAGGTCCCTTACATCTTTTTTTTCCTCCTATCCTGCGACCTCACGGAGATTTTCCAATCTCCCTCACAGAAAGTAGAGGCCAATGAGATGTAAAAGGAAGTTAATGGGTGGGAAACACTTTAAAGGGATTGACTGAGCCGGCATGTAACTTTTGTCCTTTCCACTTTTTCCTCCTTGTGTGGAATGCAGGCATAATGTCTGGAGCTCCAGCAGCTCTCTTAGACTACGAGGCAACTTTGAGACTAGTAAGTAGCCACCAATTCAGCATGGCAAAGCAGAAATATGGAACCTAAGCCTCTGATAGCCACAGAATCCCCACACCAGTCCTGGATTCCTGCCTCTAGATTCCTTTTACGTTAAAGAAAAATAAATCTCTGCGTTGTTTAAACCGATGTTATTCAGGTTTCCTGTTATAGTTGCTATGGTAAGCAGCTCTTTAAGATGGGCCTCAGTGACTCCTGACTCCTGTGTTGCAAACAAAATATGGTAAAATGATAAGATGTCACTTCTGTGATCAGGTTAGAAAAGACTGACTTCTATCTTGCTGACTCATCACTGCCTTTTCGGCACGCACACTCTGATGAAGCAAGCTGCCACGCTGGAGAGGCCCACATGGCCAGGAGCTGTGGGCAGCTTCTGGCCATCAGCCAGTGAAGAGCTGAGGCCTCAACCCAATAGCCCCAAGGAACTGAACCTCATCAACAACCACACCAGGGAGCCAGGAAGCAGACACTCCCACAGTCTATCACAGTCCTGGTCAACGCCTCTTCTACAGCCTTGGGAGAGGTCCTGGAAACAGAGTCCTGCCAGGCCAAACTGAGACTCTGAGCAGCACAAAGTGGGAGACAAGTGTGTTTTGTTTGGGGGATGTTTGTTACACAGCAGTAGAGAACTGACAGAGCTGCGGATTCTGATCCTAAACGAAACATGAGCAGGACCCTCCCCACCTTTGGCTTCCATCCCCTTGTCTGTAAAACAGGAGGGCGGGACTGGGTCGTTTCAAAGGCGCCTGCCACTTTAAAATCCCAGAAGCCTGCAACTTACTCACAGTCACGCCAAAGGGACCCAGGTGTCTTGACCTCCTTCCCTGGGCAGTCAGGCTCAGGAGTCCGTCCACTGTTTAGTGCTACTTCTTTTGTTCACTGTGACATGATGCTTCGAGGCAGGGAAAAGAAGCAGGAGACCAGGGTTCTCCTCCCCGTGCCTGGCACACAGGGCCCTGCAGCTCTCACCGTAGGACTTTCCCCTCTTAGCCGACTGCAGGCCTTGGACCCCGCAAACCCTGGCAATGACTCCTGCTATTTGTCAAGACAGCTCCCTGAGCAGAACCTCCTGATGAGAAATGGAGGAGGCTGGGCTGACTCACAGTCAGGGCTAGTGGACCAGAGAGCAAACGGCTTAGCTGAGCCACTAGTTTTCCAGCTTGTTTCACTGCTTATGCCATCTGCTATGAGCTGAATTATATCCCCCCCAAAGTGAAAGTGGCTCCGTCATGTCCAACTCTTTGCAATTCCGTGGACCATACAGTCCATGGAATTCTCCAGGCCAGAATACTGGAGTGGGTAGCCTTTCCCTTCTCCAGGGGATCTTCCCAACTCAGGGATAGAACCCAGGTCTCCTGCATTGCAGGCAGATTCTTTACCAGCTGAGCCACAAGGGAAGCCCAATAATACTGGAGTGGGTAGCCTATCCCTTCTCCAGGGGATCTTTCCCAACCCAGGAATCAAACCAGGGTCTCCTCCATTACAGGCGGATTCTTTACCAACTGAGCTATGAGGGAAGCCATATCCCCCGAAGTTCAGACTAACTCTCGCACACCTCAGAATGTCACCTTATTTGAAAACAGGGTCTCTGCAAATATAATTAGTTAAGAGGTTATGTGTGTGTGTGTGTGTGTGTGTGTGTGTGTGTGTGTGTGTTTTAGTCGCTCAGTCATATCTGACACTTGCGACCCCATTGACTATAGCCCGCCAGGCTCCTCTGTCCATGGAATTCTCCAGGCAAGGATACTGGAATGGAGAGCCATTCCCTTCTCCAGGAGAACTTCCTGATCCAAGGATCAAACCCAGGTCTCTGTATCGCAGACAGATTCTTTACAGTCTGAGCCACCAGGGAAGCCCGTAACAGGCTATACTGGTCTTATACAAAGGGAAAATTTGCAGATACAGACACACATACAGGGAGAATGCCAAGTAGGGATAAAAGCAGAGATTGGGGTGATGCCATCTACCAGCCAAAATATGCCAAAGACTGCCACCAAACTGCCAGAAGCTAGAGGAGAGGCAGGACACAGAAACTCCCCCACAGCCCTCTGAAGGAATTCACACTGCTGACACCTTGACCTTGGACTTCCAGCCTTTAGAACTACGAAAGAATCAACTTCTATGGCACTTTGTGGAACTTTGATGAAGCGGTCCTAGCAGTTGTTCAGTCGCTCAGTCGTGTCCGACTCTTTGCAACCCCATAGACTGCAGCACGCCAGGCTTCCCTGTCCTCCACTGTCTCCCAGAGTTTGCCCAAGTAGATGTCCATTGAGTTGGTGATGTCATCCAACCACCTCATCCTCGGATGTCCTCAGTTTGTGCATGATACACCTCTGTGCACATGCTCACACCCACACACACATACACACTCACCCTGGCAATACATCGTGTGCATTACAAAACCATAACCCAAAACAGAAATTAAAAGATGAAGAAATACGTATGCATAAGAGTTTCAACACTTTCTCCAGGTGGCCCTGCCTAGAGTCCACTAGTTTCAGGCGATATAGCTGGTGCTATCCATCGATTTCCCTCTGGTCCTTGCCAACTGGGATCCAGAATTCTGACCTTGCTTCTCAGCTCTCTGTTTTCCTGATGAACTTGATGCCCCTGGTGAGGACTGAGCTCAGCAGGGTTTGGGTGTGGGGTGGCTCTGCCTCTCTCGGACCTCCCACTCATGCTGGGGCCTGCCGAGCACCAGGCGAGGAGGCCCCTTGGGCGCACAGCCCCTCATTCCTTGGATCGTTCTCTTTCCCCATCCATCAAAAATAAACCCCAAGAGAAAGCGGATGGAGCCAACTTCAGGGCGGGGTGGGGGAACGCCTGTTTGTTGTGGGTGCAAGGATTTGACTCCTTGCCCTCTGCAGCAAGGTCACGGTGCGCAGGTGGTGTCTCCAGGTGAGGAGGGCAGGGACAGCCTGGATGCATGGGTCCAGGGAGGGAAGGGAGCAGAATGGTAGCCAGGGAATGTGTGCGTTCATTCCAGAAACCCCGCCTGGCCGCCTGGTGTCCGCATGCAGCTTCCATAAATGCCGGGCCGCTGTCAGCCCCACCCCAGCAGCTCGGCCAGCTGACAGACCCCGAGGACCCTAGCCTCACGCCCGCCGACAGCTGTGGAACCCAGACTGCGTAATTCGTGCCCGCCCCCGAGGAAAAGAGGAATGCAAGTGAAGCCTCTGGGTTCAATGCAAGGATTTCCAAACACTGACAGCCAGCGTTCGCCAAGCATTAACCCTTCTGAGCACGCCGCACCCCACCTCCGCCCCGCCCCGCGCCGTGTCAGAGCACAGCTAACCCACAAAAAAGGCCTGCCTGCTCAGGAGACAGGCCAGACTGCAACCACGATGCTCCACCCCCCTACCCAGAGCTGCCAAATTAACTCTCTCTTTCCCAGCCACACACTGCAGAGTCCCCCCAAGAGGTGGGATGGGGAGGGGGGCTCTGTTCCAGGGGCCCCGAGGTACCAGAGAGGTAAACAGCCACCTCTTTGGTCTGTGGCATCTGGTTGATGGAAGAGAGTCCCCTAAATCATTTGTATAGTAGATAATTTAATGAAGATACTCAGAAAAAACTACCTGAATGACAGTCTAGCATCCCTCGGGCTGGCCTCAGCCCCAGAGGCGAAAGGACATTCTCACCTTGGCTCATCACCTGTGTCTGTCCCCTGCCTGTTCAGGCCTCTTTCTATACCTTCAGAAGAAAACAATCTTTTTTTTTTTTTTTTTAACTTCCCAGGGTTGTCAAGAACATGAATACCAGGTCTAAAATACTAAAGAACTCTGAAGACATATTATTAACACCTGTGATGATGACAATAAAGATCATTTTGCTTTGACTGAGTCCTTTCACATGCACAACAAACTTGTCCTTTTCTGCCAAGTCTTCTCCGGGGAATCCCTGACTCTGGCTGAAGCCCGTTTCTTGAGAGCATCCCCTCCCATTGAAGGGCCTCTCCTATGCACGCCCGCCAAGTGTGCACTGACCTAAGGCAGCCCTCCTGCGGCCTCCTGAACGGGGAGGTGGCACGCTCCCACTGGACACACAGTGCCCCCGGGTCTTTCTGGCCACTGAGGATTCCCAGGGGGCCAGGACAGGAGAAAACTTCATCGGGCTCGTTACAAAAATATGCTGGCTCATCTGGAGACAGGATGTGGGCCCTGTGCAGAGTGCAGTCGTCCAGCCTGGCCAGGCCCCACCTGTTTCCAGGCCTCCCCACACCCAGCTGCCCACCATTCCCTGCTCCCAAGGCAGCCAGCCTCTCCAGGGTAAGAAGAGGACCCCGGAGTTTTGCAAGGACTCCCTTTGTTCCTCCTCCCACCCCCCGCCTGGCCTGGGGGCCCCAGGAGCCAGAGGCAGCCTGTGAATGGCAGGCTGGGCTTCTGCTTGGCTGATCAGAGCGATTAGCAGCTGTCACTCCCCACTAATTGCTGTCGTCAGCAGGGCCAGGCCCTCCCGTCCGCTCCTCCGGGGCCCTCTGCCGGCACACAGCCGCCGACTGTTCATGGTGACAGGAGTTGCGTGTCATGGGAATCACAGTGTCTGGGCTGTAAGGACAGCTCGTGCCAATTATGAATCCCATTCACCCAGCCGTCGAGGCCAGTGGCTTCTTCGCTGAATCTGAGCCATCTGGGTTACTTACTCCAGGGAGAGCTATTTGCAAACCATCCCAGGGATGTAAGGTGCCCTGCAGGTCGGGGGAGCTTCACACTAGCTTATTCACTGGTATCGGGGCAAGGGGGAAAATCGCACTAAAGCCTACAAATACTGCCAGGGTGTTTCCAAAGAAAGAGCACAGCGCCAGGAATCCAAAAGGCTGGTGGGTCCCTTTCCTGCTCTGACATCAGCCTCCACATCTGCAAAGTGGGGTTAATAGCGCTGTCCACCCTCCCACAGTTGCCGTGAGGATTAATTGAGACAACCCACATTATAATAACTATGTGAGTTACTGTTGAGAGCCAAGCCTTTAAATGGACTCTCTGCAGTCCCCGCCCTCTGGTCTGTAAGATGGGTCCCACCTTAGAGATGAGAAAACTGAGGCCCAGAAAGGTCCAGACACGATGGCCACATGACAGGTAGGGGCATGTGGACATGGGGCTGTAGGGACTGTTGTCACGGTGCCAGGTTCTTCCTGATGCTGAAATGATCCCCTTTCATGTGTTCTGCTCAGAGATCCAGCCCAGGCTGTTCAGGGCCTGCAGGCAGCCACTGCCAGGAGTAGTGGGTACCACGGACGAGGGTGGTCCACCTACGCCTGCTGGACGTGGCTTGATGGGATACCTCTGCCTGGGAATGCTATGCTAAGTCACTTCAGTCGTGTCCGACTCTGTGTGACCCCATAGACGGCAGCCCACCAGGCTTCCCCGTCCCTGGGATTCTCCAGGCAAGAACATTGGAGTGGGTTGCCATTTCCTTCTTCAATGCATGAAAGTGAAAAGAGAAAGTGAAGTCGCTCAGTCATGTCTGACTCTTAGCGACCCCATGGACTGCACCTACCAGGCTCCTCCGTCCATGGGATTTTCCAGGCAAGAGTACTGGAGTGGGGTGCCATTGCCTTCTCCATCTGCCTGGGAAGGGCAGGGGAATTAGCAGGATTATCGGACTGGCTCCTGAGCAGGTCTGGACTACAGAGCATGGGATGGGTGGCCAGTCCATGGACAGGCAGATGGGGCAGACAGGAGCCGAGAGGCTCCAAGAGCTGGGCCCGAGCCTCCTCCGTTTCTGAGGTCTGCCTCTTCTCATCCACGTGCACCTCATCGCGTGCCCCAGAACGCTGTCTGTCCAACTCCAGGTCCCACTTTGTGACCACTGTTTTGAGTTCCCTGGGAGAGGCCTGACATCCGCACTGTGATTTAAATGACTAATAGAAACAGCTTTCAATGAGGGGGGAGGAGGGGATAAGAGGTGTCAGAGCCAATGGGGATTGGAAAGGATGGAATGCGTGTCTCTCATCTCTCAGTTAGGGTGCTGTCAGGGGTGTCGGTCATTCTTGTCCTGGTCTCTGGGAAAGCTGGTATGTGGAGGCACCCCTATCCCGACGACAGCATGGTCTCCTGGGGAGCAAGGGTAAAGGACTCGGATTCCAGACACCCAAATAGAGTGGCTCGCCATGGGCTGCCTATGTGACCTTGGGCAAGTCAGCTCTCTGGGCCAGTGGGGTTTGCCGGTCAATGTGCAGGCGGGAGAGGGCCAGGCCTGGCATGGATGGGCCGCCACCGCTGTTCCCAGCAGGCCCACACGGCAGGCCCCGCGGCCCTGGCTCGGTGCCCGTGCTCCGCCCCTTCTGGCGTCCATGGTGGCCTCGGGGCAGCAGCTGGGACTGGATTCCAGGCTAAATATGGAGCCCCGGCCCAGGCTTCTCCCCACCTGCAGGCCGAGGGCCCAACCTCTGCGACTCCAGAGCGTCATGCCGCCCACCCTCCCTCCAGCCCGCCCGAAATGCTGACTCACAAAGTCTGCACATGAACGAGGGCCAGACGGAGGTCAGAGCGCCAGAGCAACAGTGAACCTCCAGAGCTATCAAAGCCGGCAGCGCAAGGCCCGGGCCTGCAAAGGAACACGGGAACCAGCCTGCTGGTTTCAGTAACAGAAAAGAATATAAACCTCTTCACCCTCAGAGGATATTCAGGCTGACTTCCCAGAGCCGAACAATGACAAAAGTTACAAAATAAAGACGCTGCCTCCGTGAGGTGTCTCTCCCCTCCCCTGGGCTGAAAATGTATGGTCACATCTTAAAAAGAAGGCTGGTAAGACTTTAGTCCTTCACCCCTCTCACCCTCCCTCTCTCTCTCTCTCACACACATGCAAAGACAAACTCACTACTACCCAACTGTCTACTAGAAGGACAGGTCTAACAAGTAGAGTGCTGAGTATTCAGAGTTTTCAACCTAAAATACCAGGAGGAGTCCTACCCCAGAATGACCCAGAGTGAGCCCCACCTCACAGCCCCTCTCCAGCACCAGAGATGGGGTGACGCCTGCCACACCACGATAGGGTGAGAGCTCCTTTGCAAAAAGAAGTGTTAGCGTCTCCCCACTCAATTGTCACTGTGACCTTATTTGGATGTAGAGTTTTTGTAGATGCAATCAAATGTGAGGCCATCCTGGCATAGGACGGGCCCTAAAGCCAATGGCTCTTGTCCTTGTAAAAAGAAGAACATGAGGACAAGAGTCAGACACAGAGACACACACAGGGAGAAGGCCGTGTGAAGACAGAGGCGGAGACTGCAGCTACAACCCAACGGACCCCAAGGGGTGCCAGTCACCCACCAGAAGCTGGGAGAGACCAGAAGGGATCCTCCCTCAGGGACTTTAGAGGAAGGTCGGCCTGGCTGGCACCCTGACTGCAGACTTCCAGCCTCCAGAGCTGCAGGAGAATAAACACCTGTTGTTCTCAGCCGCCCAGGTGATGGTGATGTTCCAGCAGGAAGGGAATACACACACACCTTGTACAGGATCCACTGCAAACTCCCAGCTGTGTGACCTGAACATGCCCCTTCTCTGGGCCTTGGTTTCTTTTCTGTAAAATGTAAAAAGCTGGGGCAGCAGTCCCTTCCAGCTCTGACCTCCAGGTTCCCTGATCCACTAAGTCTCAGGAGGATGGAGGAAGTGATGGTGGGGAGGGCGGGGGATGGACGCAGGGGAGGATGGGGAAAAGCAGAGGGTGGTCTCCCACCGCCCACGCTGGGCTGACCATGCAGAAACAGTCAGAGGGGAGCGGCCTACCTTGATAAAGGATAGGTCAAGTTCATCTTTGCAAGCTTGCATCCTGCCCTGTACAAGATGGTGTTACAGAAGAGAGAGCAAAGATTCTAGAGGGAGTCATTACAGGACAGAGGTTTTCCTTGTCTCACATTTGCATCAGAGTAATAATGCAGGATCAGGAAGGGGAGAGACCAGAATGGGAGCAGCAGAGAGGGCCCTGCAGGAGGCTAGAATCGGGAAGACTCAGGAAGGAGGAGGAGGAACAAAGACAAGATGCAGTGAGGGTTGTGCAGGCAGCAGTAGGGCAGCTCAGTGAGTGTGTGTGTGTGTGTGTCAGTGTCAGAACGTGTGTCCTGGGTTATGGGCTTGGGGGACAGGAAGGGGAATCCCAGCAGAGGGTGCGGACAAGGACCAGGGGCTGGATTTAGGAGGCGCCTGAGGCCAAAGTGTCTTGGAAACAGTCAAGCGCGCACTGGACTGGGATCAGAAGGCAGACCTGGTGTGGAGAACAGATGTGATGGTCCAGGGCACTGGGGCAACAGCCAGGGCCACCCAGGGGCAGGAGGGCCCAGGAGGTGGGCAAGAAGAGAAGGGGCTGGGACAGGGCCCTGAGAAGCCCCCATCTCACCAGCCAGAGACAGGTCCCTGTGGGGAGGTCTGGGGGACAAGAACGGCAGGGGGCACAGAGGCAGAGGCGGGGGAGGGAGTTGGGGGTGCAGGGTGTCCTCAAGCGGAGACCAAGTGAAAAACAGTGCAAAGGCGGACTGGACACAGGGGGTCCCATAAAGTTCAGGCTCCTGTCACTGCTCCCCAGAGGCACTGAGGACCGCGGGGCCGCGCCTATTTCCAGGTCTCACCAAAGAAACACACACACGGTAACTGAGGAAGCAAAGAAGGAAGAGATGCAACGGCCCGGGACACTGGCTGAACCACAGCTTTCCACTGCTAAATGCGCACGCACTCTCATCAGCAACATCACAGACCCTGAAGACGCCCTTCAGCAAAACGTAGAAGGGGGATAGGTTATGTCGAAGCATTTCTCTTTTTGCACAGTCAGAGCACAACTAAGTCAGGTAGAAATTTGAGGAGACAAAAAAACACGTGCACAGGACTTTCTAATGTTTTTGCTTTTATACAACCCAGAGGCTAAAGAAAAAATAAAGCAAAACTGTCTTAAATATGTCATAATCTTCTGTAAAAAAAAAAAAAATATATATATATATGGTTAGAACTGGACTCATAGATATTTAGAGCTGAGAATGACCTAGACTCACATTTTCCCTGTGAGAAAAGTGAGGCCCATCAAGTCAGCAGGCCCCATGTCACAAATCACATCATTAATTAGTAACTAAGTCAGAACTAGAGCCCATGTCTGTTGCTGCAACACAAACCAAACCAAGGCTAATGACCTAATTCAAACTTCATTCAAACACTGCAATGCCCCTGTCTGAAGTTTGGGAAGTTCAGTTACGGTGAAGAGAGTACAATCCAATAGTTTGTTGGAGTTTTCAATGTAATTTTCAAAACCAGCCTTCTCAGTTCAGTTGTCTGACACTCAGACTGGCCATACAAAGTGGTGGAGGCTGTGTGGACTGTGTCAGCGGTACAGCTGTGCCAGGCCACAGGTCAGGCACCTTCCTTCAAGCCCTTAGCACTTGAGAGTCAGCAGGGGTACCAACATCATAACACTCACAAATGAGAGTTCACCCAAGGGAGAAACATCTACAGGTTGTTATTGCTTTTACTTTTTCTTTTATTTTTTTTAATTTAGTTATTTTTAATTGAGGAATAATGGCTTTACAATATTGTGTTGATTTCTGCCATGCATCAACATGAATCAGCCATAAGTAGACACATGTCCCCTCCCTCTTGAACTGCCCTCCCACTTCCCACCCCGTGCTATTGTTTTTTCCAGCTCATTTATAAAGAGTCATGCAGTTGAAACAGCAAAGGACAGCATGAAGGAATGGGAGTGTGGAACAGAAAGAGAGCATCCCTGAGCAGGAGGACTTCTCAGTGGCTAGGTCATCTGCTCCGAGCCGACCCCCGCCCCCGGGAACTGGAAAAGAAGCTCAGCGTCCTTTAGCAAAGTCCCAGGGAACCTCTCAAGGCTGGAGCAGACTGCATCTCTTTAGATGGAATATCAGGGATTCAATGAAAATCCCACAGGTCCCGGTCCACAGCTTTGTGTCCTAAGAGTATGATGACTCTTCACAGTGAGCCTTTGAGGATACGCCATCCACCAAGTCTGCATGGGAGCCCATGGGGGCATCTTGCCCAGCAGGTCATCCCTGGGGGCATGGGTGGTGTGGGTGTTCAGGCTGGGTGCCCAGGCCCCACCCCAACCTCAAAGAAACCATGGGGCCCCCTGCTGGGCCCCCACCATGCCACACACTGGCACTCCACAAACACTCCCAAGGCTGGAGCTGGTTGGGAGCATTACATTACCCTGCAGGTCCCAGGTGGGGTTGAGCGCATGTAGGCCAAATGTAAGCTTTCTTTAAAGGTAATATTTTATCTTCAGCATCCAAATGATTTTTGTTCTGCTCTCGATGCCTTTCTTTATTTCAACAAGACAGATTTTTTTCGTACAATATTCTAGTGCTGTTGACACTCCAAATAGATGTACCACTTTGATCCTGCAGCTCGGTCTGGCCCTGGTACAGGAAGGTGTTTTGGGCTTGAGAAATTTGGCAAATGGCAATACCTCATTCCAGCTGCTCCCTGAGGCCTGTCCCCTACACAGGCCCCAGCCCTCCAAGGGAAACTGCAGAGAATACAAGATTCAAGGGGACCAAATGGGAGAGGCGGTCACTGTGCCCTGAACAGGGGCCTTCTGTCCTCACTAGCCCTGCTAATATGCTTTCAGAACCACTGATGATCTTCCAGGGTGATGGAAATGATCTTTATTTTGATCTTGGCAATGATTACACAAATATAAACATCTGTCAAGATCCCTCAAGCTATGCACTTAAGATTCATGCATTATCCTGTACATAAATTACATTTCAGTAGAGTACTGTTACTATTAAGAGAGAGGGAAAAAAACACTGATGGCTATAGGAAGTGTGATTTGCAAACCAAATGGTACACAGCCAGTTTCTCCACCTTGGAGACTATGAGAGACGGAGGAGCTGGGAAAAGAGCCGGGTATGTGGGATCTGGTTCCCTGACCAGAGATCAAACCCAGGAGCCCTGCATTGGGAGTGCAGAGTCTTAGCCCCTGGACGAACAGAGAAGTCCCCTATTTGTAGACTTTTTGATGATAGCCATTCTGAGTTTCCCTGGTGGCTCAGACGGTCAAGAATCCACCTGCAATGATGGGTAGACCGGGTTCGATACCTAGGTTGGGAAGATCCCCTGGAAGAGGGCATGGCAACCCACTCCAGTATTCTTGCCTGGAGAATTCCCACGGATAGAAGAGCCTGGCGGGCTACAGTCCATGGGGTCACAAAGAGTTGACCAAGAGCAACTAAGCACAGCACAGCACATTCTGACAGCTGTGAGGTGAAAATCTCATTGTGGTTTTGACTTGCATTTCTCTGATGACTGGTGGTGCTGAGCATCTTTTCATGTGCCCGTAAGCCATCTGTGTGTCCTCCTTTGGAAGAATGTCTACTCAAGTCTTCTGCACATTTTTTGTTTGGATTGTTTGGTTTTTTGATATTTTATTGTATTTAGTCCTAATATTTTTGGATGTCACCCTTTGATATATGATTTGTAAAGATTTTCTCCCACTTGGTAAGTTGCTCTTTCACCTTCTTGATTGTTTCCTTTGCCATACAAAAGCTTTTTACTTTGATGTAGTCCCACTTGTTTTTTTTTTTTTTTTTGCTTATGCATACCTGCTGATGTAGGCATCAATAATGCTTCTTGACATAGCCAAGATTCTCTGTAGACTGTTATAGGGCCCTTACTGCTTGAGGAGGAAGCAAAACAATGACGTTATTCTATAACTCAAATACATACTGTTTAGAATGTCAAGATTGCACTTCTCATGAATTAGATGACTCAGGTTGTATGAAAATAATGGGTAAATTTTTGTTACTTATTTCTTCAGCATTTTATACCCATTTTACACCCATACTTCAAGGTCATTCATACTTTCACCTACTTATCCTTATTATATTGAGATGATAAGCTGGTGGGAGCGGGGTGGGGGGAGTGGGTAGGTGCAAGGAGGTCAGCCTGCCCTGAAAATCAGCAGGGTGGGGTCAGGTCTCCACCCGACTCCAGATGTGCCTGGACCAGTCAGCATCCCTTTCTGGGTGTTTCCTCATCTATAAACTGAAGAAATAGGCTAGTTCCATAAAAATAAATAAATTAATGCAGCTTCTCGGGTTCTGTCTTGCCTCCTGAGTTACACACAGTGTAAGTCTGGGGAACAGGAATCTGCATTTTGATAAGCTCCTTGGGTGACAGTAATGTTCTTCGGGGTCTGGGACCAATATTTGGGAACTGTGGGCAAGGTGCTTATGAAGGTTCTGACCTCCAGCGGTAACACGGCCTCCTTTGTGGGAAGAACAGCAACACAGGGTCAAGAGAAAGGTGTAAATAAATAGGACTGACACAGAAAGGCTTCCCATCTTACGTCCTCTAAATCAAGAGCCTAAACCCAGACTTTAAATCTCAGAAGGGTGACCCTAGGGACAGAGGAGCCTGGTGGGAGGCCGTCCATGGGGTCGCACAGAGTCGGACACGACTAAAGCCACTTAGCAGCAGCAGCAGCAGCATACAATTGTGCAGTCTGTGTCTTGCTCAAAGACACTTATTCAAGAGAATAAGTGAGAGCTGGGAGTCAGCTCATATCCCATTTGTCAAACTATGTGCCTGGAAGCAAGGCTGCAGCCACCTGGGGGAGGGGAGGGTTGTTTTCATCAAAATCCTTCCACCAAGATAAGGGATATGCTAAGTCGCTTTAGTTATGTCTGGCTCTTTGCAACCCCATGGACTGTAGCCCACCAGGCTCCTCTGTCCATGGGATTCTCCAGGCAATACCAGGGTGGGTTGCCATGCCCTCCTCCAGGAAGCTAAGGAATGTCTTTTCCTAATTCTGACAAAGGCACTGCATTAAGTCAGGAGTGTCTCAGAAAGACCATCCTCAGAAAACATGCATGTTCTTTTGACATGTGTTTTCAGCCCTAATTCCTTAAAGATGTAAGTGACTTGATATTCGAGACCTATCTTGCCTTTTCCAACTCCAACAGTCCTCAACTTTGTCCCAGTGTTACTTGCCCTTCCCCAGACATTCCTTGCCTCTGCCTTGCATGCTTTGGTCAAGCTGCTGCCACCACCTACCAAACTTTTCACCAGTGAGCTACCCAGTCGTTGGCACCTTCTGCAACCCCTATAGGCAAATTAATCTTCCCTCCATGTGCCCAGCATGGGGGATGGGACAACAAATGAGACAGGCGTGTTCCAGACCCTCACAGACCTTAGGATCTTGTTTGAAGATGATTAAAACACTGATTACAATAAAGCGTTGAGTAAGGAGAGTGCGCAGCAGCAGGCATGCTGTCTGTTAATTACAAAACGAATGCATCATCCTCTAAAAATAGTCCCTCCCCTGTCCATCTACAAATCTAGAAACAATGCAAGCTGAACTCAAAGCCCTCTTGGATTGCTAGCACTCTCGTCCCTATGATGTCTAAATACTTGATACTCTGAGATAATTAAGGTAACAGAGCATTTGTTAAAATTTTCTGCAGCATCTAATTCTGCAGAGTACCGGCTGGACATCAATTCTCTGCCCTGATCCACCTCTCTGTCCTTCCTCGGCTAAGAACCTATCTGGCCAGTGCTCTGAGCACAGCTGGCCCCACCAGCTATCTTGGGGAGACTCTCCCCAGGGCTGGGTGGGATGGGGGTCACACGATGGGTATGCCCCAAAGGTGGGCATTTCCTCTTCAGCACTTTCCTCTCTCCTCTCTTACCCTCCATCACAGGCATGGCTGAACAGGGGGTGAAGGGCAGGTCCGGAGGTGCTGACACGCATTCACCCAGCTCTAAATTGGCACAATCACCATCAATGCAATTCAGCAGACAGTGACAGAACCTGCTCTTCTGAGAGAGGGTGGAGCAGAGTGACCGAGAGCATGGGGTCTGAAGCCACAAGACTGGGAGCTGAGTCCAGGCTGTCACTTAATTCTTCATGCTTCAGTCTCCTTACCTATAGAATGGGATTGGTCCATGGGGTTGTAGTAAGGACTAAATCACCTAGAGTTAGCAAAACGCTTTGTATATAGCATCTACTCAGGGCTTCCCTGGTGGCTCAGAGGGTAAAGCATCTGCCTGCAATGCGGGAGACCTGAGTTCAATCCCTGGGTCGGGAGGATTCCCTGGAGAAGGAAACGGCAACCCACTCCAGTATTCTTGCCTGGAGAATCCCATGGACGAAGGAGCCTGGTAGGCTACAGTCCACGGGGTCGCAAAGAGTTGGACACGACTAAGCGACTCCATTTTCTTTCTTTCTAGCATCTACTCAAATGCTGATATTACCTCTACTGGTACTAATACTCCAAATGATGATATTATTACTTCCACTAGTACGAGTCCTCCTTACCCCCACCCCCACCCCCATCACCACCACAGCTTCTGTTTGACCACCTGCTAGTTGAGAGGTCACAAGGTAAACAGGAGGAAATGGCACCCACTCCAGTACTCTTGCCTGGAAAAGCCCATGGACAGAGGAGCCTGGCAGGCTACAGTCGATGAAGTCGCAAAGAGTTGGGCACGACTAAGCGACTAACACACACACACACACACACACACACACACACACACACACAAGGTAAACAGACCGTCCCTGTACCAAGAAGCACACACACAGCACACAGCCAGCAGGGGGACCTGGCCCAGTAAGCCTCTGAAACCCACTCAGGGAACAGAGGGGACCCTGACCCAGGAGGCATAGCAGGGAGGCCCTGCCTGCTGGATGCCCCCAGAGGACCACTCAGAGTCGACACCACACCCAAGCACCTCCTTCATCCAACGCTATGAGGCCCTGAGGAGTCTTCTGCCAAAGTCTTTCAAGTCTCATCCCTTCCTCTTTGTTCCTACTGATGTCTTTACACCACCCATTGCACCGCCATTACGTCCTCTGTGCCAGCTGCCTGGACAACCGTGGCCAGCTCCTGATGGCCCTTCCTGTCCTCACTGAGTCTCTAATCCAGGTCCCAGGACTCAACCCAAACAGCTCCAGGAGCTGCAGTTGGTCTTATCACAGCTCAAGGCTGCGCAGAGGGTGCAGGCCCCACCTCCTGTTTCCAGGGAAGCTTCACTCTGAGGCCTCTCTCCTCCTGGCCTCGAGATGCCAAGTCACACGGGACATCCCCACAAGCAGAACAGCCCCAGAATGGGACCCTCTCCATCCAAGTCTAACCTGCCCCGATCCAGCAGGGCCACTGCACTCATCTCAGACACAAGGCCTCCCCTGCTCTGGCCCACACTGACCTCCTGCTATCCAGCATTTATCTCCCAAGCACACCCTTTGCCACTTAATCATACCTCTCTCTCCCTGAATGAAGCCTTAACTCCTTCCCGCCTGCCATCTTTCCTTCCGGTGACAGGTAATAACACCTTGTTGGGAACCAAGTCCTCACTTAGAGCTCAATAAACACTTGCAGGATGGACACACCCTTGAGCTTCCTAGTCCCACACGAGCAATAAAAAGAAAGAAATGAGGTGAAGGGTCGCTGGCAGTCTGACCCTAGGGAGCAAACTGGACGGGAACCCCATTCTCCCAGGCACTTGCTTCGCTCCATTTTTTGCCAGCAGAGAAAGCCCTCCTGCCCCTCGCCGGCTGCTCTTTATTCCTGGTTGGCTTCCCTCAGAGGAAGTGCCAGTGGTGAGAGAAATGCCAAAAAGAAAGTCTGCAGGAATCCAGCGAAAGGAGGGGAGCCTGCAGGCCCAGCCCGGCTCGGGCAGCAGAAAGGAACAGAAATTAAGAAGAGAAGCTCCCGGAATGTGGAGAGGAGCAAGGCAGGGCCAAACTAAAGCCCCCAAACCCAAGGGGGTGGCAAGAATTATTTCTGCAAATACAAAGAGCAAAGTGTAATTTTGGACGCATGGCTAGTTAGTTACATAATTCAGACTGCATTGTGGTAGATCTCAGGATTTTTCCAAAAGATCAATTTTTTTTAATAAAAGAAAATAGCTGCAGAATTTATGAAAATGGAGTACGGCTGTCTCACCTGCTCTCACTGTGAAATGGGAAATTTATGATAATAAATGGGGAGGGGTGCGGCACGATGCTGAAGCAGGAATGTGTAATAGCGTGGCAAAGTCACAGCATTTATAGGAAATTGTGCAGAACAGGCAAACCTATAGAGAAACAAAGTTGATTAGAGGTTGCCTGGGACTGAGGGAGTTGGGGAGGATCGGGAGTGACTGCAAATGGGTACAGGAGGTGACGGAAGTGTTCTGGGCGACAAGACTAGAAAATGACGTCTCTAGACAGTAAGAGACGGCTGCACGACACCGTGAATATATTCAAAGTTACCGACTTTAAAAGGGTGAATCTGGGGAATTTTCTGGCAGTCCAGGGGGTAGGACTCTGTGCTTCCACGGCAGAGGGGCCCTGGGTTCGATCCCTGGTCAGGGAACTAAGATCCTGCCTGCTGCATGGTGCAGACAAAAATAAATAAACGGGTGAACTTTATGGTATATGAATTAAATCTCAAGAAAGCTTTTATTAAAAAAAAAAAAAAAATAGAAGGGAAAGGACTGGAAATGAGGGCCATGAAGTAGCTGAGGCATGACAAGTGGGTGTCCTAGCTGAAGATGAAGGAAGACCAGGAGGAAGTTCAGGTTGAGAGAAGTGAGACGGACGGAAGGATCCTCCACGGTCTGGATAAACATCTCTGAGGGTGAAAGACGAGGTCCCCAAAAGACTGAAGAGTCAGACATGACTCAGCAACTGAACATTACCACCAGCAAAAGACTGTTTCCTTCCGGGGGGGGAGGTGCTTCGGACACCACCCGCCTCAAAGCCTGAGCCCCGGCCCGGCCCTCTGGTCCCCAGGCAGGGACAGATGGAACTGTTCCCATCACACGGGCCACTTTGGCAGCACTCAAGGTTTTAAGAATAATCAGCAATTTCAACCTGTTAGGACTATTTAGCTCGGGGACGGAGGAAGGCAGAAACCAAAACCACACACAAGACAAGCCCTGAAATTCCCCAGCACCAAAGCTTACGAAGAATAGAGAATCAGAGTCTAAGCAGAAGTATGTAAAAGGTGCGTCTGAGCAGCCCCAATCCTACCTGTGGCCTGTTTCCTTTGTTTGCATCAAATCCTGTACTTAAAGGCCTCCACAGGACTGGGTTTATGTGGTCTTACTGGAGACAGTGTCAGCGATTAAACAGTTATGCCTCCGCTGGCATGTGAATCTGGAAACGAGCAGAGCCTCCGTTCGAGGTGGCTTTTCACCTCCTTGTTCTGGTGTTTGTGTTGGCTGAAGGACAGAACTGCATGGAGAGAGAACTCAGAAAGCGAGAGGTGTGTGGTGTGAGGCCCCAGGGGATGCATGCCGGAGCGATGGAGGGGAATGGGCAAAGATCCGCAGATGAACGGACAGGCTGGTCCCAGGGAAGGGCCGTGAGGTACCAGCAGGCCTGACACCACCCCAGGTACTGTAAGAGGCTATACCTTTCTGGTTTCCCAGTAGAGATGGTCAGGCCCAAGGAGAAGGGGAAAACACCAAGCTGTGTGAAGCGTGTCTTTCCTGGGCTGGCAGGTGGCCTGGCAAAGCCCCAGAGGCCACTTGTTTGCCCTTCCAAAGGTCAGCACTGCCCTGGAGCAGCCTTGGAGTGACTGACCGCATGCCCACAGCTCCCAGAATGCAGGCCCACTCCTTAGCACCCTCTGGTGCCAGGGCAGGCGGGCAACACCTGGGCACCCTGTGTGCTGGCCCTGCTCTCCGAGGTCAGAGAGGGACAGTCCACAGGCTGGAATTATTCACCAGTGAGTCCTGTCTGAGGCTCAGTTCCACCACACACACATCTGTCCAGCACAGGCCCGCCTGGCACACGCCCTGGGCCCTCCATAAATGTTTGTTGGTTCCTTGTGAAAAAGCAAGATTGGGACTGCAAAAGCACTCTCATTTGCTAAGGCCTTAATCCAGGCAAAAGCCCTGACTTCCACAGTTTACCTTGGAGAGAGGAGACTACATAAGTGGGTGCTTTATTTACCCCGGATTAACCAGGGCTTGGGGCTGGGGCCACAACCCAGCACAGACCCGTGCTCAGGGCAGCGTTTCTAGAAACACATGCCAGGCAGGGAGCATTTCTAACAGTCCTGACATTCCAGAGGAGGAGAGCCCGACCAAGAGGCTGGGCCTCCATCAGCCATGCCTGCCCCGTTGTGGGTGAGGCGGGGCTCCTCCACAGGGCTCGGGGAGGGAAAGTAAACACAGAGCTGACTGCTTCTCGGCCCGGAGGATCTCACACCAGCATTCACACCTCTGCTCATGGAGCAGTGCTGTAACCCCGCTGCATCATCAACCCCCTCCAAGGCAAAAGAAAAGTGAAAATTAATCTAATTAGAGGCAACAGTGTTCACAGTAAGGAAAATTCTGGTATTCTGCCAAGCGTCTCTCTTCCCAGCCAGCTTTGTGGGCAAAGGGCATGGGGTTTGGAGCCCCGAGGGCCTAAACTGGAATTCTGGCTGTCCCTCAGCTCCGTCACCATGGGGACAACTCTCCAAGGGGCAAAAGAGTCACTGCCTTACAGAACTGCGATGACGGTCCACGAGAAAAGATGTAAAAGGCATGACGCCGCTGATGCATCTGAACGAAAGCAGCAAGCTTGCCCCTTGTCCCTCATAGACTCAAACCCTGCCCGCCCACCTGCCCAGTGGCCTGCTTGGACGTCTCAGGAGGAGGCACCAGGACCTACCTCCCTCACCCCTAGATTCTGCCCCTTGCAGCAGAGGCAGAACCCATTTCTGGGGGGGGGGGCCTCCAGGAAGGGAGGTCCCCAAAACCCTGCCACACCCAGCTGCCAACACCGTTCATAGCTGTTATTGTCTTATCTCATCCGGACTGGACCTGGTAGCACTGTTTCTATCATCCCCGTTTAGAGATCCAGAGAAGCTGTAGGTCCTGGGCTAAGTCACACAGGAAGTTATGCCAAGAGGCAGATCTCAAGACAGTCCACTGCTCTAATGAGACAGCTGGTATTTACTGAGCATCCAGAGATTCCACTACGTTGCCTATAGGGATGGACGTGTCCACACTTCACAGTGTGCTACCGGATGTCCAGCAATGCGGCAGCAGGAACATTATGCTCTTTCTAGGCCTAAGACTGGAGGCCCTCACTTCTGTGCTCTGAGGGAAAGCAGCCACCTTGAAACAAGGCCACGTCCACTGAGACCACCATGTTGGAGGGAAGCTCGAGCTAGTCCCAGGAGAGTTCTCTCTCCCTCACTCTCTCTAACGGTTCTGTTTCTCTGAAGAATCTGCCTACTCCAGGCTTCTCAAGACAGTGAGCCAAATATGATTTGCCTTTGACCACTTAATCTGCAGGGTCCTGCTCAGACTATCTGAAGGAAAAGACTGAAAATCACTAGAAACAGGGGATTGGGTGAATATACTAATATACAGTCACATGACAGAAAAAACAAGGAAGATCCCTGTGCACCGATTCACAGGAAAGATCTACACAGTGTTTTCCGTAAGCTGAAAGGAAACAGGTACAGAATGGAATTCCAGGATGGTCCCTTTGATAGAAGAAAGTGGGGAAAAATCAGAATGTATTTTTTGGAGTGTGTGGAAAAATGAAAGGAAAACAAAAATATTATTGAAAGTGATACAGATTACGGTTATGCTTTTTTAATTTACTGATGTATATGATACATATTGATTAATTAAGTGTCTGGGATTTGCTTCAAATAATCCAGAGACAGATGAATGAACAGCAGAAAAGAATCAAGCATGGCTGCGTGGTGAGAACTGAGGAAGCTGGGTGGTAGGTACAGTAATTCATGATATTAATGCAATTCTGTCTACTTTTACATCTTTTGGAATTTTTAATAACAAAAATTTTCTTCAAAAATTGTTACCTCCAGCAAGGAAATAAGAAGGCAAGAAGGAAGGGACAAATGGATGAGGACAATGTGAAAACAGTATTTCCATACTTCACAGATTATCTATTTTTTTTCTTTCAATTCTTAAGATGCAATTCACATAGCATGTGAATTTCATTTCATGTGAAATTCACATTTCATGTGAATTAACCATTTCAGACATCTTAAACTGTACAATTCAGGGGCATTTATTACGTTCACGTTGTTGTGTAACTGCCACCTCTACTTACTTCCAAAACATTTCCATCACACCAGAAGAAAACCCTGTGCCCATTAAGCAATTACTCTTTATTCCCGCAACCTCCTCACCCTTGCCAAACACCAACACTCATTCTGTCGCCATGGATTTACCTATTCTGGATGCTTCATATAAATGGAATCATATAATACATGACTTTTGAGTTTGACTTCTTTCACTTAGCATGTCTTCAAGGTTAGTCCAAATTGTAGCATATATCAGTGCTTCTTTCCTTTTTTACGGCTAAATAACATTCTATTGTATGGATACACCACATCTTGTTTATCCACAGATTGGTTGATGGACATTGGGGTTGTTGCCAAAGCATACCTTTTTATTTTGACTTTATTTTTTAACTGGGTATTATTTCTTCAAACAAAATTTTTAAATTAAATTTCTATTAGATAATGAATGTGAACCCCCAAAAAGGCAGGATGAGCATACAAGGGTAGATTCATTAAAAAGTTAGGCAGCCTGGCAAGAATACAATAAGAAAGCATTCAAAAATATGAAAGGAAAAATGGATAATAAGTTGTAATTACTTATATTAGGGGTATGTGATTATACCACACAATTTATAATTCTTTCAAGCATGAAAGAACGACTTGAGAACCTCTTTAGGGTAAAGCATTGGGAGAATGGGCGATGACTCTGGCCTGGGTTGGGAGATGGGGCCGGACCATGAGGGTCTCCACCCCAGGCTGGAACCAAGCCAAGGTGTGATGACATCTGTCACATGCTGACCAAATCGCTCATCTCCCCAACCAAGGGGAGGGCTTGGGCTTCTACTCCCTGTGTCTGCCCAGAGCACTCAAAACCCATGGAGCACTGGGCAGCTGCAGAGTGGATGCTTCCTGAAGGACCAAGGACAGCCCACCAAAGGGTCTTGGTGGGAGTTAGGGGCACTTTTCAGGGAGGTGACTTGTAGGCCGGGGCAGCCAATGGCATTATTTCCTATTTTGTGTACTAGGTCCCCAATTTTGAAGAGCTGCATCTGTTGCTTTAAAAACAAAGTGAAAAAAATTTAGTTGCTCATTCATGCCCAACTCTTTGTGACCCCATGGACTGTAGTCCGCCAGGCTCCTCTATCCATGGAATTCTCCATGCAAGAATACTGGAGTGGATTGCCATTTCCTTCTCCAGGGGAATTGTCCCAACGCAGGGATTGAACCCAGATCTCCCACATTGCTGGCAAATTCTTTACCATCTAAGCCAAAAGATCTGGAGAACTCCCTGCCAAGCCATTGGTTAGGACTTGGTGCTTTCACTTCCGAGGGCCCACGTTCCATCCCTGGTTGGGAAACTAAGATCCTGTAAGCCATGCAGCCAAAAAAAAAAAAGAAAAGATAAGTTTGTAAATACTATTATACTATCTCAGGAGAAAGAGCTCTGGGTTTTAGCTGCAGCTCTGATCCCAGGTGGGTTACTTCCCCGTTTTCCAGATATAAATAGTAATTCTTGCCCCTCCCTATATGTTGGAATATTAGATGGTCCAGAGATAATCAAGGTTTTGAGTTCCTCATAATAAAGATGTCTGGAAACACAAGGGGATATTATGATTCCTGTGGCTTAGGTGGGTGGGGTAGACTCTATGAGAAGAGAAGTCAGTATATGTAATTCAGCTCAGCAAAGTAATCTCATCTTCTAGACTTGACCTAGAGGGAGGAGAAGCATCTGAGAAGCTAAACAAGCTGCAGATCACCACCACAAACCTCCATTTAGTTCTGTATACTGACTCGTTTCATCCCTGTCACTCATCTTTCGGAGTAGAATTATTCCACTTTCTGAAGAGGGAGAAACTGAGGCTTGAAAAAGTAAATGGCTTGTCCAAGTCCTAAGTGGGGCTAGGCCTCCAGTCCCTGGTTCTGCTATTCTCTGAGATGCTTGGTCCTGTGGGTTTATTGACCGCTGCTCAGAAGTGGAGTTTCCCGTGTCTCCTTTCATTCATCTGCCCCGTCAGCAGCATCTCCTTTTGTGCCACAGGGTGCTGGGTGCCAGACAGATGGTACGGAACACAGAGGCACGCCTTCGGGGAGCTGTTTGTCCTCTTTGGCTCACTGTTACAACATGCCATGGCAGAGGTTGCTACCTGCTTAATCAACAACCATTCCCCCATTCGTCCTCACTAAGAGAACCTTGGGTAAGTACTCAGCTGAAAAACTGCATTTCCCAAGCTCCCTTGCAGACAGGGGTGATCAATGAAAACTGATTCCAGTTCCTCCTCTCCCTTTCCAGAATGACCCTGTGTGATGGCTGGTACTTCAGCAACCCTGTTGGACCATGAGGTGACCTTGAATAAAACGGCCAAATACAGAGGCTAGTGTTACAAAAAGACGGAATTGGCCTAAGGCCCATAGAATCAGCATACTAGCTCTGGCCAGCCTACCTCCAGGCCTCTTTGAGGCAAGAGAGACATACAGAGATAAATAAAGCCCTGGCTATTTCTGGTGTCTGTTACTAACCAACACTCATGGGCAGGTTCCTTTGACTTAGACTGCATGTTTTGCACGTATGAGGCCCTGGGTTCGATCTCCGGAATTTCCAGGACAAGTCAGTATTTTGGGGCTATTTCAAATCCTAAAAGATGATGCTGTGAAAGTGCTGCACTCAACATGCCAGCAAATTTGGAAAACTCAGCAGTGGCCACAGGACTGGAAAAGGTCAGCTTTCATTCCAATCCCAAAGAAAAGCAATGCCAAAGGATGCTAAAATTACCACACAAGTGCAGTCATCTCACACACTAGTAAAGTAATGCTCAAAATACTCCGAGCCAGGCTTCAACAGTCCATGAACTGTGAACTTCCAGATGTTCAAGCTGGATTTAGAAAAGGCAGAGGAACCAGAGATCAAATTGCCGACATCCGCTGGATCATCGAAAAAGCAAGAGAGTTCCAGAAAAACATCTACTTCTGCTTTACTGACTATGCCAAAGCCTTTGACTATGTGGACCACAACAAATACTGGAAAATTCTGAAAGAGATGGGAATACCAGACCACTTGACTTGCCTCTTTAGAAATCTGTATGCAGGTCAAGAAGCAACAGTTAGAATTGGACATGGAACAACAGACTGGTTCCAAATCAGGAAAGGAGTACGTCAAGGCTGTACATTGTCACCCTGATTATTTAACTTACATGCAGAGTACATTAAGAGAAATGCTGGGCTGGAGGAAGCACAAGCTGGAATCAGGACTGCTGGGAGAAATATCAATAACCTCAGATACGCAGATGACACCACCCTTATGACAGAAAGCGAAGAACTAAAGAGCCTCTTGATGAAAGTGAAAGAGGAGAGTGAAAAAGTTGGTTTAAAACTCAACATTCAGAGAACTAAGATCATGCCACCCAGTCCCATCACGTCATGGCAAATAGATGTGGAAACAGTGACAGACTTTATTTTGGGGGGCTCCAAAATCACTACAGATGGTGACTGCAGCTATGAAATTAAAAGACGCTTGCTCCTTGGAAGAAAAGTTATGACCAACCTAGACAGCATATTAAAAAGCAGATACATTACTTTGCCAACAAAGGTCCTTCTAGTCAAAGCTATGGTTTTTCCAGTAATCATGTATGGATGTGAGAGTTGGACTATAAAGAAAGCTGAGCACCAAAGAACTGATGCTTTTGAATTGTGTTGGAGAAGACTCTTGAGAGTCCCTTGGACTGCAAGGAGATACAACCAGTCCATCCTAAAGGAAATCAGTCGTGAATATTCATTGGAAGGACTGATGTTGAAGCTGAAACTCCAACACTTTGGCCACCTGATGAGAAGAACCGACTCATTGGAAAAGACCATGATGCTGGGAAAGACTGAAGGTGTGAGGAGAAGGGGATGACAGAGGATGAGATGGTTGGACGGCATCACCAACTCAATGGACTTGAGTTTGAGTAAACTCAGGGAGTTGGTGATGGACAGGGAGGCCTGGCATGCTGCAGTCCATGGGGTCACAAGGAGTCCGATATGACTGAGTGACTGAACTGAACTGATAACTCAGTTGGTTAAGAATCTGCCTGCAATGCAGGAGATCTGGGTTCAATTCTTGGGTCAGGAAGATCCCCTGGATAAGGGATAGGTCACCTACTACAGTATTCTTGGGCTTTCCTTGTGGCTTAGCTGGTAAAGAATCTGCCTTCAATGTGGGACACCTGGTTCGATCCCTGGGTTGGGAAAAGCCCCTGGAGAAGAGAAAGGCTACCCACTCCAGTATTCTGACCTGGAGAATTCCATGGACTATACAGAGTTGGAAAGTGTCAGACACCACTGAGTGACTTTCACTTTCACTTTACCCTAAAAAATGTGCATACCTCAGTGGCTCAGTGGTAAAGAATCTGCCTGCAGTATAAGAGCACCAGGAGATGCAGGTTCGACCCCTGGGTGGGGGAAGATTCCCTGGAGAAGGGCATGGCAACCCACCCCAGTATTCTTGCCTGGAGAATCCCACAGACAGAGGAGCCTGGCAGACTACAGTCCATAGGGTTGAAAAGAGTCAGACGTGACTGAAGCGATGTATTTAGCACACTCCAAAACAACAAAGGCTGCCAGGCTCTGAAGAGATATGCACTGGTGTGAAGGGACACGGAGGCACCATAGTCCAGGAAAGAGCCAGGCAACTCAGTGTGAATGGAAGGAGGCCATCCAAACCTCACAGCAGAATCAAAGAACAAATCCTCCAACCTGGATGCCAATCAGGGGACTGAATGGGCCCTCAGGGCACCAGGTATGGGGGCGAGAGGGGTGGGGCTAAGTGTAGGCTCTGTCCAGACTGCCCAGCACTGTGGTCCCTTGAGCCCAAGGCACCTGGACCAGATCTCTTGCCCCAAAGTGCATCTCAAACACGTGGGGCGAAGTCTGGCTCACCTCCATCTGGAGCCTTCACACCCCGGCCTCTGATCAACTCCAGCCCCAATCCTCACTTCCCTGCACTCTCCTCCAAGTCTGTATCCTTAGAAGACCCCACCCATGCAACACCAGGCCTTTACATATAATGTTCCTTCTGTCTTCAACATTCCTGCCTCACTTCTTGGCCAAACCCACTCCCCTGCATCCTTTGATGTACCTCTTAGTTTATTCACCACTCCCACTAGGAGCCTTCCCTGACTCCGGGACGGGCCAGGCACCCCTCCAAGGCCTCGCACGGTGCCCTGGGCGTCTCCCTCCACTCTGTGTGTAAACGTCTGGCTCCCCACTAGTCTGTGCAACCCTTCAGGGCAGGGACAAAGTACTCAACTTCTAGAACTGCTCTTGAAGTCTCTCTGGCCAGAGGAGACTGCCACATGCCCCTCTGTGCAAAGCCCAGTTCTGGCATGCAGTAGGTTCTTAATAAATATTTATGATGGAAGGACAGAATCTCATACCCAACGAGCAACTGACTTTATTAAAGTCCAGTCTCCTCGGCCCAGGGTGACAAGTGTTCTTCCTCCCAGTAATGGTCAGCTTGTATGCTGTAACAATCACGACACGGTCCCCTGCAGACGGTCAGTCACACGTGCACTTTCCTGGTTACACGTGCTCTCCTCCTCTCTGCGGGGTGGGGAGGGGCCTCGTGGCTTCCTCTCCTATTTCCGGGGAATGGGCTCCGTTTACGGGGAGGGCTGGGAATTAGTCAACTTGGTCACATCTGCAGCTTTGGTAAGAGTGAATGTTTGCAGGTGGAAATCGCTAACATCAGGCTTAGATAATACTCACCATTCACTGACCTATGTCTCCTGGCCCTCTTACTAACCAGGGTCCAGAATCACAGCCCCCAAGAGACAGAGGTCAAGGATGAGGTCAGGTGGCTGCCAGTATAGACTCAAGGCTGGCCGCTAGGACAGTAGGGGAGACATCCAGGCACCAGGTGGGAGCCAAGTGGTCAGTGTTGCCCCCCATGCCCAAGCCTGGTCGGACCCCTGCACTTGCTCTGCTAGAGCTGAAGGCACAGGAGACCCAGTGGTGCTTTTCAGCTGTTCTGATCGTCAACTGCTGTAAACCGAACTGGTCTTTGGGAGAGGAAGATTCAGCAAAATTTTAATTACAGACTGTCTCCCTGCCTCTAATGGCTAGGCTCTGCAAACGTAGTACTTTAATCACATGGTGTTAAATCACTTTTTAAGTATACCAGTGAGGTTGAGGATTTAAAGGAAACCTATTATGAAGTTTTGCATAAAGCAAGTTAATTGCACTTTTTTGAAATTCGGGGGGTGTTGTTTATGAAGTTTACATAAGTGAATCTAATTCAAGTTTGCCAGGCACACCAAATCATTTATGTATCTATGTTTGCTTTGTCACAGTGCTCAATGGTGCCCATGTCCCCCAAAATCAGGTCTCTAAAAGCTCCCGGGAATTTTCAACTCTCAATCCCTTTCTCCTCCAGAAGTATGCCTTTCCACTTAAAACTGTGCACACTCTGGAAATTCTTGGAAAAGAAAAATATATATATATATGTATGAAGGGCTGAATTGTGCCCCCTCCCCCAAATTCATACGCTGACATCCAAACACCCAGTTCCTCAGAATGGGACTGCCTTTGGAGGCGGTACCTTTAAAAGAGGTGATTAAGGTGAAGTGAGGTCATTAGGGTGGGCTTGGGGCCAACACAACTGGTGTCCTTACAAGAAGAAGAGGTCAGGACACAGACACGTGCAGGGAGCACAGTGTGAGCACACAGCGAGAAGCAGACATCCCCACGCCAAGGACAGAGGCCTCAGGAGAAACCAGCCTTTGCTCCTGGACTCCTAGCCTCCAGAGTCATGAGCAAATGAACCTGTCGTGTGTAAGCCCCTCGACGGTGGCACTGTGTTACGGCAGCCTTCTCTGAGCAGACTCGCGGAGGAGAGTCCCCGCCGACAGGCTGCCCCGCTGCTGAGCTGCGTGACCCTGGGCGGGCTTGCAGCGCTGGCTCAGGGCCCCCAGGCCCCCCTACCGCAGTGGGCGTGGGGGCATTAAATGCAGATGCTGTGGGCTCACGTACCCCTCCCTGGTTCTCTGACGCCTGGACCACATCCCTCACCCACAAGAAAATGAGATTTTTTCTCTCTCACTTCATGCTGTCTCCTAGACAGGAAGCCAAAGAGAGAAAGAGATCCTGGCACCAAGAGCCTGGATTTTTTTTCCCCCCTTGATTTAACACTTCACTCTTAAAAAAAAAAAAAAAAAAAAAGCATTGTCACACATATTCATAAAATTGAGACTCCCAACAAATCTGTGAAATAACCAGAATTAGAAATCTTACTTTCATTTTACGGATGAGGTAAACTGAGGCGCAGACAGTGATTTATCCATGGCCCGCCATGAACTTGATGGAGAAGGAACCCCTTCTCTGGACTTAACATTTGTCTGCTCCCAGCTCCCTCCCACCATCAGACATCCTCAACTCTTGCCATTACCAGGCTACTTATCTGCTGCAAAACCTTCACCAGCTGCCAGAGAAGCCCCCCTGGCCTGCACCGTCTAACCTCTCTCTCCCCGACTGCCAATTCCACTGTGACAGACCAGCCACACTCACGTTACCACACCTCTGAGGACACTCTCCCTGCTTCTTTCTGACTAGCTAGGAGCCACCTCCTCCAGAAAGCCTTCCCAGACTTCTCTGAGCTCTTTCCACCTGCGCTCTCAGGCCCAGCCATATGAAACGACCCTGAACAGTCTTTGTTTCACTTGCAAATTGCTTAACCATGGTAGTCTCTAGGGCAAGGAGCACACCTTCCCACAAGCTCCATATACCTGGGCACAAAGAAAAGATCAGTCAGAGAGAAAATTACCTCTGCAATATAAACATGTGCAGAAAGCACTATTAATATTTACAAGCTCAGCTTCATAAACAGAATCCCCTTCTTCCCTGACTTCCGCCGCATCAAAGGAGTGCTGGAAGTCCCCTCTGCCCAGCTGGCCTTTAGGCACAAACATCCTGGTTCCCTCTGTCCCTGGACATCCCAACCACACCCCTCTCCAGCCTCTCTGGCACAAAGCCAGCGGTCCTTAAACCAATACCTACGTAACTCCATGAGCTACTATTTAAAGATCCTAGAGGTCTTTCTTTAAAGATAACCTCCTGTTGTAGGACTAGACCTTCAAGTGAAACGACGTGTCTGTTTTCTTCACTTGCTATATTCCCAGCACATAGAAAATTGCCTGGAACATAGATGCTGCTCAAAAAAAAAAAAAAAAAAAATCTTTTTAATAAATTTGTTGAATAAACAAGAATAGTATTAATATCTCCTTTACTAGTCACTTTAGATTTTTAAAAATTTGAATAATTGAATGAAAATCCAAATCTCAGACTCTCAGCCAGGCCTGAGTGAGGCACGCTGCTGGCTATGGGGGTTGGTAAGCCAAATAGAGGAGTGTCCAGGAAGCACTGTCCTTTAGACACAACTCCACCAGCATCTATCCCTTCCCCAAGTCCCTCTCTTGTCATCTTCCCAGAGCTGTCCTTAAGGGGGTTTCTGTAGTCTTTCCAGAACTTTCTTTTTTTTTCCTGGGATTGGAAAGAACCAGAACCCCACCCCAAAGGGGAATTCCTCTCAGAGGCATTTGAGGGAAAGAGGCTGGCCCCTGAGGCAGCAGGTGCTGTCCCAGCTGTCGCCGAGCAGACTGAGCAGTGGAAGGGGTGGCAGCCCCCAGGGAAGGATGTCCCCCCGGGGCAGTGGCTGGACCCATACCCCACCTAGCCCCCCAACTTTGTGAGCAAAGTCCCCACAAGCAACTAGCTCATCTTGGCTGGGAAAATCTCAACTCTTTCCCCTCTCCCAAGGTGCCGACCAAACACAGGACCTAATCTTGAGTTTTATGTCCTTTCTCCTCCGTACCAGCTTTGGGGAGGCCTAGGGCGTGCCGTCCTCTGAGACAGGTGCAAAGAGGAATCCTGGATGGGTCCTGGAGGCTCATCGTCAGGAGAGGAATTCTGCCAAAGCATACACTAGGCAGCCCCTCTGCTGGGATTGAGACTGCACCCCGGCACAGGAGACGGAGGGGTACACACGCCCTAGGAGAATACTGGACTGTCCTGAGTAGGGGGCGCATCCCTGAAGGGAATGATGCAGGAGAAACCTGCAGAGGCACACCTGCAGGAGATGCTGGAGGTTCCGAATCCCCAGCTCTGTGCCAGGTGTGAAAGCTTCTCCTCTCCGTGGGTAATGATCTCAGATCATGCCTTCCCAAGGTTTCCTGAGCCCAAGTCCAGATCTGCCCCAGGACACTGCTGCCAGATGACCTGGAACCCCTCACCGCACCCCCACTCCCCTCCACCCCATGGCCTCCTGCTGCTCCTCAAACTGATCACTCCCCCATAAACTCCCCTTCAGGACTCTGTCCTTACCACTCGAGTCACCACTCCCCTCCCAGCTCCTCCAGCTCCTAAGTGAGTGAGTGAAAATCACTCAGTGGTGTCTGACTCTTTGCGACCCCATCGACTGTACAGTCCATGGAATTCTCCAGGCCAGAATACTGGAGTGGGCAGCCTTTCCCTTCTCCAGGGGAGCTTCCCAACCCAGGGATCAAACCCAGATCTCCCACATTGCAGGCGGGTTCTTTACCAGCTGAGCCATCCTCCAGCTCCTGGCCCTACTTCATTTCCCTTCGGAGCACACACTTGGGTCCTTGTCAGTGGCCAGAAAGCTCCATGAGGCTCTGTTCCACTCACGGCTACACCCCCAGCTAGCTGCTGGGGCCTGGCGCATGGTAGTATTAATACATACTGGCTGAGTGAATGAACGCCTTCCTTTACACACCACGCACTCGCCCTACTGATGGTTTTATCCTCCTGCGTGTGTATATACACATGGAGACACTGAGGAGGTAAGGAGTGAGGCTCGGCTGGGAGCCAGAATGCCCAGTGACCACAGCCTTGGTCTGTCAAACAGGCTGGAAACTGCTGCTGCTCTGTTAAAAAGCCCACCGAGGGCTTCCCTGGTGGCTCAGTGGTAAAGAATTCGCCTGCCAATGCAGGAGACACAAGTTCGATCCCTGGTCTGGGAAGAACCCACATGCCGAGGGACGACTAAGCCTGTGAGCTGCAACTACTGAAGGCCTGCTTTCCTAAAGCCCGTGGTCCACGACAGAAGCTACCGCAGCGAGAAGCCCGAGTATCGCAACTGGAGAGTAGCCCCTGCTCACCGCAACTGGATAAAGCCCTCGCGCAGCCATAAATAGGTACGTAAACAAATCTTTAAAAAGCCCACCAACATGCCAAGACCCCCACCTGAAGGTTCAGCTCTACAGGTGGCCTCCTGGTCAACAGCCCTGGCAAAGGAAAGGCCACCACTTCAAAAGGATGGTGGTGCGGGCCAGCCAGATAGCCACGGACCCAACCTTCCCACGGCTGGGAAGATAGGTGATGCTTATCTAGGCATGGGTGTTACCTGTATTTCTGGATGGCCAGGTGATCAGTGTTTCCCACAGTGTCCAGCACGTAAAGGAGGGTTGCTACCATTCCTAGGAGCTCACATGTACTGTCACCAGGCACCTTCCTAAAGCACATGTGACAGCCCCCTTTAGCCTCCTAGTGGCCCCAAGAAATGAGTGTTATTATGACCCCATTTACAGATGAAGGTTAACTAAATCATAGCAGTCTGTTCCTGGTGTCGATGGCTGGTTCCACAGCGTGGTGGAAAGGACATAAGGTTAAGAATGAGAGCACAGGGCCTCTGGTCCTGGTGTCAGCTGCCAAGTCCTGTTGTGAGACTGCTAATCTCTCAGGGTACCTATGAGGCAAGAGAGCACCTGGCAAATTCATAACATGACACAAATGAGCTGCCACCAGTGTTATTTAAGACTACGATGATTCTGATGATTTCTCAGCTGTTTCCTAGGAGGGGGTAACGGAAACCCCATGCCTAGGGAGCTAAAAGTGGATACAGTCATATCCACGGAGGGTGGGGGTAGGCGTTCCATGACTCCCCACGGAAACCAAAACCTGCAGATACTCAAGTACCCTGACAGCCAGCCCTGGGAATACAGGGACTTAACCAACGGCGGATCCTGTAGAATGTTGGATCAAAGGCTGGTTGAATCCGAGGATTCAGAAGCCGCAGATAGAGACCCAACTATCGGAAAAGGTGCTGCTGATGAAGGCTGGGACATGACAGAGCTGTGGGGCTCAGGGTCTGTGGAAAACAGGTCTGTAATAAATAGGACCTCGAAATAAACTTTAAAACCAAGCTAATTAAGTATATAAAATTATTTGGCAGAGCTGCAAATCAACCAATTGCTATTGAAGGGGGAAAAGGATACAATATGTAAAACAACACAGCACTGAAGTGATGAGGTGGAGATAATTCTTCACTTTGAAAGTATTTCAATGCAATGGGGGCCCCACATTTTCAGTAACAAATTATTAAAAACACAACCACAAACACTGGTAAGGTATCTTCCCTGAGAACCAAGCTTCTGTTTTCAAAATATCCTCCAAATGAAACAGCCTCACTGAACTACCTGCTGCTTCCCAGGGATGGTTAACCGTGAGGTGAATGAGGTCAAATATTCTGCAGGATAAGTTAGAGGCAGGCTGTGGGGACCTTCGTTGAGGCCTGGGGAGGGGTCGTCCGCAGCATATGGAGCTGCCCCGAGCCTTTTCTCGAACAGAAAATCTGTGCCCCAGCAACCCCACCCTAGCAGGACCTCCACCCACACACTGGCAGTCCCACTCCCAGACCCACAAGGCCCCTGCTACCCTTCCAGGCAGCCCGCAAAAGCATCTGAGCAAAGCAGGGATCCCACCCACTCCCACAAAAGCCCCTTCTTCTTTGGGACCTTCTCGCCTGCGGGACACCAGACCATCAAGTCCAGGCACGCCCAAAACAGGCAGGAAGGCAAGGAGAGGGGCTGGCGGGAGGGAGCACTTAGGAAAAGCTGGCTCTGAGGATAAAGAAAACCCCGATCTGGATAAACCGAGAGACAGTGAAGTGTGGCCTGAAAGCAGCCAACAAGAAACTGGAAGACTTTTTAAAAAGTCTTTTCTCCAAACAGAAAATCTCTGAGAAGGCACTGGGATTTCTGGTTGCCAGGAAGATAATTTCATCATTGGGCAGGGTGGGGTGTTGGGCAGGAGGAGATGGGGTGCTGGCTGGGGGAGGAAGCAGAGCCAGGGGCCCTGAGCAACAGGGGAGTACCTAGAAAGACCCCACCCTACACACCCTAGGGGGTCCCAAGCCCCACTGGGCACAAACCTAGGAGAAAAGGCAGGGACACCAAAAAAGAACGCCGAATAGATACCATGGTTGAAACTAAGATTTCCTCCAAGATCCCAATCACCTTCAAACTATCCCCAGGTCAAGGTCAGCTTCCCACTGACAATAAAAGTGAGTCACCCTCCCCCTCTGCAGCTCCAAAGGTCAGAGAAGGCTATACTTCCTCCCTGAAGACTGCCCCTTAGGAAGAAGGTGGGCTCAGACAAGACAGCTACTGTGCACACAGGAAAGACCCCCAAGGGCCCCTCTGCAGCCCCAGGCTCCCACCTCTCCAAGAAATGCTGCCGCCCATCTTTTAACTCCCCTGGGTTGATTTAGGGTTATTGGTAGGAGGGAGCTAGGCAGGTGACATTCAGAGTGGGAAGCCGGCCCTTGCAGAATTTTATGGCTCAATTCCGAGGTAAATCACTCTGGGCCAGAGAACTGACTCCACGTAGATTTACTTGTTTTAATATTTGTTTGGGGGCACTGCAATTAATTGAAAGATGCCTTCTTCCAGTTATGGTTCTGAAATGTTGGACTTTGGTCTCTGAGCACTCATTTTTATTGGGCATAATTACGATAATTTGTCAGGAGTCTTCATTCCCAGGGAACAGAGCTCTCCACAGTTACAGGACCGCTTGAGCTCCCAACAACCAGAATCGATTCTCCCTGGAGAAACCCGATCAAAGTAAGGATCCTACTAACTTGCTAACCTGACAGCCTCCAGGGGTTATCAGATTTGGTCCTCAGTGTCCTGGCAGCTGCAGGGAGAGAAGCCAAAGGATGAGAGGAAGATGCTGACCATCTCCCTATGAGATCTAGTCATCCGGCCTCCCTCTGCACATCAGGCCACCAGTGAGCAGCAGGTAAGAACGTGAACTCTGGAGCCAGACTGCTACACTCTCAGCTTGCCTTTGCCACTTATTCGCTGTGTGACCTTAGGCAAGTCACGTAACCTCTCTGTTAACTGTCTCAATTTTCTCATCTCTAAAACTGGAATGGTAACAATACCCATCTCACAGGGTTTTTATAAGAATGAAAACCAGTTGATAATTTGAAAGGACTTGGTAGAGCGCCTGGCATAAGCACTAGAGGAACTGATTTATCGTAAATCAGTAAAATGAACTGATTTCTTGGTAAATTGATCTGTTTTATTGGTAAAGTTATTTGAAGAAAGAACAGCATAGCTAAAATGAAGTTTGAAAATCATTACTTTTATATCAGGGGTCTACAGACTTTCTGTCAAGTGCCAGAGAATTAATATTTTAGGCTTTGCACGCCATGTGGGTCTTGCTGCAACCAGCAGAAGGCAACCACGGATATACTTAAAGCAAAAGATGACTGTGCTCCAATAAGATGTCACTTAGGAGAACAGACATCGGGCTAGCTTGGTCTGCAGGCTGTAGTTTGCTGACCCCTGGACTGGACCAAACTCTCTTGTTTCACAGATGGGGAGAACACAGTGGGGAGTTACCTGAAAAAGCTGGAGCCCAGCTCTCTCCAGGCCAAGGCACACTCTAAAATCAAGAGCCCCAGGAAGGAAAAGAGAAGTCCACCGTGCATTCAGAGCAGATGGGTTCATTCTGTCTCACCAGCAGCAGGGGTGAGAACAAGGGACAGTGAGGCCACTGCTGACCATCCACCACACAGCCCTGGCTCCCCAAGGACGGGCACGGGCCGCGGCATCTTCACATTCATCTCTGTAGCCCAGCGCAGGCTCTTGCCACGGTAGAGCTGCTCCGGGAAGGCCAATAACCATGGCGAGCCCTGCCCGGGGACGCCTCCCACCCCGCAAGGCCAAGTGCCTACACGCCTGTACTTCAGCCAGTTCTGGGAGCGACTGATTAAATGAAGACGCCCACATACCTCTGACAAGGGGAAGGCGCTTTTTAAAGGGCTACAATATAAAAGGGACATTTATTAACTATAACTGTGTTTAAACGATTCAAAGTTTTATAGACATTTCTTTTTTCACTTCCCCATAAAAGACTGCAAGAGGATGAACTCTAAACCTCGGTGAGGGTTTGTGAGAAGGCAGGACATTCCTCTCCTGTGGTTTAAAACATGGACCCCAAATCCCTGACACCAACCCCCCTCGCACCCCCCACCCCCACCAAGAAGTAGGGTTTATGTCCCTTCCTCTTGAATCTGGCCTTGGTAACTGTTGCAAAGATGGTACATGAAAGAGACACCCAGGTTTCCAGACCAAGCCTTTGGGAAATCGCAGCTTCTCCTTCCTGCTTCTTGGGACGTTCCCTTTGGAACCTAGCCCCCATGCTTCGAAGAAGCCCAGGAGGCCCCGTGGAGAAGCCCACATGGAGGTGAAGCCAACACAACTCGCCAGCCTCAGAAACAAGCCATCTTGGAAGTGGATCTTCCGGCCTTGGTAGAGCTATCCCAGCCAATACCACGTGCAGTAGATGTGAGTTGTACCTACTGAGCCCTGCCCAAGCGGCAGCCTCCTGAGCGGAATAAAAGATTAACGTTGTTTAAGGCACTAAGTTTCAGGATTGTTTGTTACATAGCAATAATAACTAGACCAGGCTTCTTAATTTCAATTATTTGCTCAGGCCACAAAGCTATCTGCTCTTAAAGATAACGCAGCAAAATATTCTTTTGTTTGTTAGGATTTCGGGGATAGGGTAGGAATACAGACCCCAGACTTAATATTGTTATATTAAAAAATATATGTGATATGTGACCTATAATAAAAAATATATTTTCGGTCTTCAACCAGTCCTGACACAGAGCTCCTAAAATGCTTGGAATTTATAAGAGTTATAAAGGTGTTTTGATATTCAAAACAAATGCCTTCTACCACAACTAGGCTTATGTTAATGAGGTGACTTTTGGAAACTTAAGGATGAGACCTGGTTGCTAGGGGAACCAACCATGTGACT